>NC_139042.1:131088668-132573668 GCF_965140915.1 Aythya marila
AGAAGAGAAGAGAAGAGAAGAGAAGAGAAGAGAAGAGAAGAGAAGAGAAGAGAAGAGAAGAAGAGAGAAGAGAGAAGGGAAGGGAAGGGAAGGGAAGGGAAGGGAAGGGAAGGGAAGGGAAGGGAAGGGAAGGGAAGGGAAGGGAAGGGAAGGGAAGGGAAGGAAGGGAAGGGAAGGGAAGGGAAGGGAAGGGAAGGGAAGGGAAGGGAAGGGAAGGGAAGGGAAGGGAAGGGAAGGGAAGGGAAGGGAAGGGAAGGGAAGGGAAGGAGGGAAGGGAAGGGAAGGGAAGGGAAGGGAAGAGAAGAGAAGAGAAGAGAAGAGAAAGAGAAGAGAAGAGAAGAGAAGAGAGAAGAGAAGAGAAGAGAAGAGAAAGAGAAGAGAAGAGAAGAGAAGAGAAGAGAAGAGAAGAGAAGAGAAGAAGAGAAGAGAAGAGAAGAGAAGAAGAAGAGAAGAGAAGAGAAGAGAAGAGAAGAGAAGAGAAGAGAAGAGAAGAGAAGAAGAGAGAGAAGAGAAGAGAAGAGAAGAGAAGAGAAGAGAAGAGAAGAGAGAGGAAAAGTTGTTTTTCTGCCTCTCCTCACTGTTACTCCGTGTTCCCAGACTGGGAAGTGGGGCCCCGGTCTGCATGCAGGTCGCACAGCTGCCCCTCCCGGGGAACTGGGAAGTTCAGAGAAAACCAAAGCATTCAGCAGGGAAAGGAGTTCTGTAACATCAGTTTCCCTAATCTGGATGCACTCGCTCGTGCTGCTGCCTCTCCAATAGGTACTCCACCCAGCCCTCAGATAATAATCACAAGCTATTTTGCCGTCTCTGTTTCCTTCCACATTTTTGTTGTTAACTCCATCAGCTGAACCGATAGCATTCGGCTTAGGAGCGTGCGCCTCAGAACAGCTTGGTATTTCACAAAGCAAAAAGCAAACAACAACAACCCTGTGATCTGGGCTCCAGGCTATGAAAATATTGACCCTTGCCTTGCAAAATACACAAGCACATGCTCAACTTTTTTTTCAAGGAGGCTGTGTGTAAGCGTGAAGTTGAGTGCGAGTCTTGAGGAATGAGGGACAAAAATGCACACAGTGCATCGCCAGGGTGAGCCCATCTGACAAATGGATGTGGACATTCGTGGTGTCACGTTCTTAGCAAAATCACTGCCGTACTCTACCGTAGTCCAGGCACTCCCTGGGGGAGGAACAGCTTTGCTGTCAGAAGGCCCAGTACTCCTGTTTTCACTCAGACAAAAATTCCACTGAGAGCACGAGCTGATATGGCCGAGTGGAAATTACAAAACTGGATTCAGATTGGCACACAGTAGAGAGTCAGAAATACTCAGTGATAAAGCTTTTTTTTTTTTTTTTTTTTTTTTTTTAAAAAAAAAAGCATATATCAGTTTCTGAAACAGATTTTATTTTTTAGAAGTGTTATTTCCTCCCTCAGTTGCTCATAGTTTCCTTCTTACACAGAATTATTTTAGCAGCCCAAAATACATATCTCCCTATGTAAACTTCAGCAGCACATTAAAGAGACGCTGCCCAAAACATTTCAGTCCTCATGAAGTGAAATGCACAGTGCCTGATATGGAAAGTTTGTCTTACTTTAAGCCTGAATAATTCAATCCATCTGTCGTGGAGACCTTATAACGTTCCTTTTGCTGGACTGGTTTTCTCTAAGGCTTCCCTTCCTCTGAGTGGGTCCCCAGGATGCCTCTTTGTGGCTTCCCTGACACATTTTCAGTGTACAAGCAGCATTTGTAGGCAGGACATGGCACTTTCTAGCAAAGCAACCTTCATAAAAGCCAGGATGCTTTTCTTCCCCAACTAGTCATACGATGTGGCTTCAGACCATCATTTCTGGGAGCACCCTGGCATACAACCCTCCTTTTCAGGGACACATGGAGCTGAAATGAAGAGATGCACTCATTTTTCTATGGGATAAAAAATTATTCAGCCAGAAAGAAAACAGCTCCAAGAGAATAATAGTGCAGATATACTTGCACAGGCATCTTCCCACTGTGATGAGGGCTTCTCTCAAAGTCCAGGAATGAGCTTGGTGCCCACCATCACTTGCAAGATTTTATTTGCCCTGCCAGTTGCCCAGGCAGGGCAAAAATGTGCCATGCCCTGGTATAAGTATCCTGCCCAGCTGGCCAACCTGGCTCTGCAGTAGAGACTCTTCCTTTTAAAAGCACCAGTGGCCTTCACTGGCTGGTCCAAATTCTCCATTCATTGATGGCTTTGTCCCTTCCCCAATGCTCAGTCCTGAGGAAAATAATTCAGCCTGGGCAGCAGACATCTCCTCATCCAAGGGCCCTCCAGCTGGGTGGAAAATCATCCACACTTGAGAGCTTTCCATCAGTGTCCCTGTGCCAAGTGCAGGAATTTTTCCCCTCTTCTCTGGAGAGCTGCAGCTCAATGCGGCAGGGAAGGAGGGATGAGGAGGTGAACCAGCCCTTGAGATGAAGCTGTTGTTCTGCCAGAAGCGTGCTGAGAGAGGCCCCAGGACCAAACTGGCTTCAAGGGGGCAAGCTTGCCTATGCAGCCGAAATCTTCACATCAATACCCAGCAAATTAATGCTCATTATGGACACAATTCAACTCTTCAAAAGCATGTGCCTAATTCGGCATAATTCAGCATTTCAATACAGCCTTTATATAGACTCTTTAAACCTACAAACTATATTTTAGTGGCGTAACTGGATTCCAGGTGCAAAGAGGAGGAGGAGGCAGACCCTCAGCAGAGTGCAATTGGGGGTGGCAGAACATCTGCCTGCTTGCATTGCTTGGTTAGTCCAGTGCTTTCCAAAAGCTACCCTCAAGACCAGGGTTTCCCAATGGGAAAACCCTGGTTACAATAAAATCAGCAGCATTTTTGCCATTAGTTTCATGGCAGTAGGATTTGACTAGAGTAAATTTATAGAAGTCAGTGAGCATTTTGATTCTGTGAAGAGCACGCAACTGGAAATCAAAATAAAACAAAACAACAACAAAAAAACTTTACTCAAGAAAAATGTATATAAACAAAGGAAGCTTAAAATGTGAAGCCTGAACTAACAGAGAACAGCCCACGTCTGCCACTCTGATTTGTAGGCATGGAGCTCTAAGACAACTGTTGTCTGGACAAGAACCAGAAGTTTGGTCTTCATTTATGAGCTAGATAATCAATATGGGCTGAGGCCAAAACCCGCAATTTTTATAAGGCTGGGCTATTTCTTGCTTCATATTATTAGGCACAAGAGACAGAGCTGACTTAGATTTACAAAATCTTGGCTTGGATGCAAAAAGCTTCAGCATGACTACTGAGGATGAGTGCATTCTCAGTTTAGGGCCCCTCCAAGAATTGGGACATTTTACTGAGCTTTTAAAGCTCAGCTCCAGTGCAAATGCAGGATTAATTTCTAAGACAGCATCACTTATGTGTTATATGAAGCAGTATAATATTACAGACAGGGCATTTCTGGGTTTTAGCCTTTTCCTTTTATTCAAACCTAGAGAACAGTGCAATGCAGACAAATCCTGGAACCACTGGCATGCTTTTTCTCAAGTCAGACTTTCAGTCACTGGGAGTTATGTACACAAGCCATAGCGGCTTTCATCAGGCACCCACGTTTCTTTGAAAAGTCTCATTCAAAGTGTTTTTCTCTGTGATACACCACTGAAAAGCAGTTGACTGAAGTGGGACAGCACTGTTGGATGCTGTACAGACACGATGCAGGGCAATTTTGAGTTTAAAGGAAAGAATAATTTTCCTGGCAAAAACTTCAAGGGTAATTGAGACAGAGATTTTGGTGAGAACAAGAAGAAACATCCTTTTTAATCTGTGAGGTTTGCCCTGTGAGTTTTTCGATGGCATCAGGAAGTCAGCACAGTTTTCCACCTTATCCAAAAGATGGCACTATTAACATTGCAGACGCGCTGCATCCCTGCTGCGACACTCCCGCAGCTCTGAAGGCCTTGTGCTGGAACATCCAGCAAGCTCAGCCCTGCTCAGCTCCTGATGCCTCATCTCCCAGCCCACCCAGGTACGGCAACAGTCATCAAAGGCAAAAGCGAAGCATCTCAGAAGCTCCACTGAAGTCCAGTTTCAAATATTCTGGAAGAGTTTTGTGTGTTTGAGAGACAGATAGAGGGGAGATGCAGGGGTGAGGGGAAGAGCGGATGAGAAGCTGTGATAAGACAAGGAGCAGATGAGGGGGCTGGGGTAGGAAGCAGGACATGCTGCAGCAGTGGGAAAGGAAAGGAAAAAGGAGCGAGAGAAGAGCAAAGAGATTCACGACCCAAGAAGAAGGAGCAGGGCTAAGATGCTAGGATGGAAAATGGTAAACTTGCTTTGCTCACTTTGCTCATATTTCTCCTCACCCATCCTGCCCAGAACATGCAACTAGTCTGCAGTCCTGAAGAAATGAGAGAAATTTCTAGCAGTACTTTCTAGCAGTGAGAGCTGTGGCCCAGCTGTAGACACTCATGGTAAATAACAAAATGCCTTATCCTGGGCCTTGTGACCACTCTGTGCTGAGCCCCATGATGCTTTGTGGACCAGAGCCTGTTATGGAGGGGTGTCACAGAGTAGCGAGGCTTTGCACAGCTGCAGCATGGTGGTGGCTAGCAGGGCCATCCAGCAGCTTGGTGCAGTCCCATGTGGGAAGCAGGGACAGGACACGGAGGACCCTGGTATGCTCCATGGGACATTCCCATGAGACAGCTCTGAAACAGAGAGGTCTACCTGCAACCTAGAGCAGGAGAGGGACTCTCACTTGGTGAGTCCAGCCTTGTACTCACTATGTTGAAGCCCACCTAGAGAATACCTTTGTGGATAGAGATGGAAAATACATCAGTTTTTCAGGAGAGCACGGGAACTTTACACAGGAGTGTAGTATAGGTAGTGAGAAATTCCATGTTAGCTTTAAGTTTAATTATACTTCCATCCCTTTCAATCCAATTTTTACTTTAAAGAAGACCCAGGAGGTTGTCAGTTGAGGTTTAATTGACCTATTTGCAATTGATCCAGCTCATTCCTATGTCTGGGGACTCATTTTCCTAGATTTCAATTCATTGATTCAAGATTTTAAGGCCAAAAGGGACCTTTAGATCATTTAGCCTAGTCTCTTGTGTGAAAGACACTTTTCACCTGGACACTTTTCCCTGAGCTCCACAACATGTACCTGGAGAAAGGCTGTGTCCCACCAAGGTGCTCAGCTTGGAGCTGGTGCTTCCCAGAGGTGGGCAATGAATGCCCTGTTTCCCTTGATTGCTGGCTCCAGCAGATCATCAGTCATCCAGAGATTAAAATGTAAGCATAATCACGATGGTGGTGATCCTGAATACTGCCTGATCCAAAAACATTTAATGAACAGTGCCTGACAGATAGACTGTTAATTTTTTAGATAAAATGCTTAAAATATAAATTGGATTATAAAGTACTTATGAAATGTTAATTTTGCCAAGGGGGCTGATGAGCTCCAGATACAGATAGAGCAGACAAAACAGTGAGAGTAATCATTTGTTCTCTCAACTTTAGCTTACATTTTTGTTAAAACTCAAGCCATTTTGGACGATGGCTTACGTTTTACAGAACTCAGTTTTTAGTTACCCTTTGGAAGTTATGACCGGGAAATGCCCCTGTAAGACATTGCAGATGGCTCTTTCCATGTACTGCTTGGCAGATGTGCAGGAAAATTACACTGGAAAGTTGGCTCTCATCTGGGCTTTGTAGTGAGGCGCTAATGCATGTGTTGTAATGCTTTGTAACTACATGATTTTTTGGTGCCTTTTTTTTTTTTTTTTTCTTTTTTGAGTTTCTGTGCCAAATTATAAATCCAGTTGCAAGTGGAAGCGTGAAATCTCACATCTTCACAAGAAGGTAAGCAATGACCTGAATATCTGCAGCCCATCCTGGAGCACCGTACTGCCTGCTGGTGAGGGCCTGGGTGCCAGAGCAATGCTGGAAGCCTCTAGGGACAGGGATGGGGCAGGAACTGGGCACCGGGCTGTCACCTCCCCGCTAGCAGCGCTGCCCAGAGGCCCTCAGCATCACAGGCTCCCTTGCCTTTTCTTCATCAGGTTCTTCCTGTCCATTTAATTCCTCTCCTGCTTTCTGCCCACTTTGCCCTGCCTCACTCTTTTTCCCACTCCTTTCCCCCTTATTTTGTCACCAGAGCTTTAGTGTTGAACAGGGTCGCCTTGCTGGCTCCTGGCTCTTTCTTTCCTTCTCCCATTGTCCTCTTCCCCAGTCCCTTCATGCTCCCTTTATCCTCATTTCTCTTGGTTGCCTTCCCCTGGCCTCCTTTCCACTCTACCTGTCTCCAGACACCTTTGCCTCTCCTGCATTGCCTTTCTCTGCAGCTCACTGGGACAGCCCCTTCCCTCCCACCCACTGGCTGAGGAGATGAGTCTTTTTTTCCTCACTAACGCCAGTCCTGGTACACAACTGTCTGGGGACTAAATAATGTGAAATAACTTTTGATAAGGAAAAGCACCCACCTGTTGATCAGAGTCATGGTGATAGCTGCAGAGGTTCACCAGGGCCAGACATTGGGCTTCCTTCTTCCCTTCGTGATTGTGGTCCAATTCCCTGCAACAGTATTGCCACCTTCATGTAAAATGTTCTGAGGGCCCAAAGGTTGCCCTGAGAACTGAGGAACTCTCCCTTTCCCAAAACTGAAGCCTGGAGTGAGGTGCTGCCTGCTTCTGGGTTATAGGTCCTGCAGAACCTGCTGCCGTGGATGACACCAAGCTAAAACAGCTCTGCAGGAGTCTGAGGCAACTCTGAAGCCTGTCCTGTCCTGCTTTTGTGCTTGAGGAGGATTATTTCCACCCCAGTCCCATTGCTCAGCCCTATCCACGGTAGTTGGCCAGGGAGCCAGGCATGGGGATGTCAGGACAATGCCTGTGCTTAAGGCCTTCACCCTGCAGCCAGCTCAATAGGTTTTGTGTGGTCCCCGCCTCCTCACACCGCATGGGCAGGGTGTAGTGAAGGCCACAGCTGGCCAGGCAAGCCTCTGCTTCGCAGCATATCCTTGGCTCCAGGAGACAAATCTTGAGTTTCTACCTCCCTTGTGTGTTTCACCTGCTCCAGGAGCAGCGCTCCTTGCCCCTGCATCTCCTTGCCCCAGCACCCAGCGGGAATGTCCTGCTCCTGCGGTGGAGATGCGGGACCTGCTCTGTTACCCCCAGAAACACACTCAAGGGGTCCTTGGCAGAGCATTGCAAGGACATGTTGGTGAGAAGCAAGCTTTGTTTTCACTGCAGTTTGTCTGAGCCTCGAAGCCACCACCAACACTTCTCCACAGGCAAGAGGATTCATTTTCATCCTGCTTCCACTCCCTTCCCAGCACTGCAGTGTGCTGCTGCTTTCCAGGGATTTGGGCAATGTGGTGAGCGTTACCTACTGTTTAATGTTACTGATTCTTACTACAGTCGTTTAAAGTACAGCAGTGAGAAACTGGGATCAGAGAAAAATCCGAGGCAAGGCATATCATGCCTGCTGGCAAGAAGACACCAAAATCCTATGAACCTTGATGTGCTGGTGTCAGGGAAATGTAAGGGCTCAACTCTTTGGAGCAGGAATAAGGAACTCCATGACAAAAGCAACTGCAAAGGGAATTTTAAATTAAGTAGGGATTTAAAATTTTAATAGCATTTAAATTTTAAATAGTCTATCTCTCTGTAAAATGAAAGCAATATTTCTGTTCCAATACAAAATGGACCAGATCCTCTGCAGCTGTAAGTTGGTGGCCCTCTGCACTGGAATTGAGGGAACTTAATTGATTTGTAGCAGCTGACAATCTGCCAGTTTATGCTCTCTCCTGGAAATAGACTCCTCCAATCATCTGTCTGGTAGTGCAGCCTTGATGTTTCATTAATTTGCAAGAAAGCTGCTGCCAGGATTGACACACGCTCTGGCAATGCAGCTGAACAGAAAAAAAAATGCTCTAAAACTTGTTATCGTCTGTCATGTTATTGAAGCTAATTTAAAAAGCATTTCCCAGGCTCCCAATCTCAAAGGATCACTTAGGGATGTTGTTTTTCTTTCTGTGTGTATGTTAGGAAACCACTGCTAGCATTGTGTTTTCCAGGCTCTGTTTCTTTTAGAAGAGAGAGGGCAAGGAGTCATCGTGGAGGAATGGGAAAGACCCTTCATGCCCTGCCAACACATGACTATCCTCTACACTCAGAGCTTTGTCCTTCACAGTGTGAAATGACTCATTGATAAAGGTTTTCACTACTTCCTTTGGGAGATCATTAAACAGCCTTTCAGGCTTCAATGTTAGGATGTTTTTCTTGATAGTCAGCCTAGACATTGCTCTGCTGTTTCCTCCCATTGCCCCTAGTTACACTTCGTCCCACCCTAAACAACTCCTTTTCCCTCCTTGTGCTGATATCTGTATCCTCAGCATATCAGAAAAGGCTGGGGAACCAACACGGAAATAACACATAAGCTGTCTTGTCTGAAGAAAAAACTTGCACTAGAGGTCCTGCCATGATGCTGTAACCAGGAGAGTGAGGAGAAAGGAAGGTATTTGCTGCTATGTTGGTTGTGCCTAACCCAGTGTGATGCCTATGAAAATTAATGGGTTCAAGGGTCCTTAGGAACTTCACAAAGCTCTCTGTTAGGCAACTGGACCTTACAAAGGTGTGCACTCATGTCCAGCTCCCTTTCACCAAACAGTGCCCTCAACACAGCCAGTTTTTGAGGTAAGGGGATGCAGCAGGTTTAAACGACAAGGCTACTGTGGAATCCACCATCCTTCGGAAAAAGAATGAGCACAGGATTGTAAAATGGCATCAGGGGCTGTCTTGAGGGAGTTAACTGGATCATCTTCCACCACTAGCTTTCCCACTGGAACCTCACAGATCTTGTTTGTCATAGTGATAATGTGGGTTACTGCAAAAATACCAAGTCCAACAGAAGCAAAAAGATCCCTCTGGATGAACCGCTAATATGAAACAAACAAACAAACAAACAAACCATAATAATTAATGGCAACATTTTGTCATGATCACAAAATGAAAAGTACTTGAAATTTGTGTTTATTGACTTCTACGCAGCAGTAAACAGCCTAGCAAAACAAAAGGGAAGAAAAGCTGACAAATGTGAGGCTACAAATGCAGTGTAAAGGAGAGCACAGAGCAAACAGGCATGGCTTTAGTGGTCAGAGATGTTCTTTGTCTCCTGTCTTAGTGGGAATTTTGCAGCTCCCTCTACGCTATTAAGTGCAACAGAAGTCTTTTTGGCTTTGACTGTCTTCCAAATCTGTGCTTTAAATATCTACCTCAGTTTTGGGAAAAAGCTCACTGCTGCCAGATCTTTTCCTTTTCTCAGCTACACACATATATTAGACTTATGATTTAAAGGCACTTCTCAACATCCAGACAAAAATGTTGACTTTTGTTTTTGTAAATAAACAGCAATGAGATGTTTAGCTCAAAACTGCTGCACTACAATATTAACTGTAGGAAGCATTGCCTCTGCAGAGCTGGAATTAATAGATGTTTGGCAATGAAGAGGGAGCTCATGTAGTGCCTTGGTGCGATCCACACAAGCAGATTCTGGAGGAAAAACTCCAGTATTGTCTACTCGCACTTATTTCTCCACATTATGCCTTAAAGAATCAGAGCAGGACACCTGAACAGCACTGCAGGGGTTAATGTTGCAGAAAGATTCAAATGCAAGTGGCCAACAAAACCCCTTAACTTCAGAGACAGGAAATGGGAATTGTTTTGCCTCCTCCTATATGACTTCAGCTGACTTTTTCCTCACCTTTTTGGGGTCATCAGTTGAAAGCTTTGAGCTTCTTTGGCTTTGTTGCTGCTATAAGGGTCATTAACTCAAATGTAAAAATCAGTGAGGTCAACAATATGTCTCTAGGGATGCAGACTGGAAGCCCACAAAAACTGTCTTTGTCCTTCACCAGAAGCACAAGCATTTCTGTGGCTGGCAGGAGAAACACACCTCTGTAGTCTCCTGTGGGGTGTTTGCTCACTGTCATTCAGGTAAGGGGACAATTTCAAAATCCAGAAAAGATGCTCAAAGCTTAGAGACTAGTTTAATAAAGCCTGTGAAAAAACTTCTGTGAAGATCTGCAGAAAGAACAGGAGGGCACTGTTTTTCTTGCTGACAGCAGGACTGAGGCTGAACTGCAGCTTTCCATGTCTGGAAGACGATTAGGAAATTGAGGCTCAGATTTCATAACCTTCTCATAATGAGGAAAATCAAAAGGGCCTTTGGGATATCAACACTCACAGGTTTAATGGGAAAATGGGACCTAAAAAAATTGCTTCGAAAGCCAAGCTCTAGACAGGACAAACACATTCCTGGGGACCAATCTGATTAGGAGAGTTCCTTTGAAGGGCAGCCATGATATATAGAGCTTTGTTTGGCTGTTATGACTCAACTAATCTGATCATTGCCTCCTCCTGGCCTCCAGGACACCCCGTCTGACCAGCTCTCTGCCTACCCGTTTGAATATATGAGCGGCTTCCACTCCAGCTGATGGTTTGCCAGTAGCTCATAAGGCTAGAGCAGAAAGCAAACAATGACTGCATGAGAAATAGCACACTGCAAACTCTTTTCAACATCCATTTCTTCTTCAGGCAAGAGAAAGTAAAAACATTTATCTATATAGCATGTTTTCTATGTATATGTTTTCTCTTAAACATTATGTACTTGCATGTATACATACAAAGTTTATAAACTATACACAGCACACTATGCATCAGTAAAAACATGGAATTACTGTGAAATGCTAATGATAATGATCTTTAAAGTGAATTTTATGGGACATGCCAGGCTGTACAGATAAAGCTGATGATCTCTGGTGTCACCACAAAGCCAGATCTCATTTCTTGAAGCAACAAGAAGCACAATTTTAAATCCTGCAAAGGATTTAAAAATAAATAAATAAATGATAAAATAAAAGATAAAATAAAAAGCTCAGACAATCTCTTCCTGTTGTTGATGGAATTAGTGATGGATGCTAGAGCAAGTGATGTGTTCGTAGCATGTAGCTGTAAGATGGAGTGACAAAGTACTTCTGGAGAGCAGTGCCAGCCAGGGGGAGAGACTGTACATACATCACTCCACCAAAATTAGGCTGCAAGAAAGAAACAAGATCTCTCATAAATACTGGCAGTGCAAATAGCATTATATCAATACTTTTAACGATAACCGTGCTGATTTAGTTTAGCTTTTCCTTTCTCCTAGTAATCTCAATGCTCACGAGTGTTTCTGATTATTCATTCAGCAGGTCGTGTGACAACAGAAATATTTCTTGTGCTAGTTCTGCTGCCTCAGCCCTGGCACCAAGGGTCCAACAAATATACACTCTGTGTTGGAATCCAGCTCCTGAGACTCCTATGGGGAGGCTAGTTGGTGTCAAGGAAGACCATGGTGTTTTTTCCATTTGCATTCTTTCATTACAAGTTGGACTGCAAATGATTTTATATTTAACCCTTATCTCAGCTGTACATTGATGGTTATTAGTACATCATATTGAAAAAAAGTCCTGTTGAGACCCCAGTAGTACAAAATCCAAGTCTTTCTCACCTCTCTACCCTATGTTTGCTGTACCTGGCTCCTTTCTTTTGGAGTAGCAGTAAGGAAAAAAAAAAAAAAAAAAAAAAAAAGGAATTTCATCCAAGAATATCAAGCAAAAGAAAAATTGAGATTTTCAATTTACTGACCATGGACCAGGCAGATGGCATTGTACTATTTTAACATGGCTTGGTTCTCAGTAAGTGATGAACTTTCGCTTTTGGAAAAATCAATGGTTACTCATGGTGATCACCTAAATACCAAAGTATTGCAGATCGCTGATCTCTTTCCAAAAAGAAAGGATCTGAATTGTTGAAAACAATGATACTCAGACAATTTTCTGAACCTCATTAGTCTACGTTTCCACTCTGCAGCAGGAAAAAGGTGTGTCCGAAGTTTAGCCACCGCACCAAGAACTTGTGTCAACAAGTTGATAATTTCATTGCTTTGCAATCTTTAACTATGTTCCTAAGGTCTGGTCAGTCTGCAAACAGCTGAGGAGAACAAGAGGCATTTATAAATGGCTGCATTAAGAAGTACCATGGAAATGAAAAACATAACTCTTGAACCACTGAAATGAGTATGTAATCATTTTAGTGATACTATTACTGCTGAAGCACCCACAAATTGAAGAATTTAAATGTAGAGTTCATCAAGGCCAACAGGAATCTTCCATTGGCTTCTATGGGCTTTGGTACCTTAGCAATAGCTTGTTAAACTATATAGTACTTCTTGAAACGGAAAATGCTGTGTTCTCTTCCTATGTCAGTGGGGTTTCTTTAAGGCTGTTTGTAAGGTTCAGGACGATGTGGTCAGTGCCAGTCCCAGCTCTCTCTTCTGTGCTACATTCAGCCCCACTGGAATTGTCCATTTACTTAGAAAATGAAGTGTGAGACACAGGTGAGTTGACACTTTTGTCAAAAAATCCCAGTCACGAGTCACATGCAGTGACTGCAAGATGATTTTTGATGCTTGTTATGACTACAGTGCCATGACTGGAAATTCACAGAGGAGCAAGCAAGAGATTTTATTGTGGAAGGATGTGGTCTGGTGGCTAAAGAAGCAGTGTAGTTTTCAAGAGAAACTTTGCGAATCATCTCTGCCAGAACTAGCTATTCACACTGTGACCTTCAAAAGGTTATATTAGGTACCATTCTAATAACATCTAGGACACAAGGGTAGTTCAGAGGCTTAATTAATCACGGTCTCAAAGTTTCAAATTCACAGACCTTCTGTGAAGTTAAAAACAGTATCATAATAATTTGAGCCCTCTAGCTGGTTATGTTCAGGATCAGCTACCTGGGGTGATTTAAGATAAATGCGTTGGCAGGTACCGCCCCTGCAGTTAGTCTCATACAATTCCCTGCGGAGTGGCAGTATTTTTAGCTGCAAGCAAACCTGCAGTACAAAACAACGTAGCACAAGTATTTCCCAATGTAAGGTATGGGGGGTTTATACTGAATTTAGGAATATTGCAGTAGCAATCCCAGAGTGATTCGTTTAGTTCAATGCCTGGCCTTTGAGAGTGGACACTGTCAAAAGTTCCCAAAGAGGAAGCCAAGGCAAAAGTGGGAACTTAGTGAGTAGCCTCCCCACGGGATGAGTCCTGGGCTCAATTATCCCTTGTAGCAAGATCTTGTCATTAACTGTACACTGTGGAGAAGAGTCCCCTTTGATCTGCTTTAAATGCTCAGTTTAATTAAATTCATTTTATTCATTCTGAGGAGAAAGAATAAGCTGAAGTAAAACAGTTACCCTCTCTCTACTGTTTTTCCTTTTATTCATCTCCAAATGACAGTTCCAATCTTTACAGTTTCTCTCCATGTGAACACTTTAATCCAGTAATTTCAATATCCCATTTCTGACCCTTACTTTTTCTGAAAAAAATAATTTTGAGAAAAAAATAATCAAGAATTAATATAGTATTTCAGATATACTGATTAGCTTGGTTTATAAAGCAGTGTTAAGCTATTTGCAGGGTCTGTTTTCCGTCCAGAGCTGTACAGTACTCACACAATTCTCCCACAATTTCTTTACCTCTGCATTTTAAGTAAAGGTTTTCACTGTCACCAATTATGATCCACTTTTTTTTTTTCTGAGTAGAGTTAATTTTCAGTTTTTTAACAATAGTTGACATTTGTGTTTGTTTTTCTTTTCTTTCCCAAATCTAATTACTTTGTATTTATTCAGAACAGAAAATTGTACTTGCTCTCATATTTCTATCTTTCCTTGCTTTCATAGACTCTTTTCAAGTTTTTCACAGTCATCCCCAGTGGCCTTCACCCACCTTGTGTCATGTGCAAAATTTCCAACCTCACTGCTCGCTCTGTTTTCCAGATCGTTAAAAAAAAAGCAAAAAATACACTTGACAGTGTGGATTACAACACCTGCTGCTAATCTTTTGCCAATGTGAAAATGTATCATTTATTTCAAATTTTACTTTCTCCATCCCATCGAATCTAATGCTGAGCAGCAATTTAACTGTTGCTTAAGATATTTACAGATATTGTCAATGTGAGATTAAATAAAAGACACTTTGAATAAGAACTGCCATGTGAAAAGTTGTCCCTGTTTGATGACTCTCATCTTATGTTAATTTCATTTATTCCCCTTACACTCCTAATGTTAAATTGCATTCGTCCTTAAAATGACAATAACAGGGGAAATATAAAGTCAGACTGCTGGTATTTTAGGATTGCTCTGTGGCAATGCCATGTGGTCATCAGAACTGTTCAGATCTTTTCTCTTGTTAAAATATCAGCCTTAAATGCATATCCAGGAAGAATAAGTGTTCTTTGATGGAAAACAAATTCCATTATGCGCAACAGGGTAAAGCATGATTACCTTTACCTGTTAAGTCAGGAGATCTATTCTAGGAATTAGTCTGCTGGGACCAATATTTGCAACAGATCAGTCTTATACATACATGAAACCATAATTAAAAAGTGTCTGGAAAAGAAATAAATCTGCTATAGGCTGAGTAAGAGTAAGAGTATAGATTCAAGAGGTTTTGACTGTATTGAATCTTTTCCAAATGATCTGAGTAATCATTTCCAAGTGTTGACTTTCCTGGATGAAAGCAGAACTAAACTAATACACACAAGAGGTATGCTCACAAGCTGAAGAAAGAGGGCAGCAAAAGGATACCTCATTCTCATCCACAGGACCAAGTGAATTTCATCTCAGCGTTATCTGTAATCAGCATAGACCTTTATGACGCAAAGCCTTTCTGTATGGGATACTGACCAAAATAAATCTGTGCTGACATTGCATTCTGGATAAGAGACTGCTTTTGCCCTGGAGTAAGGGATGCATTTCTAAAGACCAGGTGCTTCCTTTGGGATAAAGTTACCATTTTCAGAGAATTGCATTTTCTTGGGGAAGAAGTCTGATATGGCTAGTAATTAAAACAAAAATGTAGAAATTCTGACCCAACCTTGCATCCCATCTGTGGGTCCCTATCTCTGAGGGGAAAATGGATCCTAGCCCAGGAGCTGGCAGGGCTCATTGAGAGGGCGTTAAACTAGGTAAGAAGGGGGATGGGGCTGAAACAAGGCTTGTTAGAGCTGTGCCAGGGGGAACAATGGCAAGGCCGGGGGATAAGGCAATGGCCCAGCTGAAGTGCATCTACACTAATGCATGCAGCATGGGTAACAAACAGGAGGAGTTGGAAGCCATCATGCAGCAGGCAGGCTATGACTTGGTTGCCATCATGGAGATGTGGTAGGACCACTCTCATGACTGGAGTGCTGCAATGACTGGCTATAGGCTCTTCATAAAGGACAGGCAGCACATAAGGGGTGGTGGTGTGGCTCTCTATATTAGAGAATCTTTTGATGTTGTGGAACTCAAGGCTGGGAATGATAAGGTTGAGTCCCTGTGGGTTAGGATCGGTGGGAAGGCCAACAAGGCTAGCATCCTGGTCAGAGTCTGTTATAGACCGCTGAACCAGGATGCGGAGACGGATGAGGAGTTCTACAGGCAGCTGACAGAAGTTGCAAAATCATTGGCGCTTGTTCTCGTGGGGGACTTCAACTTCCCTGACATATCCTGGAAACACAACACAGCCCAGAGAAAGCAATCTAAGAGGTTTCTGGAGAGCGTGGAAGATAGCTTCCTGATGCAGCTGGTTAGTGAGCCTACCAGGGGTAGTGCCCCACTAGATCTTCTCTTCACAAACAGAGAAGGACTGGTGGGAGATGTGGTGGTCAGAAGATGTCTTGGGCAGAGTGACCACGAAATGGTAGAGTTCACAATTCTTGGCAAGGCTAGGAAGGGGACCAGTAAAACTGCTATATTGGACTTTCGGAGGGCTGACTTTGAGCTGCTCAGGACACTGGTTGGCCGAGTCCCTTGGGAGGCAGTTCTGAAGGGCAGAGGAGTCCTGGAAGGCTGGGCACTCTTCAAGAAGGAAATCTTAATGGCACAGGAGCAGTCTGTCCCCACGTGCCCAAAGACAAGCCAGCGTGGAAGAAGACTGGCCTGGCTCAACAGAGAGTTGCAGCTTGAGCTTAGGAGAAAAAAGAGGGTTTATAATCTTTGGAAAAAAGGGTGGGCCCCTGAGGAGGACTATAAGGATGTTGTGAGGCTGTGCAGGGACAAAATTAAAAAGGCCAAAGCTCATCTGGAGCTCAATCTGGCTACTGCCATTAAAGACAACAAAAAATCTTTTTACAAATACATCAACGCAAAATGGAGGACTAAGGAGAATCTCCATCATTTACTGGATGCGGAGGGAAACTTAGTTACAAAAGATGAGGAAAAGGCGGAGGTGCTCAATGCCTTCTTTGCCTCAGTCTTTAGCGGCAAAACCAGCTGTTCTCTGGATACCCAGTACCCTGAGCTGGTAGAAGGGGATGGGAAGCAGAATGTGGCCCTCACTATCCATGAGGAAATGGTTGGTGACCTGCTACGGCACTTGGATGTGCGTAAGTCGATAGGGCTGGATGGAATCCGCCCGAGGATACTGAGAGAACTGGCAGAGGAGCTGGCGAAGCCACTGTCCATCATTTATCAGCAGTCCTGGCTATTGGGGGAGGTCCCAGTTGACTGGTGGCTAGCAAACGTGACACCCATCTACAAGAAGGGCTGGATGGTAGACCTGGGTAACTATAGGCCTGTCAGTTTGACCTCAGTGCCAGGGAAGCTCATGGAACAGATTATCTTGAGTGTCATCATGCGGCACTTGCAGGTCAAGAAGGCGATCAGGCCCAGTCAGCATGGGTTTATGAAAGGCAGGTCCTGCTTGACGAACCTGATCTCCTTCTATGACAAAGTGGCATGCTGGGTGGATGAGGGAAAGGCTGTGGATGTGGTCTACCTTGACTTCAGCAAGGCTTTTGACACCGTTTCCCACAACATTCTCCTCAAGGAACTGGCTGCTCTTGGCTTGGACTGGTGTACGCTTTTTTGGGTTAGAAACTGGCTGGATAGCTGGGCCCAAAGAGTTGTGGTGAATGGAGTCAAATCCAGTTGGAGGCTGATCACTAGTGGAGTCCCCCAGGGCTCGGTGCTGGGGCCGGTCCTCTTTAATATCTTTATCGATGATCTGGATGAAGGCATCAAGTGTACCCTCAGTAAGTTTGCAGATGACACCAAGTTAGGTGCGTGTGTCGATCTGCTCGAGGGTAGGAAGGCTCTGCAGGAGGATCTGGATAGGCTGGACTGATGGGCTGAGGCCAACTGTATGAAGTTCAACAAGGCCAAGTGCCGGGTCCTGCACCTGGGGCACAACAACCCCAAGCAGAGCTTGGGCTGGGAGATGAGTGGTTGGAAAGCTGCCTGTCAGAGAAGGACCTGGGAGTATTGGTTGATAGTCGGCTGAATATGAGCCAGCAGTGTGCTCAGGTGGCCAAGAAGGCCAACAGCATCCTGGCTTGTATAAGAAGCAGGGTGGCCAGCAGGGCTAGGGAGGTGATCGTCTCCCTGTACTCAGCTCTGGTGAGGCCACACCTCAACTACTGTGTTCAGTCTTGGGCCCCTCGCTACAAGAAGGACATGGAGGTGCTCGAGCGAGTCCAGAGAAGGGTGACCAAGCTGGTGAGGGGTCTGGAGAACAAGTCTTATGAGGAACGGCTGAGGGAGCCGGGGTTGTTCAGCCTGGAGAAGAGGAGGCTCAGGGGCAACCTTATCGCTCTCTACGGGTACCTTAAAGGAGGCTGTAGCAGGGTGGGGGTTGGTTTGTTCTCCCATGTGCCTGGTGACAGGACAAGGGGGAATGGGCTGAAGTTGCTCCAGGGGAGTTTTAGGTTAGATGTTAGGAAGAACTTCTTTACCAAGAGGGTTGTTAGGCATTGGAATGGGCCGCCCAGGGAAGTGGTTGAGTCACCAACCCTTGAGGTCTTTTTAAGACATTTAGATGTAGAGCTTAGTGATACGGTTTAGTGGAGGACTTGTTAGTGTTAGGTCAGAGGTTGGACTCGATGATCTTGAGGTCTCTTCCAACCTAGATGATTCTGTGGTTCTGTGAAAATGCATCAGACTGTCAATACACTGAGCTCTGCCACTGTTACCTACTGACTGTGGGGATGAGTATCTCCTGCGCAGTACTTCACTCCAGCAGCAGCAGCTGTAGCTGACTGTGCTGTTGCAGGCAGGCTCACAGAGGTGCTGAAATGGAGCTCTGTGAGCAAAACTTTATAAAAAAAGTATATTCACAACTGAATGTGGAAGACAAAACTTTACAGTTATAATTTGCTTCTCATCTCAGAAGATCCCGTGGGAAACCACATCTTCCAGAGACAAGATCCAAAGTCGTGCTACATGGCAGCTCAGATCTCACAAGTATCTTGTGACCAGCACCTTGGGAGCAGAGATGTCCATCCAAGCTAAGCCACTCCTGCTCCCTTCATCCACACATGCATCATCACTCAGCACATGCTTCGTTGTAAGGCCACGTCTTTTAGATGGGGTCTTTTATAAGAGAAAGTTGCGTGCCACATTGTGGAAAGAAGTGAATACATATAGGTCCATTACACAAACTGCATCTAACTGCCCTGAAGAACAGGCTGTGAACACTGCACAACTAGATTTTATCCTTCCCTTTCCCATTGCTTATTTTGACCACTCACAACGTAGCTGGCCCCAGGTAGTCTCAGTTCTGCAATTTATAATAGGTGTTATTTTTTTTTTTGTTGTTTTGTTTTGTTTTTTTTTTTTGACACATCACAGAAATCATATAGTTCAGTTTCATTTTTTGTGAAACACACTCATATTTGTCAAAGGAGAGAGAAATTATACTGTAGTTCATACAGATATCTGTCTTTTCAATTATGCTACAACCTCTTTATAGCTCTAGGTGGGTCTGAAGCCATGAGTGTAATACAGAAGCAGCAAAGAAGGACTGTAAGCAAGTGTTTTTCACTTCACTATTTCTCACAGATCCATCGAAAAGGCAGGTATCCTGTCCAAGCTAGTTATGTAGGTTCCCTCTTTAGTCTGTGGATATAGGAAGATACCTCCAGTGGGAAAGTGATCCTGTCAGTCTTAGACACCTATTTTTGGATAGAGTGAATCATCTTCTAGAAGCACGTCTCTAATTGCTGACTACCGATGGAGCCCAGACTGAGACTAGACATCTAATTTTTTGATGTCAAAGGTTAAATGAAGGAAGTCCTACTCTAAATCACAGCATCATTATGTTTCAATCCAAACAATTTGTTGCAGTATCTTCATGGTGTAAAGCCGACACTCTGTCACACAAAGACAATTAGAGATAATGATAATGATTCTGAGAATAAAATGTAAAGCACTATTTATTCTAGAAATGCCAATTTTAAAATAGGACTGATCAAGCTTAGGGAGATCTCAGGAAAACTAGGTGGCAATCTAAAACCTTGGCAAAGAAAACCAGATGCTACCAAGTCATGCTGTGCTTTTGCTCTATCCTTGAAAATACAGTAAAAGCTCTGGGTATACTTCATACATTTCTTTGCTATTCCTCATGCTTGGTGCCAAGCATAGTAAATAAAAATTGTCTTTATATGTAAGATTTAAAGCTCTTAACATGCTGCATTTATATAATTTTTTTAGTGCCCCTTCAGTATATTGAGAAGACAAATCAGTCTTAAGAACTGTGTCGCCTCTGAATTGCCTTCTTATGCAAAAAAATATGGTTAACATTGAATTTGAGTGCATCCCAAACGTGTGTACACAGTGAAGTTGACACATGCTGCTTTTATAATAGACCACATCACCAGACAGGAAGCTCTCTGCTTCATGGAAATTAAAGCCAGGAGGACAGATATCATCTGTGTGTATGGGCACAGAGGGCGAGAAAAAAGAAACAGTTTATGAAGATCTAACAGTCTAAGAGTCTAAGAAACTTCCAAAACTGCTACACACCTCTTGGCAGGAGCCTGCCTGCACGTAGCCATTATGCACCTTTTGCCTTGTGGGTGGAGGCTGCTTTTCTGTCTGCAGCATCTGCTGACTCTCCCCACCTCCGCTCCAAAGTGGCTGCTTGAGCTGCCTTAATCTTTGCATCACTTCACAATAATAGTGGTGCCAATGATTAGAAAAACAAAAGCACATTAGTGAAACAAAACATTCGTTTTACAGCCTCCTTCCCCTTCTGTCAGCCAGCTAAAGGCAATTTCAGCGTAGAAGTGTTTTCCTTTCCTCTCAATAAGGTCTTTTCCTGCTGGAGTTCCAGCCAACTCCACCGTTTTTTTTCCCGTCTACCTGAGCTCAAACTAATTAAAAAATGGTCTTTGCAAATACTCTCTGAGGGATCACCAAACTTGAAGTGAGTTTTCAAGAGAAGGAATACAGTCCCAAAATGTATGACTTATATTCCAGTAGCAAATTCTCATGACTTTGGGTCAGATCCTTTGATGGAGTAGTCTGGCAAGGTTCACTTCTGACAGCAGAGGTACACTGGTTTATACCAGCTCAAAGTTTCATCTTGCCTTTGTTTACCAAATGAATGCTGAACCTCCAAAAAACAGTGAGGTTAACAAGTCATGCAGCTGCAGTCATCCGTTACTGATAGAGAGGCATAAGGGATGTCAATCTCACTTTCTTCCCTTCCCAGCAGTCTCCTGTCCCACTGGCTGTACATAGATGGGGTTCCTTGGAGAGCCTTCTGCTCTCATTAGCTTCTCCACTGCTGGGGAGTCATTAGATTTAAAGCAAAAATGGGTAGATCTTGTTCACTCAGCAATAATTACACAAAAATAGAGACCGATAAATTCCTGGAAGATAATTGCTGGTGGTAACAATTGAAACCTGAAGTCTGCTGCTCTGAAAAACCACTGTGTGCAAGCTTGTTTCTAGCTAAGAATTTCTTTTTACCAGGAGATTCTTGGAATAGGAAGATTTATGTGCTTCACATCTCTTTGTGCAGCCCTACATAGAGGGAGAGAACCTCAGTGTGTGCACACGTGCCTGTGTGTACATGCAATATCTCAGAGGATGCCTTTTCAGAACAACCAAATATATGCCGCAGCATTAGTATAGAACATATCTTGTTATTCTGGTCACAAATTACGATGGGGACACAGAGCTACTCCAGCTGCGTGTAGCCATTAGTTTACTACCTACTTGGCAGGAGATATATACAGGACTATCTATATGGCACAAGTGGAATATGCACCACGGTGCTCAATTCAGCCATAAAAGTGCTCTAATTTATTGAAATAGTGCAGTTGGATGACACAAAAACTAATCAGGCTAGTGATTCCACTACTATCTGGAACAAATCACCCCCCTGCTTCACCATATCTCTATCTAGCACATTCCTCCATCATTTAGAAACAATCACAGTGCTATCGAAATGTGCTAGATAAATGGCATTTGAAACTGAAGTTCTCTGTGCTTCCATGGAAAAGACCTAACTAAAAAGTGTCAATGTATTTTCAACCTTGCAATGAGACTTTGTGTTATTCCTGCCAACAGAAACAACATTACAGTCAATTTTCCCTTTCCTCCAGACAGCCTATCTGGCACAGACAGGTCATGCCATCAATCTGGAGAAATCCAAGTGGTTTCTGGTTCATTGCAGAGCACAACCTTCATGAATAAAGCTATGCTGAATGAAGTTATACTGCTTCCTCTAGCAGAAACATAGGTGTGCCAAGACCTAGCTGATCTGCTAAATCCCAACAAACCTAAGCTGGCTTCACTCGGTCTCGGTGCTGGTGTGGGTGGCTCTATACCATGCACCTGGCTGAAGAGGACAGGGTGCAGATATTGGAATGACTCGGGAAAAAGTGCACCTGAGACCAGCAGAGCTCATGTGCCAATGCCCAGCATCACTCTGGACAGCCTGAGCTAGCTCCCTGCTGCACCACTCAGACATCTTTCCACAACACTGCCCACCATAACCTACTGTCTGTGTATAACCTTGATTATTTGATTACTTAGATTTTCCTAGACCTTCACTACCACAGATAATGAAGAACCAACTGTCTTTACAAAGTACTGCAATCTAAAAGATTGTCAGTATTATTTTATAAGGGTGTTCAAGTGCTAGGAAATTCTGGCCATACCCACTGAAAACATGAAAGTTCTTTTTCCAGCTGCTTGAGCATATGCAACACCCAAAAGGGATGGAAAAACTGGTCAAGGGAAGGCTGTTAGCTCTTGGTAGAGGTGGAGAGGAGTGGAGCAGTGAAGTATCAGCCAGTCTTGCTGTGATCCAATGGCATTCTTCCTCTTGCCTTCCAGAAGAGCCTATAAGAGGGACAGGGTATTTTGATCCCCAGAGCTCTTCAGTCCTATTCCATCCAAATGGTGCCAGCTGTGAGGATGTTTCCTGGCCTTTGCCTCTCCCTGACAACTCATTTCACAGGGTGTTATCTTCATTACACGCTTCAACTGTACCAATAAAGGTGGAATAATAGGTAAGGCAACTACTAGGCCTCATTCATTATTAACCACAAGCACATCTAAATCAACTAGCTGGAAGTGCTAGCTGGTTCATGACCTCCACCAAAGCAATTCCTGGGTTTTGGGTACCCAGGAATCCAATGCTACCACTTTGGAGGGCAGGACAGAGTTGCTTAAGTTGCATTTGCAAGGAGGTTTACATTAGACAGAAGCTTTATAGGCATGTGTGTTTAAATGAGTTTGAAAATGAGAGTTTGTAGAAATGTTCTATGGTGTATCCTGTTTAGCATTTCCTTTTGGAGAAACTGGCAGAAAAGCCAAAGGATATGGTTTTGACAAAACCAATGAAATCATGGAAACAATGTCAATTCACTATGGTTTGTGGTTGTAGTGAGCGATGCCATCATACAATCACAGCAAACCATAGAGCATGTAATTTAGTGAAATGTGGCATAGTTATATGGCAAAAATATTTGTCATGCAATAGAAATGGTTGAAACAATCAGATGCCTTTTTTTGTGCTGAGGCTTCCTTGCAGGGCCCTGCTCGCTGAATTAATTAACTCTGTGTCTCCAGGTTCCTGCAGTAAAACCTCGCTTTACAGGATGAACATGACTAGGTGCACCTCAGCCCTGCACATTACTTTTCCATTTGCAGGGTGTTTTTACGGGCCCAGACTTTGCTGAAGACACAGTGTTCTGGCCCCAAAGGACATGTCTTCAAAATACATTTCAAGTGAGACTGCATCTGCTCTTTTGGAGAGACACAAGTCTAATAGGCAATCTGCTTGATTTATGTACCATGAAGTATGATTAGAGTATGGATAAGATCCTCGTTCATTACCTAATTTCTTTGAAATGATGAACCTGGTGTGTTTGCTATGAGATACTAAACCAAGAGTAAAAGGACATTTTCAAGGCTGGCTCTAAGCCTGTATTTAGCAAATCCTTTCTTGTTTTTGTTCATCGGATCTCTGAGAATGCTGTAGAATGATTTTTCCCCCTTTCTAAACAAATAATATATATATATATATATTAACATTACATAATCACTTTTGCTTCAGGTACTTTAAAATCATGCATCATTTAAACTTCACAAAGGCATTATTACACCCTGGATTCAAATGGATAAACTGAGGTAAATGGGAAGCTAAGCAATTTCCTTGAGAGGCTGAGCTGAATGTACAAGTCCAGAGCTTCCATTGTGTTAACTAGCACACTGCAGATCCTTAAGCATTCTCAGTTTTTCTGGAGTGAAAAATCAATGCCATCGTCAAAATGCACTATAAGGGAATACAGTATGTTGTTGACAAAGATACATTGTCCAGAGACTTCAGTTTTATGAAGTTGCACTGAAGAAAGGAAAAGCAATATTTTAAGAGCACAGAGACATAACTTTTAAGAGCACAGAGACATAGCTCTCTGACTGGGGAGAACCTTTATGCAAGAGATCTTTAGGAGCTGATCCAAAATCTACTGAAATTTCACACTGGCTTAAATAAAGCTTGAATCAGGACCCAAACTGCTGTATTATGCAGATATTTCTCAAGTTTAGGAAGTGACAGATCATTCTGTGCATATCTTAAATGAAAGAATAGGAGCAGCAAAGGGAAATAATATCTGTAAAAACAGAGCAAGGAAATGGTGGAAGATCATTCATTTGTCACTTTCTCTTTTAAAAGAAGACAGAGGGGAATGAGAAAACAGTAACTGGGAAATGAGGTGCACTCCAGATCTGAAAAGGCAGTGTCCATAAAAGAAGAGAAATCTAACAGAATATTCATGGAGAATTAATCTCTCTCCCTCTCTCCCCTGCCAGTTCTTCTCTAGGTATATGTAAATCTTTATCTAACGTTAAATATATGTACCTTTAAGCCATTAGGAATCCTAAAGAAAAGTTTGACAGTTTCCATGTGATTTCTATTTGTGTTACTTAAGCTGTTTATTAAAAATCTTTTGAATACACTCTACTAGTCTTTATGCCTACTCCTCCACTAAGGCAAAACAGCATTTATCCCCTGAAATCATACCAACATCACAGATTTACAAGAGGGCAAGACCTCAGGATGTTGGGTGTATAATGACTGCCATTTTGCAGTATTCAGAGGTGCTGTAGAGCACAGCACCAGTGCACCACTGTCTGAAATGGGGAGGGACTGCAGCAACTGGAAAACATCACACAGCAAAGGAAAACAGCATGCTGTAAATCTGTGTTGCCATTGTGGCAATTGCTTGGGACTAGGAGAAGGTGGTAGCAGACTTTCTTATCTGCATGAAAATTTTTGAGCCTCTGCTGCTAAGTTTTACCTAAACTTTTCCCAAAGTTTCAGTAATAAAGCCTAAGATTTTTTTCTTAGAGGTGGTGTGGTCGATAGAAGCATGCCTCAATAAATGATATTGCACACCATGGGGAGTTCTTGTCTCTCCTTTAGCTGATGCTGTGGTCAAGGTCACTGTTTGGTTAGTTGGAGGTTGTTTTTTATATATATTGAATATAACGTAGAATTCACAGAGGACAGAAGCAGCAGCTTTTTACAGATCTGGGCTGGAGCTGCCAAATTCAGAGCCAGACTCTCAGCTGGCATACAACATACACTGAAGTCAGTCAATTTTCAGCCAAGAAACACAGACTTGGGTTTTTGCTTCCTTCAGGAAAGAAGAGGGGAGATGATCCAGGTCTTGTTTTTTTGCTACTACAAACTATTAGTTGTTGAGACTGAATTTAAACTATCCATAGGCTACATGGTTCTATATGAATTATTAGTGTTATTTACTCTCTGCTGAGCACTGATACTTACTCAGGGAGACATGGAGGGCTATGCTGCCCTAGAAAACAGAATTCCACTCTTTCCCTAGGCTTTGCAGAAAAATCATAGAATTGGTATCAACAGACCTGAGCTCTAGCAAAGGTGATGCCACACATCTTGTCAGAAGTGTTGCTCCTGCTGTGTTTAACAGAGCATTGCCCATTCACCTCAGAGAGTGTGTGAAGAAATTGTTTGTGAATGTAGAACACGCCCACGTTTTTGTATATGGTGTGATATATCTGCTGCTGGCTGATTAGCTGGCCTGCTGCAGCCAACTTCAAATATGAGAAGCCAGACCTTGACTGAACGAGATTTAAGTTAGATGATTTCTGTTGCCTTGTATTATGGCTTTGCTCTGGGTTTCTCTTTATCCTGTTTTGGCAACTCCATCCTCACGCTGCAGATGTGGAGTGGGACTCACCACACATGCATACCCTCAGAAGTGAGGACTGGGAGGAGGTGTGCCGGAGGTACCCCCTCAAGCTCCTCACCACCCTTCAGACCAGAGCTCAGATCATCCCCACCTCCCCACCTCTTTCTCCCCAGTCCCCTGCACTTCATATGGTCACTCCTAGACCGCTGTAACACCTCAATTCAGCACTTCTCAGGGGACTGGAGAGGCCCCAGCCATTATTTACATGGGACTGGGACAAGATGGGGTCAGGGAGCCTGTTTAAATTACCCCGACCTCAAATGGCTGCCCTACAGACTGCAGTATTGTCTAGGCTCCCCAAAGCATAGCGAGCTTCATTGCTGCTCACCACTTTTTATTAAAGGTTCAATCACACCTTGAAACTCATATGAACCATCCAACTCCCTGGAGGATAAAAAATAAAAGGGGAAAGCTCACAGACAATCTATAAATCATAGCTGGTAATGTACCGGTACATTTGTACCACATGCATTTGTAATATCCTCTTGATAGCATACATTGCAAATTCATCTGTGTAACTGACATATTGGTGAAAATGAGGACTTGTTCTGAAATCACTCAAGGCCAAAGTTTATTGGATAATTCACTCACAACAAATAACTTACTCAGTGTTATGAACATGTGATGTAATGTGCTTATTTGGTGACCTCTGTGAATGATTAGTTGCCCTTAACCCCACTCTTACTGCAGTGTTGTTTACCCTCAATAAAATTACCACACAGCTGGCATTATTTGTTATTGCTTTTGACACTCGCAGTGGAGGCATTTACAAATGAAGTGGTACAGAGACTACAGTATCATGAAGGCTTTTCAGCACTCTAACAAGACAATGAGAGGAAACTTGTCCTACCATTTCTTGTGCCCCATCTGTTTTGTGGATAAAAGTTATCCACGGCTTGGACCAGCTTGGAAACTCCAAGGAGCCCTGGGTTTTGCATGTACTGAAGCTTAATGAATTTTGCAAACTAGAAATGAAAATACCACAATTAAAATATTTGATGATGCACCACCAAAATGATGTTGTTCACTTATTTTGAATTGGAAGTTTAGGCTTGTGTATTTGTAATAACACTTCACAGATAGATGGCTATTACATGTTCTGTAGTTGTGCATTGTGAAAACAATGAAGTAAGAGAAGATCTGATGCCTTTCTGGATAGAAATTATTGGGTTTGCAGAATAGCTAACTGAGAATGATCAAGATTTATTGGGTTTGCAGAATAGCTAACTGAGAATGATCAAGATTTTGCCATGGCCTTTAGCTTTGTTTAGATTGCAAGACTCGGTATGTGTAAACAATAAAAATAAATAAACAGAGGTGAGAAAATCAAAGAGTATGGAAGAGAAGTGATGACAATAAAAACTAACAAACAAACAAACAAAAACAAAAACAAAACAAAACAAACAAAAAAAACACATTCTCTTCAAACACAGGTCTCAGGCATGTGCAGAGAGCACAATGTATGTCTTTTATGCCTCCTGTCTCATGTCGTGAGAGGCTCTCTCCAGTTTGCTGCCTGCACCTCTACCTCTTGTTCCTGCAATTTCACAGACTGAAGAAACAGCTGCTCCCAATTTATTTAATCATCATTAGCCAGCATAATCACCTACCCATGTTCACTGGGCCAGCAATGCAATGTTACAGGCTTATAAAGCACCTTCTGCACCACGTGTCATTTTGAATGTGCACACATGTACTGTTTCTGTACAACTCTGCAAGAACTGGTTCCAAAGCTGAGATAGATGGGACTGACCTTTCAAAATGTAATTCATAATTAAAGAAAAGAGAGAAGCTACCCTCTGTCTAGTTTCTAGCTTGCAGCTATTTGTTATGCTTATGTTCGACCTACCCTGTGAAATGGTCCAGCACATGGTACAACAGCTGCAAGGAAGGTAAATGACAATAGAGACCCCCTAAAACTAATGTCAGCTAATGAAATAAAGCTATTTACAGAATTTAGTTACCTCCCAGCTGTTTAACAGGCTGCAGTTCAGGTTACTTTGGGATAAATGGAAACCAAAAATAAGGTTATGTTACAATGGAAGAAGACACCATTGTCGTTCTATTGTAAATGACGTCCGCTTGAGTGAGAGAAAAGGCTGTATAAAAAGAACAGGAAAGCACAGTCCTATGCTTTGAAAGTCAAAAGAGGCATGTAAAATAATACACCTCCTGTTGCTTAAGTCATACTGATCCCTTTGAAGAAAGTATGGAAAATAAACTCACAAAGCTTTCAGTAATTAACTTATCAAATCATTGCATGTATGGAGTGGATCTATGATTTCGGTGAATTTCCATGTCATTATCGCTAGCCAGCAGTCATCTTGCAGCAGCTGCCAGGCTGGCAATGCAATTTGCATCCTCACTTTTGTGGGACCACAAAGGATTTGCAACATGCACACAGGCAGTGGCCCTGCACAGCTCTGCAAAAACTGTTGTCAAAGCCAATACCAAAGAGAAATGGGATGTAAATCAAAACATTTTGAAGGTAGAAAACTACAACGAATAGTTGGAAGAGACTGAAATCCACACACTTAAGGAAGAGACAGTAACTGCCTACAGGAGGGTAGATGGATGAAGTAGCTAGATAATGAAGTGGGAAGAAACAAGGAAGGGGAGCTAACGAGGGAATCTAGGACAGGAGCCAGTTGGTAAAGATAGGAAGTGTCTGGTCAGAAATATCTGAAAACATACCTGGAGGACACCGAGCCTTGCTAGCAGAATTGCCACACAATGCATTGAGAGAACAAGACGGGATGGAAGGTAAAGCTGTAATTCCTCAGGGATGTAAACTGAGGTTGCACAGGAGAGTCTAATTCTGGCATTTCCAGACCTCTGTGCACACAGTTCCTTATTTCTCATCTTAGTTACATTCCTCTTAGCACAGACAGAGACACTTCAAAATGGGCCCTCAGCAGAGCAGATAAAGTTGGTACAGCAAAGTGATGATATACTGAGTAACAGAATATATGTACAGACTACTATATAGTCATCCTTTAAGTGTTTATGGCTTGAGATTTGAAACCGTAAAGATGTATCCAACGACAAATTTATTTTGGCTTTAAGTTTTGCTATGAAAGTTTTGCTCAGCATGGTGGGGAAGGAAAGATCTGTCAAAAGTATAGTCCTTCTGTAAGGTTCTGGGAACGTTTTTTCTTTTGGCAAGGTTACAAAGTGGGCTTCTGCAGTGTGCCGAGATTCACCAGAACCCTTCCTGTCTTTCTAAGCTCTGTTATATCTATTACGTTGCCAATAACTGTGACATAAATAGCATGGGATTTTACTTTGCTTTTAGAGCTCTATCTAAAGGAAATGTGCAGTGATACACGGACTTGTACCAACTCTCTGGGTTTATGCTCAGTAATATCACCCTACAGATTGGGCAATACATTTTTAAAGTGCTGTCAAGTCTGTGGGGGAGTTCACTGTGTGTTTTAGAGTCTCCTGAATGGAACATGCAGCAAAGCTGAGATTCACCACGTATTTTGTTTAACAGAAAAAGAAGCAGACTAAAAGAAAACAGGGCACTCTATCTACAGTGTATTTCCTGTACAGTCCTGTGATTGTGCAGTTATTGCTGAATCGAGTCAGATTTCCACTTCTATTGTTTGGCACTTGCACCTGAATACTCCCACTGTCAGTCACCACTGTGACGTGTTTAGGGCCTAAACCCATGAGTGAACAGGGTTGGTGCATGTGATGTAAGATTAGGTATAAGAACTGGTACCTGGATGCTGGCAAGGCTCCACATGTGTCTTCTGTTTACACACGTTTCCATGCAAGAATACAATATCACTTAATAAGCATATTTTCTAGAGATTTTTTAATATGCTCATATTTCAAGCTACTAAAATCCTGTAATGAACAACAGCTTTCTCCTGTCCTATGTCTAAACACTCTAATTAGAGCCTGGAATTCACCTTCAGAGGGAATAACTGTATTCTCTTAGCAACTCTTACAAACCACTGAAGAGCCCCTAGGCTCACCTTCTTATTTCTGTGAAGTCCTGTACACAAGCCAAGGGACCTGTTCACAACTTCTCTGACCTCTCCTGAAGCCAGAGTGCAGTTAGTGCACAAATATCGCCTGGGACACCATCAGTTCTGTGCTGCTGTTTTTAACCACCATGTAAGCAGGCTGACGAGTAGCTATGTCATAACTGGTTTGGATGCACTGCCTATAGATGCAGCTTATACCTAGACATAAGCCTAAAACCAAAATCCAGCCATCCCTACGCCATCAGCTTGTTTTTCAGAACTACCTTTCTTCTTCTATAACAGTTAAGCTTTTTCTGGAACAGTCTCCTTCATTAAAGAGTACAACAAAATACAGAGTGGTCTTTCCCAACATTACTTAAATAGGATAAAACTGGATAGAGAATTTCCATGCCATGTAAAACATAGTAAATACGAAGGATCAGAAATAAGGTGCAGACTTAATATCCTGGTTTTGGAACACCTTTATTTATCCTACAGTTGGGATTTATCCTATCCTATCCCGTCCTGTCCTGTCCTGTCCTATCCTGACCTTTAAAACAAGCCTGAGGAGGGGTGTGAAGAACTGAATTGGATAGCATTACACTAAGCCTGTCCTCACAGGTCTTTAGAAATGCCTGGTTTTATTTCAGGGTGCTCGACACTCAATTCATACAAGAAGCATTACTGCTAGCCTTGGAGACAAAAGTTCTTAAATTCATAAATCTACAACGCAGGGTATGTAGTTGAAAAGAGTACTTTTATGCTACCCATCTAAATTTTCTTAACACTGTCCCATTTGCGTCCCTTCAAGTGCCCATACAATCAATTCTTTGCTGTTGGGATTGCTACTAACACCCCACAAAGTGGTGTGTTCTCTGCTAGGGACTAGACTGAGACCTATGAACATGTCCCACGTGGGTTGCAGTCTGCTCATGATAACTTGATCGTAACAATCCATGCTGCTGACACACAAGTGAGAGAGCCTTGACAATTAAATCCCAGTCATTAGCATCACCATGGCTGTAGCCACTTAGTCTCAGCACTGGGCATGACTGCAAAGGTATTTGCAGTGTAGTGGAAGTAAATAAATAATAAAAAGGTACTGTCTGCTCCATCATCTCTCTAACAGTAATCTGGAGTGTCACTTGTTCCCGAGCTATTCCAGACAACCTGAAATGCACTGAGGAGGATAACAAGAGTAATTCTGCATGAGTATTGTGACAATGGACTGTGTGCCTGTGCCCAGCTTATTTGGATTGTTTCCATTACATTGCCTCAGAACATAACAATAGGTACTGCAGAAGAACCGAACAGAAAACAGGAGGATTGCTTATCAACCATAGGACCTTGCTGACTCGAACTCTAGATTTAAAATATATAAGCACCAGTTCACTAGGACTCCTCATAAGAAAGAATTGTGGGGACTGCAACGGTGGAGAAAGGGCTCCTTCTCCCCCACTCCTGCAAGCACACAGGCTTGCAGATAAGCTAGTCCCTTCTCCCGTCCTCTGGTTTCTGGTAGCTGTCATCTTCTCTACTCTGCTTTTTTTTACTCACAAAGCAGACAGCTGCACAGGGATGGACAGCTACACTTCTCATCTGGCCCCATCAAGTAATCAAAGGTCACTTCTCAAATATCCTAAGTTTTCCCCATACTTATTGAAATGGAAATGATTACTTGTCTGTTCAGAAAAAAGGCACGTCTTGCCTATTTAGTTCCAAGGGTAAATCCTATTGATTACTGGAAATGGGATTTCCTTACATGCACTACTGTGAAAAGTCCAATTCAAGAGCAGCAGAAATTACTCAGGAAGTGCTTTGCAGCAAAGGTAAAGGAGAAAGGAACAAGTGTTTTTAAGGATTGTAATGAGTACCAAGCAGCAGACTGATTTCATTTCTCTCTCTCTTTTTTGTCTTTTTTTTTTTTTTTCTTTTTCTGCTTAGGAAACACCTGAACCAGATTGATGCCTCTGCTCCTGTTTCAAGAAGCTGAATGTTTGAGGTCCAGCAAGGTATTCTTTTTTTGAGCCAACAAAATGCCTTACAAGTTGCTGTATCTCCTTCTCTCTCCTAACAGCTGGTGGCTGGATACCACACCGCAGGAATTCTACTGTTCATTAGGCATGCATTTCCTCCTCCTAGAGAAAAGTAAAAATGTAGCACATATTAAGATGTGAACATCTCTCTGAGATGGGCTGAACTGGGGAGGCAGATGGCATCCTTACAAGTGCAATGTTTTAAGTGAATTTTTAAAGAGTAGGGTCATTGCAAGCTTCCTCACTCTATCCCAATAGAGTACTGCCATCTTGCCTCAAAAGTGCCTCCTCCTGCAGCCAGAGGGACCAGATAGTAGCCCTTTCCCACTTTGGTTCTTTTTTTTTTTTTTTTTTTTTCAGGTTCTCTACTATGGTAACAAACCGAGAAAACTCCTTTACTAAGCTGGCAACTATTGTCTACTGAGAACTGGGAGGAGGCTCACAGTTCCCCTCAATATCAGATTTCAGGGGGGAAAACAGGAGTTTCATGTCATTCTTAAGTCTGAGTTCGGTTCACACTCACAGGCATTCCTATACATTGACTAGATGTCAAAAGACATGTTGTCTATAGGATAGTTTATGAAGGTCTTTATTAAGGTGGTCTGTGTGGAAGAACTTCCTAGTATAGCTGTATGACTGAAGTTATAGTGATTTAGCTACTTCTATAGATATTCACTTCAAAATAAAGAGGATTATTTTCTTGTTTAGGTTATGCCATATTGAAAGTGACACAGACAAAAAAAGGACACTCTTGTTGTGAATAAGACTACTCATATAGTAGGCATCCAGTGATTTAATTTTACCTGTTCCCATTTCCAATGTAAAAACTACCTTTCCATGGGATCAAACCTTCTATGTTTCTGAGTCAGTGGTCTCTGGGGTCTTGGAATTTCCTGTCTACTGTATGGTTTCATGATTGAGAAGTTAGGACTATATGGGCGTTATGATTGTTTCCATAAGAACATAAGACCACAGTAAGTCAAAAGACTTTCCACTCATATGTCTTAATAATAATTTTTTACAGCATCACAATACATAATAACATTTGGGAAAAAAACAAAAAACAAAAAACAAAACAAAACAAAACAAAAACTGTCTATAACAATCACTAGCAGTACAATATATAAAGTCACTGTTATTCTTTGAGGTAATTAGAACATGGATTTGCATGTGCATGTGAAGCCACACTGCAAAGCTACACTTGAGTCACTGTGTCTTCACAGGTGCTGTATGCACCTCACTTTCAGAAGCACATCCCACAGTCCTGTATGCTGTAGCAAACTTAACTCTTCTGCTATTCTTTCTCCCATGCAAGAACTTATAGATCTGGAGCTTACAGACCTACTTATCTCTATCTCTACTGGTTCAGATAACTCATCCACGCAAAATGGTAAGTGACCAGCCCAAATGAGAGCTTCCCTTGGGGTTTAAGCTAGTGCTCTTGACAGTCTGGCCTGATTGAAAGCATAACTCTATCATGTAAAAAGATTTTTGCATGTGGGTGAATAAGTTTTGATAGGGATACCTGAAGGAAAGCTTGACTCAGCCATGAAGCAAGGGCTTCAAACCAGGGTTTGATGAGCTGCCACAAGTCAGCTAAGCTAGTGACAAGCCAAAATTTTAACATACTGTAATCTGAAGTATTCTCTTCAATCTGTTCAGTTCTGTTTGCTGAAACTAAAGCAAGTGTGTCCTTCATCTTATTTTCATTTGCTCTGACAGAACTGTGTGTGCACAGTCAGTCACAGCTGATAATATTACACGTCCCAAGATGTTTTCTGAGCTGTGAAGCTCTTACAGTGCAAATCAGCATCAAGCCCATAGTACTAAAGGCTTCCTCCTCATAAAGCTCTAAAATGCCACTTAGTTGTCTTTGGCTATTCTAATAGTTCCATTAAACCCTGACTATCATGTAGCAAACGTAGCGATCAGAAAACAAGTTACTTGGTCATAGTTTTCTTGGGTGGCCAACTCACTTTACTTTAGAGAGTTTCTCAGGAACTGTGTTAGTCTTAATCAAAAAGCATTTAATCTAGTGTCACTGAGAAAAACATTAATTCACTGTACTTCTAAAGTACCTCTCATATCAAGATAGAAAAGCCTTTTCACAAGCACTGCTGACTCACAGTGCCCCTAGGAGATATGTGTTATTGCAGTCATTTTACACTTCATGCTCACTTCTTCAGTGAGCAGAGAGGCACAAGCAGTAATCATGCAGTTTCTTTTCTTCTTTCTACCCGATGTATATAGGCTGGCTATTCTTACTATTATTAATTATACACCATTCTAAACGTAAATAGCACTTTGGAGAACATTAACTATTTTGAGTAATATCAATACATCAAGTATAAATCAGTAATTATGGCCATAATAAGAAGTGCATAGCTTAATGGGGAAAAAAATGCACCAATTATTGCAGCTTAAGTAACAGAACCTGAGAAGTAGAGATAGGTAATGTGAATACTTAACATGTCACGAGACATTTCCAACATCTGCATATTTATGGATATTTTATACAAATAAAAATCCAGAGCAAAGAAAAAAAAAAAAAAAAAGCAAAACAGCTGACTTCAGGAGATGAGTCTAGAAATCAAGAAATTTGAGAGAGAAATTCACAACAACTCAAACTAGAGGGTCTACACATTTTCAGACACTCAGAACAGACACTCCAGGCCTTTAGGTAGGGTAGTGCCTTCTGTTTTCTAGATAGAATAGCGTAACTAAATTACAACTTTAAGCAAAAGTAAGATGCAAACATAAACTTCTCTAGACTTACATGTGTGTAGCTGTGATCAAGTTGTATTACCCAAACCCAGATACTTTGTATTTGTAGTTCTGGTATAGGTTTTACTCACCAAAAGAAAATTAAAATTATTTCCAACAAAATAGATCAACTCTTCTATTCAGAATTGTAGTTTGTTTGTTGGTTTAAAAACTCTACAGTTCTTTTCTTTGTTTTCTCGTTGCTGTTTGTTTCTATTGAAAACTGAGTCATAGAAACTTTACTCACCCCTGCTGACCAAGTAGGCCTTGTTCTGCATTCCCCCCTCTCACAGCTGGGAACTGAAGGATCTTTCCTCCAGCTACTTCCTGCATACAGAGTGCCTGTTGATGACAACATTCATTATTTCCACACATTTACTTTAAAAAGAAAGTCAGTTCAGGAAACAAGCATGCTAATAACAAAAACCCTGTTTCCTCTGACTTTATGGAACTTTTAAAATAAAAGCCACTCTGGGAAAAATACACAATAACATGCAAGGTCACTAGCTGTCTCTAAGATACCTTTACTTTAAAGGATCAATCTCTCTCTTGCAGGATTTTCAGTTGAACTGGATTTCAGTAAGCATTGGTTAGCCAAAATCACAGTTGGATTGGCTGTCCATGAACAAAAAGTACTTCGCAAAAGCTTTAACAGCCTCTGAACAGAGATCACGTCATTTTTTCTCCTCACTGTCATTTTCCCTCCAGTTGATGCTCTCAGACTATCTGTCTTATACCATCTCTGCAAGTCTCACTGGAAAAATCATCATGTCTTTGGCTCCCTGCTGTCACTGTCTGCAGATCTCCATAAATTCCTGGCAGGCAGGGAATAAGAATTTTTACTTCTTGATCCTGAATTTCTGTCAGTTCCTTGAGCTGTGTTCAAACCTAATCTCAGCCCTGGACATACTTTTACCATAGAATCAGCTTTTTAAATGGATCCATGTTTCCCCTGTCATGAACACCACCTTTAAGCAAGTTCACTTGGAGATTTCATAAACGCTGGGTATTGTTATTATATCAGAGCAATTTCCAGAAGTGGATCTCTGGACTCTATCACTCCCTTATATGACTTGGTCACAGACTGAATGCTGTAATGGGTGACAAGAAGATAAAGGGCCATCCTTAGTCATGACTTCTTGAAGGTCAGGTTGTTCCGCCAAAATTATCCGGGAGAGAATTGCTTTTTCACAAGCCAACTTGCAAACACAGTTTTCCCATAGTGATCAGCTTGCAATAGAAGCAAAGGACAATAAATGTACCTTTCATTCAGACAGTTCTGCTGATATTTCCAGGGGACATGTGTGCTTAGAAGTGCTCACATCTCAAAAGCATTGAAGCTCTCCAGATTCTTCTCTCAGTGGCAGCCAGAGTTTGCAAGTGCCAAATGTGTTAGCACTTCTCAGTGCAGAGACGACATTTGGGCTGCGAAGTGATGGTAATATACATGAAGCAGGTCAGTGTTGCTGACTTTCTGAGGCTGTAGACAGTATACCTGCTACACAACCTATCACCTCTGGACACCTACATCAACGGTGGCAGGGGTATTTTGGTTTCTCACAGTCTTAAGAAAGTCTCTCACCAACCTTTACCTCTCCTCCTTCTCAACAAAACCATGGATAAATCCTTGTTTTTCTTTCAGTGTCACTGGAGTACTCATAATGTAGCTCATACTGAAACAGTGAGTTGAAAGAACATTGCTTGCTTATGCTATTCAAAGACATTGTACATAATGTAATTTATTTCATGTTTTCTATATTTGATAACAAAGAATTATTAATCTCTTTGATTTGCCCAAGTTTTTCCCTCCCACAAGTCAGAATAACTTTTTTTTTTTTTTTTTTTTTTTTACCCTGGAGCATCAGAGATACACAAATGCACATTACATCAGTGGTTTTTAAGCAGTAAACAACAAATAGATAAGGAAATAATTCAGACAGACTGGCATTCTGCCTGGCGAGTAGGGAAGCATACTGTCAAGTCATAAGATATCATGGCTGAGAAAGCAGCAAAAAAGAAACCAGAATTCCTATGGTTCTGACAAAATGATGGTAGAGCATTTGGTACCTAATAAATTATGCCAGGATACTTTCATAGCTTTCTGCTAACAGAATTGTTTTCTTTACTGGATCATCCTCTTCCATAGCTACACTGACCCTTTGAATTCTAGATTAAGTTTCTAACCCAGTGAGAAATTGAAAAGTTTTTTTAAGGTTTTGAAGGCTACAGAAGAACTTAAGCTGGCAGAGGGCACATAAACACACAGGTACAGACTACTGGAGCACATGGCCGTCAGCCAGGGTGAATGACATTGTACTGAGCAAGCTGAGATGCTTTCCTTTATGTCTTAGCAATGATAAGCACAATTCATAAATCCGCACTGGTTAGCTGATCTACTGGAGAAAGTAGCTGACTTAATTTCGTACCATAGGATATTGCTGTAATATCGTTTGACCTCTTGGTACTCAAAAAGTGCATCTGCATGTTTGTACATCATTTACACTGGCCAATGTTATTGCTCGGCCTTGTCTATAATATGTCAGAATCCTGAGAGAAAACAGAGAAATCTGCAAACGTTTCTCATTGTTTACTGGAAATTACATGGGTGGTCCCACAAAGTACAAAAGTCCTTGGGCAAGTAAAGAGAATGAATGCCTCATGATATGAGTGCATCTTGTCTCATTTGACTCTTCTTTTCTGAGGCAAAAAGCATGAGAACTGCTGAGGAAAAAAAGAATACTAACAGGCTAGCTCCATTTGCTAGAGAAGAAAGTTGTAGGAATTGGCTCATTTTCACTGAAAAATGTATGCTAAATACTTTTCTTGTCTGCAGGTTCAATTTGCCACTGAAAGCTTAATTAACGTTCCCCAGCAACAGGGAAACATTCAGATTCATGAAATACGTTGGTCTTGGCTGAGGCTTCAAAGTGTTCTCTTTACAACATGCTCCATGGCTATTTTTAAACTCCTTGCAAAGTTCACAGCTGAGCATTTTGATTCAGAGTGAAATTCATCAAGAACAACAAAAATATCATCACAACAATGTGTTTCTGAGGAAAATGGGAGGTGTATGATGAATCTGAAATGCAAGAAGCTTGGCTTAAACACTGTGACTTATGGCAGGAGCAACTTTTCCCTTTCTATCAGTCTAAGAAAAAGAGGATAATTGGAAACCAAAGAGATGGTTCAAAGAGTTCGGGAGTGTTTTTTTGTTGTTGTCAGCACCAAAGAAAACTGTGCACAGCCTCAGGAGGGACTCAGAAGCCAAAGTGGAGGAACCATAATGTGCCAGCTGAAATTTCATATTGGTGGATAGATGCTGAGAGGAACAGCCACTATATGCCCTACCATCGTCTTATGAGCTGCAAGGACTCAAAGTAAAGCTACAAGCGTAACTGGGACAGGATAATGCAACTCCTGTTCTGCAGCAGTTAGAAAAGACAAATGCTGAGTTGCAAAAGGAGAGGCAAGGCAGACTTCTTTAAACACCATCATGTCACTGAATGTACTTTGTTCTGTACTGGAATATTGCAGATTGCTGCAATTAACATCCAAAAAAGAGGCCAAAAAGATAATGTTTGGGATATGATCATATACTTCTGGGATATGATCATATACTAAACTGATTTTGAAAAGCATAATTCAGTATCTGAGAGGAAAATGTAAAAATACTTTGAATCACTATTTTGATTCAATAGCATTGACCTAACATTGCTATATTATGGCATTAGGAAAATAAATATCCATACTTAATATTGATTAAAAGTATGTTTGCAGCAGAAAATAAATGTGAAGTTAGCAATACTGATTTCTCTAAGTCTCTGATATTAGAAAGCATTTATGAACAAGTTGAAGAGTCCTTTCTGAACAGGGAAGCTTTTGTGAATCAAGAACTAAGCAAGACTGTACTTATGCATACTACTGTGGATTGCAGTTGCTCATAGCATTTATAAGCCTGCTAGTTAAAAGTTTTGAAGCAATGAAAGAAAAATCAAAAAAAATAATAAAAAGTAGTCATATATTCAAAAACATCATTCCATCATATATTTGAAAATCATCATTCTGCCACCATCACTAATAATGTCTAAGTACTCATATAAATCTGCCTGAAGATCTTGTAATTTTTGCTTTGTAATAAAATAAGAATGATGCCTACATCTCTCTATATATTCATTTATGGAAAAATCCTGCAGTAATATGTACTACGCATGAATATTTATCAGAGGAAAATAATGGTTGTACCCATATTTAATTTTTAATCTGATATCTTGGATATTATTAACTTTCCTGACAGTATTAAGAGGAATAATTTCGTACTTCAGTAGTGAAAAGAACTGCAAATGAACCATAAGTAAATAGAACTGAATTATCTTTTGCAAAGATCTGGGAAAGAGAGACTAAGGGTATGCAAGTTGCATGAGATTACCTACAGAAAATCAGACACATTTAATGCATGGCACACCACCATGCCTTGAGTTCTGCCTCCACAGTTCCCACACTTTGGAGACAGGTCTGTGGGCAGGCCCTGTCTCTATGCCTGCAGACTGGGGACATGATTGCATTACAGTCTCAGAGGTGTTTTGCTTTGGTTTCATGTTGCTTGCTTTACTGAGAAAAGTTTTAGCCTTAATGATTGCAAGGAAAAAAATAATCTTGAAAACTGAAACCAAATGTAGCCTGTGGCAAGAGCGCTGGCCTCCATCTGCAGGGATGTGAGAAGAGACAGGAATGCAGCAAAGAAGACTATGTGCAGTTCACCCCAGCTGTGTCATCAAATTCCCTTTGGCTCCCAGGAGAAGCACTGGGGGACATCCTGTGTGTGCATGTTGTGCTGTGGGTCCGAAGAGGACTGTTTCCTTGCAGTGGAGTTGCCACTCTCCCTGCCCATGGCACTCAGGTTTACATCATGGAGCAGTATTGAGTGCATGAGCTGGATTCCTCTTGAATGAAACCAAGCCACAAGATGTTCTCCAAAGCAGCTGCACCTCAAGCACTCTGGCTGCAAATGGGTGTCCAGATGGAAACTACTTTGAGCAGTCCAGTGGTGAGCATGAGTGGGTGTTGCAGCAGCCTGGGAAATTCCATGCCCAAAAAGGACCTGCACTGTGCAGATGTAGGTGCCCCCTCATGGTCTGTTGGACCAGCCTAGAGTTGGGACAAATTAATCACCCTTAAAATATGTATAGGGTGAAGGCCAGATCCTCAACACCAGAGGTTATGCTCTACAGAGTGTCTCCTCTTTGTCCACAGCATTTGTGTATTGAAACACAACCTCTGATGCTACCAGCAGCCCCAGCTTACAAGTGCTAACTCCTTCCCAGCTTTTCCCTGTCTGGGAAACAAGCAGAGGAGATATGGGAGACCCAGCTCTGCAGAAGATCAGAGCATCACAGAAAGAGCCAAATCAAGTTTTAAGAAATGGGAAAAATCTTTCAAACAGATGATCCTACCATTACGATAGAGCAGGAAACAAACCATGAACTCACTCCATCAGGTCTTAATCTGCCTTGCCTGGATTTGGCATTTGAGAAGGATGTTCCTGCATGGTTATTATTCAGATAAAGCTAAGCATAAACACTTTCCTAGCTCAAGCTGAAAGGCTTTTCATAGACCGGCACTCCTAGAAAAGGGGAAAAATTCCTGACATGGTCACTTATCCACACCAGTCACAGACTGACCTCGTTAGTACATTCAAAGAATTTGACTGGCCTAGTTCTAAACACTCACTAAATAAAGAACTGTTGCAAAGCTGTCCTCAGGAGCTGGATACCCAGTTCCTTTAAAATTAATTGGAACTGAGCACTTGAAATTTGTAAGTGGTTTAAAATACTAAATGGAGCAATGAGCACAACAGGAAAACTACACTACAGATCATTAAATCTATGTTTTACATACATATGCAACCTAAGCCTCCCTGCTTTTCACTTGTTTCTATTCCCTTCAGCTCTATATCTTGGATTGAAGAGTTTTCCTTCTTGCAGAGGAGCTTGGGGTCCCTCTGTATGATGATCACCTTGCTTGTCAAACACACATTTACGTCTTTTTAATCTTCATGAATCAATCTCCTCAGACACTTATTCATTTTGTCATCCTCCCCTGAACTATTTCCAGTATGTCAACAGCTTTCTGGGTTTGAAGCACCCAAATTAAACACTATCTTTCTCACCACTGCCTAATTAGCAATTCACTGCCAATGTAAGAGTGTCTTTCTTTTGTTGATTCCTAATATTCTGTCTCACTTTATAAAAACATTAATATTAGTAGCAATTTCCTCCCTCCATCTTCCCAACATATGCAGTTCTACAGAGCAGTGGTCTTCCAGGGGGTGTGCAAGACAATCCATTGTGGTATGGAAAGAAAATGTTTTTGTACTATTAATAAGTAAAAGAAAATATTTAAAGTATTTAAAATTTTGTTCATCTTTATCTCACCCTTTTTTAATTTCTATTTTTATGTAGTTTTTACAATGTACATATTATTACAGTAGTAAATGTATATAATTTATAAATAAATAAAAATGAATATACTGGGGATGTGTGTTCTATGTTTTTTTACAGGTAGGGGTGCTCAATCAAAACAGTTTGGAGAGCACTGCAGTAGAGCGTGGAGGTACATCCAGGTAGTAAGATATATGCATTTTAAGTACTCAACAGTTTGTGTCAAACTCCACCTCATCACCACTGTTCCATCTGCAGCCCATACTGTGTCAGCTCCTGAACTCACCTGGCACAGGGTCAGGCCTTGACGACTGACACCAAGACTGCCTGCACAAGCTGCTGCCATCATTCCCCAGGGTTAGTGGTCTAACCAGAGAAAAGTGAGGATGGGTGGGAGAGTCTGGACTTTGGCACCAGGCACTCTGATTAGGAAACAGGCATGCAAAGGTCTTTTTTTCCCTGTAGAGAGAAATTCAATTAACTCTACTGTGTATATTTCACACATTTTGCACATGCATGTATGTGTACAGGATATAAAAAATGCGTCCATATTGTATTTATTACTGCATTATTTATTGTATTACGTTATCATATTTATGATCACATTTTGCATAGATTTACTGTGTTTACTGCACATGTACGTCAAATTTATGCTATCTATTTAACAAACAGCACAAATATTTGACACATTCTGCATTTAGTTGTAGGTGGAATAACTGCAACTTCTATATTTTTTGACATATCACATTATAATTTACCATTTGCCATTGCTTATAATTCTGCCAGACTTGAACTCTTTGCACTGAATTTTTACATAATTTCTCCTTGCCTCTGAGTTAGTTTCTTTGAAGAGATTGAGCAAAAGTGATTTAGCCATTTTTAAGAACAAAGCTTGTAAAGAACAGCCAGTCCAATTGATGGTGAAAACTGTTCATCTTCCTGAACATCTACAGCTAGAATCTAAAGAAATGTAGAGAAAAGCAATTACTTCAAACATGAGAAGAGGCACCCACCTTTTTTTTTTTTTTTTAAATATATCCAGATCGGCTAATCCTTTATTTTTAGACTACATGTATATCAACTCCTTTGCACATGCTTTTCTGTTGTGAACCTGGCTTTAAAGTCCCTGGTACAAACATTTTGGAGGGGACTTATAAAAAAAAAATATCTAATATTGTGTTCCTTATTTAAAATAGTCAATGACTCTGCTCAGGGGTGCGTTACTGAGACTTGGATGCTCAACTAAATTGTTAAAAATTTAAGCAGAATTTTACTTGAATTTTACTTTTCACTTAGTCTTGACTGACAACAAATGCACTCCTATCAGGAATTTGGGGCTGGCTGGATACCTGTTTGGAGATTAAGGTTAATTCTTATTTTCAAAATTCCAAACCTTTTAAAAATTGCTTACCAAGATGCTCACTTAAAAGCATCCACTTACAAAACTAGTCTGGCACAATACTGTAGTTACAAAGTACACTCAATGAATGTCAGACACCTTTTAATGAAGCTTTGTCCTTTTTTTCTTGTTTGTTCTGAGTCAGCCTTCTTCCACTTTTTATCAGTTACTGTAAATTCCTGTTTCTCTTCCCATTCTTCTTTTTGCTTTGCTGTTGAGAAAGTTGGTACAACAATGTTCTCAAAGTCTTCACTTTCCTCTTTCGCCAGCCATCCTTGCTTTCCGTTCCAGTAGAGAGGAGAGTACCAAGACACAGCCTGAAAAAACATATCACTTCTTATTTGTATTCTGCATTTTTTCATCAAGATAAGTGTTTATTGTAGACAAACCAGGAAGGGGTAGGCACTCCAATATATTTCTAAAATGTCTATAAATAGTAATGGCAAGCATCAAATTCCAGATTTTTTTCTTTGGTCTTTGAAATCAATTTCCAGTCTTTAAATATACTTAGGGTAGAACCATCATGTAAGAGGCTTGAAATTCCACTGCTCCAATTAAGTGAATCAGACAAAGAAGAAGACAGAAGACGTGACACCTTGGCAAGTTTGTCAAAGGCTGATAAGAAATCTCTTCTCCATGGCCACAGTGGATAGGACACTAAGGAATGGACTAAAACCAAGACAGAAGATGTTCGGTTTGGGCTCTAAGAAAGGTTTTCTAACCATATGGAGAGCAAGGCACTAAAGCAGATTGTCTATTACTGAAGGTCTTCCAGAATTACTTCAGCAAACAAACGAGGAACAATCCTGGCAGAGGTGATCAAGTTTCCCTTTCAGCCTCTGATTTCCTGGCTGTATGGACAATGTAATAGCAAGTATGGACAAACTGAGCTTAAAGAGAAGTAAATATGAAATGGTGATACTAGAAGTCAACATACACTTACTAGTTTGTAAGATGTAATTTATGCTGCCTTGGGGAAGCCGTACAATTTACACTGTTTATGAAAACCACAGGTCTTTTCCTTCTGGTCACCTCTTCAAGTTTGTATAGATAAAAATGACCAAAATCATAGTTGCCACTGGACAGCTATCAGGTAAAAAAATGGTCTTGGGCTCTTTCTCATTCCCAAGTAAATAGAAGTTTGGCTAAAAAAATTCAACCTAGTTGACAAGCCAATGACATGGGCAGCCATTGGATGAATAGCCATTGGCACAACTGGATCTTTCATGGCTGAAGTACAGTGGCAGAGGATAGGCTGGCAAATTGCATATTTGTAGCCTTGCCTTCAACTGTTGTAAGGATTTTAGCCCTTCATTCAACAAGTGTGTCATCAATCTACTGCTTTCTTCAGTCCTTCAGATCCTATTATCATCCATACTGAAGAGAAGTTAACAGAAATCACAGCTTTTCTATACTTGGATTGCTTGGACTTGATTCTACCAGGAGTTAAACAAAATCACCCTAAACTTCTGGAAGGAAGTCCAGCAAGAGAGCTGTCTGGATATGGGAACATGGTGGCTTTGCTCGGGGCACTCACTTGACCATTGGGGTCACAGAGAATGGTAGTACAGTTGAGGCTTGTCCCAGATGTCTCCAGGCCATTCCAAAGAAAATCTGAGGGAGGTCTCTGAAGCACTTTAGCATCTGCTGCCCAAACCTGCAAAGATCAAGCAGTCAGCACTTTAAAGTCAAAATGGCTCCTGGATATTTATATAATGCTGGGACTCAGTAAAAACATCAGGTTTTCCTTTTCCTTTTTGATTTCTGTAATGCTGGTCACCATTTGATCTGTGAAATCAAAGCTGAAAGAACTGTATTTCAAGACTTGCAGCTTAGTTATAGTGATTATTTTAAAGTACCTCTCCTGTGGATTAACAGAGATTAGCAAAGGCACAGTTTTCAAGGTGTGATAGTAAATCCAGGACTTTTTGGTCTGGCTTGCTGAGAGTAAGATTAAAAATAGGCAGTTTCTTTTATTTGCTAAATTACCAGGGGCATTTGAAGAGATCTGTGATATCAGCTTTAAAATTCCAGTCTCTGCTTGATTCTGGGTTCCCTCTGTTCAGGGAGAAGCAGCCTCAGCTGGGGACTAGAAGTTTTCTGTACTTTTATCCTCATACAAAAGGTTTAATAATGCTGTGCTTTATAAATTGAACACAATTATCTGTGACCTTTATCACAAGCACAGCAGCAAAAGGACCTGTTACGAAAACACTTCTCTTATATAAGACAACCACAACATGCTTTTGCAAGTGTTATTCCTAAAGGATTTGTCATTTGCCATCTGTGAGAAAATGGCTCCAATCTCTTCCTGGGAGCCAAAACAATTCTCGTTCAATTTTAAAGGAAAAATACCTTGGGAAAAAAAAAAAAAAAATCTCTTCCAAAAGTGCTCATCATACAGCACTCTGCCAAAGTATATTTGTGGCTTTTTCAGACATACACCAGAAGACAGCAGTGACTGTGGCTCTTCTGAGCTCCTGCCAGCTTGCATTTCCAGCTTTCTTATAGGAGGGCTCATGCAGGGCTGTCCTGAACTTGGTGGTGAACATGGACGTCTCATTGTATTCTGCGAGGCCTCGATTTTCATGTCAAAAAAAGAAAATAAGCACTGGTGGTAAAAGAGGCTTCGGGCTATACTCCAACCATCTACTCTGGCATCTAACTTGAACATTTTGCCTTGGTTCATCTGTTGCTCTGACAGAGAGCTGGGGCCTGGAAGTCCTGCATAGCTGGCACTCTGACACAGATGCTATTGTAAATGAATTTTAGATGCAAGAGTTGGCAACTTGAATAGAACCCTTTGAAATTAATAAACCAGCAGAAAACTTCTACTTCCATTTGCTGAAACAGCAACTGTGGTGAACCTTCTACCTCAGGCAGTTGTCCACCCAAAAGCCATTTAGTGATAAAGGGAACAGTAACCATGTAAATGACCTTAGTAGTGATCACAGCATTTCAGAAAGGACCACTTCTTTTTTGATGGTTGGTGCTTCAAAGCCAGTTAGCTGAAATTTCTGGAGAGCTCTTCAAAGTGTCTTGCAGCCAGACAGGCAGTCGGTTCTAGAAAGGCTGTGTCTGCTCTGAGTGTGGGCACAGTACTTGGTATTTTCATCCCTGAGGTTACAGGAGGCTGGCTGCAGATACTGGCAGATACTCCTTAGCTACAGCTACAACTGAGTTTTGGTCAGTTCCAAAACCAGCTTTGGTTTAATTCATGTCTGACCCTTTTTCATTACCATGGATCACAGAATTATAGAATTGTAGAATCATCTGAATATTTACTGATTTTTTAACACATCGTTCTGGCTTGACATCAAAGGAAAGTCACACCATTAGCTTCCTTTTAAAGACCATCTGGTTCCAGCCCCCCTGCCATGGGCAGGGACAGCTCCCAACAGACCAGGTTGCCCAAAGCCCCATCCAGCCTGGCCTTGTACACCTCCAGGGATGGGGCATCCACAGCTTCTCTGGGCAGCCTGCTGCAGTGCCCCACCACACTCATTGTGAAATATTTCTTCCTTGTATCTAATCTAAATCTACCCTCTTTTAGTTTAAAACAATAACCCCTATCACTAAAGACCCTAGTAAAAAGCCTCTCCCCATCTGTCTTATAGATGATCCCCTTTAAGTATTGAAAGGCTGCAAAACAGTCTCAACGGAGCCTTCTCTCCTCCTGGTTGAACAACCCCAACTATTTGACTCTTGGCATCTTAGGTCCTACCTACCTCTCTATGTCTTATTCAGGCTGACAAAAAGCTACATCTAACTCTCTGGAGGAGAAGTCTATTTTGAAAAGCAGCAGCCCATGCACTGAATTTTTAACATATAGCTCTGGCATGACATCAAAGGAAAGAACATCATTTTATAGAGTGGCAAACTAAGGCACAGAGTTTCATTGTCACACAAGGCATAGTCACACAAGGCATAGTCAGGACCAAATGCTTTATGGCTTTCTCTGCTGGAAAACAGCTGTCCTCAGATGGTGGGCACAGACTAAAAAGTAATATCACTTCTTTAAAAATTCTCAGTTGAAATCCTACTACAGCAACATCTCAGAGTATGCAAAAAACCATAGTAATGGAAACATTACTATGTTCCTGGAAACAGGAACTTATCAAACAAGAACTTTTCAGGATAGCTTTCCATTGCTCGGCAATATAAAATGATGGATACATGATGAAAACGCCAGGCTTGTATTGGTGGTGGACACTAACTGTTACTTCTGAATTAATCATTATTTATGAGTGTTAGCCCTTCTGAAAATACAAATTTTGTATTTGATTGATTTGATTAAAAGTTTGATTCTGTACTGCTAGACTAAGAGTGAACACTAGTCTGCAAGCCGGAGACTGAAGAATGACACGCAGATTCCCCCCACTCACCGTCACAGTGGAGTTGGCTTCCATCCTGGTCTCAGGGGGAAAGCAAAACTCAGCCACTGGTTGACCTTGGATGTCCTGCTTTAAGACATAATTCCCAATGTTTTCCTCTTTTTCAGGGGCACAGTTCAGGATCTTTATAAAATGACCATCTGGATCAACTTCAGAAATTTTCACATTTCCAATAGCACTGAAAGAACAGAAATAGACTTGAAAGTGTAAAAGCCATTGCTTAGTTGAAAAAATACATGTTACCAACAACTAGGCTAGATGTCAGTAATTAATGGTAAGTAAACATACCACAGGCAGAATACCTACAGTACTGCCATCTTATCTTTTATGCCATGCTTTTCAACTGATTAAAAAAAAAAAAAAAAAAAAAAAAAAGCACTGAAATTAGTATATTCTATTTATCTTTCACTCTTAGGTAGCATCTGTTACCAACACAAACTAAAAGATTCTTTGTGGGGCAAAAAAATTATCAGTGTACCTTTTGCTTCTTTTTCTTTTTTTTTTTTTTTTTTTTGGTCTAAATCTATGTAGACTACAAGCTCTAAGGCTGTCTTGTGTATTTAGACTATTACGATTACAGGGAGTTGTGTAGCTGACTCCCTTTGTAAGTTTAGAAAATTCCTCCTGTTCATCAGTATACCTTACTCCTCCTGCCTCTCATTGTTTTTACCTTCCTGGAGAAAGACAGACCTCCATTATTAACTTGTTATTGTAAACTCAGGGAGGCTCCGTGCTACAAGACTGAGATTCCGTCCACCTGTTGTTTCGGAACTGTGGGGTCTGTTTTGCATCTCCAGTAAGACTGGGGACTTCTTGCATGAGCAGGGGAACACTCCATCTCCCTTACACACTGGAAAACATATTTATTACTTGACTCTTCCTTTTAGTAGTGCACATGTCAAGAAAGTACATTTAAACACTCAGTCCCAGTCTGTAATACTCATCATAGGTCTCATTAGACAGGTTGTGAATGAAGTCTACGAATTGTTCAGCTTTTCATGCAGCATCCACTGCAATTAATTTGATTACTTAGCATTGGTGCAGTGCCTTTTCTCTGTCTTCTGTGTGTGTAATGCTTTTTCCCTTGCCGTATTTGTCTTCTTCCAGTAAGTTTAAGTCACAGATGTCTGTGTGTAGAGTAAAGGTTGACCCAACACCCCAGACAGCTTATGTGCTTGCTTAACATAGCAAAATCCTCACTGACAGTGTGACAAATTCTGCCCACCAACCCCAGATAATTCAGCTGTGCACTGCAGCATTGAGTCACACTTGCTCATGACAGCCAGGCTGCCTCCAGGCTGCTGCTGGCATTGGTAGATTTGAGAGTGGAGTCTGATGGGGATCGGCCCCCTCTATGGCTAGAGAGGACACACACACAGAGCAAAACACTTTGCTGCCTCTTTTCTCCCTGCGAACTTGGGGAACTCCAGAGTGCTCCTCTTCCCGCTCAGTCCTGGACTATTAGTGCTTCATGTCAGCAAGGAAAGGCTTGAAGACAGCTTCCCAGAGACACAGAGCCTCAGAGGGGTTTTGGAAGCAAAACCAGACAGAGGAACTGCTCACATTCAGACCCCACCTGACCCCCCCTCACTTTTATGGCTGCTTGTTTACATCTGGCCACCAGTTTGGCACACTTCTCCTTTCTCCCTCCTCCTGGAACCACACTCTAAGCTGGATCACTGAAATAACCCAGTGTAAAAGGTTTTGGGAGACATTATTTTATTCAGAGACTTTTTGGCAGTCTCTGCAAGCCATCGTGTCAGTGCAGCTGAAGAGATGGCCAGCTGTACTCAGTAACATTGCTAACTGCTGGTGTAAAGACCAATCCTTCATGATCTGGTTGTAAGTCATCATTTACACATGCACAAAGCAGATGTAAAATGCTATGACTTAAATCCACAGTTGATCCCTACATCATTATAGTCCTAGAACTCCAACAGTGCCTCAGGACAATGCCTATGGTGGGCACAGGATAGGAAGGCACCTTTAGAATTTCATTTTTGCACTCTCTCTGTGTGTGCCTGTGGCTCTTAGTCCCATGCAAAAGCCCTATATGTAACAAGAAGGAGAGAGACAGTGAGGAAACTGAGATTACTTCTCTAAGGACTTGTACAACCAGCTATTCCCTGGATGGTAACAGACTTTTGTTAGTTTTACTGAAGGAATAACATCTCTAAGGAGATGTTCACTGAAGACTTTAAAGCTTTTTTTTTTTTAGCAAGCTAGTTTACCTTTCAAAATACTGGACCAACTCCTTGGGGACTGGAGCTAAAATGCTAAAGTGCATGGAGGAGATGTCAGCGTGCATTGATGCTGTACTTAACTCTTTAGTGTGCTAATGTGGTCTGTTGGAACAGAATCCAAAATTTTCTATAATATACACAATGCTGCACATTGCGAAGGGAAGAAAAAATGTCAGCACTCTTGGTAGCACAGTGTGCATCAGCCATACACCTGTGACCTGCCATTAGGATGCCAGTTGCACTGGTCCTCTCTTATGTGGTAGAGGCAGCAACAGGACATTTTAAGCCTTGAAATATGCCAAGAATTAAAGTCTTTCTAAGTTCCTAAGTCTTCAATAAAGTTACAGATTGATGTAATTAGTATGTTGGGAAAAGCTTATCTCCAGAAGTGCAAATACGTTTGTTTGTATGCCGATAGATTTTATACTAGAAGGATATGACTGGAAAAGTCCTGTAAGAAGGCTCAGATCTTTCTTTGCTGCAGGCTGGGAAATGTTGCATACATACTAGCTGTAGGCCTGGAATGCCTACAGCTAGTATGGAACTCAGCTGAGATCCAGAATGCTGTACAGGTGTTCACTGAGCTCATCCTCAGTATATAGCACATTCACTGAGTGCAACAGGTTGATCATTTTCAATAGCCATGCACAAAATTTTAAGTATCAGCATCCACCTCTATTATTTTCTGCAAAACGGTCAACACCAAAATATACTGGCTTTAACACTGCTCAGGTACGAAGGTCAGGGAGAGGTTAGGGCAACACTGAACAACACACAGTGGCTGTCTCCAAGAATCAGTGCCAAGACCTGCGTGAGAATACTGTCAGTCTCCCTGCACACTGCTGATAGCAGCAAATTTGATGCAGCAAATCCTGATGCAGCTGAAAATCCTGGTTTCTCAGCAACCATACATTTCTCAGTAAGATATTAGTTAACAATCTAATTAAACATTTAATCTTCAAGGTGCTTTCAGCATTTTCAAATAATCTGAAAAGCAAATGAATATAAATTAAACTTGATCGTAAACAATAACACCAAAATATCCTTGTTGGCCCAAACCACATATTTCCACTGCGTTTGTCTATGCTCATACTGTGACTTCATAACAAATCAGATCTAGACATACTATTCATCAACTCTTTATAGAAGTATTACTAAATTATGTATTCACACTGTGTTCATGCTAACATAAAAGATGTTGCATAATGCAATACCAAATTAAAAGACTGTGTATTGCATGCTACCATGTAATTGTATTTATTGAATGTGTTTTCCAAGAAAAGGTATACTCTAAATACAAAGTGAGCAGAGTTTAAAAAGTGCTAGTGTGCTGGCATGGAGGAATAACGAATCAAATGAGAATTAAAAGAATTGTTTAATTTGTGCATTTAACAAGTTTAACCACACACAAAGTGAACTGTCATTGCTTTTTTACCCTAAACAATTAGCAGAGCTAATGACCTCTCTTCCTTTTTGTATGAGACAAGATGTGATTCAGTCCCCACTGGAAAACAGTTCATACAATACAAGGAAATGCATAAACAGGAAAGCAATCTCTTTTATCTCTTAATATCTATTTAGACTTATTCTCTGCAAGCACAGTCAAATAGTATGGTATAACTCGGTATTTGGAAACAGCTTTAGAGCTCTGATCACAACTGTGGCTTTCTTTCTGTCTTTCAAAGGTATCTTTTCATGGCTCTCCCTATGCCTTAAGAATTACACAGATCTCTTTATGGAAACGTGCATGGAGTGGGTTTACAAAGACTAAGTCAATGAGGAAAATGAATACAAAGTCCACAGAATTTCAAAATGGGTGAGAGCAGGGAGAGCAGCAGGCATCAAAGAGCTGGGACTCAGGAAAGCATTCGATAAAGTGTCTCTCAAGTATTATCTCCCACTGGTTTAGATATAAATACTGTCACAGGAACCATCTGAAAGACTGCAAACAAGGAATAATAATAGACAAGCGGGTTGTGTCTCATATGTTCCCTATAGGGGTGACAGGTAGTTCTCATTTCATGGAGCATCTCCACTTGTGATGTGGAAGGGGGAATAAAACAGCTGGTTAATAAAATATGTAGATAACATTAAGTTGAGAGGAGAGGGTAGGGGAACACAAATGAGGACAATAGAAATAATACAAAGAGCCCTGGAGGGCTTAGAAATATGGTCAGAAAATAAGTGAAATGCAGCTCTTGGAAAATGGTGAACTAATTCAGCAGAGAGGAAATAAAATTCACCAAGAGAGAGACGTATGGAGAGCAATAATGCTGAAAGAAAGCTACGAGGAAGCCAATGATGCATTTGTAATCTGACAGAAGAAAAAACGCTGTTACAATTTTATGGCACTGTCCATGCAGAGTAGGAAGCACAAAATGGAAGATTCGTTTTGTGCAGCTGTGGAGAAGGCAAAGTAGAAATACTGGTCCTTATGTTCACATGCACCAGTGCAGCTTCATTGACTACAAGAAAATTCCTCCTAACTGCTTCTATCTCGTATCACGAGTAAATGCAGGTAGACAGGGTTCTCCCACTTCTAAGACAGGCAACACAGAGTTCATCCACCTGTCGTGTCTTGGCCTGAGGCACCATATTTGCAAACTCACCGATGATGCTTTGACTCGTTTTTGAGCATTACTGTGCTAGAAACTTTAGATTTAGGCTGGAATAAGACTGAAATAATATGCATTTGGCTCATTTTAGAACTTCTCATGACCAAAAAAATGTTAATTAAGAAGGAATCATAGAACAGTATAATGGTGAGGGATACTGGGGGTAACTTCAGAAAAGAGCTAAAATGCTTGTATGCAACAGATAATCATGGGGTCATGTGATAAGAATGGGTATGGCATATGGGTGGAAAATACCAAAAAGGCAAAGGCTTTATGTGGCTGAACTATCACCTATGAAATAACATTAGAAAAGGAGAAATGTGTGTTGACTATTGTGAAAGCAATCTTAGCAATAAGCAAGTGCAAGCCTATCCACTGAACAATGTGGCAGGAAACAGTCTGCAGGAGACAGTGTCTAAATAGGAATTAGCCTTAAAACTGGAGTTGTTAGTTATTGCCACTTCTCTCAGGGAGACGGATCTAAGATAATTGAAACCAGCTGAGGATCTGTTTTATAGGTCTTTCCCAACCCGTAGTATATGTGAAGCCAAGTTAGAGATGGCAAATGCCTTTTTGGGATAACTATCTTCTCTGGAGACAATACTTTATTTTTAGTGGGTTTTCTCGGTTGATGTAAACTACATACAGCCCAGTTCATTTCTCTGGCTGCCTGTCACTGCCTCATAGAACTCCATGCAGGTGGGACCCTCTAAAAACCCCTGCAATATTGGTTCTACTCTTGGATTCAAAACTGGGTGGGATCAGTTGAAGACAAGGCCAAACCACCTATGAGATACAGTATTTCTGCTCTTTTTCTGGGCTGCATTCACAAGGTGTCTTTACAGCCCTAGGCAGAATAAATTAGCAAACATTGAAAGGGATATAGTTAACGATGTGTGATTAATCCTTTTCTGAGGATTAAGCCCAATTTCGGGGCAGTTGTGCCTAAAGCAGTAAGCATGATCCTTACAGTTCAAAGCCTCTGAGGTTCACCAGTACCCTTTTGTATAATAACTCTTGTTAAAGGGTACTCAGCCTCTTGTCCAGGGTTTGCTTGAGTTTCACAGTCATTCTAAATGAGAGACTGCACAAAACACCATCTCTTACCTACAGAAATAAACCAAAGGAAAGGCCTCAACTGTGCCTGTACCTGGATGCAGAGTTCTGGTAGTAGTTCTCATAAGCAGAACAGGTCCTTCCATAAGTCTTTATGCGTCTGAGGCTCTGGGCAGTCCTCCCTGAGTCAATAAGCAAAGGGCTGAAATAATCCTGGTGCTGTCGTGACACTGTCAATGGAAGGCTAAGGTTTCTTGGTGGAGCAGGCTCCCAGTCTGGTATTTCAGTACCATCTCTGAGCTGAGCTGATGAGCAAGCAAAAGACAAAGACACAGTGTTATGCAATATTAACAAAAAGACAAATTATGAGACTGAATTCTTCTTTTTTTGGTAACAAATATGGCACATTTTATTTCCCCTTTGCCTCTAATTGCAAAGTGGTGCTTAGCAAACACTCTTTTCAAATCCTTAAACTTATGGCTATAAAATAGAGCACAGCTGGTAAACTGAATATTTTGTTACTGACATGTAGATTTATTACCTCATTGGAATTACCTTGAGTAACAAAAACAACAACAACAAAAAAAAAAAAAACAACAAACAAACAAACAAAAAAAAACCACAACAATTAATTTTGCCATCAGTGATATAATTGTCATCCTTCAATTTCAGTGCTGCAGGATGGCAAAGCATCAGCTGTGAGCGGATAATGAATATATAGAGGCTCCCTTCAAATTACAAAATGAAAGTGATAACATCCCTTAATCCCCTCTATGTTCCTCTTTTCAAATATAAGTGTCCAAGAGGGACTATGAGGGACTCCCCACCCTGGCAAAGGCAGGGAGAACCAGAGAGGGAGTATGCACAGCAAATCTTTACCAAGAGAACTCCTCTCACATCCCACACCAGTGTCTCCCCAAAAAACTAAATGTTTTTCAGTGCCTGTTTCTCTGACTTTGCATTTGAGATTTCTTTCAAGGTTTTATCTTACTGTATCAGAGTCACTCCATCAGGCAACCTAGCTAACAAAATATGGTGGGGCAGTGATAGCATTGATTGTTGGGGGAAGAGCAGTCCCTGAGCTCTTCTTAGCTCTGAAATGACTGGGGCACAAACCAAGATGATTTTTTGGAAAAGTGGGCAGGCCACTAGGGAGGACTTTAAGGATGTAGCGAGGCTGTGCAGGGACAAAATTAGGAAGGCCAAAGCTCATCTGGAGCTCAATCTGGCTACTGCCGTTAAAGATAACAAAAAACGTTTCTATAAATACATCAACACAAAAAGGAGGACTAAGGAGAATCTCCATCCTTTACTGGATGCGGGGGGAAAATTAGTTACAAGAGATGAGGAAAAGGCGGAGGTGCTCAATGCCTTCTTTGCCTCAGTCTTTAGCGGCAATACTGGTTGTTCTCTGGATACTCAGTACCCTGAGCTGGTGGAAGGGGATGGGGAGCAGGATGTGGCCCTCACTATCCATGAAGAACTGGTTGGTGATCTGCTACGGCACTTGGATGTGCACAAGTCGATGGGGCCGGATGGGATCCACCCAAGGGTACTGAGAGAACTGGCAGAGGAGCTGGCGAAGCCACTGTCCATCATTTATCAGCAGTCCTGGCGATCGGGGGAGGTCCCAGTTGACTGGCGGCTAGCAAATGTGACACCCATCTACAAGAAGGGCTGGAGGGCAGACCCGGGAAACTACAGCCCTGTCAGTTTGACCTCAGTGCCAGGGAAGCTCATGGAGCAGATCCTCCTGAGAGTCATCGTGCAGCACTTGCAGGGCAAGAAGGCGATCAGGCCCAGTCAGCATGGGTTTATGAAAGGCAGGTCCTGCTTGACAAACCTGATCTCCTTCTATGACAAAGTGACGCACTGGGTGGACAAGGGAAAGGCTGTGGATGTGGTCTACCTTGACTTCAGCAAGGCTTTTGACACCGTCTCCCACAGCATTCTCCTCAAGAAACTGGCTGCTCTTGGCTTGGACTGGTGTACGCTTTTTTGGGTTAGAAACTGGCTGGATAGCCAGGCCCAAAGAGTTGTGGTGAATGGAGCCAAGTCCAGTTGGAGGCCAGTCACTAGTGGAGTCCCCCAGGGCTCGGTGCTGGGGCCGGTCCTCTTTAATATCTTCATTGATGATCTGGACGAGGGCATCGAGTGCACCCTCAGTAAGTTTGCAGATGACACCAAGTTAGGTGCGTGTGTCGATCTGCTCGAGGGTAGGAAAGGGCAGGAGGATCTGGATAGGCTGCACCGATGGGCTGAGGTCAACTGCGTGAAGTTCAACAAGGCCAAGTGTTGGGTCCTGCACCTGGGGCACAATAACCCCAAGCAGAGCTACAGGCTGGGAGAGGAATGGTTGGAGAGCTGCCAGGCAGAGAAGGACCTGGGAGTGATGGTGGATAGTCGGCTGAATATGAGCCAGCAGCGTGCTCAGGTGGCCAAGAAGGCCAACGGCATCCTGGCTTGTATGAGGAACAGTGTGACCAGCAGGGCTAGAGAGGTGATCGTCCCCCTGTACTCAGCTCTGGTGAGGCCGCACCTCGAGTACTGTGTTCAGTTTTGGGCCCCTCGCTACAAGAAGGACATCGAGGTGCTTGAGCGGGTGCAGAGAAGGGCGACGAAGCTGGTGAGGGGTCTGGAGAACAAGTCCTACGAGGAGCGGCTGAGGGCGCTGGGGTTGTTCAGCCTGGAGAAGAGGAGGCTCAGGGGCGACCTTATCGCTCTCTATAGGTACCTCAAGGGAGGCTGTAGCGAGGTGGGGGTTGGTTTGTTCTCCCATGTGCCTGGTGACAGGACGAGGGGGAATGGGCTTAAGTTGAGCCAGGGGAGTTTTAGGTTAGATGTTAGGAAGAACTTCTTTACTGAAAGGGTTGTGAGGCATTGGAACAGGCTGCCCAGGGAAGTGGTGGAGTCACCATCCCTGGAAGTCTTTAAAAGACGTTTAGACGTAGAGCTTAGGGATATGGTTTAGTGGGGACTGCTAGCGTTAGGTCAGAGGTTGGACTCGATGATCTTGAGGTCTCTTCCAACCTAGAAATTCTGTGAAATTCTGTGATTTTGTGTGAAGATTGTGGGGCCAAGTGTCTGGGTCAGACAGCATCCCCGCAATGCAGATCAGCTTCACCAGCTCACTGTGAGTGTTGTCTCTAGCTACACAGACATCGTTACTTTTTCCATATGAGTTTTTCTCTATGTTACAAAAAAACAAGGTGTTCGAAATGCTGTAGTCCCTTCTCCCTCTGCATTTCACCATGGCGTGGCAGTGGCACAGCATCGGACACTCTTCCAGTGCCATTTGTAATCCCTTCCTTTGGGACACTCAGGGGAGCACAGCTCCAGCCCTGGGACAGTGGTGCTGGTTGACCTACCTGTGGCAAATGAGCAGTTAGTGGCAGCCAAGCATAACAGCACTGGAGTAATAAGGAGGTGAAATGCTACAGCATTAGCAGTCTAAAGAGAAAGCTACAGCTGGCATACAGTTTAACAGAGTGTGACTTTGGTTGAGGATGAACCGAACTAGGAAACATTAAAGTATAGCATTTGGGCATGTAGTGGCAGGGAAATAGCACAAGGGGCAATGAGCTCTTGAAGCTGGGAACTAGAAATGCTGGGCTTTGTTGTTTTGTGCTGCAGTCTTTGCTAAATCAAACATTCAGAGTGGTAGCTGAACTGGCAGCCAAAAGGGAGCAGACTGTGTTGAAGCTGCTTTTCACTGATGTTTCAACAAGCCAGTCTGTTCCTGAGATCAGACTGACAGTTGCTTTTGCTGTTGCTAGGATGTGGCACCCTTAAAAGGGGGCTTTTGGGGAGCTGGGGGCAGGGCTGAAACCATTGAAATTCAGTAGGATCAGTTGACTAAGTCGCTTATGCTCTTTTGGAGACTTCTGTCTAAACTGTGGTAGCACCCAGCACTCAGCAGTGAAAAATGCTGTAGTGGAAGGTTCCAGGAGAGCCTCTCTTGGGCAAAGTTTGCTCTCCTGTGGCACCTTGAACTTCAGGAAACCCCAGCTCCATCAGTCTTCAAGCTGCCCAAAGTAGCTCACCCTGGGGCACCACCAGCTCTGTGTCCCTGCAGACTAGTGAAGCCCTGACCTCTTCCTTTTTTTTTTTTTTTTTTTGTGCTGTGTCATGCCTGCATTGCTGAGCAGGGGACATCCATGTCCCAGAATTTGCAATGGAGTGGTTAGAAAGCTCTCCTAAGAGAGAGGAGACACTGAATTCAAACACATTCTATCCAAATCAGGGTAAGGATTTTAACCCCAGTTTTCCACTTAGGGGGTTGAATTAACTTCCAGGCAACAGTGTGGAGGGAGAAGGAGTCTGTCAGCAAACCCCACTGCCTAACATGCATCACTGCTCACTGATACACGAGAATAGGAAGGAAGGATCTGAACCTGGTGGCTAGCTCATGCTGCAAAGGGAGGAACAGCAGAAGCCACCACTTTCCACATACGTACCCCATATTGTCTGTATAAGAGCTTCAGCGAGGGGGACCGAGGGAATGCTAACACATAACATGCTCAGATTTGTTTGAAGTGGATCAGTAAGTTAAGATACAGCTGGGAGGACAGACAAACGCTCACACGCAGGCACACATGGATGGAGGTCACATTAACCTCTATTCCCTAGAAGACCAGGCTAATAAAACATTTTTGCATCTTTCTTTCTTTTTTTTTTTTTTTTTTTTCCTCCCCTTCTCCCCCCCCCATACAGCTGCTTATGGCAGGAGACATACACTCCTTTCAGACAGCAGGCAGGACTCAAACTGGGATCTGTCACTGCATGCTAATATTTGGGGTGAAATCCATCATAATTCATCAATACTTTGGAGACAATCAACATTGCACCTTTTGAAAAGGAATGCCACCTTCTCCAAACCACAGGGCTGACAAGTGCAGCCAGAATGAGCTGCAGCTGCTCCCTCCCAAGCTCTTCATTACAGTGTTTCACCAAAGCTAAGTGTTTTGATTTGGTTCAATAGGCAGGAATGAAACATTTCAACTGAAGAATGTCCAAGCATTTTGTTTAGGTCAAATGAAACATCTCGACCTTTCCGAACATGCTGTTCCCTGAGCAGCTGAATTAATGAAGCCTGGTTTCTAATGACTTTTTCTCTTCATTTGCCTTCCCCATCCCCCTGCCCTGGCATCATGTGGGTTCTCTGATGGCTAATAAATGGGAAGGAGAGGACATCTCAACCTTTTCTTCAGTCTCATGCCTGACTGTCAATTTTCAGAAAACCTACAAGACCTCATCCTTGAGGAGGATCCCCATGCCAACCTGTGAGGGAGAAATTCGTAGCATATATTCCAAAGTTATTAACGTTGTTAGAAAAATGTGTGCATACACACACATACCAGTAACCACGTATCACAATAATCAAAAATCCTTTTGGTTTCCCTCAAAATGTTTGTTTCTATGTTTATCACTAAAACAAATGCCAAAATATCAGAATTGCCCACTGACTAGAAATGCTGGTCAAAACTGTGTTTAATGAGCTGTGTTACATCCCCCTTTTTGCAGGATGTTGACCAACTCCCCTACTATGACTGGCATCATTGTTCTGGTCTATGTCAAAGTAACTAGAGAACATTTTAAAATCTCTGGGGATAAATATGCTCTGCTTCACCACAGACATATGTAACAGAGATTTTTCCCCCTTCTCTCATGAATGTCCCTTGCACAGAGCAGCACTCACACATATTCCCACCCAGCTGCACAGTTTCTTGTCTGACTTGTCATGACTTTCTGTGAGAGCCAAAAAGAGTCTGCGGCCAGACGCAAAGTCAGGGCCTTTGCCCCATCAACAGCACCTTGCTGCAAGACAGCCTGTGTCACTTAGCTCCCCTCTGTCCCACACGGCAGTGCTGCGGGGAAAATGACATGGAGGGGGAGGCAGAGGGCACAGAACCTCTGCTGGCATCAGGGCTGCTCTCAGCCCTGGTTGTGATTTGGAAACAATCACAATCCCTTTAACAGATTAGAGCTGGATGCTCACTGTTCAGTAGCTTATTCTGGGCCAATCACTGCTCCAAGAACATGTACACACATCTTTCCACAAACTTCTAGGCATCAACAAACTGCTTGGAGCACCGTTACAGATTTTTCTGCAGAAGAAAGCTAAGCCTACTGCAATATAAGGTGAAAACATAAGGTTCTTTTTAAATGTGGCGTCCTTATTGTAGCCATAAACATTGTGAAACACAAGCTCAGATAAAACTGGAATACTCTCTACTGCCTGAGTGCCCTCCTCCCACTTGCATATTTGGAAATATGATCAGTCCCAGCTAGAGGGTGGGATATGAAGTAGGATGTTGGCTTCTCTCTTCCATAAGCTGAAGTATCATCAAAGCCTGCTCTCAAGCTAAAGGGTTATATTTTCATAACTGTGTGCATATAATGGACTCTCTTTGCCTGTACATGGCAGACAAACCTTCCAATGCTTACCTATGGTTCTGCTTTGCAAAGTGTGGGCTAGGCCATGAGATTGTGCTGAACTGGATGACTCTATGGTCCCCGTGACAGAGGCAGAATGAGACCAGTCCACAAAGGACATGTCTGAAGAATACGTTGACACATCCACTGTTGAGCATGGAGTGATTGAGCTTGTAACTGATACATCGGAGGACAGTTGGAAGGCTGTTGTCTCAGTTCTGTAAGAAAAAAATGACCCTTTAGTAATCTTTCAAATATATATTGATTTATTTGTCTATTAAATAAATACATAAATGACAGCATGATCTTATATGGGGACAAGCCATATCATTGCCAGAGCGATAACCTCCCAACCTATTCCTCATTTTAAATTAGATACAGTCCTGGGTGAGCAGTACTACATCACGATAGAGCCAACAAAGCTATCTTCATCTCTGAGCAATAGGCTTATGCTGTCTAATGTGTTTGCATGTTGAGTTGTCTACATGTATTTGTCACATCCTGCCACCTGGGCAAATCTCTATCAGTGATGAGATCTTTACATACCTTTAGGCTACCAAAGCTGCCAGGCTGTGGCAGCTTTTGGCTGAAATCTATAACTCTAATTCTTTCCTGTATGTCACCATGGACAGGAGCAGACAAGAGCTGAGCATGTAGTGCCTGCTCCTTGGGTCAGATGAACCTAAGCCAGTTCCCACCTGGAAGCAACCTTGCCAAGTCAGTACAGCACCATGTCCTAACCAATAAATTTGCTTATCATAACCACAGCTCTGAAGGTTTTGGATCAAAGTTGGCTTATGATCATCCTGCTGGGAGCACAAACAGAAGGATTTGGATTTGTCTGCACTTTGTTGTTGTTGTTGTTTCAACGTGCTGCCTGTATGTGCTGTTCCTTTAGAAGGATGACCAGACTGGTTTCAGAGGCTCCTGATAATTTGCCAGCATAGTTAGGCCACAGAGCCACACAGTTTGTAAACATCTTCAATCACAATACAATAGGAATTTCTGAGTTCCCCATATTAAGTCCTTCAGTTGAAAGTCTTTGTGCTTCCCTTTAAGTTAAATAATTATGTGGCTCATTACGTAATTGAGAGGATATGGCAGAACTCCTTACTGTGGCACTGAGAGGTGCTGCTGCAGTCAGGACAGTTCAGGGAAGGGAGGAGATGAAGTGTGGTGTTGTCCCTGATCTAGTCTAGGCTTGTGGGACAGGATGTGGGGAATTTTCCAAGAGCCTAAGAAGGGTGTGAACTGCATGTCTTGTGAGGACAGCATGCTGCCCAAGCAAAAGTTACTCTTCTCTGAAGCATAATTTCATAATTTCAATTGCATGCCTGTAAATGCAGAGGCAGCCTCTGCACACACAGCAACTGACACTCTCAGGGCTTCACCAGAAGCTTCAACTATGAAAGAAGATACCAGGAAAAATGTCACAGTTCATATGACATTGACACATGTAGGGCTTTTTAAATTAGAAAATTCAAAGCTTAGCAGCATCTGTTGTAAACTTCCAAGGAAGAAAAAGTGTGTGTGTGTATTCATCCCTGTAAATACTCCCGAAAACACTATTTTTGGTCATGGCAACACAGCTGAGGCTGACCATACACAAACTGTCTTTCAGGCCACATTGGCAGGAAAAGGGTTTCCTTCCCAAGCATCTGGCTTTCATCTGGGCAGGTATGCTTGGTCAGGCTGTTTATTTTATGAACTCCACCTGCATTTACATACATATGCCTCTGTCTGTGAGGGCTGGTAGGGCAGAGAGTTTACAGTACATTGAAGAATTTCAAAATGAACTTAACTACCTCCTTCTTCCAGCTACGGTGGCACAATTCTAGAGCAACTGCAATAATTTCAGTGTGATGACTCGTAGACTTACACAGGTGTGAGAGCACAGCTGCACACAGATCAAGGCTCTTGTAAGTGCCAGCTCATCGAAAGCATGCACAGAAACTGGCAATCCCTGAGTCTAATAAACCTTTATTTTGGAATGGGTGCTATCCACAAGCATTAGACATAAAAATATATCATGAAATCTAAAATACAGGTAAATTTGTTGTGCCCTTTGTCCTGGATAGAACAAGAGGATGATAAAATGTCCACCCCACCCTGCTGTTGCTTAGAGTACAAAGCTCAATGCCTGTACTCTGTGCTGCGATTAAACAGAGGAGTGGACTGCAGTCTCCCTGCATTAGAGGAGACAGCTAATGACAGCAGTTGTACTATGGATGACACATCACAATCAAAACCACTTCAATTTGTTTTGCCTGCAATACTCTGCAGTTACCAGTCAGAAAAACAGATGATAAGCCTGTGTTGATTAAAATGTCAGGGGAGCTCTTAAGTTTATCTGCTAGTCAGTGGTTCCAGCAGACATAAAAGAATAAGCTTTATATACTATATAAATTATATATTTATAATATGTTCTGTTTTATGTTATATGTATTTTATGAAATTATCAGTGTGCATATACAGATACCTACATATATAATGTTTGTGAAAAAGTGAGTTCTTAGCAAGATTCAGCAGGCCAGGCATTGCTGCCCGAAATCAGCAAATTATATCAGGATAAAAAGTGCCATTTGTGAGAGGGGGATCAAATCAGTGAGGCAAGCTTGATTTGAAAACTTGTTCCTTGCTCCTCTAGCCTTTCTAACCAAAAGAGCACAGACAGGATATGTTTACTGATCTATGTGCAGCCCCAACATTTTCCTTCAAGTAATCTCTTCCTTTTGGCAATGACTGAAACATGACCTTTAATTTTGTGGAGTCTGGCACCACAGCGAACCCCCTCCCCTCCACTCTAGTGTGCAGATCTCAAGCATGTGCAGTTTCAAACTACAGGGAGCAGTAAAAAGAGGGCCACACCAGTGAAACTCATGCCTGCTCCAGTTCTGCTACTGACTGTTAGCTGGAACTGGAGTGCAAAGAAGTCTTGTTAAGTGGATACAGTAAGCAGAAAGCAAATTGGCATGGTAATTTCAGTAATTTCTCTCACCACTGCTTTTCCTCTGCGTTTTCCAGGCACAGCCCTTCCAGCAGGTGCTTGTGGCCTGTCTTGCTTTGCTCTAATAAAAGGAAGCAGTTCTCTTTAACATTAAATGTTCAGAGAACAAAATAAAGTGATGTGGAGCTGGGTTAGGAGGCTGGGTATAAACTTCAGCAGTGCCAGCTGAAGGTTCCCACTCTACAGAGTCTATTTCAGTCAGGAAAAGGTCAGAGATGGGGTAAGCGTGCATTAGCAAGCCTGTATAGGCTGCTTTGCCTTGGGTGAGTCTCTGTGCCTCCCAAACAAAGGCTTTCTGCTAATTCAGCATGCAGAGGAACACAAGCTGGCTTGGAAGAAAACAAAGAGGCTAAAAAGGGCTGGTTTGGGCCTTTTCTCAAAGCCTGAGAAAAATGGGGATCCATTGCAAGCTCTACCATGTAGGCTCATGGGTACTTCTGAAATAAGCATGGACAAAAGATTCAACAGCATGTGAACACCAAGCTGTGCTCTGTGAGGTTAGATGGGGTAGTAACAACAGGTCTCTCCAGAAAGGGAGAACTGGTAGGAACTTGGGAGGCGAAAGTGCATCTTTTGTGGCTTTTCTGTGGCTTTTTGACCAACGTGGCAATGTAACACTCTGTCATCTTATTTAAAAAGAGCCTCTACAAATCTGATACTCTTTTTCCTGAGGTAGAGGACTAATTAGCTGTGAGGGGTGGTGGCGGAGACCTTTCTTTGCCTAGTTTAAAACTCAAAAAATCTGGGCCTGACATCTGCATATTCAAACAGTGTTAAAACAGATGTGCAACAAATCAGGAGAAAAGGTGAACAGACACTGATTTTTTTTTCAGTTAGCTCTCTCACCTGTTTTCTTCTCCAGGCACATTTCTGGGTAACTCAATTTCACTTTCCAGGAAGACAGGCTCCTCTTGAGCCTCCTTCTGTGCTTTCTTCTTGGCAAGAGGATCTCGTGCATCCTAAGAAAGCAATCACAAGAAATCAGGGGGAGAAAGGATTTTAAGCTTGTGATTGTGTCACACCATTTATCCGAACACAGATTTCAGATCTGAAAAAAAGAAAAGTTCGTTCATATTTTGATTATTGATCAAATGTTTTACAAGTTTGGCTACATATAGCAGTGAATGTATGAATGAGATAGGAAGGTGGCCCTTTGAACTGTAGTCTTTCAGAAGCAGTCCTCCATTCATTAAATCTTAAAAGTCAGCCATTTGCCATCAGTTCCTTAGGTAAGTATGTACCTTCATATGTCATTTAAGTAATGGTGAGATCATTTATAATCAATAGTCACTATAGTTAATCACAGTGCAGGAAAGATAAACAGAGCTAATGTTTCAGTGCATCACTTGATGTAGAGGGAATGAAAGTTCTCTTGTACCTACATACACAAAGGAAGTTCCTAAAATAACCATACAATAGTGTGTACTTTAAGGACAAAACAGTAAAATCCCAAATTTGACCAAACCAAACTAACCTCACAGCTCTCAGCCAGGAAAAAGCTGAGAGAAGCGGTGTTTCCTCATACTCAAGGGTTACACTGGTCTGTTGGGAGATGGTCATCACAGGACAGCATGAGCCAGGTAAACTATGTCATACACACAACAGAACAATTTGCTCATTGACCATCTTGACCTTCTTTAGTTTCTGTATGAAGGTAGTATTCTTGTACTCTGCAAGTGAATTGAGCTACTTCTTAGCTCAAGTAGGACAGGTCACTGCCCCAGTGATGAGCATCACATTTCCAGTGTCACTATTTTTCTTTTACCAAGAGAAACACCTTCAGAATTTTATCACAGTAGCATCTCAAATAATTTGTGAAATCAGTAACATAAACTACGGTTTCAAAGATTAAGAGATTCCGTATTAATTATGTACACACAATACATGGCAGTTTAAACATAACTGGAAAACAAATCTTAAATCAGACTTGTTCGTAACAGCCCCTGGAGGTCTCATCCTCCTCCGCAATAAATGAGTAGGTCTGCTGACATCTACGTGGTCCGATAACTGCCCAATCAGTGTACAGGAGAAGTGAACTTGTGACTGTTACACTACACTAAAGTTGGTAGCATGAGTTTTACAATGTAAATATTTTGAAAAAAAGAGAACAACCAACTCAATGCTAAAATAATATAACTTGTCATGGTCAAGAAACTAACAAAGGAAACTTTGCAACATAAAACCCAACAGTGCCACAATATGCTTATAAACAGAACTAGTTATTCTGCCTTAAAAGACACATCCTAAATGCCAAACACATCGTTCGTAACATATAAACAAGGACAAGAAATAAACTTAGGAGTCACAATTTCCACCTCAGGGAAAGACGATTTATCTAGCTAATGTAAAGGAAGTTTTGCCTTTACTCTGATTGGAGTGATGCCATTTATGACCTCATTTAAAAATAAATCTAGGCTATTGTTCATACATTTCTGAATCACAGAGACAGACCAAGTGAAGCTAACTGAGGTAGCCTTTAGGAGAGCCAAACCTGAACACATCTACAGTTTTTCCTTCCCCAGATCTTTTCCTGATGTTCCTTCCGCAAAATAATGACCGCATGTCTGCAAAGGCCTGCCTGAGCTGCCACTGCTGCCGGCCAAGCTCCTCTCCCTGCTGGCAGAGCAGCTTGAGGCCAGGGCTGGCTGGCTGCTCACGTTCAGATAAGCAAGTCCTGCTGGCGGCCAGCTCTGCTGTGGGGCCCTGGAGGTGCTTCCAGCCCACCTACCCCACCACCTGCCAACCCTCTGCTTGCGCTGCTTACTTGCTTGTTTTACTGCTGATATACATTTCTGTTTTGATATACACTTCTATTTGGGGTTAAAAGTGCCGTAGGGAGGAAGTGTAGGAATTCATTTAAAAGAGCGTGCACTGCCCCATCCATGTGGCTGCTGTGCATTTTGGGAAAGCAATGGCAGAGCTGGAAATCTGGGTGCCCAGCTCCTGCCACCAAGCCTTGAGTGGTCAAAGAAAATGGCAGGTGATGGGTTATTACAGTGAGGGTCACCCTGGTTTTCACACTCACCATTCAAAACACCTAGGGTATCCAGAGAGAACCCTCAATACCTTTCTCGGGAACGGTGAGATATTGTTGTTGCAGGCTTCTCTTCACAGCATTTATTCTATCAGTACAAGAATTAACCTTTTCAGTCTGAATGAAGGGGAAGGTAGGGAACCTGCTGTCTCCATCCTCTGGCTGCAGCTGAATGCCAGAATGGAAATGGCAAGAGACATCTACATTAGCCCAAGCCCCTACCACAGCTTAGCGGAAGGGCTGGCAATATTGCAGCCCCCCCGAGCCATGCCACTCACACAAAAAGCTGCTCAGGATGTCAAGCCAACCACTCCTCCCTCCACAGAGAGATCAGAACCTTTGGCTGTCCCATCACTCCAGTGCCACCACCTGTGCAAGAACTGTCTACAGACTCTGGGGCTGGTGTGGCACCAATGGCTAGGCTGGGGGAGTAGGGAAATCCTGAAGCCCACATACCTTTTCCCTTCTCCTCCACACCTGCACTGGGGAGTTCAGGATGACTGCCGCATTAACAAGAGGCAACCTTGGAATTAAACTCAGAGCTTTTGATTTCTTAGTTCTACATGGCAGACTAGCAAAGGGGACAATAATAATTAACCCTGCCTCCTAAATGTTAATTACAAAGGCATAGGTTTGATATCAGACAGCTCAATTCTGGTGAACTTTAATTAACCTGAAAGTCTAGCCTTATTTTATGCTAAGACTTATTATTAGATAAAAGAAAATATTCTGATGTTTAGATTTGAAACACATGTAATCTATGTTTGCAAGTTGAGGTAGAGGAATTGTTTGTTTGATACAAAAATATTTTGCTTGAATACACAGCTATTTCAGTTTTATTTTGAATTCATGAGTTATTACCATTATTTACTAATTTTGCTAATATTTTAGTATATAGAGCACAGCTTTTGGGAGACTCATACATGATAAGACTATTGCATATATATTTAAATCTTATGTATATGCCTTCACCTAGGGGCAGCTCAGGTTAATCGAATGCTGATTGAGCGTTCAGTTTACCTGAGCACTTCAGATGGGTCTACATTCATCACTTCCAGGGTGAAAATTCATCTTGCTCTCAGGAGTTGTTTCCTAATCAGCTGACGGTTCAATTCAGTTGGTTGTTCCCTCTGACCTTCCTATGGCTGACTGCATTCTTTGCCTCCCAGTCACACTAATTGACCTCTTAGTCAAAAATATGCCAGGTTTTGGTACTCTGCTCACAGCTAATTGCACCCTCATGGACAATTTTGGCTGAGCATTTTCCAGTATAGGCACTGAGAACAGTGTCTTAGGAGGCATTTCAATTAGAGTATAAGTAGAAATAATCTGTATGAAGGCAGTGCATGTTGTCACACAATCACACACTAGCAAGCTAGACAGGCACAGCAATTAACAAATGGGTCTGTGCAAGATTTTGGGGAGGGGGTGCAATTTGCTCTTTATAAATAAACACAGCAGTTTAAACACCATCTTATCAACCCATTTTTCTGCTGTCCAGTGCCAAACTAGTACCCCTCCACAAAAAATTATTGACATATTTAGTCATCTCTGTCAGTTGTCATAGTTAGGTTTTGTTAGAAAAAGCCCACTGTGTTGCCCATGGCTGATGGAGAGAGATTCACTCCAGCACCTCAGCTGTCCACTGCTGCGTGACATTCACATGGGGACACACACTCTTCAGAGGTGCCATCCAAAATGAGAGTTATTAGGAACCAGTGAGATCTGGATTAGGCTATAATTTAAAATGAGGGTGTCAAGTAGTTGCCCAGCTGTCATTAAAAATTAAAATAATACTGCATGTCTAATTTGCACAAACAGCAGGGAACAATTAGAATAGCACTCAGAAACTTATCTTTGTCATGAAAAGTGTATGTTGCCAGAAGAGAGGAATTAATTTGGAAAAGTGCACTCTAGTCAAGACATTGTTTCCATTATGTGTTACTCAGGTAAATTAAACGCTATATAAAGTTTATCCAGGATTGTTAAAGGCTTGTTTGCTATCAAGAAATAATTTCTTAAGAATAGACCTGTCTGAAACATTGAGGAAATTCAGCATATAAAAAAAAGCAAGAAGCTTGCTTTCTGAAAATATGTATGGTCCTTTATATTTGGAGATTTATCTAGGTTTTTGTTATAGACCTAGCTTTAAAGGTATATACTTTTGCATATATGATCTTATTCCGGATGACTCTCCAGAAATGTGAAGCACATCAGACAACACGCTTAGGAAGCACGAAAACTCAAAATCTGAACAGCATTCCTTCTGCCCAGCTTTCCCAAGAGATTTACTTGTACTCATCTGCACCCAGTACAAGCCCTCAAACCCCACCTGCATGCTCACAGGTGGAGCTACCTGAAACCCCTCCTGCAATATAATACCTTTCCTGGGGCAGGCAGCCATGCTGCCAGCCCCGTCCAAGAAGACCCAACACCTGCCTGCAAACCCGGGGGGCCTGAAAAGGATCTGTACTATGCATGCTTTGGCAAGTGCAAAGATTTAGGCCTTAGGATTTGGAAGATAAGCTTGATATAAACTTCAGAGTGGCTGTGAGGTTCTTTCATTGGCTACAAACAGGGCTTTGTACTTCCTGACAAGTGGGACTTTAATTCCTCAGCAAGGATCCTTTGTTTCTTGAAATGTAATTGTAATTTTGCAGTAGCTCGAATTGCATTAAAAAAAATGAATCTTTTGATGATTCCTGTATTAGGGCTGAGGTAGAGCTTGGTGGGGCTGCCAGTTTGAAGGGAGATGTGACAGTAGTACTGCACCAGTGTGCATCATCCAGTGTATGCCCTTCTGGGAACCATTTGCAGAGAAAAGCAGAGTCTGATACCTTCATTCCAATTGAGCTATTAAACATCACAGTTCATCAATGAGATTGTTCACATTCTCTAATATCCAGAAATCAAGGTATAAACACAAAGTTGAGATTTGGTTCAGGCTGATTTCTAAAATAAAATAAAATAAAATAAAATAAATAAATAAATAAATAAGACTACTACTTTGGTTCAGAATATTTATTCTTTTTTAAAAAAACTTTCCTATAATTATTAAATTAATATCAGTAATAATAATACCAGTAATATTCTGATAACGTCTTTGCTTTGTAGAGTTTGAAGGGACAGCAGAGGGCATATGTGGTCTTACAACAAGGAAAAACCTATTTGAAAGAGAAAGTTTTTGGAAGTATAAAGTTTGGTATCTTTTCCTGAGATACGAAGCACTGGGGGAAAAGGGTTATTCTTGTCCAGTTAATTAAATCTCGGCAACAAGAGTGAGGCTGCCTTTAAAGGTGCTATTAGAAACTGAGCAGACAAAACAGCTTTATAAACCACCTGCCAGCAGAACAGAAGCAGTATGCCACTTTGAAGTCTGATCATTATGAGATAGTGCAAAACCCAGCTAACAGCCCTCAGTGACGCCTTGCCTTGTCTTGCTGGAGGCGCCTGCCCAGGCAGGGGGGCACCGTGCTCTGCCCCTGGACGCAGGGCACTTGCCTTGGGGAGCTGGGTGTCTGACAGCTGGTGAAGCTTTAGCCTACTGCAACAGAATTTGGTTCACAAAATGCCTACGTTTAAAGCTTGCCTCTGTTGCTGGTATGTCAGAGAGAAGCTGCAGCATCCCAATATTCCAGGTGTGCCTTTTCCCATTTCCAGACTACCTCTGTTAGGACCTGTGAAGTGCTGTAGACTCAGACGTGTTGCTAAACTCAGGACTTGAGCACAAAGGAAAGGGACTGGCCAGACCTGTGTGGGGAAAAGCTTTTGAGGCTGAACAAACATATCGCATTGCTGCTATCTTTCCCTAAGTCCAATTTTCTCTAAAGTCTCTCATTGGTGAAGTGCTGCTGGAGTACCTTCAGGATCCAGTGTACAGGTGGAAGTGGTGGCAGCTTGGAGAACATATTTGTCATGCAGTCCTGGCCCATATCCAGCTTTTCTGAGTGAATGTGCAGGTTCTGCTGAGCAGGGTGTTGCTATGACTACTCCCTTAGCACTACCTGAGCCCACTGTATGCAAAAAGCAGCCTGGCAGATGTTTAGGCAAAGCCCAGTCAGCGCAGCTAATGCAAGGCAGGCCTGCTCCGAGTCATGATCGGATGGACAGTGACTACAAACATACCACATGAAGGTATAATGGGGGACATGCAGTTATGCAGACACCGCCTGGGAGAAGAAGGCTGCAAGATTCAGCTGATTTCTCCACCAGTTCTATTTCAGGTGGCACAAAGAGCCAGCTCCTGGCTGCACGCAGCATACTGTGCTGAGGGAGACAATAATTAATGTACCAGCAGGATCATTAACACTGCCCAGGGGTACTCCTGCTTCCGTGCATATTTTCTGCTCCTCACAGTCTTTTTTTAACTTGTGTTTTATATAGGTGGCTTAGTATCACCATGCACTGCCTGCCTTGTTTTGTTTTCAGCCATTCACAGGCATTCGAAAATTCAATCAAGAGCTTTAGGTCTCAAACCTAAGAAGCTCAAAGACAGACTGGAAACACCCTTTTCAGGTTGTGAAAGCACTGTTTTCAAGACTTGGGTTGGCAGGAAAAATTTGATCACATGCATGTATCTGAGTAGAAGATATTCACTCGAAATATCTTTGCGTGAAAATTTGGTTTTCTGTTTTTGAGTATTCCACAGCATGAAGGCAATACATATAACTCAGAGGGTAAAGAAGGGGCTTTCATCACAGCAGTAAAATGGGCCTCCAAACTTTAAAACCTCTTCCATGCACCATTTCTGACTCCCTCAAGCAGAATCTCTCACTGCAACACTAATTCTCATGAACAAGGGGTAAAAATGGGCTGGGCATCTTGGAGTGGTGCTTACTTCATGATCCAAACCATTTTCATGTGCCATTTTGCCACAGTGGCAAAACTTTGTGTTGCTCCATGGCTATGAGCATACCATAGCCATGGGCAGGCAAGAACAGCCTCAGGACCTGCACCTTGCAGACTGGGACTGAAGCTGTGACAGTTGATCCTGTTCCAGTTTCCTGCCGCAGCATCAGCACAAATTGCCCCATGGCTAAACATCTCAGGAAAGACAGGGAAGTTATTTTTCAGAACAGAAAAACAATTTAAAAATATATTGTTGAAAGATGATGTGCAAATAAAGGCCATTATATAAAGTAGCCACGTATATATGTATATATATACACACATACAAATAAATAAATGGGAAAGTTATCAATTGTGTCATGATTCTGAGTTATGTCACTGGAGATAGACAAGAAATAGCTCAAGTGCCAATTAAAATTAAAATATTTATTTATTTATTTATGTATTTTCCTTTGGAAACCAACAAGTGAAGAAATATTATCCTGACCAAAACCATTAACTGGAACTCCCACACTAACCTTCAGAAACATATACTTTCTCCCAAGACCAGCAGGAACTCCTCCAGCAGGTATAACCACATGACAAAAACCCCTCCTTTCCAGAACAGAACAAGATGCCCGGCATTCTCCAAGTACATCCCTACCTCCCGTCCCTGGCTAACTCCCACAATAGTTTCCTTGGATGCATGAAGATTTAAATGGGCTGCCCTCTCCTAAAATAAATTCTTCTGTGTGACGTTGGTTTTTGTATTTTATATGCTATTTCTCTGGTGGAATAAAAATTCAGATTATGGTGTTGTAGAAAGCTATTACAGTGATAACATCTTCATGCTGTGTTTGGTTACACTGCAGCAAGCATGTTTTAAAAGATGAGAAACTTTTAGAGCATTATTCCTCTGAAGACAGCTATTATTATTATGTGTTGCATTTATTCCTAGAAGCCCTACTGAGATTGTACTAGGCAGCTTTGAAATCCACAATGAGACTCAGTGGTGCTCAGATGTTTTTCTCATTCTGACACATGGAGCTAACAAAGGCAGAGAGGCAACTTAGGCACAGAGACTCATGCAGCTTGCTCAAGGGTGGCTCCTGTAGGAATAAAAACACATGTCATGACTCAGGTACAGTCCTCATTCAATAAACTTTGAATCATCTCTGCTTCTACTCTGCAGTTTGAATTACTTCTGATAGCTTGTACTGAGAAAACATTTATCAGTCCTTTCGGGTTCAATCATACAGGGTACAGATCTGTACCACTGGAATATCACGCTTATGTAGCCTTCAAAGGCTGCAAAAGCTTTCAAAGAGGCTTCGGTTCAGTTGCTAGAGGGGAGATGAAGAGAAATACATGTGCATGAAATGAAGCTGCATGAGGAAGTCTTGTGGGTGTTTGCAATTCCATGTGTTTCAGCACTATGTGGTTTGTTCCTCTTTCCAGGTGCAAATGATGTTCTCTGGTGCAAAATGAGGTAGGCAAAGGTTCCCATGCCTGCCAAAAGGCTAGTTTCACAATTTGAACTAAGCCACTTCGGTAATATTCACGATGCAATATTCACCAAAACAAGAAGCTTATTTCAGGAGTAATTTAGGTTCACTAAACTGCTCTGGATCCTAAACTGCTCTGAAGTCTATGCTCATGATTCAGAGGAACATCAGTTCCTGAGGGACTCTCATGTCTTGTGTCCACATTCCTGCATCTGTAGAAGGACAGTTATGTTTTGTGCATTCCTATAAACCTAACAACCTATAGAAGTATTATCTAAATGCAAGCTCCATGCAGTTTTCAAACTCACAGGCAGTTTTCAAATGAATGTTTCTATGTCTCTGGTGAGTGTGTGTGCATGTGCATAAGGGCACAAGATGTGTTTCAGCAACCATCTTGGTGCATTCTGATGGGTGGCAAAGGATACTTTCAACTGGCCTTCTATTAAACAACAAATAATTACATATGTAGGCATTTTTACTTGACTTATAGATATATTTTTCACTTGGTGCATGTGTAAGTTTTATTATTAACCCTGTGGAAGCCACTGAGCTGAAAGGAAAGAAAGGTTAGATTGAGAAGTTGATAGGACAGGAAAATGCTTTTCTTCAAAGATTAATCAGATTTTAAATTAGGTGATGAAAGTAGAAAGAGCATGTGGAAAGGATCAGAGTAAGTACATTCTTTATCTTCAAAGAACCTCCAAAAAGTAATAAGCAAAGTTCCTGCTCTCCTGGAACTGGAACAAGCTCAAATGTGTATTACAGAAAGAATGGGATTTCCAGAAGTTTTCATGGGTGGCCTAAAGCCTCCTCCACTGAGCACTGACCTGAGCGAGACCATATGGGGGCCATGTGAACACTGGAAAATCCCACAACAGGCTCTTGTGCTGAGGAGCAGCTGCTAACAGAGGATGGTGAGGGTCCCTGCAGAAGAGTTACAGCCTAGAAGATGAGGCTGAAAAAATTTACTGCTCCTCAACTCTTTTCCCTGATGGACACATCTCCTTGCACTAGCTCCACAGGCTCTCCCCACTTTCTGTAGCCAGGGGGGATGGGACAGGTGTACTGCAGAGAGACAGTGTCCTCCTCTGTTCTGCCAGGTTGTTTCTCCCCATCCAGCACAGGGAAAATGACTCCCACTGTTATAGCAATCCCTTTCTGTTTAATATTTATAGCAATCTCTTTCCACTTAATTCTAAGTACAGACCCCAAGAACTATCTTTTCTCAAATGCCTGCACAGCCAGAACCCTTGGGCAGGAATTTTCTCTGGGAGATGAGCTCAACGAAAAATACATAAAAAGACGCAATTTCTTGTGTGCTGAAAGAGGTCATTATTAGTCCTCTCCAGGAACCAGCACAGGAACTGCTTCTCAGGCTTTGTTCCTTACCCAGTGTATCAGTGCCTCTCTCCCCTCTCTGAAGGGCAATGTACACTACAGTGACAAGTACTAAGGCTGAGCATACATTCTCACATGTCCATCACTTAGCACCAAGTGAAAAAAAAGTGAAAAAGGAGTATTTATTAAAATTACTAGCACATTTGATGAAATATCTGTATCAATTAATTGCTGATAAGTAGTTCAAAGCTGACTCAGAAATGAATTAATAATTTAACACTAATAACTTATTCAATAAATTTAGCCCCATTTGTCTCTGTCTGAAATGACTTCCCAAGAGTTATCATCTTTTTGTGTCCAGGCAAGGATCTTCAAATCTATCTTTGAAATTACTTCAGAACTTTCCCTCCCTTGAAACGTTATTACAAGACTGATCTTATACAATTTATTACAAGTATTTCATACTAAAAATTCAAGCACTGTTGAGAATTATGATGGGTGAAATGTATTGCTTTTACCATTCCCTCATTGACTGTCATTCTTTTCACTTGTAAAAATGTTTTAAGAACAACTCTCAAACTGCGTTCTTCAGAGACAGACATCAGGGAGGGCAGAGGGAACAGGTAACTGGCAATTGAAATTTGGGAATATATCACAGTTTTTCTTCTTTGGCTGCAAACAAATGTTTGAAACAGCATCGCACTGGAAAAAACATGTTACTGTGAGATCACTGCATTTGCAAAAAGATACGCATAGCGTTTTAGATACCACTTTTTTTTTTTTTCTTTTCTTTTCCCACTGCAGGAAAACAATGGCACAATCAAAAATACACAGAAATTACTGGAAGCCTTCAAGTCTTTTAGTTGACTTCAGAGGGCTATTTATGATATCTGAGATGCCAACACACAGAATTGTTTGGTAAATATTGACATTTTAAGGACATACTCCATAAATGTTGAGTACTATGTGAACCCAGCTTCATGTTGAACAGGGTCACAAAAGAATTCAAAATGTCTTTCCTTCTTAAACTGGTCCTTAGTATTGAACAAGTAGAGCTTGAACAAGTTGAAAAATGGAAGGAGCAAAAGAGGAATTAACCAAAACAGTGATCTTTATGTAGTGTACCCAAAGGACCCATGACAGAGGATTCATGGGCTTTCAGAGAATGAATCTGTGATCCATGTGGTTTCCAGCTGAAGTGCATCTACACCAATGCACGCAGCATGGGTAACAAACAGGAGGACCTGAAAGCCATCGTGCAGCAGGCAGGCTACGATTTTGTTGCCATCATAGAGACGTGGTGGGACCAGTCTCATGACTGGAGTGCTGCAATGCCTGGCTATAAGCTCTTTAGAAGGGACAAGCAGCACAGAAGGGGTGGTGGTATGGCTCTCTATATTAGAGAGTCTTTCGAGGTTGTAGAACTCGAGGCTGGGAATGACAAGGTTGAGTCCCTGTGGGTTAGGATCGGCAGGGACAACAAGGCTAGTGTCCTGGTCGGGGTCTGCTATAGACCGCTGAACCAGGATGAGGAGACGGATGAGGAATTCTACAGGCAGCTGACAGAAGTTGCAAAATCATTGGCGCTTGTTCTCGTGGGGGACTTCAACTTCCCTGATGTATCCTGGAAGCACAACACAGCCCTGAAAAAGCAGTCTAGGAGGTTTCTGGAGAGCGTGGAAGATAGCTTCCTGACGCAGCTGGTTAGTGAACCTACCAGGGGTGGTGCCCCGCTAGACCTTCTCTTCACAAACAGAGAAGGACTGGTGGAGGATGTGATTGTCGGGAGCTGTCTTGGGCAGAGTGACCACGAAATGGTGGAGTTCACTATTCTTGGCGAGGCCAGGAAGGGGACCAGTAAAACCACTGTATTGGACTTTCGGAGGGCTGACTTTGAGCTGCTCAGGACACTGGTTGGCCGAGTCCCTTGGGAGGTGGTTCTGAAGGGCAGAGGGGTCCAACAAGGCTGGGCACTCTTCAAGAGGGAAATCTTAATGGTGCAGGAACAGTCTGTCCCCACGTGCCCAAAGACGAGCTGGCGGGGAAGAAGACCAGCCTGGCTCAACAGAGAATTGTGGCTTGATCTTAGGAGAAAAAAGAGGGTTTATAATCTTTGGAAAAGTGGGCAGGCCACTAGGGAGGACTTTAAGGATGTAGCGAGGCTGTGCAGGGACAAAATTAGGAAGGCCAAAGCTCATCTGGAGCTCAATCTGGCTACTGCCGTTAAAGATAACAAAAAACGTTTCTATAAATACATCAACACAAAAAGGAGGACTAAGGAGAATCTCCATCCTTTACTGGATGCGGGGGGAAAATTAGTTACAAGAGATGAGGAAAAGGCGGAGGTGCTCAATGCCTTCTTTGCCTCAGTCTTTAGCGGCAATACTGGTTGTTCTCTGGATACTCAGTACCCTGAGCTGGTGGAAGGGGATGGGGAGCAGGATGTGGCCCTCACTATCCATGAAGAACTGGTTGGTGATCTGCTACGGCACTTGGATGTGCACAAGTCGATGGGGCCGGATGGGATCCACCCAAGGGTACTGAGAGAACTGGCAGAGGAGCTGGCGAAGCCACTGTCCATCATTTATCAGCAGTCCTGGCGATCGGGGGAGGTCCCAGTTGACTGGCGGCTAGCAAATGTGACACCCATCTACAAGAAGGGCTGGAGGGCAGACCCGGGAAACTACAGCCCTGTCAGTTTGACCTCAGTGCCAGGGAAGCTCATGGAGCAGATCCTCCTGAGAGTCATCGTGCAGCACTTGCAGGGCAAGCAGGCGATCAGGCCCAGTCAGCATGGGTTTATGAAAGGCAGGTCCTGCTTGACAAACCTGATCTCCTTCTATGACAAAGTGACGCACTGGGTGGACAAGGGAAAGGCTGTGGATGTGGTCTACCTTGACTTCAGCAAGGCTTTTGACACCGTCTCCCACAGCATTCTCCTCAAGAAACTGGCTGCTCTTGGCTTGGACTGGTGTACGCTTTTTTGGGTTAGAAACTGGCTGGATAGCCAGGCCCAAAGAGTCGTGGTGAATGGAGCCAAGTCCAGTTGGAGGCCAGTCACTAGTGGCGTCCCCCAGGGCTCGGTGCTGGGGCCGGTCCTCTTTAATATCTTCATTGATGATCTGGATGAGGGCATCAAGTGCACCCTCAGTAAGTTTGCAGATGACACCAAGTTAGGTGCGTGTGTCGATCTGCTCGAGGGTAGGAAAGGGCAGGAGGATCTGGATAGGCTGCACCGATGGGCTGAGGTCAACTGCGTGAAGTTCAACAAGGCCAAGTGTTGGGTCCTGCACCTGGGGCACAACAACCCCAAGCAGAGCTACAGGCTGGGAGAGGAATGGTTGGAGAGCTGCCAGGCAGAGAAGGACCTGGGAGTGATGGTGGATAGTCGGCTGAATATGAGCCAGCAGCGTGCTCAGGTGGCCAAGAAGGCCAACGGCATCCTGGCTTGTATGAGGAACAGTGTGGCCAGCAGGGCTAGGGAGGTGATCGTCCCCCTGTACTCAGCTCTGGTGAGGCCGCACCTCGAGTACTGTGTTCAGTTTTGGGCCCCTCGCTACAAGAAGGACATCGAGGTGCTTGAGCGGGTGCAGAGAAGGGCGACGAAGCTGGTGAGGGGTCTGGAGAACAAGTCCTACGAGGAGCGGCTGAGGGCGCTGGGGTTGTTCAGCCTGGAGAAGAGGAGGCTCAGGGGCGACCTTATCGCTCTCTATAGGTACCTCAAGGGAGGCTGTAGCGAGGTGGGGGTTGGTTTGTTCTCCCATGTGCCTGGTGACAGGACGAGGGGGAATGGGCTTAAGTTGAGCCAGGGGAGTTTTAGGTTAGATGTTAGGAAGAACTTCTTTACTGAAAGGGTTGTGAGGCATTGGAACAGGCTGCCCAGGGAAGTGGTTGAGTCACCATCTCTGGAAGTCTTCAAAAGACGTTTAGATGTAGAGCTTAGGGATATGGTTTAGTGGGGACTGCTAGCGTTAGGTTAGAGGTTGGACTCGATGATCCTGAGGTCTCTTCCAACCTAGAAATTCTGTGATTCTGTGATTCCCTTGTAATGCAGTTTGCATAGCTTGAGTTTGGCACCTGCAAATTGTTAAATGTTTTTCTTTTGATTTGGCCAGTATTAACTTGCTTAGTTTTGAATGATTTACTCACAATAAATATCCAGCTCTTCAGATATGTAAGATGCCAACCAACACCATCAAACCTACTGATACAGACCTACATGGAGCAACAATTATAAACTTCATACTGTATAGGTAACTAGCATTACTTCACAAGTAAGTAACTCACAATCAATAGCACAATGCAAAAAAGGATGTTAACTTCTTTGCCTAAGTGTATTTCACTGCCCAGTTAACAAGAAATCCAATAAAAATAAAAGAATTTTTCAAAAATTTAGTAGGCCAGCACTTAATTATCTAGCTGCATACTAGAGTAAGAAGGAATTCCCTAAAGGCTTGCAGGGAGATGGAGTTAACTGCATTGCAGCTCTAGATCTCAAGCACTGCACAGTTCCTGACTGTCAGCGCAGAAAATACAGGCAAGGGAAGAGGCTGGACTCACGGCCAGTCAACTTTACCTAGGCATGCAGGGGGAAATACATCACCTCTTCCGAACTGCAATGACTAACTTCCATTCACCCTTCTATCCAAAGAGAAGTGGTAGCAGAGCAGCACTTACAAGAATCTGAGCAGGTCTCCTCTGAGCAGTGCTGCTTTCCCCCAGAGGCTCAGTCAAGCCCAGAACCACTAACAAAATATGATCAGATTATGCTGTGGAGTGATTTATGTTTCTATACATATTGTGGGTGGTTGCATTCATATAAAAATCTGTTTGATGTCCATTAATCAAACACACCTGTGATGGATTATAAAATGTACTAGTGATTACAGCAACTCTGAAATGAAAGTTTTCAGCTCTTAAAAATGAGCTGAAGACTCACTGCAGTGAAGCAGCTGACTAATTATTTGTATGTCCTTACATAGGGTTTTTGTCAGCACATAAAGACCCATTCCCGAGTAACCACAGACTGACTCCAGTGCAAATTGGGCATCAGAATTTCTCTAGTGTACCAGGGAACCTAATCTATACAGACAGCAAGCTGAGAAAGGGGTGAGACAGTAGGCTTTATTATATTTTAATTCATTAATAAAGGCTTTGAACAACATCCTGGAAGAAGTGGAGGTTTATATGTGCCTGGCTGGAATACTGAGCAATACCCACAAAGCAAAAAAGGAAGGGCTTCTGGATAGGTTAAGAAGCACAAAGTGGCTCAGTGAGGAGGCAAGAATGTGCTCTGCATTGCTTTTGCTTCTGCTCCAGAGGAATCTCTTCCAATGTGGTTTATGAAATGACTGAGTGGGGATGGAGTGGAAAGCGACAGGCGGGAGCCGGTTCCAAAGAAGGGTTTGGTCAAAGGACAGTCCTGAGGGCAGCAATTGTGGAAATGCTGCTGTGGTGAAGAGGGTTGGGCATTTCATGAGAGGAAATGGGGAAAAAGAAGACAAAGCAATTGTCTCTCTATTTTCTGGAGCACAAAGGGTTAAAAAATAAAAAGAGAATAGATTAACTTTTTGAAAAGTCTAGTGGTTTGGACTCTGCTGAGGGCTTGGATCAATCCACTCCTGACTTGAAAAAACAGGACCATAGTGTCCACTTGGCGCAGCTGCAGACTTTATGGATTTTTATTACCAGCGACTGGAGTTCAAGATGAGTGAATTGTAAATAAGGAGAAATGAAACACAATAAAATAGTCTCCAGAGATTTACCTAGAAAACATCTGGAGTTTTGGCACTAATATATAGAAATCTACACCGATGGGAACACAACATATTACTGTGAAGTGTAGTAAGAAATAGCACAGATAAATGAGAAGTTAATGCTTCCTATATATCACAATAAGATATTTCAGCTCCTTTTGGTTGTGTGAGTTTCTACTGCTGTGAAGTCTTGCCAGATATTTCATTGTTACCTTATTAGATGTTCTTGGTTTACTACCTTTTGCTTTGTAAAGCACTGATTTAGTGTCACTTAATTTAATTTTTAAAAACATAACCAGATGTCCTGTTCATTTAGCATATGAGAAAACAATATCAGAAACATGTGTTTTTATGCATTCCAACACAGACACTAAGATTTCATTCTCTTGCTAAAACAATCTTGCTTCTGAAATAAGTTCCCCTTTTGTCTTTGACATCAAATGCCACATTGGCATGCAACAGTATTTTTATCTCTATAAGTCTCTTTTAATGCTTGTATTTAGCCAAAAGACTCTTAATTTGGGGGCCTGTCTCCCAGATTCCCACTGAGCTTTTCATTTCTTTTACAATACTGACACCATTGTTTGCATGTTGGACTGATCTGGCCCACTCAGTTTAATGGGAGAAGGTGAAGGGGGAAGCACTTGAAGTGAGGGGCCCTCCCACTGCTGGAGGTAACCAAGCGTAATGGTATGCTCCACAACCTACCAGCATTGTTTACGTAAAAAGACTTTAAACGCTGGCAGCACAATGACCTGGAGAGCAAAGGTTAAGGAACCTCCCAAATTCAATCTGGGTGGTGCTGGGCTCAGCAGGGACATGCATCTCCTCCCAGTCAGTGTTCATCTGGCTCCATTCCCTTTTTGCCTGGAGCGCAATATCATCCTGTTTAAATTTAATAGTGGTGAATGAGCTATTCAGCACGCAATGCAGAGAAAGTGTAAATAAAATTATCTGCGCACTACTGGGACTTTGAAATCTTTGGCTTCCCAATGTGTTATCAAAGAGGACTAACACACATCTGTGATTAGCAACTATTTGGGAACAGCAGTGAGCTCGTAGGGTTACTCTGACTTGGGAGTTGGTTTTGTTTGTGGTTATGATCTTCCCATGGCCAGCTGGGGGATTATTTAGATGGTTCACAGCCCTGCAATTTTATTACTTGCCAAAATAATAATTCTATGTTTGGCTAAACCTGTGAGTTTTCTTTTTTAATAACTTAGCCAAAAATGAGCAAGCCTAGATTCTGTCTATTGTGTCAGAAACACAGGCATAGATCAGTCTTTACCGAGAAGCATTGTTTTTGTGGATGATTTACAGTTGTAAGAAACAAGCTGGGCTCACAAGATACCTTGGTCATGGTCAGACTGCCACCATGCCTAACGTTAGCACCGAGGCACCTTTAGGCCCCTCTCTTCTTTTAAAGCAGTCTTTCCCACTGTAGCCAAGGGTGATACTTAGGACAGCTCTCCTCAAACTCCCCCCAAGCCTGAGGAAAAGCCCAAAACCCCATATGCCCAGCATTCAGAACCTGGCTGCTTATCCCACAGCAGGGCTGACTGTTTCTGAGAATCTTGCCCTGACTGAGAACTTGAACGCTTTTGCAAAATTTGTCTGTTGTGGCTACAAAACCAAAAAAACCACCTGAGTCAATAGCCCAGACCTTTCCAGTCCCAGTCCCAGGTGGGCAGAAATCCAAATCCAGTCCCGTGTGAGCTCAAGCCCTGCCCTCACAAAAGTGAGCTCAGCTAATTCCAGATGTTACTGAGCCAATCCAGAGAATCTTCTCTGCCTCTCTGGACAGCCCTGGAGCTCCTGGTAGCTTTAATTATCCCTCATAAACTTATCTTACTTTGCCTCTTCTATCAGAATGTTTCTAGCAGTTCACTTTTATTTACTCCCAAGTTTCTCATAAATCACAGGCTGTTACAAGAAGGGCCACTGTATAAACCTTGAAGTGATGGATTGGCACAGAAGAGTCAGTGAGGTTCAGCCATCTCTTTTGGATCAGCTTCTCATACAGGCTACACTTTAACACACGATGGACGTTGAACCTGAACCAATGTGTAGGATGAGTATTACTAGCATTTCTGAAGGCACAAAATTAGCGGTAACATTAATTATGCTATTGTCCTAATAGGCACAGTGGCAGGGTTAAAACTGCTGGCGATCCACCAAGGCCCAACAAGCTCGGTAAGATCACACAGCTTCTTGGCCACTCCTCTGTCCCTGTGGCCTTCTTCAGCTAAGCCCAGAAGCAGAAACTGGCTTCTGAACTGACTACCCATGTTCAACCAGCCAAAACAATCCTGGACTCCTCAGTTTTGGAATTACTGGAAAGAGCCATCACTTTCCACCCATTTTCAAACTACCAATTAACTGGAAAATCTGATATGCATCGTAATAAAAAAAAAACTTTTTTTTTCCAATCATGAAAAAATGAGAGTGTAGACAATGTAATCACATTATAAATGGTGTTAAATTAATAGTTAGCTAAAAATTATTCAAATGATGATTCTGACTGAAAAACTAACAAATGGGAAATGGACCGATTAAGCAAATGGACAGGCTAGCAATTGCAAAGCAACAAAGTGAGTCCAATGACAATTCAATACATTAATAGAAAGCTTCTAGGTGGGCTGACACATAAGGAGTGGAGGAAATGGGGAGGTATGTATAACTGACTTGCAGCAATCAAAATACAGCTCTTTTATAAGACAAAGGAAGGACTTCAGGCGAGCAGAGCCTATGGAAATCAGACATTACCCTTTGACACTCATTGCAGAGCTCTATAGTGACATTTCAATCACTTCACTCTGACCTATGACAGCACCACTCCATCAAGTAGATACCCACTTTAAATACACACAGAATGCTTTTGCTGTCTGTCATCCTGTTATGCAAAAAATACATATACTGAAACATGAATAAGAATAAAAGCTAGCTAGAGCAAATGACTGGAGTTAAAACTTTTAAGAGAACTCCTTTTAGACGATATGAGGAAATGATCATTTTGCTTTAAAACAAATGACACAGGATAGCAGGGGACTAACTGCGTCGCTGAAACAATGTTGTAGTCTCAGTCACTATGCAGCGCATTTGGTGCAGAAAGACATAAAGGACATTGTGTCCACGAGTGAGTCATAAAATGATGCCAACACGCTCTATCATGCCAACCTATGTCAGTCTCGTAAAGGTTCATTCATGAATTCCACACAAGGTTATCGCTCCCTATGTGCTCCCACCAAGAACCTTATCTTGGTGTTTGATCCCAGCCAGATTTTCTTTGTCACCTCTTAAGGAAACAATCTGATATTTCACCCCCAGGCCAAAGTTATAAGCACATGGAAATGGTTGACTGACAATATTCGTCTTGCCTGAAAAACACTTTTGTTAAGTGAGGCCTTGATCTACAAGGCAAACACATAGGTATTAAGGAACAACAACAATGAAAGTGCATTTGCCACAGGTTAACATCCCCCTCAAACACATTTCATTTTTTCCTGTTGTTCATCTTGACCAGAATTACAGCTGCTCTAAAACAATTGCTCACCTAAGTGTTCCCCCTATTTAAAAGCATTATGTTATATGACACAGTAACTAAAAATACGCCTCTTTTGCTGCAATAAGATGACTTGAGCTGTTGGGGCAATCCTGCAGAGGGCTATAATACTCTTCTTGTTCAGGGAGAGTCAGGGGAGAGAAGTGACCTGCTCTGGGCTCCAGTATCAGTAACAGCAAGTTCATAGATGGCAGCACAGAACATTGAAACAAGCAAAAAACCTACAAAACCAGCAAAACAAGAATGTCAGTTCCTCACATACAGTGGTTTCTTCAGTCTTGCTATTACCTTGTAATATGAGAAATCCTGTTCATTTTGCTGGAGCAGAACAGGCTTTGCAGTAAGTGGTCCTTGCAGTAATACAGAACATTTCAGCATTCTGTGGCTTGGAGAAATGGTTCCTTTACTTACAGATACACAGGTTCCTTACAGATTCACAACTCCCTGTCAGGAATTATCCCAAAACTGCAGCACGTTTTCCAGGGCCATCACGTTACATTAAACATTTAGCCCTGCCTGAGGCATGTTAATATGTAAAAAAAAAAAACAGATATGCCTCAAAACAAAAAACAAAAAACAAAACAAAACAAAAAAAAGATTTTTTGCTTGCTCCCATGATTCCTGATGTCATAGGTTTTTACAACAGATTTACCTTTCATGCTTCATTTCATTTCTAAGGACATTTTAAAAGGACTTTGAATACTTTTCAGATGTCATTGGTTACTCAAAGACCACACAATTATTTTTAAGCAATTAGTTACCAATAAAATTCAATCCTACAAAAACTTTACCATTATTTTTTATTTTTAAGACGAATACACCAGTGACACTCATGAAGATTTGTATTGGCAAGTTAAAGACAACATCTGGGAGCCCACAACAGAATTTTAGTGCTGAGCAACGAGACATTCACCAGCTGCCTTAGGCATTCCAGAAACTCAGAATTTTTCCAGAAAAGCCTCTTACCCAGCAATTTTACCAGGCACAAAGAGTGGATCAGACCTCTGTGGGTGCTGTTATGCTAAAAAATTGTCTGCTTCTTCAGCACTGCAGTGCCAAAAGCATAAACTTTGCCTCACTTCCTGCCATTTGCTTCATAACATATGCAATTTAAGGTAGCATCACCATAATTGCTTTTAAAGTTAAATGGATTTTCCAGGAGGGTTACAGTTATGATCTAAGACACAGAAATTCCAGGTCTGAGACAGATTTGTATAGTCCTGGGTTTGTTACCAGGGCTAAATTTTGTCCTCTTTTAAGCCAGGTTTTGAGCACTCAGATGTGAACTGGGGCCCCGCATGAGGAAGGAGATATGATTCAAATGCAAACTACTGTGATGGCAGGACAGGAGAAGTTTCAGGGCTCAGGACCATGACTATAAACCAGTTTCTTCTCCTATTAAAAACCACACAGCCACTTCAAAAAGAGGCCTTCTTACAACAGCTCAGCATCTCCTATTTTTACACGCATCTCAAACAAGCAAGTGATAGAGGAATCCCAAACAATGGAAAAAGGCTTAGCAGTGCAGCTCATTTCTAATAATTTCAACTGATAATGCAAAACAAGCCTGCAAAGCATCCTTCTCACAACTCTAGCCAAATGCACCCTACCCATAGTTTGAGTATATGTACTCTGACAATGCAGTTTGCAACACAATTAAGAATGCCACCTACCCACTCAACACAGAAGTTTTTGCTGCCCACTCTGTTGAAAACTACAAAACATGTATCAGTCCTCAACAAACAGCTTAGAGCTTTGGGTTCAGTTTCCATTTCTGGAAAAAGATCTGGAAGAAATTTGCTTTTAGCCTGAACCACCATGTCCTTCCAAAATCTGCCGCTTCTACAACCCCAGCTTTCTAACTTGGCCTACAGAAGTCACGTCAATTCAGCTCATCTCTGGTAAAAATACACTGCCAGTTCTCATGAATTCAAGACTACATAACCAGTTTTTGTGTAAAAGACCAATGATGTGATCTTGTTCTCAGGTATTACACAGATTCTGACCTTGTCGTGTCAAATCTTTTTCAGATGATCCCCTACCCACTACAGATAACTTCCAGAACAATGGTATGTTGTTCTGCTGCTCTATTCCTTGGGCCCTTCTCTTCCCAAACAGCGGCAGATGTTATGACAATCTCAGCTGTAGTTCCTTACCCTATATAACTGTAAAGTCCAAAGCTTGTTCGCTGCTTCTCAGCTCTGCTTCAATAACAGCCACTTCAGCTTCTTCTCCATAAAATATAACTTTGATTTTACACACTTGTATCACATATAAAACATTATAGTCACCTCATTGACAGCAGGATCAGGACAGACCTTAGGCCACGTTTGTGCTGTTATGGACCTGGTTCAAGACTGTGATGAGCAGCTCAAGTCACCTACTCGGTGGTGATGAAAATAAGGTCCAGCTGATGTGAATAGGACCTGAGCACATATGTGACGCTAAGAACAGCACTCATGGGTTTACCCAACTGGAGAAGAACACAGTTTGTGTTGGTGGGGACATCTGTGCAATAGAGGAAGGACAACATGAGAGCCATTCTCCTGGGCACGATGCCCATCTCCCTGACTGTGTGGCAACACACGGTGTCAGCTCTAACTGGGGCATCACACACACCCAGGATGCCTGAGGGATGAGCATGCCACCAGGCATGCTTGTACAGGTACGTGGGAGGCACTGGCAGAAGCTGGGGACCTGGTCCATGACTGCCCTGGAGAGCACTTCAGCAAGCTGCTGTAAGGTACCTGACACTGACTACAGCCAGAACAGAACTGAGCCTATGACAAATGCAATCAGAAACAGAAATCTTTCCATAGATGTTCTTCCTGCAGAAAAAATGAAATGCTCTGCTATCCCTCTGCCAAATGGAGAATGTGAAAAAATGAGCAAACTGAAACTGGCTCTTTAATACCATCTTCAGAGGTGCTGCTGGCTATGGCCTTCCATAACAAGGTTTTATATCAGTGCTACTGAACAGCCAGGCCTCCACCTTCACAGAACTTAATAAAATAGAATTCTTGCTTATCTCAAGAAGATATTATTGGAAAAGGAGTGGGAATACCTGGGAGCTATATTCAAATTATAGTTGCCAAAGAACCAAAACAGACCCAAATCCTTATTAAATGCAGATGTTTTATTTAACTTCTTCACAACCTGGTATATAAAAATATGCTTATGATGTGCAAGGCATAAAATGTTCAGAAATGTCTCCTTCATTTTTTCAAACTATATGGGGGAGGGGGAGTTATGTTTCTCAATTTAGGTATTATTTCTCAGTAATCAGAAGATGTGCTTGGAAGTTAGCCATCTGAGCTGAAAACTACCTAAATCTTTCCAAAAACACATTTCTAAATTCTGCTAGATAAAACACACAAAACATATTTTAAGCCTTCATACCAGGACTGGTATTTGTCCTCTGCAGATCTGGATTTTCTGTATCAGATTTACTGTTGAACATGCAGATTAATTTACCAGCAATACCTGACTAGTGTGAAAACAAATAGATGGATTGGAATGTTTTCAGGAAGAGAAAGTAGCTTTTGTTCTCTCATTTCTGTACTTCTTTTAAGGCATTCTTTCTTTCTTATCCTTTGCCCGTGAACAACACTGCCAAGATGATGTGTTTCCATGCTTGATGTCTTGTGCATGATGTGATCTCAAAGTGACATGCTGGAAACAGCAGTAATGGATCTATTGCAGTCCCCAAATTTCCATCAACATTCATTTCCTGAAATCATACATATGAGAGCAGAGATCACCCTCAGACATTTGGAAACAACCAGCATATGATGAGGGAATATTATTACTTAAAGTGTTTCTAAAACGTGCTGGACACACATCTTTGTCCAATATTTCTCATTGTATCTGCTTTAAAAAGAAGTTCTGGGAACACCCTTCCTCATGGGCTGCAGAGCACACAGTTTCACCACCATTCTGCAAGCCAAGACCTGAGGAAATTGCAACAGTTAACACCAGGCCCCCACTGCTGCCATGCACCAGTGAAAACATCAACAGAAAACAAACAGCAACAGAAACAAACAAGCATCAATCCCTTCTGTTACTCTTATTTTAGGCACTTGTCCCCCTAATCCTGCCTGCGTGGAGCTGCCTGAGCACCAGCAGGGCTCCAAAGGGGTGTGAGAGCCTGCTTGATAGCAGCCTTGATGTGATGACACCCCAGGCTTCCCACCCCATGAGCACACCCTGCCTCGTCACCTTAAAAGTGAATACCAGCAATGCTGTCTGCTGGTACGAGTGGTCCTGAGGCCAGGGAGAGGAGGCTAGCCCTTACCAGCCCACCATGCCAACGCAGCACCAGCTCAGACACCTGCAAAAGCCTTCCTACCGCTGGTTGCCTTCATATGGGGCTGTGAAAGAAGCATCCACACCATTATGATATGGTGATGCTATGTGTGACAACAGCAACACAAATGGCACGTTTTCCACCAGCCCTAACGTAACAGGTCATCATGTTAAAAATAAAACAGCACAGCGTGGCACCTGATGCCTTTCCAGAAGCTGCTGCGCTCAGGCCACGTCCCAGGCCAGAGTTCAGAATGGTGGTTTCTTTGTCAGTAGCCACAATGCAGACTTGCAGCATTAATTAGCATCTGGGGGAGCCTGTTGCCAGCCTGTTCTGCAACCACAGGCTGTTTTCCACAGGAATACATGTGGGTTGTAAATTGGATGGCTGCTCTCAGGGGACCACTGGAGTCCAGCACTGTAAGTATTTAATTACTCTCAATGGTTTTAAGGCCTGGGGCAGGCTTGTGGCTAGCCAGGCTGGTGTAGGAGAGTCTGAAAAACTACAGGACACTGCATTTAAATAGAAGGAGCAGTCCTTCCTCTTTTTTTTTTTTTTTAATTTTTTAAATTTATTTTTTATTTTTATTTTTTAATTTTTGAGTGAGTATGTCTAATAAAGCTTTTCACACATTTCAGACCACATGTTATATATGGAGTGGTAATTCGTGTCGAGAAAATGGTTGATATTAATAAAGAAGGGGGAGATGTGGGAGTGTGGCCATGGGGGTCAGAAAGCCCCTTGGTTGATGATAACATCAGACTCTTAATGACGAGGCCATCAGGAATGTAAAAGAGTTTAGAGGGAACAAAGAAGGGTGATTCAGGAGACTCCATGCAGTCTCCAGTTTCTTGTTCTCCAGCCATTGAGGCATGGAAGTTTCTGGGTGTTTACTGTTGCTGTTATTTGCAAAGTTGTTTGACCAATGAAAAGTTGTTTTGAAAAGAACTGCTGTGGAGAGAAGGGTATAAGAAGGGAGCTTGCCCTCAAGATAAATAAAAAATAATAATAAAGAAAAAAAGCAACACGATGAAGTTACGACATCAATAAAGAAGCAGGAAAAAGGAGTGAAGAGGAACAGGCTGGCAGAACGGAGACCAGGATGGGAACAGGCACTTTGATTGCCTCATGAAGATAGGTTCGGACAAACTCAGCAAACTGCTCAGAGAAGCTCGTACAGAAAGTCGCTGGAAATGGACGCGCTGGAGCTGGAGAGAAGCTCGAGCTGAGCAAAGTGGACCTGTGCCCACAACTGCCTCTCGCTGGTAAGCAGTTGTGCATTATGGGGAATCATACGTCCTTAGGAACAAAGACTGTCCTGGTAACCTTACAGCTTATTCTCCTTATTAACAGTTGGACAGTTTATGAGTTTGAAATATGGAACCAAACTGAATTCAAGGTGTGTGACTCTGCAACTAAAAATGACAAGGTTGCAGTGGGATTGCTTGGCACCTGGCGAGCAGTCTCTGAGGCCTTAAAGAGCCATGTGGAGCCACAGTCAGACACGTGTGGTTTGCCAGATAGTGAGGGAGCTGCGGGCTCGTTTACTGATCCGACTGCTATGCCATTGGTCCCTCTGCTGCTACAGCCATCGAAGGCTTTTGCTGTTCTGCTCCCGGGTGACATGAATGTGCCTTTTGACCCAGGCCCTACTGGCCTTGAAAAGCAGATGGATATGCTTTTCTTTGATCCAGGGAGAACGGGATACATAAGGCCTGAAGACCAAGTTGCTTGACAACTTAAAGCGAGACATATTGTTCAAAAGGAATGGAAAATGGATACTGTTGTTTGTAATCAAGAAAAGGAATGGAAAGTGGAGACTGTTAAGCCATGGAACTTAAAGGATTGTGTGTTGCCTTTCCTGATTGTACATATGTATAGGCATACTCTGGTTTAGTATGTAAAAGCAACGTTCTGTATATTTAGAATGTTTGATGTTTGTGTGTGTGTGTTGGTGGGGCATAGACTCCCTGCACACCCAGTGCTGTTTACTTGCCTTTTATACCTTTTATACCTTTTATAAATATTCTTTTATAAATATTACTAAATTCAGATTGAGTTGAGACTTCATTTACAACACATATCCAAATAGCCAGACACACCCACGTTCATTGGAGGCTCACTCTGAATTTTTGTCAGGATAAACATCAAGTAGTGTTTTATGAAATTACCAGCCACACAGTAATAGCAAAAAGCACCAAATGTTCTTAACCATTTCCCATAGTTATTGACACATACGTTGCATACACACACACATATATATGCATGTATATGCACATCCCCCCCTCTTTTTGTACCTCTCAGTAGAAACTTCCCTCTTCTCCTGTCCTCTGAATATGCAATTATATGCAAGTAAACCTTTACCTAAATCTAGGAACAAATTTCACTGAGAGTTTCTCAGGAAGTTTAGGATATTTTTCCCTAATTCTTCTCTACTGGGACAGTTTGCAAGGCATAAAGAAACAGAGAAACAAAAGAGACTAACTTGGCCAGCCAAGCAACTCCCTTTGCCAGACTGCAGCCGCTCTCTTTAACCTTTTCCTTTCCTTCATTAGCATCTCCCTTTCTTTCTGTAGGATCATCACAAGGTAAACTGTGTTGAGTACACACAGGTAAGTGCTTGAGATATAACTGGTTGAAGAAGTCTTCATGGATATCTGTGAAGGTGGTAATGCTGAAGGTAAATTTCTTCCTTTATTTATTTATTAATTGAAATGGTTTGAAATTGCTCAAAGAGTAAGTTATGTTTTCTCAATTCAAAGAGTAGGAATATCTGAAACAGCTTGAACTGTACTGCAAGTACTTGTCTGACTGTGTCTGTAAATAAAGTACAGAAGTACTACTGCAATTTTTCTCATGGACATAGCCTGTATCACCAGCCAGAGGAGGATGATGGCTCTGAGCAACAGCCTGAGTTTCTATCCATAGGTAGTGAGCTGGCAGTGTTCACACCCTGTGGAAGCAAATTCTTTGTAAGAGACCAGATACCAAGAAAGCTCTCTCTCTGAATAAAAATCTCATTCTTCAGGCTAGATTTCTGCGGTCCTTTTGAGACGCAACAGGCAATGAAGATCCCTAGTAACCTGGGCCACATCCAAGGCCTTGGAAGAATAGTGGATCATGGAGTTGGTATTCAAGGGTGAAAAAGCACCAAGAGAGAAGCACTGGAGTGCTGCCTGTGTTCAGACACCTCTGTGCACAACAGCTTGTGCACTGAACCAGCCTGAAGCTGGCAGAGGCTGAAGCATCTCCTCCCTACCAAAGAGTCTGGACAAGACAGAACAGACCTCAAACATGGTTCCTGCAGCTGCAGCATCTCCTGTCCATCTGGGTGTCTGTCCACCAATGGTGTTCGCATCTTGGGAAAAGGTGTGTAACGTTATGTCAAAATTGAGCTGTTTGTAGCAGCCTCTCAGCAGCTCCCAGCATGGAGAGGGATGAACCACTCGGCCCAGGTTGGTAGCGCAAAGGGGGTTCTTGCTTGATGACAGCTCTGTCAGATCAAACCCATGTCATGGAATAATGTGTCCTTTTCAAAAGGCAGCCTCTGTCAGCACTGCACAGCTGCCACCGCTGACGTGCAAACTGTGATGTCTTGTTTAAGTCCTTGCTTGCTGATACCATATCCACAAGAGGCACCCTGGATGAAGACAGTTTTACTTATTTTTCTGTTTAAACAATAGCTTTGAAAAACTTCACTGAAATATACCATATGGTCACAAGCAACTGCCCTAGCTCTGCTCATGCCTCTTTATGTCCCCTTCTCTCCTCACTGCTTCCTTACGCACAGGCCTGGGAAACTGCAATCATCATGGTTTATTTTAAGCAGTATTAGAAACACTCAAATGTCATTAAATATCCTTCAGGAACATGTGGAAGACATGAGCAAAGAAAGGGCTGTGTCTCAATGGCTGCTGAGGAATGCATGTTCACTAAAAACACAAAGCCACTGCCCCATGAGGGGAAGACTGATCCATATGCTAGCTGATGCAGTTAAATTAGCAAGATTATTTCCTTGCCAGGGGATATTTTCTGTCATTTGTGGTCACAAAAAAAAATAAATATATATATATATACATATATATATATAAAAGAAAGAAAGAAAAAAAAAGAGGAAAAAAAGAATAACCAGGATCCATAAATCATCTAAATTTATGTATATGCATGCTGCCATCTATACATTCAGACACCAAAACCACATTGCACCTAATATATGCACATACATGGACTGAATTAACTCGATGCAAAAAAAAAAAACAAACACATATCTTCCCAGCAGTCCGTCAATTTCTATAAAAAATTGAGTCCACTATAAATGATGACATTTGAATCCAGCAATGGCCAACCTGCATCATTTTCAAGTTGTTTTTGACTGACTCTGTTACACATGTTAATCTCCCATTGTCTATGCTCAACTGTCTTATGCACCCTGACAGCTCACCATATATTCTCAACAAATATTTTGCTTCGGGATGTTTTAAAGAGGAAGGTTTACTTTAACCTCCCTTCTTTTGTTAGAGAAGATGCAGCAGTATGAATAATACCTTCCATGTGTGAAGGCTCACACAAAATTTCTTCACATCAGCAGAGCACTGCGTTCTGAACACCGCTGGCCAGATGTTTCCAGAGCAAATGCTCAGTGTCCTTGAAAATTACTGTCAAGGCCTGCAGCGGCCATCCTAGCCATCTTCGTATGAGCAAGAACCAGGGTTTGGGGAAATAAAATAGCTTCCTGGCATAGCTGCAGATCAATACTCACACTGAAACACAATATTTTCTTCCTTTTCTTTTCCTTTTTCAAAGCCACAGTATGTTATAAAGGGCAAAACTAGGGTACTGAGGCATATCACTGAAGAGTAGCAGCTGTGCAAAGCAGTCCAAATGCAGTATTGAAGCTGAGCATCTTGAGTCCATGGTTGGTCTCACTATTGCTAAGGTGCTGGTGTCCCCAACATGCCTCCCACACAGTGAGAGCAACAGCTTTGCACTACAGGCAAGTCCAGGCGTTTAAGCACCTAAATCTGGATTTGGAGTCTCAGGCCTCTCCTTAGGAATAGACAAGTATCCTCAGTATTTGTAGTGGAAGGAAAAGCAATTAGGATAAGGATAGGGATACAGCTTTCTAGCCAAAGCTCAGCATAAGGCTTATAGGATGGGCAGGACAGAGAGAACAGCAGTGCTTGTAAGGTAAAGCAGAGAAAGGAAATTCAAAACATTCAGTGTTTTGTTGTGTTTGTTGTTGTTGTTGTTTGTTTTTATTACAATATTGTAATTTTGAATGGGGACAAATTAAATGACTGCGGCATGTTACACAGACCTTTCATCTGTGTCAAAAAGCAGCCACCAGCTACCTTGGTTTCTCCGCTTGGTCTCAGAAACACCCCTTCTACCCTTTCTTCCTTACCTCCAGTCTGGCTTGCGCATACCTTAATATTTGGAAGTTGCATGTTTTCCAGCCCATACTTGTCCAAAGAGTCCATATGTATTTGTGCTGCTGGGGAAAGGCATTGATTTGCTGGCCGAGGTGTGATGGCTTCTCTGTTCTCTTCCAGGCCTGAGGTAAAGAACCAAAGGTCTGGGGATGAGCCCAAAGCCAGGAAGATCTGTCCTGTGGAGCAAAACACCACAGGAGAGCCAGCACCCCTACTAGAGGCTCCTTTTGATCTCTGCAGGACACAGAATTTAGGAGCATCAGGTACCTCCAACTGCTTATCATCCAACAAGGGCAGAACAGCTGGAGAGGTTTGTGCATGCGTATTTAATAGATGAATAGTGACTTGTTTTATGGTCCTTATTCATAATTTATTGTTTTAGAGCTCCAAAAGTTGCCAATGTTGTTAATAGTTTTGCATTCAGTATGATTTTACAACATCACAGCAGACAGGAATGGACAAAGAGAGAGGAAAAAAGAAAAGAGGCCACTGATCTTTGGATGGGACAACTGGGTCAGAGGACTGCATCTCTGCTTGGCAAGCTCTGCTTTGGCACTGGACACACACAAGCATAAAGCACACTTCATTTTACAACCATAACTTCTCATTCTTCTTCTTCTCTCTCTCTCTCCCCCCCCCCTCCCCCCCCTTTATTTTTTTCCTTAAGATTCTTTCCAAGAATGCTGTAAGGACATGAACTGACTTTTCAATCACTTGTTTTGTGCTCTCCTCATTGAGGGAACAGGCTTGTGGAAAAGGCTGCTGACAAATGTTGCATTGTTGAGTCAAACCTATTTATGCCAAGATAGATTTTTTCTTTTTTTCTTCCCCTCCTTCTTCTCCCAATATTTTTCTCCCAGACTTTTAATAAGGCAGTAAGGGAGAAAAGCAATGATGCAAACAAGCAGAGTCTCAGTGTGACCATATGCACATCACCCCCAGTTGCTGGATCCTGTCGTGCAGTTGTTAATTTTGTGTGTCATATTTTGTCACACTTATTAGCCTGAAGTGCAATAATGCACGTTTCCATTCACAAGAAAGCCTATTCTGAATAACAAGGCCATGAATGGATAATAATAAAAGTATATTCCATGTGGCAGGGCCTGCGCTAATTAGGCAACTTGAAAATCTCTGTCAAATACTATAAAATGTTACAGTGCTTATATAAATGTTTAATAATGAAACTGATAGCAAACAGAATGGGGGTGGCTTGGGGAAAACAGTTACTTGAATAGTTTTCTGAGGATAAGGGGTGATAAGGTTTCTGCAAAATAAACCATTAGCAAATGTGGCATCAGGTTGACATGTATTTGATGAAATGTGACCTGTAGTCCATCACACTCCAGCAGGTGTGGCAGAAATAGGGCGAGCTTGGTCCCTTCCTTCCGGTTTTAGCCCCCATCACCCAGGAGGCAGTGGCCCAGCAGTGCGCCTCTCCCTGTGCGGCAGAGCGGTTAGCAGCCACTGCCAAGCATCTGAGAATCACAGAATCACAGAATCATCTAGGTTGGAAGAGACCTCCAAGATCACTGAGTACAACCTCTGACCTAACACTAACAAGTCCTCCACTAAACCATATCACTAAGCTCTACATCTAAATGTCTTAAAAAGACCTCAAGGGTTGGTGACTCAACCACTTCCCTGGGCGGCCCGTTCCAATGCCTAACAACCCTCTTGGTAAAGAAGTTCTTCCTAACATCTAACCTAAAACTCCCTTGGCGCAACTTCAGCCCATTCCCCCTTGTCCTGTCACCAGGCATGTGGGAGAACAGACCAACCCCCACCTTGCTACAGGCTCCTTTAAGGTACCTGTAGAGAGCAATAAGGTCGCCCCTGAGCCTCCTCTTCTCCAGGCTGAACAACCCCAGCTCCCTCAGCCGTTCCTCATAAGACTTGTTCTCCAGACCCCTCACCAGCTTCCTTGCCCTTCTCTGGACTCCCTTGAGCACCTCGATGTCCTTCTTGTAGCGAGGAGCCCAAAACTGAACACAGTACTTGAGGTGTGGCCTCACCAGAGCCGAGTACAGGGGGACAATCACTTCCCTAGCCCTGCTGGCCACACTGCTTCTTATAGAAGCCACGATGCTGTTGGCCTTCTTGGCCACCTGAGCACACTGCTGGCTCATATTCAGCCGACTATCTACCAATACTCCCAGGTCCTTCTCTGCCTGGCAGCTTTCCAACCACTCATCTCCCAGCCTGTAGCTCTGCTTGGGGTTGTTGCACCTCAGGTGCAGGACCTGGCACTTGGCCTTGTTGAACTTCATACAGTTGACCTCAGCCTATCCAGATCCTCCTGCCCTTTCCTACCCTCGAGCAGATCGACACACGCACCTAACTTGGTGTCATCTGCAAACTTACTGAGGGTGCATTCGATCCCCTCATCCAGATCATCAATAAAGATATTAAAGAGAACTGGCCCCAGTACTGAGCCCTGAGGGACACCACTAGTGACCAGCTTCCAACTGGATTAAACTCGATTCACCACAACCCTTTGGGCCCAGCTATCCAGCCAGTTTCTAACCCAATGAAGCGTACACCAGTTCAAGCCACGAGCAGCCAGTTTCTTGAGGAGAATGCTGAGGTGTCAAAAGCCTTACAGAAGTCAAGGTAGACCACATCCACAGCCTTTCCCTTGTCCACCCAGCGTGTCACTTTGTCATAGAAGGAGATCAGGTTTGTCAAGCAGGACCTGCCTTTCATAAACCCATGCTGACTGGGCCTGATTGCCTGCTTGCCCTGCAAGTGCTGTGTGATGACACTCAATCTGTTCTGTGAGCTTCCCTAGCACTGAGGTCAAATTAACAGTCCTATAGTTTCCCAGGTCTACCTTCCGGCCCTTCTCATAGATGGGCATCACATTTGCTAGCTGCCAGTCAACTGGGACCTCCCCTGATAGCCAGGACTGCTGATAAATATTGGAAAGTGGCTTGGCCAGCTCCTCCACCAGTTCTCTCAGTACCCTTGGGTGGATCCCATCCGGCCCCAATGACTTGCATACATCTAAGCTGGCACTTCTTTACGTCATTCCCTGAAGACCTGAATCTAGGCATTGACATTTATTCCCCAATGCTGTGGGCTAGCTGCCAGCTCTAGGACACCTCTGCAGGTTGAAGTCATGTGACAATTTTCCGCACCCTGCACACAGGAAGATTCAGAGCTGCAGCTACATAGCTGCTACATTCAGTCATCAAACTGAATGGGAAAAAATATATATGCCTCTCACACAGACAATGGCACAGGCAGTCCCCCCTTACCTACAGCCTCAGCCTGCACCAAGCAAGGAGTCAGCAAGCAGCCAAAACTGACTGCAGAGCACATCCCTCCTCCCCAGGCACTGCTCTCAGGGATTAACGGAGAAATGATGAATGAAAATATTTTGATGACTAAAATTAAAACTTCATTCCAGATAAATTAATTGTGCTGCCTGTACATGAGATTAAATCGACAATAAGAATCAGTCATAGGAAACATACTGCTCCCCAGCTCCAAAGATGGTTTTCAGGAACACACAATTGCTTCACATTTTTCAAACAGCGCTTCTGTGGTGACCTCAGTGGCAGAGCTCCACTGACTTCAGTTCTGCTGAGCACCAGGTAGAAGTAATCTAGGCCTAGGCAGGGCTTTTTCATTACTGAAGAATGCTTATAATATTGAACATTTAAAACATTTCAAAATTCTTTTAAAAAACTCTAAAGTAAAAAAAAAAAAAAAAAAAAAAAAAAAGGAAAAAAGTAAAAAAAAGTTTTAAAAGTTTGCACTAAACTAAAAATGATTACATTACTCTTATGTATAATTACATTATTATCACATGTAATGAATTCATAGATCCTTGGGCTGGGGGAGGCATAAGTTCTAAAGATAAATGAAAAACAGCAGGATCCCATCTGATTCCAGTTGAGCTTGCAAAGTCCAAGATAATGTTAGCAACATCAGCATGGCAGAGAGCAAAGCACGTTCTAGCACCTGTGTTGTGAAAAACTTGCATACCAAATATCTGCCTGGCAGTATAGCAGGTTGTCCTAACGTTGCTTTCCTGAAGAGTTAAAGAGCTGCCCCAACTCAGGGGTAAGCTGGCTGTGAGTTTTACCCTGCGACACGTCCAAACCTCCTCTTAGAGCTGACTCCTTTCCCACAGGCAACTTAAGGGGTAGATTCATGAGAAAACAGATGTTCTTAGTTTGCTATTTTAAACACTGAGGCCATGCAGAATTTTCACACAAAATGCAGTTGGATCTGTCCATAGCAGAGATGAGGCCTGAGAGCCTACCCCATCACCTTGTAGCCCAGGGGACAGACTCAGCACAGGGAACAGCTCAAGTACTGCACCTTGAAGAGCAATAGGAAATTGTAAGTTACAGAGGCAAATGCCCCACTGCACATCCCAAATCCTGCTCGTTACCAAAATCTGTGAAAACAAGCAAGCTCCATCTTACTGTGGCATGGAAACACTGCTCTCTTGAGGGACACAAGACAAGTCAGGCTGGGGAATTAATGATCAGCCTCACATCCCTTCCCTCCGCTTTTTCACACTTGAATCCTGCACAGGTTTTACTCAGCTTTGGCACATGGCTTATGAATTGCAACCACTGCAGGAGGTGGTGCAGTAGCTAGCCAACCTGTTCACCTTTTGTTCTTCTGCCAGAAATGGAAATAAAATATAAATAGAAATATTTGAAGGATAGACTTTGGACACCCACCCCCTAACCCTCCGAGGGTAGGAAAGTAACATTCAGCTCTCCTGGAGTGCGTATGTATGGGGCTATTAGGATCAGCTGAATCTGTGGACTAATGATATATTATGTCTGAGTTTTCTTGCAAAGCAGGCTACACTTGGAAAATGGCATTCTGAATCCTGACTGCCTCACTGAGCTCATTTAAAGTGAGCTCTCTGGCGCAGAACTGATAGGAAACAGGGTATGAGCTGGAAGAAAATAATAGGAAGAACTGTCCTTCAACTCGGCCCCCTTCATGAGAATTGCAGGTTACTTCATTTTGGTTCTTAGGCCAAATTTATCGTCCTGTTTGTAGCTTTTTATTTAGGCTTGGACAGGCTTAACATCTCTGAGTCATTACAAAGCCAAATGACCATAAATGTTGGTATTTTTCCTTGCCATCTAAGATGTTCTGCAGTGTCCATGTCTCTGACTCAGTAGCTGATAATTTCAGCTAATCTGCAGCTTTTGTTCAAACATTTATTGTGAATGATTTGGGGAAAATATTATTTTTCTCTCTAACATAAAAAGGGAAACATTTAAAAATGAACAAATATTACCATAAAGCTCGAATATTTTTTCTTAATTTGGTATTTGCTTCCTTAGGTCATCATTATGTAACTTCTGTTAATTTCATTTAATATTTTTCCTTGGTTTTTCTTGCTTTATTTCATGGTACTTTAAGAAAGATACTAACACGATGATTTTCATTCTCCACTTCCTACCTCGAGCACAAAATTGTTGCATACAGATTTCTCAGCAGTTCAAAAGTGTGCTTCACTTATTAACTCCTGGTTTGCCACCAAAATAGTTCTCCTTTAGTTTTATCCATAACAACTGTTTATTATTTCTACTGCCTCTGATACCACTGTACAGAGATGAAAAAGGGCTTACTCATTGTAGTAGTAATAAAAAGGGGCTCTTAAAGTGGTCCTGCAGCATAATAATCTCTGTTATGTAAGTTTAATAACTCCTTTTAAAGGCAGATCTAAATTTTAACTTATAAATCACCTGTCAAGTTCTTTATAATATCCTAAGGATAGAGAGAAGATCTGAATGAATAAGCTTTAGGAGTCAGGATCCGTAAATCTGAAGGAGGAGAAAGAAAGAAAAAGATCCATCCTTAGCGTTGTGCAGTGAAGATATTCCATAGGGCTATCTAAAACCTGCATCAGAATTAATAATACTACTCATAGATGTACTTAACAAGCATTTTGAAAGTACTTTGAAGTATTCAGAATGCAAATGAACTTAAACGAAAGACAGTAAATGAAGCAAAGCAAAATACTCCAAAAGTCAAACCATATATCATGATGAAAAGAACCAAAGAATAGGAGCCACTAAAAATACTGAGGAAAGTATCACAAAAAACAAATATGGATATGGATCTTTAGTCCAGACACAGTAACTTATACTGTCCAGATGCATTAGATCACAAAACCTCTTAAAAAAAGAGAATCTATTTTTACTTCCCTTCTACTTCCTTTTACCCATGTCTTAAGAACATGCCAGCAAACATAGCTGTGTACTCTGTGTTATCAAGATCTACTCTACTAGCAATTAAATCAGCCTATGCACCCTTCTTAAATGAAATCACTTGCAGGGTTATAGTGTGTGCTGGCAACATGAAGAAGGAGCAGTGCTAAAAGTCCAGTTGGATCTATGTCACCTCGAAGTACTCATTGAATGTGAAAGAGCACGAACTGCCAGCTATGGACTTGTCCCAGAAGCGTCCAGGGCCTCCTGGTGGTACTGTAACGCAAATAATTAAATGACAGCAATACTAAAGGCCACATATTTTTCTCAAGTGGGACAGGACCTGCTTCATGGTCTCAGTCTGCTGCCTTTTGTGTTATGATGAACAGCCTGACCAGGCACGGAAATAACCTTCAGCTCCTCTTGTTTTCCCACACCCCCCATAAGGCAGTTTCTCAGATCCTCTTGCAGCTTCTATGGCCTCTGTTGTGCGTGTGGACAATGGACCTTTGAGAGAGCTGGGCAGGCTCAGGCAAGGCTGTGGGACTTGCATGGTGACAGGGAGCATGGCTCAGTGTAGCCGCAGGCCCACCAAATTGTTCTGGGACATGGGCAGGATGAGAAATGATGTAGACAGAAAACTGCTTCAAAAATTGCTCCCTTTCTTCCCCTAAGGGGAAAGAAATGCCTTGTGCTGACAACAGGCCTGAAGCTTTCATCATGAAGGAGCACTAAATAAGAGGTTTTCTGATGCCAAGCTGTTTGCAGAGGTGATCACAAACCACAAAGCCGAAAGCCAAAAGTTGAAAACCATCTGTCTCCTGAGTCTGAGAGTGCCTGAACCTAGTATTTGCTCACTCCGGTCTCTATTTAAATGTCACAACAGCTTCTTTCTGCATCTTAACATTATTTTGACATGAGCTGGAAAGAAACGCACTGGAAAGCTGATCATGGAGGCCTAGGGCAAAACTCAGCTTCTCCCTGGGAATGCAGAGGTACCAAGAGACATGTGGAAGATGCAAGGAAAAGGAAGGTCAGGGCAGACCAAGACAGGTCACAAGAAAGAATTCCCACCTTGTTGAAAGAGGACACGTGTTGTGACTGCAAAAGGCCACAACCTTCAAGAAAGAGGCTGTAATTAGCTCAGAAACTGACAACTATCATAGATAAGCATGAAAAGAAACTAGGAACATAAAGCACTTTGCTACTGAGAAAGGCTACACTCATAACTCACATGGTGTGCAGGTATTTGGGTCCTTGGCCAGAATTCAACCCATGAAGTTAACTTACTGCCAACCTCCCGTCAATCTCAATTGTGTCGCTGCCCCTTGAGGGGTGCCAGCTGGAACCTGAAACGGATTTTTGCAGATAATGTTGTTTGGTCGTCACCAAACTCCAGTTGCTATTATATACATTTACTCACTTTATTCAAGGTTAAACCAGTTAATTCCAGGCCAAAGCTTTGCACCAATTGCTTGCCACATTTCAGACTGATGGCAGATAACTGGATAGATGAAAACGCAATCAGTCTTAATTTTAACATTACACTAGCAGATGACAGCCACAGCTGTTCTGGGCAGGACAGACTGCGCTGTGCACATAATGCAGCCCACTGCAGGAAAAGACAGACCCAAATGAGAGCTTCAAAGACTCTATTTTCTTCTTGCTTCCCTGTTTGGAGGGTGGGAGATCTTCAGTGAAAACCCAGATCTGCACCTGCAATTTGGATCAAGTTCAGTTAGATGGAGACAAATATTTTTAACAATATTTCAGTGTGGAAAGGGCAGGTAACGTCACGAGATCAATTTCTCTCTCAGCATTCTTTTTCTATTTTTAGCTGACCACATGAGTACAAATATATGAAGGTTCAGCAATATCATAACTGAATCTACTTCTTAATCCTGGCTCTGTGATGCAGATGAATTTTTAACATTATTTCCCCATCTAAACACCTTATCCTCAGAAGCTTCACTCTTTTCTGAAGGCTACACCTACCCTGGGTACAGGTGGGGAACACGAATGGGGACAGAAAAATGGGAAAAAATTCTCATCATTTGAAGTTGGTCAATGAGTTAATTTTCATCTGGTTTATACTACTGAAAATCTGGAGTAGCTCCATTTCAATCAGTGGAAGAGTAACAGAACAAGCAGCAAGAAAGAGTGATCTGATGGAAGTTAAAACCAAGTGTCCTTAATGCAATGTCATCTCTGCTTTTTCTTTTAAGACAAACTCTCACTATTAAAATTCCATTAATTTCTAAATTGCTTAGATATGGGGATAGCAGGAAACCTTGAGCTGTCCTAGTGTGGCATTGGTGATGCACACAGAAATAGTGACTTTGATTTCTTTTAACAGATGGGAGCTAGTCTAACATGCTTTTCTGGTTGAACACTCCCCTGCTGAAACATCTGTCTAGGACATTGGCAGTCAGAAAGACCCTGCTTGTTGTGTACTTATTTCCTCAAGCTGGAATCACCAAGATTATTTTAAAGAGTTTCCTCACTGAATATGGAGGACCAGTTCGGTTTCCAGTGTTGCAGTGACCTCTCTAACTTGCTTTACATAACTCCTCTTTACTTTGGGAAAATAGTTGGTGAGAACAGCAGCAACATGATGAATAGTGGCCATGACAGATCATGGACTTACTTCAAGAAATAACACATCCATCTTGCTTGATATAGAAAAGCATGAATTGCTGCAGTATTTTCAATCATGAACTGGGAAATTTAATCACTTTTCTTCCATAACAATTCTTTTTTGCCATGAAACATCACAAATAAGAAAGGGTACAGTGAAGTCAGTGTGCTTGATTAAGAAGGGAGGCCTTTTAGTGTGACAGTTTGGACTGTGGAGCAGCAAACCAAGCTGTCCCACAGCCAGCCTTGGTTTAGACGAAATAAATGCTGAAGAACAAATTTTTTTTTTTTTCTTCCTTTAATGTACAACTCAAAGCAAATGTGTGGAAGAGATGGCATTAGGCTAGAAGTGAACGAAGGCTACTGTTTTGTGGGTGAATTACACTGAGAGAATGTAAAAAGTAAAAAGAGAAAAGACAAGACTCAGGCTAAATTTTTAATAAAGAAGCATTTAGAAGCACCTAGTTTCTTCTGCAAAGCCAGTGAATCTTTAATGCAAAAATTGCTTCGAAAAGGCAATTATCCCAAAAAGAAATTGCTCTGCAGCAGGACAAAATTTAATAATTAAAGTGCACACTGAGAGATTTTACTGCTATTTTAAGTACTTTCTAGTGCAGCCTCATCTGTGAAGATTCAGCTGTTGCCTCTGTTACGTAAGACCAGTGAGTAGTTCAAGCTAAAATGCCAGCAAACCAGGCTGTTCTAGAAATGAGGTTGCCTTTAACAATCTCACACAAACACAGATTCTCCAGGAAGACCAGAGGTATTGTTCTGGGGGTGAGTAAAATGCAAAGACAGAACTTAAAAAAAAAAAAAAAAAAAAAAAAGATGAAGGCTTGAGCACAGTGTACGGTTTAGTTACCCTGCATTTCCTGACTTCTTTTCAGGGCTTGACTTTTCATCTTTCAGGGGGAAGAAGGCCAGGCTACTAACACATCAAGCTTTATCTGTGGTGATGCATTGTAATACTGCAGCACCTGGGAAGGGGCATGAGTTCATTTGCAATCTCCATGAACCAGCAATGAAGAAACCAAGCCTTCTCCACAGTAGAAACACAGAATCATTTAGTTTGGAAAAGACCTGTAAGATCATCAAGTCCAACTGTTAACCTAGCACCTCCCAGCCTACCACTAAACCATGTCCCTAAGCACCACATCCACACATCTTTTAAGGACCTCCAGGGATGGTGTCTCAGCCACTTTCCCAGGCAGCCTGTTCCAATGCCTCATAACCGTTTCGGTGAAGACATTTTTCCTAATATTCAACCTAAACCTCCCTTGGCACAACTTAAGGCCATTTCCTCTTGTCCAAACACTTGTTGCTTGGGAGAAGAGACCAACCAACAACCATCCTGCTGCAAACTCTTTTGAGACAGCTGTAGGGAGTGATAAGGTCTCCCCTGAGCCCCCTTTTCTCCAGCCTGAACAATCCCAGCTCCCTCAGCTGCTCCTCGTAAGTCATGTTCTCTAAACACCTCACCAGCTTTGTAGTCCTTTTCTGGACATGCTCCAGCACCTCGATGAGCTTCTTGTAGTGAGAGGCCCAAAACTGAACACAGTGCTAGAGGTGCAGCTTTGCCAGAGCCAAGTACGGGGAGATGATCTCTTCCCTAGTCCCACTGGCTATGCTGTTTCTGATACAATCCAGGATGCTGTTGGCCTTCTTGGCCACCTGAGCACACTGCTGGCTCATATTCAGCCAGCTATCCACCAATACCCCCAGGTCCCTTTCCACCAGGCAGCTTTCCAGCCATTCCTCCCTCAAAGTAATTTATCTTCACCCCAGGTAATTTCTTATTTCTTTTATCTCTCTCTCCTGAAGGGGTTAACAGACTATAAACATGCCCATTTTAGATCCCTTTCTTCTTCATTTTGTACGAACTTATTAAATTACCTGAGGTAGGATGCCATGGTAACATGCTAGAAAGGGAACTGACATTCATGCATGACAGAAGGATCCAGCACCAGCTTTCCTCAGCCAGGAGCAGTGTTATGCAGACAGGTGGTGCAAAACAAACCACGACCAAACAAACATAAGTCAGAAGTCACAGGGCTTTCTCAACATGCCCTAATTTCAACTTGTTCCTCTGTGGAACAGACCAGGTGAAGTGGTGCTTCAGCCCTCCATGCTCTGCTCTGTCTAAGGGAGGAAAAAACAAAAGCAAATTGCAGCAAATGTTTCTGACAGGTGTGTAAAGCACAGAGTGCATTTCATATGGGACATTTTAAATGTAGCACGTCTGAAAACAGGAAAAACAAGGGGCACAGAGCACCTATATTCACTACTGCACATTGCTTCCAGGGCAGCAGCAGTTTCCAGGTTGCGCTGGGACCCTCAGGATGTGAGTGAAGGAATTTGGATCTGTATGCTTCTGTACATGTAGACAGGGCTAGAATGACTTTGCAGACGAGGACAGGACAGGTCCTCTAAGGACATGAGCTCAATAAAAAAATAATAATAATAATAATAATAAAAAAAAAACCACTGACACAAGGTAAGTAACCTTTCTTTTTCCTCCCTGACTTCTGCAAGATACGTTATGTTTCCAAAATTACAGTAAAATTACAGTAGAAATAACTTTGGTTATATGGTCCAAGCCTTGATTTTTAATGAAATAACGGAGAAAGTGGGATCTTGCAAATGTATACCCAGCTCACCAAACTGAGAACTACTGCTCACATGCAGGCACCTCTCCTCTCCCTCCTTCCTGTCTTCTCCCTCTCCCTTCCCTTCAGTAATGTGCCCTACACAAATATCTATTCACAAATGCATGGAAAATCAGGGAGGTTTTTGACTTGATCAGGAAAGAGAACGTGCTTTTTCAGTACTGTGTTCTGAAAGGATGTTTTTGTGGTGATCTATTTTATTCCTGATGTTTGTTTTTTCCATAGCTGTTCAGGAAATTCTTGATCTCTGTGTTTGTCAATGGCTGACCATTAAAACATTGGTCACCATGCTCAAGAGAGACTTAGCCAGCTGCAATGATGATCTCTAACTTTTTTTCAAAAAACTTCATAAAGATCATTTGGAGGCTTCAAGCAGAATTTCATTGTTCTCTTTAGACCCCTTTATGAAACTTTGTGATCTTACAACTGTTTGAAACACAAGTTAGTGTTTTCAGAAACCAAGGTAGCTTTTCTATTCTGTAATCTTCTCAGCACAGTTCAGGTTGAGTGGAAAAGGCTGAGGAGGAAGGAAATATGTTTATTTTTAGCTTCATGTGACTGAGATGGTACTGCAGCAGAAATCAGAAAGGCACAGCATGCAACAAGCAGAGGAGCATATTAGAAAGTTGTATATCTTACACGTGGTGATTAAACCTAAACAAGCAGGCTTTTTTCCACAAGAGGAGGTATGGAAGAAGAAGAAGAAAATCAAGAAAGAGTAAGAAGGGGATGGATCAGAGCAATTTGAACAGTGGGAGGAAATTTTAAAACTGCCACTGAAGAATGGGAGGGAAGTAAAAGGAGAGACAGACACCTGCAGCTTCAAAGAGACCACAGACAAAGAGGATGGAGCCTAAACAGAGAGGCTTTGCCCCTAAACATTCAAAGGGCCACAAGAGCATGCAAGCAGCACACACAGCCAGTGGGGTTATCTGCAGGAGTGGAGGCCTGGCAGAGTGGGAGCCCCAGTCAGAAAAGATTGCCTGAGCCTGGCTGCATTCTGTGGAAGAGGAGGGATCAGGGTTAGGATGGCTCCAGAGGAGGGTCTGGGGTGATGTAGAGATTGCCAGTGCAAGAGTGACAGGGGAGGATGCTCCTAGGACACACAGCAGTTGCAGCATTGGAAGCACTTTTTTTCCCTGACATTTGATTTTCAAATGAAAAACATATGGTCTTCCATCAAAACTTTGGAAACAAATGCAGAATAGGAGTGTTAACAGACAGGGAACTAAAAGCAAATACTGAAGTAAAGCTCTAGTTAGAAGAGGAAAAAATACTGAAGGGTGTAAGAGTTCAAGAGCATTAACAAAAGACAGAAGCTGTTTGCACAGCAATCACATAGTTACATACTATTTTCTCACACACATCTCTTCAGCTAAATTGCATTTGGCTTTCCTTTGTTCTGTGTTTTGAATTTATTCCAATCTCCCAAAATATTTTCATCTTATTTTTTGAAGAAATCCACAACACCAAACAATGGAGAAACTGAGCAGACCACTGGTTAAAATTCAAGGTGTGTACGTGGGACCAGAAGGTGCCCAAAGGCACAACTCAAGCAGAGGACAGTCTGTAGCAGGAGGCCAGGAAACGCTGTGATTCAATCGCTCTGATTCACTGTGCCTCCCTGGCTCCGTCCTGTTCTCTAGAGCGAGGGGCTGGGGGCTGGAACTGGGGTTCAGGCTGTGCTTTTGCCAGTGGAAAATGACTGTCTGCACTGCAAGGAGCAAGCTGATCCATCTGGGCAGGGTAGAGAAAGCTTCTCCTGTCCCCATTCAGTTCCCCTGGAACTCCCATGATGCAGGAGAAGATATTCCTGGAGGCAATACCTACATTTCCACACGACTGAGCACCAACAGTCATCCATGGCATCAGGCACCTTCTTCTTCAGCCTTGCACAGAAACATGGGCTGAGTCACAGTTCAGCCATAAGCTGCCCACAGTTCATACACTGAAAAATCAGTTGGTCTAGGTTTCAGGTAGCATAAGCAGCATGGGCAGCTGAGGAGCAAGCTTAGATTGAAGCTATCTAGGCAAAGCAAGAGCAGAGGTCAGCTGACGTCATTTTGGATAATAGGTATAACACTAAGCGCTTTGAAGACAATGGCTCAACCTCCTGATGTTTACAGCAGGGTCAGGATTTCACAAGTTTTCCTGCCAGGAAGGGTTTGGGAGACACACAGCCATGGAAATAAATGCCTGCTGGTGGAGCTCTGGCAAGACCCACCCCAAACCATAACCCATCAGATGTAACTCAGGTGGTAGAAAAGCCTGGTAGCACTGGCTGAAAAGGATACCCAGCACCCAGATTTGAGTGCTGTCTCCGTCCCTGCTCTCTCTGGAAGCCAGATCAGCTACTGCAAGGCCAGAGGTGGAGTCAGGTGGAGCTGAGCCTTCAGGAGAGCCAAGGCAAGTTGAGGCTGGCCATCACACAGGGCTGAACAGGCACTGGGAGCTTACTCAGGGAGGAGAATGGGCCTGAGGTGGCCTTCAACCATGACAGCCAGGAAGCAGCATCAGGACTTGCTGCTGTTTGTCCTTCCAACCCGCACCTCAGAGCACCCCTGGCATGGGTCCTGCTGCACCTGCTACACCCACAGCAGCTCCAGGCAGGTGCAGGGAGCCTTGCGGGGCCGGCCCTGGTGCAGGTCCTTCACAACTCCTGCTGGCCCCTGGGGAAGGGGTGGTGCCCCCATCCTCCTGGGGATGAGCCCACAAAGCAGGACTGATAAACGTGAGATGTTAAATTACTCCCAGAGCCAGGACTGCATTTTTTCCCTAGTGCTCTGGATATTGTTTGGCAGCCATGGGATAATTGAGCACGAAGGCTAAGATAACATAATTAGAATAACAACTAACAAAGCACATGACAATTATTTCTGAATGTTTTATCTGTCCTCCCCACCTCACATGGTAAATGCGAATGCTTCCCTGTTACAGAAATTGCTAGGCACATAACAGCACACCAGAAGCGTATGCTTTTCATTTTGGATTCTCCTTCCCTCACTTAATGATCTCTTGACACAGCTCCCTTTCCTTCTGCTAGAGCTGATCGCCAGCTGCACCTCCACACAGGGCCCATTTGCCCCTCTCCCACTTCCATTCAGCACCTGCCATATACCAGTCTGTGGGGCTGATATGGCAATTTTGCATAGGAGCTCCCTGCAGGAAAGGGAGAGGAGAAAGATCAAGAAAGGGGAGCTGCCACTCTCACCTCATCCCCTGAGGGCTGACGGGAAGGGCACAGCTGGCTTGAGGATTTACAGAAGGGTAGAGAGCAACACAATCTGTTGCCCCAGGGATGAGGATGCTCATGGAAGCTCCAATCTCATGCCTTCATTACCAACCCTTCAGCTCCAAGAATATCTGGGTTAAATATATCCTTTGTTGAAGCATCTGCACACTTCCACAAAGATAGCAGTCCCTATCCTGAAAAGAAGCTGTGACTTATAGCTGCCCTCTTGAATTTTTCACCAAATTTAAATTGAGCTCAGTGTGATTAAATCCTTGCCCACAGAGATGTCTCAAAAGTATGCAACAAGATAGCAGGCAAGACATAGGTATTTATTTATAATGGCTTCACATTATTTTCACCTGCAGATTTCTGGGCTGTCTGGCTAAATGAGAATTTCAATGGCTGGACAAAGGATTATCAGGAAGTTCAGTGTTTACATTTTTCAGTATAGAGACATCTGCCTGTTTTTAGCTGACCTGTTTAAGTCAGTCAAACGGCAGAAGGAAAATTTGAATATGGGAACCACCAGAATAGGACTCTAATCTCCTGCCTGACTAGAGGCAGAACCAGCAGCAGGTCATGTCCAACACCAAGGTATTGTCGCCTCCACAAATGCTGCTGTAAAACAGGAAGGGAGACCACTGTAGGCAGGGCTGAACTCAGCCAAAAAGCTGGGAGACTTTGCAGGTACAATCACAGCAAAGGCACATAGAAGAACAGGTCAGTATATTTTTAAATAGCTTTTTTTTTTTTTTTTTTTTTTTTCCCTTGGGAAATTGGCCTATGGGCCAATTCAGCTGCACAACAAGTAATTAAATCCAACTTGCTAAAGGCCCTGAGTAGTCCCTGGGACACACTTTCCCAGGGAAAAGTGTTTTAGTTTGGTGATGCTGAATTGGTGGAACCCATCTTTCCTCTGAAAGACAATTTTCTGCTACAGGTTTTAAAACCCCTTTACAAGTGTTTCCCCAGAACCAAGAGATAATGTGGTAGGTGGTTATATCTGAAGGCAAAGACTGAGAATAATACATGCTAAAATAAGAAAGGAAGGTTAGGTTCATTTGTTCAGACACACACATGCACACACCCCCACAAACATACCAAAATCAGCTCCATGTTCTCCTCTAGAAATATTTGTATGAATGGAGAGAAAGCTGTGACTGGAGACTGTAAGCACAGCTTGATGCAGAACAGTTTTTCATGTGGACTGCAAAATCAGTACACCACAAAAACTTTCACATATGGAAAAAGACTTATCTGTAAGATCAACGGAGGTGGCAGTCACACTTGTCCTGAGGAAGGGAGTTACCTTGGGTAGGTATCAGTTGGTTGAAAGACAGTTTGACCAAAAAAAAAAATGAATCTGGAAAGCTAGGGATCAGAACAGAAAACTTCTGGTTTACAGAGAGTTTTCAGGTACTACTAGCTTATTGCATGTTGCATGGTAATAAATCATGTCTTCTACATGCAGGTATTGAGTGTGATAAATGCTCTCAAGACCTCTAAAGCACCTGAACACATTGGTCTTGCTGAACTGTGCTGGAACAATCAGGGAAACCTTGTACCCATTACAGACTGACCCATTACCTCTGCAGTACATTTCAAAAACAAACAGTCCTTAAAAAGCACTGTATCTTAACACATTTACATTTTTTAATGTGAAACAAAATGTACCAATCTACAATTTTAAGACAGCTCAGGCCCTCAGAAGAAGCAGTCTTCCTAGGCTTCCATTGCTGGTATTACCAGCATTTCCACCAGTCTTTCTGGCCCTCCACACACCCAGCTTCTGAAGACAAGTCCTAGACACATGGTGTGCAGTGCAGCAAGAATGTACATTTAAGAAGGTTCAAAGGAAAATGAAAGTGCTCCCAACACCAAAGAGAAAGACTACACAATGGATAATAAATGCATAAAAAGCTGATGAACTGCATAAGCTGATGAAAATGATAATGAAATGCATAAAAAGCTGATGCATAAAAAGCTGATGAGATCATTGGTTTCATTAAAAAATAAACATTCCTGTCCCGTAAAGACGTTACTGGTGATATTACTCCATCAATACCATCCAGTTTATCATAACCCCCTTATATGAGTGCAGAGTCATGTCCCACTTTCCAAAACGGTGCCTGCTTTACGCCTGCCTGGAAGAAAGATCAAAGGATCTTATTCCTGACCTGAGCCTTCAGCCGTCAGCATGGCCTGTAAGTGACAGACAGCTGCTCTCAAAGTCATCAGGAAAAAAGAAATGATAACAGGAAGAACAATAGGTATTATCCCCCCAAATGGGTACTTATATAGAACAAGAGAATGAAAAAGCAAAAGTATAAAATACATTCCCCCCCCCTCCCCCCCCCCCAAGAAGATGACTACTCAGAAAAGAAAATGTAGAAAACCAGATATTTATTGAATTATTTAACTTACTAAGTGGCGTGGAAAAAAATAATCAGAAAATGAATATAATTCTTCTCCTTTTCAGAAAAGAGTCCAAGATATGCAGGACAATGGAATATTTTGGGAGAAGACAGTTAGGCTACTATGTCTCTATGCAATTTTGAAGTCACAGAAGAATACTGGCAACATCATGAATTTATCAAATATTTTAAATACTGGTAAAATTTTTGTTGTATTTTCATGCAAGTTATTTTCTCAGCTGTTATAAAGGGAGGATTACAATGATGTAATATGATATTCCCTTTATAACTGTGATTAATACTACTTTTATCATAACTGAAAATTATCTGTAATAAAAACATACACTATTTGCTTTAGTGCATTAAGAAAGCTCGTTTGTAATCACAATTTGAATCACGCTCCTCCAGAAGGCAGATTTGTTAAGTGAGCTTAGCCAGCCCCCGAGAGGGAAGCAGAACACACTGCTATATACATCCAGAACAGCTACATCTATACTCCACCGAACTCAAAGCCCTGCAAGAAAAGCAAGACAGCACTAACAGATAGCATTTTGTTCCAAAGGAAACTGACAGTCGCAAGACCTTGTTATGATCTTAACTGACAGTCCCAATTGAAAATTCACAGCAAGCTTTCACTGCACCCTAGACTGATAGCTGCTGAGATGATGGGCAGGAGAGCACCAAGTCTTAATTTAAATGATGCAAAACCAGATAACTGCCTTTGCTGCTTTGGATGTACAAGAACCCATAACATAAGGCATTCCCATTAAAGATAGTCTAAATCTCACCTCACCAGTGCAAATGCCTCCTCTGCTTTTCTGCAGTAGCAACAGGACCAAAATATGAATTACATTATCTGGGTTTGTATTTTGTCAAGTTTTTTGTTTGTTTGTTTGTTTGTTTTTTGGGAGGGGGGGTAAGGCAGGCAAAAGTCTCACAGCTTTATTGAACCTTAATGCTTACAGGCCCCAACTCATGCTAGAAAGTCAAGATTTGCTGCCATGTTTTGGGATGAATATGTTAGTGCAATGAGAATGTAATAACAGCATGGCCACATTATCATCAAGTAATAACTTGATCAACACATGAGGTAATCTAAACCCTAACTTAGCTCCAGCCACAGTCTTATGCTGTATATCCTGTCTAAACATTGCAGTGCGTCCCCAGCTTCCGAATGATTAAATTAGCACCAGCAATGGCACATCTGCAAAAATACCTTAGTTGATTTTCAGAAGCATCCCACAGCTCTGGTTCTTGCAGCAGCCCAGCACTTTGCTGCAAGAGGACAGGAAATCTGGTGCATTCTAAGCCTTGTTGTTTTTGAAATGATCTGGATGTCCTGAGATTTGCACCAGTGCAGTCCCCATTGACCAAAAGCAGCTCCCGCAGCCCTCGTGGGTCTTTCCTGGCTGCTGCATAATTAAAACAACCCACCTGCTCCAAAGCCACTTCCTCAGCTGTGAGGCAGTACAGGCACAGATGTGATACCCTGCCATTATAGCCCCCTGTTCAGGGATGGCTTGGAGGCTGTCACGCTCACTGCAGTCATTCTGCCCGTAAAGTTCACTGAAAAACATTAGGCACCAAAACACTTCAGTGATTCTCTCCCTCGAGTTACAATAAACTTGTTTCCAATTTGGTGCCCGTCCATTGCTAATGTTACCATTTTACGCATGGTAATGACACGCATGCTGGTCACATGAACTTACCCCTTTCCTCTGGGGTCTTATGAATATATATCATGCATAATTAAGGCAGGCCTGTTTTGGCATACAAATTCATTAGTGTTTTAATATAAAAATGCACAAAAGGGGAATGAATGTTTCATGACAACTCAAATAACCCTTTCTGCTAGAAAAATGTGACCACACTGAAACTATCTATATATGTTTTTGTTTTCTAATGAAGTCAGCATTCAAAAATCTCTGGAGCATACTGCTAAAGACTGGCCGAGTATTTAGAAAATGGTAATGTACAGTTTTTAGCAGATTTCATCCAGATCTCATAATGTTTCCTAATGCTGTTGTATGACTGACATGAGTTTCTCCTATTAGAACAGAATTTCTCCCCCTCCAACAGCTTCCTATCGACATCTGAAATGGAACCTGCAGCTTCAGTTTCAATTCCACATCAAACAAGCTAATGACACTACCATTTTTTATTTTTAAGGTATAATTCAAGTGCAGCCTTATATCACTGTAGTAAGGATCTCTTTCCACAGCATCTAAGAAATGAGATGTTGATTTGGGCTTCTCACATTTTTAGGAGGTAAAATAGGAAAGTGAGAAGTCTGGAAAGTTGTTATTTAAAGAGTAGATAGGGTCTATGCTTTTTAACCCTTTAATGCTTACGAGGATCTCTTTATGCTACATTAAAATATAGTACCCCATACTAGAGTATACACATGTCCAACAATAACACTGTTAGCATTCCAGCAACCTAGCACTCAGTAAACTTCATAACCATTTTGGATATGACAAATGCCAAAGCAATGGCTCAGAATGCCCAAAACTCAGCCTGACTCAAGACTGAAAATTTGGAAAATGACAATGATTCACATACTTTCTGTGAAAATCAAGGCTAAAATCTATTGCCTGCTTTGTCAGTATATTTTATTTTATTTTATTTTATTTTATTTTATTTTATTTTATTTATTTTTTTTTATTTTTTTTATTTTTTATTTTTTTTTTTTTTTGTACACTTGGAGTGGAACACCAATCTGCATCTTTGCCAGGCTTGAATTCTAGGTTTTTCACATTTTCATAGAAGCACAGAATTACTCAGACTGGAAAGTACCATGGGAGTCCAGGCTCTGCCCAAAGCATCTTCAACAGTGAATTAAGACCAAGTTGCTCTGTGTTTTCCATTTGGGACTGGGAGATCTCACAACACTCACAACATCTCTGGAAAACCTGTTCTTGTCTTCACAGTGTTTTTCCTCTTATCTTGTGACAGAACCTTCTCTCTTGTCAAGTTATGGTTATTGTTTCCTGTCCTCCTGCGAGACATTTCCATAAGAGCCTGGCTCCATCTTCTCCATAACCTCTCCTTGGGGCTGAGCAGAATGTTCCCTTTTAGTTCCCCCTGAAGCCATCTCTTCTCCAGGCTGAAGCATCCCAGGTCCCTCAGCCTTTCCAAACAGGGCAAGAGCTCCAGCTCCCAACCATCCTCGTGGTCCTCCACTGAACTCGCTCTGGCTTACCGATATCTTTCATTTTATTATTATTTTTTTCCTGCAGCCATTAAGAAATAGTTTCTGACGTATTAAAAAATGCAATTAAATTCTGCAGGCTTAAGGTCCTCAGTTCCCAAGAGGACTCTGGGTCAAGTGCTTTCTGAAGGACACCTCCAGATATCTGTCTCACAGGAGATTACTGTTCTCATTGATCCCCTCCTAGGGTGTTACATGATAATGCAGCAAGCAATTAAAGCAGAATCTGCCCAGTCAGAAGCACAGGAGTTCAGAAAAATGTGAAGACGAAGCTGACTAAGCTGGTAAAAATAATAATAATAATAATAATAATAATAATAATAATAATAATAATAATAATAATAATAATAATAATAATAATAATAATAATAATAAAAAAATAAGGCTGTATATTTCCAGTGCCTTGTTTCTGTACCTTTGCCAGTTCCAGTCAGCTATAAGGCTCCATACTGCTTCAGGACACTACTTTTGAAAGCTTAAGTTTTTGTTGTTGTTGTTGTTTTTAATATGTTTATGAAGACATACACTATTTTAAAAGCTCTCATAATAGTTTATCTCAAAGTCTGAATGCCTTTTCACTCTGCAGTGAGAACATGAAATTTGAGAAGTTGTGTTAAAAGTGTGCAAGATATGTCCTTTGGTACCCCTGTAAAAAATACTACTGACTGCCTTCAAGCCTCACTCAACAAAAGGCTCAGCACCTTTGGGGCCGGCAGCTAGATGTTCCCTGGGCTCCCTGTGCATTGATCGTACTCAGCTCGGAGATGCAGAGACTGAGCAGGACTCACTCTCGTGCCCCCTTGTCTCTTGTGGCAGTGAAGAGAACTGCTAGATACAAGATCATCCCTCCCGTGCTGCTGTGCTATTTGTGTGGTGCAGGGGCTGGAAGAAGCAGGTTTCCTGGGAAGGATGAAAGACAAAACTTTGGAGGACGGAAGAAGTGGCAATAGAGGAAGGACTTTAGGACAGAGCCTAGGAACACTGTGCTTTCAGATGGGGATAAGAGGTATTTGGGTGTGGAGGTTGGAAGTGGGATCAAACAGTGGAAGAAAACAGCAGACAATAGAAACAGTGACTGATGTGTATTGACAGGATAGGAGCCAAGACAGGAATGCAGGACTTTTTTTTTTTTTCAGCCTTGTCCACATCCTCATGGTTGTTTAGTCTGAAAAGGTGTATCTGCTCCATGTATTTCCACTTACCCAGACCACAGAACTCCCCAGATCCTGAGAAAGGCTGGGAACAAATGATCATGGATGTGAAGGTTCAGATGGGTAAAAACTGTAACTGGGTCACTATCAGAAAGGAGCTGCACTATCAGAAAAATAGGCTGGTACACACAGATACTGTAGAGGCTGAGGAGATACAGCTTCCACTGAAGGCTCTTTTGTCTGGAATAGAAACCAGGATCCCAAAGCTGAAAAACAAACTAGCTAGCAGCACCTTCCTCTGACACTCAGTGCCAGCCTGTTTCTCCCCCAGCTCACAATTTAGATGACAGTCTAATAATGCTGCTTCTTATTTACTTACCCAAGCAGTATAGTCCATACTGTGGATCCAAAGATTCAGCCCTGCTGCTAAGAGAAATAATGCAATAGCATGCATAGATTTTTCCCCTGCTAATGTTTTTAAGAATGTTAAAAAATAAAAAGGTGAAAAGTTGAAGAATGCATGATGAAATGCCTATTTTGATGCAATTAGGGTGTTGAATAGGTAAAGTTATATCACTTTTTTTTTTTTTTTTTTTTTTTTTTGGTTGAGAAAGGAGTAAATAAAAAGTACAAAACCTAAATGCATCAGTAGTAACATAAAGGAGTAGGAATTCTCCTAAAGGAGCCACTTTGCGTGACATCTACTTTGCCGAGCATGGATGAAAAGAGACATGGAGTGCTCTAAGCAAATTCATCACATATCTCCCAGTAGGAGAAATCCAGAAAAAACATTAGTGCTTCTGTCAGTAAACTTCTAATATCTGGAAGAAAAATTATGTATGTAACACTGTATGCAGTACACCAAGTTCCTCCCACCTAACTTTAGTTAACTATACTAAAAGAAGCTGTTCAGATTTCCCTTCACGTGCAATGGAGAAAAATTTTGCCTAATCTCAATCCTTCTATTTAATAAATAAATAAATAAATAAATAAATAAATAAATAAAATTATGAAATTAATCAGTCCTTAAATTGGCTCATTAATTGTAAGGGAAATGAGGATGAATAAATAAAATGTAGTGTCTACACTAGGTGATAAATATTTTACCACTAAACAGTTCTGGAACCACTCTAAATTTTCAGTTCCTCTGTTTTACTATGTGACTTCTCATCAAGATCACAACATGAAGCTTGAAAATGTACTTTAAAATGATTGCAGCATTTATTGTAAATCATGCATTCACCAGTGACTTGTAAGATAAGCTGTGAGCAGAAGAGATGGTAAGAATCCTGTTGGCTATCTGTGAACCACAAAAATTAAGTTGAAAAACAGAAACAGCAGGAAGAAGTGGTTCATGCAGCAACATCAAAATGTTCAGAGAAAAATTCTGCAACTCGTAGTAAGAACCAAGATTATTTGAAAGTGCATGATGCCATCCCTTCATCAGATGGGCAGAGCATCTGTAAGGTAAAGAGGGGCTGTGAAAATAGAGATGCTCTTGTGAAAGTAAAATCCAGTGACATACATAACAAAACACACCAACCACTCTATGAAATAAATGCAGTAAGTGAAAAAAGAATTGTTATAAGTCTTTATCAGAGTATTTTACTCCTCTGCGAGTTTTTGAATTTAACTCTGGCCTCTCAACAGGTGCAAAGGAAGACAAAAAGAGCAAGACAGAGTAAGGTATCCAGAGGAAGACAACTTCTAGATTCTTGCAGTGCTAATAATGGGAGTGAAAATCAGCTACCAAATAGGGTTTGTGTCACAGAGGATGTGAATCCAATATCAGAAATGTTTGTCCTTGGAAAGGAAATTGTGTTGATCCTATAAATGCAGAAACTGTTGTTGAGCCTGAGCTGACGTTCATATAGAAGCAGAAAGCCACAAATGCCAAAATGAGACCAGGGAAGCTGAATAAAAGAAAAATTCAAGGTCATCCAAGTAGCAAAGCAGAAACAGTGAGGCTAAAACTCCCTGTCCATTGACAATCACAGACACATTGACAAGCTCAACCACAGGGTTTACTTAACTGATAAACACTTAAAAACTATGATATACACTTTAATGGACTGCCTTGTGAGTTAATGAACCAGCACATTCCTCTAGATAGAATCAGAATAACTTGGCTGAGATTCCTAAGCCATAATGCTTTTCCTCAACTCTTGTGCCCGATGCCTTTAACTTCCCACCAGGTATTCTTGCTGTTTCTCAACTTTTAAAAGTCCCTGGTCTTATGCACAGTGACAACTTGAAATTTCCAAGAATGGACTTTTTTTTTTTTTTCTTTCTGATTTCTGACACACTCTTATGATAAAAAGTATACTTTCAGCTCTGCTTTGCCTCATTACCTTATGGCCTTGCTCTGCTCAGAGTTTTTTTCTCTAATAAAAATGCATCTTTTGTTAAGGACATAGCCCTTGGTGCACTTACATAGAGTGATATTTTACTGCAGTTTGTCTTTCAGACTGCAGTGCAATGTTTTTACAGGTTTCTCAGAAGGCCTTACCCCTTATGGATTTTAATTCAGCAACAAACTTCTGCTCAGAGTGACTTGACTGAAGAAACAACTTTTGGCGGACACAGATACACTGTGCTCAAATGTTGCTCATAAGTAGAGCTCATCCTATGAGCCTTGGGAAATAAAAGTTTCCTAAGTTTCCCAGCCTGTCCTCTGCATCTGGTGGCCTTTTTCACAGTACAGTTCCTAAGAGTCCTAAATGCTAGAATGATGGTTATGGCAGCCTCAGCAACCTACCACTACTCTCAAGATTGTTTGGCTTCCTTTCCAACTTCCTCCAGAGTGTCCTGAATTTAAATGGGAATATACAGTCTTGCCCAGAATGCTCCAAGGAGGAGTGACAGCAACGTCCAGGTTACATCCCCCAGTCACAGATGCAGCTTTGTGGAGACCTTCAGAGGCTCTCCCTATTCACACAAATACACACCTGCTACAGGCAGGAAGGACATCAAGCAAATATTAAAAAGGGGAAAGGCAAATGTCTTTCCATAACCTTAGAGATGTTACCCTTATTGCAACTTCAATGTTCATGCAGGAACACCCAAATGCCAGCTTATTCCTGTACCAGATGCAGAAAGTCTCTCAGGCTTTCTCCTCAATTTGCAAAGAGTGCTAGCACCAGCCAGAAGACAGTGCCAAATGCAGAAAGTTTTAAAGCAAACTAATGGTGTTGGATACTCTCCTGCTCTAATCTCAATTTAAATTAGTAACTAGAGGCAACACACTAGGAGCTTTTCTAGTCTACTTCCTCAAGAAGTAAATCAAATCTCATATAAAATATTCAACATGTGTCGGCTGAGCACAGAGTGCTGCAAGTCTGAACACAGCCCTTAGTGTGCACTGAGGAAGCACTTTTCCTAAGATGCTAGAAATGTAGGCAGCTCAGTTTGACACTGCATCCAGTTTTATTTGTTTTAGAATATATGCTTCTCTGGAGGCATGCAAAATGATCCAGGGTGCTGTGGGGGATTTCACTGCTACCTCTCTTTGCCCTTGCACTTCTCCTCTTCTTTTTGATCTATTGCTCCCTACTGCCTAGGGCTTACTTCATATGCTCTGCAAGCCACTATCTGATCCATCCTCACCTTTCCTGTTGGCCACAGCCAGCCCATTCCACTACACCCAAACTGCCAATACACGACAGGCCCTAAATCAACACTTCCATGAGCCAGTAGTTTTTATCAGAAGGAGATAGGAACCCCAGCACTGGCAGCAATGCCAGCCCTGGCCAACAAAGATGTTTTTAGAATTATATCCTTGGCACCTTGCAGCATCTTTAACAAAGCTGGCAGTGACAACTGAAAAGCTGCCAGGTAGATTTGCCCTGAAGAAGGAAATGGGATGGGGTAGGGTGTGGTGGTGAAGAGAAAAAATTATTTCAGGACATATTTGCAATTTCTCACACATTTTTCTCACCCCTTCTTAACGTTTGAGAAGAGAGGGACATTACAGTGAGGGTCATGCCCCATTCAAACAAACATAGTGGTAATAGACTGGCATTGTAAAAAATATCACTCCCAGTCTGACCTGACAGATTAGTGCAATACACAAGTCCTGCCTAAATAAGTACTCTGGTAAGTTCATAGGCAAGATCAAAATGAATAGTGTGCAAATTAAGGTTCAGACATAAGATTTGGGTTTCATATCAAGGTCTTTTATTCACCAGCTGCACAGCTTCTGATACATACTTGTAATGCTTTTGTGCAAGTAAAGCCTGAAGAATGCATACATATGAAATTAAAGTCCTATTATACCTAAAAAACACATATTCAGCTCTAGCAACCAAAGACCCTCACACTGCAGCTACTTGCTGAAACTCTGAGATGCTCTGATAAAAATACATTTAGTCTTAAGGGGATGTATCCATAAAACCAACAATTTCAGCTCCTGCTTTCCATAAAGTGTGGAGAACAATTGCTTTTCTCTCCTGAGTACTATGAAGTGTAGTGTTTTAACCTTTGTAAAGTACTTTGTGATCCTTATGCAGGAAGTTCCACAGAAGTCCAAAGGACTGCTTTAGGTGCTGTGTTATACTACCAGTCAAAATAGTAGGCTCTCTCTGACAGTGTGGTTAAACTTCTCAAGGGTAAGTGAAAACAATCATGTAAACTGACAGAGCCTTATTTCAAATGGGAAAACAAATACAACTTCATGAAAAAGATCAAAAACACTCTCTGAAAAAAAAAAAAGGCAAACAAAAATTAAAACCCTCTTCCCACTTTAACATCCCCCTGCATTCCCTGCATGCACCCGGTAGATTTACTGCAGTATAAGACAAAACTGCTATCCCAGTGTTGTTGACTGGACAAGACAAAAGGAATAGGGGTGGAATCACAAAACAGCCTTTTTTTAATATATTCTCCATACCAAGAAGACATTCAAAGAGGTTTTCATCAAGAAAGCCATTCACATTCTTATATTGACATTTACCACCACAGGGAAACTGGAATTGGAATGGTTTTGACTATAGAGTTAATTCCTGTAAATCCCATGAAGCCTGTAGAGTCTTGGAGAGCAAAAACAGGCTTCAGTTTTATACTTTTCTTCCTTGTGTCTAGTGATGCCATCTCTCTTGCAGAAAAAAACAGCCCTGAACCAGTTACAATGTGCTTCTCCCTGACATTGATTCAGCAGAACTTTCTTCCATAAAGTAAAGGAAAACTAAACATTTTATGGTGTTGCCTTTGGAAAGCACTTCCTCATGTACCACTTACTTTTTAGGCCAAAGACAATAGCATGAACTGATGGCATGTTTGAGCACATTTGTGTCTTCTACAAAGCACACCTGTTTTCTCTAGCCACTGGGGCCAGGACCAAAGGACACAGTTATTCACAGAACAGCATCTTCTACTGCTTCTGGTAGACACAGTCACATTGGAGAAATGTCAAGGACCCCCTGACTTCTCATCCAAGATTTGGACACAACGAGCCTAGCACAGGGAAGGATCGCCACGTTAGACATACTTTTTTTTCTGTACTGGCTACTGTGAGAAAGGTACACAAGAGTAGAATTTGGTTATTCTATTTCAGCAGACACTTTCACCTAACTGCATGTATCTTCATATGAAGACCTTCAAAAACCTCTGAGGGAGACTCCAGGATACAGAATAGAGCCCATCAAGGACAAACAAGGTAACTTCATGGTCTCTGACTAAAAAGACACCTGCATTTCATCATGGCAACAACAGTGTTGGCTGTAAGCACTTTGTCTCTATGCTTGACTTGCACCTCATCATACATCACACAACAAATAGGTACATCCTGAGGATTCACAAAGGCCCTCAACACCAGCTACTGCATTTTCAGGTAAGGCAACCAAACGTTTTTGAATTGTTTATTTCACACGCATTGGTAAAACTCCTGGGAAGTATCCATGCGTGTCTGGGACAGAAACTACAGAGGGGTGACTGACCTCTTGCCCATCTGCCATATGCTGCCTTCACCTTGCTGGCTCTGGCTGCTGCCTCACAGGGTGTGCACCGTGACTGGCCTCTGTCAAGAGGAGCTGAGCAAGGAAAAAGACTCTGTGAGAGGGAAAATACCCAACAAAAGAAGATGAAATGGAGTAATTAGCATCTTCCTATGTAATTTCCAGAACACTGCCAAACCTTCTTGCTGCAGCACTACAGGCAAACAATTACCTTTTTCAGCTGCAACTTGCTTCTCTGCCCAGGCCAGCAACTGCAGCTATCTCCTAGCTGCCTTTTAGGGACTTGCATGCATGTGCTGATCTATTTGGAGGCCAAGGGAAAAACAGATTTAGCACTTATCAGAAGTACAGATACAAAATACTCATTGCAGTACTGCTGGCACTCAGCATATGGTTAGCCTGATTTATTTCTGTTCAAACAGAAGCTAGTGTTTCTTCACGCTGAGTACTGCCATGGTAAAAGTAAGGGGAAATCTGTGTCCTGGAGAGCTTAATTCAGCGATAAAGATGACATTTTATCCCTGTCCTTTTCCGTCATTTCTGGATACAAGTATTTAAAAAAAAAGGAAGCCAAAGAACTGTATATTATAACTCACGTTTCATTTCCAAGGAACTAAGTGGTGAGTGTCACTTATGCAGCATTAAAATGAGAGCTGACTTGCAGTAACAGACTGTCCATTTTTGTGTTCACACTGCTCAGGAAAAAAACATTACAAATGATTTGCCCAGCAGTGAGACATTTCTCCTGCAGGACGGCTGGAACATTATGTTTCTATTCAGTCCACATGCGTGTCTGTATTTCTCACAGTCACTCAGGGGAGCTATGGTTTTCAACTACATGCAGAGGCAGCAAGAGGAAATTACCATAAAATTAACATACCATGCTTCAGATTGTAATTCACATGAGGAGAACAACAAACCCACACTCTCTTTCCAGACCCTCATAGATTCCCCGAGCCCGACTTCTTTAACTGCAAGCAGGAACGCCATGAGAGAAGCAAGCCTGTAATGAGAGCCAAGGCATAGAGCTCCAGCCCCAGCCACAAGACCCAGCCACACTGGCAGTGAGCTGCGATAGCATCAGCTGCCTGTGTACACAGCTCAGGTGAGCAGACCTGCACCATCCCCAGGCCAGGCAATGGGGATGAGGCAGCCTTCTCCCAAGGCAACCTCCATCTTAGGGCTTCATTCCCTTGGGCACCCGCTGCAACAAACCTGCTGCCTCGAGTGGCCGCTGTATTAAAGTGACAGCTTCCACCTGGGTTACATGCAAGGACTGCATGATAATAAATAGGGACATTGTTTGAAGCAGCAGTTGCCAAGATATGGGCCAAATGATAAGGCATAGCCACATGTACCCCTGTAGTTGAAAACCCACAACATTACTCTGCCTCCTGCCCCAAAGAGTCGCCACACAATGCAAAACTGTTGTATCATGCCCTTATGGAGATGGAGCGTTCCCAATATATACATGTCAATGCCTGAGACCAATTGGAATGTAAGGTTTTAGAGAAATAGTGGTTATTAATAACAATGGAATGATATGTAAAAGCCAGTGACTCATTCACAGGATGTGTCTCACAACACCAGTTAAGTTATAAAATTTAAATGCAATTACATGCTAGCTGAATATATTTGCCTTATTTTGCAATGTAGTTTATATTAAACCTTCCCTTTCATGTTTGCATAATAAATTTGAATAGAGCTTTCTATTGCATTCACACTTGGATGATGGCTTTTAGTTATTTTATAGCACATGCTTTGTAGAGGGGGAGGGAGGAAATGTAAGCTTTTATTACAAAATTGTAAAACAAAATTTAATGACAATACTTGCCTGCTGTAGAAAGGTGATTAATGTACTTCATGTTAACTCACAGGTGGCACTTTTTATCACTGCCCTGTAACTGCTGATATTATTATTATTACTACTATTATTGTGTATTTTAGTACCAAAACATGAAACAAAGTAGGTATCCACAGTTTCATGCTTCTGGAGGTGCATATGCTATAGGGCTGCAGCCAGCCACCAGTGTCCCCCATGACAAGTCAAGAGAATTTGCGAAAGGAGATACTGAGGGTGAAGCTCTCCCATTGACAGAAGGACATCACAGAGCCTGAGCAGCACATCAGCCTCTCAGCAGTTTTACAGGAGAGCATCACTGGAACTTACATGGACTTAATTGTGGTGGCGGCTTGCAGGAGGGTTGAATTCCCACCTTCTTATTTCTATTCCCAGATTTCCCAAGCTTTGAGATACAGTTCCAGATACAGCTGACTCAGCTGCCAAAATGCCACACAAACAGTGAACAAGAAAACTAAACCTGTCTTTGCGTTACCAAAGGCTTAATTTCTTCAGAAAGTCTTGAAACTACAGGTGGCTGAAAGCAAGGAATTTGTAACCAGGGAGGTAAATCTTTGTAATATACTCTGGGTTTATATTGTTTCTCTAATTAACTACCTCTGACACTGGGCTGGAGGGGTCCTTGGTCCTTGGCCTTTCCCAGCACTCCCAGATTTACATGGGAGTAAGACTGTCTTTAATAAAGCACATATAAAAGAAGCATCACAGAGCTGTGGCATTATGAAATGAGCTAGTGGATTATAGCTAGGTCTTGGCATCTATTGTCCACATTCCAATTTCCATGCACATATAAGTATTAGAGTACCAAGACAATTCACTTTGAATCTGTAAAATGTAGGCTCATCACCATTCAGAAATGTACCTTTTGTTAGTTAGATACCATGTTATCTGACAAACATCATTTATTTGCTCATCAGCCCATTATGATTTATGCAAACCCAGTAGAAACTATCATGCCATTGTTTCCAAAATGGCCCTAATCTCAATATGCAGTTCATGGTTTTATACAGATGCTAATTATTATAACTGCAGGGCAAATCAGCAAAACATGACCAAAGAAATAAATGTTGCTAGGTACATAAAAACCCCACACCCTGGTTGTTTTTCCAGAATCACAGTTGCACAACGTTAATACTGTACTCATGATCTTAATAGAAAATAATCCCTTGAAAATTAATTGCCACTAGACATTAATAAGCACTTTGTTAATTAAGCCAGTAAGCCAATTAGGCCCAAGGTGAACTTGAGGGCAATCAACTCCACAAACAGTGCAAGCTACATCTTAGAAGTACACTTTAAATTTCAAAAAGCCTGGTTTTGGAGACTGGATGGCTTGTGGGATTGTTCATTACAGAACAAAGCAACAGCCCAAATTCAGCCCAGGTCAGCAGCAGCCAAGAGCCATTATCAGCAGGCAGCTTATCTGTGTCTGTGGAGCAGCTGGTCGAGACCTCATTTGAGACCTTACCAACTTGTAATTAATAGCTAGCTTCTCTAAGTAAACTAAATCAGAAAAGCCAGCAAAAAGTAATTCAAAACTGCCTCCCAGCAAAGAGCCTTCTTAAGCTATAAACCAGAGCATGGTGTAGAAAAAGCAATTTACAGCTGACGCCCTTTTACTCTGGGTAAGAATCAGGCAGCTCACTATGCACCTTCCACCAGTCTTTTGCAGACCACAGGCAGAACTTGCAGGAGCAAACAGAAATGGCACAAACCTTTCTGATGAGATGCAAGTGATCAGCAGCTCTTTCATCTCCAAAGTCCATTGTGGTAGCCTTACTTATTCACTAACCACAAATGGAGATGGCCAAAGCAGACATGCAGATATGCCAGAAACCACCATTTCTGCCTTTCCTTTGGGGCTGAAAGGAACAGAATCACAGAATTGTATGGGTTGGAAGGGACCTCCAGAGATCATCAAGTCCAACCCCTCTGCCAAAGCAAATTCCCTACAGCAGGTTGTCCAGGTAGGCATCCAGACGGGCCTTGAATATCTCCAGAGAAGGAGACTCAACAACCTCCCTGGGCATCCTGTTCAGTGCTCTGTCACCTTCACCATGAAGAAGTTCTTTCACATGTTGGTGTGGAACTTCCTGTGCTCCGTTTTGTAGCCATTGCCCCTTATCCTGTCCCCACAAACCACTGAAGAGAGGTTGGTCAAATCCCTCTATCTCCCACACTTCAGGTATTTGTAAACATTAATAAGATCTTCTCTCAGTCTTCTTTTCTCCAGGCTGAACAGACCCAGGTCTGTTCTTCATAGAGAAGATGCTCCAGGCCCCGTATCATCTTTGTGGCCCTCCACTGGACTTTTTCCAGGAGATCCCCATCTTTCTTGTACTGGGGAGCCCAGAACTGGACACAGTACTCCAGGTGAGGCCTGAACGGGGCAGAGTAGAGGGGGAGCATCACCTCCCTTGACCTGCTGGCCACGCTTCTTTTAATGCACGCCAGGATCCCATTGCCCTTTTTCGCCATCAGGGCACACTGCTGGCTCAACCTGTCGTCCACCAGGACACCCAGGTCCTTCTCCTCAGAGCTCCTCTCCAGCAGGTCATCCCCCAGCCTGTACTGATACATGCAGTTGTTCCTTCCCAGGTGCAGGACTCTACACTTGCTCTTGTTAAACCTCATTTGGTTTCTTCCTACCCAGCTCTCCAGCCTGTCCAGGTCTCACTGAATGGCAGCACAGCCTTCTGGTGTGTTGTCCACTCCTCCCAGCTTTGTATCACTGGTGTACTTGCTGAGGGTGGACACTATTCCCTCATCAAGGTCATTGATGAAGATGCTGAACAAGACCAGACCCAGCAGTGACCCCTGGGGAACACCACTAGTCACAGGTCTCCAGCCGGACTCTGTGCCGCCCATCACCACCCTCTGAGCTCAGCCAGTCAGCCGAGTTCTCAACCCACCTTCCTGTCCACTCCTCTGTCCCACACCTTCTCAGCTTTGCTAGCAGGATTTTGTGGGAGACAGTGTCAAAAGCCTTGCTAAAGTCAAGGTAGATGACATCCACTGCTCTCCCCCCACCTACCCAGCTGGTGATGCCATCATAAAAGGCAACGAGGTTGGTCAAGCACGATTTCCCCTTGGTGAATCCATGCTGACTTCTCATAACCTTCCTCTCTTCTAGTTGCTTGGAGATGGCATCCAGAACAAGCTGTTCCAACACTTTTCCAGGGACAGAGGTGAGACTGACTGGCCTGTAGTTTCCCAAATCCTCCTTCTTACCCTTCTTGAAGACCGGAGTAACATTGGCTATCCTCCAGTCTTCAGGCACCTCTCCTGTTCTTCAGGACCTTTCAAAAATGAGAGTGCAGTTCGGCAAACACCTCTGCTAACTCCCTCAGCACACATGGATGCATCTCATCAGGACCCGTAGATTTGTGCACATTGATCCCACCCAGACATTCCTGAGCCACTCCCTCCTCAACCAGAGGGGAGACTTTAATTTCCCAGACTCTTTCTCCTCCCTCCAGGGTCCAGGAGTCCACGGGGAGGGGGGGAAGAGGGAGGGGAGTCTTTGAAGCAAAGAAGGCACTAGTGTCTCCATCTTCTCAGTGTCCCCCATTACAAGGACATCCCCCTCATTCAACAGGGGACCCACATTATTTCTAGTCTTCCTTTTACTGTATACATATTAAAATAACAAAACAAAACAAAAACCTTCTTATTATCCTTTATCTTCTTTGCAAGCTTCATCTCCAGGTGGGCTTTAGCCTTCCTTGTCGCGTCCCTGCAGGCCCTGACAACACTCCTATACTCCTCCAAAGGGGACAGGCCCTTTTTCCATATTTCATAGACCTTCCTCTTCCTTTTGATCTTGTTGATGAGCTCCTTGCTCATCCACACAGGTCTCCTGCCTCCTTTCCCCAATTTCCTATTCTTAGGGATGCACCGATCCTGAGCTTGGAAGAAGTGCTGTTTAAATGTTGCTCTCACAAGCACCCTTTCCTTCTAGCAGCCAAGCCCATGAGTTACCCCTAAGTAGGTCCCAGAAGAGGTCAAAGTTAGCTCTCTGAAAGTCCAGGGTAGCAATTCTACTTACTTCCACCAAGTTCTATCTTGAACTCCACCATCTCATGATTGCTGCATCCCAAGCTGCCCCCAACCTTCACATCCCTAAAAAGCCCATCCCTGTTGGTAAGAACAAGGTCCAGAAACACCCCCTGCCTTGTCAGCTCCTCCACCACCTGCGTCAGAAAGTTGTCTTCAACTCATTGTAGGAACCATTTGGACTGCGCTTGCCTGGTTGAGTTGCTTACCCAACAGATGTCTGGATAACTAGAGCCCCCCATGAGAACCAGCACCCGGGATCGCGAGGCTACTTCCAGCTGCTTGTAGAAGGCCTCATCGACCTCCTCCTCCTGATTTGGTGACCTGTAGTATAACCCCACAACGTCACCCATACCAGCCTGCCCCTTAATTCTCACCCACAAGTTCTCCACTACTTCTTCACCCTCCGCATTGGTGGAGTTGGGTATGTTTATATGCTGTCACAAAGAGGGCAACTCCTCCCCCTCACTTCCCCGGCCTGTCTTTCCTAAAGAGGACATAGCCCTCCATGACAGCATTTCAGTAATGCAACCTGTCCCACCACATCTCTGATCCATTCCTGGGTTTCCATCCTAGTGGGACACATTCTTTTTGAGAAACCTGGGCTTCACACATAGCAAACAGGAAGGAGATGCAGAGCACCCGGCTAAAATGGCTCCTCTGTGGGCATGGCTGAAGATTTTACTCCCCCTCAAACTTCTCCTATTGTGGTTTTATTTTATGGCTCTTGGCAGGTCTCAGCAAGCTCAAATACTTCAAGCCAAAAGCATCAAACTTTCCCTTTTTCTAGGCTGAGATGAAGGGGTTTTGTCCCTGCAGTTAATTTGGAATGGGTTTTCTGTAAATTTCTCCAACAGCATTTGAAAAGGACACCATTAATACTTGCAAGTTTGCTGACTGATAAATCGGACCAACGTTTTGAATGTGTGTCATGACTTACAGGCTGCGAACTCTCAGCTTCACCACCACATACTTTTTTGTTTCTTCCATCAGCGGTATGTTTCTGAATTTGAATTATCACAGCACTCCTGACAGCAATGGGGTGATCCATTGGCTGTGTTTGGGTCCCTTTTACATTCAAATCAAAATGAAGAGGACTAGAGTTGTGGCTGTAGGATGCACAGTTTCACACATGGATGTTTCCAGGGGATTGGGTGCAGAATTTGGGAAGAACAATGAACTCCTTAAGTAGTTTGTGTATGCCAGAGGAAAGGTCCCATGCCTTATGCTTTTCCTGGGGCTAACCACACCAGCATTACTGCACCTTTCCCATCAGAAGCATAAACCACAAAACAACACATAAAAGAAAGTAATACCTATGTAGTTAAAAGGCCTTGAACTTCACAGGATGTAAATGAACAGCCAATTATTCTGTGAATAATGACTAGCTGCTAAGTTGGAACATGTTCAGGTATGTGTGTAAGTCTCTCTAATCATTTTTATTAATTTTGAAGAATGCCGAATCATCTTGTCTAAAGCCAGAAATGTTAATACTGACATTAATTAGTGTTCATAATACAGTATATCTTTTGAGTTTTACTGCAGTCGCTTGAATCTGTGCTTACAATGACTTTTGAAAAAAAAGATCACATTGATGAAGGTGTTTTAGGTTTGTTTTCGGCCTGGTGAAAAATATTTTTCTAGAAGTGTCATCTAATTTTGTCTTTTTTTTTTTTTTTGGTCTTTCTTTTCTGAGTGTATTTCTTTTTCTCTTTCTGCCTTAGCAGAAAATGGGAATAATGATGTAGGCTTGACTATGCATATAAATTGAATAATTTGCAATAATGCTCTAAAATGCCACTGGGATGGAATTCAAAGGGCTGTTTGCAAAAACAATTGCTTAAAAAAAATCTGAGAAATAAATGCAGAAAGTGGCTAGATGGCTTAGGGGACTGAAAATGGCAGAGAGACTTTCATCTCCCGGTCACTGCTTCAGATCCTATTTAGGTTGAAGAGCAACTGGAAACTATTACTGTGAGAACAATATTTTGGATCTCTGCAAGTTTTAACATAATAATCTGTGATGAGGTTATGAATAAGGCTGGAGTTCACTGAGAAGAGTAACAAAGGTTCAATTTTACTACATGTTTTGGAAGGCTTTTTTTTTTCCATTCCACTGATGAAATATAAATCTTTCTACCTTTGTTTTTAAATAGCAATCATTTAATCATGGGCAGTGTGAAGCAAAACTGCATTCATATCCTTAACTGTAACAGCAGCTGACTACCCTTTCTCAGACCTACGTACATTTTTGCTGGTGTTACCAGTGCTGCTGATGTACATTCATGAAAGTAATTGCGTGTAGATCAAGCTGGTCCTATAATAGGAGAAGGTAAAAGACATTTAAGCCACTTCAGAGTCACTTCAAAGCCACTTCAATTCAGAGTAGATGAAAAAGAAATTATGCTTTCAGGATGGAGTCATGATTCAATGATATTAAGAATTCAGTCAGTTTAAGATAAATGCACAATTAATGAACACTCATCTATTCGTAAAAAGATGTCAACACCCTTTCCCTACATAAGATTGCAATAATTGCAATATTTTGATACCTATTTCTGTCTGCTGATTTTTAGTTGTTGTGGTTTATGCCTGAGTTTGACAACAGAACCCTGTGCTGATTTCCAAAGCTTCCTTTGAACAAAAACATTTACAGAAGCATGCACAAACCTCACTAAGGTGCACAGTAAACAGCTTAAGAATGTGCTAATTCATTTCTGGTAATATCTACAACATCTTAAGAGATTTCCAAACAAAAAAGGAGAAACAAATTGCAACCTCAGCAACAGACTGAAGGCTTAAAGGATATGATGCTTGAGTGTTTAAGAGCAGCCAACAGCAGCTTTCTAGGAATGAAGACATGGTGAGTGGCTACTGTAATGCTGACACAGAAGATGGTCGTGTTGATAATTTCGTTTTATGCTTGGATTTACCTGCTCTAAGATATCCTCCAAACTGTGAATATCTGCTCATTACATACAGAGATCACCCTGCAGAGATGTATCTTCAGGGCAGCAATGAGAAGGTAGCAGGATCACACAGAAAGGGAGCATGAATGTCATCAACGTGAAAACACAGGAAATGGGCTGGCCTCCTAGAAAGAGCTGAGATGGTTGGGTTGACCTTGAATTAAATGAGATCCAGATCTGAGCAGAGCCAGCATACTCCCAGACTTTGCTCTGCAGTTGCTGCTGGGGGAAAGAAGAGGAAGGGGAAAGCTGTTGTCACCTCTTTATAGGGAGAACGTGAGGTTCTGCTGCTTCTGAAGAGGTGAGAGTCCTTTACATGAGTTTAATGAATGACTTGGAAAGCAAGCTCCTGAACCATGACTCCTGGCTGCTGAGGACAACAGCTACTTCAGCTCTCACTGGAGCTGATCTTTTTCTGTGAGAACAGCAACAAGACATGAAGTGCTTCTGCATGGCCATGACTACTCTCTGACCTCCCCTGGGTAGAGCGATGCTCTCCTACAAAGGTGATGCAGCAAGCACAGAGGGAAACATAACCACTCAGGCAGGTAGGAACAAAACGCTCAGTTAACTTTCCTGAATGCCCTTCAACATCAGGCAGTGAGACTGGCACTGCATGTTTAACCATGTTGAAGGATAATCAAGATCAGAGAACCAGGGAGGCAGCTCAACTAACTCCAGGCATGCTCTGTTAAATGCTATATGATGTAAAAATGGTTTATAGCCCATGCAGCATACTTGGATAAGGACCATCATACACTGAAATTAAAAGTAATTAGTATCCCTTAAGGGTTTAGAGAGAATTGTTTTTATACAGCATTTCCTTTAATCTTTATGTTTAGCCAAAAAAATACAAAGGCATTTTTATGCAGAGTAGCATTTGTTTACATTTAGCACCTTAAGAGATTAGATTTGACTTTCAGAGCAGTTGTTAGAGCTACAAAAAAGTTGCTGTTAAACTCCCTAAATGATACTGGTGGTATTGATAGACCCACAATGCGTGAATGCAAAACATACTGCAGTCTGCTGGGCCCAGAGAGGTTTCAAATCAGAGGCTGGGGCTTGCACCAGAGACTCAACCTCTGCACCCACACAGTGAGCACACATAACCTTCCCCTCGGCAGCCCAATGCCATTCAGGCATGGGAGACAGCACAGCTGGATGACTGTGGGTTACGGCCTGCCTGTCCAGACCAGCAAGTGGGAAACAGTGGGAAACATGGTGCCTACCCTGGTAGTTACCAGTGGCTGGAAAAACACCACAAGCCAAGCCTTCGTGCAACATGGAAGTGCTGCAGGCCTTGAGAGACATGAACCTCGGAGGAGGAAGGGAATACCCAATGGGATGTACCTGAGGGGTGGAAGGTGATGCTTTACACAAGCAAGAGCTGCCCCTTATTGCCCTCCTTCCACCTCTCCTTATCAGAGGCTGGAGCAGATGGAGGATTTCCCATACTTGCCCTCCAGGGATGGTGGAATTGTAGGGGAATTTCCAACCCCTTTCTCAAGATTACTCCAAATCACAGAAAGAAAAAAGCAAATATTAATGTCACCAACAATTTGAAGTGAGTTAAATTTCACTGCAGTTTCAAAACACTACACTATGTCCACATGTGCAGTGTTGTTGTGTTGTTTTGTTTTGTTTTTTAAATTGAAGCACTCAGGAATTTCATGTTGACTATTAACGAACTCTTTCCCCCAAAGAATTTGATTCAGCCACCTGAAACCAGTATTTCATCCCATGCTTTATCTGGTGACTAATCAGTAGAAATGATTTCTACACTACTGTTTATATGAGCCGCTTGATGCTGAGAGCACAATGGCCTACATTTTGCAACTCAAAGAATGGTTGCTGTGCTTTATTTATGAGCTGTTAGTTTAGCCACATATAAAAATATCCATCAAAAGCCAGAGGTTAACAACATTAAGAAATGAAGTGCAACTTAATAAAAACAAAAGCATTGATAGATTCCCACCCATCATTAAACCTCACATCACCCCTATAAACTGTGTCTTCAGAAAAAGATGAAGAGTTTGAAAAGGTACTGGAACTTCTTTGCCCTATTTTGATGCTTTATTAGTTTAGATTCTACCACAAATCACAAGATTTAGGAACAAAGGCTCCAGTGCTTTCTAATAGTGTGATGTTTTCCAATGCTTCACTCTCAGAGAAACAATTTTCTCATTGCTATGCAGTATATACTGCAACAGTGCTACAATGAATTGAGCTGGACCTCATCTTGCAAGGCTTTCCTACAATTGCAATAACATTTATTGACCTTTAAAATCACTCAACACCCAAGATCTTCTCCAAGGTCAAACCCAAGGAGCTAGCCATTGAATAATAGGAGTTAGTGTTTCTATAAAAGGCATTAGATTTGCCAGCGTGGGAAATAATACCTAATCAGAAAATATCTCAAGGGCAACAGCAATGACGTTTGCTTCACAGTATTGCATAAACGTTCTTCAACTTCATCTGATAATTCAGCTTGCAAGCCTATTTGCTCCTTGAGCCTGCTATTGAGAAAGGCAGTATAGCTGCCAAATTTGATGAGGTTTTTGAAGACAGAGACATGCAGCCATAACACTGGAAAGGAGTTTACATCCCTTGCCATTGCTCTCCAGGACATGACCAGCTGCACCTGAGCCGCTATCTCTGTGCCTGCCACATTGCCCCTTAACATGCACCCACAGTAGAGACTGCACTATCTCCCCTTGAACATCTGCTTAACAATGCATAACCATCATTACCATTTCAAATCTTTTCATCCAATGCCTAACTTTAATCTTCCTTTCTGCAATTTTAGTCTATTACCTCTTTGTCTTACCAACAGTCCACGTGGAGAAATAAATGGGGGTGTGTTTCTTTAGAATTACCTTTGGGCAAAAAGAGCAATCTCAGGGCTTTGAGAGTATAATAATATTTTACCTTCCAAACACTCTTATACTTCCCTCATGTTGTTATGATGAAGGAGAACCCATTAGCTGACCGTGCACATATACATGCACACAAGGAGAAGGAAGAATTATATGCATGATACTCAACAGCATATGGTAAACCCATTTATGTCTGTCTTTCCACGGCAGGTCAGGCACTGAATAGGACTCATTTCCCAGAGTCATTCTTGGCAGTAAAGAGCCTTCATTGGTGGATAGCAGCTGAAATAGCAAGTGCTGTGTGACTAATTGCATATTTGATATTCATGAGATAAATTAATTAGCTGCTTATTCCCAGTGAATAGCCTGGATTCAAATAAAGCTGTCAGATGTGAGGTATGGTAGATGTACACATGTTAAAAATAGTTCCTAAGGTATATATATCAGACTGCTACTACTAAATTTAATTTAGCTTTGTCTTCAGCCAGGAGTTGCTTGGAGACTGGCTAAAGCAAATGAACTCAAGATATTTTTTTCTTAATTCCTTTTCTTTTTTTTTGAATAGGTATATATTATCCCCTCAGACACAATACAAAATAACTATAAAAGCTGTTTGGCATGGCCTTCACTTATGCAAAACCTAATCTAAATAATGGATGGCCAAAAAAAAAAAAAAAAAAAAAAAGTAATGCTGAGGCTATTACTTAAACTAGGAACAGGTTTAGTCCCACACTAAGTCCCACTGATGGGATTCAGAACAGGGACCAACACCCAGGTTGCTTTTTGCAGCAGTGTCCATCTGAAGCAGCTTCAACTGTCCAAGGCTCCAGGAATCCAGGCAGCTGCCCTCAGCCTGCCAAAAGCTTCTTCCTCTTATGTGGGTTTGTCACTGCCCCCATGGCAGGGGCAAGCTGCCACGCATAGCTCCCCAGCCAGGGGAAGGGCACGAGCACATTTGGTTTGCTGGGGTTTTCCTGTCAATCTGAAGCCTCACAGAGAAACAAGGTTTGTCCAGTCTCTCCCTGCAGGCTCGATCCCTTGTCCAGCAACTTTTAAGGCTTTTGCTCAGTTCCAGTGAAATCCAACAGAAAAGTCTCAAAGGTAGAACTAGGTTCCTACCATTTTCCCAAAAATAAGTGGCAAAGCAAAAGCTAGTAATCTTATTAATACTCTCACCTGTGGAAAAAAAAAAAAAAAAAAAAAAAAAAAGTTGCATTAGCTTGTTCCTATACGGGAAAATACACATGGGAGATTGGTGGGTCAGTCCCTGACAACTGTACTGGGTCTGTCTGGGATGGAGTTAACTTTCCCTGCAGCAGCCCATGCTGTGCTGTGCTCTGCACTTGTAGCTAGAACAGCAGTGGTATCACACCAGTGCTGTGTCTGCTGCTGAATGGCGCTGGCACAGCATCAGGACTCCCTCTAACAACCCCAGAGTCAGCAGGCTGGGGGTGGGCAAAAAGTGATGAAGGAACATCACCAAGGCAGCGGACCTAAACCAATCAAAGGGATATTCTGTACCATATGGTGTCACACTCAGCAATAAAAGGTGGGGAAGGGGAAGGAGAGGAAAGGGGTGGGCTCTCATTGCGAAAAAGTCTGTCCTCCCAAACAATGGCTACATACATTGAGGCCCTTCTTCCAGGACATGGTCAAGCATTGTTCATTTGTGGGAAGGAGAGAGTAATTTCTTTCCTGTGCACTTCCACACAACCTTTGCTTTTTTTTTTTTTTGTGTGTGTGTGTGTGTTTTCCTCCCTTTTCCCCTTTCCCCCTTTAGTTAAATTGTTTAATTAATATTTTTTCCTTAATAAGGATAATTTAATTAAAGAAAAAGTAATTATCTCAACCAGTGAGTTGTTTCTTTCCTTTTATTCTTCCCCTCCTCTTCTGAGGAGGGGAAGCAAGAGAGCGTCATGTCATCCTTATTTCTGTTACAGGATCTGGAGTTCATGCCCAAGCCCAAGACCTCAGGGTTTGAGATGAGGTAGATGAGGATGGACACTGCACCCAGGAAGTTTTTGAGATGTTAAATACCAGAGTTTGTTTCAATTGAAGAGGGAAAAATCTGTAATTCAAGAAAAAAAAGTCACTCGGTGAATCAAAGCTTGAAGATTATAGAACAAAATTGTTTCAAAATATTTTACTTGAGAGCATATTGAAGATATGAGTAGAATACATGAGCAGAGGATGAGTATGAGATTCTTCCTCTGTAACAGCATTTCTGCACTGTTGGCAGCATTTCACAAAACATTTAAAGTTCAACTACCCTTCTTTTTCCAACCAGAAGTGTTTCTGGAATGTTTTTCCCACACCCCTGCCTGCCTGTGTAGCTGATGTGCTCTGTAGTTCCTCAGGGGGCTTCACTTGGCTCCTGCAAAGAAGAAAAGTCCTGAATGGGGCAGCACACCTGGATTTTAGCTATGCTTCTTTGTGCTTAGCCATGAGGATCTGAAAACAGATGGAAGTGGTCACAATACTTAAAAATACCTCAGAATCCCAGTGGTTTCTGGAATCTTCAGAATTTTGGAGACAGAAAAAAAAAAACAAAACACAAGCTGCCAGTCTCCATTTCCCTGTCACCAACACTTTATGTCAGTCTTTCCAAATCTAGTTTGCTGCAAATCCAGCAAACTTCTGCATGCACGCCAGCACAAATGCTACCGTAACACACAGCAATGGGATGTGCTCAGACCAGGTGACACAGGAAGAACAGAAACTGCTGCCAGGACCCCCACATTGTATGTGGGTGGTAAGACCTCCTACAGATGCACCCTGAAGAAGTCTCCATTCAGCTGGGGAAGCTGAGAAGTAGGTAGGTGTTGCAACAAACTAAAGTACAGCATCACAAAATAATGTCTTCACTAAATGCTATTACCGGTCATTAAGGACTACAGTAAATTTAGTAAGTGAAATAAAGATCATTGCCATCACTGAGAATGGAAATCCTCAGTTTTATATTCCACCTGGAAGCTAACCTCCAGGACGTAAGGATATGATACGCCTCATATCAAAGCAAAACCAATCACATAGCTGTTCTTAGAATAATACAATCGTTTCAGTTAGAAAAAGCTCTCTAAGATCATCCAGTCCAACCTTTAACCTAGCACTGACAAGTCCAATGCTGCACAACCCTTTCAGTAAAGAAATTTCTCCTAACATCCAACCTCTTCTTCTGAGAAAAATCAAAACATAAGAGGAGGAGGAATGCAAACCCCAACCAGGTGCTTTCAACTATGAGAGAGGAACTGTAACAGGCTTTGGAGTTGTTCTTTTTTTTTGCTAAGTTTCATTTATTTAAAAAAAAAAACGCTAATGAGCTTAACTAAATTCTAAATTACATAGATTAATTATTTTCTAAGGAAAGCTCAAAATTATAAACAAATAGATTTTTGATTATGCTTTTATCTTGTTATAACTGCAGCAATTACATACCTTGCACTTCAGAAAATAGTTCCCCTTAAGCTGATTATATCTTAAACAGCTTTACCTGTGAAATTCACAGCTGCATATACATTCACCTGCAGCATTTTCCAGGTGCAGCCAAAGAAAAGAAGGAAGTATTGGCTTCTCCCAGTTCGTCATTAAAAAAAAAATAAAATAAAAAAATCTGTAAACAAAATCAACTTAATCTTCAAAGGAAAGAAAAAACTAACCCAAACCCAAGGCTTTACTTCCTAATTGTCTAATCTACCAGTTGCTAAAAATCAAAGTATTCTTCTGTGCTGAGATATATTCATTATTACCTTCACCTTTTAATTTACTTTATTTTATTGATCACTTACTTTTATTGATCAGAATCAAGATGCATAATATCCTTGTATATCCAGTGAGTTTATAAAACAATAAAAAAGCCATAAAACCTTGCTCAGAACATTAAGCAAAACAATAGCAGAAAATGCTATAGTTAAATTTGTGCTCATATTTCACCTGTGACTTCTTCAGTGCAAGGTATAGGATAATGTTATAATCTGATTTGGCACATAAGGACTGCTCAGTGCCCAGTTTTAGTACTTTACAAATGAGATATTTAAACTCTGTTCGTGGATACCTAATAGGAAAAGGTTTTGTGTGTGTGTGTGTGTTTTTGTTTATTTGTTTTACAGTCCTGGTCCTCACAAACGTAACTGCATGCTATTCTTCAAAACACAGGTGTTCACCTCATAAATCTGGCAGGCAGCTGATTACATTGAGGTCATTTCATATAGTATTTTTATACTGTTTCCAATCAAAGTACCATTTCAGTTGCTTTCTCTCCTAGCACACGGCCTATAAATGCCTCCATACACAGCAGATGTTCTGTACATGGGGAGAGTCCAACCCTGAAATACACATGGACCAGGTCAGCAGTGACACAAGGGCTGGCAGATCTCCATGGAGATGCCTGGGCCAGGAAGTCTTACAAAATTCTGTTTTATGAGCACCAAACTTGCAGAAAGAACAAAAGTAAAGCCAACTCACCTCCAGGGACCTGAAATGTGTGATAAATGGTTGACTTGGAGCTTTGCATTTCCTTAAAAAGCTAATAATGATATCAGAAAGTTTTAAGAAGTATTTGAGAGATTTGACAGAGGTTTCTTTGAAAAGAAGTTGCTTTTCCCCCAAGGATAGTACACTATTCCTGTGGTATGTACTTGTGGAACCTAAAGCCAAAACAGGACTTCAATGTCTTCTACAAAATAATCTTCCATTGACAGCATTTCTGTTGCTGGTACTTGCTCTTTCAGATGTTTTCTGTGAATCAAAACAGATGAAACATCCCAGCTCAGTAGAGTCCCAAGAATGGACTTGAGGTTTTCATTATGCAGCTACAGTTTGGGCAGCAAGGTCTGTGAGGGAGAGTGGGTCACACAAGGCTTTGCAGAGACCCTTCAGCATCATATTCTGTTCCAGGGCCACCAAATTTCCTGTGCAGCCACACTTGTACCATTGTCTACTGCCTTCATCTTTATGAATAAATTCATTATGTTACACTATTGCTTACATACTTTTCCTGACTGACAGCAAATCAGTAGGATTGTGGGGGAATGGTTTTGTACCCAACATCTCCGATGGATGCTGACCCAAGAGCAGAGCAAATGCAGAGCCCAGATTAGAGGATTTTTTTTCTCCCACAAGCTTTTTCTGAAACAGCTCCGCCGAAGCCATACCTCATTATTTGCTGCCTGCAGCTGAACTAAATTCAGAGATAGCATCAGCGGTTCTGGGAGCTACAGGATGTATACAAAATCAACTGTCGTACAGGATGTTTTTACAATGCTGTTCTCTTTTCATATCACAAACATAAACTTCTTTTCTATTGAACTTCAATTTATCAATCCGTACTATTATTTGAACTATTGCAAAAATGAGGAGATCCTTGAGGCACAGACCAGACTTGATTTTGATGTTGTCCAGCTTCAGATGTCAGCTATTGAGTCAGCTTCCAAGATAGTCTCACAATACAAGCATACAAGTCATAGTATTTTCTCCTTTTTTTCATGCAGAAAACAGTTTTGCAAGCAACCGAAACCATTCTTCCACTGAACCAAGTATGCAGTAATGCAGAAGGAAGAATAATTGGTGGCCCAACCAATGAGCAGTTTAGTTATATGGTGGATTTACTGCTCAGCCAATTCTCTCCAATGATGTGAAGGAAAGCACATTTTCCCTAAGGGATAGTCAGGTATTCTACACACATTGTGTATTTAGATTCACATATACGCACAAAACTAAAGCTTATAGATAAAATGCCTGTTGGGTTTAGCAAAGAAGCTGACAATTGCCACAGACTTTCTGCTTCTCCTCTGAATAAGCAGCAACACCCAGGGTGCTCCTACATGGACAGAAACAATGCTTGGCACAACTGGGACAATGCTGTCCCTGTTGTCAATGGCACCATGGAGCAAAACTCTAACCCAGGTATGAAAAATGTGTCAGAGCCAAAATACGCTGCAACCAATGCAACCTCCGTTGAATTCCATTGGACTTCAGATGGAACCAGATGGTGTTCATGCTGAATCTTTTCTACAGTACTTTAATGCTAATTAATTACTAATTCAACAAAATCTGATCCATTTTATATGCCCAGCTCAAGTACATGTTTCAAAACATAGGATTCCTTTATAACTCCCTCCCACAATATCCTGAGAAGAGGCAGAAGAGAGAGTCCAGCAACACAGAAGTTGGGATGTGAGCATCCTACCTGTCTATGAACAACTGTACAAAATCCTGAAGAAACTTTTGTAGGAAGATGTGGGGTATATTACAGGTCTTTTTCTGAGGCCTCACTTTAAAAGTGTTGCACATAAATTCAACCCACTTTCATAGCCTCACTGGGACCTACTCAACTGAGTATGAGTCATTTATTTCCAGAAATGCTTTGCAGTGTATCAGCACGAACAGGCTTAAAAAACTGAGTCATGACTGACTAATGGCTTACAACAGGTCAGGGAAATGGCTTGACATGGCAAGGAACCTTCCCAGAAAGCAATTACTAACAAGCAGCCAGTCACACTTTTTATCTGAGCAACCATATCAGAAAAAAATAGGGGCTAGTTTAATGAAATTTGTGTGTAACTAAAGAAGGGTTAAAGGTGCATGTAAGGGGACACTAATATGCACTACCCTAAACCTGATCACACAGCCTACCTAGGCTTTGTCACTCTAATCAGACTACTTCACAAGAAGTAATCTGCAGTACCTAGACTGCCAGCTTTGATGCCTCATCTACCTATGTTGTCACCCCCCGCCAAACCCATATTAACTGGTGAAATGCCTATGTTAAATAACAGCCTATACACTGTTACTGCCTGGATGCAATGTTATGAGTGTGCCTGTACTACTTTCTAGTCTTTGATGACATTTTAAAAAACATCAGTACATGAGTCCACACTAAAAATCCAAAATCTAGCACTCAAGCATAAAAGCATGGCCCAGGAGCCTGACAGACCCCATATATCTGTTGCTGAAATTGCTACGTAGCAATGCTTACTGTTACAGAAGACAGCTTTTCTCTTCATCCCGTCACCACAGAGCTACATCCTGGATACCCCAGCCTTTTCCCTGTCCCTTACAACAAGAAAACAACTAACAAACTGGGAAAACCCATCTTTGTAAGCAACTGCACAAACGGTACCCTCTATAAATGCATTAAGTGTCCCTTCTACTTACAGGTTCATTGATGCAAGCAACTGTAAGTTAAACACAAATACAGCTTGAGGAAGCCAGCATTTCAAATTGGACCAACCGTTCCACACAAACCTATTTTTCTTGGCCCTATGTGTGCCATTAAATATTAGTAACCAAGTACACAGCATGGAAAAAGTCTAATAAAATAAAATTAATCGTTAATTTCACTAATTTAGGACATCCATCAACCCATGCTAGTCCACTTGTATTCTGCTCTTTTTGTTAATTACCTTTTCCTTTTTCAGTCATCAATCTAAAGTTTTTTGTTTGTTTGTTTGTTTGTTTGTTTGTTGTGTTTTTGTTTTGTTTTGTTTTGTTTTGTTTTTCCCCTGGTAGGGGAAAAAACATCAATCCGATCGAAACAACAAAAAATTGGAGATTTTTTCCAGGAGCTTGACCGATCTAACCTGATTGATGGCTCTGATAAAGTGCTACATGCAACAAGCAGTGCATGCTAAGATGTTAGCTTTTATTAGTTTCACCTGAGTTTTTGTTTTGTTTTTTAAATTTTTAAATAGTCTCTTATCCTTTATCGGTATTTTTTTCTATATAGAATCTCTGCAAGGTTTTAAACCTTGAGCTATCCACACAAAATGGAAAGACAGAGGACAATATGGAACAGTATGTGGAAAATACCAGTGCTGCTGTCCTTGGGGTAAAAAGAAAAGAGCAGCAGTAAAACTCCCTCCTTTGGAAGCTCAATGGAAAACTGAAAGAATTGCCTGTATGTACATATATGTATACACCTACCCACACACACCCCATATAAATTTCTAATCACTGCATCTCACTTGAAAGGACACTAAATGAATGAAAAATGCTGTTATCTTCCTATCACAGCAAACTGAAAAACTGGAAAAAAAAAAAAAGAAAAAAAAACAAACACAAAATTATCACCCAGATGACCAACTAGAAATGTTGCCTGAATAGCAACAAGTAAATTTGCCAATAGCTGTAATTTTTCTTTTTACTCAAATGAATGTAATCATAAATTTTAATGTTTTGATCTGAAATTATTTATCCATTTTTAGTTCTCACACGTATCAGACTATGCATAGTTTTGAACAGTATGCTATGAGAGCTTGTTTTGCAGAACTAGGATGGTGCTATTTGCGGTGCAATTGTTTAAACTGTCAGATACGTTGACTTTTGTTCCTTAACTGGAAAACATCAGAACATTTGGAGAACACAAAAGGTAACAGTCAGAAATGCATAAGTGAAAGTAATTAATTTTTTTGCCAATGTATGTGAAGACTGCACAGATTCTGCTTTTAAATTTGTTTTATGTAATCACACCCATCGGCAAAAGTTGATAAGTGTGAGAGGAGGGTGAAAGCATAAAACTGTCAGCAGCACGTGCTGTTGGGAACCTGAGTTCAGCACTGCTGGAACCTGGATCAGACTCCTAAATGTGCATGCAGGTCCCTCTGTCAACTTCAGTAAGTCTGAGGTGGGATCCTTCTGGAATACAGGCAGAGATTAGCCAATTAAATACAAATAATCTTCCTCTGGGCAGCTCCACAAGTCCGTTATTTACGTAATATGGTAAAGGCTGAGCTAGCATGCTCATCTATATCAGCAGATTGTCCTTTCCTCCTTATGGAGAGTTTGGCTGATGCACCCCCATGCTAAATAAAAACCAGTCAAACCCATTTATGTTTTCAAGAAGATAACTGGCTCAGGAACAGTAGAAGCTGAAGAAACACTTCCCAAAAGCTAGAATTAGTTGGGAAGGTAACTGTACACTTATGAGAAGTCTGGTTAAACCCACCTGGCCGCTTGCATCAGCATTTGGAGACTCAAGAGTTCTGCTGGCCTCTGCCTTTCTGATTACCGTGCATTAAAACTGGAACACTGGATACACAAATTAAAGAAATCTAATATTAAAAAATAAATCTAATGTATAAAGGTAAATTAAACATATGTTGTGCCAACCCACTCTGGCCTCTAACACAATTCCATTCAATGGAAGTTTAGGAGACATGCACCTAGGGCTCTTGGAAAAGCAAAGATATGCAGACTTCCTATGTGCGCTTCCTGCACAGCCTCTGTTACAAAGGCATATTGGTCTACTACCAGTCTAGACAAGGTGTTAGCACAATACAAATTATTATCCTTACTACAGCTAATTCTATTTCAAAAATATAATATAAACTACAATAACAAATAGAAAGGACACTTTTCAGCTTTTAAGTGCCTCTGAAAATAAAAACCATTCACAGCAACTTCCTACAGTGGTTCAGCCTGCAGCCTCATCCCACAGATTCCTGTGCAATTTCCTGATGTTGTGACTTGCATTGGAAGGAGATGTGTTCAGTAGTGTCTGTTGTGATAATAGATGACAATATAATCAACATGGCTCTTCTCCATTAGACAGCTAATACGCAACAGTAGCATACCCTGATGACTAAAAGAAAAGTGAAGAAAGATTTTCATCTTAGGATCATATTACTTTCCTATTAAAAGACCATTTCTTCTTGTATTACCTCACATATAAAGTAGTATATAGGAACCCTATATTTTTATCAAAGATTTTAAATCAAGTGTTAAGAAGAGAAGATTTGCTATGTTAATCAAAGTATTGTTGTTAAGTTGTTAGAGGGCATCAAGGTTTTTTTGTTTGTTTGTTTTTTGTTTTGTTTTTTAAATCTAGACATCATTGGCTGGACATCAGTCTTGACTCAGCTTAAAAGCCATAGCAGAAGACAAAGTTATGACCCATTCATATAGTGCAGATGTCGACATAAAAAGTTTCTTCAGTTCCACAAACAGGTCCCCCTGCCAGCACAGAGAGCATTTACATAAACTGAGAAAGTCTTAGGAGTATTCTTTCCAAACCAAAAATGAGACCCATTTGCATCATTCGGTGGAAAAAGTTTGCTTCACAGCACCAGACCTACAGCTGCTCTACAGAGTATGTAAAAATCAGCCCTAAAGCTCCAAGCTCACCTTCTGTTCCCAGGACACAAGACAAAGGGAACTGTAGGGTTTAGAGGAGAAATGCACTGGCAAACAATAGGCTCAGTTCTCTTCTATGTTCTCTTCTATGTTCTCTGCTCAAAAAAAAGTGTAAAAAATACATGCATCTCGGAGTGAGAAGTTACTTCCCTAACACAACATACCCTTAAAACACAGGGAAACATTTTTCAGTGATAATTCAGAAAAGAAAAATACATCATCTGGCTAAGGGACAAATGAAGTTGAAGGCCATATCTTCTTCAACCCAACATACATATATGTACATATATGCTTGTATATACATCCATTTCAATATCCTTGCAATATCCTTGCAATATAAATAAAATGGCATGTACCAGTTTATCTCACCACTTTGAATATGTATTCCCACACTTTTCTATAGGAACAAATTATAGGAACTATTATATCTTACTCCCAACACACAAGCACACTCTCTACAGCTGCAACCCAAGTGTACATAAAACAAAACAAAACTACTAATTCCATGGCTGTTCCCCTTTGCTGTTGTAACAGCATTTATGAAACTTTCAAGGCCAACAAATCCCGGGTGCTCTCTATGTAAAGGGGATGAGATATTGAGAAACATGCTGGCTTCGTTATTAAAATCCCTGTTCACAAGTTTTAAGACAGTAGTTTGACTCTGCAAGAATTCACATACTCTTTGAAGTAGGTTCTTAAGAGCAAGCACGAGCTTAACTTTTGTGCACACTATGCAGCCTTCCCATAGTCATGTCTGGACAAGAAAAGACTTTACCTCCTTCCAGGGTACTTTGATACTGAAGGCTATTGATGCCTGAAGTCATCCTTGGAAGCACAGTTTGCCCTCTACCACAATGGTTAGTGTAACCATCTCCCAACACTCAGTGCACTCATAACCATGCCCTTAATAAAGCTTCAGACAGAATGACACATCTTCTGGAACAAACCTAGTTCAAATTTGTTATTTATGAGGACGAGCTGGCAGCCTGAATCACACACAAACTTGTTCCTCAGACCCCAGTTAACCTCCCTGTCCTCGTATCCAGACCCATCTTGACCATGTGGTTCCAACTCCAGCTTCTCATTAATCTCTGCCCAGAAGCACCACATGGCAAAAGGAGATTTACTGTCACCTCGACCTGCAGCAAACGGTGGTGAGATATGCAGCAGGAAAGCAGATAGCAGCCTGTACAACATCTTTATGTGCCACGCTGACAACAGCATCAATATTATCGTGCTGGGGTTTTCTTTGCATGGTATCTAGAAAGAAGAAGGTGGATTTATTTTCTTCTTTTTAAATCAGAAGCAGAACTGAGACACTGCTGGTTTAGGAGCACCTGGAAGCATGCTCACCACAACATGTCTGAGAGCAGAAAACCAGAGGATAAAAGACTGATACAACCATCATTGCTAGGCCAGTTGTTGGCCATCATTTCCCTGGATGAGGGAATTGCACACTACAACAATCTACATACAAGTCTTTGGGTGATAAGTTTTTATTTGGATTAAGACAACATTTGACACCACATTAACTCCCTCAAATACAGCAGCTTGGAACTTCATTCTTTCTGAGTAACTTGCACACCAATGTATTGCACAACCCATGCAATTCATTAGAAAATTAAATATTATCCAGACTAGCACATTAAAAGCACAGGAGGGATGCAGTTTGATAGTAAACAAAAAAAGTTACTGTAAATGCAAACTTGCACAAAACCTCTCCATAAGGGTAAAGGGAAAGAGGGAAAGCAGGCAAATCAGCCCAACCACAGAGCTAGTTGTCAAAATCCAACTACTTGTTCTTCCACAGGAACATGTATTTGAGTGGAGGTAGCATAAATTTATACTTTCCAGCCCAGGAGGTATTTTGCAATCCAGCCAGACACAGAATCAGAGGTGCTTGATCTGCGCAGGACACAGTAACACTACCAAGAGTTGTGAAGGAGAGTCTCTGGGTATTGGCTTCAGCTCTGAGGCTGAAAGCAGATACCTCAACCTGACTAACCACAGGAGAAATGGGTCATCTTCTTGCCCTCCCCACCCCCGCTTTTTTCTTTTTTCTTTTTTCTTTTTTTTTTTTTTAAAAAAAGTGCTTATGCCCCAGACAGCTTTTAGTTAGACTTCCTCACACCAGCTTTCTTAAGACAGATCTTAAAAAGGCAAATTAGTGTCACTTCTCCTACTATTGTGGGTTTTATTGTATTTACATTAAAAAATAAAGTAGAGTCTTAGCCAATTTCCTCTTGCTAGTTTCTTGTGGCACTGCATTTTCTAGACTAGTTTTGATTGTGTGAACCAAATATTGATAAAAACAGACATCCACCTGAAATGAAAACATACACGTACATATACACACATGCACCAACGTGTACTGCATACAAGTGACTGAGCAGGTTTGGTATCAAGACGGTGATTGCAGGTAAGCAGTAGTGGTGCACAGGTTGGATAGTTCAGCAATGGTACATCAACACATAGGAATCCTGTAACCTGGACTGTTACCTACTTCTGTTAAGGACAGTCTACAGGAGTACCTAGACCAGAACCCACTGTTAAAATAAGCCTATGAATTAACTTACAACCTCTCCTATGTTTGAAAGCATGGTACAAAGGTCTTTGAGGACAGCTTAGGTTGAGAAGAGGTTGGGCTAAAACCAAACAGAAGTACAAAAATGACTGAAATAGAAGTGTAGCCTGGGATGCAAAGAGACAGCTGTAGGGACTGAAAACTATTAAAATCTCCTTTCAGGTTGCACTAGTCCTCAAACATGGATTTATTTTGCCTGGAAACTTTAAAGTGTATGCAACTGGTTATATGATTAAGGCTTTTGATAAACAAGACAAAAGAACTGATCTAATTCCTGATTTTGCGAGTAAGGACCATAGCACCATCATGTTGGTGCGTTGTGTTATGTTATTGTTCAATGAATCAGATCCTAACTTCACATATAATCATATTTGATCAGTGAGAGAGTTTAAGCTGAAAACAAGTAATTACATCTTCTGCTATCAGTCAACTCATAAATTACCACAGTTATTGGATTAAGTTTGTCCATGGCTTTGAGCCCCTAGAAATATTTTTTCACTTCCTACAGGAAGTAGGAAGAGGATGAACAAGTGGAAAAGAAGAAAAAGGAGTTATTAAACCCTACTCCAGTCACAGATCAGTGGCTATGAGCAGACCTATGGATATCTGGATATGATCTGACTCACTCTGGAAATAGAATGCAGCCTGAAAAGTCTAGGACATGCAGGCAGCCCTCCTTCTGCTATTTCATATATCTGGAGTGCTTGACATTGGGAACCTTTAATGCTCACTTTGAGGTCCTTGAGGTATAGTAGACATTTTTTAAAATTGCCAACAGAATTGAAAAATACAGAACTGAGTGAGGCCATTTTGCTTGAAATGCTTTCAAAACCTACAGCATTGTAATAGTATTAACACTTACTGACTACTGACTTTAGGCATGCTGCAATGACCAAAGCTAGCTAGGCACAGAAATTTGTAGTGGGGGTAGGGTACAGTTGGGTAGGGAACGCTCTCCCTGCACTACCTGAGCACGTGTGCACCTCAGCGCATAGCCAACCGTCAGGCTTAGAGATATCTTATGCTTCACCTGCCCACTGCATCACTTCATAGCATGTAAGTGCACAGTCTTACACTGAGAGAAGACAAATCATGAAATAATTATATGCAGTGAAAAGGCTTTAATGAATCATTGAGATCCAGTCATAAAGAAGTTATTATAACATAGGTATAAAAGCAGCTGAATTAACTAAAAAAGTAGGGAATGGCAGTTTTGAACACTTAACCTGGTAAATTGGATGTTCTCTTAGAGCCTATATGTAGCACAAAGCATTTCAGCTTCTAAATAACAGCGGTTAAGTTACACAACTCAGCAGAGCTACCTTTCTGGAACAAACAGAAGGTGAATCTTGTGCATATATTTGGGGGAAGAAATATAGCAGTGCTAGCCCATTGCTAAGCTCTTTAGAAAAGCCAAGTCAAGAAGCAATACAGGATTCATTTAGCATGACATTTAGCACAAGGCTAAGCTACGGATCCAGTCAAGGATCATCTAAAAGGCCCATCTATAGGACTATTTTTAACAGTCCAGTTGCCCTGATACTCTGAATAGCTTTTTCAAGAGAATAATTGCTCTCAAGTTTTGGTAAACCATGTGTAAGATTATAGACTTCCTGGCATATCCGAAGATCAGGCCCAGTAGAATAGATATTACTCCAAAAAAAGAGAGCTTATTTAATTAGAAACATAAACAAAGATGTGGGCAATCACTGAGTTTATGTAAACAGAGGATAAAAGGAGAAAGTTCCTGGCAATAGGAACTACGATAGCTTAACTAGCAAACTGTATGCTCTGAGAGATTAGCATGAACAGAAAAAATAAATAAATCAGGAACTGCTTATAATGGATGCTTTGCATGCCTAGTCATACCTCTAGTACATGAGCATATATCTACACATATTAAAGATGCAAACAGGATCAAGTAGGGATGCCAAAAGCCGAGGGAGGTTGTTAGAAGCAACTCTTGCAGGCTTTTCTGGCTCATGGTGTTTGGTACATGCTCCGGCCAAATCAAAGTTCTCTGAGAAGAAATGGTGAGGCCTGGATGATACATGCCAGTATCTAATTAGGATATCCTCATAAACATATTTGTAGTGAAAGCCTTAGTTGCAGAAAAATGTCCCGTTCCAGGTCAGGTCATAATACCTACTTCCCAAAGCTTTACTTTTTCCCTCTGAGTTGATGAAAAAAAGAAAGTGAGACCATTGGAGACTTCACGTCCCAAGTAAATGCACTTGCTAGTGGAACAAAGATTTATATCTGTTCAAAAAAAAAAAAAAGCCCCATGCCCCCAGCTTACAAGACATCTAGTAGTTTTCCACAAGAGATTCAGTAACCTCCTGCTGTGAAGCAGGTAATAACAGTGAGACCATTGCCAACCATGCAGTGCTAGGGCATGCTGGCCTGGGTGAAAGGCAGCCACATGCTCTGGCAGGTTCAAGGTCTGAGGCTGGACTCAGAGGAAGAATTCAATGCAGAAACTGACTGTTAGCCCAATACCTTATTCACGTAAGTCAGTTCTTACTGAGAACGCTGAGGGGGCAAAGCTGCATGAGCTGCATGAACTGCATGATGTGCAAGGCCAGGCCAGTGAGGATGTACAAGACACCAGCTGTGCCCATGCATGATAGCCACCAGCAAGTTTTTTCCTTAAGCACCAAGTGGGCACCCTTTTAGTCCCCAGCCAGTAGGGATGCTCCTGTTAGAAGTTCCCTTGGAGCTCTGTAGGACTATGCACAAAAAGGGTAACTATTTATGGACAACAGTAACAGATTAACCTGCATTTTAAAGGGTAGTTAGTATAACAAGAGATACAGAGCATGAATTTCACAGTTTCAACAATGCAGAGACTGACAAAGGAGAGAAAATGTATGGAAAAACCTTTTGATTTTATCAGACAGTAAATATATTAGTGCTTCTAATTATAATTTCATATAAAACAAATGTCTCTGGGGAAAAGTCCATTACCGTCACTGCTTTTCTATCTGCACAGGAAGAGATCAATCTCAGGACTGCAGGGAGGACATGGCATTGCCTCCTTGGGCTGGGTGGCACAGGACTCCACAGGAAGGTGCTGCTTCCCACCAAGCTGCCAAGTGAAGATGAACGAGGCCCGCAGTGCTGGGGAAGACCCCAGGACAGGGCTGGAAAGCCAAAGTCACACCAGTCTCTCAGTATTCATTACAATCTCCCAGTATTAATTAAAATTTACTGCAAGGACACACAGGAAGAAAGGATGAGACCTCTCAATATCAGCTTTAGGGGAACAGAGTAAGAACTGTCCTTTACCTTACTCCTCCTAAGGGGAAAACAGTGCAGAGAACACATGCTTATCAATGCAGGTCTTTTTTTCATGATTTGTTTGTGAAATAATGCATAAAGAAGGAGTTTAAGGAAACAGGAGGAACACGGAAACAGCTTTTGCTTGAAAGAAGTGGAAAAGAACGGAAGGGGAAAAGGAGTCAAGACAGCTGCAGGTAGCAAGTAACAATAGCAGGAGAAAGCAGAAAACAAGGAAGCTACAGCAAAAACATGGTTTAAATTGCAGCACCATGGAGTCTAGCACCAGCATACTGCATGGAAACGCAGGTGTTTCATATGCACATCAGGGAGTATGGCTGTGCAGAGGTGATGGAGACTAGACTGTCTAGCCTCCAGAGATGAGGGAGGGGGAGGCAGAGATATTCAGGGGGTTCTGGGGTTTGATGGAAGCTGCAGAGCTGGATCTGCTTTCAGATTGCATGGCCTGGCTTGGCTGTTTGGATGCACTGATGTTTTAAATAGTACATGATTCGCCAGAGGCATGTTATAGTTAAATATTCTCCTTTTCTTCTGCTCCCTTCTTGCACAAAACCTCCCCTCCTGACTTTGAAGTGGGAGGGAGGAGAGGATAAAGAAAGTGAGCCCCCTCAACTGAGGTAACCACAGCAGAGTTTAAGATTTCACATGAAATAGACTTTTCGACTTTTTAATAATTGTAGCTGTAACACATTCCCACATTCTCCACTTTAGTAAAGTCTAAACAACAGCTTGATGCAGCTCAGGAGAGCAGAGAAAGGGACATACTTCAGAGCCATTTGGTGAGCATTTGCTTTCCCTTGTCATAATTATACAGAGACATAAGTTGTTCTCTGCACATCAGACTTTTCTTTAAATGCAAAGTCCAACAATCTTCCTTCTTTCTAACCAATTCTACACATACACAAATAGCCTATTGAAACTTGAAGGGAAGGTAATGTCATATTTGCTACAGTACAATGATTTTCTGTATACTTTTTCTGGGCAATGATAATAAACTCAGTTTAAAAACAAGGAAAACATGGTTGACAGCTGAAGGTGCTACTAAGAGCATTAGTCCAAATCCCTCTCTTTAACCTCTTCTCGGCTCAGTCTTCCCATTAGTAGAGTAATGCAGGTCTTTCTCTTTACAGTTCTTTGCAAACTATACTGGGTAAACACTTTTTAAAAAGTTCATTATTTTGCTTCCTTGTTATTGAATACAGATATATATCTAAGGCTGTATACAGTTATGAGACATTTTATACTGTTATGAATCATTTTTGAGCCAGTCATTTGACCCAGTCCAAGACATTTCTTGCATTTGGTCTATCACTTGTATTACTACGGACAGAATGAAAAAACTGGGGAGTAAAATGCTACCATTTCTATTCACTTTAACTGAGATGCAAAAGACATCACATGTTCTAATATGTCAAGGGAATAGTCTTCAACTCAAATTTAAGATAAATTTGGCAGACTTTTTTTTTAAAAAAAAAAAAAAAAGCTACAATATTATAGTTATGTCATCCCTGAGGGAATGCGAAAATGGTACTACAATTTTAATTTAGCATCTCAGTTTCAGTCTTAATCTTCAGAGGGTCTTTAAAGTCAGGATTATGGTTCTACTCTATCGGTAGAAATGCAAACTTTCATTAAGCATATTCTTCAAATATAGCAGATAAGCTATAAACCAAACCCACTCAGGAAACACCAATGCAGGCCTACAGCCCTGCACAGCCACCTCTTGTAGCTAGGGAAATAAGTGCCTGTTTTCTGGAGGACCTCCTGCAACTCTTGCCCATTATGCCTGTGAAGATGAGGACAAGGCCAGAACAGCACAAAAGGGGGGAAGCTAATCTCAAAGTGCAGCTCCCTCCTTTCTGGGACCTGCCCAGCCATGTGCCTTTTGTAAATGGTTCTGCTCAATCACCATTATTTCTCTAAAGCTGCCACCTTTGCGGGGTGTGCAGTCCTTTGTCCTCCCAGCTGGGCAGCAGCCTTTCCAAACACAGCCCTGTTATTTCATGGGGTAAGTGGAATAACTCATCTTATTTTCCAACAGGGATGAAAATTAAAGGCTGCCGCTTATGTGCCACACTTACTAGGCCTTACAAAACTGACAAAGACTGCCCTGGCTCTGGCTGAAAGGAAGCTGGGAGACATCATCTGGATAGCAGGAATTCTCTATTATAAATAAATCACATGCATGCACACAAAGAGCAATTTTCACCAGACTAAACACTTTACTCCAAGCGAGGTGTCTGTTTTGTGCTCCATGAACAGGAAAAATCACATGTCCTGCATTCTAGATAGAAGTGCTCTGCAGTAAAGGAGACAGGATAATCACTTACTCCAACTACCACAGTGAAAGCCTTGAAAATTAGCCCAATGGCTATATTCATCTGTATTTCTGGGGGGTCTAATGCCTGCACACTTACAAACAGGATGGCATTTTGTAAAGCACCTTTTACACTGCCTGTGCTTAATTTTAAAAAGCTCATTCACTATGAATTACCTCACCACCGTTCTGGAAATTGTTGCACATCGGTTTCTGCTGTCATCGCTTCCCTCCCCTCAAGGAGGCGAGGGCCTCATCCAGCAGCCATCTGCACGTGTACCCCACCACACACCAACAAGTGAGCGCTATTCCCCAGTGAGCTACAGTGTTCCTGAGCAGTGACCCCCTGACCATCTGGCTGTACATGAACTGCACATGGGATTAAACTCTCCATTCAGCGTAACTGCTTATGACTTTACTGATACAGCACTGTTTTGACACAAGCATTAGCAAGTATGAAACACAGCCGTCAATACAAGTTTGTACTTGCCCACACCACAGCTGTGACACCAGGCTTCAGTAATTTACTCCCTCCACAAGGGTTTCCTACAAGTTCAGCTTCTGATGCTAGCAAAACATGTAATAATTCCCACATCAGAGAGAAAGTGGTGCTTTTCTGAGCAGATCAGGCATAGTAGCATTATTCCCAATTCCCCAACCCAATTCACTTCTCTAGCACTTGCTCTCTTCGTGACCTTGGGCACATCACCTTGGCTGTATCTGAACAGCAGAATGACAGCCTAGGTCATTCCCTGCGTACTCCAACTCCCCAGCATAACTGTAGTAGTGCGGGCAGCTGGCACGGACTGAACTACACAGCTGGCATGGCTGCCAACACACACCATCCTCCCAGGGTCCACACAGGACCTGTGCACTGCTTGCCAGCAACAGCTATTCTTACCTTCATTATCATGGTGCAATTAACACCGGAGCACATCACATCTTCATTACACAGCACAGCCAGGTCTCAACCTCATCTATATAGTAAGAACAACTGTACTTCCTGCTCCAGAGGGACACTGTGGTGATAAGCATTCAGAGCTGTGTAGGGCTCAGATAATATGGTAACATGGATCACTGGGCTACCTAAAGAGGCCGGACACTCTTTGGGAACAATCTACTTCATGAACACACAGAGCTACTGTATAAGAGCAACTACAAAACAGTCTGGCAATGGCCATGTTGCTGCTATTTAAGCTGAGTGTTATTAAATAAAGTCATGTCTTTAAAAAAGAACTGCTGACTGCTACAAAATGTGCTTCTGGTGTAGTTCCATGAACTCCACCAGCATTTCAATTTTTGTAGCTCAAGGAATGGATTGTATTAGAGATAATGGCCTTAAATAGGAGTCCATAGGAGAACTCACTGTATGAGGACAAGGATTACCAGTACACACACTACATCTGCCATGAGCCTTCATCTCCTCTGGGCACTTCTAAGCAAGACTTGCAAGCACAGAGAAGAAAAACTAACTTCTCGTGACTGCATCAACCCATGAAAAATGAGGACTTTCTTTGCCAATGTTATCATCTATACAAACATTTCCCAGAAATTGGCCACAACAGCAGTATCACTGGAACTGTAAGGCCAGGCCTGTGCTGAGCAATGCTGAAGTCAATGCCAGTTCTTCTTTTAGTCAGGAGCCTTCTGCAGTGATGCCTCCAGGGAGGAAAGCTCTAAGACAGGCGAAGGTAGGTGAAGAGACACCTTAAATAAACTCAGACACTTTAATTATGCTTAAGCTAACTCAGGCATAATACTGAGTTTTACCATGGTTGCTACTGCTCTAGCTTTGCTAACAAAATGCACGTTACACTGTTACTAAGAGCATGAGTGATTATCACTACAGTTTTGTCTCTGAATTTCTTAAAAAACCCATAGCAAAATGAACAACCACCCAAGGAGGAAGAATGTAAAAACACATTCCCCAGGCAACAGATGCCTCTTACATGGAAAGTAAAATCAAATCTCCTAGGTTTAATCTATCACATCCCCTGAAACACTGCCTTTTGGCAAGTGGCAAGGAGAACACTGCTTCTCTCTCAAGATAAACATTACCATTGAGGATTTTGCTTTCTGCATATCCTTGGAGTGTTGTTGTTTTGAGATCTCTATAGTTTGTCTTTTCTTTTTTTTTTTTTTTTGGGGGGGGGGGGGGGAGAAGGGGACGGGATAGGTAAGACAAGCAGCCTAGATGCAGCTCCTCATTGACGTCTAACTTGCTATTCAAGCCAGTTGCATGGACCAGAGCAACTGGAATGCACTGGCTGGTCTGCATCATCTAAACGGCGTAAAACAGATAAAAGCGTATAAATGAGTCTGTCCTACTGAGTTATAATGAGCATCAAGAAATAATCCCAGTCAGCTTTATGGCCACCTTGCATCAAGGGAGAAGCTAATTTAGAGTAGAGATATGCAAAGGAAAGGATACAAAGAAAGAGTGGCTCAATGGCAGAATTGAACAGGAAGCCTATCATAGATTGAAGATATTTTCAGTCCAAAACCCAAAGTTGCATATACCTTGTGTTCTCCAAATGATTTTGCCCAAATTTGTACAAAGACAGTCTGTATGCGAATAGAAAGTTCCAAAAACTTCTAAATAAAACATTTTGGCTTTTTAAACAATTTTTCCCTCTCAGCCTAGAAAGCTTAGGTCCTCATACTACTCAGCCTAGGACCTAATAACAGTATTTACGGAGTAACAATGCAACAGCCCATTGCAAATAGTTAACCCTCCCATAGAAATCACCACATAAGATATCAATCATGGATTTGAATTTTAGGACTAGAAGATCATAGATCATGCAATCTCTTTGCATTTTTCAAAACTCTTGTCCTCTGAAAGAAAAACACTGGGGCATACACCCAGAAATCAGAGATCTTCCCACCTTCCCAATGGTACCTCAGAAGTGTTGTGGCAGCAAAGCTTTTGCTGCAACATAAGCAAAATTTTCTCCCTATTCCCAGCTTCATATTCAGGCTGCTCTCCTGGTACAACTGAAGTGCTGTTTCATTACCTGGTGGCTGTAGTGGACTAGAAGATCAAGAGGAGCCCACAAGAATAACCCATGCTGAGCACAGGGCCCTTGCTTGGCCATGCTGCACAACACTGGCCCCAGCGTGCCACTGCTTGCAGGGGCTGTCCAGCCCCAAAACAATGCACACACCAAATGGGAATTTCTCACCTTGCTGCTGCCCCTTCCACAAGGGGGGTATTTGCCCCAGAAAGCTAATGAGAACCCACCTGCACTAATTCCTCCAAACTTAAGGAAGTGTACCCCTTCCTCTACAAGGCAGTGCCAGCCAGCACCACCACTCCTCCAGGGGGTTTCAGAAACTGGTCACAGCTGGTCCAGACTTCACATGTATCTCTACCACAAGGCCAATCTTTCTGCATGTATAAGGTATGGAGCACAATACAGGATTTAGCCTAGGGTGACATTCATAAGCCACACATCTCCATTGGTTCATCAGCTAAACTAAAACCCACTACTACTACAGAACAAACTGGAAGAATATCAGTTGCACTGGACTCCAGTGATGTTATGCTCACTCACGCACCAGAGTACAGTTCACAGTTCAGAACCAAAACTACCAGTAAGGAAAGAAGATTAAGTATTTGAATTAAATGCAAATAGTCCATGTAATACAGATAATTCAGATAATTCCTTGGCTGCTATTTGATAAAATGCAGCTATATTTTCTAATGCTAATATTATTTTATTAATTTTCTTTTTCTAAAGCAATATGTTCCCATTTAACAAATTGTCAGATACTTTTCTGTCCACCATGTGAAGAAATTACATTTAAGACTTCCTTATCAGATTGGCAATATCTGAGGAGATATGATGCCCCTGGCACTATAAAATATTCAACATTGTTAATAAAGTTCTTGATAAAAGAGCAGTAGAAAGTAGCATTTTATTAAAGTAGTACATTTAAAGCACACATAAATTATTTAATTAAAAATTAAATTGCATTTGAATCATTTGATTACTGTTTAATAACAATGCATAATTTATATCTAAAGTGACTGCTGTAAAAATCTGATTTCACTATGCCAGTAAAAAAGGTCATGAATTAGAAATTTTCTCCTTAAACCTGCCAGTCTTAATACTGTCTCCTCATTCTGGAAAGCTCCTTCTTGGGATAATACATTTAAAAAAATAAATAAATAAATAAATAAATAAAGGAATTTTGCAGCTCCAAAAGGAAGTCATAAATGGCCTTGTGACTGACCTTCTGCCATGTAGAGCTCAGCTTTGCACCCACACTGGGTGACACTCTTCTGTGGTCTGTGACCAGCACTGGTGGATCTGCAGCTGTGATGGGCACTGGGAGAGTCCCAGCTTTGTTCTGTCAAAGAACAATGGGGAACACACCAACATCTCTTGTGTTTTGCAGCTGTCAGATAATCTGCACACAGGACCACGCTGCATTTTGTGGCTGCTGGAGAGAACAGACACTTTCCAAGAACAAGCATCTTTCATGTTAAAAAGTCTTCCTTACCTGAGCTGCAGGAGCCTGAGATTTTACATCTAGGACAGAAGCCCACCTGCCAGTCTCGTGCAGGGTGGGAGTTAGATTTCCCAAGCAAAAGAGGACATTGATGTCTGTGCGCTGATACACCATCACAAATAATCTTAGCTTAATTGCTCCAATTTTCAACAAGGAGCAAGAGAGCCCTGGGTAGCCAGAAAGAACCCGAAAAATAAAAATGCACTATAAGAATGACATCCTTTCTTTTAAAGCAAACCATGCTCATCTGAGAGTGACATATGAGAGATTAACCTATACTGAAATTACTCCTTATTTTCTTCATCATGTGACAAATAGAAGAGACCTGGAGCTCAATAAACAAGGAAAGAAATTCCCCACTTGGCATCTATTTCACAGAGGCTGTAAACTGTGAGTTGCTTTACAAAAGCCACCACAAGATTTCTGTTACAAATTTGCAAAGTACCATTTTTATTAATAGAGAATATTTAAAACCAAAGCAAAGAACTGCATGAAAAGTTCTTCATAAAATTTCATATAAAGCCTTGAAATATTAACAACTCAAAACAGAAAAAGCAACTGTTTTTGTTCTTTCTCCCCCTACCTTACAAAACTATTTTCCTCCATTGCCAAAAAAAATGTAGTGGAGAAAAACTTGAGAAAATACTAAACTTAGATGTGTGGAAGGAAGAAGAAACTGAATTTTTGAATGGTCGATCTGCCTGCTAATGAAAAGGAATATAAAAGAAATCTGAAAGTACTTTCACTGGGCTGGGGGAGTGGGGGGTGGGATGGAGGAGGACAATGATTTAATCCTAGAATACAGGCTATTTGGGGGTAAATTAGACTGTTTCCTTCCTGACAAATATCAGCATCTTAATCTTGCTGCTCTCCAGTTTAAACCATAGTCATCTGTTTGAGGCATGCTGCTCTAGAATATACCTTCATGGCTTTTCTTTCTCCCCTCTCCAAAGGAAACAACAACTCCAAGACACATAATGCAGAAACAGCCATGCCTCCAGGCACTCTGCAGTAAGTAAGCATTGTTAAATATTAGCCAGCCAGGGTTACATAAAACTCCATTCTTTCCCACCCCCAACCAAACCATATGTAATTCTGTAACTGGAAGTACAACTTCTCCTTCAGATTAACTAAAAGCATTGATCTATAATCAGACCAGCTGTCTCACAATTTAATCTGTCAGTGTATAAACCTGTGGGGAAAAAGCTGTCCCACAAAATAAAAACACATGCAAAGAGCATTACTCAGCAGACTGCCAAGCAACAACACATGCTTGGGAAGGATTTTAGTTTAATCCACTTCTCATAAATATGCAGGCAATGAAAGCATTGTAAACTCAAAGTATGGTGTTTCAAGTGAACCTTTGAGCGAAGGAGCTTCTGACCACTGAGGCTATTTGAAGACCAAGGCCATTCACTCTGGTTAGCTTTTGGAGTTAGCTGGTCCAGCAAATCCCATGTGTTTTACAGTCACATCTTTCGTAGAAGCTCAGAAACGCTAAATGGGGATATTGACTATATATTACAGATCCTGTTTTTCCCCTGCATGGAAGACAATGCCTTGCTTTCAGTACATGTGGGCTGATTTTTGCCAATAAGGACCCAAGCTCTTTCTGCTGTATTTTCTTTACATTCTTTACTTGAAGTGTTTTTGGTTTGTTTTTAAATAAAGCACCATATTGCATTGCTCCCTGATTTTAATTCTACTGTTTAAGTATCAGATAATCTCATAAAAGCATACTATCTATAAGAGGATTCTCTTCTTCCTTAGTTTTTCATGCTCAAAAAGTGCAGTTTTCAAAGCAACCAATTAAAATAAATAAATAAATAAATAAATACAATGCCCTTTCAGAACAACTTAAGTTGCATTTAGTTTAGCTCAAGACAGTGAGGGGAGAAAACTATTTTTTAAGCTGTAAATCAAGGAATTACAAAACTGAAAGTAGATACCATAGCAGAATAGCAGACATTGTTCTGCTTGTTTAGAGCTGGGAGAAAGAGTTGCCAAGACATGACATTCACATTACAAAGCAAACTAAAAGATTACTGACAATGCAATAAGCAAAGGCAGGCATAGATGCATACGAGCCACATGAAGAATCAGGTAGAAGAACAGTGATAAGCTACTATTTTGATATTTTTGGTATTTCCTCAGGCAAGCACAAACCAAGCAGCATGATGAAGGAGTTCTTTGAAGGTCCACTAAGAATGGGCTATGTAGAAGAATATTGTACCCACTTGAATTTCTGCAAATTAGTCCTGGTAATCAAAGGTAATTGCAAGAGGTCGAAACACGACTATATCTGGCTTTATAAAGACTTTCAAAAGTCTTAGTTATGACCACCACTCAGCTAATTTGTTATTATATTCTAATTCAAAAACAAAATAAAAGTTTGCAGCAGCTGGAAAGTTTTTCTTGGTTGCAATATAGAACTGTGGCCAAGTCAAGCACTTGTAAGTTTGGTATGTGGTTCACAAACTTTCTTTGACCTTCAGTTTACTGAAATGCAATTTAGAGAAACTGATACCCAACAGGTATCAGAGCTTTGGCCGAGGTTTATACTAATGAGATACAAACAAATCTTATTTTGCATTACATGGTTACAGATGTTAGTAGCAAGCATTAAGTTATGCTTCTCTAATTAAGCAATTATTTTAATTGTGGTATAAATGTCAATTCTTGGTGTTCATTAATATTTACTCATAAATAAGCATCATTAATGAAAAACAGGATTCAGTGGGGGCACAGAAGTCATTAAAAGCATTTTCTAAATATAGGCACAACGGTCACTTAAGCAGCCAAATTCTTGCATTAGTTTCATCAGCATGATCCAGTACAGACCTGAAAGCCAAGTAGAGAATCTATGAAAACCACAGGACAGGAATGAGAAAGCTTCAACATAAGGGGAAAAGCAACACAGCTACCTTTGAAGTGTTCAGCTCTTTTGTATTTCATTGAATTTCAGTAGTGTGTCAGGGAGGAGAACATATGTGCACTGCAATCTTAAAAGCCACATACTCAAGGAAGCCATACTATCACAATACACACATATATATAATGCACACACAAACAAGCAGAATATCACTTCATTTTTTGTTCCTCTCAAAGCCAAGGAATGATACATAAAATCCCCAGAAAGTGACCAGACATACAACCCCTCAGGACTTAAGAAAAGGTGTAATGACTACAGAGGAGGCTCTTCTCCACTAGCATTTCCAGTATCATTGGACTTGAACCAGGTCAGCTACCTGGTAGTTCAGGTTCATTACAGTGGAGCGAGTGGTTTAACTGGCAATGACTGTTAGTAACGGGAGCTACAGAAGCCTAGGAGAGTAGTATTTCACCATCATTCTCTCCTACCCATCCTCAACTGCAGCAGGCAGGTTTTTTCCCCTCAACATGAGGTTTCTGCTATGGCAGGATTGCATTAATGTAAGTCCAGAAGGATTTCAAAAGCCTGTGCATCAAGTCTTAATAGAAACAGAATAGTTCCACATGTGTGATCACAAACAGCCTTGTCTCAAAGAGCTGGCACACATCTGAAGTGGAACAATCAATCCCCACATAACTTTTACTCATTCATCCAATGAATAAAGAACCATCTTAACTGAAGTTGCACTGATACGTGCAGTGGTGTAGTCAGACTCTGTTCTCAGGGAAGCTGAGGAGATCACATTCATCGCAGTTGTGTTCAGGAGTCCATTCATGGCTCATTATTCTCCAGGTAATGTCCAGGTAATAGTACTAGGAGACAGATGTTTGACTGACTTGCTTTAAATTATTATTTATATCTGATAACTTTAGATTTTATTTGTTCATCTGATTAATTTTTACTAACAACTTTTTAATTAAATATTCTTCCTTTAGCTTCCAGCAGATCTCCTCTCTTCTCCCAGCATGCAACATCCCAGGTGATAAGATGGGTGTACATTCAACAGCAAGGTGCCAACACACTAGGCTGAAAAGGAAGACGAGTCTCCTTTGATCCCAGGTAATTCATGCCTTCTACACCCGGCCCAATGTGCCAGATAGAGTTGGTGAGGATAAAGATCAAGCAAAGCCACTGCACAGGGTAGATATGGCTTACAGAGGGGGCAAACAGCTCCACAAGTGTACTGGGCACAGGCCCACCTGTGAAGGAGCACAATGCAAGAGCCAACAGCATAGGTCCACTTCAATACCTTCCCAAAAGGTCAGGGTTTTGCAGTTAAACACAGTTTTCTGTTATGCTCTCCTAGCAAGAGTCAGTATGAACACTACAGAAACAGGGACAGAGATCTAGAAGCAGAACTAGAAGCAGCAGGTAAAAAAAAAAAAAAATCCTCATGACTTCAGAGCCCCTGAGCTGCTCTGTGCTCAACAGACACCTCCATGGTGCTATACAAACACAAAACTATGCAGAAAGTAGCATGGCTATTAGTAACAGCAGTCCTGTAGTAGCAACAAAATATCACTGGCATTAGCATAACAAATCACAGCAAAAAAAGCAAGCTCATTTTCCTATCAGACTGGTGCTGCTATTTTTGATAACATCTGACAATAGCAGTTTCAGAAAACAACAGGGGATGACCACTTTTGGTGTAATGTTGACTTACTTCCTCAGCCTAGCATCTGGCCACAGCAAAAGAAGTCAGCAAGTTCAGGCATGCAATCTGCTTTGTTACCAATGCTTTTTGTGCATATTATCCAGTCAGACCAACTTAATGAGCTCTACAGGCTCAAAGAGAAACCTTCCAAAACAGCCATTAAGTTTTTTGCACTCTCCTTGGCAGCTGTGCAATAACTTTCATCTTCCTTTGAGCCAAGGTGTCAATCACCTCATTGACCTCATTGACTAGATAACTAGATAGTTACCACCTCCTCTGTCTAGGAGCTTCCTAACCCTCAATTAAGGGCATACCTGTAATACTAAACATGCATCCAGGTGTCAACTTGTCTGTAGGAAAAAGCCAGAGCGTTTGCATTAGTAGTTCAGTTGGCATCTAACCAAACTTCAAGCAACATCTATTTTCTTGTTATGAAGCACTTCTTATCTGTACGTGCCAAAGGGCACAAAAAGGAGACTCTTCCTTCCCATTTTATGAACTCCCAGAACCAGTTGCTGAGCCACAGTGAGGCATAGGCCAGTAGAACTGAGATTTTACCTCAGATATTCCACTCCTTTTCCAACAGCTGGCCATCACTGTCCTCTTCACCTCTCACTTAGAAAAAGTAGGCTCAGACACGTATTTATTGGTATTGATAGAGGCTCTGCCACATGAAAAAAAAAAAAAAAAAAGAGGTACTTTCTTGGTGGTTCTGTATTTTACCATAATATGTCTCTTTTTAACCTCTGATCTAAAGATGCTCAGGAAAGTCAAGAAAAAAAAGCTCATATAAGAGCTGCCTCCTAATTCATCCTTAACTGTTGAGGCACATGACAGACTTGCAGTTTGTAAAGGAAACTCTGCTGAGGAAGTGGGGCTTTTGTCCACAGAAGGGGAAAACTATTCTGAATTTTAATTACAGGTTCAGCATCTGCTTTATGGGACAGGAAGAGTTTTTGTTGTTGTTTTGTTTTGAGTGTTACTATTATCCCTGGAGGTATTCAAAAGACATGCAGATGTGGTGCTTAGGAACATGATTTAGAGGTAGAGTTGACAGTCTTAGGTTAATAGTTGGACTTGATCTTAGGGGTCTTTTCCACCCTAAGTGATTCTATGACTCTACCCTCAAGTAGATGAAGCTTTTATCACTTGCTCCTATAACATTGGCTTTTGTGTTCCCTTTAGGGGCCTTTAAAACAGGCAAACCAATTTAGATATATTAAAGTATAGAAGTAGAAAGAGCACAAGTAAACCAAACATATGCAGGACAACTTCCAAAACTCCCTGCTGCTGGAACTATAGATTCTTTCTGTAGGATGAGAAATCTGCCTGCATATTTTCCTGCAGTGGTTATGCCAGTTCTCTAGCTTACAGGAGTCAGTACAGTGCATAAAAGGGAATACTGAAATAAAGCCAAAAATGCCCCAGTCTGTTGGTACCCTGGTTTTTGTTTGCAGGCAAAACAACTTGCAGGCAGTGCTAGAAGGCAGCAGGCTTGGACTGACATTGCACTCCCATACTGCTTATCAGGATACTGAATATTAGTAACATGCTCATTGCATCACTCCAGGGTTGTGAGCAGTTTAGGAGCAATGGGATGCCCCAGCACAATATTCCTTGGATTTAAAGCACCTCCAGGAATCTAGTTCTGTGCTATGTGAACACAGCCTTCTATTGCTTCCTCTAGCATTAAAGTGCTGAAGCAATCTTTAGCAAATGTCTGTTTTCTGACTCCATAAGTAGTACGAAGAAAGAAAAAGGTTAGACTTTCCTGGGGAAAAAGGTCATGTCTCATCAAATTTTATCCTTTAATAGCATGCCTGGTACCCTCAGGGAAATGTCTAATTTTTCCTTGATAATTTCAGTCTTTTGCCTGACTAACATTGCTGAGCATTTATGCCATAGCTTTTGTTAGCTACTTCGGAAAAAAGTTACTCCCTTAGTTTGCTATGAACTAATGCAGAGAGTAACCCAACTATAAACAGACACTTAACATGTAAGATTTACCATTGAAATTACCATTGCATGAAGTACCGTAGGTAGTATAGATACAGTGATATGTTATAACATATGATGCATCTCAGTGTGGGGAAAGGTACAGGTGATATTAGCTAACAAAACCCATCATGTTTCTCCACAAAGACTATTTTTCTCGAAGTGTCATAACAAGTCCATTTCATTTATTGGGCCTCATGCTCCATAATTTATCTGCTCCCTTACGCATCACCATCTGCATTCATCTGCTCTACTAACCTTAGTTCTCATGTGGCTTTCTGCAGCCAGAGACAAGAAAGAGATGCTTACTCATTAGCTGAATACCACTGGCTAGTGCACCCTTCTGCTCTTTCTTTCTAGAACAGAAGAATTTGGGCATATTACACTCCATCTGCTAGGATATGCAAAGTCTTACCTCAATAAAAAGCCCAGTACTCACTATAACATGATAAGCATTTGCCTGATTCCACAAACAGCCACTCAACTATGTGTTCTGCTTCAATGCAACACCATAGGTTGCGTTAAACAGTAAGATGACTCAAGCAGCTGGGTGAACTCTATGAATAAGTGTCTACAGGACATCACCTAAGATCATGGGCAAAGTACATTTAGTATTTCACAGGCACTATGTCATGGAAATGTCTTTAACATTAGGAAAAGCTTTGTTTAGAAACTTAGACACCATTAAGTTCAGAACTACCAAGGGAAGATAATACTTTAATTTTACCACAACGAGGCTCACAGCCAGTTATCACAAAGGATTAATTTAAAAGAAAGACACATAACCCACAAGATAGTTGGTTCATTTTTACCCAGTGTTCATTTTTACGTATAGGACAGCCTAAAGACTAACCATGTAATCCATTCCTCAATGTGATAGGTGGAATAGTCACATGGTTCTGCCTCTCCAGCAGTGTGGACTGGATGCCACCTTGAACACCTCTTTGCTACACACACTTTGCACGCACATTTCATTGCTGTGGCTAACAGAGCTATAAATACAACGAGCATATAAAGGATAAGGTGCATGCCTACTGAACTTTTGTGCATTTCTCTGCCAAGACAAGGACAGCAGGCTGGACACGGCTATCACATGGCTTGCATCTGCAGAAATACAACTATGCTTGATCTTTAGGAAACCTCGCCAGGATCCTGCCCAGCTCCCATTTGGCCTGTAAGAGATTAAATAGTCCACCTAAAGCCAGAGCCAGGGCTGCAACCAGCATCTGCATCAACCAACTCCCCAGTACCTAAGCTCATGCTTCAAGAAGTTATCCTTGCAATTGAAAGATTCTACATTTATACTGAACATATCCTTGACTATAACTATATCCATAACCATAGACATTTTCTAATAGGGGAATTTTATTTTCATCCATCTGGCTGATTTGGCTTTGTTTCAATTCAGCACCCTCCTGTCTTCAGCCCTTTTGCCCTGAAAGCCCACTCTATCTGTGCATAGAAAAATGTGTACATCAGAAGTAGTTTAAATGTCAGTGCTTATCTTTTGCAAGGACTTTCAGGTAAGTCTATGATTAAAACTGGATATTGAAGCAGAAGATAATATATATGTCCTCAGGCTCCTTAAGTCATGATCCATATTTATAATGTAAGACTAAGGCCTCTGTTGAATAATTGTATCTTTTGCCTGACTGTTCTTCTCCCCCACACCCATACATATACACATCCTTTAAAGTGAGCAGTTCACCCCAAAGACAGAACAGCTTCTTTAAGTATATGCATGTTGGAGAGAATTTAGTTCTGTAATTATCATGCAAGTCTTGCAGTAGCCAATTTAGCTCAGACTGAGACACATTCCTTACACAGTAAGGAAAAAAAAAGGAGGGGGGTGGGGGGGGGGGGGGGGGGGAGAAAGCATGTTCCAGGTGGGCTAGAGCACTCAGGAGTTAAAGCCAAGCCCTAGGGAAAGGAATTTGGTAGCCAGCCTCATTCTGAATCCAGGTGAATGCTTTCCTTCCAAAAAGTCATCTCTGATTGAAAGAGTGAGGTCCTACTTTGTCTGCACTTCAGAGAAAGTGCTTCTTCATGAATGGAAGCTACTGAATTCAAAAGTCATACAAAAATACAACAGGATCTCAAGCGTTACTTTTCAACTAACCTCATCTACTCTCAATGAATCTCATCTTTCTCAGTAGTAATCAGTGCCACTGGGTGCCAAAGTCACACTGCAAAAATCAATTTACCTTTCAAGTCATACTTCTGATTAGAAGTAACATTGACCAGGATCCTACAAGCTTAAACCTGTAGTTCTTCATGCACCCTGCTCAGAGCTTTCATGCACCCTGCTCAGAGCTACAGATTTCTTTACAGAAGAACCAGTATCACTATGAAGGATTTCACGCAATGAAAAAAAGGATAGATAAGCACTGCATTCCTTACATCTGATTGGCAAGTGCAAGTTTCATGCACACATACATGCATGTACACACTTCCAGTTCATCGGAAAGTTTTTTTTTAAGTTAAAAGTTCTCCGCCTTTAGTAATCCTGTTCTGGAAGTAGGAATGCTGTCAGCTACAGCAAAATAATATGCTGTGAATAAAAATATTTATTGACAGAACCTTGTGTTTTGCCAAAAAATCTTTATTAAAAAATTCCTAGCAGCTCTCATCACTCTTTTCACCTTTCCTAAAGTTTGTCTTACAATATGCAAAGTGAAAAGAAAGCACTGTGAGCCTGCATATTCTCTCATGCTCTCCAGTTACCCAAGAGTGACTGACTTCTGCAGCAAGTTGGTCACTGTAGACCTGGTCTCAGAAAAACAAATGGTCAACACAACATTTGTGGCTGAGATGCCTCTGAAAAGATTTTAAAATCCAAATCCCTTTGGCAGGCAGAAATATAAATCAGTGTCACTGATCCACTCAAAAAGTCACAGCTGCAACAATAGCTGCAGATGTCAGAGCCAGAAAGGACCATCCATGGAACAGTCATTCATCTGAGAATTAAGCTATCCAGTACCAAGCAGGTCACTGAGACACTGCTTAGAGAGTGGAAACATAGGAAATGCATGTGGTATTGTGTTGAAAGAAGGGGACAGCATCATGGAAGAAGCTACTGTCTTCTTGCTTTACTCCTATGATTGCTTAAAAAGACATGTGAAGACTCTTGGCTTCTCCCTGTTTTCTCACTTGTATCAAAGTGATTTGTCTTTTCATGTTTTTAGCATTCACCTCCCATGTTACTTATCATTGTAATGGGTTAGCCTGGAATTTTACTGTACATCCTAATCAAAGCGCAGGATGTAACCAAGCTACCCCTAAGCTGTTCTCCCATCTTTCCTGTCAACAGAAAGAATAACAGAGGTGCTCCTCAGTCCTGACCTGCAACAAGTTACCTCAGCTCAGTGCTGTAACAGATAAAGGAAGTCAAGGCTACATCTACAGCCTGTACCAGGAGAAAGGGGAGTTAAAGAAAAAGTATTCCTGTGACTTGCAGTCTGATTTCTCCATGCAAGAGCTTGTTAATTCAAGGAATTTTTCTATCCAAGTATCTGTCTGCCAATAGGGCTTACAAGCCACAGAGATGGTGTGCTGTTGTTTTTTCACTGAGTAAATTTTCAATGAGTCAAGTCAGGCCCCTAGAATATTTAGTTCCTCACCAGACGGATCTATATATAGATAAGATGGATGCATTGTCTTCCACTGAGATCCAAACAATAGTGTGAGGTCTACCCTGCACCACATAGCACTCTGCAGTATTTCACTGTATGTATTTTGTATTTCCACCACTCACTGTGATTGCAGACAGGAATTCAGTTTTCTAACAACAACTTATACAAATATAATTTTAGTAATGAGTAGACACTTCTAACTGAGATGTGGTACAAATAAGAAGTTCCCGGAATATTTTAATACATTCCGCTGCTGGAAAAAAAAAATCCTCAACAAAATGCAGTCACTGCATTTCTGTGACATGCATCTTCTTTAGTTCTAAAGATGATTGTGTTTGTCATCTCATGACACATAGGACGAGCTATGCATTTCACTTGCTCTGCCTCCTTAATTTTACGTTGCAGGTTTCCTCCCTGCTGCATATGTCTAGTTCTTAAAGACTAGGTTTAAATGATGCTCTATCTGGTGTGGCAGGAACAGAATACAGTCCAGCTAAGATAAAGGAGAGCATCTGCATCAGAGTTGTTTCTGGTTTGTCATTATGAATATATAATACCACAGTCCTGGAAAGTAAGAAAGCAGTAGCTCATAAGTGTTTCAAAGGACAGAAAAATCTTAAGATTAATTTTAACATGAAGAAGGTGATATATTTACAACATACTAGTATTAATTTTTTGAGAGTTTAGGATTCACAGAAGTCAGACAACACAGGGTAGAAGTTCACCTTGCCAAGCCAAGAAGCTCAAACTGGTGACAGCTATATTAGTGTACTAAATTGAACACAACATTTGCAAATCACCTCTAACTTAATTGCATCTAAGCTATCGTCACAAAGAAACACTTGCAAGAACTTCAGTCTCATTGCCAGATGGCTGGTCTATACATTACACCAAGTCTCACTGCTCGCAAACCAACCTCATGTTGACTTAACCAGTCAGGAGTAGCTTGACTGACTGAGGTCTCCAGGTATGTCCTCAAAGCAGAAAGGGATTTATTCAGACATTCAGTTCTCTCCCTTGAGAAAACCTCAAGCTCCCTTAGAAAGTAGCTTCTTAAGGAGTGTTACTGTTTTTGTTATCTACTGCCTTGAACCCCAGTAATGCCAAGGACCAGGCCTTGCTCCTGCAGCCTCCTCCTTGTACTATCAGGTCTATTCACCTGAAATGCCACCCTGGGGGCTGAACGTGCCATGGGCAGAGCCTCTCAGGGGCTGGGAAGAATTGCAGAACCACTCTGTTGCCTCACAAAACAGGCATATGCTTCACAAGAACATACAAATACATACCCAGAAACATATGCTACGGAAGAACAGTAGAAGGAAAGCTTGCAAGATAATGCACGTCATTAATGAACGTTCATATGTATGTAAAGAGCTGATGTTTGATAAAGCTGTGTCAGAGCACGAAATGTTTGTGGCTGTTTTACCTCCCACTAAATTTAGTCCTAACTGAGGAACACAGAGACACGTTCATCTCTTCACGCACCTACACCAGGCATAATAGATAACATTAAAAAAAAAAAAAAAAAAAAAAAAAAAAAACAAGAATTTCCTAGGTTGGAAGAGACCTCAAGGTCATCGAGTCCAACCTCCAACCTAACGCTAACAGCCCTCCACTAAACCATATCCCTAAGCTCTACATCTAAACGTCTTTTGAAGACTTCCAGGGATGGTGACTCCACCACTTCCCTGGGCAGCCTGTTTCAGTGTCTAACAACCCTTTCAGTGAAGAAGTTCTTCCTAACATCTAACCTAAAACTCCCCTGGCTCAACTTAAACCCATTCCCCCTCGTCCTGTCACCAGGCACGTGGGAGAACAGGCCAACCCCCACCTCGCTACAGCCTCCCTTGAGGTACCTAAAAAGAGCGATAAGGTCACCCCTGAGCCTCCTCTTCTCCAGGCTGAACAAGCCCAGCTCCCTCAGCCGCTCCTCGTAGGACTTGTTCTCCAGGCCCCTCACCAGCTTCGTCGCCCTTCTCTGCACCCGCTCAAGCACCTCGATGTCCTTCTTGTAGCGAGGGGCCCAAAACTGAACACAGTACTCGAGGTGCGGCCTCACCAGAGCTGAGTACAGGGGGACGATCACCTCCCTAGCCCTGCTGGTCACGCTGTTCCTAATACAAGCCAGGATGCCGTTGGCCTTCTTGGCCACCTGAGCACACTGCTGGCTCATATTCAGCCGACTGTCAACCATCACTCCCAGGTCCTTCTCTGCCTGGCAGCTTTCCAACCATTCCTCTCCCAGTCTGTAGCTCTGCTTGGGGTTATTGCGCCCCAGGTGCAGGACCCGGCACTTGGCCTTGTTGAACTTCATGCAGTTGACCTCAGCCCATCGGTGCAGCCTATCCAGATCCTCCTGCAGAGCTTTCCTACCCTCAAGCAGATCGACACACGCACCTAACTTGGTGTCATCTGCGAACTTACTGAGGGTGCACTCGATGCCCTCATCCAGATCATCGATGAAGATATTAAAGAGGACCGGCCCCAGCACCGAGCCCTGGGGGACGCCACTAGTGACTGGCCTCCAACTGGACTTGGCTCCATTCACCACGACTCTTTGGGCCCGGCTATCCAGCCAGTTTCTAACCCAACGAAGCGTGCGCCAGTCCAAGCCAAGAGCAGCCAGTTTCTTGAGGAGAATGCTGTGGGAAACAGTGTCAAAAGCCTTGCTGAAGTCAAGGTAGACCACATCCACAGCCTTTCCCTCATCCACCCAGCGCGTCACTCTGTCATAGAAGGAGATCAGGTTCGTCAGGCATGACCTGCCTTTCATAAAGCCATGCTGACTGGGCCTGATCGCCTGCTTCCCCTTCAAGTGCTGCATGATGACTCTCAGGAGGATCTGCTCCATGAGCTTTCCTGGCACTGAGGTCAAACTGACAGGCCTGTAGTTTCCCGGGTCTGCCCTCCGGCCCTTCTTGTAGATGGGCGTCACGTTTGCTAGCCGCCAGTCGATTGGGACCTCCCCCGATAGCCAGGACTGTTGATAAATGATGGACAGTGGCTTGGCCAGCTCCTCTGCCAGTTCCCTCAGTACCCTTGGGTGGATCCCATCCGGCCCCATCGACTTGTGCACATCTAAGTGCCGTAGCAGGTCACCAACCAGTTCTTCATGGATAATGAGGGCCACATCCTGCTCCCCATCCCCTTCCACCAGCTCAGGGTACTGAGTATCCAGAGAACATCCGGTATTGCCGCTAAAGACTGAGGCAAAGAAGGCATTGAGCACCTCCGCCTTTTCCTCATCTCTTGTAACTAAGTTTCCCCCCGCATCCAGTAAAGGATGGAGATTCTCCTTAGTCCTCCTTTTTGTGTTGATGTATTTATAGAAACATTTTTTGTTATCTTTAACGGCAGTAGCCAGATTGAGCTCCAGATGAGCTTTGGCCTTCCTAATTTTGTCCCTGCACAGCCTCGCTACTTCTTTAAAGTCCTCCTTAGTGGCCTGCCCACTTTTCCAAAGCTTATAAACCCTCTTTTAAAACTAAAACTGCAGTGAAAAAAAAATCTACCAAGATTCACTATCTCAAAAGAAAGTTAATGATGGTCTTAGGGGCTATTCAGCTTCAGACCTCAAAACACAAGTTTAAATGCAAATAAGTCTTTAAATACCTCAAATACGTTTTCAACAGCAGTACCTATAATAGATTAGCCTTCAGTAAAGGTAAAATAGCTCAATCACAACAGAAACAAAGCTCCACTCCAAAACCAACTTGGATTTAAACCTTTAAAAAGAGGGAAGGGAGTTGAACTGTCTTGACCCAAATCGTCCATCCTGCTCTGGCTGAGCACAGAAACAGAATACTCTGAGAAAGACTGTATGTGTTTCCTGGACTTCAGCAAGACAAAATCTTACAAGGAGTCTTACTGAAGTTTCATGCTCATTCCCTAAATGAGGGAAAGGAACTCCAGAAAAGTCTTCATCTACAACATGCTGGTGATTATTTCAATACTTTAACCTATGCAGACTGTATGCAGCTTTAGAAAGTCTTACGCTTTTGCCAGGATTGTATAAAGTTCTTACCATATCAATTTTTCCAGAGGCACCACTTTGAGGAAGGGACAAATCCAGCTGAAGACTTAAAGGGTTCTCTTGCCATAAGTCAATGTGTATGCAGTAACTGATTTTCTGTGATGTCTACACAATGTTTTCAGCAGAAAACTGTCCCAAGTGATGTAGCATACTGTGACATCACATTCACTGACATCAGAACACACCAACACCTTTGCCAATACAAGTTATTTTGCCATGCACTGCACAGTGTCCTAACCTAGTACAGTCTTTCACCTGCAAGAGAATATTCTTCAAAGCTCAAAGTAATTTAACTTCTGATATGTTGACTTAAAGTGTACTTCCCTTTGATTTAAGACATTGCTAGGTTGTTTGGGTAATGCTGCTTTAAATACTTCCTTAAAGTGAAATATATTTAACTGAGTCAGTAAATTTAATAAAATAAACTCACATATATTTTAGTCATCTTTTACTTTTCAACTTAAAACATTTTAAAATACTCTGAACCACAGTGTTAGACTATGCACTAACTTACATGTTAAGATGCAGTCAAAAGACTAATATTTAACCTTTGAGAGTACCTGTACAAATCCTACATTCATCTTTTATGAGTTAATTCTTCACAACATTATTTCACTAAAGCCCCTCTATCAGAAAACTTCTTAAGAGTTTATCAAGCTTGCTACAACTCTCATTTATTTTGCTTCAGACATTATCACCTGAGTCAGCACCCCTGAAGCTCTTCTCCACACAAACTGTGGAGACCTTCTTACAGCTGTTTGCAAACACTCATGTTTCAGCATTCATAAACATACACCAAGGAGCTGTTCCTTGTGGTTATAAACCAGAACTCATTAATCCCCACAGGGGCAGGATCAAGGCCAAGAGGAATTCTCACTACCTGACTCCTCACTTCGCTGCTTATTTCCCAGGAAAGAGAGATTTGCAGATTTGCACGGCAAGAAGAGGGTTCTCCAATTTCTCTGAAGAGGTAACAGGAAGGTTGCCATTCTCTTACAATAAACCTTCAGTTGGAAGAGATGTTTTTGTTAATACCACATTTACTGTGGAATTTCTTATAAGGGCTAAAGTTTGAGATCTTTGACAGGGAGGTCTTACTTTCCTTCTGCATACAACTGCTTCTGCATCTATTCTACGTAGGCATTGCACAGCCTGGCAAAAGACTTGTTCCACAGTAGTGCAAACATTGCTTAAGACAGCTGCACCTAAGCCACAGACTTATTGTCACAGGCTATGGCAAGAAAAAAAGGTTCTGTGTCTGGTACATTGCATTTCAGCAACCAAAGCTGGAAAGGAAGGACAGTTTACATACTTCAGTGTGAGCAACATACACAGGCAGCTTCAGCACAGGGGAATAGCCCTCCCTCTTGCCTCAGGCTGCCTGTGCAGGTCTGGGTTCTGTGACACAGAGGCTAGGGACAGACCTCACAGAAGAGGCAAGGAGTACATCAGTACACAGCAAGCAAAGGATTGTCCTTCTGCATCAAGCACTGACCAGGTCCCAAATTGAGTACCATTCAACCTACAGGAGAAATGTGTGGGAGAAGGGATTCTGTAGCCGAGAATGAGCAAAGCTATCTTAAAACCTTAAAACGTACTATGAACATTAATTTGCAAGTGCTCCTGACAGCGGTTCCTTTAATAGTTGATTCCTTTAAAGCAGGCACTACAGAGAAAACTAGTAGAAGTTACTACTTTTCCTTCATGTTTTTTCCAATAGCCTCTGCATCAACCTTTGATGAGCAAATCAATTTTTTCAAAAGCTACTATGTTGCCTCAGCAGAGCAGCCCAGATATCTGTCTTCCATTGCTTGCAATTGCCACTAGAAACTCAGGAAGGACACACATGCCTCAGCAATGTCCTGGAGGGAGCTCAGCTTGTTCTCCTGCACTCTGGTCTCCCATGCCTGGAACATCTAAATATTTTATCAGTAAAAGCCAAACATAATATAAGAAGTCTCACTTCTTGGCTGTGCAACAAGCATAGGACCAGTAGACTTGATGGACATCTGGACACAGCTTCTAACAAACCATGAGCACAAGCTGGAGGTGCAGTTGCTGACAATGCTGCATGACTATACTTGGAAACAAATAGGTTACAAAACAATTCATTTAGCAAACTTCATATTTAGGCTCAGAATATCACTTTTTTCAAAGCAGTTCTAGAAATACTTAAAATATTTCAAGAGAGAGTTTTTATTTATTAACAAACAGTTGCAATATGTTTGGCAAAAGGACTTCTGGAATCTTCTCATTTATAGGATTACATTGTTATGGTTTTCCAGATGTAGCTTGGTTTAAAATAGACACATTTAAAGAATACCTTTTTTGTTGTTGCTGTTTCTACTTAACCTACAGAAATCCAGTGTGTGCAGCATGGCAATATTCATCTTGGATTCAATACCTTGAGTATAACTTTACAAATAGCAAAGGGAGAAAGCTTCAGTCCAATAAAATCAAAAACTTCCAGTTGCATTATTACTTCTAAAGAGACAAACAGCACTTCACTTGTTTCACAGACACTAATGTAATTTCAATATGTCTTTGATCTTGTCCAGACCAAGATAAAAGGCATCTTTAAAGTATTTTAACCCACTTTTAAGCAAAAAGGCATTTTTGTACAACCTAGCTTTAAGTATCCAAGATAGCTGGCTAACTAGGAGGACAAGATCCTTCACTACCACCTCTAGAAGCTATCCTTACTGGGCTCAGAAGGCAAAATATTTGTCTCCTCACTTAACTTGAACCCCCTCACTCCAACCCATTCATAAAAGTATCCTGTTCAGTTAGGAGGGAAGTCCATTCAGAGAATGATTCCTCTTATATTATGGATAGTACCCTTGAAATGATTTGCCATATCTACCCTTCAAATGACTAGTGAGGGCACAGAGCTCTAGGCAGCTTAAATTAGGAGACATTAATCCCACTGCATTGATTACACAGCAAGGATGAACAACCACCTAAAAAGAATACTTGGTTCTTAACTTTTTGGCAAACAAATTCAATTCAGAATTAAGCACCAGCCTTCAGTTAGATGCCTGACCAAAGTTGACTCCCCTCCAGCAGTTAACACTTGGCCAACAGGCATTTCAGGAGTTAGGCATTATGCCATGCCTTAGACAAGAAAACACAAGAGAAAAAGTAGCAGTAGTAGTAGCAGAGTCCAGTGTTCCAGTTCCTGGTAGAAGAATGCAGCTTTGAAAGAGCTATGGTGTAACCAAGTTCAGCTGTACTTCATCATGTGCAGTCAGATTTCCTAGTGGCACCTACACCTTCCATCACAACATGCAAGCAAAACTTCTGAAAAGCCTTGAGAATACAGCCATTTGTTTTTGGAGTTAACAGCCATTTGACACAAGCCAAACAAGCTGCAGGAGTTTCAAGAGTCTAGATCACCAAGCAGATGAAGAACAGCCTTCATCTATTCCATTATACACAAAAAAAATAAAATAACTGTCCAGAGACAAAGCAAAACAGAATCCAAAATCTCTTGCTCTGTGTCCTCACCCAGAAAAATCTGGGCACCTGCATTTTAAGCAAACAGCATAGAACAGCTCATCCCAAAAGGCCCAACAGCAGTTTGGCACACTCTTGGGAATGGTAGTTAATATTCCTCCACCAAGAAGTAAGGTGACTTCATCCAAACACGCTAGGTGAATGCTGCAGATCTCTTGGATAAAAGGGGGAATGACACTGCTTCCTCCTCTACTCCCCATTTCATAAGCCTAACCTTAGAGCTGTATTTCTTTTCCAGGATGACATTTCATCCTTATTACTATTCTATTGTTAAAGGAATTCATTCTGAAAATACTCTACCCATGCAGTAACCTGACTGAGAACTGGAGATGGAAGAGGAAGAACTGCTGTCCCTTAATGCAACATAATCAGATCATTTTGTAGTTCATATTTATGTCAAGAGGTAAGAAAAGTTATTCTCACCCAAAAGCACTTACTGAAAATTTAGCTTAGGTACCCCATAGGCTTATGTGGTACCAAACAAATGTAATACAAAGTTCCTATGTCAAATCTACCAGAATGCAATTTATCACAATAGTCATAAATAGCAGAAGCTATTTTATTGCCTACAGCAAAAGCCTTTCCTCTCTTCCAGCCATGAAAACATCAAGTGCCTCCCCCTATTTTAAACTGTGTAAAAATCTCTCTCCTCAAAGATGAAGCCATATCAGGCTTCAACATCTTTTACGAGGGTTTAGGAGGGAAAAACCCACTCCACATTACATTTCCAACTTTCCTCTGAATTATTCTAGGTATAGCACTACAAGACAGTTATGGCAATATTGCATTTGGAAGCTTTCCAGAAATATGTACGAACAGCAGGCTCTTTTCATAATGCATTCAAGTAAATAACATTATGTTAGTCACACAATGAATTATGTTCTGAAGCATGCAGAAGAAAACATGCCCATGCAACACCGCAACTGTATAAAATCAAACGGTGCTTTAACCTGCTTCCAAGCCTCAAATATTCAGACAGCCTATTATTCTTATATTGATCTCACTGTTTTCTGCACTGGCATAAACGCAGCTGTGAGACTAGTAATTTGCTGATTTAGGCACTGGTTCTCCCATTGTACTTGTTCCAGCATGACTTGGTCAGCATGTAATCTCATTTGTAGCTTCTGAAACTGCAATAAATAACAAACATATATACATATGTGAGGGACTTGTCAAGCAATGTAAGCTGTATAATTATCAAAGTGGAAATAAAACACCATCATTGATTATATGATGAACTACACCTCAGCTGGCAAATTCCAAACACACAGCATGATGGGAGAGAAGTAGCAGTTCCAAATTTCTCTGTATTAGCAGTGACTGTGGGAGACAAAATACTCATTAAGAACAAGCCTGGGAAGCATTTAGGGAGTAATACATGAGCATGCATATTTGTTTGGATTTACCTTAACACTGTAGAGCATTTAACCAGAAATGCTTTCTTCCACCAATTTGATTCTCCTAAAAGATCTTTTAACCACACAGCATTAGTACTATTCCATTTATAATAAGTAAGGCTTTTACCCATGTAACATTTATTTTAATTTCATTTATTTCAATGTTTTCCCATAAACACAAGATTTAAACTGATTAGTGAGCTGTACAATTAGTAAAGCAACAATGAGTATCAATTATGATGGGTTTCATTTTCCTCTGTATACAAAGAGTAACTACATCTGCAAGTCTCAAGGAGTTATTCTCATCAGCTATTTTTGCTTCCATTTTCTTTGATGTTGTCCTTAAACTAGAATAAAGTAAGCAAGATATGAAACAAATCCCTGAGCTGATATGGAGCATAAGTACAAAAGCCATCCAAGGAATGGATGCAGAGGTCGACTGAAAAAGCAAGTGCCAGGTGAAAGAGAAACAGTCCCCAGCAAACCCTTCAGAGGCAAATGGGAACCCAAGCAGAATTCAATTTTCAGTTCAAGTCAGCAGTACTGCTGGGGAATGGCCTGGGATAGTTGTCTGCTACCCATATTTGAGACTGTAAGGATTAATTGTAAGGCTTTTTTTCCAGCTATAAGTGTATGGCTACATAAACAATTTGGAAAAAGCACAAATAGGACTAACCAAAACCATGATAGCCAATACACCACTCTATACATCAAAAAATTTGCTCAATTCAGTATTGCTAACTTATGTAGGTATATAAGAAAAATGATATTTCAGTAATATGCTGCTTTAATGTATTTTAGTTTTTTTGTTTGTTTGTTTTAAATCAGTCATCATTACACAATTTGAATAAAGTCTATTTTGGACTTAAGAACAGTATACTAAGGAAGCACAGTAGGCCAGCCTTTACCTATTGCTCTTAATTGGTTAGGCATTACACCCCAGAAACCTTGAAGTCTGAACAAACATCTATGCTACTTTTAGATTTATAAAACATCCAGACCTTAAAAACCTGAGTTTAGCTCACAGCTCAGAAGCTGAGATACTGTACTGGACCTCTCCCCTGGCTTGAATTTCAAACCTTGTTTGCATTTCTGCCAGCGTGCTCAACTATTATGTTGATTGTCTTATTTCTCGGGTAATGAACGAGCCTAAAGTGACAGGAACACAACTGATTGGGAGGTCTTGAAGCTCTACCTGGAAGGAAGCAGGACCTGCAAAGCCCTTCCTTGATCAGTGATGTGCAGGATATCATCCTGTTGGCACAAGGTGCAGGCACTCAAGATGGACTCAAGAATTCAGAGAACACATTCAAAATTTTTAGCAATTTCAGCTGCCCCACTGTCAAACTTTATCCAGAATAAAAACTTTCTTGTTAAGTCTCTAGTTTCCCTAACCCCCCTCAGTTCATTTTACAATATTCCATAGTTTGATTAGGTTTTGAAATCATTTCAGCAGGAGAGAAATAAGATGAACACTATCCATTAGCTTGTTTTATGACAACATAGCTGCCTGGCTATAGCAGTTTTGTCACCGTGTTGCTTACTCTAGTTGGACACTGTCCCAAGAAATAGTGGACTGAGTGTTAGTGTTGTCAAGAAAAGTACAAGTGTTGGTTTTGTCTCCATATGAAAACATTTGACTTCACAAATCAAAGCATCAGCTGACAAAGCCAGGTGGCAGTAAAATTCAGGTGTTTAATTCTTCAAATTTAAGTTCTCAGATCTGAAGTTTCAGACAATCGGAAGTGCCATTGTGAACTCCAAAAACTTAGGTTTTGCTCCAATCTGTAGGAGAAAAAACATTGTATGGAAAATAGGTTATGGAAAACAGGTGTGCCACCACAGTGCTAGAGCCACAGCACCTTTTAAATGCTTGAGGAACATCAGTCCAACAGCTCCAAAAGCATTCAGGATCAAATTATGTCCAGCTTCTCTCTCAAAGAAGGTACCTCTTCTGGAGGTATGGATAATACAAGGCCCAATTCTCAACTAATCTATAATCCCAACAGAATTTTTTGCTCCTTTCTACCCACAAGAAAACAGATGATGTGGAAAAGGGGTGCCAAGGGGACAAGCACAGCACTATAGCTCAATATATAACATAGTGATTTACTTCCAAAGACCCACAGGCACAGAAGGAAGAGTAATCAGCTTTGAAAGTACTCTTTGATATGCTACAAGCCATCCAGGCTCATGACTGTCTCCAGATACAGGGACAAAAGTCAGCTTGACACCGCATTTTGTCCTCTCAGCTCTCACTTCCCATTTTGTGACAGGAAATAAACAACTGAAATTAGGACCAGAGCCTCCAGAAGGACAAAAAATATGCAGTCTTCATATGAACAGCAAGTACACTGGAAATGTCCACTACCAATGAGCTGTTGATCCCAGTAAGACCTAGACTTGTATTAAAACAATACACAAGCACTTAATGAATTAAAGAATAGTAAGGGATTTCAGATCTAGTCAGAGCAGCATTTGGTCAGGACCCTAAAGTGTGCACACAAAAAATAGCAACAGGGCTGACTTCAAATCAAATGCAGTATACTTTAGAGGGGGCATAAGAGACCTGGAGATTACAGCAGCGAGTGAACAGCCTGACTTGAAGCCCTCACACCCACTGTCCTTGTCAGTTCAAGCCACTCCAGGCTGCGTGTGCCAGCAGCACCATGGGATCACTAGAGCATGCAATAGGCTATGCCTTCGTTTAGCCATTTGAACAGCATTAACTCTCGTTTAGCCATTTGAACATTGTTAACTCTCTCAGAGAGGTTGGCCACGGCAACTACGGTGCTTGCACACCACCTTCATCCTTTGATTCAAAAACACAGGGAAAAGTATGACTATTCTTCAGTGTCACATCCAATCAAGTATTGCAAAGCTTAAAGTTAAGATATTTTTTAAAAAGGCATATACAGAACAATTTTCTCTCCATGAAAAACAAAACATCACTTCTCACTGATTTTAATTTACTAAAGCCTTTTCCAGTCATGCATCCTGGTCAAAATTTAAGATTCTTTCTGTCTAAAAGACGTCATTTACTGAACTTTATGAGCAGAAGATTGCTGTTACTGACTGATTCAGAAGACTGTTTATTAGTGTCTAAAATGTTAGTATCCTGAATTTATTGTGGTATTTTTTGCTATCTAGGACAAAAATGCTAATTTATAACAACAGGACAGTCTTACACTACTGCTTAAAAAAAATATTATTCCTCCAGTGGGGGAATCATTTACAAGATGCACAGTGCCATTGATGTTAGACTCTAGTCTCCCTACATTTTAACTGCCTCAGCCATGCCATGACCTGTTATGTGTTACCTTTGGCTGCACTGTGTGATGTAAACCCTTTGTATATGAGGAATGTCACTAACAGTAACAAAAGAATCCATTAAAAAATATATATAGCTAAAAGCAGAAGTTTGAAAACAGAGCAAAAGCAAGCTAGAATGCATCGGGTTTTTGTTGTTGTTCTTGTTGTTTGTGTGTTTTCATATATTACTGACTTTTCTCAATCCTACAAGTCAAATTTAATCCTATTCACCAGAGTTGCACTCAGACTTAGCACATATTATCAAACTTAATATATACACACACCTTGAGGACTGAGAAGGCTAATTCTTTCAAACCCGAGGTGATCCCCAGTTGTTACTTATTATAATTTAAAATGGGATCCCACAGATTCCACTTGAGAAAATGTCCCAATTCTTTAGATCAGCCAAGGAACATTCAATAGAAGACCAATCAAGACATGAGCTCTATTTATGTAAGGCTTTCGATTACGGAATCTAGCTGAGCTCTATTTTGGTCCCCATTAGTAGTTAGGGCAACTGACAGGCCCCAAACATCCCTGAAGGTGCCGAAAGACCCAAGAAGCAGATGCTAATGCTACAGCTTTCACTGGGTGCATCCCTGATGACAGTCTTAAAAAGTGAATGGTATGAGAGTTACAATAGTACCCTTACCAGAATAAAGATCTTCCAATTCTAGGAGATACCCTCCAGTGATTACTTGAACCTCTGTAAAGCTATTTTGAACTTCCAGAGTGCTTAAGAACAGCTTTAATACACTGGTGAATCAGACCAAGAAGCTATTTAGCTGCAGGGACTACTGGAAAGCACATATAAATGATCTTTTCCCAGGGAAACACACTCTCAGATTCTCCATTTTCCCCACACACAGAGGGATGTTTTCAGTAGTCTTTTGGTGGTTATTACATTAAAAGCTCCTGAGCACTGTCAGGCACTGTTTGAAACAAGCATAAAGGAAGTAAGACAGATTTCTATACAAAGTACTAATCTGTAGTATGACCTGTGGCTGAGCTACAAGCTATAGCCAAGACCACTATACTATGTTTCAATCCAGTCCCAGTACAGCATAGGAGCTGGAGAGAAATGGCAGAGCTGCTGACCCAGTCTTGGGTTAGAGACCTCACAGTTGTTCCTACTCCACTTGTTCCTAAAGCAAAGCCAATTTCACGTTGACAACATCAGCTTGCTGCTATGGAAGCAACACAACTCCACAACTGATGATATGCAGAGAACATCAAGCACTTCGAAGAGTGACCCTTACTAAGGGTTTATAGACCGAAGAGCTCACACCCTGGGAACCTTCCCCATGTCCCCAAAAATACTCAGCCATCCTTAACTCATGGTAAGTTACCTGAAGGGCTGGTTAACTGATATCAGGAATACTGTGGTACTTGGCACCACAGTAGAGAGGGGCTCAGTGGAATGGGGAGCAATACATGTACTGTAGAGGCATTCACAGCATCCCCAGAAGTGAAGCTGGGCCTGACAGCTCTGAATCCTCGACAAAGCCTAAATCAGAGGAAAAACAGTTTGACTTTCAACACCCATGGAGAATCTATGGAGTCAGCAGTTAGGGAAAAACATCCCTGCTGGTATGTAGAACAATTCTGTTCTGAAAGTCCCTTAAAGTCAATAAACACAGCATCCTGGTATGCTATTTTCTGAAGAGCTTCTCTTCAGGGAAGAAGGGAAGTGACTCATGAGCTCTGAACAAGGGGCCAAGCACAAAGAGAGGTTTCAGAGAGAGCAGGCACCAGCAGCTAACCAGCCTGTTACTCGCATGTTTCTCATTAGGAACACAGCTTTTAACAGCTGAGGTCTCAGTGCTGTATCTTTCTTCATGTTATTAACATCACTCATGCTGACTGCATGTTAACTATGCTGCAGGAATTTGTGTGACCCTGCTATTCACCTAACAGTTCCTTTATATCAGATCTGTTTCATATAACTCTGTATTTGGACCTCAAGTCCAGGAAACACTGGTACAGAAACACTCAGTAAAGGCAGAGAACTAAGCATAACAGATCACATATGGGGTATGTTAGGACAGTGTGACCAGGGACAGAAACAGAGCAATCTCCCCTTAGATCTGGTCAAAAAAGTAGTTTAAAAACAATAAAACACCTTTTCTTGTACATGAGATTATATATCACATAAGCAACTATTTTCTATCTAGCTGCAGGAGACCCACAACTAAATATACAGTTCTGCTTACACAGTATTTTTGACCCCCTGCCAGCATAAAGAAAACATTCCCCATGAGGATCAGCCCCATACAGGCACACATACGCTGTGTAATGCAGTAGTGGGCAGAGGGCCCTAAGACACTCTAAGATATCTGGTTCTACCTTGCTACCCACAGTGCTAACATGCAGAACATCTCACCTGGAAGTGGTTATGGCTTTCATGGTTATATAGGGGGAACACACCATGGACTTAGCCAGCACAGCCAGAGCACCTGGGGACACAGCTCACAAGCTCCTGGTGTCTAAGCTGCATTGCTCAGCTCTAGCTCAAATGCCTCTGCCCCAGAGAAGCCCACAAGGCAAGGCAGAGCAAAAATTCAGAGGTCCTAAGCATTAAATTAAGTGTACACACATTGGCAAGGGGGATTTTTTCTCCAAAAGAAAATGACTCATCAACACCTTCCCTCAGCCCCATTCCTACTAGTATAAAATCAAGGCAGGAACTTTTCAGTGTGAGCAGCTGGCGGTCTGTTCTTCCTTAATCTATGCATTGTTTGCCATTCAAGGGCTTCCCCACTCCTCCCCACCCCAGCCTCAAATATCTAGTTCTTAGTATACTTCTTGGACATAGATGGGCTCCAGTAACTTATTAACTACATACAAGATACGCTGTGTACATAAAGAGTCACTTTGCCTGGGGCTCAGGGTACCATTGTAAAAGGTAGGGAGAGCCTGGAGAAAAGTTCAGAGGCATAGGATCAGAAGCATAGGATCAGAATAAGATCACAGAATGTAGGGTAGCAAGAAAAGGGAGTTGCTGAGCTGCAGTAAGAAACCCATTAGAATGCAAAACAGACTCTCAGAGGAAGTCATAGGTAGTTGATGAGAGGTAGGAATATTTTTTCCCCCTTACACATCACTGAAAATTGATTTGGACAAAGTGAAGAGAAAGACAAGGCCAGATTCTCCCCCATGCAATACTTCTAAAGAAATGCATTGAGGAGTCCTGGACAGAGCTAGGAGTCAAAGATACAGCTGCTGGAGATAAGTACTTAAAACATTTAAGAACATGAAGTCTAAGCAAGATTCAGCTTATACATCTGGGAACACACAAGTGCAAGTACACAGCATTAAGTGCTTTTCTTGAAGACATCCCTTTGGGTAGCACTTGAGGTAGCATGTTGCTACAAACATATCCCTCACTCACTTCAGATTTGGTGGATAAAAACAATACAGTGCCTCTGACTCAGCAGATTAAGTATATCCCAAATGCTGAGCATGCAGGTAACTTTGTTAAAGTCATCTGGGATTATTGTCTAGCTCTAAGTAGTATAGGGCTTCAGTCCAAATCAGCATTATTTCTATAGAATCATTAAAATGGGTTACTAAACATATTCTCATATTTAAGAAAGTTTGAACAAGCTGAGAAAGGATCAGTGCATCAATGGCTATTGAGCAGTGACCCAGATACAACAACCTCTGCCCTAGGAAGCCCTGAAGCAACAGCTTGCTAGGAAGAAGGAAGGTAATACAAGGGAAAGAATGGCACTCTTGCTTTAGCCTTTGCTAAGCAGCTGCTACTCAGCAACACCAGAAGAAGGTTCTGCACACAATTTCATCTAAATCATTAAGCACTCCTCTAGCACCTGTAAATAAATGTATAGTCTACGTATTTCTCCCTCTCTCTCCTGATGAGGGAAATCCTTACAAAGACACCATTAAACAAAGAATATGTTTCAGCAAACAGGTATTTTTCCCAACAAAAATACCTGCTGCATGTATGCTTACCTGTTCTGGCAGAGAACAAGAATTACATCTCATTTTACCTTAGTCACCCCAAGCTGACAGTGGCAGGTGCCTCACAATGAATGTCAGAGGCAAACAATAATAATCAGCAGGTAAAGACAAGCAACAGCTGCATTTTTAGATTCTTGTGACTAACAGGCACAAAAGGTGGTGAGCTGCTGTCAAAATTCAGTCTTCAGCCACGTGCCTGGATGACAGAATGAGAACGTGACTTTGCTACTTTCTTCATTATTGCCTAGAGATAGTGGAAGCATAGCAGATAGAAGACTCAAAAGAAAACATGCAGTTTCTTTCTTTAATGCCCATGCGTTGATTCCAAGCTCTAACAAATAATTACTTAGTTCTGTCTTGGCTTCAGGGCAAAAATAAAAAAATAAAAAAATCTCACTTATTATTCCTTGGTGGAGTGCTTTTCAATTATTTCTACACTTCTTTCTTTACTTGACCTCTGTTAAATGATGTGGATGCAAAGAAAGAATATTGTTTAATATAGAGTAAATTGACTACAGAAAAGAGAACTGCTTGAGCATTAAAGCCTTTTCATCTTGCACCGAAGACCCCCATAAAAGTATTATGACAGTCAAAGTCAAACTTAATTTCTTCTCTCCCCCCACCATCCCTCAAACCCTTTAGACTTACTCCATTCAAAGTTCCAGTTATTTTATTCCAAATTGCTGTTCTCTCACCATCTCTGATGAACATCTAAAATTTGCATACCTTCCCCTTCAGACAGCAGCAAGCCTGGCTGACCCCCACACTATCAGAGCAGAGTGCAGGTCTCAAACCCAACAGCCACATCCAGTGAAAAAAATCCAAAATATTTTTATGCTTAAAGCAGGACTGGTGTTTACAGGCACTAACACAGGATTCAGAAATCTATGGGTTTCAGGAACTGCATCACTTTTGAAAGCAGTGCTGTGCATTATTTGTTGCTGCCAAGAATGCTACTAGGACAGAAAACAAATCCAATCCAGACTGAAAGCCACTTGGGGAAAAATCCCAGAAAATTAGTGCTGCTGGACTAATGAGTATTTCATACTCCTAGAAGGAAAGGAAGAGAGCCGCAATGCTGTTTAAAACAATTTTAAGGATTGATTTCTTCAACCTCAGTCTGTTTCATATTTTAGTACTCCGACGTTCCCCTCCCCCTCTCCCCTTCCTAGTTCAAATGCTTTCCTTACTTCAGACACCTAGCTGAACCACTTCACATGCATCTCTCCCACCAACTCTTCTCTGGCATTGCTGCCCCTAGAGCATCTTTCAAGTCTTGAGAGATAGCCTGAAGACAGCTTCAAAGCTGCATCAGCTGTGGATATCACAGAATCACAGTATTTCTAGGTTGGAAGAGACCTCAAGATCATCGAGTCCAACCTCTGACCTAACGCTAGCAGTCCCCACTAAACCATATCCCTAAGCTCTACATCTAAATGTCTTTTGAAGACTTCCAGGGATATGTAGTAGAGCTTCTCTTCTCAGTTAGTCTCTTCAAAGAGCTGCACAGAACTCAGAGTCCTCTTTGCATTTTTGCTTCAATTACTTGGTTCTCTTGCTGTGGACCAACTTTCAGGGGGTTGGCAGTGAGAACTTCCACTATGAAGCACGGACACAGCTCAGCAGCAACAGCAGATCCTTCTCACCACTAGCTGCACTGGAGCTGGTAGTCAGACTAGTTGATACATATCAGGGTGAGCCTTTACAAGTGGTACTGATTAGTAGACTTGCTACTGGCCCCAGCAAGGCCAAGGATTCAGTGAGAATCTGCAGCAGCCTGGCCCCACAGGAGGCCACCCCACAGGTGAGAAATGAGCTGGACCTGCAAGGAGGCCTCTGATACTTGCACCTGCCTGTACATTTAACAGATTTCCAAAGCTGTCGGCACACTACCTTTCACCAGCACTGAAATCACATATATGCCAGTTTACTGCAGCAATTGGGAGTATGAAATGAAGAGGTCAATAAGGACTCTGAGGGGAATTCCTGACCGGCAGTATTTCTTGTGTGGGCTAAAAACTGATCTGAAAATCTTTGTCACAAGGAAAAACAGCCTCAGGGCTGCTTTAAGTTGCATAAACTACCACACCAGCAAACAGTACGAGTGTGGTGGTGTTTGGATTCACCTTCTCCTGTCACTCCTTTCACTCAGACCTATTTTGGGAGATTTCCATAGAGGTGAGTTAAAATGCATGAGTGGAAGGAGATTCTCAAAGCAGGCCTCAGTGGCCATATGGTATTTACTATTTAATCACAGACAAGACTGTTTGCCAGCCTGTAGCTTTCAAAATGCATTACAAGTGTGCCAGAAAATGTTTCTGCAGCAAGGCAAAGCATCACTTTGCTTTAATAGCTCTCCTTTCCACTTTACTGAAGGGTTACTCAAGGGTTGCACCTCCATGCCACCAATATAAAATAGGATTAGCTACTCTGAAGTCTTTACTGTAAATATACAACCATGTATATACCACCCCAAAAATTCTATAGACCTAAATCTATAGCCTGGTTACCTTCACATTAATAAAGGTAATTTGTAAGGAAATGAAGTAGCCTCCCTATAAAGTAATTGCAGAGAGGAGTAGAATCATCTTTTCCTTTCGCTCTATAGTATTGGTTTTAGAAACATACCTTTTAGGGTATTAACTATTCTTAACAACTGAATTAACCAATTTATAGAAATATGAATATCTATTAAAAAGTCTAATGGGTCAGTAGTTTGTCTACTGGTAACATCCTTCAAAAAAACCTGCATTGCATAATAATCTTTTAAAGACCTTAACACACGGCATGCCTGCACTACTTTACACATGTAATTACTACATTACCAAGTTCTTAGAAAGCTCCCCCTTTTCTCTGGAGAGAGATTTAATCATTCAGTGATTTCCTTTCACTCAAACACACAAGTATCCTGGGAAGCATTCTTATCTTCTTACACTACTTGATATGGTTTATAATTTCCCACTTTATCTAGCTGAGTAATCTTTCCATGAGCTATTAGTTTCTCATTAAGTCTGTTTCCAAAAAACAAGAGCCTGTTCCTACCTGCTGGATCAAGCAAGCAAGGATTGTTGCCCATCATTTCTCAGGCTTTTAGACACAGCAGCCCACCTGGGCCTCAGCAATTCTCACCCTCCCCTGTCTGGGCGGCAGCCCAGCCTCTGGGTGGGATGGGGAGAGGAGACCTAGTCAAAAACATTGAAAGCAGACACTGACCCTCACTCCCCAACCCCATAGGTGCTGGGATCCTACCAACAATAAGGATGGTGTTTTCCCCTTCTTCTACCCCACAAACACACACTGTTCCAGCTACTTACCCATATGCTATTTACCACTTCCAAAATGGTGACAAATAACCCACAAAGTCTGGGCCAAAAATAAGCCCAAAACTCTTTAAATCCCTACAGTATCACAACCTGTTGCAATCTAGGAAAAAAAAAAAAAAAAGTCAGTAACTTGTCACATAGGGACAGGAACACTCCAAACCCACTACAGCTGGTGCTGTACCTGCACCCACACACCCTGAGACATTTCTGAATCATTACAGGACACAGCAGAGGTCAAGACCCCCCACTTGGGATGTGCTAGCTTGGCTCTAACAGCCATTGAGGCCACCCTCCTTCCTGAGGATGCACCCAAGGTCCTGACAAGTTTATGTTTGACCTGTGTGTATCTGCATGAAGGGTCAAAGCCTACTGGTTGCATTATACCCCACGATCAAACCAAACAGCACACTGCAGTGTTCTGGGAAGCTCAAAACACCCCAGCAACTGCTCACTGAATGCTTCTGCATTTCCAAGATGCATGGACACATGCATTTTAACTGGTGCTCATTGTTTTCTCCCCACTTAGGCAGCAGATATCAATTGGTGGCTTTCCATCTCCACAGTTGCTCATGACATGCATTCAGTAAGCACACTCCCTGTTCCTGTAGGAATATACAAATTTGCTGCTAGCCTGAAACTTGGTGAAACACCATTTGCTTGCAATTAATCCCCACCGCAGTATTAAAATAGCTGATTGCTGCTATGGGGGAGCTGCTATTTACTTGGGAGCTTAATTCATGCTATGGTGAGGTCACAGGGAAAATTTTTATCAGTTTAAATTGGCTTTGGATCAGGCCACTTGCTCTCTACTGTGAAGGCACTCATTTCCATAGTGAGCTCTTGTTACCACCACAAAGACACCCATGCCATTAACTAGGCTTGAGAGTCAAACTGTATCTGCTGAAATTCATAACCATAAAAGTACAAGTCCAAAGACACAGGAATTTGGATGTTACAAAACTTATGGTCAATAGCCCTGGTAGAGTTGCTATTGCAACTTGGCTTCATCAATGATGTCACCCTCAGCACAAAGATAGTGACACAGAAAAGGATATTTCAAATTTTTCCTCCCAAGCAGATGAGCAGACAGAGCTGCAGAAAGCACTAAGAAGTCTTTCCTTGTTATCCCTGAGGCATGAGAGAGAACAGTCAAAGTAGAATATCCTTCACTGCCACGAGGAGACAACTGTGCTCCAACAGACCTCATGCTCGTTTTAAGTCTTTGGGCTGCAATTCAGTCTTACAACAGAGCATTTAAAGCTCAGACCTCCTTTGGTTACTAGAAACAGACTATCCTCTTTGAAGAATTTGGGGAAAGGGGGAAGAGTGACACATGTATTCACCACAGTTGATCAATTTTAGGTTTTAGGAAAGTGATCACATCATAAAAGTATCAGTAAATATTTAAATAAGGGCTTCTTTACACTGAAAAAAAAAAAAAAACTTTTTTTTTATTTTTTAATTTTTTTTATTTTTTAAGCTACAGAGTAATGTTTGAAGTGTTCTGATCTTACCAGGGGAACTGTTGACTTTGGGAGTTAATAGCCAATATAATATTAAGTACACATTTACAGCTCATCAGGAGGAGCACACCTGCTGATCAGAAATATGATGTAAAAGAAGAGTTGTTCATGAATTGTGGTCATTTGCCTCCTCAAATTTCCCTATTGACGCACAAGATCAGAGTCCCTGCAAAGAGAGCCAAGCCTGCTTTCCCTGAATCAAACAGCAAAGTCGGTTTTATTTGAGAAAGCCAACCAGTTTGGGAGCATAAGTCTTGCAAATTATCTCCCCCAACACGAAATTCATTTTACCCCTGCCAGAGCTGCTTACCCCAGACTCCCCCAGCATAGTTAAGTGAGAATTAAGTCTACAGCATGCAGTTCATCTCACCTGAATGTACATGACAACTGATCAAATGAACTTCATGTTTGACCGTTTCAAAGGTGTCACAAGGACCAATCAAATGGTAACAAATAATGGGAAGAGAAACTGGACTAAAGCTTGTTGAGAAAACTATGTTTGGTACTATCCAGTCCATTGAATTTTACATAGCTGCAGTGGCTAGAAGTAAAACACAGTCTTTGGCCATGTTCTGTACTTAGGGCACACCTATAAATAGCAAGTCAATGGACCACAGCAATAATTAACTGATGCAGGCATGTCTCAAATATACAGAGCCTGTAGAGCTGGCCTGAAGACAGCTTTTAAGGTTTTGCTATCTATTCTGGTTGCATGTTGGAAACCAAGCAAGAGCTTTAGATAAACTATTTCAATAAAAGCATTTCAAATAGCCATTAATGACGGATGGGTTGATTCTTACCATTCAGGTCATTCACATAAGTGATGAGTACATCTTCTGTAACTCAAGAGCCTAGAAGCAGTAGAAGTTTGCCTCTTTAGTGGAAATAAGCATTATAGAAGCTATCATCTCATCCATAACACATTACTAGAAAAGGTAGAAGCATTGATCTTGCTCTTGGAAAAGCTAATTATTGAGAGAAAATCTTCTCTCAAGCTACTTATAAGCACACTAAATATGTCTTTCACCTACATATGCATTCACACATGAATAAGCAAAAAAGTTTAGGTGATCCCAATTCTACTGGCAAAAAAAATACACAATTATAGCAAGTTTCCAAACAACATTAGTCTGCATGATGGTAAATTTGGACATTATATCAGAGCCTGTAATGAGACCAGGTTAATACAGTCATTGCAGTTCTCAGTCTTGCATTGCACTGAGATATTAGGATAATTCATTGTCAAAAAGAAACAACTAACTAGATGATAGCTTAGAGCAGGCACACAAATCATGAGCTGACATGGCATATAACAGGTCCAGTGCTATTAACAAAAGATAATGATCTATTCCCTCCCATCCATCCTATAATAAGCAATCCTTCAAATCACAAGGATTTATTTGTCTATGAAAAGGCCATATACCATTATGCATTTATGGCATGTCATTTACTAATAGATGGCAATCTGGGAGGCAAGCATCATAGACTGCTTAATTTATCATTCACTATCTCCTACTGTTCCAAGAAAGTTTTGGTTTTATTTCTTGAGTTGTTAACTTTGTTTCTTAAGGAAATAAAACTTAAGCTACTTATTAACAGATGCACACATGTATGGATAGATATGCACACATATAGCCCCCCCTCACCTCCAGTAGCTTTTGAACTTACTAATTCCAAACAAGTTTTTACAGAACAGCAGAAGTATTAAACTCAGTGCTTATACAGAAGCATTGAAAAAAGCAAAACTAGTGCCTGAGGGAAGGGCTACAATTATTAGTCACCACAGAATCAGCTCAGGCTGCGTGACAAAGCAAGACTAAGTTCTACTGCTGTTTCCCATATTTAAGTTACAACTGAGAAGATAAACTTGAGACATGATGAGTTCCTAAAAATAACTCTGGGATTGCTTATAGAGAAATCACTTGAGTTTGTTTTTTTTTTCTTTCTTTCTTTTTTTTCCACTTGCAGATTCTTGTATTCTTTTTCAGGGGAAGTGTAAATCTGTTTAGGGCATTTAAGTGTGTTGATGATCATCTTTTATGGCCTCTCAGATAAAGCTCATGGATCCACTAAGACTGATGTACTGCAACTTGTAAAATAACTTACCTCATGCAGACTTCTTTTATCTGCAGTGTGAGGCTAGAAGTTTCAGGAAGAAAAGAGAGTTGCACTATTTCCTACAATGGTTGAATTAGAAATATGACTGAGCAACCTCTTCAGTAGTGTTTCAGCATTTCTTGTTGTTAATTTTATTGTTTCAGTTGTGATCAGAAGCAACCTTAGCTTTGATTCATACCCTTTTTTAACAAGTATTTTTAATAACCTCCCTTTCATATCTTGACCAGACATCTCTAATGTTTTGTTGTGGAATAGGTTACAGAAAGGGCTTTGATCATAGCAACCTCTTCCCCTCCTCCCTACCCCAAAAACGTCTGGTAAGCCTGGCCTCAAGACTAAGTTGTTGTCCAATTCCAGGCAGCAGTACACTGCTTCGTAAACAGAGCACCCTAATCAGGTTTGCTCCCTTAAAAGCAATCTAAGTAGGATTGTCACCTTTTATTTTTGCTATGTTAGAACAGATAGATTCTTCTTGGCAACATTTCAAAAAAACATGATTTGTCAGATACTTGCAAATAAGTTTCCTTACTGATGTTCTATTGAAGAGAAATAACCTTTCAAATGGACATCTATTAACTTTCAGAGACATTATTTATCTGATAACAGAATTGATGCTTTGCTAATTGACTGCTAGCATAATGGATTCAAGAGAAACCCATTGGAGCATGACAAGAACAAGGAACACATGGCTTCATAATAATAAAACAACAGCATTCTTGGACCTTTTCAGACTTACCCAAACTTGTATATTTCAGAATAGCAAGACATTTAAAACTTGTTAGCAAGATTCACTGGGCCACAAGACTTCTCATAAGTTTTCATGAGGAACATTTTGTCCTCCTATAAAAAGAGGAGCCAAAAACTTATTAGCCTTCTGTTTTGCCTTTTTCCCCTATATAACAATGAAATGTGAATGGTAATTTTCAACACTTTGTTTAATACTTCTGTGTCAGTTTTCAAAAAAATAGGTTGTTGATTTGGAAAAACTAATTCTATTCTCTTAAAAACAGGGAGCTACAAAGTATTCTTTTCACAGTTTTTTTTTGTTTTTGTTTTTTTTTTTTTTTTTTTGGAAAGGCAGCCCCACAAATCTGCCAGGTATTAATGTGACTCTGTTAGGGTCTTCAGGGCACCTGTGGCCTTCATGGCCCTTGCTGGCCTCACCTGGAGCCCACATACTCACTCACTGCCTGTGGGGCCCCATCCATGGCAGCTCAGCCCTGGAGCTTCAGTCCTTGCTGAACCTGTGGTGCCAGCACAACTGTGCCCAGCCCCATTCCAATATACTGACTGGGCTTCCCCCCCCCCAAAAAAAAAAAAAAACAAACAAAAAACAGACCTACATGGTAGCCTTATTTCCAGTCTCACTTCTGACCCTGTTGGCCCGATAATCTTTGTACCTCCATTTTAAGTAGCCCCAGCTCCAGCCTTCTGTTCCTGACAAGACTCTCCTTGGACAGACCCCACACCTGACTCATCAGCTCCCCTTGTTTGGGACCATTAGTGTCACTAAACTTGGGACTAGCCTACTATTGTCACCACATTCTCCAGAGCACAGTCCTGCATTAGGAGGCTCTTGTACGGCCTGTGCCAAAGTCACCCTCAGTCTCAGCCCACCTTTCCTGCATGGAGTAGCCTGTCAGGCTGCTCAGTGACATCAAGTTGAGACTAAAATACAGGAATTTGTATTCTTACCTGAACAACAAGATCATATTAAACATCCAGAGAGAAACACCTTTCCCCTTGGATTTACTCCCATGCTGCAGACAGCCCACCTGCCTGGCCACAGCTAGTCAGTGCTGTAGCAAGGCTTGCTTCAGAGCAATTAAATGCTGCTTTTGAAGGCCTAAAGTCAGTAAACACTGCATGCAGAGGCAGAAAGTACACAGGCTTTGGAAGTTCAGACCAGAATTGCACCCACTGTCTGATATCACTACTTATGAATAAATGAACTGGACAACTTGAGAGACACAGGAAGCCTACTTGAAAGTACTTGGGACTAAGGAAACAGCAAGGTATAAGAATGGAGGCAAAAAGAACTGATTTCTCAAAATATCATGAGTCAATTATTTATATGCGTTAATGGAGAGCAATATTTCCATTTCAGCATCAGCACACACTTGAGGTGCTGTGAAAAACCACCAGAGGTGTGAAACAGCTGTCAGTCATGTGAAAGACCAGGATTAAATACCCTTCTCCACCAACAGCCTTAGACCGAGCACAGCAATCATCAATCAGTCATGCAAAACCCATAGACAGTTTACTCCAAGAAAGAGTCCTTAAAGATACCAGGATTGCTTGGCAATGCATACAAACAAAATCACATGGATGATCTGCCCGCAAAGGAATATTAATGTTATAAATGAGGTCTCAACTAAATCTGAATTTTGTAATATTTATAAAATAAATATTTCTAAAAGGTATAAAAGGCAAGTAAACAGCGCTGGGTGTGCGGGGAGTCTATGCCCCACCAACACACACACACAAACATCAAACATTCTAAATATACAGAACATTGCTTGACATACTAAACCCGAGTATGCCTATACATACGTACAATCAGGAAAGGCAACAAACAATCCTTTAAGTTCCATGGCTTAACAGTCTCCATTTTTCATTCCTTTTCTTGATTACTAACAAGTCTCCATTTTCCATTCCTTTTGAACTATATGTCTCGCTTTAAGTTGTCAAGCAACTTGGTCTTCAGGCCTTATGTATCCCGTTCTTCCCGGATCGAAGAAAAGCATATCCATCTCCTTTTCAAGGCCAATAGGCCTGGGTCTAAAGGCACGTTCAGGTCAACAGGGGGCATAACAGCAAAAGCCTTCGATGGCTGTAGCAGCAGAGGGGCCCATGGCGTAGCAGTCAGATCAGCAAAGGAGCCCGCAGCTCCCTCACTGTCTGGCAAACCACACGTTTCTGACTGTGGTCCCACATGTCTCTTTAAGGCCTCAGAGACTGCTCGCCAGGTGCCAAGCAATCCCACTGCAACCTTGTCATTTTTAGTTGCAGAGTCACACACCTTGAATTCAGTTTGGTTCCATATTTCAAACTCATAAACTGTCCAACTGTTAATAAGGAGAATAAGCTGTAAGGTTACCAGGACAGTCTTTGTTCCTAAGGACGTATGATTCCCCATAATGCGCAACTGCTTACCAGCGAGAGGCAGTTGTGGGCACAGGTCCGCTTCTCTCAGCTCGAGCTTCTCTCCAGCTCCAGTGCGCCTGTTTCCAGCAACTTTCTGTACGAGCTTCTCTGAGCAGTTTGCTGAGTTTGGCCGAATCTATCTTCATGAGGCAATCAAAGTGCCTGTTCCCATCCTGGTCTCCATCCTGCCAGCCTGTTCCTCTTCTTTTTCCTGCTTCTTTATCGATGTCGTAACTTCATCGTGTTGCCTTTTTTTCTTTTTTCTTTTTCTTCTGAGGGCAGTTTCCAAATCTCCCCCTTCTTTATTAATATCAACTATTTTCTCGACATGAATTACCACTCCATATATAACAGTGGCTTCTGCAAGAAATCAAGCTCTTGGAAAGCCACACAGGCCTGAATCCTTGCCTTTGTATGCTGTTTTTTAAACACTGCTGACATCTCCAGAACTGCTGTGCCTCTATGGCTGTGCTGTACCCTTGTACCTACATGTCTGGCTGCTAGTCTGTGCCAGTCAGATAAGCTGTGAATGCTTGTGTCCTCTACTTAATATGGTCCCTGTCTGAAAGTGAGATACTCCCTGCCTTAGGTGGTTATTGGCTAAACATCATAAGGTGCTTGAATTCTCTGCTAATGTCTGCTAGTGAAGGCAATGAGTAGCACCTGCTAATTTTAATACCTGGAGGAAATACCAGTGGTACTAAGGGTTCATAGAAGGAAGAAGCCAACAGAAGACTGCTGGGGTTTTCCTGTGGACAGTACTGTGGTTTGTATGTAACTTTGAATAGCCCTGCATACTTCATGGGGAAATCAGTTCTCATATGAATCCAGTATGTGTTCCTTCTTTCATATCCTCTATGGCAAAAATCAGTGCTCCTCAATAACTGTTTTGACTCCAGCTATAATCAGGAATAAACATAGCAACATGGCTGTGACTTCAGTCTGTGTGCAAAGAAATGTAGATGTCTAAAAGTAGTTGATTCTTAACTAATGATCCATGTTGTGTGTCAATAGATCAAATGTTACTGGTTCCTAGCAGTTCTCCATGTCTGTCTGCTTCCAGAGGGAAGTGGGATGTAGAAAAGTGTAGTTTGATGTATTTTGGTTTGTCCCCTCTCCTTCGTTTGTGTGATGAGAGAGCTTCCTGCATCACTAGTATAGGCCTGTTACCATATGATGTTCTGTCTGTGCTCATTTCATCTTCTTCTCTCTCCTGGTTATAGTTTCTATAGTACAACACAAGCAGAAGCGAAACTTGTTTCCCTGGAGCCTCTGTGTGGAGAGAGGTTTAGTTATCAATGGACAAGGTTTATTACTTAGGCCCAGTTCAGGCGTTTTGGCATTTCCAAGAGGATGTATACAAGGCTGTGCACTGCCTGAGGGAGAAACAAAACTTTCTCAGTGAAAGAAACAAAATCACTTGAGGGATGTATTCATGGATAAACTACAACTTTGCTGCCCCTTCTGTGATGTTTAGGGCATCATGTGGATTGCATGGGCTCACGGGTGTGAGGGAAGCATGTGGAAAGTTTGCTGTCACCTCCACCAGCAGCTGGGGCAGAGGGACAGCCTGGCTGTCCTCCTGTACTGCCTACCTAGCCTCCTGATCACCTCTGTTGCAGTCCCGGTGCAGGAGGTTGCTATTTCTGCTGCTTGTATAGTACTTGTTAGCAGCAAGCCCAGTGGACCCTAAGCAAAGCAAATAGCAGGGCATGGCTTTTCTAACCATCCACAGTGTTCTGCTGCCCAAGGCAAAGTCCAGCTTTCCCTCTGCCTAGGGGCAGCCCTGGGGAGGAGCAAAAACCCTGGGTGGCTGCCAGGGGGAAGTTTTGGCACCTGCACCAGGTTGACACAAAGTCCTGGCCAGTATGCAGCTGGCTGAGGGATATGTTTTGTAGGGGGTTACTAAGGCAGGGTGCAATTTGCTTATTTTGTCTTTTTATTAGTTGGTTTTCTTGGCTGTTCCTATGCATATGTAAACACTTCCTCCCTGTGTTCCCGTACCTCTGTTGTTTCCCCAGTGAACTGAAGTTGCTGTTACTAAATTCCTTTTTCCCATCTTCATTTTCAAGCATGAAGGGAGGTGATTAATGTGTGGGAAGAGGAGCTGAGTAGCAGAGAAGTGCTGAAGGCAAGAAGTGTTTCCTGTGGCATGAAGGGAAAGGTTTCTGCTGATCTCGCTGAAGTCCTATACTGCTGGTTGGGACTGTCCTTGTACTGAGGAGGAATGGACCCAGACCAAAGCATGTCTGGCTTCTTATGTAATGGAGATGGTCAGATGAGAAGCTGGATTTTTTTCTCCCTTGTTGGCCCTTTGTTCTGTAATGGCAGTAGCTGAGGCTCTAGATCTGGGTGCTGGGAGTAAGTGTTTTGCACCTAGATCAGAACCTCTTTGGCTGCAGCACTGAGATCACTCTGAGGAATCTGCTTGTTCCACCACCTCTTTTCCCCCACACTGATGCATTAAGCAGACTGCTCAAACTAGAATGTGTGTGATGTAACTACCCAACACATGTGTTAAAGAGCTCTGAATCTCATCAGCTAGGAAGTCTGAGCATGCCCCCTTTCTAATGCTGACTGCTGTTTCTACATTGTTCCTTCCTCACAGAGACGGGATTAGTTTATGACACTGGACAGAGCACTCAGGCTCTCTGAGTCTCTGCTAGTACTTCTTACTCCAGAACAGTGATTCCACCGGAAGCATAAACTATTATCTACAGTTTAGCCCAGCTAAAGCTTTGAGGCAGTTAGAGCAATAATTCACTTGAACCATCTACTCAATATAATTCATGTTGTATGTTGTGTGTAATAATAATTGCTTTTCAGTGGAGTAGAATTTCAACTGTTCAGCAACAATAAACGTTGTGTAGAGTTTTTCCATGTCAAGCAAATAGGTTGTTCTTAAAAAAATAACTTTTGGAGCAGTAATATTTGGTATCATTGCATAAAAGAAGCTTTTATGTCAATTGAAAGTAATCTACGAACTTGCAATGTTTTTCATTTTTCAATTCAGTCCCAATCTCTTTTTTTGTAGTACCTTTCCCCTTACTCCCTTCCCTCCCTCCCCACTCTGTTATCACAATGTATTGTGGAAAGACCACCATGGACTTTCCCTGTAACTTGCAGCTCATCTTCAAGATGGTGTGATATGAAATACCTTTCTATTTTCAGAACATTAAGTTATCAAAGCTAATATGGCCTGGCATGTGTGGTGACAAGCCATTCCATACTCTGAAAAGTAAGGGATACTGTGCATGACAGGGCTGTTTGGAAGCTGGCCACAATTTCAGAAGCATTTTTAAGGCATGTCTTCATTCGATGTATTTAAAACCTACTGTTGACTCCTATAGGTGATTAGCTGAAGTATATGGTTTGAACAGATTTGTTTCTTTTATGTAATTATTTAGTCCTTGGGAGGTAGTAGTTTGCAGTTGAGATTTTTCTTCAGTTAACTTTTTTTTTAAAAAAAAAAAAAAAAAAAAAAAGCACAGGCTTTAATATACTTGCTGCTGGATTTCTTTTTCCTTCTGCTTTCTGCCACAGCAGTATATAATTGAGTCTGACAAGGAGTATAGGCTTGTTATAGGTTACTCCCTTAAAACTATGCTTGGCAATCAGCTAACTGGCTTCTTTCAGCAGATGCATAGCTATGGAACCTAAATGAGGTTTTTGTTTGGTTGGTTTTTTGTTTGTCTGGTTTTTTTTTTGTTTTTTTTTTTTTTTTTTACAACCTGTCCCTTAATACAGTCTCAATTTATCTCTCATCTCATAAAATAGTAGTGTTTGTGGCAGATGAGAGCAGGGCTTGTGTGGTCAGCTCTCTTCCTCCAGCTAGAAGACCTTCAGAAACTGAGTGATATGGACCCAGGTTTTCTGTCTAAAGTTCAGAAGTCTTGCGAAGCCAATGAAGCAGGAGTGAAATGAATTCAAATATAGGCTGCAGCAGCAAAATTTTGGCCTGTAATATATAACACATGTTCGTTCTTTCATTTGTCTACTTTACAAGAGTTAATGTGCAGTATTTTCAGGGTTCATAAGGGGGCTTTTCTCCCTCTAGGCTATTAGCTACAGTAATGGCTTATTAAGAGTCAGGTTTTCTTCCAGCTAGGGGAAAAGTGGCCCTAAAGGAGAGGGGGAAGAAGATGTTTAAACAAAATGTTCAGTTTTCTCAACTTAACAATACAATGCCAGAGGAAATGAATCAGATGAGTGATTTCTGTGAGTGTATGTTTTGCTTTAAGAAAACAAAGTTTAAATCTTGGCCTCCCAAGAGTCAATAGGGACTGTATTTAACTTAGAAAGGCAATGTGGGTTCTTGGTTCAGTTGCTAGGCGTGGAGGAAGGTTATTTCCAGAAGAATAAATGTTAGTTAGGTTCCTATGTTGCATAAAAAACTCAGAGATACTTTCCAGGATTACATTCTGGAGAAGAAAAAAAATAACCTCCTTCTTCCTTACCCTACCCCTGGGGAAGAAAAAAAAAATTCAACTATAATGCCCTGTCCTACAGAAATGGAGATCATCTGCACCTGATGCAGTGTAGTGACATCTTCTTGCTGGGACATGGCACAGCTTCACAATTTCTGCCTGCTGTGGGGTCAGACCAGCTCTGAGAAGCCTGCTCTAAATTGTGCCACACTGAGCAGCCCTGAAGAGCAAGGCAGGGACTGGCAGGCAGGGACTTGAGAAGACTGTAAATAACCCCTTTTTTTTTTTTTTTTTTTTTTTTTTTTTGGACTTGCCTGTTGTGATAAGCTATAGGGAGGTTTCCTTCTTCTTCATTTCCTTCATTAGTGAGACCCTCAGTTCTTCATTTGGAGAAGGTGTAACATGAGAATGTGATCCTGTCCCTCACCCAGTGTGGCTTAGAGCAGTCTGTTTGTATATGTGTAGTCTGTAGATTATTTTTGTTATATATGGAGTGGTAATTCGTGTCGAGAAAATGGTTGATATTAATAAAGAAGGGGGAGATTTGGGAATGTGGCCATGGGGGTTGGAAAGCCCCATGGCTGAGATAACATTAGACTCTTAACGACGAGGCCATCAGGAATATAAAAGAGTTTAGAGGGAACAAAGAAGGGTGATTCAGGAGACTTCATGGAGTCTCCGGTTTCTTGTTCTCCAGATGGTTTCTTGTTCTCCAGCCGTTAAGGCATGGATGTTTCTGGGTGTATGCTGTTGTTGTTACATTCAAAGTTGTTTGACCAATGAAAAGCTGTTTAGAAAAGAACTGCTGTGGAGAGAAGGGTATAAGAGCCGAAACGGCCCTCAGAAGAAAAAGAAAAAAGAAAAAAAGGCAACACGATGAAGTTACGACATCGATAAAGAAGCAGGAAAAAGAAGAGGAACAGGCTGGCAGGATGGAGACCAGGATGGGAACAGGCACTTTGATTGCCTCATGAAGATAGATTCGGCCAAACTCAGCAAACTGCTCAGAGAAGCTCGTACAGAAAGTTGCTGGAAACAGGCGCACTGGAGCTGGAGAGAAGCTCGAGCTGAGAGAAGCGGACCTGTGCCCACAACTGCCTCTCGCTGGTAAGCAGTTGCGCATTATGGGGAATCATACGTCCTTAGGAACAAAGACTGTCCTGGTAACCTTACAGCTTATTCTCCTTATTAACAGTTGGACAGTTTATGAGTTTGAAATATGGAACCAAACTGAATTCAAGGTGTGTGACTCTGCAACTAAAAATGACAAGGTTGCAGTGGGATTGCTTGGCACCTGGCGAGCAGTCTCTGAGGCCTTAAAGAGACATGTGGGACCACAGTCAGAAACGTGTGGTTTGCCAGACAGTGAGGGAGCTGCGGGCTCCTTTGCTGATCTGACTGCTACGCCATGGGCCCCTCTGCTGCTACAGCCATCGAAGGCTTTTGCTGTTATGCCCCCTGTTGACCTGAACGTGCCTTTAGACCCAGGCCTATTGGCCTTGAAAAGGAGATGGATATGCTTTTCTTCGATCCGGGAAGAACGGGATACATAAGGCCTGAAGACCAAGTTGCTTGACAACTTAAAGCGAGACATATAGTTCAAAAGGAATGGAAAATGGAGACTTGTTAGTAATCAAGAAAAGGAATGAAAAATGGAGACTGTTAAGCCATGGAACTTAAAGGATTGTTTGTTGCCTTTCCTGATTGTACGTATGTATAGGCATACTCGGGTTTAGTATGTCAAGCAATGTTCTGTATATTTAGAATGTTTGATGTTTGTGTGTGTGTGTTGGTGGGGCATAGACTCCCCGCACACCCAGCGCTGTTTACTTGCCTTTTATACCTTTTAGAAATATTTATTTTATAAATATTACAAAATTCAGATTTAGTTGAGACCTCATTTATAACACCACTAATATTTTTCTACTTATGAGGCCTCATATATTCATTTTTTCCCCACCCAGCTAAGCAGTAAGGTTTTTCTTGCTTGCCTGAGAGTAAAGAGATGGAGTCACATACTCAGGTCTCCAGAGTACAAAGTCAGAAACCTAAACATAGAACAAGTCTTCTTCCTTTTGTTGGGTTTTCATTGCCAGTGTCATTGTGGATCAGCAAGGTGACTACCTAACCACACAAAGAGCTTTGTCTTGTGACTTTAACTCCATTTTCCGAAGTACCTCTGCAACACAAATGCTAATTAATGCTTTGCTTGTTCTTTTTAAAGTTCACTTACAGGAAAAATTTCTATTGTCAAACTGTTATTTTAGTAGTTTAGCCAGAAAACAAATGTAAGTCAAACAGGAAAATTAACCCTGTTGTTTCAGGAAGAAACCTGGAAAGCCTGAAGGTGACAATACCAATTACAATTAATCTAATTTATAGAAAGATTTTTTTAAACACACTATCTGCAGCTTGAGTTACTGGCATTTCAGGGATCTTTTTCATTTCCTTTTGACCTCAGGTTTTCTTCTCTGGGTATATTTTCTTTAAAAACAAAAAACAATCCTAAGTGATCTCAACTCTTTTCTACCCTCTTCCATTGTGGGTCCCCCACCAGCTTTTTCACTTTAGCTGTAGTAAATTAACAAACCACAACGAAAATCATCATCTCAGCAGGGAAAAAGATCTGCTTGTTTACATGAGTGATAGAGGCAACTCCAGAACTAACAAGAACTTAAAACACTCCTCAGTCTTGGTGGGGTTGGAAGCCATCATTCCAGATGGAAATATTCCCAAGATGCTCAATAAGAAATAAGATTTAAAACAGATTTTAATAATCTAAGTGCTGACAGATCCTTTAATGAAACAGCTCTAGTACTCAGTTTATAGCAGGGTAGTCTGAAGTTAAATAATAATCTAGTCCTAAAATCTACAGCATAACGTCATTAGCAATCTCTACATCCTTCAACTTCTTCACAGTTTTAAAACACTTAGCAAACAATTAATTAAGCATCATATCACCTTCCAAATGAAATGAAAGAAATCACCATGATAATATACTGGATCTTTCTGCCTGCCTTTCAGGCTGCTCAAACGATCCACTTTCTCATCATCCTCCCAGATACAATACCCCCCTCCTCCCTTATCAACCACTCCCATTGAACCCACTATAGACGCAGAGGCATGCAGACATTTCAAATCAATTAGTTTTAAAAAAGGGATTTTTTTCACATTCTAAGCACCCTGCCATTGCAGAGTCCAGCATTATTTTCCTCACCATCAGCAGTTGTGCTCCAGTGAAGTAACACTTCATGCTGACCATAAAGGGGGATCAATATCAGATGTTACTAGAACAGGAGCCATGCTCCAAAAAGCATCTTTTCCATTACTCCCACTCACTGTGCTTTGGTTCATAACACAGAGAGGCTGATAGCCCACAGAGCAGACTTCTTTCAAATAAAGCTTAACAGAGTGATCAGCTCCATTTGCTAATGGACACTCAGCTTGCTGAATGAGGTTAGGAGTAACCCCAAAATATATGTACGCTGTAGATAGCAGGAGCTAAGCAATAATTACTCCTTTCTACAGGCCAGTTCCTATGGAGCTACGCTATTTTTTAATACAGACTTAGCCACAAAGGATGTACTCCAGAGATGTGGTGATGCTGTTTAACTTAGCGTGTTAGCAGAGCAGAAAAGCTAAAGCACCGGAATGAAGGTTTCAGTTTATTCCTTTTACATAGCACTTTGTAGAGTAAAAACAAAAACAAAAATAAAACAAACAAAAACAAACAAACAAAAAAGCTTGCTTAAATTCCTAGAAGCAGAGCTAATTGCCTAAGACGGCTAACAGACAGTGGAGACATTTTCTTAGTACTTAGACAACTCCAAAAATCCAGTTAGAGTAGTGCCCGTAGAAGGAAGAGCACATATCTAGAGTAACACTTCACCTAACCTGTTTTTTTTTCCCCCTTCTTCCTGTGAAAGGAGCACCTGCACCCCAAGTGAACTTGAATTCTACATACAATGCTAAGAAATCTTGAGCACTCTCTACTCAGAAGAGATACCATTCCTCCTGTAGAAAACATATGTCAAGTAACCCACAAACAAAAATAAGAAATGAAGTGATGTTGAGCTGGCACATAACTACGCAATGCTCAGCAATGCGCAGCTAGGCGATGCCCAGCATCTGTTTACCAGACAGACACACCTCTGTGGGTGACTACATGAAGTACCAAGTAAGAACAACTTCACAGTCAGACAGAAATCTTCCTGGGCTTTATACCACAAGAGTCACTTAAAACATATAACTTACTCAATACCAAGAAGACCTCAAAAGAGGTAAACTAGTATCACAGCACACACGGTTCCTAGCAGACTACAAGACCAAATGCAGAACCTCAGCTTTCTAGCCCTTCTATATAGACAATGCCTCCTAACTATGGAGGAGGGGAAAACATACCTACCAAAGGCGTCAAGAGCTGTGATTGATAAGGCAATGATGCACAAGGGCTTAAGTAGGGCCAATTAGCACCAAAGGAAGGTTACAGCGTTCTAGTAATCCATCTGATAAAAATTATAAAAAAGCTTAGAGCTTGAGCATGATTCTGCCCTGTTGTGAGGTTTTTGGATTTCAGCATTACAATAAAGAGCAGGGCTGTTTAAAGCTCTCCAGCATCACTGCAGCAGTTCAGCTGCATTATAGGCCAGTATGTGCTAATCTGCTTTTGAAGGAAAGGCAGCTATGTTGGAATAACAGCATAATTATGAAGCACTGAAGATGCATGTCATATCAAGACCAAGGTTATTTTTCTTACCTGTAAGCAATTTCGTCTTTGAACTTCCAGCTGGTGTTGGAGTTGCAGTACCTGGTCCTGTAATTTCAGCTGCAGGGAAGACTCTTCTTTTTCTTGTGCCTAATGTTTTGGGGGATAAGGAAAAATAAACTGTTTTGTTTGATTGATTTTGTTTTTACAACGAATCAAACCCTTTTAGTACTGTTTTGAAACACAAGTCACCAGCATTGGGAGGTGAGGATAGAGAAGGAATTGAAATTTTGTCTGACCAGTGTTGCTTGGTCTTTCAGATACCTCAGTTTGGGTGTATTGATTAGTAGCCAGTCACGGCAAAGGGGCAGACTCATCAGGGCAAACACTTTGTCTGGTAACCTTCCTGCACCCCTGCCTCTCCTAGTGCCTTTTACAGTATATATAGACACTGAGCCTCGTCTCAGCAAGGCTTCCAGGAGAGGTTTCTTTGAGCCTTTAGGGGGTCAGCATACCCAGTGAAAGTCTGCTAGCCTGGAGGCTGGTTTTGATGATTTATAGACGTGACAGAAAAAGAAGCAATTTTTGGTGTTCTTTTTAAAATGTGGTGACTTCATTAGTATTGTTGGAAGCCTTTTGACCATGCAAAGAGACAAAGAAAAAACAAGCAGGTGCACAGAGACTTACTTAGATCCTCCCTTCTTTGTTTCGTAACAAGTCTGTTGGAAATGCTCACTTGGCTAAGAGGAAAATAATTATTTAAGTTTGGACCCTCTTAGTCACCACATCTGTCTGAATAGATCATGAGCCATTGTTTTCTTCCTCTCTGATACTTGTGCTGGGGGCAAGTTTTCCTAAAGTTACTGACTAGAACATTTGATTTTCTGGCTCAGCTTCTGGCAAGGAAATGACTTGCTGCAGGATAGCTGCCCCAGGTAGATTCCAGTGTAAACTTCATGTAGATAAGAAATGTAGTTACATTCAACACTAATTCAGCAAGAGCTTACAGAGTCTTACTAGGTTCAAGATCTTCTTTCTGGGAGTAGAATAGAGACAGTCAGAGGGTAAACAAGTCATACATCGTCACTGAAGAAGATTAAAAACTGATGTTTGTTTATTTTTAATTTTAATGTATGGAAACATTAAAAAAAATAAAAAATAAAATAAAATAAAAGCTGTGTTAAACATTAGCCTGGGGATCACAGAACTTGGCACAAGATCTTTCCCAGTTTCACTGGCATGTTTAAATACACACTACAAAAAGACAACTGTGTCATATAATGTAGCCCCATTACTATATATCATACCTAAGCAAAGGAGTAGTTAAGATGCTCAAAGCACCGCAGAGGCAACTAAAGTTCATTAGGTAGAACTTGTTTACATCCTTACTATACTTCTTTTTGAAGGAAAATAAGTGTTTTCAAATAAGGAAATATTTTTCTCAGAAAGTATCTGGTTTCCTCAAACGTGTTTGGAAAAAAAAATCTCTGCTTGGTAATAATAATTATTTTTCCACTGAGCTATGTTATCAGAGAACTTATTTCTAGCCTTGTTCTTGAATTGGTGTTTGAATTGACCTTGGACAGGGCTTGTTAACTTTGCTTTTTTCTGAGGTTCACTGGACTGTGGATGGGACCTGTTGCTACCACTACCCCTGCTCTGCTCACCCAGCTCAAATCGTGTGGGTCTGTGGGACCCTGCCAAACCCTTCCTGGGTTGCTCCCTGATGTTGTTCAGCTTACTGCTTGCTCTCTTCTGGGACAAGGAGTTTTCATGCTATTGCTTGTTTATTTTATGACAAAGATGTTCTGCAGATTTTCCACTGACGATGTTAAGTAGTAATACTTAGCAAAGGATGGTCATCTCTAGATATTAGAGCAAAGAATTCATAGTTCTTGATTTCTGTTATTCACAACACTGTATTTCTATCAAGCTATTTATTTTATTTTTTTTCATTTTCTTGGTACCTTGTTCACACTGTCTTTTGGTAGAAGTAACACTGCTGATCTACTAGTTGACTTGTCACTTATGTTAAATAGATTTTATATTCTTTCAAGGTTTTCAGATGAAATTTAGCATTGACATTCTGAAAATAATTATTTAAACCTGCCACAGTGCCCTCACACAGTCAAACTGGTGTTACCATACACAAACACCAGGATGTATTCACTTCTGCTGTCTACAGAGAGTGGAAGATGTGTAGAAATGCCTGGGGTTATGCTGACACTCTGGATAGTTCAACACCCTGCTCAACATTCTCAAAGTCCCAGGACATTCAGCATCGCAGTGATACCTGGAGGCAACTCTTAATGGTTTGCTGGCAAGGAAGTTTATGAGCTTTTTTTTTTTTGTTCTTTTTTTTTTTTTGTTGTTGTTGTTCTTTTTTTTTTTTTTTTTAAATAAGTATGGAAGAAACAAAAAGCCAGGCTGAAAGAATTTTATGTTTACCCAGAAATGTACAATAGCAACAAGGCAACTCCAACCCAAGACTGCTGCTGCCCCTGATCAGTTGATGGCCAGTCTTGGATGGGTAGCATTCTCTACCACACTAGTGCTGTTGACTGAACAGGAGTTAAGGAGTCTTAAAGTCAAATCCTAAATTCTTAAATCCTAAACTCAGGCTAAGTTCCTAAGTTCCCCTTGGCTCCTGAGCAAAACTTGCTGTATCAAGACCTGAAGGATGCAGACCTGAAGTATACAGTTCACCTCTACTGCCAATTAATTGAGAATATCATCCACATCACTGAATGGAAACCATTTCCACTTTATCATTATTAACCTTTACAGTTTTTGCCAGTGTCCAGAAGGCTTAAATGAGTTTGAAGAAACAATTTGCTAGGCACACTCTCAGTAAAGAGACAGCATCTGTCTCCAGGAGTCAAAGGGCAATACCTCTAAGAACAGGGCATTTTGCTGTGGGCCCTATCCATCAGAAGTCTTTATTCTCCCCCTGAGGCAAATGAAAAAAACAATCTGACTGGCTTTTCCGCCCTCTGCTAAATGTGGTAACTACTAAGGTCATGAAGTCCAGCCTGCTACAATCACAGAATATACTTTCTAGTTAAGCCAGTTGTGCAACAAATGCAATATGCAAAAATGCATCTCAGCATTCCAGCATGAAAAAGGCAAAACATCACAAATAGAAGAAGTAAGGTGTAGTAAATTGCTACATTTCTAAAACTTAATTTTTAAGTTTTTGCTTCCAGTCCTGGAGAGCTGCCCGGCTGCTTTACAATGCAGTGTTTTCCTCAGTGTTTTGCTTCCCTGTTACCAGGTGCTAAACTGGCTAGGCTTCATGCTTGCCTCTCACACAACAGTTTTGGATCTTTGAAGTAATAATACATGCATTCAGATGTTGCACAAATAACCATGTCATGTTTGCCAATTTTACTGTGCTTGTCTGTGGTTAACAAACCATGCAATTTCTAGTTTCCTGCAATAAATTCAAGCATAATTATCTTGTAATCTTACAGGTATAAATATAATTAAACCAGGGAAACATAATAATAATTATCAGGTAGATAACAAAGACACTATGTTGGTCCTAAATGCTTGTGTGTGAGGATAATCACATCACATGGTATTTGTATTTCTTTGATACTTTCCTTAATATCATTGAGAACAACCATGTGAAACTGATTATCTTGTACATTATTAACTGGAGCCTTCAATTTAAATTGACTTTCCAGCTTGCAAGGCAATCACAGATTTTACACAGGACAGAGATGTGACAATTTTGTTCTTTGATAAAATGCAAATGTGAGACTAAACTATGAATAACAATTGTAGTAACCTACAGCAAAGTAGCTGCATGGTAAATTGCATTGACTGTTGAGTTTTTAAGAGACAGCAGAAATTCCTATGCCCTGCATCAGCTTCCTGACAGGAAATGTCATCTACCAAACTTCCTGCCTGCCACAGCAGGGAAGGAGAAGGCAATAAACTTTCTTTACCATGGCCATGGCCACAGGACATCGGGGGAACTGCTCCCAGCTGGGCAGGAAGAACAGTGAACAAACAGGGACAAGGGACGAGAAGAAGCAAGTACAGCATGGAGGACAAGTTCAAAACACATGGGATGTCTGAAAATAATTCACTTGGATGCCCTTTCATTTTCTAACGTAGTATGAGGCTTAGACCCGGATGTCTTTGTGGATATCCCTGTCAGAACACTTAAACAAATAATATTTTTTAAAGCCCACAGAAGTACTCATGTTTTACATGGAAAAATACAGACTTCTCGAGCATATCCTAAGGTAGAGTAGTAAAATGTCTTTGTAATAGTCAAAGCTGAAAGGTCAGAATTGGTCACGTGCATCTTTTTATAGAGGAAGGACAGAAAGTGAATACCTACTGCATCAAAAAGTTGTTGCTCATGCAAATGCAGGAATAAAAGCAGCAGTTTTGCCTAACTGTTAACAGAAGCTATGCTGGTTTTTCATCTCCCTGGGGCTTATTCCCACATCAACTGCTAATATAGCAAGTTATATTGAATTGATTCTCATCAAAGTTTGCTGATCAGGATCCAGACTTTCAAGCTGGCAGCAAGCCTTGAGTATGGATTTGTCATAATCATGAGCAAGGCTGGGGTATTTTGAATAAACATGGGCTCCCCTGGTGCAGTGCCAATTTGTCATCTGAATGTGAGAAGTATATTTATGAGTAGTAAATGCCAAAACACTAAAAGCTTGGAGACTCTGGAGAACCCCATCATGAGTCAGCTCTCCTATCTTGTGTGCCTAAGCAAAGCAAAACAGTGAAAAGCCCAGGCCTGTATTTGCATTTCAAAAGCATTTACATTTAATTTTATAATATTTGTAGTACATTCAGTGAATAAGCTTCAGTGTATTTCAACAAAGTCTTTAATACCTAGGCAAGCCTGAACTAAAGGACTGCTGACATGAGTTAAAGGCCCCAGCAAAGCACATATTAACATGGGGTAGCAGACTGCTGGGTGCAACACCACAATTCAGCTGTCTAGCACCTGCAACACCAGGCTGGTGTGGGCTGCAGCCCCCAGTGAAAGAGGGCTCAAAGTGTATAAGGTAGCTGTAACTGCTGTCTGGGAACTGTATGAGGATTCCCTCTTCAAGGGAAACAGACATCCTCTCAAGCTCACAAGGAGAGAAGGAAAAGCAAGCCCAGCTTTCAGAGACTTTGCATCCCCAACTCTCCATCCCCCTCGGCAGCTTTGTTCATCCCTCTCCCACACTGTGGCCTCTCACCAGTGGGGCATCAGAAGTCACTTTTACATGTTTTGCTGGAGCTGACTCTTTTCCTTAGGAAAAGTAACTTCTCTGTCAAACAGGATGAGGTCTCTGTGAAGGTCAAATGCTCTCACATCAACACAGGTGCTGTTTGCACAGCAATGCAAATAAGATTGCCACTATATAGCCAGTGAGGAGTGCAGTAGGCTAAGGCTGGGGTTGCTCTGGGCCTCTTTTGGCAGTCAGCCAGTCAGAAAGGTGATTTTAACAGCAAGAAATGCTGTGGCAGTGGGGCTGACACAGGGGCAAGGACAGAAGTGGGGCTCTGTACCTAGTCAGTGTTTCTTCTCCCATTTTGGTGCTAATGAGCCAGTGTCTCGGAATCACATTCTGTTTCTCCCGCAGGCACCAGCTGCAGAAAAATGTCTCTGTGTGCCCATAGGAACAACTCTCACCCACAGCCAGGGATGTGGCTGGGCCCTGACCAACCTCCCAGCCCAAGGGGAGCAAGCCAAAAGGCTTCATGCCAAAGGCTGTATCAGACCTGCGACGTGGTAAGCACACACAGGAGGAAGCTGTACATCCAGCACTTCATGGCACGTTGCCCATTAGCACAAGATCAGAGGTGACAGCTTTTTGTAAACACACCAGAAATAGTCAGATGTGAGAAAACTCTGTACTGTTCCCTGAAAACACAGTTATGCTCCTTACCTTCCCTGGGACATCATGATGTGTGTCTTTAGCTGCGTAATATCGTTCCTGGCAAGATGCAGCTGCATGCATACAAGTGATACAGGTGCTTTGCTACTTCATTCCTTCCTCGCCACAGTCACAGCACTCCTCTGCTCTGTGTATACACCAAAAAAAAAAAAAAATAAGCCCTCTGAAAGCTGCATTTTACCTGGCACACTCAACCCAGGGCTGACTGAAGCTATCTTGTAGCCACATCGCACTGCATTAAGACTACAGCAGGACCCAAGCCTAGTGTCTTTGCTCCACAAATGGACCTGTCTTATCCTGCTGTGCCCCAGGCTGCCCTTTGCCTCAAGAGCCATGAGCCCGGAACAGGCTCATCCCCCAGCCCAGCTCCAGGCAAAACCAGGTCTGCCTACAGCAAGGAAAGTTTCTTCTGGCAGATCAGTGCTTCTTGAAGTGTGTCTCATCTGTATGTTCCCTTGAGACAGCCTCCAAAATGAATCAGGTATTGAACGAGACCATTCCTGAACCCTGACCTCATGAACCTGGGCCAGAGAAGCATGAAGCACCTCTCAGCTTGGCTGCCAGCACAGCCCCACAGAGTTTCTGTCCCCACCTTTGTGTGTGTCAACCATGCACATCAGGAGGAGTGTTGCCCTAATGGCTCAGCACAACTGCAGCTGAGGAAGAAAAAGATAGGATTTGAGGACTACATGTCCTTACAAAGCCTACCTTGCTCCTGTTGCTTTCAGGGGAGGAGGATCTATTTCATATTTCATGTCTGTCACTTGAGGGTAGTGAAGTAGAGAGGTACTGAGCACAAAGTACCTCTTTTTTTTTTACCCATAAAATGTCAGGTACACACTATTGTTCTACTTACCTAAGAAAAGTGACTGTTCGGGGGGGGGAGGGGGGGGGGAGAGATGGAAGGGAGAAGAGGAGGAGGAGGAGGAAATGTGGCTTTCCTTAGGAAAAGTGACTTTTCTTCTGTCAAAGGCAGCAGAGAAAGAACCTTTTGTGGTACGTGATTTCCTCTGGGGTTTTGCTGTTGCTGCTAATCGCTCTTCTTGTCTTGCTGCTGCTGCCCTTCTTCAGCAGTTCCTGAGGTGCAGGTAGCTACCTTTTGTCAGGAATGGCAACTGTCTGATTTTCTAACTGGTGAGCACTGGATGAAGGATTCATCTACCAGGAGAAAGCTAGGATATGTGACCATTCATCCACCCTAGGGGATAACCTCATGAAGCTCAGCTGCAGAGCTGTCAGCTGTGGCATTCCCAGTGTGTCAGGCCTGGCCCTGCAATAGGCAAAGTTTTATCTTCCCTTGCATCACATTGCTGCAGCTTTCATATGGTTGGCCCAAAATATGCCACTTGATATAAGACTTCAGACTGGTTTGTTGCCCAGATTCAGGACAATGGACTGCTTAACCCAGTGCACAGACACTTTCATAGCACCACTGAAACGAGCTGCTCTTGCTCTTTCTTCACATGTGGGGAAAGGCGCACTCTCTCCAGCACTTCAAAACCTCATTTTTAACCTCATTCATCAAGCTCATTGAATAAGCACAGCACAAAGCCTGCAATATGAACTTTCACTAACATAGTGCAATTGTTTCTAGCAGTAATTAGCCATACCTAAAGCACATCATGTTCTCCCCAATCATCAAGCAAGAACAGCTCTCTGCTGTGGGGTAGAATCTTGTTTCACTTTGAACAAAATCCTACCTCACTTCTAATATGAGACTCTCTAGAGGAGGGTAGGCAGAACTTGATGTAGAACAGCTGCTTCAGTTCACTGATTCATGTGGGACACACAGAAATCTACACAATGGTGCTTTGTTAAAGATGCTGTAACACTGACTGTTAAAAGCAGTCACAACACTATGTTAGCACCTTAAAGCTTCTACCAGGAACCACAGCAGTGTATTAAGCAGCCTGGTAAAACACAGCTCTTCCCTGAATGAATGACAAACTGATCATACGAGGCAGACAATAAATATGTGGAGTTGTTTTGGTGTTTTACTGGAGGACAACTGAGGTAGAGTGAAAAAGCATTTTCCACAGGACTATGCATAATGAGTTTTGTTGCACATACCTGGGTCTTTCATTAATATACACTCATGCAGCTGTTGTGAATTTGATGCAAAATGCAAGACTACTTTTACCTGAAAAAAAAAGGAAAAAAAAAAAAAAAGAAAAGAAAAACCATACCCTGTATATTCCAGCAATGTAACTGAGTGTTGCTTCCCCTAATTCAGCTCTACAGCAAGTGTGTGAGATGCACAGAGAACTGATGTTGCTGCCTCATATATATGCAAAGAGAGTGAAATTCACCCATAATCAGAATGTCTGGGTATTGCGTCTCACTTAAGCCTTCAAAAGAGACTGTGAATGATATATAGACATCATGAAGGGATTGCACCCATAGACAATGGTGTATCAGTAACAAAATCTTGATCTTATTTCCTTTCTTCAAAGGAACCCCAAACCTAGGAAGTCAAGAGGCAGCTCTTATTCTTGGCTAGGGGTATCTATAAGCATTAGAACATGATGACAAATCTAAATCCTGATGAAAAATTGCCAGAGGCCCATAAAGCTGCCAAAGTACAGTAGGCACGTTTTCACATAATTGCAACTCGTTCTTTCTCAAATGCTCAACCTGATTGACCAATTAAAGTGTTTAATTCTCTGAGAAAGAGTCTATCATTAACTGTAATTTGTTCTAGTCTCACCGGTTCTTTCATGGCTGCCTCTGGTGAAAGGACCATTATATATAACCCTCTCAATCTCCATATTACAGTGTGAAATTTTTGATAGTTTGCTATAAATAGGAATTGATTCATAAGGAGAATAATGAATTCATTGCCAGTCCTTTACCCACTACTTAATGACTGTCAAGATACATTAAACATCCTTAGCTCTACAATGAGGCCTGAGCTTATTCTTGGCTAACATATCGGACTGTATTAAGAAACCTGCACTCAGTGCATTAATTTTAAGTAAAAAACAGTCTAAGTGACTACGAACAAATTTTAGAGTGTTTTATTTCCTCATAAATATTGACACTGATCATCATAAATGCCTTCCAAAAGAGGTGATTGGATTGACTAGATAATCTATCATCATTAAATATAAAAAGAAGAAAAAGAAAAAGAGAAAAAACAACAACAAAAAAACACACAGTAGTCCAACATATCCTCACCGAGCTCTCCTTGTTATTCTCACCTAAAAGAGCTTGTCACCATGGTTAAAGGCAGCTTTGAAGCTGTATTTTATTTGGGCGAGCTGGTTAGTGAGATAGTATAAAGCCATTTATATCTCTACTTTTCTCAAATCTCATTTTCATGCTGTTTCCATGTGTCAGTGTGTTGACCACCACACCTAACTTCAGAACCAGCAAGTCTTGCTCAAATATGGTAGAGCATATGCCCTGCTCTTGCCCAGCCTCTTCTTGCAGAACCAGCTGCAAAGATTGAGCCTGGATGCTCAGTACTAAGAGGATGCACAGGATCCTGTGATATTCTGTGCTATCCAGGGGCTCCTTTATGATAGGCTCATGGGTCCTCAGGGATGCAGAGATGTCCAAACAAAGCCTAAGATCAAGCCCATGGGACAGAGAGAGCCTAGGGGACAGGAAAAATGTTGTTGAAGCTTGTAAGTCGCTTACACCGGTGTTTATTGCCAGCCCTTGCATTTACAAGGCCCAAGGAGGATTATCTGTTATGCTACAAGAACATAAATCCATAGCATGTATTTTTAAAGAAAACTGACTAGATCTAGGCAATATGGTCTATGTATGGTCTATGGGGAAGATTTGTGATGTACAGTTACACTACACAACTTTAGCCAGCGTAATGTGTATCAGTACTGGAAACAACCTGGAGGCATCTCTGTGATTGGTTATGAATTCAGCATGAGACTTCATTATTTGTTATATGCACTGTGTACATTGAATGTGTTAATTCAGTAGCATATTGCCAGGGAGCACATGGAGAATGGATGACTACAGTCTAGGTTACAGTATCTCAATACACCTCCAGTCTTACTGGGTTGCTGCTTGTCCTTCTTCCTATCTCCAAACACTTTAAACAGGCTTAGAAAGCAGAGAAAGGCGATGAAGTTTGGGGATCCCTTCAAAGGCATTTTCTAAGAGAAAAATGAACAGACTTTTGAGTCCAGACCAAATGGAAAGTTAGAGCTAGCTACAGAAGACATCCTTCAAAAGCAGACAACAGCAACAATTTTCTGAAGGAGCTAAAGGACTTAGACACATGTTCCTGACAACAGCTTGGTCTGGTCTGGTAGAACTGACTGCTGTAGCTAGCGAATTGCTCCAGGAAAATTTGCTTGTACCATTTCCATCTTATCCTGCAATGCCAGATCCACGAGGCCTGCGTACTACCTGCCCATGCTCAGACAGGGCATCCTGAACCCACCTCTGACTTGAGCCATCTTTGCTGGGAGCCAACCAGTTACCTGTCTTGTGACAGCACGCGGTGGAACCTGATTCCTCAGATTTCTTCAGAGGTCCCAGCTCATCGGGTAACAACAGCATCAGACCCACACAAAGAAAAACATTTGTTTGTGATTTCCATATACTCATGCTAACGCTTGCAATACATTTTCTGCTATTGTACTAGTCTCCCACTGATCTGATCAATCTCAAATTAAACTCATCCTTGCAATTGTTAATTAAATTCATCCATGACATTTGAACATGGTGCAAACACTTAAAGCTTTACTTAGCTTAGTTCTTAAATAAATCATAAAGAAAAGGAAATGACAAGACTTGTAGCCTGGGGAAAATATATATACTGATTTTCAGTCAAAGAGAAAAGAAAGTGTTTAGTAAATATTCCTGAAGCAAACACATTAAAAATATATATTACCTACTTGTATTGTATATGATAAGGAACTGACACAGCTTGTTGACAAGGAACACTGAAAACATATACGTTAAGAACTGCCATCTCAGTTTATACAAGCATTTACCTTTCCTGGGATGCATTCGCTCATCAGTGACAGTCCAAGAAATATAGTCGTAGTTAATTAGCATTATTAGCTAAATTGGAGAGTATCACATTCAAAATATATTATTTTCTGGCTATAACAGGTCCCACATCCTATAAAATCTTCTTGAACATAACAGGAGTACAAATGGGAAGAAAACACTGGAAAACCAATTATCTAAAACCAAATTTGAATGAGGCTGAGGAAGCCACAGTAATAAATCTTCTCAAAGAACAAAAAACAATTTTATGGAAAACCTAGAGTAGTATGTAAAAAAGCAGCAGGTAGTGTGAAAATGTACCCTTCCTGTTGCCTTCAAAGCAGAAACATATACAATAGACAGATAAGGTCTAGTATTTACATAGGTACCAAAGAATCATGTATTCAAATTAAGCCCAACCACTGTTTAAAATGTCCTGTGACTGTTAATGTAGCAAAGACTCTGATTGCTAATTGCCATTTTATCTGACAGGGGATATGTTGGCTTCTGTGCCGTCATTTACATTTTTTTCTCCTTTGTATCCTTTGTTAAAGGAAGTGCTCAGTAGACAGTAGCAGAAGAAAGATATATGATGCTAAATAATATTCCTTACAGTTGCAAGTGCCTCTGTCTGCAGCAGAATCTTTCCAGCAGATGTTTAAATCCACATAATGTCAGCGTTTATCAGCAGATATACTGTTATCAGGCCAGTTCTCTATTCTGAGGACAAAGACTGTTTGCAGTATTACAGCTGTTCTGGGAGCACTGACCAAAGTCTTTCTTCTTGCAGGGTGGTATGAATGGAGAACAGGCTCTGGCATAAGAGTCGATGCCACAGAAACAGGACTCTTCTGGGCTCTGCCACCAGCCTACTGGGGCACCTAGGGCAAATTGCTTCATTTGTCAGTCCCTCAGGTGCCTTAACTATATGTCAGGGTTAAGGACGAGAGCTAACTGAAAGTTTATGAAGCCAAAAAGAAGCATTGAGTAGAACAGATACTGTTTGCAAGACAATTTCTATTTTTGTATAAATGCTTTGGCTGTTAGTAATAAAAAATCATACAAGTCAGTTTCTTTGTTTTGTTTTGTTCTGTTTTTCATTTTTGGCAACAAAAATACAAAGCTTTTCAATGAAGTCCAAGGGAGAAAAAATCTTTTTTTTTTTTTTTTTTTCCATAAAACCTTATTTTAGTTCTGTGAAAAAATGATAATCGCAATCAAGTAAATCTTTGGCTAGCTCTAATGAATCTTACTCATCATAGAAAAAAAAAAAAAAAAAAAAAAAAAACAAACACAAACAAACAAAACACTCTTTGGCTGAAAGACTTTACAAAAGAGCCAAATACTGTTAAAAAACAACTCTCTCTTGATAGTAGAGTTATGCTCAAGTTGTATTTCAACTGCTCAAGCTGACAGAATCCTGACTTTCACAGGTCAGGCTGGTCACACAGGTGGAGACAAGGTCAAGTTGTGTTGAAAGCACATTAAAGCACATTAAAGTCCCATGCTGAACCACTTTGCTCCCATTTACAGAGACAAAATGAAGCTGATCCATACCAAGGTTAAATCACTATTTTGTCTGAGCCAGTGACTCAGACATTAAATAAAATTGAGTGTTGATGGGGCCTAAAACCTCTTGTCCATGATGGTCAAGGAAACCATGCTAGACCCCTGCTTATTAAACCCTTGTTTAAACACAGTCACTCTGTTTTCTATGTTTCCAGCATAGAAAAGTAGACTTACTGAAGAAAACTTCATAGCAAAGGCTATGACTATACAATGTTAAGAACATACAGAGTTTACATGCTTGGACACCCAGAAGCACTGAAAACCTATTTACAACATTGGAAAGTCTCCTTCCCAAAGAGATCTTCAGAACACTAACACTTTTATTTCATAGCACTTTACCAAAATAGTTTTAGAGGATGTGGAGGTTAGATATTCTTTCCTCCAGGGATTTCATTTGGATTGCCCAGGGTAAATGATTCTGATAATGTTGCCTCTGCTTTCTGCTGTCTGTAATAGGGCTATTATTTCCAAATGGACTTTCCAAATAACAGTGGAGATGAGAGCCCATCAAACAACCATCTGCTGCAAGCCTTGGGATGCTAACTGGAAAGGGCATCACAGGCGTTGTTTGAATAGGCAGTCAAGAAAACACCAATTTTGATGAATGTGTACAAGCATCAGTCTCAATCATCATTTCCTACCAAAACAAAGACACTGAAAATAAAGACACTCGAACCCAGCTGTGTACACTGTTTTGGATGTATTCATAATATCTCTTTCAAAACTGATCTTGTTGGGCTACTTTCCTTGACCTGCCAGAAAAATAAACAATAATCTGAAATATCCTAAGTGCAGCTAATTGCTCTAAACAGTGTCTAGGCACATAACAGAAATAAAAGGTATTTTTCTTTCCCAGTAGAAATCAGCTACAGGGATTATTCATGGGAAGAGGGGAAAGAGTGTTGGTCATTTAACATAAATCAGTTCCCTTTGATGCTTGCAGAACACAGCAAGATCATAACGTTTGAGCAGACTGAAATTACAGCTGAATAAATGTATAGACTTGTTTTCATTCGTTTTTAAATGAGGTTGTAATATTTAAAAGCAATCAACCAATGGTTTTGGTCTACTTTTGTCTAATCACTGATTCAATTGATGCATCTCCTTAAAATACTTGAAATTGAAACTATCAGATGTTAACAATATCTCTTCTTCTGCCATTAGATAATATTCAATCAATGATTATGGACAGCAATGATGCTTCTTAATTCAATGATTATGCACCACCTATCTTTCCCATTTTGCTGACTGAAGTTCCAGCTGTTTCTGGTTCATGTCAATGCACTTCAAACATTGGCAAGTATAGCTAGAAAACCAAAAATAGGAACATTCTGGATCCCACATCAGTCACCGTTTTGTATTACAAGAATTTCAGAGAGTTCTTGAATAGGACTGAAAGGCAGAATGGGATTTATTTCTAATAAGCAGTAGACATTCCCACTGGAAATCACTGTTGGAAATTTTCTCCAAGTAACAAAAAATGGCACTCCATTTGTGGATGAGTTCCCTCTTGGGCATAGAATCATCTTATACAGAGGACAATCTTTTATCTTACTGCATCAGTCTTCAAGCCAATGCCTGCCTGCAAAGTGGCTTAGGATTTTAGCCATGGAGATGAACAGTCAAGCTGTTTTTCATTCCTCTGTATCATGAGGCTATATTCACTGTAAAAGTTTAAGCTAATAAAGTACATGGGAAACTCCAGTCAGAGACAGTAGTTTCACTTTGATTGATACTGGGACTTGTGCCTGTCTTGATGTGAAAGGTGGTGGCATTTAGGCCACATAAAAGCTCAGGCAGTCAATTCTGTAACCAAGGAGTGTTCCCACTCTGCAGGTCTCACTGGTGGGACTGGATAAAGATGAGTTAGTAAATGGAGGTGTCAAAATGACTGTACAACAAAATCAACTTGCAATTAAGTAGGCCTGCTTTGAGGATAAAGCATGTTATTAACTTTAAAATGTTCTAAAGAAGTTTCTGAGCACCAACTTCCAAGAGCTGAGAGCTGTTTTAACCATGGTGTGTGTGTGACAACTCAGGACACCATGTTAACTCAAGGCGGTTTGTTTTACTCACTGCTATTTTTAGGTGTCTGCAAATAGCGACACTTGAAGCAGTGACCATGATTACTTTATGTATTTATTCAGGGTTTATGCACAATGCTGAGCTCCGTTACCATGCCTGCTCCTAAATCACTGATGCTTGTCCACGAATATCCACCATAGAATCTCTGTGCTGGTACATAATTTCACCTACAATGAACGCAAACCTGAAGGCCTACTGAAATCAATTCCTGCCAGCACCTTAGGGGTACCACCAGCCCTGGTTGTCCCTGCTCAACCTCCCCTGGTGCTCTCTCCACAGTGCCACAGCCCAGAACCCATTTCAGGTCAGTCCCCTGCCCTTGGCAATCTTATGCTGGGCTGTGTTGATGCTGATCAAGGGAGGAAAAAACATAAGTTGGGCAGTGCTCTACACCGTGCTCCTCAAACTAGGAACCACTGGTGCAGAGCGTGGGAGAGGGCAAGGGCAGTATTGACCACCTTTTCCACTCTTCAAAGTAGAGCTGCTCCTGCAGATCTGTTCATGCATCCAAGAAGCTGCTGTGATTTCTGGCACATCCATCTGGCTGCTGGCTGCTTTCCTGGGGTACAGGCTTCCGGTCTGTTGTGTGCCCAGGTCATTCTCTCTCATTCCCAGCCCTCCCATGCTGCAGATGGGATGAGGAAGCAGTGTGGAAAGCCTGTGATACGCTTTCTGGTGGGGAACATTCCCCCAGGACCTCCCAGCCTCCTTTCTGCTATGAACAGAGACCAGAGGGCTGCAGTCTAGCCTAAGGTATTTTATCTGACTCATCTCTAATAACTACCACAGTCCAAGGAACAAATGCTTGCAGAAAACTATTTATGGTCATTTCACAGCCTGAAGAACAAATTTCATTAAAAAATTAAAATACTTCTGAATTGCAGAGCTGAAGAAATCGTGTTCTGCTTTCAGAGAGACCACAGGAAAAAAAGAAAAAAAAGGTGGGGTGTGGGGGGCTGCCTTCATTGCATGGCCTTTACTTGCAAAGTCTTGCAAAGAGGGGGAAGCAAGAACAACACCAGCATTGCCCCTAGAGATCTGCTATGGGATCTGGCAGGGCAGCGGAGGCCATAGGAACCCTGAGCCTGCCCAGGAGCATCAAGCTTCCCAGAAGTTGCTGCTGCCTAGGCTGGCTTCAATCACTTCTCTGACTGTTCTCTGTCTCTTGTGTCTGGTTTTCGTTCTTGCATCCCTGCTGGGTGTGGATTTACGACTACAATTTGCAAAAGCACTGAGCTAGGAATGGAGCCAAGCATTTTATTGTGTTGTGTATGTCTGTGCACACAGATGCGTGTCAGCCTGATCCCCTTTTATTTTCATCAGTGTCCCACCATGGGAATTCAGGATATGATTTGAGTGAAGCTACCAAATATATACCTGCATTTCCTGGATGTGGCCAGATTTTCTAGACAGAAATTTTACCTTGGAGGTTAAAAGGGGAGTTCAGACATATTCCTAGGATCTCTTTACATTTCTGGCAACTGAGTCAGAACAGCATTTCTGTCCAGACAGTTTAACATTTGACAATGTTGCATAGATAGTCGCTATGCACATACAGATGCTACATACAACTTATCCTGAGTGGGTCCCACACATCTTGATTGTATCAGAAGTACTGCACACATAAGCCCTCTGTACAATAACAGAGTGCATTCAGCATCTCCACAACATGCTGGACCCTCTACAAGTGTGCAGTCCAGCACAAAAGGTTATTAATGCATACTTACTTAGAAAATAACACAAAATAAGCCTCAAAATAAAGGAAAAATATTTCAAAATATAGCTAAACCTAGCTGAATGCAAGATGCAGGCAAGTTTAAGTTAACACTTTTAAGTTTAACTTTTTTTTGGTACATTTGTGTAGCACATTGGTACTCAGGGCTAATGGAACCTGCTTAGGAGTCTCTAACCTGTGACATGCAGAAATATGGGATAAACCAACACAGAAACTGGGCTGTCCAAAACACAGCAGCTTCAATTCACAGAGATTTGTGGGCCCTCTTCCCTTTTGGCTCAAATATATGGCAAGAACAGAGCTGAGACAACCAAATTTCCCTAGTTTCCATGGTATGTCCAGAGCTCTATCCCTATAGATAGGTTATATTGCAGGGAGGAGGTTTTCCCACATGAAGTAAAGGCATATTTAATTCTGATGGAAACAGAGGAGTTCTCAGTAGTAGGGGAACCAAATGTGAATTTTGTATTTGCAGAATTGGATAGAAGGGTTAGAGATCCTTTAGTTCTGCTTGCTTCCTTGCACACCTTTTGCCTCAACAGAGTCCCTCAATCCAAGCCTCTCAGTCTTTCCCTGGGGTCACAACACCCATCAATCCAAGTCTACCCGCTAGATGTATGACATAGATCTGCTAGACACAAATGATTTTCTCCATTCCAGCTGTATTTGAAGCTTTTACCTGGAACCATATGAAACCTTATGTGCTCATACTTCATGCTTTTGCTCAAATGAGATCTTCCTCAATTATTGAATGTACTTCCCTTTTCCCCTCCCTCTTTGACTCTTTACAATCCTTACACTCGAGGGAGATTTTCAGAGATCTTGTGTGGGGATTACAAAGGAAATAAGCAGATTATGGAAAAGTAGCTTTTTGATGTACCCAGCATAATACAAATTAAGATTGTTTATATCTTCATACCCTTATCTGTTATTACTGCATGTATGCTGAGGTCTTTAAATAAAGTAAGAGGGGTAAAAGTGACTGAGTTATTTTAATTGGCACATTGAGGAATACACTTGCCAAAGAACAGATCGTGTGTACAATACTGCTAGTAAGCTAGTTTGCCCTGTTATTAAAAGAATCTCTGAAAAAAAAAAAAAAAAAAAAAAGGCAATCTTGTTGAGAAGGACACAGAGCGTCTTCAGGTCTATTTTCTCTGTGAAAAGAGAGCTGTTCCTAATTTTGACAATTCCCTGGTCTCTTCAGCTTTTAAGCTCTTCAAGGCAGGGAATGCCTTCTCACCTAGATCAGCACAGGGAGATATTCTGATCTTGATGGAGACCTCAAAATATTCACCTAGTTTTAATTATTAATAACATTATTAATATTATTTAATAGCATAAGGATACGGGGTGTTTAAGGAAAGGTTGGATGTGGTACCTGGGGACATGGTTTAGCGGATAATATTGGTGGTAGGGAGACAGTTGGACCAGATTATCTTGGAGGTCTTTTCCAGTCTGAAAGATTCTATGATTATTTAACATTTCTCCCTTTATCTTCTGGAAAATCTACTGTATGTTCTTGGTGAATCTAAATAGATCTAAATAAATAATAAATCTAAATCTCCATCTTATCACCAGGAAGTCCAAAGAATGCAAACCTGTTGTTTGTTGGGTTTTTGGTGGTTTTTTTTTAGGCTTTTCTGCTTCCACTTTTGTCTCTGCAGCACCTACTAGGTTCAGGAAATATGCTGGTGCACAGCCCTACCAAAAGGTAAGACAGATCCTCATATAACAGGATCTACTCAGTTCCTCTGGCCTCAGTCATTCCTGTATCTTTCAGGAATGTATGAAAGGAGAAAAAAAAAGCTAAAAATTAATTGCTCTGTCAATTGAATGAATATATCCTCTGGTATTTTACTGCCTGGCAGAAGCGGTCAGGCAGCTATTCTGCAGCAGTGCTTATATTGCTAAGAACGTCAATAACAAGGTGCAGTGTACTGCAATGTGTTTTCGCTAATGAATTGATGAGAGAATTATTTTTAGATTGTGAATAAGTGAGACAGTGAGCTCTAAACTCTTCAGGGGAAAAAAATCCGCTGTTTTCACATTTACCAGCAGTGAATGCCATTCTCCTATTTCCTGATAAAAACAAGTGTAAATGTCAACCCAAGCCAGTTATGACCTCTGACATCTTTGAAAATGCCATGATTCTTTCAAAAGAGCACTTGAAGAACAGGCTGAATGACTAACTGGCAGGCTGTACCCTCTGGAAAATCCCAAAGACAATGTTGAAATTGCTGAACTTCCCCAAAGGCAGGATGACTTGTCCTGAACAGAGATGCTGGTCTCAGTGTAACAACAGCTCTGCCTCCTTCCACCACACCCCACATCTGATGCTCGAGGGAGGAAAGGAACGAGGACAAATCATCCTCTTAGGCTTCTTGCCCCTTGAAACCTGAACTGACTTTGAAGTGTATCCCCATGTTTTCCCTTCTTTTCCCCTCTGCCTCCCACTCCCAAAGACATAGGTGGGCAGCTGCTGAGACCCACACTGCACTGACCTAGGAAAACATTTTGTGTTGGGAGGGTCAGAATCCATAATCCCTCTACTGACAGTCAGCCTCAGAGACTGCTGCACTCTTTTTAGACTCTCTCTATGGGAGGTAGCTACTGGTCCACAGATAAAGGGTTGTGAATTAATGTAATTCTGTGAGCGTTCCTGGGCTTCATAGCCTTGCAGCTGTGCTGTCACATTTTACTGCAGTGTGAAGGGGCAAAAGGTGTTCCTGCATATGACTGGAGACAGTACTGCATGCACATGAAGGACTACCTGGTACAGCGAGTCAGATAGTTTCTCAATACATATATACATATATCTAACACACACGTGTATATATGTATCATATAAATATACACATGTATTATATAGCCTTGTCAGCATGTTTAAGGTTTTATATAACAAGTCAGCAATAACAATAGGTAAATGCATTAAAATATGACAGTTAATTCAGGCTATTAAAAAGGCGGACTCTGAGATTTCCACTCCTGCAGATATTCAACTAAAGAAACCTTGCCACAGACTGCAAAAGAAGCTGAACATTTTTAGCATGCCTTTCCCCCTTCAACTGAGAGAAATACCTCAAATGAGGAACCCCCTGGGCACCATTTTCCAGACTGGCTTAGGGTCTCTTCCTGGTGGAAACAGCAGTGCAACCACACTGGTGGAGTTTTCTATCATACCCTGGCATTCGCTATTCGCTCTTAGTTACCCTACAGACATAATTTATAACTTACTTACTCTCTGGAAGTTCCTGCAGGTTGGATCTTCCTGATGCCAGGAATTCTCAGCTGAACATGAATGTTAAAATAACCACATACTCTCAATCCCTGTGGCCAACGTGGGCAGATTTGTTGTTGGTTGCTAAAGGCAACTAGTTCTGATTGATGGTTTCCATGAACTTTCCACCAGCAGGGTGGGGTCTGGGCTATGATGTTTCCAGGGCTCTGCAGACCAGGAGAGGCAGCAAGAGAAAAATAGACAAACTGGAACACTATGGAGGTACCTGCCTCCTAATAAAACAAAACAACAAAAGTTTGTAATGTTCTCTCTAATGGAGGAACCCCTACTCTTTTCACTTTTCACTTTCTCATACTAATGTCATCCTGGTAAGACAATCTCTTTTACAATATTTATCAGAGGAAAAGCAAAACATTATGAAAGAGATTTGCACAGAGCTTGTTATCAGTCCTGGGTGTGTGAGTCTGTCTATCTATCACCCTTTCCGTGACTTTCGGTGTAGTTTTCTCTGTCTAGTTCATGCATTTCAGATGGTATAAAAGGATTTCAATGTGCACTTCGAACATTTTTCTTCAGATTTATTCTACCAGCATTTTTCTTTAACATGTTTATTTGTCTCTTTTAAGGTCTGCTTTACATTAAATAGTCTCTTTGTATTCTGCACAGATGAAAAGCACATGCATTTCCACTCCTCCCTCATTATAATGCTACTTTTTGAAGAAAAGCATCTCGGGTGCTCTAAAAAAATGTTATTATTACAAAGTTTTCAAAAACCTGTTGATGACTCATTGGGAAAGAGTGAACAACATCATTTTCCCAGCTTTGCCTTATACCCATTCTTTCTGCCTAAAGGGTGCAAACCACTTCTAGTAGGTGGGGCTGGCAGCTCTATTGTTAAGATCCTTTAAGAACATTTACCAAACGTTAGGTATTTTAGCCTAAATTTCCATATTGAATATCTACCTAAACCTGAATCACATGAGAAACTCTTAATCAGAATTTTCTCTTCTTTCTAAGACCATAGCCAGGGTAATATTTTGCCTTGTCAAAATACCCTGGTAATCTCTCTCAGAGAGGCTTTAATGCCCTTGCCCTTTGAAAAAGGAACTCAAAATTTGCCTTTGTGAGAGCCTACCACAATTTGACCGCATTATGAGGCTTGGAAAAAGTGCAAGCAGCACCATCTGACAAGAACTGTGGACCACAGCTCTCTAACAGTTGTGTTTGTCTATGGGCTCTGGGCTAACAGAAGAGGGGGGAACAACCTGCTGTGCTCCCTCTCTTAGCCAGGTTGCCTCAGCACCCTCAATGTGTCATTTCTAATGTTCATCAGGCCCCTCCATGGGCTCCCCTAATTCAGCTCACTAATCCTACAGAAAGTGACTGGATTAGCTTTTTGACAATGATCAGTTGTACATACGCCTGCACTGACTATATGGTGGGGAAAGATGGCTGGCTGACTGAGGAGGACAGGACTGCATGTATATATGTAACACACATACTCTTTCTATTGCCTTCCTGCAGATATACCAGACAGTGAGAAACACTCCGTAGCCAATAACTTAGGCTCAGGCGAGGATCTCAGTGAAGTAGTAATTTGTTCGCGATTGCAATGGCAGGCGCCCCACAAGCAGGAGAGAGCGCATCTACTAGTTCCAAAACACAGTTTATATACCTTTTGATGGCAGGACCCTCCCCTGTTTCCCCACTGAGTGGGTAATCCAGATTCACAATCTATCTGATGCTTCACAAACAATGCATGGCCTTCAGTCGCCGGCCTGTTAAATTTCAAATTTCTTTTGACATTTTTACTGCTTGAAGTGGTAATGTTTCTTCACTTATCTGACTTGACTTGACACCGTGATTTTCACCTAATTGTCCTAAGGAGTCTGATTGTCTGCATTTTACAAGGTCGCCTGCTAAACTTTCTTATCACTGTAAGTGTATCTCAGTACCACATTCCCTCCTTCTAAACAATGTAACTCTGCAAAAACAACATTTCTATTCCCACAATTCCCCCCTTTTCTTTTTTTTTTAATAAACTGTTGATTTTTGCAAAAACTCTTTTTATTTTTATTTATTTATTTATTTTAAGTGTAATTTGGTAAATATCTTCCTCTTCTTCACTTTCTTTGCTCTCCATTTCCTCTAATATCATTTTATCTGAGTAGGGTGGTGGATCTATGGTCATTTGTTTCAATAATGTGGTTTCAATTAACCGCTGGACAAGTCCCCTTACACAGGGGATAACGCAACAGCCAATAGCTGTCAAAACTCCTGCTACTATAATCAAGGATGTAAATATGGACATTACCATCCCTTTCCATTTACCAAACCAAGATTTCAACCATCCTGTGATGGAAGTGTCTGCTCCCAAATTTTCTGCTAATTCATTGGCAAGGGTGGTAAGCCCTTGCAATGCTCTTGTTACTGTGCCATCCGGGGCAGTATTGTTACGGATAAAAGTACAATGGTTGCCCAGCATCACGCATACACCACCCTTCTCCACAAGCATCATATCTAATGCTATCCTGTTTTCCCAAGCCATTTTGCTGATGGCATCTAGTTGTTCAGCGATTCCTCTCATCGCATCCTTGGTATAATTGATGAATCTCTGCTGATTATAATAGAAATAATTAATCCAATCCACATTTTTATTGATTGTTACCCACCAGAACAGTAACTCAAACCCTGCAGCAATTTAATTTCTGGCTTTATATTCATCCCGAACTCCTCTAGGTACCCCAACAGAATCTATGTATACTCTATCATCAAATGATATTCCTAAGCCTCCTTTACTTCTTCTGGGTATTTGTGATGTTTCTCTTTCAAATGCCAGGGTGAAGGGTATAGCTGATTGAACAAGTGCACAAGTGCCTTCCCAATTAGATGGTAGGGTGGACCGTAAGATCTTCCCTCCACTGTACCACCAGAGATCTGCCCTGGGGATCTCTAGTCTTGAACAGTTTCCCATCAAGTCCTTGGTAGCACAAGGCAAATTCTCCAAGATGCCAGGTAGCACTCACACCCTGCCGTGAGAGGCAAGCTGTATGGTTACCTATAGCTGTAGAGAATGCAGGGGGAACTGTGATATTGTTATCATGCAAGAAACAGCAAAGAGAGACTTACAGGCCTCATTTCCCCAGGCAGTCTTTTCTTGGTACAATGCAATCATACATCGCATCCCCTGGGAGTCTTTGGTCCACCCCCATGGGAAGGGCACTATCTGGGCAATCGGTCATCCCGAGGCACAAGCATAGCAGTAGCTACGATTGAGACTCTGGACAGTATATTTGACCCATTCTATCCAGGCATTCACGTCCCCATACCCTGTTTGAATCTCAAATGTTTGAACTGCCACATTTCAGAGGGCCTCCTGTTTACTCTCCTGTTTTCTCCTTGAGTTTCTCCCTTTCTCTGATGGCAATAGAGGATTGTTTCCATACAGCTATTCTCAATCTGGCTGTTGTGTCTCTCCCAGTTATTTGTTCTTTCTGCTCAATTGTCATTGGGCATTTAAATCTCCACAAGCTAACACCTCACAAGCATCAAACGTGACGGCTTGTGGTACATAACCCTCTGTCACAGTCACCCATATTTTGATGGGGTATCCCGTTTTTGCTATTATCTGGTCATGCCTTTTCCAAGTTACCAATTGACCAAGGCCTTCTCTGAGGCCTGGAATCACTAAAAACAAAATTAGTAATCAATTTTTCCCTGTCATTATTTTTAAACCTTAGGTTTCCAAATAATTATCGATACAAAAATAAGATGTACACTACTACTATAACAACCCCCCCCCTTGGGAGCACTGCAGTTCGCTATAGGTCTGTCCTTTCTCTCAATCACAAGTCACACTCGTTAGTTACCTGTGAAAATAAAAGGTTAGTTTACAATTGCAAGCTCTTATCCTGCTCAGAGTCCACTACGAGATTTTTCTCTTCAATTTCAACTTCCAACAAGTCTTTTGTAGGAACAGCTTCCCAGGTACTAGCGTCGACAGATGCCTTCACTCGAGTATAGTGATTCCAACCTTTTTCCGCAGTTCTTACGGCTGTTTCAGTGGTCAGTAATTGTCCTTCCCATTCAGGCCGGAGTTGACTCTTTCCAGGTCCGAATCAGGACCCAGTTTCCTGGATGATGGTGGTGAATGGGGAATTCCAAAGGTGGGGTTTGAGCCAACAACCCACAGGTCCTGAGAGATGACAAAGAAGAAGACAACCCCAGAATACAGTTCTTAAGGAAACTCTCTTATTTTGAATTGTGGTATCTCATCCCTTCTGCCCAGATAGGGCAATCTGAACAGCATCTCATATGGTGAAATTCCTATATCCTTTCTTGGTGCTGTTTAAACCTGTAGGAGTAAGCATTTTACCAAAGGAAGTTGGGTTTCTAACACTAGTTTAGTTAATTGCTTCTTTAATGTCTGATTCATTCGCTCCACCTTCCCAGAAGAGGAGGGGTGCCAGGGGCTGTGAAAATCCCACTCAATCTCTAAGGCCTGCTTTAACCCTTGCAGTAAAGCTTACACCCATCTAGTCACGTGGTCAATTAGGACAAACAAGTAACTCAGTAAAGTTTACCTGTATACTTTGGAAAGGTCAAACCCCTGGCTCCCGTCCCCCTCTAGATGGGTTACAGAACACCTTTTTATTTACCTTTTGACATATGGTACATCCTCTACATATGTGCTTCCCTAAAGTGTATATTCCTACACAGACATACTTTCTTAGCACAACATCACACATTGCTTGCACCTCCTAATGACTCTTCTGATGTAAAACAGTTAATATTTGCCTCATTATCACTTTATTCAGCATTTCTCTCCCATCAGGGAGTATCGATTTTCCTTCAGACTTCATGGCTCCTGATTCCTTAAAAAAATCTTTCTTTTAAAACTTTTTAGTTTTTTCTTAATTTTCAACAATTCCCTGAATCCTCTCTGCATTTATTCTGTTTTCCTTCAGACATTAGATGCCTTAAATACCTGACTTCTCTTTCTCCATATTGTAATTTATTTATTTATTTATTTATTAATACTCCCAAGCCCTGCTTTCCCAGAAAGTTGAATAGCTTGTTAGTAGCTTTCTTCACAACTCTTTTCTCCTGTCCTGACAATAGAAAACGATCCACATATTTGTTAACATTAATACCTCCTTGGGAGGTTGTAATTGCTCCAAAATCTTTTGTTATTTAAACTGACCCAAATAGATAGGTGGCCCTGTAAACCCCTGAGGTAAAATTGTCCACCTATATTGTTGCTTCCGCCCCCATTTAAGGGTCTTTCCAGTCAGAGGTGAATATACATGTATGTTTGCTCTCAGGGCCAGAGAGCACTCCATTAATAACACTGTTATTCCAGTCTAACAATTTACTATTTGAATGCCCAGTTTAATCATCAAATCCCTTCCCAACAGATTAGTCCTTGCCTTGGGTACATACAATAATTACCCAGTGATCATTTTATCCCCTAGTCTCAGCTTGGTATCCCCCCCAAAGTGGCACTGTTATCCCAGCCCCACTTTTTAGGGTTTCATTAGTTAATTTAATCCCTGATACTTTACAGGTCAGTAATGACCTAGCTGTTCCCCAGTGTATTGGGTTTGATGGCAAGGTTCGGGGGCTGTGAGTAGGGGGGTGGGAAACTGCAGTGGCAGCCCCCATGAGAAAAAAACCCGGAAGCCTCCCCGTGGCAGATAAGGGACAATTTCATCTGGCCTTAAGGGGCCCACTGCTGCCCAGAGCCAAGCCATGAGCAATACAGTCCGTGCCTCTGTGAGAGCACATCCACGAAAACAAACAAACAAAGAAACAAACAAAAACCTGCTTCTCAACAGCAGTTGAGAGAGCAAGAAACCTCCCCGCAGACACCAAAGTCAGTGCAGAAGGAGGGGGAGGAGGCGCTCCAGGCGCTGGAGCCGAAACTCCCCTGCGGCCGCTGGAGAGGCCCCTGGTGGAGCAGGCTGTTCCCCCCTCCCCGATGCTTGGGAAACTGACCAAACACCACAGCAAATATGCAAATATACCATAACTTCTAGACTGTTACTTAGATAATGCCTACATCCTCTTTCCCTGCTCATTCAACTTCAAACAGCTCTGTTAAATATTACATGCCACACCTTTAACACCTTCAGCAACTCTTTTAACACTTCCTTTATCTTTTTCCAGCCTGTACTTTTCTAATACCAGCACCTAAGGCTCAGTCAGGGTCCAACTTAATTCCATACCTTTTCCCTCCAAGATACTGAAACAACGTATCAATATAGCATATTTCATCCCATATTCCTTCTTTCCTCCTTCTTCCACTCCAGATATTCCCATTCGAAGTGGCCAGCCTGGCCACACTTAAAGGCCACACTTAAAACATCTTATCAAAGCCTGTCTCTGCTAGGACTCGGGCCACAACACAGGCAGCCTTCTTTGCCTGCCATTCCTTCATCTCTCTTCCTCTCCTTTCCATCCTGGCCCTGACTCCCCCTGAAGATTTTCTTCATCTTTCTCCAACCCTCTGCCTCACTACCCGCTGCACTGTCAATACCATTAGTTTCGATATTTTTTTTTTTTTTTTTTTTCCCTTCTTATCTCCCCTCCAGACACACCCCTCCAGGGCCTCCCGCAGGAGGGTCCCCCAGTGACTGTTCACTACATTCCCCCCACCTTCTGAAGCATTTTCTGCGTATTTTGCCAGGCTTTAATCACACAATGAACTTTCAAGAGCCCTTGGGATACTGGGTCCTCAGGTCTCATCCCCAAGTACTTTCTCATTCTGACACTAAGTCTCTCATATAATTTCTGTGTTGCACACTATTATTATTCCAGCCAGGATTGGCAAGTGGGTATTTCTGCCCTGCCGGTATTACCCCTGGTCCTGGAGGATGAGCTCTTTCCCATTCTTGTATAGCAGCTCTCCTCCTGATCATTCCCATTTCTTTACCTGTAAACAACATACTTATAGACATAATTCCCTCCCCCAGGAGTATAAATCAGGTCGTAGGAACTGGTCTAATTGTTCAGCTAGGCTGTTGGGGTCCTTGAATAAAGACTTCCTCTCCTTCTTAAAAAGTCCTAACCTCTCTGCTGGTAAGGAGGAGGGGGTAGTTCACCTAAGAGGATACACAGTTAGTGTTAGTACTGTTAGTATCAGGGAAGGCAAAATTCTCAACATATCTTCTACCTTGTTCTAATTCTTGCCAGAGCCTAGAGTACAATCCTTCTTTAGGGACAGTGTTAATTACAGTCCCTGTCTCCCTTCCCGGAGTGACTGCTGCTGCCACCAGTTCAATATTAAGATTATAGGGAGCATAACTTGGCTCCTTCTCTGAAAAAGGAATCTTATTGTTTACACATAAATTTAAAGCCTGAATTTTCATCAGACCCGTATTTTGGCCAAAATACTGCTGTTTCCTTAATTGATTCTTTTGTCCAGACTGATACACAATGTTTAACCTGTGTTTTTTTTTTTTTTTTTAATTACTTTTCTTTTACAATCCCTCTAATTTTGGGATTATGTTTCCAATTTCTTATCATTTTTCAGGAAGAACTATTAGTAGGCACTCCCCCAGGGATATCTCCCTGTCCCCTGGAACTCATATTTTCCCATTTTTCCTAACCCTCGCCAGTATGTGCTACAGAAATTTCCCTTCTGCAGTGTACCACACACCAACGTACTGAAAAATGGGGGTGTACCGCCAAGCACTTCCCCGTGCCAGCGTTACCGCACACCTGAGTTTACCAGATTCCCTGGTGTACTTCCAAGCACTTCCCCGTGCAAGGATTACCGTACACCAGATTCCCCTGGTGTAGTGCCAGCACTTCCCCGTGCAAGGGTTTACCATACACCAGATCACCCGACCCCCAAGGCAATACTTAATATTTCTTACCTTGGTCTGTGCACAGAGTTACCGGATCGATTCTTAAAAACCCGGAGTGCCTACCTTCTTCCTTTCCCCACTACTTCACGGATCCTGCCTCTTTAACCAGTCTCGGGCCCTCTGTCAGCTTTCCGCAGAACCGCCACCGTCGATGCACAGGACCGCTGAAATCAGCGGGGCATGCCTTCCTGCTGCTGCGGCGGTGGGGCTCCCCAGTAGGTGACTGGATCCCGGACGAGCCCCCAAATTGTGAGAAACACTCCGTAGCCAATAACTTAGGCTCAGGCGAGGATCTCAGTGAAGTAGTAATTTATTCGCGATTGCAATGGCAGGCGCCCCACAAGCAGGAGAGAGCGCATCTACTAGTTCCAAAACACAGTTTATATACCTTTTGATGGCAGGACCCTCCCCTGTTTCCCCACTGAGTGGGTAATCCAGATTCACAATCTATCTGATGCTTCACAAACAATGCATGGCCTTCAGTCGCCGGCCTGTTAAATTTCAAATTTCTTTTGACATTTTTACTGCTTGAAGTGGTAATGTTTCTTCACTTATCTGACTTGACTTGACACCGTGATTTTCACCTAATTGTCCTAAGGAGTCTGATTGTCTGCATTTTACAAGGTCGCCTGCTAAACTTTCTTATCACTGTAAGCGTATCTCAGTACCACATTCCCTCCTTCTAAACAATGTAACTCTGCAAAAACAACATTTCTATTCCCACAAGACCTACCTTAAATCTAGTTGCTAAGTGTAGCTGGGGCCCCTGGGAATCCAACATGGGTTGCAAAACTCACCTGATTGGTGTGTGAGTACATAGTTAGCACCTTGCTGAGTAGCATCCTAAGAATGGCAAGGAAAGTCAGAAAGGACCGTGCTTCAAAGAGACAGGCAGAAGACTGTGCCTACTAAAGCACATCACTGTCTGAAGCCTGTAGAGAAGATTGGGAATCCTGCACTTCACTTTTTTTCTGCTGTCAGTAAATGCCTGCAAATCCCATCCCCAAAGTGTGTATCATGCCTCCCCAGTGGCAAGTTTATAGTCAAATCTTGGCACTCCTTATGCCCAAGTAGCAGAAATGCTCGAGCAAAAGAGAAGGTCCCTGTCCTGCTGCTGATTGCTCTGGACAGCCACATGATGCTCTATTAACAAGGTTCAGAGGGGCAGGGGAAATGCTAATACAGTGTAAAAATTGGTACTTGAAATTCATAAAGCTCCAGTTCTCTATATATAATCTTATTGTATATTCTTCACGTATCTTGTGATATTCAGTAATCTTTTTTTTTTTTTTCTTTTTTCTTTTTTTTTTTTTTCTTTTTCTGTCCTTGTGACCCTTATTACACAGAGAATAGGTGTGCAATAGGGACTGGTTGAAACAGGTTTGTATAGTGGAAACATTGCTTTTGTACAGAAAGAAGGATGAGGTTATGGAAGTAAAGATGTGTTCAGAGTGGCTGTGAATGAGAGACCAGATAAAGGTTTCAGTGACCACATAACTGTGGCCTTTCCTAGAACTCAAGCTGCTCTTTCAGAGCAGAACCAATCTTTTAATGGTTTGTTTAATGTGTGTGTTCACACAAGTCACATTGTTACACCACACTGCCATACAACTAATCCCCAAATGTTTAAAAGCAAATGTGACCCCAAAACTGCCATGTTGGCTTAAAGTTCCTAAGATTTCCCTTAACTTACCAACCATGAAATGCTATTTGAACTAAGCCATGGGACTAACCACTAAAACAAATGAACAAATGAAACAAATGCTCATATGACCAGCAGTTCTGCTTATATTGTCGCATTTCAGCTATGAATGTCTCATTGCTATGGACTAGATTAATTCAACTACTGACCAAATTGGTGAAAATTCAAGGGCAGATATGATCTGGGGATGCTACATGAACTGCATGTAGGTTAACAAGCACTTTCCAAGTAAAAACTTGTTGATTATTTCTTGTTTGATGTTAAGTTTAATCTGTGATTCAGAATTGAAAGTCTATGTTTTGTAATATTAACAGCCTCAGATATTTATCCTTGGAGAAATCTGTTTTTACAGACTGCAACAATTAACAATTTCTTTCCAGCATCAAAATATACATAGGATGGTCTTTCTGCCCACCAAATCTTGATAAGGATTATTGCAGCTACTCTAATGAATAATGGCTTTATTTAGAGGAACCAAACCAAAAGGAACAGAGTAAGCCAAACCATTAGACAAACAGCCAGGTCAGGCTCTTCAGATCAGGCATTACCACTCTTTGATGAGTTTGGTACTGAGGGAGAAAGCTGTTGCAGTATACCGAAGAACCCTCAGTTCTTTTGAGTACTCCCTCCAGGCTGGACATAGTTCATATCAAACATCTAAATCATGCCCTCTGAGCCCTGAAGTGCCATCCTGTTTCAGAGAGGGCCCTGTTGCTTTCCCAAGTCCCTGAAATTATGTTGCTGTCTAGATATGCTGCATTACTACAGTCTGCAGGGATGGTGACAGTAGCCCTGTTGTGGTCATACTGTCTGCAGTGGAGAGACAATTGTGATTTTCAGTTCCAGCTGTGGGATATATTGCAATATTGAAGAGATTTTTGTGTTGTTCTGTCTCTTTGCATCAGTCAGGTTGTGATCACTTTCATCTGCTGCTCTTTATGGCCCAACAAATTATTTCTCTTACAACAATATTGAGCACCGATTTCTACCTTTCACCATTCCCTGACAGGCCTGACATCCAAGGCCCGTCAGCCATTGACTGCGGTACCTCTCAGGCCTCACTGAGGCCTATGCCTTCAGCCTTTGCCCTGGACTGCATCCCTTCATTGAATATCTCACCAAATACTTCCTTCCTGTTTTTCTGAGCAGCTTGTTGACTGCTCACTGTGCCGTCCAAAGCCTTTTCCGTGTTGTGTTTTATTGGCTAATATATCATGCTGTAGCTATAATATGCAGAGTAGCATTTCACTGCATAATTTCAAGACTGGCTGCATTCATCTTTTCTCCAGTTATAGGCCAGAAAGCTCCTCAGAATGGTTGATTAGTGAGTCAAGTAGTTTTTTATAAAACAAACAACATACCAAGGTAAAACTATAAACACAAAGCAAATTGCTTATTGCCATTTTTTTTTTCCTGGTACCAAGAGTAATAAAACCTTTAAAACTGTGTTTGATGGCCTTTTCCTACCTCTCTCTTGTTCTCCTCACCTTGTCATTCTTGCAGGTTTTAACAGAGAGGAGAGAGAAAATCAAATTTAATAGAACAGAGTATATCCCAGAAGCAAGCATGGATCTGCATCTGAAGTTTGCATGTTTCATTGTTTAGTTTTATAATATTTTGATGGTCCTGGACATACTGCTTCCTCAGGATTTCTAAGGTACCCAGCAGGAAGCCAGGTGGGGGGAAAATCAAATGAATTGTCAGTGTGATAAGATTTTTTAATATGTGGTTTATAATGCATAGATGACCAATATAAGGTGTATGTTATCACCAAAAAGTCAGGAATGCATTATTACCAAAATCAAATGTTTGAAAATTATAAGCTAGAGTTTAACAATCTTGAAATTGACTTTCAAATACAGTGTTTAAATACTAAACATTTAAAGCTTATGTTTTCAGCTTTTTTTCTGAAAACTCTAGAGAAACCAATAAATATTGTAAGCTACATTAAAGTTACATTTTCTAATCTGCAATATGTGTGTTCAGAGTCTATTTAAGGGGTCTGTAGAGGGTAACTAAGAAAAGCAAACCTATTTTCTGTAGTATTGAATCACTATACAGGAACTGACACTTCCACTGGAAAAAGTTTTAAGGTGCTGCAAATTGTAAAAGGTTGAAAAACATGTTTCTGGAGATTCTGAGTTGAACTTTCAATTATTTAAGTGATGTGAGGGCCCCAGTTCTGTTGAGGTTAACTGGGATTTTGTTTAAGTCCCACGGGTACTTTGGAAAGTTCAACCCAAAATTTCTGGATGAGTGGTTCCAACTGCATACAATGTGCAGGGCTATTTTTTTTTAATTTATTTTTTATTTTATTTTTTATTCCAGTGGAGGTGTAAATCCCTGCATGTAGAATTTAAGCCTATGCACAGCAAGATAGTATTTTTTGATTACCTTCTGCAGATCCCTTACTAATATTCCATGAGCCTTGGCACTTGTAATTATAGAGGCTTCCCGAGCCTTTAGTGACTTGCTCTTGTCCTTCAGCTAATATTTCTGGAAGGGATTTTAGTGATCTTTTTGGTTTGGGAGAAGTTAGTTAAACTGTCAAGTAAATGATGAATGGAATCTGCACCCATGTGTTACCACAAAGATGCCTTGCAGACATTTCCTCAGATTTTAAGGCATCTGGAGAGAACTTTCTTACGTCATGAAATACAATAGAAGAATAGTAATGACTAGCAGTTGTATAACAGTATACTTCTCCAAGGCCTTTTTGCTTGGATGTTTTTAAACCTCTGCTGGAAGAAAAACAGTAATTCACAGATGGGAAAACTAGGGAATAGGTGAAGTTGAAGTTGCTTCTTTAAGCCACAAATTCATCTCAAGTCAGAGCCTGATTCAAATTCTATGCTAAAATCAAAACTTCACAATGAATTTTTTTTTTTTTTAAATAGGAAAGATATTTGAGCCTCAAAATCCCCAAGGTTTCTTCACAATAGCACTGAAAAACTTTCGGTTCCTCTGAAAATTATCTTACAAGTCAGAAACTATGAGTATTAACTTTCTCCTGCATCTTTCTCACATTAAAAGTTGCTAAATACCAGATGGGCATGTAAAAAAAATTAGGCTCATACTTTAAATATATATATGTGTGTGTGTGTGTATGTGTATATATATATATATATACATATATTGCAAAAAGAAAACAAGTAATTCCCAAATAGAAATGATTATGATTTCTTGATTTTCCTCTTCATCTTCTGTGCTTAAGGCCAAATCAGTCCTTTCAAGGAAACATCCACAGGAAGGACAATGTTGCTCAAGCTCTGAGTCAAGATCTGTCCCTGGGTTGCTGCTGGCTAACTGCCCAAATCCTGTCTCCCTGCTCCAAGGCTGTGTTGCAAAGTCTGTTGTTACTCATGGTATGGCTGATGGAGCCTAGAGTTTATCTTGCAGAAGAATACCTTTGCTCTTGGCCCCTGGGATGTGCCTTTCCCATTCTGTGGCAATTTGTGCATTGTGATACCTCCCTATGAGTTCAGGAGAAGCAGGTAGCATTGGAGCTTCACAGACCATCTCAAGGGGCTAGGAAAAGAGAAGGTTTGCGGAAAAGGTTTGTGCTGGTGTTGCCTGTTAGAAGCTAAAGATGTGGAAATGATATGTGGTCTCAAAAGAGTGGGCATCAGGTTATTAGTGTTGAACTTCACGGGTGTTATTTTAAAATGCTTAGAAGTAGCTCAAAACTGCAGTAAGTATCTAAATAATCGCAGCCTAAAGCATGTTTTCTTCATACGCCTTATATCAGCCCTTTCTCTTTAGCCTACTTTGACATTCACATAAAAGACATTGTACAGATTATCTATCCGTAAGGAAAACGAGCCTTTACCGTGATGCCATCCCAGCCTGCCACCAGCACGCAGCCCCAGTGCCAGCAGGAGAGGCTGGCAGGAACATCCCTGCGCACACAGCCTAGCTGGCACAGCCGCCAAGAGCAAGCCCCAGCCAAATTCCAGAGCCTGTCACATTGCCGCCTGATATCACCAGTCTTTGCTCTTTCCTCCTCACTCTTAGCCATAGATTTTCTGTCATTGTTTTCTCTAACCAAGTCCTTCACATCTTGCTGCAGCAACCTCTGCAATTCTGCATTGATTCGAACACAGATTTTTTTTTTCTCCTTTGCAGCAGTGGAGCTGAGGCCATCTTTCATGTCTGATTTTCCCACCCAGAGTTTCTCAGCTGAAGCTGTAGACCTGCAGGGATGACCCCAGTACACTGCACCAAGTTGAGGGAGCAGCTCTCCTCCAGCTTGCCCCTGGCACCCTGCTGCTTTGCTGACATGGCTGCTTTCTGGTGTGTTGTTCTTCCAGGGCTTATTACACTGAAGCGGCTCACTCCCCAGCCAAGTTATTAGCCTCAGTGACTCTCCCCCTTGCTGGTGGAGTTCTTGTAGCCTTCACGTTTGACTGCTGAAATTGCTGGTTGCATGTTTTCTATGCTGATGTCATGTGGAGCAGGGACACTGCCACGCTCCCTCCACCTCAGGGACAAACTCTGAGTTACTGTGATCTAGGCAAGCTAGTATTCCCACAGGGTCATTCTAACTGCAAAGATCTATCAAGAGATAACTTAGGAAAGAGTTATTTGCACTGCAAGCCTTCCTTAAATCTCTAGACTGGTAGTTAGCTGATGGGGCATCCACACTGCTTTTTGCACCTTGTGATTGTGAAAGCTCTTCTGTATGGAAGCTTCTTATTTGCACATGGCTGGACAATATTTGTCACATGCTTAGTGAATTTTACATGCGCCTCTGTGATGTGTTGCAATGCTAATTGGTAAATAAGGTTTTATGTGTTTCATTTTTATGAGTAGAGTCCACGGCTGCATCTTTCCACGCTGCTTTCCCAAATGATTATTGCCGCTGCATGGCACCACTGTTCTTGGTGAACAGGCAGCTCTGTTAATGCGGCTGTCTTACTGTATACCTTTATCAGCTTGACTCATCACAGCAAGACCTGGAATTTCTAAAGCCTCCCTGGAATTTCTGGCAGATATTATCTCTTCTTAGATATAATACATTACCTGTTAATAAATCAGTATGTGCCTAACCTTAATGACCCAAGAAAATGTAATGTTTAAATTGATGGTATCCTTTTTAAAGAATTTAACCCCAGATATGTCTTATGTAAATCACAGATTGTATTATAGTAATATCCTTCTTGAAATGACTGAATGCACTGCCCGCAGCTTATAGGAGACTTACCTCTTGTAAAGGTGCAGTATACAAAACAAGAGTTCCAACTTTCCCCTTTCATTGCTTCATACATAAGAAAGGGTGTTAGAGTTCACAGCCCCTTTCTGGGCTGTTTTGCTGCTACACAGTTTAAAAAAAAATGCGATTTTGGGATTATGCACTGTAAACTCACTTAGCTATTCCTACTGCTACACAAACAAGGCTGCTCATTGAAGGGCCATAAAACTGCCCTCGGTCGCAGCATGGGACTTACGTGAGGCCTGTTTCTGGCAGAATTTGGCCATGAGTGTGTTATGGGTTGCAGGAAACTCATAACAGATTCCATTACATGTATCAATGCAAATTTGTCAACCAGTAACTGGTACTGGTATAATGACGTTTGAGGGACATACTGTTCATTTGTTAGGAGATCTGTTTGATTTAGTGGAGTCTATGAAGGAGTTTAATTTTTCATACGCTTCATTAAAAGGGACCACAGGGAGGAGAAATCATGAGTAAGCAGAGCCATAAATATACTACAGATGTGTAGAGGTTTCTTTGGGGACTGTAGTCAGAAATCATTTGCCCAGAGCTGTCTGACACTGTGTTGTATTTCTTTCAGCTTCCTGTGTTGTATTTATTTCACAGAGGGATTTCTCTAAGTTACGTGGAAGTAAGGTTGCAGAAGGTGCACACACAAGGCAGATATAAAGTGTACCCGATGATACCAGCAGACTCTGCCAGTATCAGAAGAAAACATGAAAACTTTCTGCCAGTATCAGAAGAAAAGAAAACTTTCTCAGTAAGGCTTTGGAAACTAATGCTGGTCTGGGGAGGTGTGGGGGTATAGTTCTATGTCTACATGAATTTGAAAGACGCAAACATATACATTCACTCAGCAGAAAACACAGGGGTTTTCTCACACTGTAGAAGGTTTCATGACGCTGAGTGAAAAACATCTCCTTGACATCACAGATAATGCCCTATATTAGCCTGCCATCTTACAAAACATACCATTGCACACTGAAGCTATAGTCAAACCCTGAAGAAAGAGTAGCGAAGGTGAAATTTGCCCCTTCATTTCCTGAAGGCCAACATAATAAGCATGCACTGTCTTAGCCCTCAGGTAAAGATGACTATCGAATCTCCCATGCTTACATGGGATTCACAGGACTGGCCACTACTTGAAGTCCCTTGGCTCGGCTCGGCTCCCACACACTTCCACCATAGCTCCTTGGCCTCTCTCATGGTTTGAGACCTCCCAGGCCACGCCAGGCAAAGTTGTTCATCCTGAGGTATAATCTCAGGATAGGCTGGCTGCAGCAGGTCCAAGGGACCATGAATCAAAGGAAAGCCTTGGGCAGTGAAGAGCAGGGCACCTACTAAGGCTTCATAGGGTCACCTACCCTGCTCTAAGACATGCTTGTTGGTTGTAGCTGGTCTGTACAGGCCTCTCCCAGGGGATGACCAATAGCAGCACACTTTCACCAACTTGGAAAGAAAATACTGACTGCGAGGAAACAAATTAAAAGGAATACTTGGGCAAATATGCAACCTGCCCTCTTTGTCAGTGGAGGCACATAGTGAAGTGAGGCTCTTCTGAGAACTCTTTACAACCACTTTTTCATGGAAGAGATGCCAGGCCAGTCCTGAGGACACTGGGGCTTTTGAGTATCTACAAATTACTTGTGCAGAAAAAAAAAAAAAAAAAAAAAATTAGGGAGGGAAAAATATCACCAATGTTCCACTGTGAGATTTCCAAAATAAAGCATTGATTTTTTGAAGCAATGTTTTGTAAATTCTTTCAAGGTTATTACTTCTTTGAAGTTCACAAGCACTGAACACTGGAGGAGAGAAAACCACCTGTCTTTTGTCCCAAAATTATTTAGATCCTTATTGTTTTCATGGTGAATCTCTTTGGCACTGCTTGAGAAAGATGAAATATTCACATGACGCTAGACATAAATAGGTGTATGACTTTGTCAAACTTTCCCAAAACGTTTGGTGTGAAACAGGCTTGGGAACATTGTTTTAGGAAGATTTCTTTTGGATGGAAGAAAAAAACAAAAACAAAAAAAAGCCCTCAGAAAACAAAAATACTTTCACAGCAGAGTATAACTAACAAAAAATGAACAAGATGTTCTTCGTAACCCTCTCAATACTAAGAAACTAAACTGCATCTAAACCAACTTTCTTTATAGGCAGCTCATCCCTCTATATGTGTGGGAAGTAACAAGGCCCTATTATTCTTGTTTCCTTTTATAACCTACAGAAACTATTCCTGCTTGCCCAAAGTGCCTCTAATTTCAATGGCAGCCTGTGGAAGGGAAACTGAGATGGAGCAGATCTCCAGCTCCTGTAATGAGAGACAGCCAAGAAAGTATTGAATGACAAGGAAACACTGGGGTGAGGGTGGAGGGGTGGGGGTTGTTGTCGGAAAATATCTATTAGTGGATCTAAAAATGTGCATGCTTTGACACAACTTCTGTTAGCATTGCTCCTCTGGTGTGGCATATTTAGAATCAGAACTCCAAAGAGTGAGATGCTGGTGGGGATTTAGAAGACTGTCCTTGCTCAAGCGTTAGGAACTTAAAGGAGCATCAGTTCCTTGCTCACCACATGTATCCCACTCAGCGAAGTGGGCCAGCCAGCTTGGCAGGGACATGAAGGCAGGCTGAGGGGAGAGGGAATTAACTGCACCCCTGCAGAGGACAGGCAGAAGCAAAAACGCCCAGGCTGACATCTTTGCTCTGAAACAAGGGGAAAGAGTTTTCATTTGTATTTCTCTCACCCTTTCCTGAGGATCGGGGATGCACACTCTACTATTCAAATGTTATATGTTTCACTAGACTGTATAAGACATTTGTTGACATTTCTCAAATGTTCACTGGACCATCTGGAAAACAATTTCCCACCTGAATCTGTGTAAGAACCTCTTTTGAATCTCAGGAGATCTGTATTGCATCTGAGAGAGATGCTTGCATGAACCGTGAAATGCAAAGGGTTTATCATTACTTTACAAGCAGTGTTTGTACAGCACAGATAAACAGAACGATTATCTTATAACAGATTGACTCTTCGTTTCTTTATTTGGTTGAAAGGACAGCTAATTAGTTGAGAAACCCTTTTCTGCTACAATACCTAAAAATAAGTCAGTCTTATTCAAGACCTTCTATTTTTCAGCTTTCCTTAGAATTAGAATCCTTATAACTCTACTGCCTGTAAGTGCAGCTTGTGAAAAACAAATTAAAAGTGACCAAGCACAAAAGATCATTCCATCTTTTTATTTAAGCATTACACAAACTGAGTGACATGAAAAAGCAAACAAACAGCAGAAGAAGTCAGGGATAGGTCAGAAAAACAGAGAGATTAGAGGTTACTTGCTATTGCTTGAAAGAATAAAAATCGGCCTAAATCAATTTAATGTGTGTTTACTGTCTTCCTGCCTGACACACAGTTTGCCTTTACTTACTGACCAGATCCTTGAAAGCAGCTTTGAGCTGTGATTTTACAGAAAAGAAGAATACATGCACTATTGTTCCAGTCAATGTCACAGGGCTGACTACTTACACCTCCCGTGCTTATATTTCATTACAACATTTCAGTGCACAAATGATGAGATGTCTTTGTGCTAGAAATTTCTACACAGGATTTCTACCACATCACATAACAGATTGCTTTTACAGCTGAGTTATTTAGAAAAACAATAATAACAACTATTATTCCTTTTTTTTGACCTCCTATACTTAATATTAATTTTCTTTCTTCTGTTTAGCATTATGACTCTTTTTCTGCTTTTACATCCCTTTCATTCTTTCTTGAACTACACTGGTGAGCTCTCTGATAATAAAAGATAAAATAAAAGAAGGTACATCAATAATCAGATTTCAATGAAATTCAGTTAGATAGCAGACTGCCAGGCTAATGTAAGTACTTAAAAAACAAACAGAGCCATTATCTCTGAAGCTATTACTTTTTCTCTTCCTCTGCTTTCTCTAATAAGAAATTAAAATCTGTCATGTTCAGGACATTGGAATATTCATCATTCTGTCTACTGGAGGGTTGCACTTAAGGCTATAAGGAACTCTGGAGGAAAAGCAAAATCAGAAGCAGTGCTCAATTTTACTCAGTATAGAAAATTAAAAATGGAATCCTCATTTGATATAAATAGCTACAGGTCTTTTTGGAGCAATGCTGATTTGTACCTGCTAAGAATTATGGTCATGGAACCAAAATTAAAATTACCCTTCTCCAGGAGTTATAGTTATACATATGAACATGATCATCAAAGTGTTTGTAGTTACATTTTCATAAAGGAGCATGATATTTTCTCTTGGGTAAAAACAATGTAGATCTGAGCTCTCTTGCAGTTTTATAACCAGGAGATGACATGTATCTTCATGTTAAATCACCAGCAGACTGTTTCAGGACAGAGACCTCTCCTTCAAGGACTCCATTCTTCCTTACCTTAGGACATTCCCCAGATCTGCACAGTCTGTAAGACAGAGTCCTAACTCTTTGTCATATGGGTACACAGCTCTTACTGCAGAGGGACTCCAGGTGGGCATTTTAGATCACCACCACCATGACAGAATACAAGTAGCAACAACCCCCTTTGTAATATCCCTGTGCAGCTCACATATCCTTCACAGTTACAAAATAATGTGGCTTTGTGGAGCCACAAAAGGGGAACTGGCTAGACCAGAATGGGCTTGCTATTCAGAAACAGAGCTTCAGTTTTAAATAACTACTTTGAAATACTTCCCTAGTACAGAAGGAAGTACGTTGTGTTCAGCTTATTTCTCAGAAAGGTGAATTTGCTTGCCCTGATCTCAGGCAAGACCTGACCTGACAACGCCACCGTGAACTGTGACAGCTATTCTGTAATGGCTTGAGTAGCTCCCGACTTCACTTCAGTCCCTTGGGTGAGCACAGCATAGTTGTACCCTAACCTTTCACTAGCCCAGGGGAGGCTTTCATCCTTGTTTCAGGATGCCAGAAGATGTAGCATTCTCATGCTCCCACGAGTGCTGGCTGTACAGAAAACAGCCTGTGGGAAGAGGTGTCCATCTGCTTCTTGAGAGGTACCTCTTTGCAGTAGAGCACAGCTTCATCTGGCATTAGCCTTGGGTTGTGTCTAGACCTGGAGCTTTGGTTGTAGAGTTACTCTGATTATTTAGCAGTCTAGTGCTGTCCAGCAGTGAGAGCATGCAACTTCAGAGCCTGAAGCTTGGCTTCCCAACTCTTCCCAACTCTGCCACTGATGAGCTAAGCAATTTTTAACCAGTCCAAGGATGTTTTCAAACACTTGCTCCTAGAGAAATCTGGATCTGTGCCCTTTTCTTAAAACTGGCCTACCAGTTTTAAGAAAGCTCCTGGGTATAGTTCTCACCCATCCATAAAACTATTATGAACCTCAAAGCAGTTTGAACGCTTTATTTCATCTATAGTCTCCAAGATCATCAGATTTACTCAAGTGAATGTTGTTAAAACTATTTAGGCTTCTTTATCCTTGATAGTCCTTTTGATAGCTATCAACAGATCTTTCTACTCTTTCCTGTGCCAGGAAACTTGAGCCCTGACATGGGTTATGTACAAGGTACAAGGAGGTGGCTGGGTCAGGACACCCAGTCAGCCTCTGCAAGGGAGGCTCCTGTTGGGACACCTCCACATGGAGCCCCCCAGAGACCCTGCAGGGCAGCACCCAGACCCAGCACAGCCTCTCCTAAGTTGGGGACCCACTGGCTACTGAGCTGTTCAGACTCATCTCTGCTCCCGGCATACAGTGCCCCAAGGAGGATGAGGAATTATGGTGCTGCACTACAAGTCTGAGATTCATGAGCTGGAAAACACAAGGCATGAACTAGTGGGAAGTTTTATTAAATGGGTGTTAAATGTAACACCAGTAAAGTAGGTACTTCCAATAAATGTAAGAAGCCAATATATGTGCCCTTAAAAGTTTAACACAAAAAACCCTAATCCAGTGAGGATGCACACAGATCTGTATATACATGCCGGCTTGTAGATGGAGCCTCACACAGGCATACAACTCTTTTGAAGATTTTGGACTTAAAAAGATGCCATATAAAAGGAAGAGGAGAAGGGATAAGAAAAGCAGCAGGAAGGCAACTTTCATCCCAATAACAACCAGTTTATAATGTACATGTCTGAAACCTTCTCAGAAAACTGCTTTTTTTATTCTCTTTGCTCTTCTTCAGCTGGAACTGAAATAGACCAAAAAAAAAAAAAAAAGTCTCAAAAACAAAATGCTCAATTAAGAGGCAACTACAGGAAAGCCAGGAAAGTGCTTTACACAGCTCTGATTTCCAATAACTTTTAAGGCATCAAGCTACCCAATTATCCTAAAATAGTAATCCAGTTTCTTTATTTGTGGGGAAGCTTGGTGTGCTCAGGTCATAAGGATCAGGAAATCAGTTATTTGCTGAAAGCAGGTATCTTGCCCTCTCATGTTTCCCAGCTGGGGGGCCACAAAAGTAAGAAATGAAGCTGAGAAAAACTTTAGAAAACAACAGGAGAGCTGTTTTCAACAAAGGAATTAACCTGCTGAATTCATATTAAATACAGACTTTGCAAAGCAAAGTGACAGATTTTCTAGAATGACCTAAAATATCTATTCTGAGTGTCTGTTGTATACTGATTGCTGATGTTTTAGTGTTGATTTCCAAGCTTTTCCAAAAATCCATGAGAAGTAAAAAATTCTTTTTTTTCTCCCCCATGCAAATTTCTTAATGTGGAAACCACAATGGCAATACTTTGTTCTTTTTTTTTTTTTTTTTTTTTTTTTTTTTTTTTTTTCCCCTCTCCATTTTGATGTGTGCTTTTGAAAGCCTTCTAGGCATCTATTTGCATTTTCCAAAAGCTTTGGAAATCTGGCCCTAACTTACTTATGAAAATGGGGCTTAAGCTTTGGAATTACTCAAGGGTTTTTGAAATGTTATACTCTTTATATTTTAAAGTATATTAGACTTAATTCTGGTGCTTCAGGGGACAGGTAATTCCCACCACCATTTTCAATGGAAATGAGGTACTGTACACTAAGAAAAAGTGGGTTCCTGGAACTTACTGACAAGGGAGAAATATGAAAGGGATTTAGTATTTGTTTTCATATGCATGATAGAAATTTCTGTATAATAAAAAAAAGTAGGTATGTATTTTGGTATACTTTTGCCAGTTTACAGAATAACAAAACTGATTTATAAACTGAAAGTGAATATATATATAAACAGATTTAAATATATTCAAATATATTGTTCAAAAGCAATATATTACTTTGGAAATTATAATAATAATAAATCATAAGCAACAGCACCATGATAGGCCCTTCAAATATCACTGGTATATGGGCTTCAAGGAGGGGCATCATAATATCTTAAAAGTTTTGTATCACACCTTGAAAGAGAGGAGATTCTGCTCTGCTAAAAAGAATACCACTATTTTACAGAAAAAAAAAAAAAAAGTGTTAAAACAGCATTGGAATCACAAAGACTTTGCAACCTTCTTGTGTATTACAAAATAATATTCTTGTCTGAATCTTCTTGATAAGAGAAGGGCAGAGAGTTCCAGCCATCAAGCAAATGAGCTCTTACATTAAATAGCATACCCATTTCAAGTGTACATTTCCACGTTTCCAAATTAAAATCTTTTTGTTATCATTCAATCCCAGCTGAAATCAACATTTTTCATCCTTGTCATCAGATTGCATTTTTAAGGTGTGATTTTTTTTCTTTCCTAAATCATATCTTCAACAGAAGGCTCATTTTAGCTAGTTTGATCTTCAGGTTTTTCCTCAATCCTTTGAGTAGTGGCACTGCCACCATTTAGCTTCACTAGGGAAGATTAATGTGAGTTCCCACAGGGGTATTTATTTGCTTTAGTTGATATCTGCCCGTGCTTTATAAGAGCTACAGTAATTCATTTTCTGCCTTCCAAATTTCTTGAGATTTATATTGACACTTTTTGCCAAGATTTAGCAAAAACATGATTCAAAGTAAACCTTAGTAGTCAAAGCATTTCATTGTGATTCAAAGTCAAATGAAATATCTGAAGGCTAATATTGGTGACTTCCCTCCTAAATCATATGATATTTAGATATTTATTTAATGCTCTTATTTGCATTTTGGTTTTGGAACTGTCAAGGTTCATACCTTTCTTGCTTTTTCTTTGTAACCATAACAACTATGAATCTACCTTTTTTTTTTGTTTTGTTTTTCCCCTAAAGATGGAACTAAAATACTTTACAAATGATGGTTTGCAGCTGACCACACCAGATAGTTATTAATTTAAATAGGCCAGTGATAAATAGGTCCACTAGCAATGTTTCACTCCTCTGACACACATGCATCAATTACAACATATTCTTCTAACATGATTGAACTGAGCTTCACAAGCCCTCTCTAAAAGAAGGAGATGACTTTTTATTAATCAAGGAAAAAAGAGAGATAAAGAGCCATTTATTGATTAACAGATAGAATAAGGACTATGTGATTCCTTTTCCTGTGCATTAATCAGAATAATGAATACCTTGCCTGATGGACCTGTAACTCTTGAAGGTGGAGAAATGACGCCCTTGCACTTCTTAAGAGGAGACACTAACTGCAAATGCAGTGTGAATGCAGGGAAGTTGGAAGTAATTGCATGAAGGTTTAATTTGGCTTTCCCAGGTTGGAAGAAGCAGGAGGCATATGAGCTTATGATGGAAGTTGAACATTTTCATTGCTGTTCCAAATCCTTACCTTTAATGTCTTTCCTGTGTGAATCCTTCCCCTTGAGTAGGCCTCTCCTCTTTTAAAGCCCACCTTTAAATAGTTGTTTATATATCTCTAGATAGGATGTCATTGATTGTCATTCACTCCTAACCAATTAATTTGAGTTAACATACATGGCCAGGTCAGGAAAGAGGAGTCTGGCCTGGATTTCCTTTTTTGTTTGAATTAATTTGGATTTATTATGTGGAACTAAGTCTCGAAACCTACAAGTCTCTGGGAGCACATAAAATCTGCTGTGTGAAGTGAAAATTGAACCTATTTTACATCTTGGAAAATCAGTCTTTTGTATTTCAAACACTTTAAGACAGAGATTGCATTGCCCTTTATATCTGATGCAGCATGTTACTCAATAAACAGCAAATAACAAGATCTAGAAAATCTGGAGGAGAAACAAGGAATTATTTCTCTTCGTACTCCAAGAAATAAATACTAACAAAATAGAACAACGAAACTAAGAAAAAAGAGCTTGAAGAATGCCCTTAACTTAAATTCTAATTTGAAGTCTGTTTGCTTCCCCTGAATTTCAGACTGCATATTCATAATAAATAAATAAATAAATAAATAAAAAATCAGCCTCTTGAAATGTTCATTTTAAAGTAAAGCAAATAAGACTGCAGAACATAAATTTACCCTGTTCCCCCAAATTAGCTTGTTTTTCTGCTTGTTGAGTATCAGGTCAGATTTATTTGCTATGGATACAATTCAAGAAAGTACTTAAGCACATGCATAACTTTGAACATGCAAGTAGTCCCAGTGAGAGTATTCACATCCTCAAATATATGGACATAGTTAAATAATTTGCTGAATCCAGACCTACTTTATTTCTTCTCAAGAAAGCATTTGCAGAGACAGAGTTGCTTTATTCTGACCATGAAGAGTTTACTGCAAATACATGACACTGAAAGCTGTGCTGATTACTCGTAGCTGTTTCTGTTCTGAATGAGGCTGATTTTATAGTGTGGATTACATTTAAAGAGTCCACTGAGACACTGTATTTCTCCAAGGTGAAATGACAGTGGGAAGGGCAGTGGTAGCTGAAGATCAGATCAAGCAGAGGAGGAAATTAAGGAACCTCAGAAACATTCTCTTCCCGGTTTGGGTCTAAAAGGCATAATTCTTGGAAAGCTTACATAACCAAAAAGCATGTGGGCCTATTTTCTCCTTTTTATCATCATTAAGAACATATGTGCAAGACTCTGTGCGTGTGTTCCTGTGTGGTGGAAGGAGTTCTGTGTGCGATGCTCAGTGCCAGCATCAAGAGCGCCTTTACTCCCTGCGTATGGTACTTTAATTACCTCTTTGGTAAACAGGTAGCAGGATCCCTATGAGAAATCTACCTCCAAATACATCAATCCAGATCATTAAAAGACAGAACAGAACAAAACAAAACAAACAGAAAACAGTCTCTGGTTAGGTCCTCAGGATTTCCACGTAAATGTAAGGATGTGCTTGACTGCTTTACTAAATTAGAGTCCATATCCTTTTCTAGCAATGTACAAAGCAAGGAGTGACTCAAGGTGAATGAAACAAATTATTTTAGGATTATAATATAGTGCAATTAAGTTAGGAAGCAATTGGGGTGGGCATTGGGAGCCAGGAACTGCCACAGCAGAGACATCCTACAACGACATAAAGTCTTGTCCTTGGCCGGTATAATTAAGCATCACTCCATCATATCTTCCTCATAAATTTCTGGAGAAACAAAGTGTCTTGTTCTTTCAGTATGGCTAAAAGAGCAACCAGGCTGCTATGTTACATAGTGGAGGAGGTATTTATGCAATTTTAGCCTTATTTTACGGCTGGACTTGAGGCTATTTTCCCCATTTTTCTTAAATGGCTGCAGTCATCTTCCCCCTCAGAGCTAACCTTGGTCAATGCTACATGTTTACATGATCCCAACACAGAGATTTGTTTTTCCTCCCTTTTTTAAACTACCTCTCCTCTCCAAAGTTTTCAATTTTTGACAGGGAAAAAAATCACTCCTGAAAATGTATTTGATGCCCTCCCTGGACATACTTGGCTTATCAATGCATGCAAAAATTGCTCTGAAATTTCATGTACTTTATTTTGAAGAAGTGGACATGTGCTATCTTCAGTGCCTTTAAAAACTACATTACAAGAGGGAAGCACAGAAAATAAAACATTAGAATATGAGAAATGTCAGGGCTCTTTCTAGCTCCAAAAACCGTCTTAACCAGCAAGTGAAACACCAAGACAATACAGAGCATAAATGTTTTATGCCTTGTTATGTATGTTCTGAAGATCTTCAACAGAAATCTCATAATTATGGCCATGAATTTCTCCTCTATCATATTTCTCCTCCCATTAATGTAAAATTTCTAAGAGCAAGGCAGATGGCAAGGGTATAAAAACTGTTGGGTTCGAGAAGCTAATCAGAAAGCTAGCTTTCAACATAAATTTGGGTGTTTGATGTTCTGCTGAACACCTGGAGTGATGAACAATACAAGCCCAACGATTTATCAAGTACTTGCTTTCAGTAAACCATTAACTTCTTGAAAAAGTTTTTTCTCCTCCTAACAATAACTGGTTTCCCAGATCACTCTCCTTCCTTCATATGAACTCCTGAGAAGGCTGGATTTTGAGAAAGGATCTTGCATGAGTTTTACAGCTTCTATTGTGCTTACCTGCTTCATGAAAAAAAGGAAGTAGCATTATGAAAGGGTACATCTCAGGAATTGAAGGAATTTAAAGGAATATTTGGCTAAACATCTGCAACAAATGGTCTACCTGAAAAACACAGCCCTTTTTCCTGCTTGTAAACTGTCTGCTGACATGATCTTTAACATGAACACCTATGAAGGTAATAGTAAACAGTGCGTAGTGCAAACAAATCTCATCCTGTAGACTACTGGAAAACCGGTCACCAACAGCATTGCCAGAGGTATCTCTCTAGTGTTTTGTTTTTCTTAAGGTGTGTATGTAGCTGACCATGTAGATCACATGACAGATGCCCAACTTGGGATATCCTATGATTCTATACACAAATATTTATAATTTCTTCCTAACCATACCTCATTTTGTGTGCTTAAGGCCTTTCACACAGACTGCTAAGCACCTCCTCCTGTCTAAAAAGAGGATGAAAAGGCCTAGGTGCAGGTCACACCTAAAAGTGTCATCCCTGTCTCCAGAAAACTGTTTCAGCAGGAACTTTGCCTTGCCAGGCGTGCTTATGAAAAATGTGCTCAGTGGTACGGTTATGATGTGATTGCAACACAACATCCACACCAACTAGAAATATTTGTAGAAGCATCCCCAAGCCCAAATCTTGCAGATACTTCTGTGCTTGCATTTTGATCAAAGTGTGCCACGCTGCGCTTCTGAGCCATGAGGAATGGTGCGGAACATCGTTAACACAGTGGTAAGAGGAACGGCCGAAGGAGTTCTCTTGGAGAGGTTCCTTCCCAAACCATCAGTGTCTCCTGGCCTCTGGATGTCGTCCAGGGGATGTTTTGGGAAGGCCACCAGCCCCACGAAGAGCCAGGCGTCACCACTGCAGGCAGCTGAGCAGACCCAGCACGAACATTCGTAGACAGCAGTAAAGTCTGTGAATCACAGCTCTAAAGTTCTTTTTTTTTTCTTTTCACCTTAGTCATCTTCCTATTCCAAGCTGTACAATCACAGAACTGATCAAAAGTTCTTATTCTAAACTTTCAGCCAAAAATAGCCTCTTGCTCAAGATTCTTTGCTGCCCTGGGATTGTGTTTTTTTTTTTTTTTTTTCCTCCCCTCAGGGAATTTTCCATCATCAAAAGCCCAACGCAGGAAACAATAGCGAACAGTGACTGCCGGCTTTCCACGTTTCAGTCGCTTATTTCCAACCCGTGGCCCCGCCGCTCGTTCCCGTCCCGTCCCCGGTGCCTCAGGGCCGGCGGTGGGCGTGCGGCTGCGGCTTTAAGAGCTCCCACAATGCCGCGCTGGCGTCCCAGTTCCGTTACATGGCTCCCCCGCTGAAGGGGAGCGGGGCAGAGGCAGGAAGGAGGCGGGGGCGGCCGCGCACGCCCCCCCCCGCAGCCGGCCTCGGCGGGGCCGGGCGGAGCCGAGCCGAGCCCCCGGTCCCCCCGCCCCGTTTCCCCGCGGGGCAGAGGCGGGGCCGCGGCCGTTGGTGCCGTTGGCGCTGCCCGGAGCCGCCGCGGGACGGGCGTCCGGCGGCGGAGCGGTGAGTGCGCGGCGGGGGAGCGCTGGCTGCCCTCTCCCCGGCTGCCCTCGGCTCTGTTTTCCTCCTTCCCCCCTCTCTTTCCCCCTCACGCCCGCCTGGCTCTTCCTGCCCCCGCGCTTTTCCCTTCCCGTTCCCTGCCCGGCGTTTGGTCTCCGTCCTTCCCTCCGTCGAGGGTGCTGCGCGGCGCCCTTGCGAGCGGAGTTGGGCAGCTCTTCGTGCTCGGGGAAGCGTTCGCAGGACTTCTCATCCTCCTCGCTCTCTGTCCCCAGCGGGATAATTTCTCCTCTTTCTGTTTTTTTTTTTTTTTTTTTTTTTTTTTTTTTTTTTTTTTTTGCAACGTGGACTGTTTGGTTTTGGTGCCCCCTCCCTCCCCCCTTCTATGCAGACAGTGCCGGTTTGTTTCATGATTAATCTCCTTTATTCCTGTCCCAACCCTTCCTTTCCCCTTTCTCTCCCCCACTGAGAAAAAAATCAAAAGAAAAGAAAAGCTGTTTTGCCAGCAGGGAATGCATGAGGTTTATTTATTTATTTATTTATTTATTTATTTATTTATTTATTTATTTTTGGGTGGAGGGGAGAGCACTGATGAGAAGAGCTTCAGCAGCGGGACGGTCAGGAGGCAGCAGCTCCACAGGGCATGGCAGTGGGCTCTGGTCCTTGGTTCGTGCTGCCCTGCAGCACTGGTGCGGAGGTCTGGTCCTGGGGCTGTTTGGGGCTGTTGTAGTAGCTCGGCGTATGCCAAGCTGCGCGCCTGTCGGTGGGGTGCAGGTTTCACGTGCCAGTGAAGCAGGGTGTGGGTCTGTGGCTTGTGGGCTTTGTTGCTGGGGAGAATCCGAAGGGGGGAAGGTTATGGATTTCTGTGTCCCCTCTGGAATGACACCTGTCATGCTTTACATCTGAAAATTGCAGTTGTGTCAGAGCTTGCCCCATTAGCAGAATAGTTGGGAACTACCTACACCCATGACAGAAAGCTCTGTGGTGTGGCTTTTGAAGTCTGGCTTGGATTTCACAAGCTTCTGTCTCATCTCCAGTCAGCGTCACGCATTCAGATGAAGGATGTGTTGTGCAGAGTAAGTCAATCAGTTGCTTGACACCTGTTTAAGGGCTTTGGTGCTCTCAGTTAATTGTGCTGGGTAGTGTTGTGATTGTGTTGTGCTGTAAAAGCAAAGCATGATGGTAGAAGAATAGAGTTTACCAATAATGTGAACTCCTTAGGTCAGAATTGAAGGAGTGTAGTCCTGGGTTGTGTTGTTACCTCCCCTGATAGATGTCATTCCTAAAGACCACAAGGTTAAATTGCAAAGTAAGTCCAACACCCCCTTCCCCCCTTCTCTAAGGACGGGAGGAAATACAATTTCATATTGAACTTTAATATCTAATATAAAAATAGGCTGGATGTTAAACAAGAAGTATTTCCTCTTGTGTCTTAGCAATTCATTGCAAATTCAGTGGTTATTTTTTTTTGCTGTGAGGGAATAGAAATAACTGCTTGTCATTTGTAGTGTTCAGCTGCATGCTCTTTAGGACCAACTGACCAACAGTAAGAGCTAAGATAGCCTCTCCATCCTTCCCACCACCACAAACATAACAGAATTTGACTATGGTTGTTTATTTTCATCTAGGAAAGAAAAAGATTAAAATCTTTGGGATCGGGGAAAATAGATGGGAGGGGGGGAAAACTAGCAAGTAATGTTAACAAGAAGTTTGTCTCTTAAAACTGTACCATGGACTGTGTCTGGAAACACCACCAATAATTCCAAAGAGACAAATTGAGATGATTAGCATTACTTTTTAAACCCTTTTGAGAGAAGCTTTGGAGAGGAACGCATTAGCTGGAAAGCAGGAGATGGAGCTGCTCAAGTTCAGTGCAGAGAGCTAAGGATCATGGGTCCTGTTCCTGCTTCTGCCATCGAATGGCAGTATGCCCTTTATCTAAGCTGTCTTCCTACCTGCACCTCATAGGGTATGGAGATTTATGGGATGTCTATTAAGTACTCTTACGCATGATTTTAAGAATAATTATGTGCAAATGTATTGCTGTTTAGTGGTAGTATTTTGAATGCTAGTCAGGTGATAGTTACTCTTGTGCTAATATTTGCTCTTAGGAAGTTGTAAAGCAGAACTCTTGATAATCAGCATTCATTTTGAGTGACAGTGCACAAGACTTTGCATTGCTGTAAAAGTTTTGAGAGTGTTTTCTTTTAACCCCTGTATAACTTCGAGAATATCAGTGCATGCTTCATCCATGGTACCTAATCAGTGTGTGAATTTGATAGTTACTGCTCTGCAGAAAGAAAACCCATGAGATTTAATTGCAGGGTAGAGGATTATCTCATGGGGGCTGGGCACCCCACTCAGTGCAATGCATGCATTTTTTGGCTTTTTTTTTTTTTAAAAAAAACTCTGTAATTATGAGATTGGCTTAGTGCATGTGGGGTTTTCTGTTTGCTTTCTAATTTTAGGTCTCTGCTTGGGTTCTTAAGTCTTTAAGATCTCTATCTAGAAATTAAATGTAAATGCTGTGTGGTTTTCTAGGGCTTGTTTGAAATGTTAGATTTTTCTTTTAACTTTCTCAAGCCAGGAGATGTGACTCTACAACATAACAGGACATACTATAATCTCAGTGCTCGCCTTCCTGTAGCATTTGATATTTGTATGCTGTGTAAATACAAGGCTCTATCCTGTTGCAAGTAGTTCTCTCTGCTCTGAATGAGAGACTTGATTCTGTAGAAGCTTGCTGTTACGCAGCTTCATCAGCTGTAGGTTATAACTTGCTGTCCTCTTGCCTATGCACGTAGCTAGCTCCTTGCTCTCACACTGTGGGCAGCTAGTCTAGGTACAGATTCAGTTCCACAAATAACTAATTTATTTTTTTCCTTTAAAACCCCATGCAAAGTGTATGGTGATTTCACATTTTGACAATAATAGTTTTGCTGGCTAATGAAAGGATATTCACATTGTTTTTTACTCTTACTATTGTGAGGATTGTATGGCATCTCTCTCTGTACCGATGAAAATATGGGGAGAGGGCAGAAGTGCCTGTGCATGCCAAGCTGCGCAGTGCTTCTGCTCGCCCTGGTTCTTTACCCTCTAAGTTGAGATCAGAGACCTTACCCTGCTGGGAAAGGAAAATGGATTTGAGCTATAGCTTATAAGGACTTGTCACATCTGCTGTTACTCTTGCTCAATCTCTGTAAGCTTCTGGTTGTCTTTGTGGTAACATAAATACGGAGATAGGTGATTATGTTTGAGAGGAATTGAGAAGATGCATGCTGTAAGTTTTTGGAAGGGAGGCTCTTCAGAAATGTGCTTAATTCACCTTTTTACCTAGAGTTACTACTTACAGGCGGGAGGAATCTGTTTACTTTCTTGTGCTTGGAAAAAGGGTTTACCAATAACAAAAGGCATTGTAATAGTCTGGGGTTATTGAACAAAAGTGTCTTGCTGTGCAATATTGTTGCTGTGCTCAATGTTGTATGATAACACATGTTTCTCAGCTGTTGTTGATTCCTTGGTGGCACAGACTTCAAAGGAATGTGCTGAAAGAGAGCCATGGCCAGAGAAAAAACGAGTTTTGTTCCAGTGGCCTGTACCATCCATCTGTTTAAATACTTTGTTGAGCTATTCCAGAGTGTTCAGTCATCCAGTTAGGGCCGATGAGCAATTACAGCTGGAAATGGAGCTGGCTACAAAGAGACCACCTAGAGAACACTTAAATGCTGCCTTCCCCCTAAGAGCCCCCTGCCATCCCAGCCAGCAAGAACAGATAAGGCTCATCATTTAGGGTATCTTTCAACATGACATTGTCTAATTCCTAATGCTATTGAGGATTTATTTATTTTTACTCTCTATGCTATTTTTAGCACAAGAAGGGAAGAATGGTAATGAGGACAGAAGGTCATTTCTGTAGTTTCCTTTTCATGTGCAGTAAACCAGATCTATAATTCAAATGAATAAATATATTGTTAGCATTTTTTTTTCCTAAAGTATATGGGATATTTAACAAACCACTCAACTGCTTGCAAAGGTAGCTGAACACAATACATTGCTGAATTAAGTCTAGTTCCAAAACACTAGCAGTAAAGTCACCTGTCTTAATATTGGAGTCAATTATATTGTAATGTATCAGTTGGAGTTTCGGACATATTCTGTAGTTCAACCCCTGGTAACAAAGTTTAAAATAACAAAAATGGAAACTGTGTACATGTACGTATATTATGATACAAGAGTATGCTACTAATTCCAAGTATTATAATTTACATTTTTCTTTAAGTTCTTATGTCTGAGTCCACTGTGTAAGATAGATCTCAACTCATAGTTGCCAATGAATCTTAAAATTGTGCCCTGTGTGTTTTCAATAGTTCCAGATACTGGAAATCAGGGGAATCTTAACAGGGAGACTGTAAGGAACTACTGATAACTTCTGAGTGTTCTCGAAATTTTTCGGTGTGGGACTAACATTAATTTTGAGGATTGGGTCTAATAATGTTGAAACAGTAATATGTTTTTCATTTAAGAGGGTTTAAGTTCCTTTATGAATGGAATATGGTCATGCAGGTACGCTAAGAAGATGCTTGAGCCTTGAAAAATTGTGAGATGCTCTAGTATTTGTTCTTACATCAACAAACAAATGGTACAGCTCTAAAGGCAAGCTTGGATGTTGTCTTCTGCTGTAGTATTACTCCTGCCTTCGTATTGTGATGAGACATGCTTCTGAGAAGAGAGTTCTTTCTCCTGTTGTCGGCAGTTGTTGGTATTTTGAGATGTCGTGTTTTAATGCTTTACCGCCTCTTCTAGAAACTTCCATTCCTTTTCCTCTCAAAATGTGTAATGTTACTGACTTCTATCCAGCTTCTGCCCTTGCTTGAGGGCTGGGGTTGTAGTCTGAATTCATTTATTCCATTTGCAAGCTATACTAGGTGTAACCTTGTCTCATTTCTCTTCCTGCAACAGTACACAATGATGTATTTCCAGCATGCACCTTGCTGTGTCTCTGGATCATCCAGTTTTAAAATGGCGTGGCAGTGTTGGTGCTTTATTGTGAGTTTCCCTTTAATCTTAGGATCTCTAACTTCCTTTTGTTTCAACTGAATGGAAAGCTTTTTGCTAGAAGACTTTTTGACTCCTGAAGTGTTTGACAATGTTTTTAAGCCGTTGTTCAAAGGGGATTTGGAGTTTCCGGAGCAACCTTTTGAAACTTCGCATTTTATTGTCAGTCAGCAGTTTTGTGAGCACGGATAAGGAAAGTCTGTAATTCCACTGGGCAGCCAGATGTTTTGCATCTGTGCCAAAGTGGGGAGACAGTGTGGCTTCAGGAGTTGGAGGGTCTGTTCTTGTCACTAGCCTGTTTGGAAATCTTCAACAAATCATGCCAGCTTTTGCTTATCCCCCTTTCCCTCCTTCCCGCTGTGCTTATACTGGTTGTGACAGCCTCCTACAGAAGTCGAGAGCAAAGCATTCTTTGTTCCTTTAGAAAAAGTAGATATTGTCAGTTTGTGGTTTTTGTTAATACTAAGCTTAAAGCCATAGCATGTAACTTGGCACTTAGCGAATTCATAGCTATTCTCCATTAGACTAATGCTAATGTTAATTCTGATTAGTGTGGTGTTAAGTGTGTGTGGGTGGGGGGTGGGGATAAAGAAAGCAATTATCAATGACAATAGGGGGGAGAGCATTTTTTTAAACTTCCAATCCCCCTGTTCTTTACTAAATTTGCCTGGTCTCTTGGTAAGTGTCTTTTGAAGGCCTGTGAGATCTCTGATCCTTGTCTTGCTTCTCCTGGTTCTATGTGACATGCGAAGGAAAGAAAACCAGTAATGAACTCAGGAGATGTCTGCACGTGTCAGACTCTTTCTGAAGAAGAAAATATAAAGATGCCAGAACTAATAAGGTATAAAAGACGATATTGGGAATCAAGGTACCAATAGCTTAAATGCACCTTTGAGGTTGTATGGCTAGCAATATTAATTTAGCCCTACTACCTAGAATAATTGGCATGCTAAGAGAAACATATGGCAGTAATGGAATGCCCTTATCCATGCCCATCAGAAAGTGATTGTGTGGCTCTTTTAAGCATGTTCTCACTCATCAGAATTGCTCCCCTGGTGTATATGCTTGCTTTGGGTTTCATCCAAGGCTTCAGGTCAATCAAAGCCTTTGCACTGGTGTCATTGGGAGTGAGGACAGAAACTTTTAATGAATAGCTGCACGCTTGATGCTGTGTATTTCAAGTAGTGGAATTGGCACAGAGGAGCAACAGGAATAACAAACAGTCATTGAATACAGTGCAGTGCTTTCATGCTATTAATGGGATTGGAATTGGTAACCTGATACTCCAAAGAGATAACAAAGGCTATTTATCATACAAGGGAACATTGATTTTGAAGGAGCTGGGAAATAGCTTAGTGAAATCTTTCATTAGGACTTGTTCCGGTGAACAAGATCTGTCAGAAAATGACTGAATTAACAAGAATTTACAAAATAGTCTGAATAGAGAAGTAATTTTCTTATTACCAGTGTTGCTATACTGCAGTTCCTGTGCTTGTTTACCAGCTTACTTGATTACTCATATTTTAAATTTTGCTTTTGTTTCAAACTGAGATACAACATAAATAAAAGTGTTTGGGCTTTGCGCCTTCCAAGAATGGAAGACTTAGGGAGAGGGGGTGACAAAATGAAATGATATGTGAAAAGCTTATCTGTGGTATGTGACCTTTCCTTCTTTCCCAAGAGCAGACCAGAAAGCAACCAACTTAATATAAAAGACAGCAGCAGTCCATGGGATTAAACTATGCTGCATGAGATTGTCAAAGAACTTTCTCAGAGGCCTTTTAATACAAGTAGATACAAGATATCTGCAAGGGTGATCTAGTGCAAAAAAACTCAGTCCATCATTGTAACACAAGATAATATTCTTCCCAAGGCTTCCTGCAGTAGGAAAAGCTGATTATCTGCCCCTTGCTTTTTAATGAGGCAGTGAAACTTGCTGTCTCTGCAGGCAAGTCTAGAAGATAAGGGGGCATACCTTTAAGAGGAGGGAAGGGCCATAAGGGAAGGCTAGGTTGTGTCTGCTGTCAATAAACCGAAGCCCTGTGCACAAGGGGTCATGTTCTGTATCAGGAGCAAAGGGAAGAGGCTCATTCTTCCTAGACAAGGTGACAGGGAGCTGGGCTCTCACCATAAGCTAAGAGCCATGCTTTATAAGGTATTCAAGTGGCATGTTTTGATTTATTTAAACTTTTAGCAAGACAGTTTCTGGGTGTTCAGTTTCTCAGGGCTTGCCAGTCTTCTGTTCTGAGGCACTGCAAAACAAATCATCAGCAATGAGATGTTACAGTAATACTACTGTAACAGGAGGCCTTGCATGAAATCCTGACCTGTATTGCCAGGTCCTGCTTGAATGCCTGGCCAGAGATGAGCCCTGTCCTCCTCTCATGGTGGGAGCGTGCAGCCAGTGGGCTGCCCCCACGGCATGGCACTGGCAGAGCTGGAGTCACAGCGCAGGCCTGCTGAGTCCCGGGCCCAGCATAGTCCCCTTCCTGCATCGGCCATTATGGGTGTCTTTGTAGCCGAACATTGCCTCCCCTTGTCTGCACTGGTCAATGTACAGTTTGCATTGTGCCTCTTTAAAATGTGCTGTCCTAAACTCCGCATTGCCAATTTCCCACGGCACCTGCTAGCCTTCTGTTAACGCTTCTAATTTGGAATGGACTGTTTGTGTGCTCTGTGTGTCTGACAGCACTGCTACTTCCCTCTGTTTGACTCTTCCTAAATACTTGTTCATGAGCCTTAAAGGTGTTTTTGGTAGCAGTGTAGTATTTGCTTTTGGAAGGGAGGGAGAGATACTGGAATGCTCTCTTCAAATCTCACAGCTGCAGACAGAGATATGCCTTTAACTCCCCCACTGCCCAGCTGTTCGGGGCCAGGGGTGGGGGGACACTTGCTTTGCCATTTCCCCAGCCTGGAGCTGGTTTTAGTTTACACTGAGCACCTGTCTGCTTGTGATTCTGGCATCCTGTCAGGACTCATTCCCTCTGCCCCTCAGAAGATTGTTTGTTTTGGGCAGCAATCTGCCTTATCCTGATAGGAAACTCAAGCCAGGAATTTTCCAGAATTGCTCCCCTCTCTCATATTGTCCTTCACTGACCTCTAATCTTTCTTGACAAGATGCTTAGTTTCACCTATCTGCTGCTTTACCCTCTCACTCTTCACCTTTAATTATTTTTCCAGGAGTGAGCTGCTTAGAAACATCAACCATTACAGATGTGCAGCAGTCAAATTCCTTAACTTTTTAAATCTTGAATCTAATACGAAAATGCCTATGGCAGGTGGATGTATTCTATGTCTATTACTTGTCACTGCAAAAATATCTGTCCTCAGCAGAGGTAAGTCAGCACAGTGGTTATACTTGCGTATTACAGTATTCCCATGTTACTTGTCATAGAAGCCCTAATTCTCACTCGGAGCATAAACCACTGCTATAGTAAGAGCATGCAAGTTCAAACTCTTTTTGTGTAGAAAATGCTAATGACTTATATTGGTGTGTGTTTGTTTGTTTTTTTTATGTGCTTAAGTGTAATATAGATAGAAGGAATTATAATGAAGTTTTGTCAGACTTAAGACTTTCTAATTGCTTGAGAAATAGTGTTACCTCTAAACAAGTCTTCTCTTCTGAAAGACTTAAATGATTTACCTCAACTTTTCTAAAAACATATTTGCTTTAATTATGTGGGTAGTAGCAAAGACGACTGGATTTATTTAAATATACATGTGAAAGATATTTTTCCCTATTTTGTAGTGGCCTCTGCACTTTTCATCCTAAGCTTTTATGCAAAAGCATAATAATTCGATATCTGTATACTTCCTGACTATGATTTACTTTAATAACCCGTCATGATCTCAGGACAAACTATACTTGTCTTTGGAAGATAAAATTTCAAATTAATCTCCATTTTCATCATGACTAGTATGGATGAGCATAGTATTCAATGTTTTTTGCTGTTTTTAAGAGTCAATTTCTTTCTCCCGGGGACATTAAGCATGTGGTAGGCAGAAGACAGTTCTGCTATAATGGAATACACAATGAAATGAGGGAAGACCATGCTGCATGAGCTGAAGTGTCCTCCCAATATTCCTGCTGTAAAACCTTCTCTGACATGAAAAAGGTGGGTAATGTCTGGCAAGCTGGGAAGCTGGGATGTTTCTCGTCAACCCCCAGTTCTCAAAAGTGCATATTGTTGCTCAATCTGGGCAACACAGGCAGGCTGTTTCTGTGAATACAGAGTGCTTTCCTAGCTAACTAGCTAGGTCCATAGCTTTCCTAGCTATGGACCATGGCCCCTTGTTAGAGGCCCAGGCTCAACAGGACTTCTGTTTCAAGTCTGGGGCTTATGAGGAAAGATGTGCTTCCAAGCACATCTGTGAAATGGAGCCAACATAATTTTGGATGCCATCTGAAACTGGGATCTCATTTGAAGAAGAAAAAAAAGACTTCTTAGAAGCAATGGATGGTATTTCAATCTCTTGGGTGTGTGATGTTATATACAGCAGTACTTTCAAGGCTTTTCTTGCTGGGATTGGAAGGGTTGTGGGCAGATGAGAATCTTGCTGAGTTGGTCTTCATATTGAAGAGGGAGTCATCTGGGATGTGTCATTCATAATGCAAGCCCTAGTACAAGATTACAGAATGAACCTCCTTTAGATATCTAACCACTACTCAGCAACTTTTCTCATGCAAATTAGAGAGAAGTTTGGTATAGCTACTGGATGACTAATTAGACCTTAAACCAGCAGTTCACATGTGTATGTCTCACCCTGAGTCAGGGAGATCCCAGCAAAATGTCACTGTAATAAAGTCCTACTCTGCAAACAAGTGCTTAATTAACTTGTATGTCAACATGACCACTTACTTCTGTCAGTATTCTGAAATGCTTAACAGCAGGGTGCTCTTCTGGAGTTTCAAATGCACAGATGTAAAGTTATGATAGATGAACAAGATGACGCCTAGGAGGTGAGCCACAGTAACTGTTAGTAACTGCCTATGCGCTTTGGCTGGCAAGTAATGTTGGAGGATACTTCTGTCCAAGACATTAAGCTAATGTGACTTATCTAGCACCTTGCCTGTGATAACTGTGTGCACATAGTTGAACTGCAGCATCTCTGTAGCCAAGGAGTTCAAAGAAAGATCTAAAGCTTAATGTTCTTATGGTGTACTTACCAACAGCATTCTGTGAACGACCTCTTAAGGAGCAGGTGTCAAAGAAAAGGTTCCTCTCCTAAATAGCACTTCTGACATAGCTGCAGCCAACTAGAAGAGTGTATTTAGATTACAAGCTTGTTAATTGGTTTCAGAGGTACTGGTGAATTGTTAGTTTACACAATCTGCAAGGGCTAGAATCAACAAGGTATGTCAAGTGTAATCTGGGAGAGGGCACTTAGATGTGGCAGGGCATGTTAGACACTCCTGTCTAGTTTTTACAGTATCTCTTCCTCCTCCTTATGCCTTAGCCTTCCCTACAAAGCAGGTATCTGTAATGATCAGTCAGCACTGTTATCTTACATACAGAACTCTTTGAGGCTTTGTGTTCTTATGCCCAACAGAATTTCAAAATAATCTTTCTGTATGTCCAGCATTGTAGTCTTGCTATGTGTCGTGTTCCATGTCTTACTGACTTCTGCAACCAGTCTTAATAAAGTCAATCCTGTGATTGTTGAGGTGTCATCTGAAATATGACACTTCAGAAAGACGCATTAGAAAAATAGCTCTAAGTCCCAATATGGGTCCTTTTTGAAGAACTTGATAATGAAGTAAGACATTGAAGTAAAGGCAGATCTAGGGAGTAGTTTGTTTTAGGTGCATTACTATAGCCCTTTTCAAAAAAGGTTTTGGTGATGTGATTCCCTGCAGTGGCTTTATTCCTGAGAGAGAATTAATACAGATTTTCAAAAGACTTCACAAAGTAAGGAACCAACAATACTGATTTGCGAGCTTTTACTGTTTATCTTTTTGTTTTTAAAAATCCATATAGTAGTAAACTGCAGTGTCCTTTGAATTCTTGAATTCTGTTTTGCAAGGAGACCTCTCAGTTCTGTTTTGCTATGCTGGGCCCATTGTCAGTGTGTCTGTTTACTTTGTACTCTATCAGCCTGAGATGCATACAGAATCATCTAGGTTGGAAGAGACCTCAAGATCATCGAGTCCAACCCCTGACCTAACACTAACAAGTCCTCTACTAAACCATATCACTAAGCTCTACATCTAAATGTCTTTTAAAGACCTCCAGGGATGGTGACTCAACCACTTCCCTGGGCAGCCCATTCCAGTGCCTAACAACCCTTTCAGTAAAGAAGTTCTTCCTAATATCCAACCTAAACCTCCCCTGGTGCAACTTTAGCCCATTCCCCCTCATCCTGTCAGCAGGCACATGGGAGAATAGACCAACCCCCACCTCGCTACAGCCTCCTTCAAGGTACCTGTAGAGAGCGATAAGGTTGTCCCTGAGCCTCCTCTCCAGGCTGAACAACCCCAGCTCAGCCGCTCCTCGTAAGACTTGTTCTCCAGACCCCTCACCAGCTTCATCACCCTTCTCTGGACTCTCTCGAGCACCTGGATATCCTTCTTGTAGTGGGGGGCCCAAGACTGAACACAGTAGTTGAGGTGCGGCCTCACCAGAGCCAAGTACAGGGGGACAATCACTTCCCTAGCCCTGCTGGCCACGCTGGCCATACAGTTTCTGTTTGTCACAAAGGCATGGTTAGTACTAATGCTCTAGATGCGATGAGGTATGTTCTTTCTGTGTTTTGCTCATGTGACTTAATTTCAGTGAAACTAAAGCCAAGCACACCTATAGAATTTGTAACAGTACTGTTTGCACTGGTAGTACTTCTCTGCTCAGGGTGATTTAACAATGTGTGAACCCAAGGCAGAGACTTGGTATGTCTGAATTGATGACTTGTGCCTACATTTGCCTCTCTTCCCATGCGAACTTCAGGTTTTTGCTTCAATTCTCCATTATTCCAAAATCTAAAAAATGACCTATCTTTATTGCTTTATTTGTGTGCATATTTTTATTTAAGACTTCTATTCATAACTCCACTGATACGGAATGTAATATCTTAATCCAAAATCAACTTTCTTTGGGAACATAAAGGTATATGGTGAATCTTTATGTAAGCTTCTGCAGAATGAGTTGCCTGGGAGATCTTTGAGGAAGAATCACCTGTAGGAAGTGACTGCAACTTTCTTCTCCACCTGAACTGGGTTCACTTACCTGGACTTTGTCCTTAGTACTTGTTGATGGGAGCACAAGGATGTCTTTGCAGTCTCTTGTGCTGTTGGAAGTCCATCAGGAAAGAAGCCTGTCTTCTGACCTTTTCTGTTCCTGTTGAAGAATTGTGTGGTACCAAGTTGCCTATCCTTATGCTGTCACTTTTTGACCTGGAGAGCAGTCCGAAGAGAGGAGATGCAGTCTTGTGATCACAGGTTAATGTTCAAAGATAGATACCATGATGGCAGGTTTGTTTTTTTTTTTTTTTGTGTGTGTGTGCCAGTATTTGTTCAATGAGTATTGAAACTCCCAACCATCTCAAATCACCTATGTTGACTTTCTTAAGCCTCCTGGGATCTACATCTGAAACAAGCCTACACACTTAACAGATTATTATTTTTTTTTTTTAAGGCTAAAGCATGGGTCTATTTAAGCATAGTGACAAAGTAACACATTTTTACATGCCATTTATTCTCATATGTTGCCTTTTTTGTATGTTGGTATTTATGAGATGCTCTTAAGCTTCAGCCTTTATTGATTGGGTGTATTTGAAGAATCAGACATAAATGGTAGAGAATGAAGTAAACAGTGACTTGCTGTGAGTCTATTCAAGTCAACATCCACAAATATTGTGTACAAATCACTTCTTATGTAAGCTTGCTTTTGTCTGTTTGTTTGAGTTTGTGGTAACTGATTTGTATGGTATCTCAAATTAGGGAAATAAATTGACAATTCACACTAAAAACAATGTGCAAATTTATTTACATGTCATTCACATGAAATTCAAGTTAATTTATTCTACTTAAAAACACTGCTTCCTGGCTGTGAGAGACCCAGTAGCTTTATTAAAATGAGTCAGAACACTAGTTGTCTTCTGAGACTAGGCTACAACTCTGCTTGTATAGATTTACTTGTGACTCACTTGTAAGTGAATATAACTTGATTAAAAATGCATTAAGCATTAATAATGGGGTGGCACTTTAAAGGCACTTTAAAGCCTTTAAAATGTTTTGAAAAACTGGAGTAACTTAATGGCTCTGAACTTAATTAAATGTAAAAGTACTTAACAAAGAAAAAGGTCAGGATTTGTCACTGGCTTGGGGCTAGGTTGATGAGTGCTTTCTGAAGTGCATCATTGTTAGGGTCAGGTGTTAGGTACGTAAAGAGTCAGAAGTTTGATTTTCTGGAGAGACTTCTCCATCTTCATTTCTTGGTGAAAGCAACATGATCTGAATCAAATGTGGGCATTGCTTTGTGCAAGAGACTGGACTAGAGCTCTCACTGGTTCTTCCAGCCTGACAAATTCTGTGATGTTTTCTCTTTTTTTAAGGGGTGTTTGTACCATGCATCCTTGGTCTTAAGTGGGTTTTGGTAAAGTTTTTCACTTATCTTCATAGAATTATCTTCATAGAACTTTGGCTGGATTAATAAAGAATCTCTCAGACTTTCTCTTCATTTTTCTGGCTAATGCAGAATGTTTATTTAAAAAGCTGGCATGGGACAAGTTGATGTGACCTTTCTGCAAATTTTAGGTAAATTCTTAGCTTTCAAGAAGCTGAATTTTTATATAGAATTTAATGGTTCTGTATTTAAATGCAGTAGACAAGCAGAAATCATGCTTTAGGGAAACTTGCCACAGATATTATATATTAAAATACTTTAGTGCCTTTTTTAAACTAAAAAAAATCATAAACACAATAAACACTAGAGATCATAATTCAGAATGCATCAAGTATAAAGACTATCCTTTTGTTCAGGATAGTTTTACCAAAAATCAGTTTATACATTCACATGATGAAAGACATAAGGAGTGTGTGTGTGTATATATATATAATAGAAAATATGCTTTCCTGTAAGAAAGGGACAATGAGATTGGATTCATGAATGTTGTGCATGCATATTTGATTAAGGTGCATGTGGGGGGGAAACATACCTAGTAATAGATCCAGATTTTGAGGTGTGCTTGTTTAGATGCTGTTTCTTTTGTGAAAGGAATAAGTGTGGAAGTTCCTTCATGTATTTAGACTTCTGCAGGCTGTGTCCTAGGCAAGTTGATAATTCACAGATGATAACTGAGACTTAAAGAAACACCCTACTGCTGCCCCACTGTGATTAAATCAGTGTTGAGCTACAGGCTTTGAAGTGGGAGCAAAATAACAGTTTTTAATAAAGTTGGCAGTCAGGAGAAGTCCCTAATTACTGGAATAAAGGAAACATCACTCCCATTTAAAAAAAAAAAAAAAAAAAATAGAAAGGAAGACTTGGGGAACTACAGGCTGGTGAGCCTCACCTCTGTGCCTGAGAAGATTGTGGAACAGACCCTCCTGGAAGCAACCTTAAAGCACATGTGAGACCAGGAGGTGATCTGATACAGACAGAATGGCTTCACCAAGAGCAAATGGTGCCTGACCAATCTGGTGGCCTTTTATGATGGAGCGACTGCATCAGGTGACAAGGGAAGACCCACTGGTGGTATCTACCTGGACTTCTGTAAGTCCTTTGCCATGGTCTCACATGTCTTCTTTATCTCTAAACTGGGGAGAGATGGATTTGAGGAGTGGGCTATTGGTGGATAGGGAATTGGCTGCATGGCCACACCCAGAGAGTCATGCTTAATGGCCAGGTGGAGGCTGGTGACAAGTGATGTCCCTCAGGGGACTGTCTTGGGATGGGTGCTGTTGAATATCTTTATCAACCACATAGGCAGTGGGATTGAGTGCACCCTCAGCAAGTTTGCTGGTGTCACCGATGTAAACAGTGCAGTCGATACAAGAGAAGGAAGGGAAGCCATCCAAAGGTACCTGGACAAGCTTGAGAAGTGGGCCCATGTGAACCCAATGCAGTTCAGCAAGGCCAAGTGCAAGGTGCTGCACCTGGGTTGGGGCAATTCCAGACATGAGGACAGACTGGGAGAAGAGCTCATTGAGAGCAGCCCTGTGGAGAGGACTTTGGGGTTCTGGTGGACCAAAAGCTCAGAATGAGCCAGCAGTGTGTGCTTGCACAGACCAGAAGGCCAACTGCACCTAACAGAGGGGTGGCTAGTAGCAGGTCAAGGGAGAGGATTGTCCCCCTCTGCTCTGCCTTGTGAGGCCCCACTTGGAGTGTCGCAGCCAGCTCTGGGGCCCCCAGCACCAGAAGGTGTGGGGCTGTTAGAATGAGTCTAGAGGAGGGCCGCAAAGATCATCAGAGGGCTGCAGTACCTCTCTTGTGAAGAAAGGCAGAGAAAGACAGGGCTGTTCAGCCTGGAGAAAAGAAGGCTCTGGGAAGACTTCATTTCAAGTCCTTCTGCATAAACTTTACTCAATTTGTAAAATCTGTATGGAAATGTGGATTGGTGTACCTTTCAGATGAAAACCTTATTTTCTTTCTTTAAATTAGCATTTTTTTGGCAAAAGCAATGCTAGAATAGGCTAATGGCAGATGTGGGGGTATAATTCTTCACTGTTTTACTAATAGTTCTAATAGTTCTTTAAGTCTGGCAAATATAAGCATCACAGCATGTGTTTACTTACGTGTAAGAACCTGAATTTTAAAATCCTAAGATTCTTAACTAAGAATCAGTAAATGAAAAGTTCCCTTAAGAGAGCCTAAACTGAATCGTGGGAGGTTTAAAGGGAAATCTTAGGCTGCAGTATTTTCTGGCATCTCCTGCTGATTGTTTAGTCATATACATCAATGTTTATCAATCCTAATAACTTCTCTATTTTCTAAACCAAAATGTGATAGTGATTTAGAGTCACTGCAAAGTGTCAGAATGGTTTCTTGAGGAATTGCTTTGTCATTTGGGTAAAAAGGTACGACTTGACTTAACTGCTTTCAGGCTCATGTTAGAAGCCAATAATTTAGCACCTTTATTCAGTAAATGACAATCTGTCACCTAAGGAGAAGAGGCCACAGTTGAAATCTGAGCATGGAACACATCAACATGCACATATTGTGCTGATGCCAAAAGCAGTGACCCAGTGCTAGCTGAGGTAGGCTGCAGAAGAGCTGTGTCACTACCACTTTTTTCCCCAAATACAGTAATTGGTGCTGCGGAAAGCAGATGTGCTGTGAATGCAGGTTTTTGTATGCAATAATGAGAGAACACATGAATTGGCCTGTATCAGTATGTTACCAGAGTTGATTGAGATTTTCTTGACAAATGGGTACAGAAAAGTTAATTGTAGAAGGCCCTTTGTCTGTAGGGATGTGGCGTTCTAGTTTTTCATTTAGGATTCAATTAGGCAATACTGCTAGTACTGCAATGCTACCAGCCTTACGGTAATACCCAGGCTTATCACCAAAGCTGTTGTACAGGGAGTAAGAAGGTTTGGGATGTCAGAATTAAGTGTCTGGGACCAACAAGCCCTTATTACTGATTGTGCTGTGGAAGCAGGGCATACCACTACAACAGAATCTCCGGAAGTTAGTATTGGTTGCAAACCATAGCGTTTTTCGTATTGGAGGCAATATGCAAAGTACATATTGGTATTGCAAGCAGGTTTTAGGTGGAAAAGGGTATTAAAAGATTTGTCAACTCTGAGTTTGTCAAATGTTTCTGTAGCCTGCCTACTTTGGCCATCTTTTATCCACTTATGTTGATGGTTTGTTGAAACAAATGGCTTTTTGATGGTGTGTTGCCTTAAAGGGATCACTTGATTAAAGTGTTTGTTAAAGTTCACTAGTCAAGCAACACCTATAAATCCTGTTGTTTTTTGGTATCTTGACATAATGGAGTGTTTGTGTGCTTCTGTACATCCCTTTAAGTAGGGGAAAAAGACACTTCCATACTTTCACAGTACCTGTACATTAAAAATACCTATCATTGCATTTGGGGTGCTTTTTACCTCTATTTTTCACTTAAGAATTTGTCACTTCCTTTACACTGACGATTACCATGCACCAGTGGAACAGCATGCATTATTTTTAGTAATCTTCTTAAAAAGGCCTAGATTAAGATCTGAGCTACAGCTGTTGTAAATGGAACTCTTTTTGTTATAAAGTCTTTTAAGGTTGTTCCCTTTTGGGGGTTAATTGATTAAGATGCGTGCTGAGTTGGCCTGAATTTCTCTTGCTAATTGAGTAAAATGAAACCACAGTTTACATTAAAAAAAAATCAGCAATGTGACTTCCTTGTTGGTAGAGCTGAATATTGCCTTGAGATCTGTTTGTCTGTTGGCATATGTAGAAGTATTTTATCCCCCAAGACCTGGAGATTGACATCCTACTTTACTAGGTCTGTCTGTCTCTAAATGTTGCAGAACAGATGGTTAATTCAAAAAACAAGAGTATTAAAGCTGAGTAGCTAACTTTGATCTTCTAAAAATTAGGTTGCCAAAACAATCTGCTGTATTTGATGTAGCCGCTGAATTGGTCTTTTATTTTTCCTGATACAAAGGCAAATCTCAGTCTAGTGCCTCAGTGCAAAGAGGTTGGTGGTCGTTTCAAAATTTTCAGCTTTTCAGCAATTATCTCAGAAATTACAATTAGAGAAAAAGAAAGTTTCTTACGTATTGTAGGTCTTTGAGAAGAAAAAAAGGCTTATTTCAAATCCTTTGTTTTTCTAGGCTTAGCACTGTGGTCCTGGGTTTTAAAAGCATCATGGACAAATTTCAGGACTTGGGTAAGGTTGACACCTGATGATTTTTTCTTTAACCTGCCACAATTTGCTTTTTTTTTTTTTTTTTTTTTAATAGTTGGTGAAATGAGAAGAAAAAGCAAACTGTTGGAAGAAAGGATTATTATGTTTACAAGCAAACTATTTTCATACAAAACAGCTCTTGCTGTCAACAAGTAGTATAGATGATTTCAGACAGGTTTTATGCCAAAGAAGCGTTTAGATCATCTAATCCAACCTGCATGCCACAGACCCACGTTGTCTCTGGGCAGAGCCTAATGGAAAATGAATCCACATACATCTGTACTGTATGAAAGGGATTAAAGCATTCGTCTTCTGCATTCATCCTGTTGGAATTATTGCTTGGGAACACCATTTCATACTAACCTACTTGCCTACTTTCAAATGAAACATTCAGATGAGCAGACTGCTGCTTATCTGAGCCCGTGGGGGTTTAAATACTTGTAATTCTTCCATGAGCTGCTGGAAGTTATTGTTGCTTAGTACTCTTCAGGATTGTCTGACCTTGCAATCTATTTTTCTGTGGTGGGTTGATAAAATAGTTTTGTACATGAATTTTGGGAGATTATTTTTCACTTATCTGCTGTTATAAGATGAGCTATCATATTTTTGGGGGCATAACTTCATTGTAAATCCCTATGCATGGTATAAAGGTAGCTTGATTATTGTATAAAAGCTAGAGAAAACAGTGAAATTATTTGTGTATGCTTCTGCCTTAGTAAGTGTCTTTAAAGTTAAAACATTCAGGTTTTCAAATCTTCTTTTTGCTAATTTCCCTGATGCTTAACCCTGTGTATGAAAGGTGTTGGGCAAACAAGTGTAAACTGATTCCTTCCATCTGTTGAATTTACACTGTTTTGCAGTAGAATTCAGCTTGCTGTGTAAGAATGTCGAATCTCAAATTTTTATATGAAAAAAATCCCCTCTGCTATAGAAGCAAGTCTGAGAGGAATTTACTTTACCTGGGTGCATTTTTAAATGCTGATCAAAATCTTGACTTCCATGGGGCATTTTTTTTTTTTTGGCTTTTCTGAGGAGAAATGGTTGGGTTGGTTCTTCTTAAATTCTGCTTTTTTTAAGTGGCCTCAAGACACTTTTTATTTCAGGAACCAATGGCTCTGTTGAAGTAATTGGCCATATCCTCAGACATCTGGAGGTGGCGATCTTGTGGGGAGGCAGTGTCATTTGAAGTACCACCTACTTGTCTGCAGATCCCCGTGATTAGGACACAGAGTTAGACGTTCATACTGCAAGTTCTTGCTCTCAACTTGAAATGGCCCCTTCAAAACTGGTAAAAGAACAGTTTGAACTAGAACAACCCTGGTGAAGCCTGGAGAAAGCAATATGTTTGGGAAGAAATTGGCAGAGGCACCAAACTGTCTGAGAGCAGATGGAGTGTTGTCATCAGTTGCAAAATCAATGCAAATACTACAAAAAGGAATAAAAATTACTCTTGCTCTGCTCTTGCCAAACACAAGGAATGGGAACCATTGGTAAATTGTCTTAGCTGCCAGTGAGCATCCTGCAGTTGTAATCAACAAGTTGGAGTTGTCCCTTGTAGTGCTGGGCAGCAGCTGTTGCAGAAGCATTGGATTAGCAGTGATAAAATGAACCTTTTCCAGTTCTTGCCTAAGGACAGGATCTTTACAGTTTAGAAATCTCTCACTTCTCTTGCTCAGTTATTCTGGCTCTCTGGTGGGGTGTTTTAACAATGAAAATGAGATTTTCAATGGTTCTCTTGTGCTTCTTTCAGGGAAAGACTTCCCTGTTTTAGTAGGGTTCAGAGTTGGGCTGTAAAGCAGTTACTTTGTACATATTAACATCATGTAACTAGTAACCTTTCTGCCCTCCGAAATGCAGTTTTGGAATATTGTCATGTTTAGTAAACGTATCTGGTTGGCTGCCACTCAGTTGACCCCTAAGGTGAACAGTTTGTGAGGGGATGGCCACCTCTAACTGAAAAGCAGCAGTCATGGGGCAGGATGCATTACTAGATCACTACTGTCTATGGCAGATGTCCCTAATCCTTGGTTCCCAGGAACACAACTGTTGGGGCAGAGACTGTAAGATGGAGAGCGGTTTGGTTTTAAATTCCGAAATCTGTTTGTACTGATCCAAGCTCCGTTTCCAAGGCAACAGGAAGGTTAGTGCTCTCACCAACTTCAGCTGCTGGCTGGCTGTGGGGAGAGTAAATTGTTCCCTTACGCTAACCCCTGCAAAATCAGGAGTTGTGTTGGTGTATTAGCACTGCATTTTTTATGGAGACAGAAACAACGAGAATTATTCCATGCGTTTTGTTTGAGAAACACTTAACTTTAACTGCTTACAGATGAGATATAAATGTTCAGAGTTCATGCCAGGTTACCAAATTGTTAAATTGTCATGTTTGTAATGGCAATGTAATGCATAAGATCACAGGTTCTTTCCCGATTTTGGGGGGCAGGGAGGTGGCTGGTGGTGTTCATTATGGTGTAGTTTTACAGGTTGTGAAGCAAACTTGGTGCTTGCTGCAACTAGAAGGATTAAGTCTGACCTCTGCATGCTTTCCCTCCGGTTCTTTATTGTCTGACTGCAGTAATGCAGGTGTCCTCCCTTGCTTTGCCCCAGCCCTGGAATATATCAGTTACAGCAGCAACTTACACCTAAAAACATCGTGAATCTGCACTCTGAGTGAGCCAAGGGCTCAACTGGATAACCTTCTTATGAGAATTTTCTAAGGTCTGTTTGTGCTTTTGCCAACAACGGGGAGCTCCCAGGCATGGTCTGCATGGAGTTCATACTGGCAGAAGTGCTGTGCTGACCCCAGGGGAAAGCAGGTGAAGGTCAAACCTTCTAGAAGAAGCCCTAAAGAAGCTGATGGCTCTCCTGGGTTCTAAGTGGAATGAGGTTTATTCAGAAGACCATGGAGAACATAAAGTGTGTACTGCTAAGCTGTGTTCAAGATGAGAGCTGATAGGAGAAACTACCAATCCTTTGGTTGATAAGTTTCTCTATTGTGAGAAAGTAGCTCTTCTGATCTGGAAGCATTGGCTGGTTAAACAAAACTTTTTTTTTCTAATGATTTTGGCATTCTTATCAGTATTCCACTTAAAGCTGTTTCAGGGAGCATTGTAATTGCTCCAATTACTATTTGAAAGCACTTCTGTATTTCTGTAACTTGTACCATTCACTTTCATGTACAAGATCTTGACACAGCAGAAGGGTATTGAGTGTATGGGGAAACCATGTTATACTAGAGACTTGTAGCCAGGAGTGTCGTGGCTGATTCTGTCTTTGGTGTAGTATGGGGTCGAAAAAAATATATATATCTCCGCAGGCTATTAACTCTGAGTTATTTGGATCCTGATTCTGCATGAAGAACAGCATCACCAGAAATGCTGATGCCAGCTGAGCTTCCAACAGGTGCACTAAACTTCTCATCTTCTAGTTCTCTTCTCTGTGGGCAGGTATTTCAAGCTTAACATATTTAGCCATCAGTTGGTCAGGGCGGGTGACCTTCTGTATAGGTTGTATAGTCTATGAATGCAGCTGGAATGCAGGCTGTCCTGGATAGGTATGAGTAGAAACAAAATTTTAAGAGTTTGTTTTTTAAGAGTCTGGTTTTTGTACTTTTATTTAAAGAAGCATCAGTTCATTTTTTTCTTTAATAATCCTGAGGTCAGTAAACTAAGTCTTGGGAGGGAAAAGGGAAAATTGGTTAATTTGGAGATACTCTTATTTCATGAGCTGAAGTCTCCTGGAGCAGTGTCTCCCTGCCTAGATCCCCTTTTTAATTCCAGATCCAACGTATTTGTTTGTTTAGGTGCAATATACCATGTTTATGGGGCCCTATGTGTATTTCACCTAGGCAATCTGTCTTGGGAACATAGAACACCACTGCTGTGATAGTCCTGTCTGTTGTGTCGGGTAGGAGGTTCCAGGTTTGCTCTGGAAAATGGAGGACTCTTCCTCTGCTGCACTGGCAGGAATTCAGTTGGAATTTGCCAGTGTAAAACTAAAGATTGAACAGGAGCTGGTAGCAGAACAGATGACGTGTATTTTTCTTAGAACATAAATAAAGCAGTGGGGAAGAAAAAGCCCAAAGTAACCATAATTGAATAATCGTATCACTTAAGTGTAGCCAGGAAATCTTGTTTGTGTGTATTAAGTAGAAATATGTCGACATTTTTCAAATGTGAGACAAAATAATTATTCAGCAATTACTGCTTTTTTTTCTGTTCCAGCAGTCAGTAAGTCTATAAGCTAAAGACAAATTTTAAGAAGGTACATGTATAATGTACATCTTTTCTGGAGGAATATACTCTCAAACTACTTGCAGTTAAATGTAGAAACACTAAGTAATCCAAGCAATGGAGCTTCTAATCTTCTTTAAAATGCTACTTCAAGAGTTGGTCTCGCACATACCATTCGTTCCCTCTTGCAGGTGTTTTTTATCGTGTGTGTATTTAAATGAATTTTGAGGTCTGAAAACATCGAGAAAACTTGTATGTAACTTCTCTTCCTGTGTAATGGATGTTATTTAATAGGACAAGCCAGTATATGTGTGTGCACTGTCAGGCATTTACTCAGTTGCTGCTTATCTGAGTGAGGAGCTTATTCAGCCACTTGTTTTATCCCGAAGTATTCAGTTCTTTTGTGTTTGACTTTTCTCAGTTTTCCTAAGGTCCTAAGTTTTCTCCCTGTAATATGTCTAGGCAACATAATCAGTTTTCTGGTGCTATTAGTCACTTCTTTATATCTGTAAATAGCTATCTCTTCCATTCAGAATCTAAGAGGTGAGATTCTCATTCACGTCATTCTTGGATGTAATTTACTTACCAGTAGTCACACTACTTACATTATGCTACTTATTTTTAGAAGGGTCTAGGAGCTGTAATTGAATTACTAAGTAGAGTGATCTGATTCATTATCTAGCACATAGTACTGGTCAAATGGCTTTTAATGGCATTAAAATATAACCTAGTACTAAGATTATACTAAGTACTAAGATTATACCTGTTTTCCCCAGAATCAGAGTTTGTCGAGAATGACAAGCACAGAAAAAATTATCATTGTCCCATAATCTTGTACTGTTACACATATGAATATAAAGGAAAGCTCTCAAGCTGCTCTGGGGCTTAAATATTTAGCTGTTCCACCTTTAATGTAGGTAGGGGCTTGTACTTGACTATAATGCTGTTTTGTGTGGGGACTTAGTGTGCTATTCTATCAGTACAAGTGGGTGAAATTAAAAAGCTATTAAGTATCTCTTAAACATATGCAAGTATAGTAGCGGCAGACATACAGTTATATTTTCTTTCAGAAAAGGACTACTTCCAACTCATTCTGAAGAGGTCAGACTCCTTTTACTGGTGAGGGTGACATCAGTTTATCCATGCCTTGGATTTAAAAACTGTTTCTGTCTTGGTGACTTAGCTTTAAATCTTATGCTTGAGACATATGCAAACCATAAAACCATGAAGTGAAAATAACGTTTGGTCAACTTTTCCACTAATATGCATAAGAAAACAATTCTGAAGTTCTTAGAACAGTAATTGTGGTTGGTTTATGAACATACTTGACAAATTTATGGATTCCCACCCATCCCTTGGAGACAACATACACTTTTCTGTATGTAGTTCTAGACTTATTTGGGCCAATATATATTTAATTCATGTCATTGGCTAAGATTGTGATTTGGGCACAACCTATGTGCCCAATATTATACTTCCATTTGTGTTCCTCTTCTGTATCTGTATTGCAGTTTGCCTTGTGGGGTTCTCTATATTTGTTTTCATGTGATGCAGCAGGCCAAGGGCCAGCAAATGTTGATTCTGTACTTTCAAGGAAGAACTTATTTGATATCTATCTGATGTAAGCAATGAACTGAATTGTGTGTGGATTACTTCTTTCTGCTGCAAATGGAAATAAAATGTTTAATCTCTCTCCACTTTATACAGTAACAACTAAAATAAGGTTTTAAGCCTGGGTGAATGATCATGATCAGGGCTTGGCTCTGTAATGAAAATTTAAAATTGCCTTGAAAGTATCTTACTATGCCGTGCTCCTGATTTGCAGCTTACCCAATAAGCCATTTGGCTATAAGGTACCAATAGTCACACCTTTATTTTTAAGACGTCCAGCATTTTGTTTGGAAGAATACTGTACTCTATTTCTACATGCAGCACAGCTTTTTGCATTTAGCTTTAATAATTTATTCATTATTTTCTTTCTCCTTCAAGTCATTTTAAGTTTTCCTAGAAGGTATTCCAAAATGGAATAACTATGGGGAGGGATATTTGTGCTTGTCAAAGACAGCTCATTTGGACAGCCTCGAAGACTCACTGTGTCTGCTGTCTGTGAAGGGCAGCTCCAAGTTAAGGATGAACTGTTTTGCACTTTCAGCAGCTGTGGAGATCTGTCCAGACACTTGAGGGCACTAGGACTGGGGTGTTTTGGTGACAATAAACAGTTCTGTTGTCCAGTTTGGTCCAGGTTCACCTCCCTAGTAAGAGAACAGCAACACTTTCCTTTATCTTCCAATTTCTAGGACTTACTCCAGAACATTGCAGGGTTCTGGAATGTATTTATGTATTTATTCAGGGAGGTTTTGAAGGTATGTATTATTGCTGCAATTTTAAATGAGAATGCATGTTCTATTATATGAGGAAGTTTCAGAACTCTTCAGTCTAATTTCTGTGTTTCTTGTTGGATAAAAAAAAATGCTCAAGAGATGTCTCTTGCAGATACATTGCTTTATTTTGGTGCATTGACTTCCAATTCTAAACAATGGAATGAAAACAAGTATTTGCAAGTGGGAATGAGAGTGTGGATATGTCTCATCTCTCAGGTTTCCCTGTGAGGCGGCTGCCATACCTCAGACTTCATGTATGGCAAACATGCAGCTGTGAATCAAGGTCTTTCCTAGGACATAACATGCTCCAATATTGAATATTGTAGAGAGCTTGTGCAGATGTACAAATTAAATTAATTGTTCAGCTGTGTGATATCCAATGTCTGATATACTCTTATAGTCAAGTGACAGCAGTTAGTTTTATTGTGATCTTGTGATTTGTCTGTGATCTAAACCAATTTCAATTAACGTTGGGCAGGAGTCAAGCTTGAAACAGAATAATTTTTGGCAGGATTGCCACCAGCTTGCTAGCACTGGCACTGCTAGTGCAAAATCAAAATAATTGTTGACCTGTTAATGGCAAACTGCCAAGGAAATGCTGATTCTGATTTCAGTCCATTTCAAAAAAAATACATTTATTAACAGTTATTTATGAACACTGCAGTGACGATAGCATGGGAGACTTCACTGTAAAAATGGATTTACATTTGTTTTCAAGAATCAGAAATGGAGAATGTATTTTTTTTGTGTGAATATGATAACTTAGTGAAATGTGTCTTACCAGTATAGTCTCTTTTTTTCTGTTATAAAGGTTATTTTGGAGGTGACCGAGCCAATGTTTGTGTCTGTTAGCCTAAAAATATTTTGTGTAACAAAGAAATAATTGTTTGATGTTGCCTGGTCATGTTTTACAAAATCTAATAATCACTCTTATATAGGGAATTATGTCCTATGCAAATTAAGTGTTTTCCTACATCAAGTTAGTCTCAAGAGGATTTATTGCAAGAAGGACAGATGATTGGGGTAGAGAAACAAGACTTGTATTTTTAAATGAAAAAAAAAAAAAAAAACAAAAAACGAAAACAAGAGGAATGTCCTTTCTAAAATGTATCTGAGAAAAATCAGAGTGAATAGTAAGGTTGTCTATCAATTCCAGTGGTGTTCGATATTTCTTCTACAGTTACACATCAAATATAAATAATTTTTGTGGCTCCTTATATTTGTCACTTAAACTACCTCTTCTAAAGAACCTAACAACTTAAATTTTCGTCCCTTCTCTGAAATTTGTTTTAAATAAAAAATGCCATGCTTCATGGTGCTCTTGGCTGGGCTGGCTGCAGGCAGCCCTGTTTGCCTTCTAGTGGGGAAGGCATGGTTGGCATGAGCATGCACCTAGTGTGTGGCAGGGATTGGGCTCTTCATCTGTTTTGTTGAAGACCTAGGAGACTTCAGAAACATCCCTTTGTCCCGTCACTGGGAAAATTGTTTCAGGTTGTATAATGCTTTGCTGCCTCAGTGAACTTGCCAGCTCTAGCCAGGAGTGCGTCACTTCCCTGCTGACATTGGTGGTGTCTGATGCCACTGTGCTCTTGCATCTGCCTGTTGAATGCTAGGCTGAAAAAAAACTAGTTTTTGCCTTCTGCAAAATGCTACCAGTGCAGCTGAGTGGGGAGATAACTTAATTTTTGAAGTAACATGTTCTCTATATGCTACATATTGTCTCTTCTTTTTTTTTTGTGTGTGTGCATAGTTGTTTTTTGTTCTGTGTTGTTAAAGCTGTGTATCATCTACTAAAGTTTCTATCAATTCTAGAATTCTGTTACTTACACAAAGGGAAGACTTGCTCCTCAAAATGCTGGCAAGAGATTGTGCTTTAAGTAGTGAATGCAGTAGCATGGGTTTGAAAGCCAGTGGTCTTCCATCGTTTTGATAGTTGACTGCATTGAACCAATTTTCTAGTTCTTTTCCAAGAATTATTTGCTTTCCTGTGATTATCCAGTATGTATAGAATTATTTGAAATCCATTTACCATTCTCCCTCTTTCTTGCAGCCATGCCTACCTCATAGATCTGGACTAACACTAAAACAATTAGATAAAGTGTTCTTGAAATAAACTTGGCAAAGGAAGCTAGTGCTGACCTAGACTGTTGGACTTCAGGAGAAAGATGTCTTTTTACATCAAATGATACATGTTGGCGGCAACTTAAAAGTGCTTCTGCCCCCCAGTGTTACCCATGCTTTCTTTAGCATAGAGCATCTACTCAGGAAGTCAAGATTAAGCAGTGTTGCTACCCTTGTAGCTGGTCTGCAGAATATGACTCAAAAAATTATCTAATTAGCAATACTTTCAGTTGGACTTTGATACTAGAAATACAGAGAAGTCTTAACTGATGTTGTTGGTGTCATTACAGAAATCCACCTTTCAATCCACAATGTTTACTTAGCATTGTTTACTTAGCTGTAGTCAATTGGATGAAAGAACAATTTTTTTGTGCTTTTTGTCTGTAAAGAGTACTATTAAACACTGCAGCTGAATATCATGTGTACATGTTGTATTATATTACTTAAAAAGCTATAGGTTAATAGTTTTTTTGTGGAGTTGAATAAAATTTTCATTGCTATTGATGTTTTTCTTCTTTTCAGCTGAAGAGGTTGCATGAACTCTGACATCCTTCAGTGACTATGAACAGCAATAGCTAGTAAAGATGTATGAATGTCAGTTCTAAAAGATGCCATTAGTATGTTGAAAACTGGCCCATCTTCTAGCTGTAAGGTGGTATTTCCACTTAGTATTTGATTAATCTTAAAAAGGGTAGATGCATTCTAAAGCTTGTGATAGTTTGAAACCCTAACCACACTAGTACTAAGTCAAATGAGTCAGCACATTCTTAACATAATACCTGATGTTGAATTGTACCCGTGTTTTTTCACAGAATGTTTATTTAAAAAGAAAGCAGTATAGATTTCACTTGATGGGGCAACAAAAAAGCTCATGATAAAGGAAAAACAAAGGCAGACCTTCTGGGGATATCTGTACTCATTCTTCCCAATAGAAATATAGGTTGCCTATATGGCATCTCCTTAAGGACCTACTATGTGAAATGTTGCCTGTTGAAAGGCATTGAGGCTCTGTGGGAATTAGAGCTTCCTGCTTGATTTGGAAGTGAATGCTATAAAAAGGATAATTAGTGCTTTGTGCTGGTCTCTTTTATGAGGGTGGAATTGTCTCATGTCACTCTGGGAATTGCTATAAGCCAGAAGGGAAGAATGAAGTGGACCAACTGATGTCCAGTGTCTGAAGAAATATAAAAACCTTTGCATAAACTTCTGTCTTTGTTCATCACAGCTAAAGAAGATCATAAACTTTTAAATAAAAGAGAATGTAAAAGTACAGCAAAACATTGTGATCAAGTAATCTGTGTAAATGATGATGAAAAAGAAGTGTGCAGGTGGAGTAAAAGCAATTTCTAGTTAGACCATAGTACATCAGTGATGCAGGACAACTACAGATTACTTTTGGAAATGCTGTCAATACTTTCCAGCCTCAACAGAGGCTGGAAAGACTGAGGACTGACACACTGAGTTGCAATAGCTTAAGCTAATCCGCATCTGCTGAGCTGTGGTAATTTTGTGCAGCCTCATAACCCATTCTCAATTCAAGTTAAAATGCTATAGTATAAAATTCTGTGCTTGGGTTTTAAGCTAGTGTATTTGACCTGATACTCGCAGAGGGCCAAGGTTGGAATCACTAGGGATTCTGTTTGAAATCAACCACTAGATTACACATTGTTTCAGCTTTTTAAAAAGTAAACTAACTTTTAAAGTTACTCTGTCATCAGAGTGGTTCCAAAAATGTCTATCAATATGGTGATAGGTGCTTTATATCTGTCTGTGTGTGTGTATAAAGCAAGCTTCATTAATGCTTTACCCTGTTTAAGCTTGGTATTTCTCTGCAGAGCAGGTTAGTAATCTTCAGGTGTCTTTAGGTGAAGTCTTTGAATGTGAGCCTGTAACCCCTTCTAATCTTCCTTTTAACTTGAAAAAGTCCGAAGAAATCTTGTTCAGCCTTCATATAATCTATGTTGCGCTTCCATGGTGAAACTATTTGTGGTTAGGCTGTTAAACTCTTGCCACAGTGTTTGCATGCATTTGGAAACCTTACACTGAGACGGAATACTGAGTTAGCTGAATATGTGGTCTGACCTACAGTTTTTCTTGTGTCTCTCACGTCCAGTGGGTGTTTAAGGTACAGTTCCTCATTTTATTTTGAAACCTTTATGCTGGGAATAGTTGAAATATGTTGGCTTCAGCCAGCCAGTGCTGGCTCAAATGCCATTACTGTTCTCAGTGGCAAATTAACTTTACCAAAAATTAGTTTATGACCTCAGTTAAATTCTCAATGGTTTCAATAGTAAGACCACCATCTTGTATGGCGCAGTGACCATGCATGCACACTATCAGACTCCTTTCTAAAATGAAGAGGTAGTGATGAGTGTCTTGAGTAACAGGTGGGACCTGACAGTGGAACGATAAATCTGACCATTAACGCTACTGATAATAGCTAAAAATTCTTGTAAACATATTAAAAGAAGATATTGACTGTATTTAAAATAGTAAAGCCAAATCAAATATTTCCCATCTGATAGATCTGTCTTCCTCTTCATTGTTAGAATCTCCTGAGTTAAATCAATTTGCAGTGAGGTTTACCTGGTGGTGTAATAGGATGGTTAGTTTGTAAGGCAGCATGCAGGCAAGAATTTTTTTTTTTTCTAATTTGAAGACCTCCAAAATTTCAGTAGAGGTGAGCCCAAGCAATAAACACTTATAGTGCTATATGTGTTTTGTTTTGGGGTGGTGTGGCATAGAAAGGAAGTTGTATGTTTTCAGTAGTGGTCTGTTTCCAAAGTCCTGCAGGATCAAAAGCTGGTATAAGTATTACAATGAAATGTCTGAGCTGGCAGTCATGGGAGAGTAACCCTGGCTCAGGTCTTGGGTACCCTTTTGTTCAGGTAATTACATTTGTTTTTGCTGGTATCTTAAGATCCTTTCATAAATCATGCATATTGTACAAACTGCATACAATCACAAAGGGAAAAATACACTTTTTTCCTCGAATAATATGTAGAGTGGCAGCACTGTACTGCAGTCTTGTAATGAAGTTTGGTCACCACAGCTACTTTTGGTCACTAGAGCTACTAAATAGTTTGGTTGTTTCTTTGTCCAGACCACCTGGTATGCTCATAGTACTACTGTTAGGATGTAGGAGCAAGGTGGTATTTATAAATGGCTAGGATTATATTATTTTTTTTCTAGAAGCAAGTTGTGTGTCTAGAAGCAAACTGTGTTATTCTCTAAGTTGTCTTCATTTTCAGAGAAGATCAAAGCATCCTGTTCAGCCTCATCTGTTTAACTTTGATATTTGCCATTTTGAAAACTTTCATTGTTTGAGAATGTTGATTCTGAAAATATGTACACTTTGTCATTGACAATTCCTACATTTTGTATGTAGATGGGTTGTATTTGTCTTCAGGGAGGACTCCATTCTAAGGCCTTAATGAGTTTTTTATTGAAATCCTGGAAATTACAGGTCAGGACTGAATAAAATAAATAAATAAATGTAATCTGCATGGGATCTGAGTCAGTCTTAACTGAAAACATTCCCAAATTTTGAGATATTTTCATTTTCCCTTATATCTATTCCTCCCAGCCGTATGCTGGCTGAGGATGAATTAGATTTGTATTACCTTAAAAAATATATTAAAAACCAAACAACAACAACAACAAAAAACCACACCTTTTTTGGTTTGGAGAGGAGAATAGTTTATTAACCAGATTTGGACAGCATCTTTGGCCACTTAGCTTCTAGTTTGCAGTGACTGAGCAGTACTCCGAAGCTAGTGAGGCTCTTCAGATGGCGACAGATTCTGGGGGATGCACAGGGGTGTGTTTGGAACTGATTTTTTTTCACTTCCCCTAAGGGTCTTCATGCTTCCCCCAGGAGATGCCCGACACCTACTGAAGCCCCATGTATTCCATTAAGTGCACTGTTCCAGTGAAGGATTAAAACTTTCTGTGTTGATATTTACATGTTAGTGCATTAACATTGCAGCGCATCTTTATTGCATGCTTGACTTAGAAGTATTTGCAGCTCTTTGGCTTTGAACTCCAGAAGATCAATAGCTGAGTGCGTGTGCGTGTGTACACCTCTCTCATGTTATGGTACAGTGCTGAATCTTTTTCTAAAGGGAATTTGGGGGATTTGCTAGCCAGTACTTTAAATTCAAGAGAGAAGTTGCCAAAGAAGTGTGAAGGCACCATAAGACATTGTAGGATTCATTGCTGCTTGCTTTCTTATCTTGATGCTTTTTCAACTTGTTGTGCTAATTGCAACACGATCTGAATGCTGCTTTTGAACCTTGAAGAATTTCCAAGGGAGATTGAAAGCTTATGTTGAGCACGTCATTTTAAGTAATGATTGTCCCCTACAAAAGCAAAAATAAACTGTTGTTCAACTGTAAGGAAAAATGTTTGAATCTAGGTGATGACTTCTTCTTTGACCTGATTCTGGAATTAATGTGAGGACTTCATAAGGCAATCAGGAAAAAATAAATATATGTTTCTTAACTTCAAGTTCTCATATAGACAAGGCCTTGGAGTTACAAAAGACTCTCTCTTTCCACTGTTCCAGTTCTTGGAGAGGCTAGCTAGTCTAAGCTTAATGTTTATTTTTCACTTTGCTGTGCAACATACGTTGTGACCAACCCATTGTCTTCTTTATTGTAACGTACCTTTCTATGCTTACTTTCTTATTTTACTTGCTCTGGTAAGCTTGATCAATCACCATAAAGATCGCTTCTCTGTCTCCCATCTCACACCTCGCATTTATCTAAGCGTATCACTCATCCATTTTAACTTTTTCAGAGATTTAAAATACCAAATAGTAGAGATAGTGTTTGAGAAAATACGCTTTTATCATTTTCATTATATGTGGATTTATTTGTGTATAACAACCATAGTGGCTTGAGATGTAAAAGTGTTGACTAGGTCACTGTTTCTTACCTCCTGTAAGAGTGAAGGTTCTGCAGTTCAGGTTATGGTAAGGGTTGGTGCTATGACTTTTAAATCAACCTTCTGGGTTTGGTTTTATTTTTCATAGTGATGTTATACTTATCAGGAAAAATGTAGCGACTTGTAATCAAACTTAAGCTTCTGCTTAAATGAATACTATTTACATACATTCAGAGTTTGTTTAGCTTCATAAAAATATCTTCAAGGTTGGGTTCTTTCTCTCCTGCTGTAAGCAGAATGTCTTCAGATTTGTGTTTTCACCTTTGAGGTAAGCAGCCTGACGTTTTCCTCACGAGTCCTGAGTACCTTGTATGTCTTCACTTTTGTGATAGGATCTTTAATCTAGAGCCGATTTTTCTCCTGAGTGTCTTAAGATGTAATCGTTATCATAGGTGATTTAAAGACATGGTCATTCTGTTGTTGCCAACTAGAAACTAAATCCCAGATGACTTTTTTTTTTTAATTTACCTGTAAACCTAATGCTGTCTTGGACTACAAAATTTTGCTTTCTTTGTAGTTGCTAATGTCCTCTTAAATGTACGGTTGTGTTGCCATTGATACGTTAAATTTTGTAATAGTTAAAGCAAAAAAACCTTACTTTTATACTAGCAAATAAACAAATTTCAAAGACTTCTGTTGTGTAAATGGCCTCTTGATTGGGCATTTCTTGGTAGCTGGTGCTTAGTTGGCCCTGGTTCTACTGGATAATTCACTACCAGTCAGTGTCTAATGGGAGATGGTTATTACTTCTGAAGCTGGGAGTTGTGGGAGTCCAATAACTTGTAAAACCTTGTAGTAAGGTAATCTCTTTACTGTGACAGATGCTATTGCGTTGCTTGCTGCTGTTAGAGATGGAGGTAATGGCTTGTGATAGAGAAATAAATTTTTCTGTATCTCCCACATTCGTTTTACGTTTGCACCCATGCAAGGTCCAAACACCCATGCAATCCAATCCACTGGAAGGATTGCTTTGAGAGCATTGATTAAACATCCTGCTGAGGAGGTACAGCAAAACCAGCAAAAAGTCTGCTTTGTGCTTCCTCCACTGACTCACCTCTAATTGCAAGGCAAGAAAAAGGTAAAATATGGCTTTCATTAACTACATAATAAAGTAAGCAATTAAGGCTCTAAACAAAAATAGATCTGATTTTAACAGCTACTGCTATTATATATAATAAATACTATAATTCCACTAATATTTTTTCAAATACTTGGAGAGGCAGGTGAACAGATATTTGTTAAAGGTCTGATGGAGTGCGCTCCTTTTCAACAAGGACAAATGCTTGTGAATGAAGCTACAAATCTGCAAGATTTCAGGCCCCATGTTCCTCTGCAGGTGCCATCTGTGACTTGTTACAATGGTGAAATGAGTAACAGTTATATACCTCAGTACTTTCACCCTGTATTATCCATTGTGTGCTTTCAGTGAGAGGCGTTTGAAGTTCATTTTATAATGCTGACTATTTGAAGGCACAAGTTACCCCAAAAGACTGCTGCTTAGCAAACTTACATTGTTCTTGTACTGAAACTGAGATACTTTGTGTTGCAACATAGACAAGAAAGTTGTATGTTGTCTTCTACTTCCTTTTGTACATCAACATAAAACCTAAATTAATGAGGTTTTTTAACTACTTTTGAAATAATGAACTGTAACGTATTGGTGAAAACATACAAAGCCTCTGTGCCCATTCAGTAATATAATTTCACTTTATCTGCAAAAGACAGAACCTAGAGATAGCAGACTTTTTGATGTCTTACAAGACCAGATTTTTTTTTTTTTTTGTATGAGTGTAGTCTTTTCTTTGTAGGTGTGCATGGAGGTATTCACAGGCCCTTTTTATCAACTTAGTGGTGGTGAGCTGTATGAAATAACTTGCACTGTTGTTTCACTGGCTTGTGTGTTTTGCTGGGTTGTTAGTTAGGTTTTGAAAATCCAAAGTCTGGATTTGATTCCTGACCCAACTCACTGTAAATTGAGGGCAGCCATGTGGGACAGGAAGAAATGGAAGAGGTAGGAGAATGCTACGATTTTTGAGTGCAGAGCTGGCTTTCTGCACAGAGTGCTAATGGAACTATGTACATTTGAATCAAATGAGAAGACTGCAGTGCACCCTATGCAAGATGGAAATCACAAAATAAACCTCTGCAGACCTTTAGAAAAGGAGAAAGGTTTCTGTATCTCCTGCCAGTTTTGCTGCAACTTAGCACTAACTTTACTTCGGTGCTTTGCTTTTTCCTATGCAATTATAGGAAGGCTGGAATCTGAGAGCTGTTAAGAGTGGATTATAACTACATTTGAAAGTTAATTGAAGTTAACCCTTAAGCCCTCTGGGGAATCAGTTTTGGATGACAACCTTTTTTGTATCAAAAAGGTTAGCTGGAAGTGCAGAGTGACATGTAATGTTCCTGCTAAGACAAAACTAATGTGAAACTGGATTTCTTTGATTGTTTTTTGTTAATTCTAGACCAAAACAATTTAAACCTACAAACAACTTTTAGTAACCATAAGTGGTATCTTCACTCTTTTTCTGTTCCTGATGTGGATTCTGGGATGATCTTACTTCAGTGCTCTTATAAAAACAGGTCAAATCATCATGCAAAATGGTGCTGTGTAAGCAACCTATGAAAGGAGAGAAGAACGTCCTTAGTTTGCAAAGATGACAGCAGTCTTTTGACTGCTATCAAAAGAGGCTCTTCAGAAAACAGGCTCTCCAGAATTGATTACAAATTGCTATGGTGTGCAAATAGAAATTGCTGTCTGTCTGTACCTAGAAAGTGAAGAATAATTTCCTCAAGAATTATATCTGCTGTTGGAGAGAACTCAAGGAAATGTTGGATTCTGCCTTTATATTTGTGATCACAGGCTCTATGTTAAACTACCGCTTTGCCACTGTTCAGTAGTTAATCCTGGCTGGGAGGTATGCTCAGTGGCAAAGGAAGAGAAATCTGTTTTTAATTTTTTTGCTGCTGTTACATGTATGTATGTCCTTAGCTACGCTTACACAAGTCAAATGGAATCCCATTCCATTTTTTGTCCAGTTACTGTCAACCAGATTTACCTTTTAAGGAAAGAAAGTAAAGCAAGTGCTACACTTTGCTACCATTTTTACTTCTCCTAAATACTGATACACTTGTATGACTTGTCCATTTTTTCGGAGATTTGTATGGTTAAGAGCAGACTATCCCAAGTTGTGAGGGATCCACAAGGATCATGGAGTCCAACTCCTGGTTCCACACAGGACCACCCAAAACCAGACCCTGTGTCAAGAAGCGTTTGGACAATGCTCTCATAACTCCAGCAGGCTCAGGGCCCTGTGAGCCTGTTCCAGTGCCTGATCACTCTCTTTGAGAAGAACCTCTTCCTAACATCCATGTAATATCTTACTGACATGCATGTTTTTACTTGTATCCTTCTTCTAAAATGTCTTCCACTCATTCTAACTGAATTAGGATCAATAGCAAATGATCTTACCTGACACACTTTGTAGTAACCTGCAATTTAAACAACTTAGTGGATGTGAAAACAGACCCAATCCCATTTTCTGTTAAATATCACAGTTGTATTGCCTCAGCCTATTTTTTTTTTTTTTGTAAGTAAGCTTTCTCATATATGCTTTTCTGAGAATCAGTGCAAAATATTTAGTCATGTAGGCATGGCGAGTTTTTGTGATACTGTTTAAACTATTAATAGTCAAGGGTGAAATCATACAGTTTGTTTCAAATGGAAAAACAGACACACAAGGAGTTGGAACTTCTAGTATTCTAAATCTGCAGGGAAGATTTTGACTGATCATGAGCTGCAAGACTAGGTAAAATAGTTTTCAACAACAAAGTAAGTTTTCCTCTGTGACTTCACACCTTCTCTACTGGTTGTGTTGGACAGTTGCCTGGTCAAGTGAGGCTGGATGCGTCTACCTTCAGTGGTGTAGTTGGGCAGTGTTTTCTAGCAGAGGTGTCTGATCAGCAGTCTCCAGCAACCTTCACACTTCTGAAACTCCAGCAGGAAATAATCAAAAGCATGCCTCCTATCAGCAAGTGTAACGCAATACCATTGCAATACATAATGTCTTAAGAAACAAACAAACAAAACATTATGGCAAGTAAAAGAATTACTATTTTCTGCTATTGTTCTGGTATTCTTCCAAACTGAGTTGCACAGAATGCATGAGGAGATCAGGGACTCATGAGGTAGTACACGCACAGGCTGTGTGTGTGTTTTGGTGGCTCTCCGTTTTATCAGCATGCCCTTTTAATCTTTGGTTAATTGGTTCAGTAAGCTTTAATGCTGGGTGTTTTCAAGTACAATGCTACTAGTTGGGAGCAAGAGAAGAGTGTCCCCCACCTATACGTACTCTCTTTTGTATGACAATGTCATCATAGTTTATGTATTGTGAGTTCTCTTGGAAGTATTTAAAAAAAAAAATAATCATGAGGTGGATTTTTTTTTTTTACACTTTTCTCAACAACTGATTCTCTGAAAGCTTAAATCTGTATTAAATGAATTCAAGCTTTTTGCTTCTGGAGAAGTACAGAAAGCAAATGGCCTTCACAGACAAGGAGAAAACTGACAAGCAGAACTCTTAAGATCATGGTAAAAATTGATTTTAAAAGTTATCTGCTTATTTTTATTTAACTCTTTTGTTTATAGACCAGCACACCTTCATAACACTTTTCAGCATTTCAGGAGAGCATTAAGAACCAGGATGCAAAATTTGTGAAGAGGGAGTAATTTACAATTGGATATAAAGAGGTTATCATCGTTTTTTTTTTTGTTTTTTTTTTTTTTTTTCCTGAGCAAACTAGTAGTAACAAAGGTGATTTCTTTTTCGACTGATGTAGAAAGGGAAGTTAATAATGTCGCTCCTGTTAACACAGGATTTACTGATTTATTTAATGCAACAACAACAACCACAGCTATTTGGGAATCCCAGATAGGCTGCTCACTCGGATTTGACCACAGGCTAGTGGTAATGTGAGCAGGATTTGTGAGATGAGTGCCATAGGCAAGTTAGACACAAACAGGCATGGGACTGAATGGTGTGGAGTCAAGGGTTGGTTGGGTCCCCTGTCAGTTCAGTTTGAGGCATTAGGGCCCTCTGGGGCAGAGGCAGGAATAAAGTTGTGTGACTTCTGCTGTGACCTGCAACCTTTCGTGGTCTAAGTACATTAAAGACTTCAATAGGTTGATGTTGCTTATATTCATGTAATGCGCCTTGCTTTCAGTTTGGATTTGCCTTCTTCCAATAGGAAAGAGCAGTAGCCAAAGTAGGTTCATATAGGTGTTATTACTTCAGAAGCATATGCTATTTATTGATACAGTAAGACATGACAGAATAGCGAGTTAGCAGGAGGCAGAATTACCTTTTTCTCTACTGGTATATCCCTAAACTTTCTTTTCAACCTTTCATTTATTCCATTTTGCCATTTGTTACGAAGACATAATCTTGCATCTGTAGACCTTCATACCACATGCTTTTAGTGAGACTTCAAGTGAAGATGCCGCTGTGCTATCTGATTGTGGCAGGGAAGTTTTTTTTCTTGCTAGGAGCCAAACAGTAATCCCAGGTTTAGTTTTTACATAGGTCATTATATAGCTGCTGTAGGATAAGTTTTGATTAACAGTGCTGAGAAGATAATTGGGACCATACGACCCAGATGTGGTATAAGGCCTCCATAGCTTGCAGCACCCTGTCTTCCTCACTGCTCTGTGCAAAATAAATGTACCTTTCACCACTACTTCAAGGCATTTAACAATCCAGCTCTACTTCTATATGGTAGTGCATCTTCTTAGATTGTGACCTTCTGGTTAGTAATTCATAGTTGTAGGTTCCATGTAATGTCAGTGGTCTTTCAGAATTGTCATTACCTTGATAGAAACATAAGTTAATATCATGATTCTCCAATTACCCTTAGAACTGACCAGAATGTTCTGACCTTGTTAAAACTACAGATGTCTCCTTGCCAGTAATGACTCAGGTTTGAGATTCCTATTTCCATATATTTTTCCTCTAGGGCTAATTGCTGCTCAGCTTCAACAAAGACAGAAAAGATGTTCATTTTAAAGATTTCCTGTTGTAGTCAAGGGTGCTGCTTTCCTATATTTAAACAAAAAAGACTTTTGAAAAGCCAACTTGGTTCCTTTTTTAATATTTTTTAAGTTTTTTTAAGGTTTTAAGATTCATTTCTCCATAAGGTTTCTTTCACTGTCATAAACTGCTTCTTGTTTCTCCTGAGCTTCCTTTCAATGGGATTACTTGGGTTCACGTGAATTGGGACATAGTTTACTGAACAATGACTGAAACTATAGAACACGTGTTGGGAGAAAAAGAAAAAAGTTTTAAGGTCAGAAAGGATTATTATCTGCCAATTCTATTTTCCTTTCACATGAGTGGATGTTTCATGGTTGCTTTAGAAATGTGTGACTGAAAGAAATCACCTGCATTTGAAAGTAATTTCTTTTTCTTACCAATCTTCTTTCCACACTGCAGACTGCTGTGTAATAAAAGTTTAGTCCAGGAAGTTTTGGAAGAACTTCAGTGGGAAACAGATCCTCAGAACAGGCATTCTACAATTTCATATTCTCTGAAGAGGTGACCAACATGTCAACCTTTCTTCAGTTTGCAGTTGCCGCTTTTTTGGTAATGCGGTCATATATTCAGTTGATGAATTAATTGTTGTTTTATTCTCACTTCTTCGATCATCACTACAAAACCTCTTTCTCTCTGCTGGGTAGGCTGCAAGGTGTGATGCAAATAGTTGCTTGGGGTAGACAGGGGTAACAGATTCCACGTGTGTCTCAGTGGCACCTGAGAATGCAAGAAATGGTCTGTTTAGAAACCATTGCAAGCAAAGAAATTTAGGTCTTTCATCTATCATCTTTTCTGTGCTTTTGAATTCTCAGCCTCTTATCTTCTTTGAGCTTATTGATTGAGAGGCAGACAGGGAATGTTTTTACCATATTTTTACCTTACGTACCCGCCCAACAGCGTAAGTATGTATTTATGAACAGAATTTCACCCTGCAGCAGCTTGAGGCTGGCATACTCCTCATTGTCAAACCTGAGCAGAGTCTCAAGTCTGAACTTGCTTCATTATGGTAAAGCAAAGAGCCTTCTTTTTTTTTTTTTTTAAACTCTCTTCTCCCCTTCTACAAGAGCTAGAAATCTTACTCTTTTTATGCTGCCTTCTTACCACTGAGTTCCTTGCGTGTGCAGTGTCTGTTTCGTCCTGATCTGAGAATAACATGATCACCCATGTGATTTACCAACTTAGAGACACCCAACAGCCTGTTGAAATTGGTTATCATGGTTCACATTGCTAAGAAATCTGGCCACTTGTGAAGTCCTAGACTGTGGCATCTCTTATCAAAAGATATTCCTGTCAACTGCTTGTTGGTCTACTGGTATTTGCATGTATGCATCTCCTTAGTACCTTGTGGGAATAAAAATGACTTTTAATGCCTCTCATCATACCTATTTATGTTAACTTTAAAGAAATAAATTGCTTCCTGACCCAGCGTGTTAGGGAGCCCTGGCAGCAATTTATATTGGATCACTACTATTAGAATCAATGAGGCTGGACCCTTTTCTTATTGGTGTGCGTGACATCTCTCTTTCTGTGTTTTTCTGCATTTTTAATGAATCAGGATCTCCTAGAAGTAAGAACTGGAGTTAAGGCTCCAATCTACAAGGCTGCAGTGTGAAAACAAAGAAAACTCTAGTATTTTTCTTGGAACTTAAATAGAACCCCTTTTTTTCCTAACCAAAATACATAAAACATCTCCACTAAAATGTCTGGATTGATGAAGGGAAGAAAGTCTTTTCCTCCAACAGTAGCTTGATTAATGGATTTATTGTTTGTACATATTTTGTCAGGAAGCCATATGGCTTGAGGAAAACAAAGAGGAAGTGGCTGATGTTGAGAATCTGATTTAATAGGGGTCTATAAGGACAGAATGTGGCTCTTATTCTTATTCCTTCCCACTCAGTTTATAAAGTGGTCTTAGAAGTGCTTTAGTGCTTCAGTAGAGCTAAAGATAATACATCTCTGAGTGGAAGTATTGGACCCTGCTTCTGGATCACAGCGACTCAACTCTCAGGGTAAAAATTCACTGTCCTTTTCCTTTTATGTTAAGTATGCTGGAGTACTTTGCAAGGAACAAAGTTTGTTCTTCTGGTATCTTGACAGTTGATCAGTTTGAGATTGGTGAAGATAACTATATCATCTTGAAGCTGAGGTCTCTTTTTGTGAGGTGGTGCTATTTATTTCCTTCCCACACTATTCTCTCCTTTCTGCTCTTCCACTGACAAAATTCCAGCATATATCTCTTGATTTGCTGAGTTGCAGTCTGTGTCCTACAGCTGGGTTTATTTTCCTAATACAACATCTGCGTGGAGTTTGATAAGTAACAGAGGCTCAGACGCTAATGATTTAACCTGATATGGGTGAGATGAATGTCCAGTATTACCTGTGACTGTTTTACTCTTGTTTTGACTACTTGGTGGAAAAAAAAAATGAATAGAAAATCCAAAGCAATATTCCATAATGTAACTACTAGCAACTGTGTTAAGGATGTTTAACGTGCTCTTCCTTGTGTGAAAGTACAGCCTCTCTGCTGTGTAAGAATTTAAAAAAACTATGTGAACCACTAATAATTGTTAGTGAATCCACAGTCTGTAAAGCCAAAACATCACTTGACAAAAACATGTTGTGATGATTTAGAATTTAATGAGTATTGCTTTGTGACTGAAAGATAAGTGTTCAGGCTGTGGTGGTGAAAATAACTGTATACGTGTCTTAAGTCTCTGGAGATCCTGAACATCCTATTCTGAAATTTTTGGCCATAATGTTAAAAGTAGCTACTCTCATAAGGCTTCAGTGCATAACAATTGTGGTCTAGCATTTTACACCATGCCAGTCCTTCCTTTCTAGATCTTTGAGATTTTTCTTGTCATAAGTGGCCAGAAAACATGTTTACACTGGAGTTGCTGCTTATTGAGTCTTAACATATAGCCCTGGCAGGTATTAGAGAGAAAACAGTTTGCCTTGACAAAATTCAGTGATGCCAGCAGAAGAGGAGAGACTAAGAGACTAGAGGAAGTTTTACTGCTTTGGAGCTGTTCTTTTACATTGCTGTCAAAGTGAAGCTCCTATTTGGTGTTCAGCATAACAGATATGTTCAATTGAAGTATTATTCAGAAAGCCTTTGACAAAGGTCTAAAAATAAACACTTCTCACATGTTCTCCTTGCTATGACATAGTATTAGGCAATGTTTGTAGGTCTGCCACAATGATGCTATTAAGCATCACTGTAGTAAGTATCCCTTCCAAGCTGATTAATATTAGTCTTAGTCAGCTGTTTGGGATTTGTTACCCTTTGCCTAGTTTGTTTGACTCTTTATGTATGCATTGGCTGTGATTTACTACTACAAGGGAGTCAGGGTATGCAGATCTAGAGCACTTGGAGGTTTTAGCATCTGGAAGACCTCCAATTTGAGGATTATTTCCCTTAAAAAGAAAATTAGAAAAGATTATTTCACAATCTCCTATATTTACAACTTAGCAGTGGCAGATGCTCGTGACTACCTAGTGCAGTGCTTAGTATTTCATAATGTTCTGGAAAGCTGATGAAATGCTGTTTACCACTTTTAGTTATTTATAGCAGGAAGATGTCACCTGGTATAAGATATAGCAAATTAAGTGCAGTATTCTGCATTTCGTTTGAACTATTTGAAAAATGAAATTCTGCTTGCATGTAGGTGGCTATTATATTTCTATATATGTTTCATACCTATTTCTTGTATGTCTACAGGTGCTGGTTTTCCAAAGCATTAAAGGGAAGGGGAGGGAAAAGGGAGGGGGAAATATGATTTCCCTCTCAAGAGAGTGAAAGAGTGAAAAAAAGAGTGACAAAAAAAAGTGGAAAAAAAAAGTGACAAAAGAGTGAATCATTTTTCTAATTTATGACAATGTTTATTTTTTCTTTTCCCCCAGCAACTGGCCTTGTCAGTAGAGTTGGCACTTAGGCCTGGAGTAGCAGACTACAGTAAGCCCGCTGCATAATCAGACATTCCCGTCTATCTTCATCTGCAGGTAAAAAGTTGTGACAAATTTCAGACATAAGTTTTACTCCTCCCTCTTGAAAGTACTTGTACATAAAGCATACCAAGAACCCTAGAGTTTAAAGAATTTCCTAAGTGCCACGTGTATACAGACATCACTTCCCACTTTCTTCCTAAGTTTAGGAATCCGAGCAAGTTCTCAGCTCCTGTTCTGTGAAACGTTTGCTTTCTCAAAAAGGTTGTGTTCTGGAGCATGCCTTTCGTGGTCCTGTCAATTTTGCCTCTCATATGATGATGTGATCCCAATGCATACATTTCTTCTAGCTGTGTAAGAAGGAGACCCAAGGCTAACCTGCTGCTGGAGAGTGTGACCTGAATGAGAGGAGACTCCTCTGTTGCTGGCTTCTCTCACTGTCAGACCTTGGGCAGCAGCTCTCTCTGCCAGCAACAGCTGGCTGGTGACTTGTAGATCAGGCAGTCAGCTGTTGGCTGTGTGTAGGTTTTGGAATTGCAGGTTGCAGCTGCCTCTTTTTGCTATGGATGTTCTCTGAGCAGAGGGCCCCAATTCCTCCTAGATTGATAGAGTTCTCCACTCTCTGGAATCTTTACTTCATCTGGTGAGGGCACATTTTTATTGTTGTTCAAATAAAAGTTCTACAGGAGAAGTAAAGTACTATGACTCCGTAAAACAACCCTTTGCCCAGTCCTGCATTCCAACTGTTTCACATTCTTAATCCAAGTGTATGTTTTTAAAACATAATGCTGGATACAGTGGAGACATTCTCAACTTGGCAACTCTGAGATTCCCCAAAATCTAGAAGAGATGTCAGGAAAAGAAAGCGGTAGAAGATAATGATTTTCCTGACAATGTGATTAATTCTTGATATAGTAGAAATATCAGAACTTTGATTTAAATGCTATACAAATATATACTGTCAGAATGCATTGGTATTATTCTTCATATTGCTTTTAGTTTCTAGTCCTCTGTTCTATGGTGTAAATTAAGTTGGTGAAGCAAGCAGGGGAAATGCATTCTTGTAATGTGTTCTGCAGTCTGAACGGAACAGAGTTAAATATATCTCTGCATTTGTTGTGAGTATTATTGAGTAAATTCCTTTCAGTGGAGCAAGTCTGTGGCTAGATGCCAAGTGACTAGTGTCACTCCTTTATTTGTCACTTTGAAATGAGCTGTGCAAGCTATGCTCTTTTAAATAATTTTATTGACCAGAACAGGAGGTATGTGCCTGCAAAATATTCATCAAGATAGTGCTTGCCCATCTTCACAAGGGGAGGCTTACTTATGTGCCTTCACTTTTGAATAAATAACTTTTTCCTTATAAGGATCACTAGTATAGTTTATTATTTTTGTGACTTCAGACAAAGGGACAGTTGCTAGTATGTGGTTTATTAAAACACTTTTCTCCAGAAATCATGCAGTCAAATAGATTTTTGTACTTAAAAAAAAAAACCACACTTTTTTCAGTGTCAAAATATCAAATGTAACATTATGAGTTACATTACTATGTAACATTAAAAAATCAAAAAGTAACATTATACCCTTATAAAATTCTGTATTTCACACAATTCAGATAGTCTGCAGTCTGGTTCCCTCATCTCAGAACATAAAAGAATGGGATAATGTTTAGGGGAGAATGGTAAAGATGATGAAAGATGTGAGCAATTTTAGAAAGCTAGGATTTTTCAGTCCAAAAAAAAAGAAGACAGCTTGATGAAAGGGAATAGGAAGGAAGCCTACAAGCTGTGAATGAGACTAAGGCAAATGGGACTTACTTTATTCACTCTTGCAGCACAAGAACAAGCAGGCATCCTATGAAGCAGCTAATAAGAACCTAGCTAAGAACAAACACAAAGCAGGTAGCCCTGTGTAATTCCTTGCCACAAAGCCATGGAGGCTGAATAGCAGAAGATAAATCCAGTTGACGCTAATAAATACAAGTCACACTCGAAAGTCCTGGAGCTGGGACCACCTGGAAGCCAATGGGGCATCCAGGAGAACTATAAAGCATTCTTGCAGCCTTTTGTTCTTCTCTAGGCATTTACTATGACTTATAGTTTCCCTTATGGTTTGAAATTTTTAATTTCCAGTAGAGTAGTTGTATTCTAGCTTGCTGGGTCAAGGTCTGTCATTGCCACAATAGCATCAGTCAGTGCTGCAGAGTCCTTGGTCGATGTTCCTCCAAAGGGACACTACCATGACACTACTTTTTCTTCATGTATATCATGTCAGAAGGCTCTTTCTTGTGCTTAATAAACAATAAAGACATTTGTGTTTGAATGAGAATTCAAACTTCACTTGTATCCTTCAGATGTGAGCAACTGCTGAGTGTTTTGTGGCTTGCATTGCGCAGAAGCACATGAAGCAGATGTCTAACCCTCCTGAGCTAAGAGATGCGTCTGCTGGCTGGACTCAAAAATCCTGGGTGTGGTCCCCTCCAGATCCATCTTCCTGCCATGTAATCAGGGTGGAATTTTGTTTTCATCTGAGTGCACTGAGTCATGAATCAGAAAATACCTCTTTCATTGATCTCTTTGGTAATTTTTCCTCCTCTGCTCCCATCTCTGCTACTAGTATCTACTGAAAGAAATGAAGAGGTGGGACAAGTTCCCAGATGCTGTCTAAAAGGAGCTCTGGTTCAGAGAGAGCTTCTTCTCTAACATTCCAGGAAGTTCTTGTTAAGGTGACAAATAATCTCAAAGGAAATGTCACATTTCATTTTCATCGCTTCTCTTGTGTGTTTCAACTTATTGTGCATACACCTCTCATGCTGTCTTTGGATGGAGTCAGTACAGGGAAAAATAAATGAGATTGCTTTGACAATGTTATCACTGGGATCCTTGAATTTTGCCACATTCTTTGGATTATAAAAAATGCTTTTCATCTCTTCTGTCTCTATTCCCCTGCCACTCCAGAGTTGAATACCACACAATGTACCTCTTGTTCCCTTGCTATCTGTTTTGCAGCTTTTTAATGACCTTGTGCTTGTTGAGACTGGTGAGATAGCATAGCTGAAGTTGAAGATACTGTGGTGTGTGCATTTATTTCCTTTTTCCTTACTTTTTCACACTTATATTATGTGTAACTTCTTGCTTTCTTGTTAAAGGGTGATTTTATTTTCTTTCCACTTCTTGTCCTATGTAAATTTGTTGTAATGTAAAACTCAGATCTTGTGTTCAGATTTACACAATCACAGAATCATCAAGGTTGGAAGAGACCTCCAAGATCACCTAACACTAACCAGTCCTTCACTAAACCATATCACTAAGCTCTACATCTAAACATATTTTAAAGACCTCCAGGGATGGTGACTCAACCACTTCCCTGGGCAGCCCATTCCAGTGCCTAACAACCCTTTCAGTAAAGACGTTTTTCCTAATATCCAACCTAAACCTCCCCTGGCACAACTTTAGCCCATTCCCCCTCATCTGTCACCAGGCATGTGGGAGAAAAGACCAAAACATTTGTAACACCTGTACTTCAAGCCTCTTGAATGCATTTCAAGTTGAATGTTATGACTCTTTCTGAGGAAATGCACTAGTCTTATATTTAAATATATTTTTTCTCAATATTGTCAGAATTGGGACTCATTATTTTCTTGCCAACCTTGGGCAGACTGGAAATAGAATGTAAGTGGAGAGAGTATGTCTGGAAACAAGGGCAGAAGTATTGATAATAAATGATGACCGTGGGGGGTGTGTGGAAATGCCACATACATGTACATGTAGAGACAGGAAAGCCTACCTTTTATACTTCATAAATGTTTGATTCCTTCTTTGCTATATGGGACATGGGATGCTAAATCCAAACTCTTGGTGGTGCAGGCAAACCATTTCATCTTTCATTTTTTCATGAATTAAGTGAGCTTTGGCGGGGCTTGCGTCCTCTCACTTCTGTGCTTGCTGGTTAGGCTTTTTCTATAGAACAGTGAAAAGAAATGGGATCATGCATTTCTTGTGGATTCTGACTTTAAATTCTATTAAGTTAGCCTGGCTAACCTTTTTGAGAACATCATTTGATTTTCATTGATACATGTATATTGGTCATTAGGGTCTTCTGCAATGCTGTTTCCTTTGTAGTAAGAAGACATAGAGGGGCCTCGTGATCAGCTTTTTATGGTAAGTGGTCACTAAACATTTGAGAGGAAAACTATGTGTGTATTATGAGGAAAACTATGTGCGTATTACTCTTTACAACTTGAAGCTACCAACAGTTTTTCCACTTGATATTTGCACAGAAATTACTGAAAATGTAGTTTTCCCAGATGGTAAATGCAAACATACTATTAATTTTTGCACTAATTGAAATGCACATTAATCATTTTTTCTGGCAAGAAAGAAATGTTACTTTTGGAGGTATGTCAGTCTGATATAATCTTCTTTCTTCTTTTCCATTAACAATCAACAATTTTGCATATTGCTTCCTACAAGATAGCTTCAGAAAGTTTAAGAATCCTAGGCTTTCTAGGCTTTAAGGAAACCAAGTTTACCTTTGAATTTAGGGTTAAAGGGTTTAGTAAATTGTTATCATGAAGAAGAAAAAAATAGCAGTCGAATGGAGTCCATCCCATTAGTCAAATCTGCACAAATCTCAGTATTATCTTCAAGTTAAACAGATAATTCATCACTCGATAGGGAGGGAAGCATGGATGCCTTTTTCACTCCACTTGTAAATCTAGCTTTGTGTTTTTAATTTTAAATTCTATTTATATAACCTTTCAAAAGTCTGAAAAGATTTCTAATTGATGTCTTAAAGCTTCTTCAGGAAGCTGTAGAACCATACATCTTGTCACAGAGCTGATCAAATCTGACACCTGTCATTTGTAACAGGATTATTATATTTGGACAAAGCATCTCTTTGAATTCTATAACTAACACACACAAACTAAAAGCCCGTGTGCTTTCAAACAAAAATTTAAGATTCCAGGTTTCTTCTAAAAGCAAATATACTATGGTTGTATAGGGCTTGGTGCTGGGGAGGAATTATTGCCAGAGTGTTCTTTTCCCGTTCAACAGCAAAGTTCTTTCTGAAATGAGGAAAAAAGAATTAGTGTTTTGTTTTGTTTTTTCCCTTTACTACTTTTGTGAACAAAACCTAACTTTTCAACTTTTTGTTTGATCCCCAGGCTTTCCAATCAATTTGGATTATTAGCAAGGAAGGTGAAGTGAAGGGTTAGACTGCCAGAAGTCATTGCATTATACTCTAATAAGTGAGCACACTTCTAAATAAGGTTCAAGCCTCTCCCTTACCAGAAGGCATTTGAATCGACATTTCTGCCACAGCCAGCCTACAGGTTTTTCTAACCTGAATCTCCTCAGTTTGGTACATTGTGACAGCTTGCTTCTTTATTTGACTGTTTCTTTGAGAGATTCCTGGGGTTCAAGTCCCTATAGCAGTCAGACCCTTAGTTGTGCGCACGAAGTGAGAGGGTACCTGGAACTGTTTTCCACTATCTTGTAGCCTGATGATTAGCACCATTTCTTGGGGCATGGGAGATCCTCATACTTCTTTTCCCAGATAAAGATGCCTTAAACCAGGATGTTGGCAAAGGAGTGATATATGTACTCGTGAACTTTCAGTAGTTCATTAAGGAATACTATGCAGTTTTAGCATAATTACTTGATCTGAAGTAGAACATAATTTGGGAGGCTTAAAATTTTGATTTAGTTCTTCTCCGATTTGGAGAAAGGTTGTATTTTTGAAGATGTTCGTTGTCAGATACTTGCTCTCAAGAGACACTATGTGTTTGATTAATTTTCCTATGAACCCATTAGTATGTACAAAGCTAAGCATGTGTTCAAACCTCTTTAGGCTTCAGGCCTTGTCTTTGTTTTCATGAGTGGAAAATAAGATCTTGTAAACCACATTTGTCTTCATAAATTATTCGGTAAACATTGGGAAGTAATATCTAAGGGAATGAGGAAATACAAAGAATGGCTTGAAAAGATTCATCTTTCCAGTGCTCCTTCCACACACAGAAATACAAATTGATTCTGCATGGGCAGAGGAAGGGAACAGCCCCTGATGCATGGAGAATCCCCAGTGCTGCTGCCCAGGCTGCTGGTTGCGCTCCATTATTTATTTGTGTGAAGGTTGCTGCTCTGCGCATCAGTACCAGTAACTGTAGAAACACCTGTAAGACTGGAGCTTTTCCAGTGGAAATTGTACTAACAAACTAACTCTGTGCCAAGCTGACAGCGACTGATGACTCTAATGGTAGACAAAGAGCTAAATCCAAGTAAATATTCTAAGAGAAAGTAAGTAAATTTTAACATACATTTATCTCCAGCCTTTTCAAATTGTCTACCAAGGGAGGTGTAGAGAGAGAATACAAACTTTTTTTTTCCTGTTATTGTTCAAAAATGACATGGTCTAAAAGACTGTATAATAGCATTTTAGTATAGGACTACCCTTCACCACGATTTTTAGTGTTCCTGTTGCAAAACCCTGGGGCATGGGAGAGTTGTATTTACATGTATATATGAATGTGTTCTATTGTGATACCCAAGAACCTTACTTGCAGAGTGCAAACTCCAAAACTGTTATACTAATTCAGTAATAATGCTAGTAGTTTGCTGTTATTAAGTAAAAGATAGCTATCTTATTCTGGAGCATGCTAGGATGATACATATTTCACAGAATCACAGAATTTTCTAGGTTGGAAGAGACCTCAAGGTCATCGAGTCCAACCTAACGCTAACAGCCCTCCACTAAACCATATCCCTAAGCTCTACATCTAAACGTCTTTTGAAGACTTCCAAGGATGGTGACTCCACCACTTCCCTGGGCAGCCTGTTCCAATGCCTCACAACCCTTTCAGTGAAGAAGTTCTTCCTAACATCTAGCCTAAAACTCCCCTGGCTCAACTTAAACCCATTCCCCCTCGTCCTGTCACCAGGCACGTGGGAGAACAGGCCAACCCCCACCTCGCTACAGCCTCCCTTGAGGTACCTAAAAAGAGCGATAAGGTCGCCCCTGAGCCTCCTCTTCTCCAGGCTGAACAAGCCCAGCTCCCTCAGCCGCTCCTCGTAGGACTTGTTCTCCAGGCCCCTCACCAGCTTCGTCGCCCTTCTCTGCACCCGCTCAAGCACCTCGATGTCCTTCTTGTAGCGAGGGGCCCAAAACTGAACACAGTACTCGAGGTGCGGCCTCACCAGAGCTGAGTACAGGGGGACGATCACCTCCCTAGCCCTGCTGGTCATGCTGTTCCTAATACAAGCCAGGATGCCGTTGGCCTTCTTGGCCACCTGAGCACACTGCTGGCTCATATTCAGCCGACTGTCCACCATCACTCCCAGGTCCTTCTCTGCCTGGCAGCTTTCCAACCATTCCTCTCCCAGCCTGTAGCTCTGCTTGGGGTTATTGTGCCCCAGGTGCAGGACCCGGCACTTGGCCTTGTTAAACTTCATGCAGTTGACCTCAGCCCATCGGTCCAGCCTATCCAGATCCTCCTGCAGAGCTTTCCTACCCTCAGGCAGATCGACACACGCACCTAACTTGGTGTCATCTGCGAACTTACTGAGGGTGCACTCGATGCCCTCGTCCAGATCATCGATGAAGATATTAAAGAGGATTTAATTTCATTCATGCTGCTTTTGATATAAGTGGTGAAAAGAGTCAGTAAAAACTAGCTGCTATGTGTATGCCCATTCATCTTCCCTATGTCAGGAAGAAAATAGAGGTTATTCAGGAAGTGATATTTCTAGAAACCCATTTATCCAAACAGAAAGATAAATAATTAATGACTGCAGTTGAACAGGGTTTTCAATAAATGGGAATAATATTAATTGTATGGCAGTGTTCATTTGTGGGTTGGTCAGAATTTGTTTCTCTGAAAACAATGTTCTTCTCATGTACGTAACTAACTTTAGAAACTTAAGACTTCAGAAATGGATTTGATTTCAACAGGCTCAGACAGGATCAGATAGCTGTAATAGTACTTGAAGAGAAAATTCTGGTAATGCACTGCCTGTAACACAAACAAATAAATTGCTTTGATTATTAGCTCTGGTCAAATAATTATACAAACATGGAAGGACTTGCATCTGAAGTAGATAGAGTCAGGAAGCTGAAATTTAGTGTTCTGTTGAGGGTCCTGTAAATGTAAAGAAGACATTTATTTACAATCTTTGAGTATATCCAAGTCTATCTAAAATAGATTGAAGAAGCTTGCTAGACTTTAAGTATAGAAACAAAGGCTTTATTCAAACAACCTACTGTAGCAATATATATGTCCTTGGCATTTCAGTGTAACCAGTGATGCATTTTTTTTATTTTATTTTTTGTTTTTTGTATTCTTTCAGATCAGAGCTCTTGGAAAAATAGTAGCAATTGTCTGGTTTGGGGGTTAGGGAATGTTGCAGGCAGTGGCTTGTTTTCCAGCTAGCTGTAAAAATTGTGCAGCATGTGTGGCCTGTGCTACATCTCCCCTCCACAACTGCACTTTCCATCCTTTTCTTAGAAATCAAAGTCATGGCGTACAAGTGAATACAAGAACCATTAGATATATTAATATATGGCTCTTAGTTTAAGCTTGTGGTGTGGGCTCGGTTCCCTACTCATGCCCTCTTTAAACCTGTATAGTTTTTGTGACATCAGTATTTGAGCCCTATTAAGTGTAGCACGTTGCTCATCGTTCTGTTGCTGAAACTAATGTAGCAGTCCATGCCTAAAGCACATACAGATTACTTTCCACTATGTCGTATGTTAGTGATGCATTTATCGTTTACTGTGATTTGTTGGGCAATATGCTTGTGCAAGTTCTTGTTCAGCTCCTGATTTCATGTGTATGTAGACATTGCAAGTTTCAGATACAAATAAATGTACGTTAGTACAGATTCTAGGATACGACCAAAAATGGGTGTGCAAATTTGTTAAGTATCTCTACATGTTTTATGTGCGTGTAAACAGGGTCATTTCAGCCACAGGAGAGAGAACTTTGCCAAAAAGTGTTATCACAGATTTTCAGAAGGGCTTGTGTAACTTGTTTTTTTTTGTGGTGGGACTCAATGAACAATAGCACAACATGTGGGGTTCCTTATCATTTAGTCATAATTTTTTGTCTGTTGTTTAGAACATGCAATACCCTATCTCCTACATGCATTTTTCTCATCTCTTCCATAGAATCATGGAAAATGTTGGCTAGAAGGGTCCTTTGGAGGTCAGGTAGTCCAACATCCTGCTTAAACAGGACCATCACCAACACAGGATGAAGTCATCTGTGGATTTGGTCTAGCCAAGTCTTGAAAACCTACAAGGCTGGAAGTTTTCACAACCAGCCCGGATAGCCTGATGGCTCCAGAGCTGCCCTTCCATCCTTGAAAGAAGTTTTTCCTAATGTCCATTTTGAATCACCATGCTGTTCTTTGTATTCAAAGCTCTTTGAGCGCTGGTTGGAGTGCTCAGTTCTCTCGCTCCCATGTTCTGGGATAGTTAATAATTTCTAACTTCCAAATAAAACCTTTTTATTTTTTAAACAAAAATATTTCTTTCATCAAGATTAATGGTAGTACTTGACATATTTTTGTCTTTGGAGCTGAAGTACGTTATAGTTTCATCCCTAAAACATAGCTCTGAAAAATATGAAACTTGAATGTGAGTGCAGCGAACCCCTTGGAAAAAAAAAAAGTAACAAGTAGCAGTAGTTTCCACCTTATGGCTTGTGGTCTGCAATAGTGGAAAACATAGATTTATGTCCATCATATATGAAAATTTTCGTTTTCAGTTCCATGGTGGCTATTACATGTCTTTTCCTATATGCAGTTGGTGCAAAATTTATGGTCAAACTGGAAAGAGAATTTTATCTAGAAAATACAGGTAGTAATGTAGTTCTACAATGGAATCTCAAAATAAGTATCAAAAATAGATACAGAATTAGTGAAGTCACCACTTTCCTTCCTTCCTCTGTGCCAGTAACATGCTATGAAAGTGCTTTGTAGGTAAAGACAAAGAGCTTCTAAAACTGCATGGAAAGGGACCTGCATTTCATAGTCTATAACAAGTGGTTCACTGTAAACATAAGCCAGTGATCCTAAATTGAATTTACACCATTCTGACATCTGAAACCAAATGTAATGAAATTCAGTTTCATAAAAAGAACTGAAGAGTAATGTGAGGCGGGGGGGATGACAGCCCACAAACAAAAACCCCAATGTGCAGTGAGTCAAATAGATTTGGATTTTGTGATTCTGGCTAAGTTTTGGTAATTCTTTTCCTTATTTCCATTCTTTTTCCATTCTAGCAAGTTTCTTTTTCTCCCTTTTAGGTCATATCTGAGATATGTATAGCTCTTACTTAAAATATGCTCATGAGCTGCAGTAGATCCCTTTGCAGGGAGTTAAAGGGATACAAAGGCATGTGCATACATTATCATAACCTTTTCACAGGTATGTCATAAACACTTTAGCTGCTAAGTTTGCACAAAAATTTAGGAATATTGAGGTGACGTGTTTATTAGCCAATTGGATGGGGTATCCACTAACATGAAAATTTGTGGGAATGCATGAGATGTTTTTGTTTGTTTGCTTGTTTTTAATAAAATAAAGTACCAGCAGTTCTTAAAGACTTTCTAAAACTGCCACCTGCCTTTCTGTATGAAACCACAGAGGTACTCTGTAGGTTGAGCTGTGCATATGTCTTGATATGCTTGGGCCAGTCGTTCTGATGCTGAATTCTCCGGTTCCAAGCTAGGATTTAACTGCTGCAGTGCTCCCTTAGCAGTTCTGTTTGGCTTTCGTGATGTTCATTTCACTATTTAACAAAACTTTCTTGTTTCTCAGTACTTCATTGCACCCTCTGCACGAGCTGACATCTGACTTTTGGCCTACTTGGACTGATTCCTCTATTAAGTGAGAGGAGGGTTGTGCTTGTTCACAGTTTAAATGATAAACTTCATTGGCAGTGATTTACACTAACCTGAATTTGAAATGAGTTAGTTTCCTGTGCTTAATTAAGCTTTACTTTTTTTTTTTTTTTTTTTTTTTTTCCTTAATGCTTCACTTTGTATTTAGCTTTCTCTTGCTGCAGTGAGCAAATACCTGAGCATAATCAGTCCTTACAGCCTGTTAGCTGATTTTTTGTATTCTCTCAGGAGTTGCGCAGGGGATCTGGAGTGTGGGGTCTGGGGTCTTTTGATTTCCAACAATAGCTAAATATTGAGACTGTAGCCTGACTTCTATAGTCTTTGCTCATGTATTGCCCTAGCCCAATTTAAGGATCCCAGTGCCTGACATTGTCTGGAATTTCACTGCTGCGGTTGTAGCCTTTTTCCACGTGTTTTTGCAGTGAGCTGGCACTAATGCCACAGCATATAAGTGGGCTAAGGAGGTTCTGTGGAGATGTCTTAAGTTCTTTGTTAACAGAAAGTTCTGCATGTTGTACTATTTCAAAAGTTTCAGGGTGAATCCATTTGTCTTTCAGGGAGTGTGGAAATAACATCATTCTGTGGTAGGCTCCACTCTGAGACAATGAGTGCTTTCTACCAGTGTGTGTGGGCCAGGCAACATCCTTGGTACTTCTCTCTCTGACACAACTTCAAGGTTAAAACTAACCATAGATTAGATAACTGGGGTTGGGCTTCAAGGTGAAGTACCATTTCATGAAGGGCAACTTGACCTCTGCAAGCAATTCTAAAAATAAAAAAATATTAAAAAAATCTCTGGTGTCTGAACACTATCTGCCAATTATATTGTCCTATACTATTGTGCCAGAAGATACTTGTCTTCTTATCTTGCAACATCACAAGAAGTATCAGCAGAAGCAAGAAATCTTAAGAGTTATATGTTAGTATAATAGGACTGATGGTTTAGCTGTTCTGACTGCTCCTTTGATATGGAAGTCAGATTTTAGTAACCATTTCTGGTAATTATTTGTACATTCAGTCTTACTTGATCCATGACTTAAAAGGTTGCTTCAGGTAAGAAAGATTGACTGTTTAACTCCCTGGTTAATATGTACATGTTTATATTAACCAGCCCCTATACGTTGACATTCAAGTAAAAATTAAAGCAATTTATGGTGAAGGAAACTTCTGGAAACAGCCTAGATGATCCAGCACTTCTCAAGTGTGTCCTAAAATTGTAGGTGATGTGCTGTTTTGCTTTGGAGTGTGGTTTCTTCAAAACTTGCTGTCCCTGAGGTATACTGAAAAACTGAAGATATAAAAGATAGTCAATGAATTAGCTTTTCAATTTTAATGCAAAGATGTGTCTGTCTTCAGGCTTCCTTTCCTCCCTTAGGTTAGTGCTTTCAGAAAGTTAAATGGCTGGATTTTTTTATATAAAGTTAAATATAAGCTTTTTTTTTTTTTTTCCTTATTACTGAGTAGCACATGTAGAGATATGCATCTGGTCCTGTTTTAGTCACTGTTGGTCTTCTAATGTGTTTTAAAGAGATGACTTTTTTGTTTCACACTGTTCACCTAGTGATACTGTACTGGAGGCCCTGTGCTTTGGCAAGTGTATGCTGTTAGCTTCTGTAACTTGTAATCTTTGCTGCCAGCACTGTGTATGCATTTATATGAAAGGGATTTTTTCCCAAACTGTGTAAACAGTATTAAGAACTGAAAATTGTTCCATACCATGACAATGCCTTTAATTAAGAGGCTTATAGAATTGAATCCTTCTTGCTTCTTCTGCAGTCTCAGGTACATTACTTATTTGGCTTCATAACAACTTGACAAGAGGGGTGAGATGTGCTTTCATCTAATATAGATACTTACCTAAAGTCAAAGATGGGTTTTGAGGCACTTCAAACAAAGGAAAGTCTAGAACTAGAACCCTATCTAAGCAAGTCTTCCTCAACCTTGTGTCCAATATTTAAACCTAGGGTCCTTGAGAAAGGCTTCAAGCCGTGAATGTTTTGTGTAGAGCAGCTTTCCACCTCACCAAACCCAACTGAGGGGACGACATGCAAGAGAGATTTGTCGGCAAGCACATTCATCTCTGGGGTGTTTGGTACTCTGACAGGGTGACTATCCCTCAATATTCACCTCCCTCCTTTTGCTATGCTGTGTAGAACTCTGGCCTTCAGGTGTTACGAAGTCTGTTCTAGGAGCCCAGAAATTGTGTAGCAGTGTCTAGTGTATCTATAAAGAAGTCTTGCTCTTGGCCTGTCTTTACCAGCTAATATAGATAGCCCCGTAGAGTTGCTTCCAATTTTGTCATTACTTTCTGTCTTCAGTACTGCTTTGTGAAGCTTTCACATCTGTTCTGGAAGCTGAAGTGCTATCAACTCCAGTTTCATTTCAAGCTTGAAAATGTGCTGCTCAGGTATCTGTTCTGACAATGTTATTCTAAATAATATATTTAAAAGTGATCTCGCAGCAATGTGTTTGTGTTTTGATTCAAAGTTGAGAGCTCATACCACCATTTGCTTTTGTTTTTATAACTTAATGTTTGAGGGGTGATGGCACATGGAAGAAAGCATGAAGACTCAAGCAAGGCTGGTATCTGATCTCTTTTCCTGCAGGTTTTCTTAGTGTGTGTATACTTCAAAGTATGTTTTGACAGAGTGCAGCAGTTATTGTGCAGCTGAAAGTGGATTACAATATTGTTTGTTTAGGATTCAGAAGCCTCATATTAGATTGCTTCTTGTCAGCAAAGCACAGGATATACCACATGGTGTCTGCACATGGAAACAGTATGACCCCAGGCGTAGCTGTGGAATTCAGATAGTGATGCTATTCTCTATCTTTTTTATTTCTCTGGCAACAGGCATGAGATTGTATGAGTATAGCTTGATGCAATAGTTGATATGCATTAACGTTGTGGAAGCACAGATTTCAGTAATAGCTTGGAAGTATCGTACTGCCTGGATATACCTAGTTATTAAAACAATACTAAAGCAAGCATCTTACTGAATTTGAAAGCTCTGAAGTTTTGTTAGTCCTGTCCAAATGTTTCAACTTTTACTGTATCTAGGATCCCAGTGAGCTTTTGTAAGCACGAGGACTGTTAATAATTGAACAAGGAGAGCTTCAGCTTCAAAGTTGTTTTTAATTAAAGGCTTTCCCCTCTGTGGACTACTCCCACGTAGAGGGTTGGAAACTCGTAAGTTTCCATGCACAGAATTTTTCTTTATTTCCTGGGGAGGACATGAGGGGCAACAGATTTGACCACCTACAAAAGATGTAGACGTTGCAGTGAAAGCAACTGCTTCCTCTCTAGACAGAGATTGGCTGGGAATGAAAATAAGAGTTGAAAGTTTTGATTGTACTTTCCTTCTTGCAATCAGTGTGCAGCATGACCTCATTTTACAGAAAAATCCAGACTGCTACTATTGTTGACTATGCTGGTTGCCTACACACAGATTTTTAAGTGCTTGAGAGTTGTTAGGCGATTATAGCAATGGAGCCAGGACAAAGTTTAAGCTGGTCAGTTTGCTAAAGAGGGAATTGCACTTGAATTCATGTTATGGTGAAAACACTAAAGGTAGTCTTATGGTGACCTGTAGGTCAGGGAATTTGTTATTCTCTTACCAATATCAGTACGCAGAACATGGACAGCATACCTGAGAGTGTCTTCTAGGGGTTCAGGGATGGGCTGGGATCTGCCTTGCAGGCCTGCCTCTTCCAGTGCCTTCCCTTCAGAGACAAGCTGTTTCTGAAGGGTAGTACCTCTTCAAGGGACTTAAACTGGGATACCTTTATGTGCACAATGCACTACTTACATGAGAGCATTCCACTCTAAATTGATAAAGATTTGAGCAATCAAGTTCTCCTGGTTTTGAGTGGATACAAATATGCTGAGAAGCACGATTGTGAAATGCAGTGAACTGCCCCTGCGAATTCTGTTATGGTACCCAATTTGTCATATCATGTGTTTTCAAATATTATATTACTTTATTCTGCTCTTGTGGAGGTTGGTCACCTCTGTCCATGCCAATGGCTGTGTTGTTTATACAATAATACAGTAAAAGGAGAAAAAAAAAAAAAAGAGAAGAAAAGAAGAGGGAAGGTTGCAGGAAAGGGGAGAGGATGATGAAGGCTTAAATCAGCATTGGTTCTAGGGCCTGTTCCTTGCATTGCAGTCATTTTGTGAGAAGGGATGGTGAAACTGGAAGCTGTTTCTGCAATTGAGATGAGGAAAAGAGAACAAAGCAGGAGGAAGGTCCTTTAGATGACTAAATTGTAGGAGGCTCCTTGGAAAACTTGAAGTTCACTCAACGAAAATAATTAACACAGGAATGAAAATATAGAGTGAAAAATTTAAGCAAATAAAAACAGGGGGAGGAGAACTTAGCAAATGGGATTAAAATTTCAAGTCACTGAAGTACATCTGTTTTGGGCCGCTTAATTTGACGTGTTTGAAGTGATTGAAATTACAGAGGCTGAGGCCTCAGCACTTCCTGGAAATTAAAGTCCCTTGGACTTTAATTAATAAAACAGAAACATGAAGTACAAGAATAATCTTGAGTTAATTTCCATTAGCCATAGGACATTATTGTCACCTTTTACAGTAATGCTGATAGATGTCCCAGAGACTTGCACTTTTTTTTTTAAAGCTGACATACATTATATACTTATAATGCAAAACCGATTCATGCTATCTTTCTATTTTGCACATAAAAAAATGAAAAGAAAACTATGCTAAAGATGTCCAAACCACAGAATGTTTAATTGTTCCTCAGGACTGTGAAACCTAGTATCTTGTTTAGAGGAATGGATTTCTTCTTGAAAAAGATGCTCAGAAGCGTGGGTAATTTGGACATTGATATTAAAATACGAGTTTTCTACTTGCACAATAAAAAAAAATCCCATTTCATTCTCTTCATTTCTTATGTAACTTCTGTATGCCATGTTTTGCATGTCTGAACTCATTAACACATTATATTTTAGATAGTTCTAGGAATTTATTTGCTCACTATCTTAGCAGATACAAGAAACTTTGAGTTCTTTTCCGGGATTCAGATTACTTGCTAGGTAATTGTGCTTAATAAGCCATTCTGGCCTCCTAATGGTACCCGGTATTGTACACTTCCACAGCTGCATATCAGTAAATACCAGAAATACAAGCAACCACTTCTCATTTAAAAGAAGCTGGTTGGGCTCTTCTTACTAAGATCTGGCACAGAGTTCTAAATCCTTAACCCTGGCTAGCTCTGCAAATGGCTGATGTCTCTCCAGAAGACACAGCCTGTCCTCCATGTTTCTGTGGAGAGGAGGGGTCCACAGAAGTGGGTACAATATTTCAAGTTTTGTAAGAAAAAGAAGTTGAAATCCAAACTGGGCTGTTTGGATCTTCTGATTTACTTATTTTCTTTGCTTCAGAAAATAAAAGCAAAATAGACTTTGCGCTTCTGATGCTTATGAAGCCAAAGTACTCACGCACTTCAGCTGTTGATACAGCTGTTTTGTTTAACTTGGACTGTTCTTTGTCAAGTTCTGAATGTTCTTCAGTCCCAGCGCCTGGCATCCAAGGCATCTCATAATTAAATTCAGACACACACGGTGAATCTTCACCATACCAAGAGGAATGATGGTAAAATTCCTTCTGGTGAAAGAAGTGTATACCCAAAAGGCAAGACTGAGTTGCCAGTCCTCTGACTGCGTTCCAGAAGCTCAGAAGGCAAATCACTGTTTGTCTTGTCCTACCAGAAAGTACAACCAAGGTGTGTGTAGGCACACCAGGAATCCACTGGGATGAGTAGAATAAAAGATGATTTAGAATGAAAAGCAGTGAGGTCACCACCACTTGTTGCTTCTCTGTGTTTTGACAGAAACTGGGGAGAATTAGGTTAAGGGAGGATTTGTAGGAGCATAATGAGGAGATTCAGCCAGTAATTTGACAAAGTTTCTCTTTTATGTGAATGTTTAAGACACCTCTTGCAAATGAACTATGAAGCAAAGTACACTTCACTTGGAAATAGTATGAGAAATAAGAAGGCTAGAGAAAAGTTTGGAAGGGTTTCCTGAATGAAAAGTAGATTGCATTACTAGAAGAAGAGGGAGAGCTACTTCACACTCCCTCTTTTTGCCAAGTCTGCTGACTACAGAAAACTATCCTGACATCATTCTGGGCAAATGTGTAAATGGACAAGATGAGTTCGCCAAGGGGGCAGAGAGAAGGAATACACAGTCTTTAAAATGTGAAAAGAAAGCCTGTAGCTGCATGGCCTATAATGTAAGGCTGTATTTTAGAAAGAAGAGACAAAATGTTGGCAGTATTTGAAAATATGGCAGAGAAGTGATAAATGGAGAGTGGTGCTGGCTTACAAATTCTTGCAACTGAAAAGGAAGGTAAGAAAAGGAATGTGAAAACAACCACTTTCCTGCTATATTGAACTAACATCCATTTTCTATTGGCATTACGGTTTGTGGTTTTTGTTTAACTGCTGTAATTTTTCTGGCATAGACTCATGTCTTTCCTGAACAGCTACGTGTCGGGTTCGAGAAAAGCTATGAATACTGTATGTGATCTTTGTAGGACTGCTTCTCAAAGGGAAGCATATGTAGTGGTGTTACTCGTCTCTACACTTCTTGCCCTTCCTGGTGAGCTTTGGGCCTCGAAGTCGGTGTTAGCCAAATTTACAGAGAATTAATGGTTTATAAGGTATGAAGCTTGTAACGGTTTCCCTAAAATCAACTGAATAGAGATGAGCTATGCAAGTGTACTCACATCCTGAGGTAACATTACAGTTCTTTAGCTGTTTTGAGACAGTGTGGCTAGTTGGCCAAAGCAATGTAGATGGCTTGGAGCTGGCTGTAGCACCATCACAACGCTGAGAAGACTAGGGAAATTAAGTCAATGCAGTTAAAAGGATTTTAGTCCATAAGCTATTGCTGTATATACTAGGATTACCTCAGATTTTGCCCTAATAAATACAATTACCCAAACTTACAGTTGTTTGGAGAGAAGAAATATGTAAGTGATAAGCTGAGTCCTATAAATAAAGAACAGAAGAAGCTAAGAAGTTTTTGAGTTTGGGGAAATATAGAAGGAAGCATAGCCAACTATAAATTTTCAGAAAGGGGCTCCCTCCTTCATCTGCCTCCCTGCCCTTAATTGTCCTAGCTATGTAAAGAGTCTTTGCAGAAATATGTTCTGTCTGGCTTCCAGGTTGCCAGGAGAGTTGCTTGAAATTTTTTTAGGTAATGATTAACGAATAAATTAACATTTCTGAATAAAGCTTTGAGATTACCATCTTCTTAAAGAGTTGTTTCGTTGATTAAGTTGAAAATGTCTCCCTTTTTTCTCTTTTTCACAAATTGCATATAATTACAGCAAGATTTCTTTTCAGTAGTCATGTTGTACGTTGGCTTTTAAACCATATTTTTAACTGACTTGTAAAACTTAAGCTAATTCAAATTTAAATAGATATTTTAATTGTAAGATGTACTTTTTTTCTGCATTCATCAGTGCAAGCGCTGAAGTGGAGTGGCTCATTTGTATGCAATTTTCCCAAAAATGTAGTGGAAGAAAATGTTATATTTCGACCCGTATTGAAATGTAGGAAGTGTAGTAAGGTTTCTACATGTTTTACTCTGAACTTTATGAATTTTTTCTCCAGTTCACATTTGGAGTCCAAGGAATGCTTCACTTTGACACCTCAGCTGTTACTCAGGGTAGCTTTAGTCAAATGACATATCATAGCAAATGTAGCATGTGTTCTAGACTGAAATGTAAAGAAAAGATTTAGCCTTACAAAAGGCTAAACCTTTTTTTTTTTTTTTTTTTTTTTAAACCAAGGGTTAATCCAGTTCTTGCCAAAATGGAACACATTACCTCATTACCTTCAGTTGTAAATATTGGCAATTGTGCACAAATGTCTTCAATCAAACCCTCAACTTGCTTTAAGTGGTTGCAGACAAATGGTAATGTGGATGGGTGAGGCAGTGTCTTCCTTGAAACCAACTCGAGAGTGTGACCTATTTTCTGTTCTTTGAAGCTGGGGCATCCAGAGGTATAAGGCAGCTTTGAAGTAAGAATACAGTTTACTTCATTGTAGCTTTCATATAAATATCTCTGCTGCAATGAAATGGCTTATTTGTTCCTCTACTTTTTGTTTTCTTTCACTCCCACACAGTATTTAGACCATATAAGAGATGGATAAATGTGACTTCCACTTAACATTGCTGCTATTAATAAAGTTGTGGTTGTCATTTTATCAAATGCACTGTATATTTGATGCTAATAAAGAACACTTATAGGGCTTTGGAAAACATTAGTGTGGTAAATGTATGCCTTTTGACTTGAAAATGGTAAATCACGAAATGTTTATTTAATGCATATGGCTTTCCTGAGCTGTTTGTTATAGAATGTAATGTATATGCAGTAGTACAGTCTCCTTTGCTAACATATCTGGAAAAGGATATCATCTGCCACAGAATAAAATACATCCCAGCTGTTAGCTGTCTTAACCTCTACAATGCTGCTACCAACAAACAAATCCTTTTGGGGCCTTTTGGTGAAAACAGCTTTTTCATGGTGTGTCTATTCAGGCCTTCATCTCTAGTAGGAGTGTGATTATTTTATACTGATTATTTTGTTAGTAGCTGCAATGCAGAGTGAGGAAAAGGAGTGCTTCATTCAAAACTACCTGCAGATTATACTCCAGTCCTAATACCAAAATGGATTCAAGGTTGTGATTTAGTGATTAATCCTATTTGAATGTGATTGAGTTGTATCAGAATAAATCCTATCAATTTCAATAAACTCAAATTATAGACTTCTGCTTTGAAATTTTGACTGCTCTGACTTGAGTTCTGTCATTATTTCCAAAATGCCTGTGGGTTTTTGTACCTTGCATCCATGTGGAGTGTGGATTTTTTTTTTTTTGATATCTAATCTTAGGGAAAGGAGAGCATTCATTTCAGTGTTGTTCTCATTGAATAAACACAAGTGTGAGTGTGTCAAACTTACTGTTTAAAAAACAAAACTAAAAATAAACAAAAATTGTTCTTAAAGGTTACCAAATAGAAAAATCTTTAGTAAGCAATCTGGTTAATCAGCTCACCTGCTGGTTTGTGTTCTTTCAAACAATTTTGTGATGGTCTGAAAACATTCAGAAGTACAGTTGTGTTGCTCCAATATAGTAAATCAAGATGCAAGGTATTATAGGCTGTGGTGTTTCTGACAGTATTACTGCTCCAATTATCAATATATATTATCGGCAATGGGTTAGAACTTGTTTTTCTCTGAAGACACATGAATTTTAGATGCAAAATGTGATCATGAAGCTTTCTAGCTACCTCATCTCCTGTACCACATCTTCAACGCTGTTTTGTGCTGCAGTTAAATCATTGCTAAATGATAATCTAAAGATTCTTCATTTCATTACTTGCAGTCTTGAGCGAGTTTAATGAAGTTAGCTGAGGATGTTGGAGAAAGAGCACTGATGCCCTCTTAATAAATTTGGGGGTAGTCTTGGTATACTTGCATGGCCTTCAGTTTACTCATTAAAGGTCAACAGGGACAGTGAAGACTTGGATTCAGACTTGCATTGACTGGGGGGGGGGTGGGGGGGGTGGAAGAGACAAGCTCTGTTGAGGCCTTTGAGACAGCATGCCAATTATTTGTTTGTGTTGTTTTTTTATTATTATTATTATTTTCTGGGAAAATGATTTTTGGACTTTGGGGAACTTTTAGGCTATCTGGAGGCACAATTTCTAGCACCCATTGTTGCTAGGAACATCCTCTTGTAGTTGAGTTTATATGACCTCACACATCAGCATTGTCTGGACCTGTCACAGATTGTATATACATAGGCATAGAGTGCCTTGGATAACACTCACGGCATCTGGATTTTGGCCTGTTTTGTGCAGTCACGTGTTAGATCATCTTTCTGCGAATCTCATGTGAGGAAATTCCTTGCTGCTGAAACTCTCTCTTAAGCTTGTTCTCAACATTGTCATCTTCATGGTTGTGGGACCTTTGGTTTGTTTGTTTTAAGCAGTGCTTATTATCTCTGAGCACTCTTCTGGTATAGCAAACACGTAACACTCCACAAGTGGAAATCTCAATCCCACTAAAAGAATTGGATGCTTCTTCTGTATAAACATTTTCTTTTTCAAGAAAGTTGCGTGCTGATTTCAAACCCACAACCTTTTCATTTTAAAAAACCTTTGTGTGCAAAGGATTTATACTTGATACTTTGTCCTGGACCTGCCATATTTTTGCCTGTTTATTCATGGGAAGCAGCATATCACGTAGGGTATTTCTTGTTCATCAGTCCAAGGGAAGAGGCTTTTTAGTAAATGCCAGTTAGCTTGTTTCCAGTAGCCAAATCTATTTGCAGTCATATTCATCTGGAAAATGTTACTGTATTGCTCAGAATTTTTATGGGAGGGAGGATCTGCCAAATGTCTCCCTGGTCACCCTGGGGTAATGTCATGCTGTTCTAGATGTTTATAAGCTCTTTCTGGGTAGCTGAACTCGCTTTTTTTGTACTTAATTGATTTTTATTTTTTCCCCTGTCAAACCTTGCTTGTACAAACTGTTTTTACCAACAGCTTCTACCTAGCAAGCTGGGTGGAACTAGCCCCCTGTCTGTCCAGAGCCCTCTCTGGTATCAGAGTAGTGAAAGGAAAGGAGCACAACTTGGCTGAAGTGCATAGAACGAGAAACAAAGGCAGAAGCAGTCAAACTCTAGGCAATTCTTGTTTGCAGGTAACTGTGAATGAATGTGTCCTCACTTTTAAGTATGCTGCATGCTGATTATTGGGGGAACAGAGATTTGCTGAGGTGGTTTGGTCAAAAATCAGCAGTTAATTCCAGTTGCAAGAGAATTTTAACCTTGATTTGAGGAGCATGCTGCCTTCAGATGATGTGAATGTTGCAAAGATTAGAAATGAGGTGAAATCAACATCTTAATTTTAGCTCTCAGGGTTTCTCATGACTTGACACTTACATCAAGGATAGATAGGTTTGGCAAACATCTGCATGGACAATCTTTTTAAGCAGAAAACCCCTTTGCACTTTCTCAGTTCTGCCAGTCTTCTGTGAAGTAGCAGCCTTTCTGTGGTTTGTAAACTAGCTGTGAAGAGGTAGCCAAGTTGTGTGCGTGTAATATATACGTACGCTACAGCTTTCTTTCCCTTAGAAAACTGAACAAATGTCTGAAAGAGCAAGATCTGAGCCAAACAGGACAAAGGAAGAATTTAGGGAAAAATTGCATAATGCACGGCTAGCTGAGGAGGTTGCAGGCAAGGTACCTACCCACTGGGGAGATGGGCAGGGGAGGCAGTAGCTGAGGGTTGCCCAATTTCAGATGCTTGGTTCCAGTCGGAAATACCTGTCACTAGACAGCTGGTGACTGAAGGATGGGGTGAGAGGGGAAAGCTGTGATCAGAGTCAGACTTCAGCTTGCGTGCTTCTCCTCAGTAAATTAGCTTTCTATTCCTAATCATTGCTAAAACAAGAAGTTACGTGTAAGTTGAACTGATTTTGAACTTACAGTATTGCGAAACCTCAAGTGAGGTGTTTTTTTTCCCCCACCCTTTCCATTTGCTTTAGAGAAAAAAATTGTATGCTGTTGGAGGTGAGTTACTTTGCCTTCTCTATTGCAAAAGTGTGACGTATGTTTTCGGCACAAGCTTTAGTTTGAAAAATTATTTGGGGCGGTCAGAAGAGACCTCAGTGAAAAGGCAAAGAAGCTATTCATAGTACATGAGTTAACTGTCAGCAAATAAAGAATTGAATATGTAAGAAGGAAAACCAAATGCTAGTAAAAAAAAAAGTTTTATGGAGTTATAATTGGGAAGCAGAGAGACACATACGGCCAAAAGATCTTGTTTTTCAGTCTTCTCTGTAAACTTTACTGAACAGTCCTAGAAACCAAACTAATCCTAGATGGTCTTTTTGCTGTTTTATAGATTTTCTTTGCTTAGAAACTATAATGAGACCTAGTGACTTCAGCACACAGATTTTAAGTTTCTAAAGTCTATTCACGTTCCATTTTTTGTGACTGACAGATCTGGGAAAGAATACCAGTAGTATGGTGAGTCACGCTGTCCTTTCCTTCAGTCCTACATGTTGGTCCCAATCACCTTTCCGACAGAAGGTGATACAGCAAGCTGCTTGTATGGTTTCACCATTACTATTTAGTCCATTGAAAGTGTTTGTCCTTTAAGAAAACTAATTGGAATATTTTTCCCTAAGCTTGGACTGTTTCAAAGATGCTTTGTTCAGATTACTTGCTGCTTTGGAAACTGGAAGTGTCAGCAAATATTTTGTTATTAAATGATGACTCTCTTCAGTTTTTTTTTTAAAGGTGGATGTTAGAAAAACAGATGACTAAAACTGATCTGCACTGAATGCAAGGCCACTGTGTGTGCTGGCTGGGGGGGAAGTGTACTTGCTGGCTTGCTAAATTGAGATAATACTTTGGATGTTGACGGACAGAAAAACAATTAGAGCTGTCAGATTCTTTGCTGACGTGTGTATTGTCACATGGGGAGATGGCTTGTTTGGTGCCAGTAAATTTGAACTGTTCAACTCTCAGCAAGATATTAAGTTAATTAATAAAGTTCCTTACAGTTGGGCATGGAATGTGAGGTCTGTTTATTTGTGAAGACAGCTTCTCCAGGAATAAACAATGGAGGTCACTGATGGGGCCTCTTATGTGTTTTCTCAGTCAGTGCTGGATTGCAGGATAATGAAATACTTTCTCCTGCTAGTTTATTGGTGCGTTAAAATGGCCTGACTTACCTGACTGAAGAGTTTCTGTATTTGTATACTTTTCAAACTTGTGTGGATAGTCATTTTCTTTGAAGTATGTCATGTTACATGGGAAAATGTTTGTTTAAACTATTGACCTCTTTGGGTTTTCGGGTGCTCATTAATGTCTCAAAGGAATAAACTTCTGTATTCACTGGTGTTCTCAAAAGCAATCATTTTTCCATTTATTAATTATGCAAGCTTATTATTAATATTATTAATAATTATTAAATAATTATTAATTATTTGAAATCAAGCTTTACTTGTACATTTGGACTTAGATTTCTTTTGTTTTCTAAAAAAGGATACTTCTGCACAGGGATTTTGGTGTGCATACTCACTTTACAGCAGGATCATTTAGTGCTTCTCCACTAAATCTTGTCATGCTGATGTGGTTTGACTGCTCTGCCCCTTGCAGTGTTGAGGTGTGCTGCTGCTGAATGTCACAAGTTGTCAGATGAAGATCAAGAGGTCTTTTGGGCTCGATACTTGTCAGTCGCTGAATGGAGTACATGTAGATGGCTGCAGAAGGGAAACAACCTTTCTGTTGTAGCTTGAGGGTTATGCTAGCACATCTTTTTCATGCAGAAAGAGATGTTGACTTCATTAGGAGAAAGCAGTTCTGATTAGGCTGTAAAATGAACTGTATTAAATTTTTCCCTCCAGGTGCAGTTCTGTTTAGTCTATCATCATCAGATTACCTTTTTTTTTTGTGTAACCCTACCCAGCTTGTCTTTACTAATCTTCTCTAATTTTCAGATTTCTTTTACTGTGTTTGTGTGTTGTTCATTTCTCTGGAATTTAACTCTTCAAAAATATTTTCTTTAGCTTTATAATTTTACATGTATTGGATTACCTGATTGCATGAACTTCCTTTACTGTATTATCATGCCTTATTTTCCCCTATCTGCTTAAATAATGCAAGCATCTCATTAGTTTTTTAAAAGGAAAAAAATTTTTTTTGGTGGTTTTGTTTGTTTTTAGATAGACCGTTATACTTGGAGGTTTTATTTCAAAATTTTTGAAGTTCAGCATTTGAGCGGTTCCAGCTAGAAACTAACTTTTGTGACCTGTAATCCAGGTGGATCTGTTTAATCAGAACAAAAGTAGCTCCTAGTTGAGCTGAGCCTGGAACAAAACTTCCAGGGATCAAATCAGCAATTATCTAGATGTTATCATTAGACAAAACTTGAGTGTTTTAACATAATGAATATGTTCATGTTTCTGGAAATAAAAATAAATAAATAATAAAAATAAAAAAAGAAGAGAGCAAATGGTTGATTGCTAGTTTGTAACTTAGTTCCGTAGATATAACTTTTTTTGTGCACAGACATTTGAGTGCAGAAAGATTTTTGGAATCGTGACATTTTTTGTCTCTCAAAAAAAAAAAAAAGGCAGCACTGACTATTTTTTTTCCATTTGCAAACATTGGGAATTTTCTTCTAAGTGAGATTGTGAGCTAATTCACTATATTAATTGGTACAGCTTCAGCATTATTTCACTGAAGGCAGTAGAACCATACTCAAAAGCAAGAATTGGATAGACTATGTTGCATAACTTACTTTTCAGTTTAGTGTCATTGCAGTGCATGTGGAAAAGCCCAGGGTAACGTTTAAGCCAAAATCTAATTTACAGAATCAGCACAATGTTGGCAAGCACGGAAGTACCTCCACAGCGTTTTCCCAATGTCCCTCCTTGCTCTAGAGAGAAAGAAACGATCTTTCTGCTTTCTTTCCTTTCTGGGTTTTCTAGCATTTTCTACATGGTACTAGGAACCCTCAACTACTTCTGTATGGAGAGCAAGGTGGGACACTCAAGGATGGCTGTAATCAAAGATGTTGTTTTGCTGTACCTGATAGGAATTACTGACCTGACATGTCTCTAACCATTCCCTTGAGACACCCAGCCAATGTGTAACGGAAGGAGGGCACTTCTTACTGGAAACTTATGGATTTACCTTGGAGTTGTTTATTTGATGCTATTTCTGTTGGTGCTCTTTTTGTCATAACTTATAATACATCAGGAAATAAACTGTAATGAAACTTCTGGTGAGTCTAAAAGAACAGAATATGTAGAGATTGCCAAAGCAAGAGATAATGGTTTCCTGCTATTAAGTTAAAGAAATGAGACCATGTACCTCTTCTACCCAGTAGATGCTGAGCTGAATTTATACACTTTTTAAATTGGTAATCCCTGTCTATAAACACCAGGACTTTTTTTTTCTCTTTTAGCTTCTGAGAGAAGACTTGCATTATCTCTTGTGTAGCTGCAAGTATGACTTGACTGGGTTGCATTCATGGCTCTTGGATGATCTGGTGAACCATGGAGCTCAAGGTATGGGTGGATGGAGTCCAGAGAATTGTGTGTGGGGTCACCGAAGTCACAACATGCCAGGAAGTTGTAATAGCCCTTGCTCAAGCTATTGGTAAGTAACTGTCAGCTGGATGCCTTGGGTTTGGGGTGAAGCTAAACCAAGGGGTGGTGGGGTTGTACTGAGTCTCAGAAGAGCATGAACATGTAAAGCACAATGAAATAATCTTGTAGTGTCTTAGAAGGCAAAGTAAACTTGCTGTCCTTGGGTTTTCTTAACCTGCTAGAGAGAAGTTTAAAATAAAAATAATAATAATTAAAAAAAAAAAGAAAGTTGTAAACTTTCAGTAAGAATTTGTTCTCTGAATAATTATATGCTGCTGTTTGTCATTGTAAATACAGTCTGGAGTAAAGAAAGTGCTGAACTGTCGATGTTCTGAATACCAAGGATACATAAAAGCCATGCAAAACAGTTGATTGGTTTTCACAAGCTAGTGATGTTAATTGAAATTATACACATTGAAAGAATATGTAGCTGTATTGGATATAGTATAGATCATTAAAATATATCTTTCAGGTTCCTTTTTCGTCCTGCACTTCACGTAACTTGATACTAATGAAAGGATAACTTGAAGTTTGTTCAGTTTTAGCTATTTGCTGAACAGTTTATAAAACAAAATCAACAACGCCAAACCAATCATCTTTGAAGCTCCAGAGCAATAAAGAAGAGTCTTGTTAGTGCTGTCTTCAGTCTTCTCAGGTCTTTCTCTGTGGTTGAGAGTATCTCTCTAAAATCTCGCATCCAGTGGTAAACTGTAAAGTGTGCTTTTACTGTTTGTATTAGTTGCAGATTTTCACTTATTCCTAATCAGTTTGTGAATTGCTTTCTTCCATATCTCATTTTCTGCCTGTAGATTTTTAAAGATAGTTATGCTAGGATGATGATTTCCTAGTGATATAAAAAGCATCACATATATTTAAAAAAAAAAAAAAAAGTGCTTGTGGTAGCCTTTTCTGTTCTTTACCTTACTTACAGTATCTCTTTCATCCTTTTTCATCCTGTTTCCTTTTCCTCTTGCCCAGAAAACAAAAATGTCAGGATCCCAATTCTAGACAATACTCTTATCTTCTTCCGTGTGATTTCTTTTCTGTCTTTTTTTTTTTTCCTGCCCTCAGTTATTGGCTTGAATTCTGAAAATACTCTGTCAGTCTTGGAAACGCACAGTTTTTGTCATTTGAGCAGACTTCCTTTTCTATAACACATCACCAGTTCACTTGGGGCATGCGACTCTGTTTCCATGTGGAGATAAATTTCAATTGCAAGCAGAGCCAAATTAAGATAATTCCAGATCATATACCTTTGGAAAATCTTTTCTTAGGCAAATATCCTCTCTAGAAAACACCTAGAGTAACCATATTCCAGCTTCTCAGTGGGGCTGCTTGGACAATATTAAACACCCATATAAATTATATGTCTTTGGCAGATAGGGTTTTCCCAACCCTCCTATCAGGCCATTTATCAGAAAAGCAACCATATGTCTGCTTCTTTGATTTGGCTTGTATGTACCAGTTTACCAGGAATAACTGTCACTCAAATTTGAATGGGAAGCTATTAAAATGTATTCGTTTAGCTCCCACCTGACATTTGGTGGTGGAAAGTAGCCAGTCTAAGTTGGCTTTCTCCTTGGTTGGCTCTGATCTTATTTTCCGCTTCTCAGTCTGGCTCCTTCAGCAGTCACATAGTTTAGCAGGACTCAGTGTTATTTTGTCTGCCTGTTAGTCTGTCTGCAAAGTTATTCTGATGCTCCTGTTGTTTTATTTTTCTTACGATATATTGTTAAGTTCTTGACTTAAACAATGCAATCCCTGACCTCCCAACAGTACAACCTTCACTGAACCTGCAATATGAACTGCAATAGATAATATTGTTTGTGTTGAAGTGCAGCAGCAGGAATATCTGCAAATTAACTTATTTTACAGCTACATCTGCTGAAGAATGCACAAGCCAAAGATACTTGTCAGTACCTTTTGAAGACATCTGCAGCTCATGAAGCCTCTCATGGACAAACTAAAGCTGCCTCTGTTCTATTAAAAAAAAAAAAAAATAAATAAAGCTGTACAATTTATTAAAAAATAGGAAAAATAAAATTAAAAAATAAATAAATAGAATGGGTTCTGCTAGAAAGATATTTCTGGAGATCATCTGATTCAGCCCCCCTGCTCAAAGCAGGGTCACCTAGAGCAGGTTGCTCAGGACCATGTTCAGTCAGGTTTTGAGTATGGCCAAGGATGGAGAATCAACAACCTGTCTGGGAAACCTGTGTCAGGGTTTGGTCACACTGGTCACACTCACAGTTAAGAAGTGGTGTGTTTTGTTTTGTTTTGTTTTTTTCCTTCGTGCTTTGTTCTGCTACTTGATCAAATACATTTCTCCTGATCTCCCACTGTAGGGGAAGACCCCCCCCCCCCCCCCAAAAAAAAAAAAGTTTTAATCTCTTTCCGTTCCAGCTCTTCTCTGATATCATGGGAAGTCAGTAGTAACCTACATCTTAACCAAACGAAAGCAGCAAGTCCAGCAAGTCATGTTAGGCTATACACTTTTGTATAAGATTCTGCCCTGTAGCCAAAGTATAGCCTAATCCCTTGGCATTGAATAGGAGTTCTGTCACTTAACTTGCCTATGTAATGCTCTTTGACCCATTACTTACAAATTAGTTTCTGTCACTAGTGCTCTTTCAGTGGAAATGTCTGCATGGCTCTTCCTTTGAGGCTGTACTCCTGATGGATATCCTTTGTGTTTCTTCTTCTTGCATGATGATCTCCTTCCCCTTTTGCCCTTCTCTTTATCATTGAGGAATAGCAAATGATTGTACTCCCAGTTTCTGTACAAATTAGTTTTTCAGTTTTCGTTATGCTTGAAGCTAAAGGTTAAATCTCAAATAAACCTAATTTTTGTAAATAAATAAATAAATAAATAATAGAATTATCTTCTTTGGTGATTCCAGCAAAGCCGATTAAAAAAAACAAGCAACACAAACAAACAAAAACACACACATATATTTTAACAAATGAGGAAGAGAATAATAGTAATCAGACATAATTCTGGATAATGTTTTGTGTCTCAGACTTAGAGAGACAGTCTCCAGAAATGCCTTAGCTGGAGGGAGGGTCTCTGGAATTTTGTTCAATTAAGTCATAAAACTATCAGGTTACAAGTTCGCAGAGAGTGAATTCTCCTCCCACTGGTGTCTTGAAGAATACTTGATATTACCTTTAATGAGTTTTATTCAGGGACGCTATTTTTTTTTTTTTTTTAATTCAAGCTGCTTGCAGATTATGAAGTAAGATGAAAATTGACCTTTAATACAAGAAAAGGTTGTTTTGTCATCAAAAACTAAGGCTTCAACGCTTCAACATAATGCAAGAGTGTACCACAGTGCACAGATTAAATGGAAAACTGTGGGTCTTGTTTTAAAAATACTTTTGTCAGGAGAGATTTTTTTTTAAATCGCATCCATCGCTGTCTATTTTAAAAATGTATATTTGACAGCAAATTCTGCCTGTTTTTCTGCTTTCACTAGCTCTTCAGTGCATTCAGTGAAAATTGTGCCAAAACAGCTTCATATAAATTTTGCTTGCTTGTTTAAATTTCTCCTCTTAAATTGGTCCACTGAAAAAGATATGTGAAAAAGTTACTGATTTTTTTCACCTGCATGTGTGAAGAGATGGTTGGTGAATCCACTCAGTGCTTCACAAAGTTGTATACAAACTTACAGCCTGATGTGTATGGGCATGGTGGCTCCTCTCAAAATACTAAAATACTGGGGGGGGGGGAACAGGCTGCATGCTGAAGATTGTGAGCTACTTGTGTTGGAAGTTAGTGTAGACAGATGTAGCTTAACAACAGTATTTTTTTTTTTTTTAAGCAACCTTTTCCTATCTGTTTTCCATTCAGATCTTAAAAATAAATATTCTTTCAAGGGAATATGATGATGAATGGAGCAGCCACAAACACACTTGTCCTGTTTCTTCAGAAGTGGTGGTCTTCCAGTTCTAGCCCCATGAAGATTTTTACTGCGTTTCTTGTGATTTCCTTCCCTTCTGGAGACTGGAGTGTGTCTTCTGTACCCCTAATGACATGTTTGGTTCCTAGAAAATGAATATTGTAGTCTACAGAAGTGAATCTTGAATTTCAAACCAAAGTGGATTTTGGTTTGCCTTGCTGAACAGCAGTACAGCTGTCTCTCTTCAAAATTAAGCAAATGCAGCTGTCAACTTTTTGTTGTTGTTGTAGTTGAGTATTCTTCCTGAAGATGAATTGGATGCATTTATGAAAATAAAGCAAAGACTTATTCATGCTGTTTTAAATATGCATTACAGCATTGTAAGGCTCAGCCAGAGCTCTATCTGGAATAATCATGCCACTTCAGTGTTGTCTCTTTTTATGTTCACCCCTTCCTCCAAACAATTTCTGCTAAAGCAAGTGCCAGAGCTCGCTGTCAAAGACTGAGTAAAAAGAATCTGAGGTTGAATTGAATCATAGCAGTGAGTTTGAGGGGGGTTAGAAAAAGGGAATAGTATTTGTTGTGTACAAACTAAAGTTTTCAAACATTGGATTAATCACGTAGTGTACTGCTGAGAATCACTTAAAACCTGTGTAACTTTTCACCCCAGCTTTTCATTCTCTACTGGTTTAAGTAGCAATGTTGATAGAGATGATAGAAAGCACAAGAGAGCAGTGTGTGGTGGTGGTCCCAAAGCGTGCTCACGTGAACTTCATGGTTTTCTAGTTACAGGGTGGTTGGGTGGGGTGATTTGTTGCCACCTTTGCTGATGTGGTCTGTCTAGTGTAGCAGTGGCACATGCAGCAAAGACCTGGGCTGGTTTATCAGCTTGCTACATCTTGCTGTCTGACCTGGGCCAAACTGTCTCCCCATCTTTGCTCTGCATTGCTTTGCATATTTAGGAAATCGGTATAACATAAGTGCATTACTGTGAGGTGCTTAGATGAAAGGCAGCTAGATGGATGAGATGACTTCAAGTGCTTTGTCTTGTCAGATTGCAATCAACTATTGTATACCCCATGTAAGAGAAAGGTTAACAGTAATAAACCAAGGCTTCAGGCCTGATTAAGGCAAACAAATGCATTGCAAGCACAGCTAGTCGTACTGAACCAAGTAGACTGCCTCACTGTCATTATATATGAAATATATTTTATATATTTCTGTGGGCATGTTTTACTAGGACTTTGACCCCCCACTCTGATTTTCCTTGTTTTCTATGGTATGGATACATGCGTATGCAAAATATGGCATGAGTTAAGAAACCTGAGTAACACAAACTCTGTAACCTCTGTTTTAAAGACTTTTTTTTTTTTTTTAATATTTCTAATCATTCTTGTGTACTTAATGAGTTTTGAGGTAGCTGGAATGATTTTTTTTAAATTTGCTATGGATGTTAAGTATCACATAGTGCATGAAATGTGAGCTTCATATTTTACAGATACTGAGCTCAAATCATACTGGGTTTATTAAAATAGCCACCAATTACTTTTCCATCAGAGCCATTAAAGATTCAGGAGTTGATGATGTTGTCCCTTGGTAAGGCAGAGCATTTTCTCTGAAGTGTTTCATATGTTAAGAGTGCCTGCAAAATTTTCCCCATGTACAATTCTTTTTTTTATTGCTTTGTTCAGGAAGACAGCATCCTGCCTGGGGCTGTGGGAAGCCAAGAAGGCCCAGACTGGGGAGAGGGTGTGTTCATCAGTGCCTCCCAGAGCTCTGGTCAGAAGAGGGGAAGCTGGAAGTGCAGCTGTGTGGCCTCTGGTGACAGAGGCCTGCTCTTGCCCACTCAGGCCCATTCCGTAGGGAAGGAGAGGTCCCTCCCCATGGGGAATGAGTGCTTGTCTCCCTACCCTTCCCAGAAGTAATCTGAGACCAGAGCAAAGCCTCACCTGCCTGTACTGACTCAGTGCTGTAGGTCCTAGCCATGAAGCAGAAAAGACAATTAAAGAAAAGATGAGCCTTTGTGCTTGAAATAACCTCATTATTAAAATTATTGAAATAACCTCATATGGCCTGACTAGAACGGTAATTCAAAGAGCTCTGTTTTTACACGGTATATTGTGCTACCTGCATGCAGTGATGCGCCTGTCCCTGAAATGCTTTTTGTGTAAAGGTTCATGCCCCTTTGGGAAGGGGTGAAGGGATGATTCATTCCTGTACTGAAAAGCAGTATTGATGACCTCTCAAGTTAGAATCCTTCCAAAAGTGTTGCATGAGAAACATTGCTGCTACTAGTTTCCTTTGAATTCATTTTTGACAGCAGAAATAGTCGTTCATGTGTTCTTTTTCAGCTGCAAATATTAAAGCAGATGGAGAAGCTTAAAGTGAGTAATAGTTGTGTGTCCTACTATATTCATGGAGTGTAATTAAGAAGTCCATCCCTTGAGAGTCTAAAAAGAAATGCTCTATTATATTGTTCCTGTGTTTCAATATTTTAATCACCGTTCATTGTAATGAAATCAGTGTTTAAATTACCAAATTAGGTCAATCTCAAACTAAGACTACCTCAGTCAGGCACATGACATGGGCATTGAAATCTGTGGTGTCTGGCTGTGCAGAGAAGCAGAGGTTAGTACAGGATACTGGTTGTAGTGAGCTCTTTAATGGCTCAAGTGATACCCGATAGCATTAGAAAGAGCTGAGTTCAAAACAGTGTACCCAGACTCACTGCAGGCTGTCAGAGTTCTGGAGTCCATATTTCCTTTTTTGATCTATTTCTCCCTTTTAAAATAAAAGATTGTTTTGAAGACATTCCGTTATTAATAGAGCCTGTGATAAGTTTTCATGCCAAGGTAGCTTTAGGTATAAACTTAACCTGTTAACCTTGACACTGACCCTTCCTGCAGATGCAAGGTGCTTTATGTATGTAAATATATACATACTTTGTTATAGTTTGTAATCCATTGTTTTGCAAAACAGACATGAATTCTTGATGACTGTTTTGAGATGGCAATGTTACGTGGTCCATGTCAGGTTCAGCAGACCAGCACAGAATATTAATGAGAACTAGTTGGGCAGTGAATGGGATGTAGAGGCTCTCTGCTTCTCTCCAGTCCCTGAATCATTGTTTTCTGAGGAGGAAAGCGTAGAATACAGCACTGATGGTGCTTGGTTTGGGCTGACTGGATTGTTTTCTCTACCATTCTCATTGGCATGGCATTTTGGTAAAGTATTAAAAAAAATAATAAAAAATCATCTAATGTGTTTTAATAGTATACATTCTAAAAAAGTTTGTTTTCAGGCGTTGTAAGGGATCCACTAACAAGGCATGTACCTGCTGTGAACGTTGGTACAATAAAGCTGTGCTGTGTCAGCTTCTTGAATAGTCTGCTCCACTGCTTATCTAGCTTTATCTGAAGATACTTCATAAATCTGCATGAGATTAAGTGTATGGAATATATAGCTTGTAAAAACACCGTATGGTTTAATGTATGTTGTACGTTGCTTATGTGAGGCACATAACATAAGTAAAACTAACAAGTTCATTTTTTAAATAAGGTTTGTGTGAATAAGGAAGGGCTGAGTTGTTCTGCTGCATAAACACAAACAAGTCTGTTTCAGAAAGCTTTTGGACAACATACAAGACAAGAAGCAGCATACAGGCATTGCACTGTTCTTTGTCAACAATCAAAGCAACCTGCTTTCTCCTTGCTAGTGGTAGCACTTCAAAAATAGCAGTTTGTTATAAGGATACCTGTATTCTTAAATATTCTGTCATTAGTTTTGAATCAGCTCACTCACCCTTTAATTTGTGAATTAATCCCCTCTAATGCAAGCAAACATCACTGTTGTGGTTTTCTAGGTATTGTTAAACACTGTCATAAATAGCCTGAATAGAGTAAACCTAGGTAATGATCTCAGATGAGGACAGCTTTGTTTTAGACTAGTATTGAACTCCAGGTGTGGCTGTTGAACTGTGTAAATATGACTTTTACTAAATACTTTCCTTTATGTGGCTCTTCAGCATGGAGTTCATTATTTAGGACTGCATGTTGATTTGGAATCCTGATCTAAGATGGAAATAGTTCTTGGCAAGCACTTTGCTTAATTCCCTTTTTCATTTTTGGTTGAGATTGCTAGCTTTATTCCCTTCCCCCCTTTTCTATTTTGCCTCTTATTATGTTTCTTTTAAGCAGTGCATTTAGTAGCAAAGTGAATAGAACTTGCATGCTGACCACTCCCCTAGTGGTACTCTAATTACAATTTTAAGACTTATTTGAACCTGGCTGTTTCTGACACAACAAGAACATTAGTAGCATTACCATGATTACAAGATGAAAGCTGAAAGTTTTTAAGATTAACAAAATAGAGTGGAAAATACAACCTTTGTCCTAGGATCTGTAGCACACTTTTATTTCATTTTTCTTCCTTGGGGTTTTATTGTTAGTACACTGTGGCAAACAGCACTAGGTTTATTTTTCCTATAATAACACTGATGCCTACTACAAACCATAAATCTTAATGGGTCAATGAACAATATTGTGGGTTGGTGAAACAAACAAATAAATAACATCTGACTTTGTATCTTGGCATAATAAACTTGGTTTTGAAGTAGTTTATGACAGTAAACTTTTAGATCTGTTTCTGAAAATGTGGGCTAAGCACAGTAGTATGTTTATCGATAGACTTTTATTTTTCCCCAGTGCTTACCTCAAGTCGTTTATTTATAAGGCATTAGGGGAGGTGGAATGTTTCCATGCTGCTTGCCCTGTTTTGCTGACTTCAATCATTTAAATCTTTGCATCTTCTTTGAGCTTTCACTCCTAACTTGGAAGTGAATGTGGATGCTTTGGCCTCTTATTTGGCCAGCTAACTATTGCTGGTGTGATCCACCAGCCAAAGCAATCTGCTTTCTAGATTGTGCCTGTCAAGCTGATTTTTGTTGTTGTCTTCATCATGAACTAATTGTGAGAAAGTGAGATCAGAGGAGCCATTTCCAGCAAACTACCCGTTCTCCTGGGGAGCTCTTTCTAAGGCTGGTCTGATGCTAGCAGATTTTAGGGGGCTACACCATGTGTCAATTGGTGTGGCAGAGCTTGCCTCCTACGGACTGGAGGTGGGGAGTCTGTGCGAGTGTTGTGGTTGGAGGCCAGAGGCAGACTTCCAGCCCAAGACTGTGCCTTGGGGGAACGTGCACTGGCTAGGCAGGTGGAGAAAGTGAACAAAACACATCAGATGGATAAATTACCTTTATTCCAACTCCCCCACCTCATAGTTGCACAAATGACTGGCATTTCAAGCGTGTATGTGCTGACATAAATTACCATTTAAATGATGGCCTGTCGTGGCAGTGGATATGTGTATGGCATTAAAATAGCAAACTATGTGTTTAGGGCTAGCGTTAACCGCAGAACCGTTCCAAAATCCCCTGGGATAACGCGTGCTTTAAAACCAGTCGATTTTCGGCACCTTTTTGCCCGCGACGCCGTGGGCTTTCGCCCTCACGACGGAGACCGCGCGGTGTGGGTCCGTCCGTCCGTCCGCCCTTCCGTGGGGGCGCCCCGCGGGCCGTGCCGGGGAAGGGCCCCCCGGAGCCGCCGATGGGGCCGGCGGCGGGCACTGCCCTGCCCTGCCCAGGGCGGCGGCGCCCCCTGGCGGCGCGGCCGCTGACGCCTGTCCCTGTTCCTGTCCCTTCAGGGCGCACCGGTCGCTACGCGCTGATCGAGAAGTGGCGGGACACCGAGCGGCACCTGGCGCCCCACGAGAACCCCGTGGTGTCGCTCAACAAGTGGGGGCAGTACGCCAGCGACGTGCAGCTGATCCTGCGCCGCACCGGGCCCTCCCTGAGTGAGAGGCCCACCTCGGACAGCGTGGCTCGCGGCCCCGAGAGGACTTTGTACCGGCAGAGCCTGCCACCCCTGGCCAAGCTGCGGCCCCCAAATGACAAAGCCATGAAGCGGAGGGAGCCGAAAAGGAAGTCCCTGACCTTCACTGGTGGGGCGAAGGGGCTAATGGACATCTTCGGTAAAAGTAAGGAGTCCGAGTTCAAGCAGAAGGTGCTCAACAACTGCAAAACGACGGCAGAAGAGCTGAAGAAGCTGATTCACCTCCAGACAGATAAACTGCAGTGCATTGAGAAGCAGCTGGAGTCCAACGAGGCAGAGATCCGGTACTGGGAGCAGAAGTACAACTCCAGTCTGGAGGAAGAAATCCTCAAGCTAGAGCAGAAGATCAAAAGAAACGAAGTAGAGATCGAGGAGGAAGAGTTCTGGGAAAACGAGCTGCAGATCGAACAAGAGAACGAGAAACAGCTAAAGGAGCAGCTCCAGGAGATGAGGCAGAGGATCCTAGAATGCGAGAGCAAGCTGAAGGACTACGTGTCGCAGATCCACAATATGGAGAGTGGCCTCGAAGCGGAGAAGTTACATCGGGAAGTTCAAGAATCCCAAGTGAATGAAGAAGAGGTCAAAGAAAAGATTGAGAAGGTGAAAGGTGAAATTGATATTCAGGGCCAGCAAAGTTTACGATTGGAAAACGGCATCAAAGCTGTAGAAAGATCTCTGGGCCAAGCTACCAAACGGTTACAGGTAAGAACAACCTTTTTATCTATGGCTAAGCAGAAGTCAAAAACCTGATCATAACATTTTTTTTCTAGCACAGATTTCAAGCTGACAAAGGAATGCATAAGAAACTTTCTATGGTGAACTTGGGTAAAAGGAAGAAAAAGTTGCTTCCATTTTCAAATTCCGATTCAGATTGCTTTGAAGAACAGTCAATTTTAATTTTATCTATCACAGACAACCTCTCCTTATTCACATGCAGGCTAAGTTCCTTCCCCATCAGTTAGAGCCCATGTTTGCTGCCGTTCACTGACTGCCCAGTGACCTCTGAGAAATCATTCAGAGCATATCTTCACCATGCAGTGGACTGTGATAGCAAAATACCAGAGCTAGTATCAGCCAAAGTAGCTGAGGGCAATGCAGCCGCATCCATGGCAATGCATCTGGCCCCTTTGCCATGCTGTGAGGGAGTGTTCATTACCTCAGTGTAGCACTGTTACGCTGGTGAGTCTGCATTGTTCCACAGCTCAAAAAAAATACCATCTTTTGCATGAACAATAGCACATTCAGCGCTAGCCGAGGGATGGTTGTACTGCAGGGTGTTGAACAGGACCATAGTGCTCTTGGCCGAACTCTTTTAAAAGCATTTGTCTTCAAGCCCCTGTTGATTTAGGGTTAGATAACTTGAGAATTTAGGCCCCAGCTCTTGGCAGATCAGTGCATCATATTAAGTTTCAGGGAAACTGGCACCACCATAGCCTTTTCCGAAGCTAAACTTCGGATTGTTGGTTATTTCTGCTACCAAAGATGATGAATTAAAAAGTACAGTCCAAAAGCAGCATCTGGATAGTAGATGGATGTAAGAGTTAAAACAGCTGCTATCTTACAGGGACATTGTTTTAAAGAGCAGCATCTCCCTTTTCCTGTCCAGCTTGCCAGTGTTAAGGATTTTCTCTCCACATCAGGCAGTTGTGGCACGTGTCACAAGAGAATCCAGTCTCTACTTCCTTTCAAGAGCTGATGATATCACTTGGAATTTAATAGAGCACGAAAGAATAAATATAAATGGAAATACAGCTGCTAGCAGAGAGGTGAAGGAGAGATTGTAACTCTGGGGATCAAATCCTGGACTTTTAACGTACCACGTAAGATAAGACTGAGGAACCAACACATCCATTTGAGTTGTGATTCTGGCAGTATTCCTGGGATTCACAATCACTGTATTTCACAGGGCTGCAGTTGCAATCAGATAATTCCACTGTAAATATGTAATGGGATTTTGCATCCTTACTCCTGAGCACCCAGAACCACGTGTGTATAAGTTGTCTTTACAAAATGAGTGAGAAAAATGTGATTTTTTCACCTAAAGCAAAACAGATGAAAACTGTAAGCAGTTTTGGCCATATTTTTCTAGCCTAGAGAAATTATGCATACAGATTTCTGCTAACTGAAATTATTGAGTCCTCAATAACACTCACTGAGGCTATGATTATGTTCAAAATGTTCTGTGTTTCATTCCTTTTGTAGGCAAGGTTTTCACTTTCTTATGGAAGCTCCTGGTAAGTTCAGGTCTTTCAAGCTTGTTGTAAACTTAAAGGTGCATTGATCTGGAAGATCAGAATGAAATAAATTCAGCTCTGTATTACATAGTTTTGGGAGCTAGGAATAGAGAAATAGCTTCTTGCGTGCTGAAAGTTAAATAATATTATCACTGATAGAACTAATTGATATGAAACTAGAAAAGTTGAGGTGGGGTTTTTAGACCTTTCAATATGAAAGAAAATGTTAGTTCACTATACTGAAAGTGATGAGAACACAGCTGGCATTTTTAGTAGACTTTTCAGAAATGTCGGGTGATTTGCCTTACCTCTTATGTCATTCCTTTTCTTTACCATCCTCCTGCCCCCCCCAGTAGAGATAGCTTTCCAAAATATGAGGCTATGTTCAGTTATGGATTAGATGCAGAATTATGCTCTCCTTTTTCTCTAGAGAAAGATGTTGAATGCAAAACCAACCCACCAATCAAAAAAAATAAAAATAAAAAAATAAAAAAAAGAACCCCCCATACTACTTCAAGTAAAAGATCTCACTAAGGTTTCACAGGTAGATATAAAATTCACATCTTAAATCAACAGGATTTGGGGGCAATACTTAGCATTTTTTAGCTTATTTCCTGAGAGAGTTGAGAAATGTCAAGAACAAATTATTTATCATGTTCTGTTACCCTGCATATTGCAGTGATTATTTTTTTAAGCTGAATTCTCTTCAGTGGCAACTTTGTTCCAACCTCATAAAATGTGGCACTGCAGAATTAGCCTTGTAGTAATTAAAGACAAGTGAGATTTTTTTTTGTCTCCTAAGTGCCCAGTTGTAGGTCTAAAATAAATTGAAGAATTTTTCTGTAAAATTATCCTAAAGTTTGGAGATGGCCTGATCCCATTTCTCAGTCCAGTTCCTCTGAAAGCTTATAGCAAATGAATGGAAGCAAGTGTAGCTCAGAGTTGGGACCAACCACACGATCTGCGTTGATTGAACCTTTCAGGCAAAAACGCATCAGTGACAAAGCCATTGACACTTGCAAAGTCCTAATTTAAATATCAGATCACTTTGGTCAATTTTCTTCCTAACTGTAGAATTAAATTGCAACCATGATGCAAGATTGAAGTGAATAAGGGCTGTCTGGGACTATTTCTACAACAGATCCACAAAGCTTTTCTCCCCCAGTCCTTGTGTAATTTCACATATAATTCTGCTTACACCAGATAATTAGAGAAAATAAGGGTGACCCAACCTCCCTGTGTCACCAAAACAGTATTTTGGGAGTGCAGCAGTATTCACTGAATGGAAATGCCTGTGGATGTGCTGCCTGGCTAGCTAGCCCATCACTTGTGTGGCCAGTTAGGCAAAGCCCATCCTGGCTGTTGAAGGCATCCCCATGCAGCCTTCTGCTAATGAAGCTGGGTCTGGGGTGGAAGAAAAATCCTACTGCAAGACTATCATCATCTGTTGGAGCTGTAGGTGCTGCATATCATTCCAAGAATTACAAAGCATTGAAGGAGAGCCTAAATAATCATCCTTCGTACTTGTGCAGGGTTGGATAACTAGCCAGGATTTGGCCTCACTCTGCTAGGGTTTCTAGCAGAGTGAGACAGTTTTGTCCATCAGAATTTACACTCAGCGTAGAAAATGCAAAGGACAAGAAGAGAGAGGAAGTATTCTCTTTTTAGGAACAGAAGAGCTAAATGAGCTATCCATGTTGTGATGGGCACTTTCGGCAGAGCTTGCTCTTTTTTTTTCCCCACACTTTTATTTGCTTTTCTGAGGTGATAAGAAACATCCACTAGTCATTCAAAAAGCAATATAAATAGATATATAAATATAAAATATATATATATATATATAAAAATATAAAATATAAATATAAATATAAAAAAAAAAACCACATAAAACACACACAGAAGTTTTCTCTTTGAAAGGAGGAACTGCATGTTGTCCAATTGCAAACAGTCTTGAAATGCTGCTTTTTGCTTGCTGCTGCTCAGCAGATATTTTCTCTTTCCTGGCAGGACAGGGAACAAGAACTGGAGCAACTGACAAAGGAGCTGCGACAGGTCAATCTCCAACAGTTTATCCAGCAAACAGGAACGAAGGTCACGGTGCTGCCTGCAGACCCCATTGAGGTGGAGGCCCCACATGTGGAGCTCGAGAGAGGTGCAATGCTCAGAATGGTTTTGGTGGGAGGGAGAAGGGGATGACAACACGTGTACCTGCTGCATTACTGCTAGTCCTCACACATCAAGTGTACGCTTGGTTAGCAAAGAAGCTAGCAAAATATTAATGGAGAATGGTGTGAAATATTTCTCCTAATTTCAAGGGTTTAGAAAGCTATAAATGCAGCACAGTATGTTGGTAGCTTCTCTCCTACTGTGCCTAAGCCTGTGTTTGTCCTATCTGTAGTGTGTTAGGCCATTATCTCTCAAATATGGCCAACGTGGCTGCAGGCACGTAAGCTGGCACGTAGGGTGGTTGCATGTCTGACATTGCTCGTCATCTGGTTTCTTCCTCTTCTTGGGGGTTATGTTGTCAGTTTAGAAAAAGGAATGCATCTGGATCTCAAGAAATCCTAGACAGCAGCTGCATGGGAATAGGATCTAACCCAGCTGGGCGGTCAGGCACCCAGAAGTCCTGCACAGATGGCTGTTACAGCACGTACAGACTGACTTTGCCCGCGGTGAGATCAGTGCATTCTGCATATGCCCACAGCTGAATTCAGAATTTTCTGCTCAGGAACATGGGAGCACTTTAAATGCATGCAAGAACTGGCACAAGCAGAAACTTCTTTGCTGTGGCTCAGCCTCTGCTGTGTTGTGCCTTATCTAGTGGTCTGCTTACAGAGACCTGTTTGTCTCAGCATTCCCTTTAGCTGTAAACTTTCAAACCAAAAGGCATTGGTAGGGTAAGAAGGTGGGAAGAGGAGACAAAACAACCAGGCCTTAAACATCAGCACTTGAAGAGTATGAAGTTTCTCTTTCAAGTGTGCAGGAAGCGTTGAGTTTATGTACAGGTACAAGCTCTTTCTGCACATTGCTACATAAATGTACTGCATGTGTATGTGTTCCTTGTGGAAGGGTAATTATATTGAGTAGATATACCTCTATTTTGAAATGAGTGGGAAGTGTGCACCTCAGATCTCATCGCTTCCTAGTCAGGTATTTGGGTTTTTTGGTGTGTGTGGTATTCTTTTTCTAACCTGCACTAACTGCACAACTAAGCAGGAAGAAGACAGGTGTTCTACGGATGCTGCTCTTGATGATGACTTTTCTAATTGCTGTCTTTCTTGTGCAGAGCCAACATTTCAGTCTGGGTCATTGAAGCGCCCTGGCTCGTCGAGGCAGCTCCCCAGTAACCTTCGGATTCTGCAGAATCCCTTGTCGTCTGGTTTTAACCCGGAGGGCATTTACGTATGACAGTATATACCTCTTCTGGAGAGGACCTAGCAAGGTACCCTGGACAAGATACACTTTTGTTTTATTCTGCCAATGATGAATGGAAGAAGCTTTTTTCTGTTAAGCCACCATGTGTTTTTTTTCTTCCTCCAACATACCACTTGGAGCCATACCCTGTGCACTGATGCTAAAGAGACAGGAACTGTCTCAATTCTTAATTGGCAACAATGAACTTGCTGTCACACAGCTAGAGTGCAAAAACCTTCATTTGTTTTTGCTACTTCAGAAGTGTTCGGGAAAGTGTTATTCCATGTATAGGCATAAATAAAAGACTGAGGGTGAAGGAAACCATGTATGCAGCTGATCTGAGGTTTAATTTATTCCATTTAATCAATGGACGTGTGAATGTTGACCTTTTATATTTTTTTATTTTTAACTTGTGAATAATCATGTATGGTTGTACATCCGTCTGACAAGGTGACTTTAACTTGCATGTACAAACATCCACCATTTGATCAAGTACAACAACTTGCAATGCAGAGAGTTGTTTTGAGTGCTGAAATTTAAGATGGTTTCTCACCACTGACTTTGTTAATTTCTGTTGTGGGTCGTGTGTCCTGTTCCATCCATTGCTACCTTTTAAGGCTTGAAAAGTGAGTCTGTGGGATTTACTTGCTGTTGAGTCTGCCTTGAATGAAGCACCTAGTGTTAAAAAGACTTGTGGAATTTAAACCTTGGCTTGGTAAGAATATTTACAGCATATGATTGAGGATGCACTAGTTAGATGATATTTTATTATATAGAATGTATATTTGAAATATTTTGCCACATTGTATATGCCTTTTGAGAAAAGAACAAGTAAGAAATTGTCTTCATTTATCTCACCAAAAGAGAGTAGGAGGCTTTCACTGTATGTGATTTTGTACTTTATTTTTACCACTAGCCATTACAGTGTTCTTGTTTTGCAATAAATCTTGCTGTTGGAGGAGAGAAAACAAAACAACACAAATGAGCATCCTCTTCCAGCTTTCCAGAATTCACTCAAGTTTTGTGGAGGGAAGAAATCTGGCAGAGTCCTGTGAAGTGAATAGCAGAGCTTCTACTGACTTGAGCAGGGCCAGGATTTCATTCCAGGTCCCCAGGAATAAATGGTAGGCTTTAGCCCCTTTGAAAGATGTATTTCTACTTAGTCAGTTATAGATCATAAAGCTTACAAGAAGGAAATTTGGAAATCTGGATTTTTTTATTTTAACAACAACAACAAAAAAAGTGATAATATTACATCTTGATGTCACTATAATGCAATCAAAGCTAAGCAAAGTTTTTGACAAAATGGCTTCTGTGCAGAAAGAAAGATACTACCAAGTAGCACGTTGGTTATAGGCCTTGACATTGATTGAGAGTGTGCACACCAAGTTTCCAGAGAGAGTTTCTGGCATCAGTGAGACACTTGATATACATTAGGAGGCTACAACCTTGTGGATGAGTCAGAGAATGGGTGGGCCTTACCTAGTTGCATTTGGATTGCTGTTTTAGTAGGAACTCAAACTATCATCCACACATTTGAGTTCACCTTGACATGACAGGACTCACAGTATGTTCACTGCAGTATTTAATACTTAGGTCCCCAGCACATAAATGCAAAGGGTAACCCCAGACTTCAGTGGGTGGCAAAATGACAAAACTCCTGATGCCTTTTGTTAGGTGAGGATTTTACCACTGGTAGGAAACTCCCAGCTTTTTGCCATAGAAAATGCTGAAGAATTTTAAACTCCTAGCATCCTCTTGTGTCAATTTACTGATGTGCAGATAAATGTTAATTTAAATTTCCTTTTTTTTTTTTTTTTTTTTTTTGAAGGGGGGACTTTAAAAAAGGAACTTTTTTTAAAAGAAAAAGAAACAACAAAAAAAAGGAAAGTCCTAGTCATAGCAACAAATGGAAGCTTTATAAGATATAGTAGATGAAGGACTCCTGAGTGTTTAATGCATTTTTCCTTTCCACTTATTAATAGCATCATATATTCTAAAAATGCTGCTGTATTTAGACTAACAGCAACAGATAAGGCTGTGAATATATAAAGGACCTTTCCAAATGGACTCTGAATTTTTAATGGTTAAATTATCAGGTCTCTTTTTTTTCCTTGTGAGTAACTGGAAAATGAGATGTTCCTACCCGAGTAATCTTTGCAGTGCTCACAGATTTTACTGTTAGTTATCACAATTCTGTGCTCATGTTTACTGTGCCCATAACTTTGTATGAAAAAGAGAATGTGTATATATATATAAATATATATATATTAAAAAAGTGTAAAATATACATAGTTTGGGGACGATATCTGTCCAAGGTACTTGAGCATATATGCCTTACATTCTGGGTTCAATTTACAGAAAAAAAATGGCCGTCTCCAGTGGATATCTTGCATCTTCAGCACCTCCTCTTGACATTAGAGAACTGAGGCACTCAGCACCTTGCAAAGTCTGGCCCGAATTATGCTGCATGGGGGCACAGGGGGACACAAGGAAAAGCCTGTTGCAATCTCAGCCTTGTACTGAGATGAAGCAATTTTAAGGCAGATTAGTGTACTTACCCAGCTAGTGCTTGTGTCATACTTTAAGTAACTGGTCCGTCTCCCACAGATACCAGTTTGAAGTTATTGAACTCTTGGATCATAAAAGCTGCCCTCTTTTTCTGCCAGGTTGTTCTTTAGGTTGGAGAGAAGAGGAAAAGGATTTAAAGGAAGGGGAGGAGCAGCTTTGGAGGTCTTGAGTTACAGCTTCGTAATAGAACCTAGGAAGGATTTTCCCATTTAATTTTTTTTTTTTTTTAAAGGTATCTGCTGATTGCAGCAGCCATTTGACAGAAGGGCCAGCCTGGAGCTGGCTCAGGAGGGACCACTGCATCATTGAGTGGACCCTCCATATCAGGGCTTTAGCATATGTTAAGGTGATCTAGAAAATGTTTACAGTTTCAACCACTGTTGTTGTGGGTAAGGAGAGGCGTTCGTATCTGAACATTTGTGAGACAGTGACAAATTCATGCCCCCTTCTTCCCCCCCTCCTGTTGCTTATTAAATTTCACCCAGGTTAAAGTTTGTAGCATTTGCACCCTCTCTGTAAATAAACCAAAAAGAAATGGCATGCCCTTGCATTAAATGTGAATTGAATAATGTATTACAGTTATAAAATTTCCTCACATTATGGTGGTAAGAGTTTTGCTTCTAATCAACTACAGAACCTCATTCTTTCTTTACAAAAATAGAAAATTTCATTTTCAGAAGTGTTTCAAACCTCCTCATGGGGCATTAGCAAAAAGGAAGCTACACATGTTAATTCTAACAAGTGCCATATTATGTACTGGCCAGCATGATAGTTCTTTTGTTTGCTTTAAATAGTTGAATACACAAGCACTATTTTCCAGTGCACAGGGAATTTATATGGAAAACTCCTGTAATTTATTACTAATGATAATTAACTGTTACCTCTCTCATCTGTGAGGATACAGTTTATTTTCACTGGTGATGCTATGTTGTTGGGGGAAAAAGGGGAGAGTGACTGTTTGGCAAGCCCATAGGGTAAGGCTGAGGTAAACATCCTAAATGCCCAAGCAACGGAGAAATGCAAGTCCCACTTTGAAAAGTGAGCCAGGAACCTGCCTCCCATTACCTTTCAGTGGGACTTAGGTTCCCAAGTGCCTGAATTGCTTCTGAAAATGCTGATAGCTTTGAGATTACTTGCTTTTCTAAACCCTAGCAAGTTGGAAGAAAGTTCTTCAGCAAGAGACCTATCACTAGCATTAGCAATATGCAAACATGTTTTAATTGTGAAGTAAGAGGGAAAAGATCGTTTAGTGAAATAAGTCTCCTCTTGGGGCACTAATTGCCTTCTTTTTATTGTGAAGAGTATTGCATTATTTTAGTGAACTGGGATCATATGAGTATGAGCAAAATATTGATCTTGTCATTTTTAGAGAGTTATCTTGAAGCATATAAATTCCTGATGTGCATTAACTTGAGTGAATTGGGCCTTAATGATCCATGTAAATAACAAAACTGTATTCAGATATTTTTTCCAGAAAATAGTCTCTAATAGTCTGTACTGTATTAAAACAAGTGTTAAAGTGTTACTTTTATATTACACTTTTTTTTTTTTTTTTTTTTAAGAACATTGAAACATGCATGTTTATTCTATTTGCTACAGTATTTTAATGTTTTGGATGAAGGCCATCAGTTGTATGGAGATGACAAAACAATCATTCTGTCTATTTATTCAGTATTGCTGCTTAAAGTTTTCAAAATAAAGCTTTCAATGCCGATATAGTGACTAATTGAAAGCTGTTCTAGCTCTCTTCAGACCTATTTTATATGTTTATATAAAGCTAAAGAAGTGAAACTTGTTATATAAACTGTTATACCAGCGAAGAATTGTTGCAATAATGTTGTGGGAATGGTTGAGGGTATGTGTGTGTGGTATATACATAAATACATGCATGCAGTGAATGCATTTAGGCCTTGAGTAGGTGAAGTGCTGAAGAATGTTCGAATCCTTTGCCATCTTGCAAGCAACTTACATGTGTGACCAAATACTGGCTAATGCATTGTACTACTCCTGCCAGGAGTATGTAATGCATCGTAAAACTCCCGCCAGGGGAGTTTTAGGTTAGGTGTTAGGAAGAACTTCTTTACCGAAAGGGTTGTTAGACACTGGAACAGGCTGCCCAGGGAAGTGGTGGAGTCACCATCCCTGGAAGTCTTTAAAAGACGTTTAGACGTAGAGCTTAGGGATATGGTTTAGTGGGGACTGTTAGCGTTAGGTCAGAGGTTGAACTCGATGATCTTGAGGTCTCTTCCAACCTAGAAATTCTGTGATTCTGTGACTAGTGTGCAGTGCTTATGAGGGACACAGCGAGTAGTTGTGGTTGTAAAGATCTGGGGCCCTTTGAACCAAATATGGCTTGACCACATTCTTGAGAATTCCATAGATGTGTTTCTGAACTGGGCCTAAAAGTGTGTTCTGATGGAAAAATCTTTATGTTGCAGCAAAGATGTCTCATTTCAAGCATAGCCAGTACCTCTGAAGGTACCTCTGAAAATTCAAAGAGTTCTGAGATGGGCAGAGGGTTCTGAGACGGTTCAAGTATGGCCACTGTATTTAGTAGAGGGTATCAAAATGCAGAGAATAACATTCACCTTCACGAATATGGTCACCCAGTGAAACTAATGGGTCTCTAACTGGACGACTTGAGTTGCTGAAGCTTTAACATTGAGAAGCAATGCCAATTAACTGTGAAAACATAAAAGAGCATTTGATTACTGCTCTGCTTCAGTGCAGGATGAAAATCTGTACTATGTGTAACTATATTTTGTCATTTATAAAAGCTTCTATTTTTGATTATTCTCATGAACGGTTGATGAAAGATATTGAATATGCTCCCATACAATAAATTCCCCTCTGAAACTTTGGGTCTTTACAGTTCATGGTTTGCTGGAATTGCACTATACATCTCGCAGACATCTCGCGTACGGCTACTGGAACTGTGTCCATCAAAGAAAAAGGTGATGTCCAGACCTCAAATGCTTCCAGAAATGGCCTTATGTTGAGCATTAGGGTGCTGAATGCTCCCAGATGGCAATTTACTTGGGGGCAAGGGACACGCAGATGGTCAGCATGAGGCCTTCATCAGAAAGTGTGCACAAACTATATTTTCAGTATAAATGCTGCCTGGGAACTGGAAGAGATGGAGGAGCTTGTTTTCACATGAGGAGCTATTACTAAGATTAATATTCATCCCAAAATGATAGAATTGGTCTGCAACTCAGGCGAAGTTTAACTTTTAAAGCAGAGAGGCAGGGGTTTCTTTGGAGATGATCAAGGAGAGGAATTGAACAGACAGAATCTTCACAGAAAAGAAAAAAAAAAACATACATGCACACACAAAAAAAAGGTGCACACATGCTTCAGCAGGAAGAAATCAAGCTTTGAACAAGGAACTGAAGGCTGGGTTCAGGCTGAATTCTTGTGCTGAAGACACCAGAGCCTGTGAAGATCCCTTGAGTTTATTTTTGTTGATCAAGGCAAGGAACTCATCACAGCCAGGGAATTGTTATTTAAGCTATCCATATATAAGTCCGTAGTCTAATATCCTACCAACCATCTTTTCCTAAACCAGCTGGAACCTAATCTCATTTGCTGAGCTAACAGTAGTAGCACTGTGGACAGGCAGTAAGGCAATGCCATGAGCTTTACTGAAACCCTAGCAAGTGGCATTCATATTGGAAGGACCATGTAGGTTGTAGAGGACCTCTGTTCCTGAAAGATGCCCTTTTCTGCATCTGTCCAAGTCAACTGCCTGCTTTCTGTGGTAACCAAGGTTTCCCAGCACCCTCAGCAGAGTCAGTGGCACAGCTAATGGTTCTGATCTTTTGCTTTCCTTTATAGAACAAAGTGATCTATTTGTGCATGACTGCTGCAGCACTAACTAGCTTAGTGTAACTGGACCCCTAATGAGTTGCAAAACCAGACCAGATCAATGGTCCATTTCATTTAAAAGCCATTCTGGGTTCTGCTTGTTGCACCCTTGTCAGCTAGGTAGTATTTCCTTATAAACCTGATTTTTAATGATTGTTTCAACTAACTTCTCTAGTGTCTGAATTACGACACAATAAGCGACAGTCCCCATTATTACCTTTCTTGAAAATGATGTATTTGCTACCTTTGGTATTGTAGCTAATGGTAATTTCTAGGTCAGCCACTGTTTCATCATTCACTTTCTCCAGAAATACTGGATGGAGGCAGTCTCAGCTGCTCTGATTTGTTTGATTTTTCCAGGTGGGTATGCTGTGCACCGTGTCCCCTCCTTTGCAACGCATTCCCTGTCTGTGTTCTGCCAGGTCACCAGCCAGTGGCTTTGATTTGTTAAGTGTGAGCAACTGCCAGGTGGGTGACTTGAAAGAGCCTCTTCAGAATGCGGTAGTGCAGCAAGGAACTTGATGCAAGCAGAGGTGATGAACTTAACTGAGCACCCTTACCACCTGTCTGATCAGCTCAGCCACTGCCAGTGTCCATGTGCTGCTTCTGGTGGGTCTGTCCATGTTCCCTGGGGCAAGAAACTTCCTCGTTGTTGTACACACAGCCCTGGTGTTTCTCTCCTGTGTGTGTGATAAGCTCTGCAGTGACTCATGCCTAAAAGAGATGTCCACCTCTCTTGCAAAATAAATTGTGTTTGTTTTTATTTTATGGAGATGCTTTTCTGATCTGAATCCCTGGCTGTGGAAGGGCGGCAGGAATCTCTGCATTCTGTTATGCTGTGGGAGAGGTCATCAGAGTGACCTGTTTAGTTTAGTCATCCAGAGGTTGAATGGTGAAAGGCAGCTACACCAGAAGGGATCTTCAGCTGCAAGAGTCGCCAGTTGGGTGTCAGTCTCTAGATTTTGCTTGGGTCCACATGAGTTAAGTATGTATGACCTTTCAGTTTCCAGTCCTCTAAGTCACAGGTATATCAAGGAAAAGCAAAGTTATGGAAACAACGTGAAGTTCACTCAATGGGACAGGTTCCTGAGCAGTAATACACAGATGAATGGTATTTGGCCTGTAACAGTTATAAGCTATATCCCACACCCCCGTCTCATTTAATCACATTATTAGTTGCATACATTATGGCTCATTCCCCAACAGCATGCTTTCATTTAAGCTGTTACTGCAAAATATGGAATTGATGCTATGCTTCAGCTATAAATTGATGCTAGTTCCAGCTATGTTTTCCCCCTTCTGTGTGTATTTTTGTATGTGCTATTTTGTGTCTGTTGATTTGGCTATGCACTTTGTCTTGCTTTACCCCTCTGCAGCAGGAAAAAAGAAGACAGTAATTGGGAGGTCTAGTGTGAAAATGCAACATAAAATTACTAATATTCAATCCTGGATCAAGGTGGATGGAATAAAAGTTTCTTTTTAATGAATGCAAGTTTGAAGAAAAATCTTCAGAACAGTTCCAGCTGGGCATATGAATGGTCTGCTTAAAAACAAACAAAAACCCTTTTGCCAATAATTAGCTGCCTAGGTATTTTAAAAAGGAAGGCTTCTGGTAAACAGAAAAGGAGAGAGGGGTAGATGTGCACCAACAGCTGTAACCCAGTTACTTGCCCTGCAGCCCCTTTCACTACCTGTGTAATAGAAAGTGAAGGGTATCATCCAGCTTTAGAGGCAGTGACAGTTGCTAAAATAAAACGCAGGCCAGCCTGCGTTTAATGGGGAATAACTGGAATGTCTTTGTTGCTGCCCATGAAGCTTCTCATAAATTTGTACCTGTCACAACCTGCAACGATACACCCTTTTTATCAGGTGTACCAACCTCCTTTTGATTAAATGTTATGTGTGAGAAAAGATTATTTGATTTTAGCAGTCAGGATCAACCTGAGGTGAACTTTGATCAGTGAGATAGAAGTGCCCTTCTGGAAAGCTGATGAGAAACCCAAGAACACTGGCTGACCTTTTACCATGCTTTGTTGCTGTAACGTTGTCTTAACTGTTATCTTGACCTAGCCGATCTGCATCATGGTTACCAAGACTATGACCTCGATTCTCCATTGTCATGTAGCTTGTCTCATGAACAAAACCAGCATGGATGAGACACTGACACAGCTGAACGAGAAAGGTAGCAGTGTCCGTTAGCTGTGCGTTGGTGTAAAAGGCTACACGAGATGCAGGGCACCAGATAGTTGTGCCCCCTTTGACTCTGTCAGATCACTGCAATTACAGCAAGGTCTACACGAGAGGGCAGCAGCACATGCTGACATGCCTGGAACAGCACAGTCACAAAGCCATGTTGCAAAGCAGCTTTTCTGGGCATACAGCACACAATAGGGAATCGTAAAATACACAACATGCCACCTTTAAATGCATTCTTGCAGGAAGGACACAATAATACTTATAAAGAGCTGCCCATGTTGCAGCATGCGTGTGGCTGATGCAGTTCCCACAGTCTCTGTGATGCGAGCTCAGGCCCTTCTAAAACCTTCAGTACAGACATGGGCTGAAGCATTCCGTCTCTGAAATTATATTGTGCCTGGGACTGGGAAGCTCTTGTTTCGCTTTACAGCTCTGCCACAGATTTCCTGTGTGTGACCTTGGGCAAGCTACTATAATCCCTCTGGATTGGAGTCCCCCAGCTGTAAGCTTGAGATAATACTGCTTCATCCCCTTTGACTTTGTCTATATATACCGCAAGCCCTGTGGGGAATGGTGTCTTGTTTCCTATTTGTTTGGCAAACAGTACTTAGCCCAGTGTGGTCCTGATCGTGGCTGTGCCATCTCGATAGTATTGCAGTAAAGTATATTTTTTCATTGTACCCAGAGAATGACAAAAAGTCACTCTGAGTTGGTTTTACTTTAGAGTAAGAGCAAGATGCAGGTGTGATGAGGGAAGCTGGGGTTTTCTGAAGTTGAATTCTTGTTTAGCTTTAAACTGATTTTTTTTTTCTAAAGGGATACAAAGGAAAGGCAAGTAAAAGAATAACAAACAAACAAAAACTCTTATTTCAACTTTAGTTCAACTGATTCTTCTTCCAAAACAATGCTATTACAAGAGGCAGCCTAACTCCTTTCCCAAGTGCTACTTGCACGTGTGTTGTAGCTAATCAATAGAAATGATTGACTGAGCAGGCGTAGATTTGCTCGCTGGTCCTAAAAGTTCCAGTATTTTCACAGGCCTGCTGATGTTCTAGGAACGTACAAGCAACTAGTAATCCCCTGTGACAGGCTGCCATTTCATGATTGTCTGTAGAAACCTAGGTGTCCTTTGGTATTATAGTGGCTGAAGAGGGAAAGTGCACAAGAGTTACATGGTACAAAAAGGCTGCCTTTTTGGGGGTTGTTTTTTGATTCCGATGTGTTTTCTGAAAGCACTTCCCCAAAAAATCTTCAACAAGCTGTCGAGCTGCCCTTACTCTGGAGACCTGTAAAGAATGAGCAACCTTCAACGAGGCTCAGTACAAAGACTTAACCCTTCTGCTCAGTTCTGAGATTAAAGATCATTTTAAGGAACTGCCATCTGATCCACTTACGTTATAGTTAGTGAGCCACAGGTGTTTGACAAAGCAATGAGTAATCAGCCCCACGGCACTTTATGTCATATCCTGCTCAATAAGTTCTTGCTGCTACCTTTGTCCACAGTCACCTCAGAAAGTGTACAGCTGGAAGCACCTCCTTCTATGAAAATCTCTCCTTTGATAGAAAAATGGACTTAGTCTATCCCAGGCATGCAATAATGCAGACAACCACATATTTCACGTGATGCAAGCACATGCACAACGGCCCAGTAGCCTGAGAAGTGTAAATACCTAGTGAAACTACATGTTTGATGCATCTTCATTCACTGTTGGAACACAGTCTAAAAGTCCCAAGAAAGAAAGTCTGTTATATATGAGCACACACATACATGTGCATGTAGTCAGTCACTAGACACTATTATTGCTCTTGTCAGATTGGGTTATTAAGGCTCAGGGAGGTGAAACTATTATTTTGTTATAAAGTATCAGGTTTGTGTTTTCTTGTAGTGCAGATCATCAAGACTTCAGTTACCTCCACCACTTTTTCAGCTTCAAGAGGTAAAATATTCTTAGATCCTGAACTAAGAGCAAGTGAAAACTTCCTATCATCATTCTGTCTCCTTTTGGCTCATATAGGAAATGCATACACTCTCTGATGCACAACAGATGGGTGCGCTGCATTTCATGGCTCCCATGTCTGATTAAAACCAGAAGGTGAAAATGTAACTGTAAAAGGAACTCCATCTGGGTGACGCAGTTCTGGGGCAGCTGCAACTGGGGATAAAAATTTGACTGATTTCTACTTTTTCAAGTAACTGTACCTAGCTAACTGCTTTCTCTTGCATACACAAGTTGCCTACTTTGGTAGGAAAGCCATGCAGCAAATCCAAAAAGAGCAAATTGTAATTACCCATTTATTTTGTTCCTGTAACAGAAGCAACAACTGTGCATGGCATAACTATATTTTGATTTCAAGACACCCCAGGATCTACAGTGGTTTGAAACTACATGTCAAAAAAAATGAGCGTTTCACAGGGCTGTTCCTGCTGCAGTTCTTAATTGCATGGCTGAATCACAGTTGCACCTGGTTCATGCTGTTGGTAACAGGGACCGATCAGAAGCAAAAAAAGGTTTCCTGTTCTCAGCGTGCTGTTGTGACAAGTGATGGGGCAGTGGTTCTGACCTGTCTTTCTGTTCCTCTGCTCCTTCTGTCCCAGCCAGAAACTCAAGACTCACAATGCAGTGGTGCCTTCAGTCAAAAGAGGCAGCATCCATCTTGATGGCATTGTCACATGGATTCACAGGTAACATCTATGGAAATGGAAGAGCCCTTTACAGGTCTCTTCCATTAAAGGGAAGCCCTTTACAGGCTTGTACAAGTGTAAACAGTGTGACTGTACCCACTAGGGAAAAGGCTAGGGTAGCCCTCAGCCACCAGCACACTGCTCCAGACCAGGCAGCTTTGTTTCAGGAAAAAGATACAGATGATCTCCAAGTACAACAAAAGTGATGTTGTACCTTGTCACTGACTTTGATGGACGCATGAATTGCCCTCTACTCCTTTGAATGTATGGCCATGGAGTCACTAAACCCAGGCAAACCCAAGACATTACAATGTATTTCTAAAACAGTTATTGCAGACTCAGCATGCTCAGCAATTGCAGGAAACAGCTAGACTCTTGGGAATGCCTTCGAGGCCTGGCAGGACACTGATGGGAGCATGCATCCCATAGATAGCTCCTGGGACATGGTATACGGATTACTCTCGAAGGTCATTTAAAATAACTGTACTTACATTGTAATTTACAGAACTGGAATTTGCACCCCTGACCAGCTGTGTTAGGCATTTTGTATAGCTGCTTCGTGTTTTGCAGGCAGACAGGTGGTAGATCTTCACTTTCTTATTTCTCAGTTCTGCAGTCCAAACATACACCTTCCCAGTGTTGTGCCCGGAACACAAACAACCTGTGTTTATACATGCATTTTTCTTTACTGATGGACTAGGAGTGCCCACAAACATCGTCTGATGACAGCAGCTTGTTAGACGATGGTAACTCCTCTCCCAGCTGTTGAAGGATGCACAGGCAGCTTTCGCTCTGATCCTTGCCCACACATGTTCCCATCTTCTTTAGTTGCCTGTGTACCACCTGTAATAAGCAGTTCCTGTCTATTCCACATGTATTTTCTACTTTTTAAGCAGCCTGATATTAAACCGGTTTTCCCTACTCATTGTGTCGGTACATTCCCCTCTACAGATGCCTCCTTCCTGACTTCACTCTGGAAACTGAAGTCTTGAGTATAGTTAATTTAGTTTTCAGACCCAGCAAACTGTGTGTATGCCAAAACCAGAGCATCTGTAAGATTCTGTAGAACTGGAAAAAGCAACCACATTCATGCTTTCAGTCCCCTAAATCATAGCAGCTTCTCTCTAGAACAACAGAGGGCACCATTCTTCTCTCATAAAGCTGCAGCTGGAAGAGGCATAGCCTTGCATTTAAATAAAAGTTTGGGAACTATAACATTTCTCTTTCAGTAGGTGATTTGGATAGAATGTTCTTCCTCCAAGGAGGTTCATCCCTGCATATCCCACATCCTGGGGGAAGGCCCTGGTTCAAAGCAGTTCTCAGACAACTGCATTTCATCTCTCTTGTGGATCTTGTCCTCGTTTGCACTGAATAATTAAGCAGACACGTACTGAGAAATAGCTTTAGCCTATTGATTAGGGTATTAAATCTGGGCTAAGAGGAAACCAGAGTGCCAGTTCATACCCCAGGTCTTGTAAACATCCATTATTTGTTTGTTTCTACTGGGCTTGTAACGTAAAATGCACAAACAAGGCAGGAATCTAGGTTTCTCCTGTCAGGTGACTGCATTATCTTCTAATTATCGTGTTGTCCTACAGGTGCCTCCAGCACAGCCTCCCTGCCACCTGGTGAGTGCTGCCACTGCTGACAGCTTTGAAGTAAAGGAGTGTATCTCTTTCAGCTGCTGAAAACATGCTGATTTGTGCATATACCTCTGTGAAAGGCTTTGGGGCTGGGTTCTGACTAGGAGGCAGTGATACTTGTCGAGGCCCGGAGAGGGCAGGGGCACAGATGTGTCCTATTAACTGGTTTGTACTGCTCTCTTCTGGTCCCATTGTCTGTAGTGAATTCTGTCCCAGGCAGCTCCTGCCTCTGGGCTATGCCATGTAAGCAGCAGCAGGGTTATGCTGTGACCAGGACTGATGGCTGATCAAAGCCCCTTGGCTGCAGCAGAAAACAAACCAGGAGAGCTGCTGAGGCTGTGCTAGTGTGTTCCCTGCTCAGTGCAGCACAAGGGTCCAGAGGGTGCCAAAGACCTCCAGCTTTCCGAGGTACACCTTGGAAACAGACGTAAATGGAAGAACTGCATATGCATCAGGTATGGTAGGGAAGGCTAGCAGCATCTGAATAAAGTTCAGGTATCCAACATACGCAGCAGATGCTACTTGGGGGATAAGCACTACTGGTGCTCAAGTCGTTTTGTGGAGCCAAAGAAAGGCTGCTGTGCCTGCAAGCCCGTCTGGTCTGTCATTGTTGTTTGTTTTTTACTTGCATCAGCTGTGCTAATAAAAGCTCTTGCCTTCCCCTGCGGACTCTGCTTACATCCATAGACCTTCACAGTAACAACATTATTACTTGAAAAATGGCCTCTGCCCGAACTGTTCCCTGATTAGTTTACTAGCGCCCCAGCTAATAAAAGAGGATCGGGGAGATGTCGCCGCCGCCGCCATGATAACTGAGGGCACGCCCGGCGCCGCCCAACGCCCCCAACGGGCGCCGTTGCCAGAGGAACCGCCGCGGCCCCGCCCCCCGCGCGGCCCCGCCCGCACGTGCCGGGCAGCGTGCGCGGCGCTCGCGTGGGCGGGCGCGTGAGCGGCGGTTGCGGCAGTTGCGCGCCCGGAGTGCGGCGGGTGTGAGGCGATGGCGGGGGGGGGGCCGGGGCCGGGGCCGGGGCCTCGCCGGCCGCGTGAGGCGGCGCCTCGGGGTCCCGCCCTGCGAGGGGCTGCCCGTCGCGTGAGGAACAGACGAGCTCGGCTTGAACGTAAACGAAAGAAATACTGAATAAAGGCTTTCTGTGTCCCTGGCTGCCGGTCTTGCAAGTGCGTTTGGAGCTCTCGCTGCCGGTGAAAGCGCTGTTTGTGCGCCTCGGGCCGCCTCACTGCTGGAGAGGCTGTTCCGCGCTGGCCTGGGTACAGCCAGGGGAAAAAGCTGGTCCTGCAGCTGGACGCTGGGGTGCGGTACCATGGGCTGTGCTGGCAGTGCTGATCTCTGCCAGGGAAATACTGATGGGGGTGACGCTAACACCACGCACCCGGGGCCTCGGGTCGCTGCAGTAAGCTGTCACCAGGTGTGAAGCCCCTCACACCGTAGCTAGGCTGACTGCTGTTCCTGTGTAGATTTGCTTCTTTACAAACAATGTTATGTGTAAGCTAGGCTTGGTGCTTGCCTGCTGTCAGCTAACAGCAGGGCTGGAGCCGTAGAAATTTTGTTGATAGACTGCAGTGAGAATCGAATCCACTTCAGCATCTGTCAGATCAGTTGGCTCTGTAGTGCAGATATGACTCCAAATGCACTTGGGGAGCCAATTTTCTGCTGAGTAAGGGGGTGCCATATTTACATAGCTCTGAAGTCGTTCTTCAGAAATTGCTCAGTTGTGAGAGTAATGTGACCACAAGGTTTTCTTTTTTGGTAACTGGTTCTCCAGGTTTTGCTCTGGATAGAAGTATTTTGGAGTGAGAGCTAGCCTCACCTTTGAGCTTTGAGAGAAAGACAAGCAGAGATGCAGCTAGGAGATGCTTCCCTTTACTGGCTGCTGGGCTGCAATCATACAATCACACAGACAGCACTGCCCAGCAGATGTCTGTACGCAGGGAACTGCTGATACCAGAGGATTGAGGGGACCAGTTCCCAAAGCACTCATCCAAGATTTGCGCTAGTCTGTGTTGTGCAGCTTCTGTTAGATCAAGCACCTCACTGTGAAAAAGTGCGAGGGGGAAAGGAATGTGGATGTGTTTCTAATGAAGAGCGAGTCTGCGTTTCTAATTTGATCCTAGATCTCGGCTGAAGTCAAAAATCTGTAGAGGCAAGTGATATCCCGTGCACCCGCTTTTAGACTAAACCAAGATAAACGGGGACAGGGAAGCTGAGCTTTAAAAATACGTAATAAAAATGAATTAACAAACAAATAAATAAAAAGGCAAGTCTCTGTGGATACTGGAGAAAGAGCTGTTCCCAGCCCCATGGCCCTAGAGAGCAGCCTGAAGTCACAGTGCCTGCTTTCTGGGAGGCACAAGGGCATGTCTTCTCGCCTGTGCCAGGCATCACCTGCCTCCTGTGGGGCACAGCAGGAGTGCCATTCCAGTAGGAGTCACACTCGTGGCCCAGGGAAGGGCAGCAGCAGCAGGTGCGGTGCTGCTGGGTGCTCTGTGAGTGCAGTGAGACAGAATGGGCTCCACTGCTCAACCCAGGGCAGGGCGGCTCCGTGCAGCCTGCGGCACAGCCGTAATCAAGGCTGCAGTGAGTTCAGTGTTCCTGACAGACTGACAGCCCTGGAGACCTGTAGCCATGGAAAGGGTGCAGAGAGTGAGGTGACAGCAGCAGTTCTTTCTGGCCCACACATGTCCAGGGCTTGCATGGCTGCTGTGAGTGGCAGGTGAAGGCCCCGGCTTCTCTGGGCTGTTTTGCAGCAAGCTACAGAGACTGCAGCATGAGCAGAGACAGTAAATAGAGATTAACGCTTTCTTGAGTGAAGACGGCTCTAAAAAAGCCAAGTGTTTTTCTATGGAGTAAAAAAGAAAACATGGTGTTTTTGTTACTTGTTTTCTTTAAGGTCACACTTTCAAGTTCATTTATGCTAGTAGCAGGCAGGAAACTTCTCAAATGAAGGCAGAGATCATGTGACTCCAGGAGCTGATGTTCGAGGAGGAAAGGAAATACATTGTGAGACCCACAGACTATAAATTTACCAGTGCTGAAATGCAGTGCACGCAGTCCCTAGGCTTGCTAGATGTTGAAGCCATTCAGTTTGCCCTGACTAGAAGTGAAAATTAAACAAACAAAGAAAAGAGCCCCAAAACAGAGACTTAGGACCTACTCCAAAGCCCAATACACTTGAGAAAAAGACTCACGTTGACTTAATTGGTAGGTCAGGCCTTTCTTAAACAGAGCTGATAGTCAATTTGAGTTCCATAACTGTAATCTTTCCAAATAAAACTTTCATTGCCTTTAGTGGGAGTTGCATGATACTACCTTCCATTGGCTTAACAATCTCAACTGTGTTTGTTTAACACACTATAATGGAACCTTTCATGCCACTATAATATACTGGATAAATAAGAGCTGTTTTCAAAGTTTATTGCTTAAGAAAATACATTTACCAGATTAAAGCCTTTATCTTGTGGCTTATGAGAAATAATACAGCACGTACCCAAGTGTATGCAATAAATGCAGCACCCAGTCCTGCACTCTGAGCTCTGAGCACTCGGGAAGCACAGCTGAGAGTTGCTCCATATATGGCAGAGTTACAGAAAGTGTGTAGGAAATAACAAGCATTAATACTTGCACAGAAGTGAATGTATATTAAAGTCTGTCAGGCTGTTGTCCTTTTTTTTTTTTTTTGGTGTGTGTATGTTTTTTTTCATTGTTGTTTTGTTTTTAACTCTGAGAAAATGTGAAACGTACAGTTTGACTTAGGCTCCAAAGGGAACTGAGGAAGCCTGGAGTTGAATAATTGAAGCTGACTCTTAGGGTCCCTCTTGTCATTTGCCTTTTGCCTCCAGCAGCTGTTGATTATCAGTCTCAATTACAACTCCCCCCCTTTCTTTAAAAAAAAACTGTTTGCTTTTGTTGGGCATTGCTATTATCTGAACACATATTTGTCTTTATGTTTTATGTAATAAAATTTAATAGACACTATTGACACTGTAACTTGGCGTGAAGTCATTTGGGATGCTTGATTCCAGGGCTAATAAAAATAAGCTTTCCTGTTATTGTACATGGTAAATACTGAAATTGGTAAAACCCTATAAGGATCTTGGTTTATAGCCCAATGAAATCTAAACTGATTCATATTCCCAAAGGCTGGAAATATGAAAAAGACATACAGCCTGGTCTGCATCCAGGTTTCAAACCACCCATGTTGTTCATGAGGGGTACAGTTTTTTTTCTTTTTTTTTTCTCTCCTCCTTCCCCCCCATCCTTTTTTTTTTCCAAGTTGTTCATGAGGGGTACAGGTTTCTTGTTGCTTTTTTTTTTTTTTTTCCCTTTTTTTCCAGAGGTGCTGGTGGCTCCACTGTTTCTGTGAATATAATAAAACGGCGGGAAGGACCTCATACTTGGTAGGGCCGATTCCCTCCCTGCTGCGAGGAGCCAGAGCATGTAAGTGCATTCATCCCTGCATAAAGTAACAAGAATTAAGCTGTTTAAGTATGCAGGTCAAAGTTGGTGAGTTATGGAGTTGAAGAGCTGCACCTCGTTCACATTCACTCCTGTGATAATCCAGGGCACAGAGCAGGATCCAAAGACAACTGTGGTCAGTGGCAGGTTTTTCCATTACCTTTGATAACCTTTGAGTTCAGCCCGCAAATAGCTGACTTCAACAGCTGTAGGGATGTATCGCAGCAGCCTTTGGCCTGTTGCCACCACTTGATGGAAAATGCACATCTGCAGAGAGCCTTTCTATATCTTTTTCTAGTAGGAATTAATTTCATTATAGTTTCTACACACAAAAAAAAAGGCATATACCTGTTTCTTAACAATCGCGTTTGAATAGTTTAGAAAAGAGAGCTTATTTTTCACCACGGTCATTATTTTCTCCTGCATTTCAGAGGACTGCTGGAATCTGGACAAGTCTTGGAGTTTTCTGTGACATTTGTGCTCCAGCTTCATTCATTGTCAGCACGGCCGTGAGTACAGAGTCATTGGTGTTGAAGAACCAGTAGAGGGAGCGCGAAACACTTCCTTTATATTTCTCTCTTACATAAACATTGGCTACCGTTTGAGGGTTTTCTTAATTTTATTTCCCTGGAATAAGAAGAATTTTTGAAAGAGAATGTGATAAGCGGCTCAGATATCAAATCTGTGTAAGTCAGTCTTTGGAGTGCTGCATTTCCATGCTATGAATTACCTGCCTGTTTCCACTACTCTATTCCCCCTACTGCCCTCCAACCCCCCCAACCCAAATGTTCAGTTTTCCTTGGTGCTTTCCAAGCAGGAACATGCATCATTCCTCCAGAGTTCATGATGCTCATGCCATTAGATTGTCACGTGAATTGTAACATTTGCTCTTGGTAAACAAAGCTTACACCCAGCACCAGAAGTGTAAAATATTAATTTTAAAAGACACAATTAATATTTTGCAAGAGGGGAAGAAAGTAAACACCAGTAAGAAATACGTGTTCCACGTGCATGATTTAAATGTTGCTTAGTGTAACGTGCGATTCTGAGAGTTTGCTGAAGTTAGTTAAAGGAAGCCAAGCAAATTGAAACCCAGCTTAAAAATGTGAAGAGGCATTAAATGATTATCATAAGCCACGCAATGATGCGTTTTGAAGCTCAGTGTGCCCATTATTAGGTATTATCATGAGATTTTTAATTAGTAGACAACCCCATTTTGTGTATTAAAGTTTTTATTCCTTAGTAAGAATTTTTTTTTAATCACAAAATAGTGTGGAAATATTTAGATAATAGAATTCATGGAGTGCTGGAAAATACTGAATATAAAGATTGATTTCTAATATATCACATACTAAACTGTTCTAAAACAGCTGGTTTCTTGCAGACAGGATTTATTTTTTTTAATAATTTAAGACAGCATAAGCTTGTATCAAGCATAAGCATCGTAACAAAAGTGCAACTTTTTCAGCAAATCCTCCCAAAAGATATTTAACTCAAAATATCATTAACACATATTTTCTCCCTACAAAAATAGCATGTCAGACATCATTAATTGGATGTATTAACAACTATTTACATACAGCCACTCTGTAGGCTAGTAAGATTTTTTTAACGTTGTTTAAACACAGCGTTTGAGGCAAACAGTAGCAACAGCAGCAGCAAATGCACCAAACTGACTAACAGACCCAGGATACTTATTCACTCCAAGTCAGACTGTTGTGTCTCACCTCTTACATAACATTCAAGTGAGATTTCTCACAGTGCTACCTTGGCAACAAACTAAAAATATCTAGGCAAGGTCTTGGTTTAAGCCTTATTATAAAAGCTTTATCTGTGTGATTATCTGGCGTCTGGTTTGTCTCCAGAAAGGGAAATAGCAACATTTGAGAATGGGATGAGGAGAGAACCCATACAAGAAATTTGTCCCCCGTGGGCTGATCGCCTCTGAATGCAAAGCAAGGGGTTTACCTACAGCCTTCAGTTTGTGCCATTCACAATTTAGGATAAAATGCATTCAGGCTGATGAATTGTTCTGTGTTTTCTCGGGGGGGCAGTGGACGGGGGGGTTCTTTTCGTAGTTCAGTGCAGAAACATTCATTTTATACAGCAAGGTTAGGGGGAAAAATCTCTCAGGAACATAAATAAAGATGGGGTGAGAACAAACGCACTTGCCACACCTGTATACCTTAGCCAAAAAAAAAGTAAACACAAGGTTACATAACGGGTCTGACCCTCCTTCCCTTGCACACCCACAACTCGCTGGAGCCAAAACCTCGCAGCATCCCCGGGTGCTCAAGGCACTGCAGGTTGGGGCTCAGGGTTCATCTGACCACGGGCCGCTCCCCGATAAAGTGCTACCACAGGCGCCGGGGTCTCCCCTTCCTTCCCTTGCCTCGCCGCCCCTCCGCCCTCACCCTGAGCCCACCCAGGTCTCCCGGCCAAGTGCAAGTTCCTCAGTGGGGCCCAGGGACACTGTACGAACCCACTCACGATAAGGTGCAACATTTAAGTTACCTTAGAGAGAGAGAGAGAGAGAGAGAGAGAGAGAGAGAGAGAGAGAGAGAGAGAGAGAAAAGAGTATCCTTACTATTCTTCTTCCTTTCCTTCTTCTTTTTCCTTTTTTGTGTGTATTGTTTTTTTTTGTTGTTGTTGTTTTGTTTTCCTCCTTAACATATTTACGCATTTATAAAGCCAAACATTACAAAAATACTGAGTAGCAAATTTTATCCTCGGCGGTCCGCTGCGGGAGCCGAGGACTCCCGGGAAGGGGGGGCGGCCGATTCCCCGCTCCCGGGCCCTGCTCCCGCTCCCGGAGCCGCCTCCCCCGACCCGGCCCGGCTCGGCCCGGCCCCGGCGACCCCTCGCAGCCGCCCCCCGCCCTCCAGTGCCCGGGGCCGCGGGTCCCGGCCCGGCGGCGGCGGCTCAGGGCCCCTCGTCGGCGGCGGGCTCGGGCTCGTCGGCGGGCTCGGCGGCGGCGAAGGGGTGCGGGAGGTGGGGCGCCGGGGACAGCCCGGCGGTGGCCGCCGCCTTCTCGGCGGGGCCGAGCACCGACGAGAGGCAGGGGAAGGAGGCGGCGGCGGCGGCGGCGGCGGCGGCGGCCGCCTGCGCCGGGATGCCGGGGTAGAGGAGCGGGATGGGGGCGGCGGGGTAGAGATACTTCTCCAGGCTGCCTTTATCCAGGAAGGGCTGCATGTAGGCGGCGGCGGCGGAGGGCGATATGAAGTAGAAGGGCAGGCAGAAGGGGGCGGCCGGCTGTCCGAAGGGCCCCCCGCCGGCGCCGCCCGCCCCCAGGGCCATCAGCGAGCCCAGCAGCGCGGCCTCGGGTCTCACCAGCGCCGCCGCCGCGGCCTCGGCGCCCCTCGCAGCCAGCCCCGGCGGGACGGGCAGGGGGCTGCCGCCGCGGTCCGGCTTCAGGCGCTTGGGCGCGGGGGGCGCCTCGTCCCCCGACGGCTCCTGCTTGATGGCCAGGCCGGGCAGCGCCCCCGGCGCCCCCGCAGCCGGTGCTTGGCCCCGCTCGCAGCGCCCCTCGGCCTCGCCGCCGTAGCCGCTGTCCGTGTCCGTGTCGGTCTCGGCGCTGAGCTCGGCGGCGTGAGTCCGCTGGATGACGGGCACGCAGTTAGCCTGGCCCTCCGGCTTGTGGCAGGGGGGGGCGGGCGGGGAGGAAGAAGAGGAGGAGGAGGAGGATCCCTTGGTGAGGGGGCCCGGCGGCGGGGACAGGAGCTGGGGGCCGGCAAGGAACTGCGAGGAGATGGAGTGCAGGTGGCCGAGGAGCTGGGCGCATCGCTGTTCGCGGGGAGTCCAGCTCTCGAAGCGGGAGAGGTACTGCAGCACTTCCTTGGCGCACGTCTGGAAGCCCGAGTGGAAAGCATCCAGGTCGGCCTGCACGGGAGACTTCATGGACCGCTCCCCTGCGGGGAAAGCCAAGAGGAGATGGTGTTTGCTCGTCCTGGGCCACCCGGCTCTGCGCCTCCCCCCAGGGCCCACTTACCGCTCTGCAAGGCGACGATCTTCTGGTGCTGCTGCTCCGTCAAGGCCGTCAGCGCCTTCAGGTGTTTCAAAGTCAGCTCCAGCACCACTGCTTTCTCCAGGTGTCCCAGCGTCTGCAGGGACAGAGGGGGGAGGCGTCAGCTTGACAGCCTGTGGTGTGCCCACGGCTCAGGGACGGCGGTCCCTGGGCTGAGGGTCGGGGTGCCCGCACCCCACCCACACCCCACGCAGGGGCAGTCCCACTCCTCACCGTCAGCTTCAGATGCTCGGGCAGCAGGTCCTTCAGCTGGGCGATGCACTCGTTAATCCTGTCTCGCCTCTTCTTCTCTATCAGCCTGTGCGGCAGCTTGTATGTCTCCTAGGGAGCAAAACCCGGAGAAGCCGGGCGGTAGGGGCACGCCGACCGAAAGCAAAACAAGTGTCATGCCGGCCTCCGCCGCCCCCCCGGGGACAGTGGCAAGCGCCGGCGGCGGGGATGCTCCGGGGGGCGAAGCCGCGCCGAGAAATTTGGGCAGCCCCGGAAAACTTCCTCTTACCTTGCTCTCGTCCCTCTTCATGCCTCTTTTGGGCTTGCACATGTACAGGGACGGATAGTCCAGCCTGCAGAAAAACACAAAGGTCCTGCGGCGGCGGCGGGAGACAGAGACCCCGACCGGGCGAGCGGAGCCGGGCGCGGCGGCCGGCTCTGCCCCCGGCGCCCTGCAGCGCGTCCCGCGGGAGCCGCGCCGAGCCGAGCCGGGAGGCAGCCTTACCCCAGAAAATCCCTGTGCTCCAGCAGCTGCCGCTCGGGCAGGCGGGGGATTCCTTCGTCCATGGCTGGCGGCGGCCGCTGTCTCGTCGCTGCTCTCGGTCGAAGCCGTGGGATGCTGCGAGCGGTCCCTGCAGATCCGCGGGTGGCTCTGTGCACATGCAGCCTCCGGCCCCGCTCTCCCGTGCAGCGGCCAAAGTATGCGACAGCACGGCTCGGCTCGGCTCGGCTCGGCTCGGCACGGCTCTGCCCCCCCCCGCTGCCTCCGCCGCTCCCCTTGCCCGCCTCGCTCCCGCTGGCCGCTCACACGCCCGCCGCGCCGCGCCACGCCGAGCCCAGCCAGCCCGCGGGGCACGCGCGCCGCCAGCCAGCCCCGCACCCGGCTCACGTGCGGCGCGCGCCGGGCGGGCGGGGGGGGCGGGGCCTGGGGCGGGGCCCGGGGAAGGGGGGGCGGGGAGGGGGGAGCCCCCGGCGGGCTGCGGAGGGGAGGGGAGGGGACGGGGGGAGGTCCCCGCCGCCGACCCCCGGGGCCGCCCTGCGAGAGGCCGGCTTCCCCTGCGCGCCTCTGCCGCCGCGCTTCGGCCCTGCGTTTTGATGTTTTAATGTGTTTTTTTTTTGTTTGTTTTTGTTTTTTTTTTTTTTAATTTTGGAGGGTTTTGTTTTTATTGCATTATTTTATTTTATTGCATTGTTTTCTTGCATTATTTTATTATTTTATTTTATTATTTTTTATTTTATTATTTTATTTTATTATTTTATTATTTTATTATTTTATTTTATTTTATTTTATTTTATTTTATTTTTTAATTTTAATTTTATTTTATTATTTTTATTTCCTTTTATTTCATTTTTTATTATTTACACTTTCTGTTATTTTCCCTTTTCAAGCGTGCCTTTCCCCTGTCCCCATCGCTGCTGCCATCCCCCCCCCGCCGCACATAATCCCTCCTCACGCCGCGCACAGGGCCGCCAACGTGACCCGACCTCCCCCCGCCACCGCCCCGCGCCCCCCCGGGGCCCGTGTGCTCGTGTCGCTGCCCCCCGTGCCCCCCGCTCCCCCCGGCCGTGCCGCAACGTGCGGGGCCCAGGCCGTGCGGGGGGGGCGGCGGGCGGGGAGGTGCCCGCCGGGAAATGGCAGCAGCACGCAGGCAGGCAGGCAGACAGACGGGCAGACAGACAGACGGGCTGACACACGGGCACACGCACGCGTGACTCGTGATTTTTTCACGCAGGGGCTGCACGAGGGGCCGGGAGCGGGGAGGGCTCCGCAGAGGGGCCGCAGGCTGCAGCCTCCTCTCCCGGCCGGGAAGCAAGCGGCACTGCAGGCTGGTGCAGCTCCTTCCCCGGCAGCCTGATGGCATTTTCACGTTGCCAGTGCCACGAAAACGGGCTAAAAATAAACCGGGCGTCGCACGCCTGGAGGTGTTTGGGGGGAGAGGTCCGAGCCGCTGCCGCTGGGAGGGGGGGGAGAGCTGCGGCCCTGATCCCTCGGGAGGGGGAATTTTGGGGCTGCGGGAGGAAAGGGGAGCTTGTGGGGTGCCTGCTTTTCCTAACTGATACGAGGGATCAGGGGGGAGCACTTCTGGAGCACCTCCTCGTGGAGCACCTGGAGCATCTCTGCCAGCTTCATCCTCTCTGGGACAACCTGCAAATGTTCAAATTACAGCAACAACCTCCGGAGCGAGACTTAGCTTCCAGGAGGAGAAATCCTGATTGTGGGATTCCTCTAAAACCGGGTGGGAACGGAAGTCGAAAATGATCAAAAGATGCAAAACATGATCTGAGACAGCTGGAGGCCTTGCAAGAGAAGTTCAAGCAACATCTGGAAACTTCTAAGAGAGGTTTATAAGAGGTCACCTGCAGACAAGGATAAAAGGCTTCAGTGTCTAGGGAGAGTGCAAAATTCTCCTGGAAGAGTCCCAGTTTAAAATGGCAAGATGGATCAAAGAGGTGATCAGCAGCATGACCATCACGGAAAAGAATGTTTTTCAGAACATAAGCGGCAGAAGAAAAGCTTTGACCAATTTACAAGCTGAGACGAACCACAGCAAAGAGTTAAGAAGCTGAAAAATCACTCGGAAAAGGAAATCAGAGGTTTGCAGGTCACCACAGGGCAAAAACAGCCTCCTGCTGAAGACAAGGGCTAGCTAGAGAACCGCTGACCCAAATGCTTGCCACCATTTTCAGCCTAGGAGGAAGGAATCAGAGTGCCTGTCCCAGCTGAGTCATTGCAAAGGCTGCCCTCTGAGGAGACTCCATTTCGGAGGTTTATTCAAGTCAGTCAATAACCACAGTGTAAGGGAATGAATGCCTTCGAGATACAGTGCCTAGGAGCACTGTATTCATGAAGGTATTGACAAGGACTTTTGGGGTAAATTGGACATCAGCCTATGTGTAGATTTTCACTTTTGGGATGACCAAATGGAGACCAGGGAAAAAATCAAAATGAGAGCAGACGAAAACTGGGTCGAAAAAGAGGTCTGTCTGTCCTGGTGTCCATCAGGAGATGCCTAGGGAGGAGCGATTGAGCAGAGTCTGTGTGAAAGGAAAGCTCCCCATCCCCCAGATCTCAGGGGCCCACGGTGCAGAGACTTCCTGAGCCAGAAGCGATATCTCTTAATGTGTTTAATGGGAAGCCAAAGACACGGTGAGAAGCAGAGGAGTTTGCCAAGGTGCTTAAATCATTGGTTGCAGCAGAGCATGAGGCCAGGAAGCAGACACTGGTGAGAGGCTGGTCAGTCACCGGCAGGCCTGTCAGCGAAGCTAGTAACAAGAGGAAGGAGAGAACTTTCCATTTCAGACTGCCACGCATACCTGAAGAATGTAAAACAAGGGAGACGGCAGCCATGCAGACACACAGCTGAAATCTGAAGCAGAAATTAAACAACCTGCTGATAAAACACCTGCTGAGGGCAGGTGGTGGGCTGGGAGGAGACACAAGGTGCAGCAAGGCTTCTGCAGCACTGGGTGAGAGCAGGATGCCCAGCCAGCTGCGGCAATGGGGTTACAGCCAGCCTGGAGGGGCAGCGATCAGGGCCCGCTACTGTTCAAAACCAATTCAAAACAAAACAAAACAAACTACATGAGGGAGGTTGGTCACTGAGGCAGTCCTAGGCCATGGAACCCCATGGCCTGGGTGATATTAGAAACAGCCCAAACTCTATGAGACCAGGCAAGCTGGAGTGGTATTTGGGCTACCACTGACCAAGCTGATCAGCTCAAGAGGAATGGTGGTGACAGGAGAGCACAGACACATCCAAACCTGGGAAAGTCAGATCAACGAAACAGAGGCACTGGAGCAGAAAGTCAGGTGTGATGGGGGGCAGGCCAGTCCTCAGAGCCGTGTGGGTGTAACTGCATGATAAACACCAGGAACTGTGCTGTCAGTTTGGAAATTCCCTTTAAAGATGTGTCTCAAGTGAAGCAAACTGTTTGAAGGTAGCTGGGCTGCAGTAAAAAGCTGCCCTGCCTCCTGGGGCAGTAAAATTAAAGGTGGCTCCAGCCTGAGGCCACTTCCAACCCTGGCTGGTGGGAGGTCTGAAACCTGCCTGGAGACCTGGGGCCTGTGGGTGTGAAACAGAAGCAACCCCCATCTGTCTGCTAGAAGTTTTGCAGGAGCAGCAACCAGGAACAAGTAAAACAACCCCTCCCCCCCTACCCCCCCCACAATTCCCCCTCTGCAGTCACTGCCAAGAAGCTGTGTCCGTGAATGACAATACCCTTGGGTTCAGCTTGGTCACTCGCAATGCACCTCAAAGCTGTGCATTGGCAGCAAAAGTGGAGCTGGAGGATGAGGAAAATTGCTTTCTCAGCAAAGCCTGATCATCTGGTGCTCCAGTGATGGTTGGGCCTTATGTAACACACCAGCTCTGCTGCAGAGGCTGGTGGGGAAGGTATGTCACACCACGCCATCAGGAGGCCTTGAATGGCCTCAGCCTTTCAAGAGGTCTGTTGCATTTATGCTATTTATGGCTGCACGCTGAGACCTTTGAACAAGAAGTGGTAGGTGCAGTTACACATGGCTGGTGATAAGTTCAAGGCTGGCAGCCTGTAACTGGTCCCAAAAGAAAAGGGAGCTGTTCCAAAAGCCCGTAAGTTACCTCTGCCACACAGCTGGTGATGGGGAATTTCCACTGAAACAAAGAAAGCCCTGAGACTTTGTGGAGCTGGCCCTCTCCCCAGCCACTCACGGAGGTACAGGTTGGTAGGACTCTGCTCCTGTTACAGAAGGTTTGTTTGTAGATTTGTTAACATTGCAAAACGCTTGCACAGGTAGGGTGACAGAGGGAGAGCATTTCAGTGGCCAACAGAAAGAGTTTTAGCAGTTTCAACTAGTGCAATTCTTCCCAGTGGTTCAATTTGCAGATAAGTTGTGTTAGTATTTGCACAGGAGGAACACCATAGTAAGGGCAAACTGTGTATCCCCGCTATAGCTCACTCTGTGGGTTTAGGAATCCCAATTGCAGTTTGCCCAAGCATAAAGAAAAATGTCAGCTTTGCCGCTGCACATTGAACTACACATAAGGGCACAAACAGAGTAGCAGTGGTGCCTAGGCCAGGCAGCAGCTCTGGGGCTAAATGCAAGCAACGTCAATGATTCTTAAACAGGATGGATGCAGAGAAGGAGATGCTTGTTTCCTCTCTTACAAGTTGAAGGTGTGTAAATGCTTCTAGTTCACCCAAGGGGACTGAGGAAGGGCGATGCCAGAGAGGGAACATGGGCTCCCAAACCAGCCTGTGTAAGAAGGTGCTTCACAGAAAGCATCTCTGTAGCTAGAAAGTGAGCTGGGAAACCCAGTTGTCCTGAAACAAGGTATGCTTCTGGAGTACAACAATGTGTATCCTTGGAGTACCAAGGGAAAAGCATTCTGTTCATGGTGAGAAAGTTTGGAGTTAAAGATGAAATACTGCATAAAAGTTACAGTGCATGGAAACAACCTGTGGAGAACTCTTTTCAGTGATGACTGGAGCGGGAGGTTCTGAGATTATTGTTTTAAAACTGGCAAATGTTTTGAACTGTCCTGAATGTCTATACATTTCAAAAAACAAAAAAAACACACACACACAAAAAAAAAACAAAAAACAAAAAACAAAACAAACAAAAAACAAACAAACAAAAAAAAAAAAACAAAAACAAAACCAAAAAACTTAGCTAAGCTAAGGGAACAATTCTACTGGGCAAGATTCAGGAAGGTCATTGAGAATGTGTGCAGATTAATGCCCCTATTGCAAATAACGGTCCCACAGAAACACACAGAGACACCATGAAGTAATGTCTGACAGAGTCATTTCATTAATGGACTGCATTGCCTGATGTTCTTGTGTTTCTGTCTGAAGTAGATTCTGGGAGCTGCAGACTATTTCACAAAATGCCCCGAAGCTTGTCTGTTAGGACACTAGTGCCAGATGTCCAAGCGAAAGACATTGTCTCCCTCCAAGTCCTAGGAGGTATGGCAGGATTGCCCAATGCTCAAGGGAGAAACACTGCATCCAGAACATTTCAACAGATCTGTGAGGTGGCTGGGATCCCTAAAACATCTCCATGTGACCACAGCCTGAAGGGTTGGTGGAATGTTTTTATGCAGGTTTGTAGTCAACTGGACTCCTCCTCAGAACTGCATCAAGTGGTAAGACCCAGCACATCCCAGTGCTTTCACATGCCTCAGGAGCAAAGCCCTTCTTCATCATTCTGGTGAAAACCTTAGGGCTCCAGCATGACGTTTTGTAGAGTTTTGGGAGAGGAACAAAGGGTTTTGGATCACGCATAGAGACACGTGGTCCAAATATATATACATATAGTTAGATAGCTTTTTTTTTTTTTTTTTTTTTAAGTGGATATCTGGGATATCTTACAGTCCTAGAAAAAACAGGGAGAGAATCTTAGAAAGGATAAACCTAGAGCAACATTGTAGGACTTGCCATGTAATTGCCTGTACTTGCCTGTAGTACTGACCTGGATATTTACGGTGATACACAGAGTACAGTGGGGTCCTGAAACAAAGTCCAGTGCTGCCCATTAGAAAATGCTCTGTGTAAAAACATATTCGAAAAGAAAATTTCTGGGTCTCACTCTTCCTCCACTCTTCTGTAATTGCAAAAGTAGTCATGAAAAGAGAGACTCCAGAAATCCTGAATGCACCTGGAGAGTGTGCTGCAAGTGGCTGTCTAAAAATAAATCAAGGAGCAGGAAAACTGAGAAAGGGGAGCAAAAATGCTTTGGATTAGTGATAGGAAAATACCTTGCTGCAGCGTATAGGGTAATTACAGATAAGTAAGAATGTGTCACTCATCACTTCTTGAATGATTTTCCCTCATTCTGTTTGGCTTGGTTTTATTAGAGCCTAGTCATTTAGAGCTCGTGCACAACAAAGGAGGGGGCTGATTTGGGGGCTCAGTCCCATCGCAAAAGAGCAAGACCTAGGCTCCTGTTGTACAAAAAAGTCATCCCCATTTAACTCATCTCCCAGCACAACCAGGCAGGCTCCACTGCTCAACCCAAAAAGCAAGCTTGCATTTTTATTATTACTTGCCCTTTTATGTGGATTAATATGATATTTCATGTTCTATTTTGGTTTTAAGCACGAACCTTTTCTTGGTGTAGCCAAAACCAATGCATCTCTTTGCTGGGGAGCCCCTAGGGTTTGACCATCCCATAACACTTGCTCTGCAGGATGGGACGGGAGCTGGGCGCTGGCAGTGGTTTCATGGCAAGTGCCTACAGTGGGACAGTATCTCCCCAGCTTCTGTGGGGATAAGCAGAGCAAAGGGGCAGCAGTAGCAGTTCCCTCACTCAGGTAAACTGTTTTTTAGCTTTCTTTCTGGGCCTGCCCACTGGAAGAGTTTCCTCAGAGCACTCAGATGCATCTCGATGCAGTGAAGCCAACAGCCAGTCAGATTTCAGATCTACAGCTCCATGTCTGTAGAGTTTGGGACAGCTGAGAATTGAACTCTTTCTCAGCAGAGAGAGGGAAAAAAAAAACACCTCAATGTGGTGTTGCTGTTTGTCACCCTGCTTGTGCTGCTGGCTGCTGAAGCCCTTATGATGTAGAAGCTGGTGGCCCTTTCCAGCCTGGTTCTGCATGCCCTGTGGTGCCTTAGGGATCTATAATCAACACTTTGATTATTAGGGTAAAATTGGTCATAAAAGGGAAATAGAATGAAATAAAATGAACGTGCAGCTATCAGCTTCTTTCAAGTTTAGCATGATCCATTTAAATTTAAATGGAAAATGTCACATAACTTATCTGTAACAGTTTAAAGCCCTAGATCGTATTGCCAACACCAGACAGTGGCATGCTTTAGCAGAAGTATGATGGGCATAAAGCCCTTTAATACGCACAGAAAAGCAAACCTCAGACACTCTGCTGCAAAAAAACCTTTGGGCCTAGCCAAAAAGGTGCAGAGCCAGGGGCAGGAGAAGCTGAGTGCTGCCTAATGCAGCCTCTCGCCACGTGACTTGGCATCTTTTTATCTGTTTCTGTGTGTTTCAAATGGCAGGAGTAGAAAACACCCCTCACAAAGGTGCTGTGAGGCAAATTCATGCACATGAAGCATTTTGACCTCCCCAGGAGCCATGCCCAGCTGTCACCACATGGTGACCTCAGGTGGGGGCGATCTCCTGAAGTCCCTTTGTCACAGCGATGGAGGAGCTCCGCTGGAGCACAGGATGCACTGCAGTTACTGAAAGCAAAATCTCTGGAGCTCACGGACTTTTTCAAGACGTTTTTATGCTCCTTACAGGTTATGACTGCAAAAAAATCCCCCCTCAGTGAGGACACTGTAGTGGTGCACAGCAATGCAGAAGCCCCATCATGTGTGGCTGGCATCAAAGCCCAGCATCCCCATGCCCTGGCGCCAAGGAGATGGGACAGCCAGCCCCTCTGAGCCCCCAGCAACAAACTCAGGCTGAGCCTGGCGTGGATATCAAAGCCAGGTAGACTCCTTCTCTCCCACCATGGGCAGCTGAAGGCCAGTGCCTCTTTCCTTAGGAGGAGGAAGCTTGTGTATGGGGCAGGAAGCAGCGATGGAACAGCCAGCTCAGGAAGGGGCCAGGGCCAAGAGTTTGTTTTTAACTTGCTTCTTGTTTATTTAAGCCCTGGAGGAAGGCGAATAAAAGCAGCCAGTGAAAGGGGCCGGTGGTGTTGCAAGCAGGGCTGGCTGCCTGTGGGGCAGCCCACTTCACTCGGCAGGGCCAGAAAACGCCTCTCCTGTGTTTTTCGCTGGAGCCAGGGTGTTAAAGACTGATATCCTGAGCCTGCTCCCTGGTACTGGGCTGGGGCTCAGCAGCACTCCTTTGAGAGGCTGCGTGGGGGTGTCCTGCCTGCCAGGCACTGAGTGGAGATGGGGGCTGTGAGGCTGCTGAAGGAGGAATCAAGCCGGGAGATTTTTGTCCTGGTTATTTTGTGCAGTGCAGGTGAATTTAACTTATTGCCCTTTGCACAGAGTCACGGATGGACTTGCACCTGGGGGCTGAAGAAGCCCTTGACTCTGCTGCCTGCTAGTGCTGCCTGTGCCACAGGGCTCACTGCTCCTGCCCTCACAGCTGCCATCTTGCAGACTTTCTGGCCCCACCAAGACACATAACACTGCCCACACTGTTGATTCTGCATGTGGGGCAGCACCAGGTTTTCAGCAACTTTCTCCAATGTTCACGTTTCCCTCACATCGCTCATGTTCCCTGCTTTGGGCTCCCACTGCATGCAGTTTCCTGTCCCACCAAAGCAGAGCTCAGTGGTGGAACAAGTGTCCTAGATACAGGCAAGAGGCAAATGGGTGCTACCTCCCCCCTGTCTGCAGCCCCACAGTGCCCCACAACCCCTATCTGTCCCCACCAGGTGCTACAGGAGGTCCCGGCTGCATAGAGCTGGCAGAGGGAGCCAGGATTGGGGTCATCCTGCATCTTCCAATTTTCATCACCTCCTCCTGTTAGTCTTGTCTTTAATAGTCCAAAAAGAGACCCTTGGTTGGACCAACACAAGCCCATGCATTTCAAAGAGCTCTAAGACATTTTTAGGATGAATTTCTGTAATTCTGTTCCCTTAAGAGAATAGATGGATATGCCCTAATCTAGTTGTAATTCTCCTTCCAAGTTTGCTTAAAAAGTAAATGAAGACATTACAAAAATCCAGCTGACCAAAAAAACCAGCTCAGGCCAGTCATTTCAGGCTAAACTAATGCAATTATCATTCTTATCCATATTGTCATGCAGTTAGTCCCACTGAGCCTAGCGCTCAACTGTCCTGATTTTTCATCATAAATTCTCTTTGTTCCTCTTCAAGTATTACTCCTGATTAAGGGCTGTGATTTGAGAAACTTAATGTCATATTTTAAAGGGACAGTTGATTTTTATTTTACCAAGTTTGTTTTGTGTGGATAAATTCACGTTACATTGTCATATTTTTGACTCTTTTTTACTTTTTGGTTTCTTTTGTGGATACTCTTCTTAATTCTTCTGAAATATCATAGAGCTTGTGCTCTCAGCAAGGGAGATAAATGCGCTTGCAGGTGTTGCTCTGCATGGGGAGGAGAGGTGAAATGGAAGCAGGAACCAGGAATGCAAATTCCTGCTGCAATTTGGGTCACACGTCCAAAGGGAATTATCATTCCTCACATGCTTTCTCACACAGCAGGACACGGGAATGCAGGGATTGCTGCCTTGGACCAGGCTCCCAGCTTGTCTGCTCCCCTGTCTTGTCTCTGAAGGTACCCGACTGCCGAGTGCCATAAAACCAGAACAAGGAGCGCTGAACGGCCAATTATCACTTGCCTATAGGAAAAACATTTCCTAACCTTAGGCATTTGTCTTGTCCCCTGAAGAACTTCGGTGTATATCTATTTTGCATTATTATCTCAAATGAGGTAACCCATACCCACAACCGATATAAATGCCCATGCATTTTTCTGACCTCCTGAATATCTTGGCAATCTCCTGTGGCAGTAAATCCCAGTCTTGCAACAAGCCACCAAACACATCCCCATTTCTCCAGCCATTTGCTGTTCATTTTTAAAATCAAATCAAACATTCCCATTCCCTTCTACTGAGCAATAATTTAGATTTTCTTGTGCCAGCCTCCCTTGGGCTTTTCTGTCTCTGTCTGTTTTGGTCAGTCAGCACCACCTTTATTAGTATTCCCTTCCACCCCCGGGTCCACCTTTACACAAGAGCTTTCCCATCATCTTCAGCAGGAGTCTCTTTGGTCTTTGATGCACAAAACGCTCTGCCCTCCTGGACATCCCTGCTGTTGATTCACCAGAACTGCAGATGTGGGATGAATTATTTTGAGGTCTGGGCAAACTGAGTCACACTCTAGATACAACTGTGCTGAGATCAGGAGCTGTCTCAGCTGTGTTGCTGATAAGATTCAATCTTTTTACTGTGATCCAGGCCAAGACTACAGTGGGCACCTCAGCCAGGGCCTTGTTACACCATCTACCATCTTCTGTTTCACCCTGGCAAGGCCAGACCTCCTCCCTCACCATCCTTGTGGCTCTCAGGAGGCTTCCTACCATATTGAAGCCATTGACCTGTCGGTGCCAGGATGGCTAACACAGCTGCACAAAGCCTTGCTTGCACCAGAAATCTAATTTTGCAGTAGAAAGATGTACCCCCAAGAGCCCCTGGCTGTGAGTTGTAGTAAAGACAGTGGTGAGTCTGCTCTTGGTAGTAATGGCTGGTAGAATGGATATAAAAGGAAAAACCAAAGTAGGAGAAGGATTTAAAAAGCAATTACAACTGTCAGAGAGGCACACACACAAAAAAAAAAATTAGCAAGACATGTTTTTATGGCACTTCAAGAGCAATGGGAGCAAGGGCTCAGTTGACAGCATCTCTTGGAAGGTGCCTGGGAAAGCAAAAGCAGATCACTCAAGTTTCCCCCGTTCAGCTATGCCCTGTACCTGCCCAGAGGTGATCTGGGCCCTGGGGGCCATATGAAGCTTGCAAGAAGCTGCCAGAAACACTACTGCCACTACAGAGCACTCCCTTGTGCTACTTATTTGGACTGCTTATGGATTCAGGAGACAAGGTTGTTTTTCTTTCTCCTTGTAGTTTTAGCTTAAGGTTTGATACAGTGGACATCCAGGGCATGGCTGCCTGTGACTGTGCCTATGTAAAGTGGCTCGTGCTGGCAGGAGGCAGATGACAGACAGTCAGAGATACTACTGCCATAATTTTAAGGCTGGGTGAACATGCTGCAGCTGGAACAGCACTAAAAATGGGCATTTGTATGCCCTTTACAGACAGCTGTATGATAGGCAGTGCTGGTAGGGTTACTTGCTTCTGAAGTTATTCAACACATCCCATTATATGATCCCATTTTCAGTCAACTAAAGCTTTGTCAGATTTTTTGAGGTGATTTTTCCATGCTGGATGTCTGCCTCAAGCTGACTTTTTTGAGGGAAAGATTCATCCAGACTGGTTTGGCCAGCTCCTGGCACCCAGTGCAAGAGGCAGGGGCAGGAGAATCTGTTTCACACCACACCAAGCGTTTCTGGTGACCTTTTCACTGAACAGCTCTAGCACACCCCTGCTTTGGAGCAGGGATTTGAAATTTGGCAAGAGGGACAGATGTTGTGTCAGGGATTTGCTTTTTGTTTTCCATAAGCAAATTTGTTCTGCTTGGTCAAGTTTTAAATCCTGAAGGACAGTGAAGGAGCTACAGCTTGCCTGTGGTCACCAGCCTGCGTATCTACTGTGCCGAGGAGGCCACTTGACTGGCTGATGGGCAAAGGTCCTGGTGGCCATCAGTGGCAGCTGTGGCTCAGTATAGGCAGGCACGGAGTGAAATGACCTTTTGGCCACCCAGGGTTTGCATGACCAGAGCAGGAACAGCCTGACTTGAATGTGGTAGGGGAAACGCTGACTTGAAGGCATCTCTGGCTTGCTGCATTGTGCATCTTGGTATACAGCCCTGCTAATGAGCCATGGTGCTGTCAATACTGTGTGACACCATGGGATTTCTATCTTTTTTGTGACTTGAAAAACTACACCCAGAAAGCTGTATTAGAAATGATTATAATCACACAGTCAAATATTGAGAAGTTTAGAAGTGCCAGGAATGAACTGACCTGTGCAAATTCAATTCACTTTCCAAAACTGGTTTAAAAGAGATATCTGTCACTACTTTCTTCATCCTACACAGCTGGCCTACACATCTGAAGTTTCACATAGTTTTAGTTACGGTGTATTGATAACCCACAGTCTTTTGTTGCTTTTTCAATATAGCTTCAACCGGAAGTGTTTCAAATCAGTTGAGATTTCACAAATGTACTGTTGCTGTGTATCCTAAAAGCAATACTCCTTCTTGCAGCTTGTGCAGCAATGGCATGAAAGAGATGTTTAGGACTGAGAACCAATTTTTGCCATTTGCCCGCCAGCTTTTCTGTGGATGTCTGTGAACCTGCAGGCTTGTGCAGAAGGAGCCTGGCTCTGTGATACACCACACCATGGGGTGGCACAGGATATTCGGTGTGTTCTTGGCCACATACACCGACCCCATCATAATTGTCTAATACACCAGTCTCTCCCTATCATCTGATCATTGCCTGTACCAAGACCCACATCAACTGATATTTATAAAAGAAATACATCCAATAATTTTAACAGTAACAGTGCTATGTAAGGGGGCAACCGAAGTTTCTACAGCATACTATTTCTAATACTGTTAATTCTTCCACAGTGAGATGTATGAATGCAGTAATGAATGATCTTACTCTAAAGGGACTTGGCTGGGCTCAGATGGCAGGAATACATCCTGTGGGATGGCCATAAATAGCCCGTATGGCCTTGGACAGACTGTGACCCAGCACAGGTATGTTTCAGGGTCACTTTGCAATGGCATTGCTTGGAGATAAGCACCTGAGTACTCTGGTGGACCTGCAGCAATAAGGGTCCTCAGGAAAGCCCAGTTTTATAGAAGTCATTTGTTCTGTGGCTCAGTTCATCATTTCAAAATGGCAATACAAGCAAATCCTTGGTCTTTCAGGGGCACCTTATCAGGCTGTTGACTAATCCTCCTGCCAGACTAGGTGCTTTGGTCTTCTCATGCTGTGGGACTTTCTACAATAAGAGAGGGATGGGAGAGAAGGTGGAGCTTTCCTGAGGGTCAAGTCCACAACTGCAGAATGAGGTTTCCTGGAATGAAGGACCACTGCAGCCACTCCATGTGCTCTGCATGCCTAAACCACAAGGATGTGCATGCTATGAGAAAAGCCCTGAAGAAAGCACTTGGCCCAGCCCCTGCTCCCTCTGCAGAAAGACTGGGGGAAGAGGAGTTGCTGCATTCTCTCAGGTCCTGACAGGCTCTGATAGACTGCTACTGAATAAGAAAGCCAATGGATGCAGTGAGCTTGAATAAGCAGGAGCAAGGTAAGACAGGGCCCTATTTTAACACAAGTCCATAAAGGAATGGGTGACAACCAAATAATGCTAAGAAATGCAGTGGAACTCAGGCTGGAGGGAGTGACAGAACAAGAGAGCTGTGGCCACTGTGTCTTTGGGTCTACCATGTTTATTAGAAGATATCAGTCTTGTTTCATTAATAACAGTTCTCCTTTTATTTAGTGTACTACCCCGTATGTTTCATGGTTATTACCCATGGAAGCCCAAGGGGTTTGCACAGGTGAGGCGCTTAACTGTCCTATGTGTAGTCAGTTCTGTGCATAACACTGACACGAAGTGAGAGGAGTTTGCAGCTAATCAAAATGCTACACTTTAAAATAATTTTTACTAATTACTAATATTTAGCAGCACTATTTTAACTGCAATTTCCATGTTCCATGGGGATTTGAACTCTGCTAATTTCCTACTAACTCTCTTGGCACCATTTAGCACATCAAAATGACCATGAAATTGAAAAACCTTAGTCATTTCGCTTCTCTAGAAATTTGTGCTGGCAGTAACAGGAAAAATATTTAGTAAAGCAAAAATATGACCAAATTCAGGCCCTTCCTCCCCTTTCTCCCCAAAAAGCAATTGTGCTATAGTTCTGTCTGACCTGGAGGAGCACGGGAGCTGCTCTGGCCACAGGCTGAGTTGCCCTGTAAGGCTGGGCAGTGAGCTAGTGCTAAATGGTGTTCTCTTGGCCACAGAGTGAGTCAGTATCTGTCAAAATTGGTATCCTGATCTTCTAATTCCCACTCTTGGCGCTGGCCACTGGAACAGAGCTACGACCCCTGTGCAACATCAGACACCAAACACTGGCAGAATGAGTGCTAGACCCCAAGTGTGTTGTTTCCTGGACTCCTGCTCTGCTTAGCAGACCACGCTCCCTGTTCCTGTAAGACAGAAATGTTCTTTAAAAAGGGTGAAAAAGAGAAGAGGAACATGAGACTTCTGTTTGAAATTGGGCATTTGCAGCATCCCCAAATAATCACAGCAATACAAACACACAAATAACATCCGTTCATGAATTTGCAAGAAAAAAATGTGCAGTTATTTAGCAATAAAATCTTTCAATCAGCCCCTGACAATCACTCTGAAAAATTGCATAAACATTCAATCCAAGAAAAATAAAAAATGCATCTTTTTTTTTTTTAACTAAAAGGGAAGGCTTGCATCCTTTCAGCAAATGCTTGACAGATCAATGTCAACTCTCATTCATTCGCTGCTTTTAACTATTTGAGTTTGTTCCCCTTATTTGGGTCTTAGCCACCCACCTTTGTTCTAGATGCTTTGATTAAACCAATTCTGGGTCTTTCCTGAGAGTGCTGGACACAGTGCTTTCTGGTCCTCTGTTGCACACCCAGCATCTCACACCTTGCCCCGCACAACTCCACCCCTTATACCCCCACTCTGTCTCCCTGTTTACAAGCAGTGTGTATCCAGAAGTTGTGTTACTGCCCCGGCCCCACGGCTGCATAACTTGCTGATGCTGTGCACACCACGTAACCTTTCCTTGCCTGAGCCCCCTGTCCATTATGGCAACAAGGATGCATCAGTCTTGGTGGGATGAGCCTAGCAGCAAGAATTTGTTCTTCTGTGTTTGCTTTCCCCTCTTGTAAACTGAGCATCATAATACTTTCCTAGATCAAAGGGGGTACGGTGAGAAGTAAATAATTAATGTATGTAAAGCACTTTGAAAGATGAAAGATGCTATATAAATACAAAGTATTAACTACAAAAAAACACAGCCCTGGTTACTGATGTAACCCTCCGGTTTATTCTGGAAGAAATGCATGAAATCTAAATAATTGCCACTAACAAATTAAGAGTTAGATTATGCCAAGCCCTTTAAAAGAGCTGAGGAGGCAACTGAAAGTCTTGCCTCCTTCTGTGGCTGAGTTAAGGCTTCTGTATGAGCAATGGGAGCTTAACAGGAATTTGGACAGTAGGGCAATTCCTGGATCACCAAATCATCTCAAGCAATCATGTCAAGTGGAATAATTCAAAAATTGATACTGCACTGTCCTGAAACAAGTTATGTTTTGTGCTGTTACCCAGCTTCACTGCTCCAATAGTTAGAAACCTTCTTCTGGTTTCCAAACGAAATGTACTCATGGCCAATTTGTATCCATTTGTCCTTGTGCCAACATTGTTTTAAGCTTAAGATATTTATAGACCTATCGTCTCCTCTCTGACCTTTAATTTTGTTGTATTGAACACGACAATCCCTTTCAGCTTCCTGCTGTTAATTAGGGTCTCCAGCCCCCCACCAAGCACCCTACCAACATGTTGTTATGATTGTTGCAGCCACATTCCATCTTTCTTGAACAGAGGTGAATAAAGCTGTGTGCAGCCTCCTCATAGGGTCCACCAGCACTTGTTCTCTGTCATTGGTCCTTTCCAGGCCCTGTTGGATGTGCCTGATACAGCCTCTATCACATTCACCTTTTTCATGGCTGTGTCACATTGCCATTTCATAATAATCCTGTGATCAGCCAATGTGCTTGAATCTTTCACTGGCTTTTTGTTTTCCCAGAGAAATTCTGACACTTGAGCCTTATGTGCCAAACCTTACATTTGGCACAATTGGATTTTGTCCTATTTCCATTGTTCCCATCCTCAAGGTCATGCAGTTCTTCCTGTTTGATAGGCTGGAGCCTCTGGTGTATTGACAAGCACTCGCATTTCTGTGTCATCGGGAAATTTCATGATGCACTCCTCCCTCTTTTGTGTGACAGGCAAATACTAACCAAAAGCAGTCCCCAAGTGGGCCTCATATAATTCCACTAGCAACTAGCTTCCACGAACAGCACATCTTGCTTTCATCTCCCATGCTGCTCTGTCTCACCTATCTTGCAGAGATGGTTGAGGTTCTTCCAGAAGGAAAGATGATACAAGTCTGTAGGGCCTGCCGGACAGAACCAGTGCTTTAAAAGAGGTTGTGTTCCCTTGGGGACATTGCAAAAGAGAGTCAGAGAAGTTGCAAAGCCCTGACATTTCATAACAATGCTAAGCCAAAAAGATATAATGCTCAGAGTAACTTTGGATGGGAAGGAATATTCTTCAGCATCTGGTGGAGCATATGCTGTCATTCTGGCGGTGCAGAAAGACCCATGTCCTCAAGAACCCTTTCACAGAAAGGTCACCAGTCTGAGGACACCAGGCCATGCTGTTATGGCTGATCAGAGGGAAACCTAGCCTGGCGAAAGGTAGAGAGTGAGACAAGGGTTGGATGGCTGTTTCAGGGAGAGGGTGGTGGGAAGAAGTCTGGTCCATAATCTGCTATCACACAGCTCTGGCCTCTGTTGTGCATACGATAAAGAGTAGGCAGCTTTGACCTTTTAAAGAGGTGATTTAGAGATGGTTTGCATCAATGCATCAATGAAGAAAGAGAATGGCTACCGATGAGTATCCTTCAGGCTTTTTTTTGAGGCAGAAGATTATGGCACAGTATGTAAACAACTCTTCAGTTTCTAGGACAAACTCAGAGGGAGACAGGAAGAAATGAACTCTGATATACTCATTTCTCCTGTCTCCAAGGCAGATCATGGGCTCTGTTTTTGACCTAGCCAAGAGCTAGGGGGATGTCTTGTCCATGCCAGAGTCAGCAACAAATTTTGGTTGGGCTGAAGATGTCCATTCTAGTGCTGAGGTGCTTCATGGATCCAAAGGTGACTCTCTGAGGAAAGCCAGACATTAGTGTGGGGCCTGGCTGGAGGAAGGTCACGACCATTTGCTTCTGAAAGACTGAGACCTCTTCAGCAAGCTCCACTCAGGAGCACAGACCGGACCTCTTGGGCAGTCAACGCCTTCCAGAGAGACCCAAATGTGTATTTCAGGCAACTGCAGTGCCTGTGAGTACATCAGACCTTGAAGTATGGTTGGAGCAGAGAATAACTCAGTGAGACTACCTCAGTGCCAGCATGAGACCTTGAGCCAGCTGCAGAAACAAAGCCCCAAGTGTCTGTGAGTGCCAGAATGTCTGAAAAATGAGATACATATGCATATGCACTACAAAGTTTGTCCTGGATCTGTGGAGAGAGCACCTTATTAGAGCTGCCTGTAGCATTACACTAACTCAGAAGAACTTTGTTTTTCATGTGTCTCTTGAAAAAATGACTTTCTAGTTTTACTACAAAGCTTTGACTGCACGGGACGAACTGAGGATGTTTGACACCCGCTGCCATGAAGGAGAGCTCCTGGGCTCCTGTGCCGACTGATCCCTCCATCGTGGCTGTGCATCCCACCTGCAAAGCCGGAACTGAGTAAAACAAGAGCTTCGGCAGGCTTTAAATATCATTGCTACACGAGGTGGGATTTTTTGCTGCCTGTCCTTCCCCTTCTCTGTGGACTCCCTATTTGGGAGGGATGTAAACCCAGAGAGCTGAACAGTGAGAGCTATGCCTTGCTTTTTTCTTTCAAGTCATCTTCACGCTGTACAGAGACAGACTCAGTCCTGCATCCAAAGCTCCTATTCCTGCAGTTGCAGCATTGTATCGGTTGCTTGACTTAAAATAGTAATAAAAATCCAAATTTCCACTTTGTGTATCTAGAAAATAAACCAGTGGTAGCCAAACGCTGAAGCTGTGTTGGTAGCAGAGGAGAAGAGCAGCAGAAGATGCCACTGCACCTTGTCCATGGCAAGGACAGGGGTTGCCCCATCCTGGAGGTGGGACACCACCACAGGGTTTCTGGCCCATGAGGCTGCTCCAGCCTCATGCCAGCACCAATTTCCTCAGGACACAGGAGGAGACTGAGTGGCTCGTAGCTCTGCTTCCCCTCTGCTTGTTTGTCCACCATGGGGTGCAAGCAGTGAGGGATTGCCTGCTGGGATTTGGGGGGAGAAGACTGTGGTTTCTCTGGGTGGGTTTCTTCAGGGTAAAATTGAGATCAGCAGCCTTGGAGGGAGATGTTGCTGCCTGCAGTGCTGGTTGTGTCCCAGGACTGTCATGGTCCTGACATTATATGGCAGCTAAAGGCTGCAGTTGCCTGCTCCAGGAGAAAATCCCCAGTGGGGATGGTGGGGCTTTTCTAGGGAGAGCTTTGAGCCTCCATGGCATGCCACATGCCATTGGGACCATGCTATCATACATCTCCTAAGCTTTGCCTTCACTGGGAAAAGATGAGACCTGTGCCTTTAAGTGGAAACAATTTGTGCTATGGGACCAATATAACAGCTATTAATGAGACTGATTCATATTGAGGTGTGACAGGCGTGGTCCTACTGCAGAGGCTTCTTTCTTCCTCTTGCAGGGTCAAGCTCTTCCATTTCATCTCCTTCATTAATAAAAAGAGCAAGCAGGAGCCCTCGTCCTTCCCCTGCAGCCCTGTTCACAGCATAAAGACAGAGACAAGCTCCCTTGCTCTTCTGGGCATTGCCTAACATGGCAGCTTGAGCCCTGCTGCGTGCGTGTGTGTACACATCCCCGTGAGCACATCCAGAAACAGACCTAATCGTTATCCGCAGCCAGAGCATGAATAAGAGGATTTGCCTCCCTTTAAGCAAGTAATAACACCTGGTGAGAAGGACTAGTGACCATTACATCTCATGAGTGCATTTTGACAGACAATAGCCTCTATGAACACACTTTGAAGAAAGGCAAGCTTTAGAGAGAGCACAAAGCATATTTGTAAACTAGCCTTCCCTCATCTCCAAACTCCCTCACTCTGCTTTGGGAGATGTGAAGGACTCCAGGCTGGTATAAATACTTGCCAGAGCATAGAAATGTGCACACTGAGCCGCAGCAGTTAGCTTTACATGATGTCTCTTTGTATCACATCTTCTTGCCTCTTATTGCTCCAACCCAGTTTTGAGGGACTGTCAGCAGCAGCACTCAAGGACCCCACTGCAAGCCTCATACAGAAACTCGATAAAACATGGCTTCCACCCCAAAGAACCTGTAATAATAGTAGAAGGCAAGACAGAAACAATGAGATCATTATGGACAGTGTAATTACTGGTAAGTTTTCTATGGGAGACCCCTGGAAATGCTTGGGTCACTATTTGGACTCAGGGAGCCCTAGCTGGAGGTGAGGAGCGTCAGGCACAAGGCACCTAAAGGAGCTTCAGCAAAAGAGAAGCCTTAGGAATGTAAGTTGGTTGTAGTATAGTCATTGTGGAGGGTGCAAGATGCAATGTTTTTCATCTGCAAGAAGGTCTGATTTCTTTCATATGCACAGATTTACCTGGTGGTCAGGTGTGATTGCTGGAGGGAGTAAAGTGCATTGTTAAGTACACAGCTGCTGAGTATAGAGTAACCTCACATAGAACATCTCCTCCTCTACTGCTTTCACATCTGTCACCCCATCTGGGTAACCTGAAGTGCTTCACACCTTGGTCTTATTCCTAGTAATGCCAAAAGGGCATATGAAGCACACATGGGGAATAATTCAGGTTGGACAGGACCTCTGGAGGTTTTCTGGTCTAACCCAGTACTCACAGCAGAGCCAACAGAGACACAGAAACATGAACTGTCCTCAAAAGAGCGTGCTGAAAACAACTTTCACCTCCAGATGACCCTGAACTTTAAAAATGTTCATGTCAGAAGACAGACTGAATTGCATGTGTCAGACCCATTTCTAATTGGCGTTGTCTTTTCTGTAATTGCACTTTCAAGAGCTAGATATTATTATTACCTGCTGTCAATGTGCATCAGCTTTCGGAAATCACAGCAGCTGACTTTATACCTCTGCTCATAGGAAGAACCTCTTTCATCATTTGTTTTAGACGGGGAGCCCTCTGTTTTCCTGTTACTTAGCAGGAGGAGTCTGGTTGACTCTGGTTGAGCTTTGGGTGCCTGATGGAACACCAGCAAGGCTTGATCCAACTCTGTGGCTCATGGCTGCTCTTGGGATGAAGGGAGCCAAATGCCCTGTGGTTTGCTGGGTGACACGGCGAGCCTGTCCCAGCCCTCATTCCTCCCGATCGCTGCTGCTCTGGGTTTTTGAGCTGCAACACTGCAACTGGCACTCAGTCGGGCTGCTGGTGTCTTGGAGAAATAGCTGCACAAATGTGATTACGTGGGAGTGAGTGCACATATGTGTCTGCACGGGCTGAGCCTTGCCAACCCCCCTTTATTTGCTGTGTAAAAATTGCAGCGGAGAAAAATCCAAGGTTTCTGGAGCCCCGTGTAATGCTATGTGCGCTCTCAGGCAGGAGAAGAAATAGGAAAGACTGTGTCATTGCAAAGCTGAGGCCAGATCCTGCCATTTCTGCATCTGACGTCGTGTGTGCTGTTTGACTTCTTGTCATCGTCACCCGGTTTGTGCTGCCTTTTGGCAGAGGAGAGAACAAGAGCAGGCAATGTTTCACAGAGGACAGTGCCTGGCTATGGAAAAGCTGTGCAACATGACTCATTTTGTGTAAAGGACGCTGAAATTACAACTGCGTGCCACATGAGAGATGGTAGCTGGGCTCAAATCAGAAAACATCCTCATCCAGGAAGGGTATTCAAGCATGTGCTTAATTTAAGAACATACTTAATCAGGGCCTCTGGGCATAAAAGGGTAATGATTATTCTTGTGTTGCTGAGAAAATCCAAGTGACATCCGGAAGATGTATTACTCTGGAAAATTTAGTGTTATTTCAGTGTCCTCATTTAATCTTTCAATTTCTAAAAAAGTAATTCTTCTAATTTCTCATTGCTATCCAGTACTGTGAATTCTTTCACAGCTGTTTTACCCTAGATTGTTAATGCCAAGTGGAATCAGCAAATACAATCTGGTTCAGATAATAATTATGGAAGATCAATCCTGCATCCGACACTTTTCTCCGTCCCCATTAAACTTCCCAGCATGTAAGACATGCACGCTTGGCTCTGCAAGGAAGGCCAGCCATGGTAAAAGGACCTTTTTACTCTTTTGTACGCACTGTTTAATCATTTCAGAACAACGCCATCCCCATCTCCATTTTTTTTCCATGTGTTTGCTCCCACATTCTTTTCTGTATAACTGTGTGTTGCTGCGGAGATAAGTTATGGCATACATAATTTTAAGTATTGCTGTTGTCCAGTTGCAATGTGGTCCAACAGCCTGGCGAACAGCCAGAGCAGCAAGGCAAAGTGTAGCTGAGAGCTGCTTCTGCCCCTCACCGTGAGGCTGGTGCCTCCCTGTGCCTCCAGTCCCACCACCAGCCAGCTCCGGACCCTGCCTAGGAGAGGGTCTCTGGCTCAGCAGGACCACTGCAGATGGTGACTGATGTCTTCAGTTTCCTTGGGAAAACTGAGTGCAGCAAGTGGTGCAGCTGTTACAGACCCAATGGCTGTGAAAAGGTAAACTTTGGGCTGTGTCGACCACGTTTCATGCCCAAACCTTCCTGTTGCTGTACAGAAGACATCTGCTGAAGTGGCCTTGACTTCTTCTGGTTAAGGACTCTGGACACTGGTCACAAAGTTCAGATTTCAAAGGGGCCACAGGAGGCTGGGACCCAAGTGGATTTCCCACCTACATACTGTAGGAGGTATTCAGCCTGCTGCTTGTGGAGCATGGCCTCACTTTTGAGATACTGTTAAGATACCATATAAAAATGTATTTAGGCACCTGTTTTAAGAGAAATTCTTGGACCAGAAGATAAGCAAGGGCTGTTATTGACTGCAATGCAATGTACTTGTTCATTTTATTGACTTTGGTTTAAATCTGTTCATCTTCCTTGGGCAGTTACTCCTCCTGAAACCAATGTGACTGTCAGCATGAATAAAGCGGGTAGAATTTGGCCCCTCTTAGAAGCAAACAGTCATAAATCTAGCTACTAGGCCAAAGCCAGGTGTTAGAAACAATGCTGAGGTTTTTCTGGAGGGAAAAAAATGGTAAAAAATGGAGAAAAGGACTAGGGAATGGAGGGAAAGAAAGAAAATATATCTAATCCTTATTATTATGGTAGGTGTTAAACTGGGCATCAGTGAAATATTTGTTCTCCTCTTTGCCACTGCTCCACTATCCACCTTGGTGATGTTCTTCAAGCAGCACATCGCTCTCACAGCTGTGGTTAAATACATTGTGTGCAGCTTTGAGCCTAGAGACGAGGTGCACGAGGAAGTGCAACCTTTCACAAGGATGTTTAAAAAAGTGGATGATGGTGACAAAATTTCTTGGCTAGAAGCTGTGAAAACACAATATAGTAGCCAGCAAGGTGTTTTGTTTTGTTTTGTTTTACAGGTTTTCTTCACCTCTAGTTTTTTTTTTTTTTTTTTAACAATATATCTTAATTTTGCTCTGTGGATGTAGCATGAGAATTATGTGCACAGAAAGCACCTGAAATCACTTTGTTTCTAGTTTCCTTTCATACGTTCAGTAGTATAAATAACTGAAGAGGATATTGCTTAACCCATAAAGCAAAGTGACATCATAATTTATTAATACAGAAGACACAGCTCGTTGCTGTTAAACACCATAAAGAGCTGAAAATAGAGCAGTTTCTCAGAAGGCATTGCCAATATGTCAGAGGAAAGACTTCCTTGATGCTCTCTCAGCATGCCGAAGATCCTCTCCATGCACTTCGACATTTTGGTTATTCCTCCCCAAACCACTCTGCAGCCCTCAAAGGTGGCTTTGCTGCCCATTTCCCCAGCTCCGAGTCCTTCCTTCTGGTGCTTTCCTCTTGTTGCTCACTCCCATAACCAAATAATATGCTGCTCCCGTTGGCTTTGTGGGGTGGCAGCAGGAGCCCACGTGTCCCTGTGGTGTCCCAGTGGTGTCCCCATGGCATCTGCCAAGGCGGGAGCCCCGCGTAGGCAGCAAAGGACAGGCTGCATCATGTGCAGCACCCAGATCCTGGCAGGGCAGTACAGCAGGCTGCACACCCTTGGGCCCCAGTCCAGCAAAGCATTTAAGCACCTCCTTACCCCTAAGATTTGGAGTAATTCCTCTGGCGTGAGCTAAGCACAGGCTTCACCGCAGCCTTGTGCTTCCCACGGTCTTCCCTTGAGAGGGCGTCTGGTGTCCCCTCCTGTGCAGAACTGCTCCCGGCTGATCTCTGCACACCCCCATCCTTCTGCCATCCCCATGGGCAACCCCCCAGGGCACCCTGCCAGTATCTGAGGGGCTCTGCCCAGGCTGCACAACAATTTTAGGATATTCCAGGAAAAAACAAACAACAAAAAAAAGCCACTTCTGCATGCTTTCCCCAAGCACTGGTTTGAGCCGTTTGGGCAAAGTGACCATGCGCCCATGATAAGATGTCACTCCCTTATCAATTGCACATCAGCAATCTTCTGGTAGGGATAGCCCGCAGCCCGGGAGGCCCGTTTGGCAGATGTTTGGCATCACTGCTCCCTGGCCACCTGGCTGCACAAGGTGCCTAGCTCTGCCACTACGACCTGAGGGAGGAGCAGGACTTCCTCCTGGCACCCCAGGGATTTTCACAGGATAACGACTGGAATTTTCACTCCTTGTTAATTACGCAGGTTGCATGTGCTTGGTCAAACCCCCCTGCCAGCACCTATGTCTCCTGCCCTGGCCTTGCCACAGCTCCCTGCCCACCCAGTCCCTGTGGGGACAGGAGCCAGTTCGTGCTCACACCGCTGTGGCCCAGTGCTTGCCGGTCCCTGTGCAGTGCCAGCATGTTGGCAGTTGGCTACCCCCCTTGAATCCCCCTCTTCTCTGGGCTATATGTGGCATTTCCAAGCCCTGACAGCCTGCTCTGAATGTTTTCCATATTTGTTCAGCCTCCTCCTCGGTTCAAATACCGGGAACTACTCAGGCAGCACAAAGCGAGGCTTTGGGGGGCAGAAAAACCCTCGCTCACCCATCGGTGCACGCACACGCACACACACGTGAGAAACAGCATGGGGAAGGAGAAGAAAGCCCAGCACAACGCGTCCCTTAACAGCCAGAGCCAGACACCTGAAGGGGAGAAAAGCACAGGCTCGAGCAAGATGCAGGAGCCAGCAATGAAGAAGAAGAAGAAGAAAAGCAAGGGGGATCCCAAAGCTGGCCAGGAGGAGGAATCCCACACGTGTTGTGGCTGCCGTTTCCCACTGCTGTTTGCTTTGTTGCAGCTGGTATTCGGCGTCTCTGTAACAGTGCTGGGCTTCCTTATGGCAGGCATCAGCTCTTCTCTGCTAGTCAGAGACACTCCATATTGGGCTGGGATAATTGTAAGCATAAAGTCTGTTTCTACATAAAGTGCCTTTGCCAGCATTAATGCAAGCTGCATGACGCTACACTTTAGACTAACCAACTGCATGCACAACACCATTCGAGTTATGCTAACTAAGAATGTTACTGGGATTAAACATCTGAATATGCTTTCCCAAGGAAACTGCTCCTGCAAAATAACAAAATCTTTCATATTCTTCCCTGAAATACAACAACAGATCTTAAATAAAACTCATGCTTGCTGGTCACTAGATGTATGTATGAGCTTTTGCTTCGCAGTGGGTTCATGCCTCGTGATGCTGAAAGAAATGCTGATTACTTATGCTGCCTCCCCCCTTTCCCCATATGAACCATAATAGTCAGGTTTGAGAAGCGGGGGCACTCTCAACTTTTAGCTGGGCATGCTGATAGCAGCACAAGAGGAGAAATGGCTGTCCACACAGCTTCCTTGCTGCGCCGCGATTTAACCCCTTTTCCGCCCATGGTTCCCAGCAAAGCCAAGACCGCATGTGACTGTGGGGCTCTGGGGGAGGGGGCAGTGATGTGCACGTGCTGGGGGGGCAAGGCAGGGTCCTGCAGGAAAAGGGGACCCCTGGGGGAGCGCTGCTGGTCAGGATGCCTGTGCTGACATCGGGGTCTGGGTGGCCCCACTTGGCCGTGTGTTCCGGTATGTTAGCAGCCTGGGATGTGCCATGGGTGTAATTCAATAGGCAGATTTTCTCCCAAAAGCAGCAGGCTTCAGGAAAATGGATACAGGAGCATTAGCACTACTTTGGGTGTTGTTAGACTGCAAGAACTTCCAGCAATGATCTGACGACCCAGATTTCTGGGGTTTGCTGTATGGACCCTGCTGGTGGGGGTGAATGTGCCACCTCCACACTAGCAAGCCCTAAGCAGCTGCTGGAGGCAGCAACCTAAAGGAGACCCTCAAGGTGGGCTAGGAGCAGGGCCTGAGCTCCCAAGCAAAGCAGAATATCCTTGCTCATCTCATCCTTCTCGTTTTTCTTGTGACAGAAGAGTTATCAAAGAGTTTAATGGTGTTTCATAGGGTGAGAGCCTGCCCTTGCTCAGGAGGAGGACTTCCTCTTGGGGGTCTTCTCTGTTAACTTATAAGGGAGAAGTACCTGTTATAAAATAGCAGCTTGTGACATTTTCACTCTTCCTGTTTATTTTGAGATCCTGGAAGTCAGATTCTCTTTTTTCCAGGCAGCGCAGCACTTGTAGCATCCCAGGTTAGAAATAGCTTTTGCAGGAGAAAAGTTGTCACAAAAAGACTGGAAAAGGACCAAGCTCAGCTGCAGTAGTGTATGGACAGGGATCTGAAAAAAACCCTTGGCCCTGTGAATGTCACCAGTGTCAAAGTGGTGCTGATCTGAGACATCCACACAGGCCTGATCTCCCTCAGGCATGCCTGAGACTCAAACAGCATCTCTGTTTTGTAAGGCTGAGCTGTAACCCCTAGCATTTTTAGCAACAACCGCCTGCAGTAGTGACGTCTGGACGACCACACAAGGCAAAGCCCATCGCTTTTAGAGTTCCCACCTGAAAAACAAGTGAAACTTGTTGTGTGCATTCCTGAGCTAGCCCACAGCTCAAAGCAGAACTCAGCCTGGGACCATGCTGACTGGCTCTCACTGCGTCATTCTCTTAATGCTGCAGGGGGCTGTCACTTCCATGGCTGTCGTGAGGACCTGTGTATACTGAGGGATGAGCATGGGGACCCATGGGGGGTGGTTACCATAGGTATGGTTCAAGTTGGATGGCAACTCTCACCATAGGGACCCTGGTGGGATGTTGAGCCACTGGCATGTCTATATCTGGTCTGATTCCTCCCTGGCTCAAAACAGCATGTTGCTTTTGATGCTGATTCTCCTCATGGTGATGGCAGGGACTGTGTGCCAGGGAGACATGGCCAAGAAGGCTTTCTTGCATGCTCAGCCCAAAGTAGAAGGCAAAGAGGGCTCTGACCTTGCCCAGTGATCAGATGCCAGCAGGGGAAAAGGGAAGCCAGGAAGGAGAGGTGGAGGGGGTAGTGAAGACCCAGAGCCTCCCCAACAAGAGATCATGTGGAGAACTGGCCATGTCTGATACACCACAGGAATAATGAAGAGTGCATTTCTAAGGGGCAAAATACAGGGGGCAAGAGGTGATGCTGCATTTATTGTGTTCCTGTGCTGTGATGTCCCTGTGGAGGTACCTAGTGCCCACTGGGCCATGAGGTGGAGATGGCTAGGAGCTGCTGACATGGAGCTTCTGGGTGTGCGGTTCATGGGGTGCTGCAGGTGAGCTGTGATGAGAAATGTGCTGAGTTCTGGCCTCTGGAGAGCTGGGGAGGAATGGCCCACAAAAGAGGGTCCTCAGCTAGGACCTCCTGTGTGTTCATGAATGTTCTATGGTCACCTCCTGGGCTGCTGTGGGAAGCTGCATGGAGTCAAGTAGTCAAGGGATGGACAACCTACCCACATGCAGCTTGTAGAACAAGCATCAGGGCAGAAAGTGACTTCCCAAAACTCCTTTATTCACACAGAAAAGAGCAACAGAACAGAAAGATGTAAAATACCAGAGCATATTTGTTTTAGTAGCATCCCACTCAAGAGCTCTTTTTAAGGGACTCAATTAGTATTCAGAATCAAGAACTTAAAAAATCTATTATCGAGACCTTTTTAGCAACATTAGAGATAATGCGTGAAGCTCATTCCTACTGTTACTCCATTGGAATTACACCAGGGCTGGATATGACCCCATGGCTGTTAATGCAGGATGACAGAAAAATGAAGGAAAATTGCTAATGTGTTAAATAGACCTTGATTGATGGGAGGATTTTTCTTCTTTATTAGTGTCAAAATGGTGACACCATTCCCTGCTGAAAACCAAGCACTATAGTGTCTCAGTATGAATGAAAAGAAACTTATTTAGTTAAGAAAAATACTCCCAAGGAAAACCAAACCATGCAAGGCAGTCTGGATCAAACCAATTCAAAACCTGACTGCTTTGATAGCACAGACCATGACACAGGTGGGTTCACCATCCTATGAAATAAAGCATGTGCTATGCTGACTGGGAGCAGAGGAGACCCATGGCACCAAAAAACATGTCCCCCACGAGGCTCCTGCCTTCAAGTGGAGCGCTTGCTACAGAAGGAAATGACACAGCTAGCTTGCATTGCATCAGAAGCAGTTCACTGTGAAAACCAATTAAAATGCACAGGTTTCAAATGAATTTCGTCTGAAATCCATGGGGCATTAGTCAGATACCAAAGAAAAGGTTTATGGACAGAAATACAGAGCCTGTGTGATTTACCACTTCTGCTTCGGCTTGAACAGCCTACTACCTAGTAAAAAGTCTGTGCTACATTGTAGGGACAGAAAAAGAAGTGCAATTAATGAGGGTGGCATTCACTTCACCTATTTGTATCCATATGCAGCAGAGGTGTCTAGACCATGGTTTGCATCTTCATGAAACCCCTGTCCTGAGCACCCAAAATTGCAGCCTGGGCTACAATGGCAATATGCTCCTTTCTGCTGTTTTGGAGGTGCTTGGACAAGCAGTTCACAAATCTACCCAGGAGTGCATTTTTTTTTTTTTCTTTTCTGTATCATGCCACAGACTTGCCATGTAGCTCTGGCCAAGTTACTTAACCTTGCTCAGACTTTGTTATTTCCCCTATAAAGAGGGGTTAATAATGGCTATCTGTCACCCTTGCTTTGAGATCCTTGGATGAAAAGTGTTGCAGAAGCAGTATATATTAATGGTGTCCTTTCATTCTTTTTCATTAGCTTGTGGCCTTTTGACATCCAGAAGAAGAAAAGATATGTTTTTCCTTGAAAATCTGCTGTTAGATTATTTCCATTGTGATCAAAAGTAGAGGGTATCTGAAATCTCACAGGCAAGCTCCCTTTCAGCCCTTTTGCAGACTCAGGCAGTTAAGGAAGTTACAGAAATGCTCATCAGAAAAGAATATCCAGGGTGTTTATTATTTCTGTCAGGAAGTAATATTAAATCCATGTATATATGTTTGTACATACATGAAATTTGGATCTTTAGAGACATTGAAAAAACAAAAAACCAAACAACAACAACAACAACAACAAAAAAAACCATCACCATCTGTTACCCAAGCAAACCAAGGCAAAAAAACATGGATCCATCTGTCCCCAGAGAAAAGGTCTCCAGGGTCCCATGGTCCTGGTCAGGGATAGCTTCATGGCTGCTGAGCCCCTCTCTGTTCTCCCACCCTATCGAGAGCAAAGTCCCCCCAGGAGCTACATGCCCACCAGATCCAGAGGGTCCCTGCACGATACCCAAGTGTTATCCATGACTCCTTGCTTTTTGGCCACACCACTGAAGCAGTGACTTCTTGAACCTGATGGAGTGAGGCTGTGTAACAGGACTGGTGGAGGAGTTTGGCTGGCTTTCCTGCTTCAGAGATCTTCCGATGCGTAGTGCAATGCAGGTAGCAAACAGCTGGGACCATCTCCCACTGCTGCGTGTCCCTATCAGATGCTGATAATTGAGATGTTTGTTTAATTGATGTCCTCCTGCATGCAAGTGACTCAGATGTTAGGTCCTGCCACCGCCTCAGCACGTGCTTGTGGGCTGGTAAGCCTCAGTGCCAAAATCAATAGTGCTGCTTGTAACAGCCTTTGCCTCCCTTGTTTTTCAGGGGCTGAATCATGGTGGGTCTGGAAGGGAGGACAAGTGATGTTACAAGGTTTCTGAACTCCATACCCTCATCTCTGCAAAGTCACTCCAGCCTCCCTTGTTCCCAGGGAGGCAGCAGAGCCCCTAAAATTAAGCTGGGTTTTTGAAACTGTAGAAGAGGATATTGTAGGGAGGATAGGTGTTGGGATTTTTTCCTTTCAGTACTTAAAGAGTTCTTATAAAAAGGGTGGAGAGGAACTCTTTACTTGTGTAGATAATGATAGGACAAGGAGGAATGTTTTTAAACTGAAAGAGGGGAGATTTAGAATGGATGTTAGGAAGACAGTTTTTACTCAGAGGGTGGTGAGGCACTGGAACAGGTTGCCCACAGATGGTGTGGATGCCCCATCCCTGGAGGTGTTCAAGACCAGCTTGCATGGGGCCCTGGAAAACCTGATCTAGTGGGCAGCATCCCTGCCCATGGCAGGGGGCTTGGAACTTGATCTTTACGGTCCCTTCCAACCCAAGCCACTCTATGATGATTCTATGATTTTCATCCTGGTACAGCACTGTCGGTGTTTATAACTGTTCAGGAGAAGCTTTGAGAACATTGTTGTGAGATGTATGCTAGTAGGATGGAGCCTTGCATACAGGTGCCTGTGGGAAAAAAAAAAAAAAAAAAAAAAAAAAAAAAAAAAAAAAAAAAAAAAGTACAGTGTTGTGTTATAAAGTGATATAAAATAGAAACTGAGGTTAAATGTGTCCTGGTGGTTGGTTATACCCACTCTCCTCTGGACTAGGATGGATTTGCTGTAGCTGCAGCTGTTCCTACAATGTAAATTGCTCCCAGCTCAGTGTAACAAAGCAGCTCAAGGGCCACCTTGTCTCTGGCAATTTCTCAGTACAGATGAGTCTCTGTAGACATATCCACCAAGAGCCTTTCATGTGATATAGCATGGCAAATCTATATGGGTAAACCCCCACCATCCTTCCCTCCCTTTCTCTTTCCACCCATCCCTGCTGCTGGATGTGAGGTATGTCTACGAGGCCCTGCCAAGCACCAGACAGCCATCTTATGCGTGAGGCAGCCATTTTGTCTTCCTAGCAGGCATCAATAATTGGGAAGTATCCCAAGCTAGGGCAGGTGGCAACCAATCCCCTTCCATGTCAATATGGAGGACGAATGACTATTTAAAAGCCCCAGAAATGTGTTCTCTTTCAAAGCCTGAAAGGAAAGAGACACTTTCTTGTTAGGCCTGGCCCCTTGCTGATTTTTTTTTTTTTTTGTTGCTTTTGACACCTCTTCCTGCAGCAATTGTGGAGGTGGCTTTCAGTCAGGCTTTACCTCCTATACAGCCTTGCTGGGTTTTTAACTTTCACTTGTTATTAGGGAAACCGATTTCAATTTTTAATAAAAGAGGACACTTAAAAACTGGTGCCATCAAAGCATCTAATGGAAATGACAGTCATGCAGGCATCCATTTTTTATACAAGCAAGCTTCAATTAGCCATGGGCAAACATAAAAAGGTTTGAGGGAGGACTGCCTCCAAGAAGAGCCTCCAAGTTCAGGTATTTAATTGAGCCTTCTTCAAACTGTCTGAAATTCTGGATGGTATTCAATGAGGTATGCTGCAGGAAATACACTCCGGTATACTCCAGTACTTGTCTATAGTCATACATGAGCATAGCACCAGATATATACTCTTCTGATCCCTCTGCCTTTTAAGCTCATTATTTTCTGAGAGTAACCATGCACTGATGTCTGTTTAACAGAAATCCATACTTTTATTTGGAGGAGGTGCGGAGTGGAAAACAATAGGAAGAAATGTTGAAAGGTCACCTTTCAGAAGGGAGTGGGCAGGGAGGTGCACACCAGAGGTCCATGTGATACCTGGTTAGCTGCTGACCTGATGCACCTACAGCTTCAGGAGAAAGCAGGGAGGAAATCAGAGTTCCTTACTGGATTATGCTTGTGTAAAAAGACTATGTAAGATCTGGAGAGGGAGGTTGTTCAAGCAGGTTTCTTCAGCCTCGGGAACCTTTTGGCTATAAAGAGATGATGGCATTCTGTAGCTTCACAACCATGGACACATTTCAAATGGCAAGTCTCATTCACAAAGGACTGTTAGCTGTGCTATGCTCCTCACATTGCAAATCACTGTTGGCTCTAGGAACTTTTACTTTTTTTGCTTGGTTCCCTCAGGCACTTTATTGCCCAGCAGTGTACTTCTGACTTAACAACAATAACGAACTGCTGCTGCAGCTCCTGGTTTTGTAAGTGATGGTAGTCTCGTGGTGCTTTGCCATGGGAGTTAAGTCTCACTCTAGGAAAAGTGACCATTGTCAATGCTGTGCAACTGACATAAATGGCAGAAATCATTACAGAAAAATATAGCTTCATTTGATTATGAGTGATTTTCCAGGGTTTTGATTACTTTACAGGCTTTAAAAGAAAGTCACATGTCTGATGCAGTGCATTATTGCAGGGTTTGAAGGAACATGTAGTAAAGACATCACTGTTTTAGTCCGTAGGTGGGTCAGTTATCATGGGGTTTTATGGATGTTAAAAGAAAGATTTCCTAGCTGATGATGGCCTTTGTCTGCAACCACAATATGCATCTTTATCATTCTTGTTAGAGCTATTATTTTGGGTAGACCTGTGCGGTGTCAAGAGTTGGACTTGATGATCCTTAAGGGTCCCTTCCAACTCAGGATATTCTATGATTCTATGATTTCTGGAAGTAATTTATATGCAACTAGACTTTCCTTAAATCTAATGAGAAATCTATGAGAGGAGAAACCACTACGGAGCAGTACCTCTGTGTGGCAGATTGACTTCTTTTGCATGTGGTAGTGAGACCCAGGCTGACCCAAGGCTGATGAAAGCTAGCAGTTAAAGCTGCATGTAGTATTTACTTTTTTTGCAGTTTCCTCAAACCTCATAAAGAAATGAGTATCAGTGTCACTGTCTGCAAAACTCTGTAGGGATGTCTGGTATCAGAGATAATCCCATTTCATAATGACAAAGCCAACAGGAACATTTTCCTTCTTGCATTAAAGTCTGGGTCCAGTGGGACTGTTAAATTTGGTGGATAGCATGGCTTCTCTGAATATTTGGACAGAAGCTAAGCCTTGCCTGATATGACAAGGCTGGTAATCCATCAAGCTAAATATCTCCTCTGAGGGTAAGCCAGAGACTTCAGAGACAGTGAAAAGATGTAATTTCTTTACCCTTATCCTTACAAACAGAAAGATCACAGTGATTTGAAGTCAGCAACTATAAAGTAACTTGTCCATAATGCAAATTTACCCCAAAATCTGTTAATAGCGTATTTTTCCCTGAAGTCGGAAAGTTTACAGTCTTGTTATAAATGAATAACCAGACTATGGTACTGAGGGCATCAGAAATGCCATGTGGTGTTGCACTGCATATACTTGAGAAGTATTGCCCTCTGGTGTGTGTGGTTTTTTGACCCCTAAAGGTTGTTGTAGGAGGTTCTTACTCACTAGCCCCAGTATAAAGAGTAGAGGAGTTATAGTCTGCCCATGTGAATTGCTTGCAGCAGTTGTCTTGTAGCATACTGTAGGCCCAAAGATGCTCCTTTAAACCGTTTTTTTGCCTCCTTCCTTAATTTCTTGGTGGATTTTTTTGACTCTCACACTTCACCAGTTGGATGTGACCAGTTTGCCAAGATGCTCTGGGTAAGAGGCACTTTTCTGGAGAAAGCCACCTAGTCTATAGCAACACTTGGGTTAAAATTGAAGCAAAAATGAGATTTTTTTTTCCCCACAAATATACAAGGAAGAGATACAGGCAGATCAGAGCAATCTGAGGTTTTGAAAGCTGCTGAAGTAAAGCAAACCACATTAATATGCCAGTGTGTGAAGATAAAGAATGCAAACCACAGCAGAAATTGGTGCCCTACATGTTCATATCTCCCCCCATTATGTATGTTACACAGCTATCTCCATCACCTTCATGTGGTGCCCTTGCATCTCCCGTACACCTTGTGCTTGGTTCTTAAGTGACCAGATGTGAGAGAGATCCAAGGAAGATCGAGTGACAATGTCTACGAGCTTTGCCCAAAGGTCTTTCTTGGGTCCCAGGCTGCCCTGCATTGCCACCTGTGTTTGTTCCTGTCGGAGATGATGAGCCTGTTTTTCTCATTTGTGATCCTTTTAAGAGTTGTAGTAAGCTCGGTGGGAAGGACAGGACTGGCTGGTGCAGGAGGATGCTGGCACCATGCAGATGGTGCAGATGGTGCAGGATGTCAGCCCAAAGTGCTTTGGTGCAGCTGGAGCTATTCAGCATGGTGAGGTAGACGAAAGGAAAGTTGGTGGTGAGGGATTTCAGGTACTACCAGAAATCAGTCTTCTTCCTAACTGCTTGGGTTCTGGTTTTAAGTTGATGAAGATATGTAAAGGCACACTCCTTGCAAGTGCTGAATGGATGTTGCTGTATGGTTGCAGCCTCATTGTCAAATATCTATTTTGCAGCAGAGCCTGAGGCTACAAGCTGTGAGAAATGCTCATTTGTGCTAGCCAGTGCGCACATACAGTTTGTTTGCCAAAGTCCTGTAGATCCAAGGACTGTGCCCTTAGATCCCCACGGGTGCAAGGAATATGCCAGGCAAATCAGCTGGAAGAACCACTTCTAAGTACTTTTGAGATCAGGCCCTGTTCCTGTTGCAAACTACAATAGCTTTAATTAGGTTCTCTTGACAGAGTGCTCTAGCCCTCTTTGGAGTAAGGGAAATTAAATGTCCAGAAAATGTTTATGCCTGTTTTGATTGTGGTTTTGAAATAATTAATTCTTAAGACTTTTTAGCCCTGAGATACTCTTGCCTAATGGGAAGAAAGTCTGCTACTTCCCAATAAAAAGAAATAGCACTGGAGCTTTTCTAGAGCAAAAACTTAATTTTTTTTAGCCAGTCCTAGTAAAGAGCCATTTTCACTGGATTGTAAACTGGGGGATTTCACAAGGTATTCCTTAACCAAAATTAAATCTGTACCCTTCCTACATGCATCTGTATCACATTTAGGTCTTTTTCTAGACAGTACTCTTCTATATTTAAATACTTTCCTTGGATAACCTTCCATGTCACTACCTATTCAGCAAAGGGTGTGTTAGTCCATCTGGAAAATTCTGAAATAAGATCTCAATATAAACTCGAGCTGAAATTTACTCAGCATAAAAATGCATATTTCTAGGTTTACAGATAACAGTTACAAGAGCTGATCTAATTAACTGCTATTCTGTAGCTCTTATAGAATCTATTCTATTTGTATAACAAATGCATATCGATTGGTGGCAAGCAAGTGCTAAAGCAAGTTCAATTGCATTTAACGATGTTGTATGCTCAGTCAATAAGGCATAGGAAGTGTCTGCTTCAAGCTGGGATATTGCAATGGCTATTGAAGCACTGGGATGCAGGATTACCTCGTGCTACTTCCCAATCAGCATCAACTGCATCCGTTGCCTGCTGTCAGGCAACTGTGTTAGTCACTTAGGGGGTACTGACAAATATTTACCAAAGGATTTGCATGGTTATTCTATTATACTTCACAGGTGTAATTCAAAACTGTTCTATTACTAATGTATAAAATAGAAGCAGAAAGCTGTTTTCTGTATAGATATTCCACGCTTTGGTATTGCTCAGTGAGAGAATTTACCTTTAAAGAACAGAAATGTAAAACATGTGGTGGTCATAATCCTCAGCAACATTGCTTTTTACCATCATTCACAAAAATGCATGCTTCTGGTTAAAAAAAAAAAAAAAGTATATAGTTATAAAAGAAATACTTAAGCCTTCCGAAATATCCTAGCCAAGCCTTTCTGGAATCCCCACCCAGTGTAATCTTCTATAAATACCTCCATATAAAAACACCTCTCCAAATATCTCAGTATATTATTTAAATCCCAGAGGAATTTCAGAAAGTGTATGCAGGAATGGAAGTCTCTTTAAATGACAGCCTTTTGTATGGGAAGCTTTCTGAAGCGGGAGGCCTGATCCTGACATGCTGAAAGGCAGCGGGGTGTTTGCAGGGGTTGTACGAGGCCCTGTTTCAATCACACTTGATCAGTAGGGGAAAAAATAAATCCAGGCTGGTAAGTGGCAGCTCTGCAGCTCGTGCTTGACCCTGTCCTCAGCAGCACCTTCTGGTAATGGGTGCAGCTCCACTGCTTCCCGTGGGCCGGGATGGATACCCAAAGGGAAAGACTGCAGGGACTCAGTCCAACAATGCTGCTGGAGTCAGCCGGAGGTGAATCTGGTACTGGGTTCATGCAAGTGTAAATGCCCACCAGTGTAGCTGAAGCAAAGCAGATGTGATTTATTGCTCGTCACAAGATCCTTTTAGCAGCAGGTACCAGCAATACTTAAGCCTAGCTTTAAGCAGCCCCTTTGGTTTGACATGAATCTGGGCATGTAGTGTTAAGCGGGTGTATATATGCATTTTCTAGTGCCTGCTGCAAGTTGTTTCCTACTGCAAGTGGGGAAGTTTATTAGATATTACTAGAGGTGTGATCTCCTTAAGGTTTAAGTTTTATGGGCATGTTAATTGAATTAAAAGATTAATATACAGTGCAAGGGACCAAGGACATAGGTGATTAATCCTGAGAAATAAAACATGTTTGAGTCACATAGAAGCACTACAGGGGGGAAAAATATCAGCACTGAAGGACCTTTGACAAGAAAGGTTGTTTTTTCTCTGACAACCCTGTCAGCTACTGCTGTCAACAATAAAAAGAAGAAAACAAATAAATTGGAGGCCGTGTATAAGTCATAGGACCAGAATATAAATACACATGACATGGAGAGGAGTAAATAATACTGACGCTTTCTTTGGAAATGTTCTCAGGCAATACTTCCTATTCATGTCTTACTGAAATGACATGAAATAAAACTTTATGGTAAAAAGTATTATTAATCACACAGGTTCTTGAGGGACGTGACTACCTGTGTATTCAAAGGCACTCTTCCTTTACTGGGCTACTGGCTAATACCCTACACCGACAATGAAGGTATAAAGAAAACTTTGGTATTTTATTCATCAGATCATAAAAGAAGCGTGCTCAGACATTGCTGTCTGAAAGGACTTTTATGCATTTTTCACTACAGGTCAAGTAGTCCCCTGAAGAGCCGGAAATCTCCACATGAGCAGCACTGCCATGTTGTGCAGAAAGCAGGTGGGGAAGGGACCATGAAAGATCCCAGACTTATGGTCCCATCCCTGAGCAAAGGCAATATGTGCTTTTGTCTGATTTTGCCTGGAGAAGGCAAGTGACATTGTTCTGGGAAGGCAGAAAAACCCAAATTAATGACAAGACTTCAAAACCCTCATAGTAATATGAAGCAGAAAAATAGATTCTTGAGAATTTAATAGTTATTATTTATAATCAAGCTGCTACTAGTAAAGAGGATGAGGCTTGCTCCTGGCCGTATGTGAAGACAAGCCTTAGCAGCTTGAAAGCATGCTGCCTGATCTCTGCTAAGGTCCTCACTACAGCTGAGCCCCCTGGGATCCCACCATATCACACCTGAACGTGTGACACGAAGTGACATTTAAGACCATGCACATGTCATCAGCTCACCTGTTTTTCCAAGGCAGCCCATCTGTGCACTGTTTCCTCCAAGCATAGCTCCAACCTACAACTCCCTCTTGCCCTGCAATTACAGGCAGGATGCCCTGATCCAGCTCCAGCAGCCCAGTGGTGGCACCTGGGGATGCCCTCTGGCACCCACGTGGGTCCTCCTGTCCAGGCACGGGGGAAGCTGCCAAAAAAAGATACAGGCTGTTTGCAGAGCTGTGGTTCTGGCCCATCTCTTAAAATGCCAAGTGTGTGCAGGCATGGGGATCAAGTTGCCACTGGTTGGGTTTCTCCCACCAAAGAACACAGATAGCACAGGTGAACTTGGGGGTTGAACATCCTAAATATTTCTGCTTTCCCAAAGACAAGGATGTGCATAAACCCAGCAAAATACCATGAGAAACTCATTGGAAGGTTAAAGGAATAAGTGATCAGATGTACACTGCTGCCAGGTGCCAACCAGCAGAGAAGAAATTTCATAAATCAGTGTTAAATACTCATTCACAAATTCTAGGCAAGTTGATTTCAACCTTGGTTTTATAAGGTAAAAGTTAAAGGAAGTCTGTTCATGGAAATGAGTCAGTCAGCTGGGAAACACCCCAAGACCTGCAGTGAATGAAAGACCCAGTGAAGGTCATGAGTTGGGCTCCTCAACACTTGACCAAGGAGAGGATAAGGTCCATGTGGGACTGCTTGATTCAGTGATGCCCAAATTGTGTTTTGCAGACAGTGGTGAGCTGTGGGGTGCAGGGCTGCTGCCTGCTGTCCATTGAAACAAGGGACACAGGGAACAGGGCAGGCAAGTGTAGTCTGGATCTGCCAGGTCCTGCATCCTCCTGTGATTTGCTTACTGGTCCTCCAACAAGTGTGGGAGAAGAAGGCTCTTGGTTGGAGTTCTCAGCACTATGGGGGCCTGGAAAGCACTGCTTAAAAAAAGGAAATTCCATTTATTGGGCTGGCTTATGCATTCCTCAGAGCAGGAGCTTCCCTCTTTCTGTGGCTGGAAAATGCCTACCAGTGAGTATGCCTCTTCAAATAAATCTCAATCTTCAGAATTAATAACAAAGACAGCTAAATGAATACTAAAGTGCATGAATACTTTTCCATTACTGTTAACCATCAGCAATTACTGCCACAGGGCTAAAATGCAGTCTCAGATTGCAGGGGAGATGTCCTCTTTGGTATGGTGTCCACTCTGGGAAAGGTTGAAAGCCTCTGCTATAAACTGTGCTGCTTCTTATCCTGAGGTAGCTATGATTACTGATTTACAACCACATATCCCACAATGGTGACATAAAAACCCAGACAGCATCCAGCGGTATGCAGGAAGGTGATCTTGGGGCTTACAAGCCCAGCTTCATAAGCCTTCTGCTCCTTTTTGACAGTTACATGGACAAAAGTTCAGTATGCATCCTGAAAGGGTCTTGCCAAGCTGAAACTTTGTAGGTCTGATTCACAAAGCCCCTCAGGGTAGGTTCTTTGTGCCTTGGTGTCTATGAAGTGGAGGTTAACGCTCTTTCCTCACAATCCATACATATGAGGCTCTTACACCTATAGCTGTAGCCCCTATGCAAAGTATTTGACTTACATGCTGCTCCTTGAGTTACAGACATGCTAAGACAGAAAGGTGTTTTGGCTTGAAAGATGTTATTTTTGTTGTTGTTGTACTTTAAAACAAACAAACAAACAACAACAAAACAAGAACAACAACACTGACACATTTTAAATCTTTTCCCTTGCAGGTCTGCGTGGTTTCCTTAGTGGGGTTTGTTATGCTTTGTATCTCATACCAACCTGATGAGAAGACATGTGTGCAGTTCACAGTAAAGGTACATTGACTTTTTGTTATTTATTTTTCTTCTTGTGTCATTAAATACAATCAAGAAAGTTGATGCTGGGGATATTTTTAAGGCCACATGAAAAGTAGTGAAAATGCACCTGAAATGCAAGAATGGTTTTCTGGTATTTTCCAAGCAGCTAAGGAAGAATTTGTAGTGTATAAACGGGAAACTGCAACGAATATTTGAAAATTGAACAAGACACTTTTTATTATTTGCCATATTTTAAGAATATTAAGGAGAGACTGATTAACAAAGCTGGAACAATTTGCAAATTTTCAGTGAAAGATAGGGGTTACTGATTAAGTAGGGACGATCAGAGAGAACCAGGTAAGAATTAATGTGAGATAGAACAGGTCCACTTTAATTAAGTGTTAAATTTTAATGTGGTCTTAGAAGCATCTCCGCATCATCCCAGCAGTTTTGCTCCTCACCATGAAATAAGAAAGTGATTGGGCAGAGGTTCATTAAAAAGCGTGTCTGGAAATCTCTGCCTACCCACCTTTCTGGTCAGGGAGAGGGCTTTGTCTGACATAGTGCCTTCTGCCAGGGTCGGGCATTGAAAACATGGGAAAGCATTAGCACACCTTGGGAACAAGTGTTCTTCCATGAACGAAATTCCCATCTGAGCATTGCAAAAGAAGCACAGAAGCTGTGCACCTTGTCCTGCCTCAGACCCCAAAATCATGCTTCAGTGACAGCAATAAGTGACTAGAAAATGAATGCTGAGGGTGCTTGTTCCAGAGGGGAAATTTCTAACACCATTTATCTGGACTGGTTTTCCTTATTATTGTAATTTTGATGGCTCTTAATATTTTTCAGACACATAATAACCAGGAAAAATACCAACACAAACAACACAAAATAACAGTGATTATTAACTGAGGAAGGTAGAAGGAAATCAAATGCAAGGAACGGATTTTCAAAACCTGGCATTCGTCCTCCCTTAGAAATTAGGCCCTGGAGTGTCTTTTGTGCCTTTCTAAAGCTTGTCCTGTGCTTACAGAAAGAAAGGAGGAAGGAGAACAATTATTTCCATGCTTTGATTGCCTTCAGGTTCTTGTCCCCTCACCTTCACACATGGCAGTAAGCACAGCAGCTGCCTGGGGAGCTGCAGAGAGGGGCGGGAGCTACCATGACAGGCTTTATGGTGCTTGCCCAGCAGCATTGCACTGAACTTCACTCCTCCCATGCAGGAAGGGAGGCATCTATCCCTGGTGGTGGGCCAGTGAGTTGGGCTGGGTGGCTCAAGTCTCTTCCACTCCTAGCAGCAGCACCAACATGGGCAGTGAGGAGCGTGGGACATTTCTCCCCCAAGAAAATAAATACTCTTGAAGTGCTCCCTGAGTCATGTAAAATGGGTTATTCTCATCAGTTTTGCCAGAAATGGAGCTGAAGTCTCCCTCAGAAGATTTCTGGTGCAGTCAAAAGCTGGTGGGCTGTTGCCCACTCAGAGGATCCTCCCCCACAAAATCCACCTTCACACTGTTTACTATTGCACCACGCCACAGGACTGGGTCAGTCCGAGGCTCTTCACCCCTCCTGTTCCACATCCCCACTAAGAGCCAGCATCCCCCTGTGCCTCCCCTCCCCACTGCCCCTTCAAACAAACTGCTTCTGGCTATGGGGCACGTACCTGTTTTAAACAATGTAGGAGCTTAAAGCCTCTTCCTGGGCTTTGATCACACAGGACCCATCTAAACCTCCAATATCATGTCTCAGATCTGCAGCTGCCAGTTGAAGGCTATTCTCTGAACAAAAGGAAAGTGATATTATCTATTTAGCAACAAAGCTGAGTATGCAAAATTATGATCATGAGCCGAAGACAAGCTCCTGAAGTTAGTTCTTGTTCCACAGGGGCTCTCCGCTTTGTCCAGCACTGAGGCTGGGTCCAGCCCTATCTGCCCCAATTCTCCTCCTCAGGACTTGCTGCCTAGTCCAGGCCCTGCCCTCACTTTGGTGGCTGGTGCCCACTGGGGCTCCACACAGCTGCTGAGCATCCTCCTAGAAGACAATTTTAGTTGGTTTCTCCTGGAGTGGAGGAAGCACCCCAATATGCCTTATGTAGCCCAAGGTTCATTTTGGGTGGAGGACCACACACATACAGCTCTGGGAGGTTTTAGGCCACCCCCAGGGTGACCCTATTAAGACTGTGAGGGACTCCCTATGGTGGGAAACTGGAGGAGAGCCACACAGTCGTTCCTCTCTCTTGCCAGCTGCTTCTTTCATTTCACACTTGCATGAGCCCTGGAGCCTGTCAACAAAAGGAGGCACAAGAACTGCTTTCAGCAGAAGCCCCTGTCTGAGACTACTGCAGGTATCTGCAGCACCCCATGTGTCAGCAGGAAGGGAGGACAACCACCACTGGGAGGGTGGCTTCCACCATGCTGGTGGTGGGTGGGGGTGATATGTGGTGGACCACCACCATTTTCAGGGGCATGCCAGTGAGCTTCAGGGTAGCTTTCTGCCCCTGCCCCTCCTCTGCTTCCATGGGAAACATGTCCTGATCACAGCATGTCCCCTGGCAGTGTGACACCCTCTACTCCTGCCCACCCATCCCCGGCAGCCCACGCCATGACACACACGGTGGTTCCTCTTTCCTGCTCAAGGTGGCTCAAGACTGGGCCAGCACAGCCTTCAAAAGGGGTTCTCCAGACCCACGTCAGCAAACCCTGCTGGTTTCAGCCCTGATAAGTGTGAAAAGCCTTTATTATGAAACACTAGATGCATATTAGATGCTTTATTTTCTTTTCAGCATTGACCAAAACTATCACCGCTAAATACTGCTGAAAGTTTCTTCCTCATATGAGGAAGCTGAGGGAGGATGAGCTGCCATGCTCTGACCTCATTGTACACTGCTTCTCCCTTCTTCCTTTTTCTCCTTCTACTTAAACAGCAGTCACCGTGCCTATTTCTATGAGGCCACTATAGTTTTCCAGTGGCATGTTCTAGTTCCTGGGCAGAGCTCACTGTGCAGTCATATTTGCAACATTGAAGTTGCCTCCAGGTCTGGCATGTGATTTATCTGCTGATGGGATCCCAGTGCTCTTTGTCTTGTGCTCTCTCATAGGCAGTACTTGCATTTGCCTCACCTTTGATATTGGGAACTGTGTTCATTTTTGGAATCTTGTAAAGTTATTCCTCTGCAAATACCTTGAGAGAATAATGCACTTTTTGGAAATTGCCCTACATCCCCACGCATCTCTGTTCACCTCTGAGGACTGCCAGAAGAGCTGCCCATGTATTCTGTGTGTTTCAGCGGGACTCTGAGATTTCCTCCCCCTTCGGTACATAACAGGCACGTTCTTGCTCACTGTACCTGGAGGGTACATAAGGTTGTGGATTTCATGCTAGTTTGTGCTCACTTTGGATAGAAGTTCACAGTGAAATGAAATACATGCCAGGGGAGAAGCAGGCACACCACGTAGTCTCAGCTTAACATCTCATTTATTAGGGAGGCCTGATTCTGTCCTCCACTGGGCTGAATCCGGGGTTGTCCAGCCAGTCCCCCAGGGACACCTGCCTCACAGAACAACTTTTGTCCCTCAGAGAAGGAAAATGTTCATCAGTGTTTGTCCATTTTCCATTTTGCCCACCTTTTAAAGCAATACCATAAGCCTGTGAAAAATCACAGCTTCGTTTGGAGGTCTCCATCAGTCAGCTGTGCTCCCCTTTCTATGTGCTTTATACTCAGAGGTGTCCCCATTTCTCAGCTTCACCTTTCCCATGCACTGTTACCTTGAAAGCTGCAGGGGTAAAAGATTTGCATTTAAGAAGAGCCACCCTCATTTTGAAGCTGCCTTGGGTTTAAGACTGCAGGGGAAGTCATTAAATTTAATAGTAGCCAGGTCTTGGAATGAAGATCTAGCTGTAGGAATTCTGTTAGTTGGCGAGGAAAATCTATTTACAGCTTGAAGACTAGCAATAAGACTAAATATTTCAAACTGAAAACTGAATAGGAAGATTGATTTGCACTGTAGATTTAAGACAAATACGTCAGGAGTGTGAATTTTATCAAGATATACATACTTGGAGTTTCAAGGTCATAAAAATGCTTTATATTGATAGTCTGCTTGTGGTATTGAGGTTAAGAGATAGGGAGAGAAGCCACTGTTTAAAATAACAGATTCCCAGCCATGCCATGTGTCTGACAGATAAGACACCAAGAAAAATAAATGTTTTTACAGTGCTGAACAGAACCAAAAATGGTATTTTGGCTAAACACAGCATATGATTTTAATATAAATTCACACATTTTGTGTGAACAGAGTATCAATTGCCAGCTCCAACCATTGATGGGGAGGGAAATCCATATGCTCTGGTATCCAAAGGTCTCAGGTGCAACCCTGAGCAACAATGGCTCCAGAAGACTGCAAGTTTCCATGTGCTTGTGGGGATGGGCTCTGAATAGATGCCCTCCATGAAAGCCACCCCTACTTTAAAGCTGCCACTGCTGTAAGGAGAAGGGGGAGGTGACAAAGCCGTGTCCTTCTCATGCAGTACTGGGGTGGCACTGGGAAGTCAGAGGCACGTGATGCTCCTTCACACCTTTGAAAGGCTTCTTCCTCATGTTCATGGGGTAGATTTTCCAAGGGGATTTAGCATGGCATGTGCTTCCTCATGGAAATGTGCCAGGACCAGGAAGCGGGCAGGCTGGCTGCTGTTGCAGGGCCACGAGCAGGAGATCAGACATCTCACTGACTGATTTGCAAGTGTAAATCAGATTTGTTCGGGCATGCAAACCAAGAGCCAGGAATACCATGTGAGCCAAGTCTCAGAAACATCTACTTCTCAGCACAGCTTGGGATAATATGTCAGCACAAGCCTCAGTCTCCTTACCTCTACTTCAAGACAGCTACATTAATTTACCTCAACTGATGACTGTAATGATGATTGTAATGACTGATGACAGCCAACTCATGGACGACAGCAGGGGAAGATGCTCCCTTCCTCTCTATAAAGCTGGAAGTCTTCATGGTGCTCTTATAAAGTCTCAAAATTGCAAGGCAATGCTCATATAAAATAGGCAAGACAAAAATACTAGCTCTTGAAATGATCTGCTGAACTTTGCATCACCAGGGATTTATATCTGCCTTGCAATTTTTGAAGACCACAATATCCAGACAGCACATTGAATTCATGCATTTCCTGTGAAAAACATGTTCATGTATTCATTCTGTGTTCCTCATTCTTTGTGTAGATAGAAAATGAGTGTTTTATTTTTCCTTCTTTTTTTTTTTCTTTTTTCTTTCTTTCAGCTGATGTATTTTCTGCTGAGTGCCGTGGGTCTGGTTGTCTGTGTTCTGGCAGTGGCTTTTTCTGCCCACCATTATCTACAGATCACAAGATTTACCTGTGATACCATCCTTGAGTCCTGCCAATGCAAACTGGACACGACAGACCCCCTCAGTAGGACCTTTGTCTACCAGGATGCAGACTGCAGCAGTGTCACCAGCATGCTCAACCTGTACTTGCTTCTGCAGATGGTTCTCAATCTGATCGGAGCCCTGGTGTGTCTGTCGGCATGCTTTGTGATGTGGAAACACAGATACCAGGTCTTTTATGTGGGCGTTCGATTCTACCCTTTAACTGCTACTGAAGGCCAGCAACAGAAAGTATAGGGTTTGGGCTAGCAGGGGGCTGTAGCCAGAGAATGGAAAATGTCAGCATACTGCCACCATAGACGCTGCACATGGGTGAGTGTTTGTAAGGTTTTTGACAAGGAAACACATTCACACAGGTTAAATGAATATATTTTTCATTCATTTTATGAGCAATTTGTATGGCTACTCCTACAAAAGGTCCCTAGTGAGACTATCTAGAGGTCACCCAAAATCCTAAAATGCAGCTCTACTAGCACTCACGGAAGAGACTGTTTAGTAGCCATAGACAACATGAAAGCTTAAAAAAATCATTGGGAACTCAACTGCAGGGCTACAGACATTTAGACATCAGGTCCATTTCCCTTGCTTGTAGAGATCTATTTCTGCCTTCAGAGGAGCTGTACTGACTCCTACCAGATGAAGATCTGGTCCAAACTGCTTTATTATAATTATGCCAATCATGCTTAGGGAATATATTGTCTCTTGGATGCAGTAGGTATAATCCACACTAACCTGATGGGGATTTACCATATGGAAAGGTAATAAGGGAGGTCAAGACCTCTTCAAATGCAGGCTGAGATCAGCAGCATATGTGAATATGCTGATGACTACCATGTAAAGTACATGTTTCAGAGCAACTGGTGATGTTGGTTACCTAACCCAATTACTAAAAAACACCGTTTTCTGTGGGTTGACTGATGGTGATGGGGTAGGCGCTGCTTCAGACCCCTCATTTCTGATGAATGAATGCTCAGCGCTTTGTGAGAAAAGATCGATTTAAGAAACCTCGAGCTGATCTCCTGAAATGGAGGCCCCTAAATCACCAGTCATGTTGAAAACCCTGTTGACACTGCTATAATTGCATGCTCCCAAACCCGGCATCTGGCCAGTTCCACCAATTATGCTCACAGCACAAAAGGCCAAGTGCGTTTTTGGTGTAACTCTTCTGAAGACAATCAGCCTCACACACCAGCTGTGGATTTGGGCCAACAGCCCTGAGAGATATATCCCTGCAACAATCAATGTTTTTAAAATGGGGTGGAGGGAGGGAATCAAGAAGAGACTTCCAGTCTCCCAAAGACATCATTTGTGATAATGAGGGCAAGAGAATGAGGATTTCTTAAAAAGCAGCATAAAATAACAAAACTGTATTCAAACAGCACTCTGAAAGTGTGGCTCTGAAAGTGCTTTACACTTAATTAGCCTGATACCAGGATGGGTATGCTGGCTTGTCCCTTGGTCAGTCATCTCCACCTGCACAGCATGGGCTCCCCGGAGGCAGGAACAGCCCTGAGTTGGCAGCACTTCTCCCCACCAGCTGTATCAGCACAAGTGCAGGGCAGCCAGTGCTCACACCCTGCCATGAGTACAGATTTCCCAGTCCTTGCCAGGACCAGGGTGTCTCTGAAGTGGGGTGGAGCAATCACAGGCCAGACAAACTATGCCACAATCATTATAAGCAAGGAGGAAGCAAGCAGATTTTTTACAAGGCTTCAAACAAGCAAAAACTTTCTGTTTCTTCTGGAAGAAAAAAAAAGGCACCAGTGAGTCAAAAAACTAGTCTGTCAAAAAGCTAGTTGTGTAAGCAGCTCTAATCCCACCCAAGAAGTGCCTTCCATGCAGTGATCACACATCATGCCAAGGCTAGACTGGCATGCCTCCAGGGTCAGAAGACCAGTGTGGTTCAGTCTCCTGTGATCCACCTAGAGCAAAGCAACGTTGTAAGTGCTCATATTTTTGTCATGAAGACAGCTTCTAGCGCAGATGTACCAACAGTCACCAAAATGCTCTCTGCTGAGCTGCAGAATGACAACTTTTCAAAAATGCAAGTTTTGAGACCAGCTCCCTAATTTTTTTTTTATTTTTTTTTTAATAAAAACAAGTGACACTAGCAAGCATAGCTGCAGGGGTACATTTGTGAGGACTCCAGTCTGCTTGCCCATGTCACCACCTATACTAAGTCCTAAACTGGATTATCAGGTATGCTTGGGGCCAGCTGAGACAGCAGTGGAGTGCACAGTGGCCCATCAAGGTGGGACCTGGCGTTGCAGTGGTGGGAATCAGCCCATCACCCCTGACTTTGGTGGAGCGTGCTGCAACCAGTGCTGGTGGACCTATGCCATGGCCCAACTCCCATATGAGGTGGATACATAGGAGTTTGGGGGGCTTACTCTTGCCCTCGCCACCAGGCTCTCTGCCTTGATGGCTATGAAGCCAGAGAAGGGCTCTGCTGGCAGAGCAGGGCACATTTCCTACTGTGCCCCTTCCGAAATCTCCTGTTGTTCAGAAAATAACTGGGTACCTGCCTGGGATATCTTTTGGGGAAGCCCTGGTGGATTTTTGGATGCTCTCTGGGGGACTGGTGGGGAGGGATATGGGTGACAGGGAAGGGAAAAGGGATATTGATAAGACAGCCCACCCTGCTTAGGAAGCAATGTTTTAATAGCAGTGCACCCTCCGCTTTGAGCCACCACCACTGAATTTGGCTCATTCATCAGTGCATTGCAGCTTAACCTTTTGCTCTGGAAGAAAGCAATATTCATTGTATATTCTATCGGTGTTCGAATGCTTTATGAATAAATTTGGGGCATTTTGGTCTAGCAAAGAATAATTTCTGTATTTCCTCTTTATATATTTTAAGAGCATAAAATCAAAACAGAAAGGAGAGACCAGGAAATGCATACAGTAGCTCTTGGAACTGTGTTTCTCCTGGGTATGGTTTTACAACAGGTATTTTGCTCAGATCAAGAATTTTGGAAAGCACTAATTAGAGGATTAGCACCTACCACAGCACATTCAGGCAGCTCCCAGCCTTTTCCTGTCAGGGAAATTCATACGGAGCAAGCCAGGAGACATGCTGGGACTTGCAGGCACAGAGAGGACAGGGGTGTTGAAGAAAAGAACATTTTAAATATATATATATTTCTCCTGGAAATGTATTCATGTATTCTCTATGTGAATCACACAGAATGGGGCAGGAGCAGATGGTTCTGGACACACAGAAATTGTGAGGGCCCCTGTGTAATTTGCTCTCAAAACCCAGGTGTGATTCTCATTTGCACCCTGGCCACTTTATGCTGTTTTCACAGTGTAAAGGGGTTGTAAAGATGCCATCGATCATTTTTACACCTACTTTATGGCCATTTTACACAGCTAAAAGGGCCCTTTGTGTAAATGAGAACTCAAGCCCTAGAGGACTTCATAGAGAGGAGATCCTTTCTGTAGACGGTGCTTAGACTCTCTGAGGGGGGTATATTACTAGGGTATAACTCTCCATTGGATTTTATAGCTCATCTTAAAGAGCATCAGTCTCGATTAAATTCAGTTCTGCAAAACTTTTCCAGAGGCTGTAACCCGCGGTGACACAACCGCTCCCCTGACCAGCACACGCACATGCCGCTGCTGTCTGTAAAAGGAGAAGCAGCAGCCACCACTCTCCTCCTGGAAATGCTCTGAGGCATTTCGGTGTCGTGCTATGCAAATACCGGGGCAGCAATAACGGCAATGAAAAGGGAACCGAGACACAGAGCCTCGCACCGAGCCGACATGTTGCACTGGCAGCGTGACTGAGCGCCACGGTGGCAAATGCTCCTGGCCAGCCGCAGGGGCCCGGAGGGATGCAGCCAGCACCACTCTTCCTCCTCCTCCTTCTCCTCCTCTTGCTGGCCCTGCATTATGGGAAAGCGCCGGCTCGCAGCCACCTCCTGCCGCGCCTTCACGTGGTCCCCATCTGTGCTGGGCCAGCCCTGCGTGGGCACTTCTTGGAGCCCTGCCTAAAAACCAGCCCTGAGCAAGAGTGCTGGAAACTGCAATCAACTCACAGGACTTCTTTTTTTTTTTTTTTTTTTTTTTTTTTTTTCCCCTTTATTTTTTTTTTTTTTTTACACTACCAGCCAGTGCAATATTTCCTCTGGGGCCTTTTGAAAAAGAAAGCACGCTGCTAGCGTGTGAGAGGACCCGCGGTTCACGTCCTCTATATTTAGAAAGCCAGGATGTCATACCTCCCCTTGAAATTTTCATAGTCCCCTGCACCCCACCCACCCACACACGTACTCATGCTTGCGTCTGGAAAATGTTTTTTGATATTAGCACAGGGTGTTGGCTTAGGGGGATTCAAGGGAGGTGCAGAGCAACAACAGCAGTGCAGCCCTGAGCACAGAGCTCAAAGCCTCCTTAAGGTTTGCCGGGCACAGAGAGCTGGGAGCGGTAGCACAGCCAATTTCAAAGGTCTCAGCCTGTGGCAGGGCTCCTGATGCAGCCCCAAGCATTTGGGACCTATGAAACCCCTCTAAGGTGTCACGTCAGGTAGCAGCATGCATCCAGCTGGCAGCTTCTCCCCGAGCCTGGTTTGGCACAGCTGCAACACATACATGGGCTGGCTGCTGCGGCACCTGGATGGAGCAAAGTCTCCCAGATGAATTTTGGTGTTGGTTTATCCATTCAACTACCCAAATAATTATTTTTTTTTTCTTTTTCTTTTTCCTCCCCTGCTGCCTATTGCAATCACTAATCTGTAGTGTTTATCCTCTGCTACACTGGCTCTGTAGTCAAGCATTATAAACTATGATTGCAACTACAAAGGCTAGGGCACATTTTTCTTCTGTGTTTGCTGCTCAATTTTCATGCCTTTGTCTAAGGAAACATATAAAAGACTCACTAAAAGACACATCTAAACTTCATGCTTCTTGGCATAAGGGAAGAAGGGGGGATTTTCTTTCTTTCTTTCTTTTTTTTTTTTTTTTTAATAGTTATAGGCAATGCACATTTCACTTGTTATTATAATGCTCTCACTCCTCAAAGCTGGCCCCACATTAGTAGCTCCTGAGGCATGCTCACAGCAGTTGACTGTAGGCAGAGCAGGAGAGCAGGGAGCTGAGACCCATCCAGGCTCCCAAACTGCTCTCCGCTCTGCAAAACAGCCCCCAGCAGGAGGGGTGGTTGCTTGCCAGGGCTCAGGTGTTCCTGTTGCCAGCTAAGGGGTTGCATCTTGCATGCTTTGCAAATGGGAACCAAGGCTGAGCAAGGAGCAAGGAGAGCAATCTGCAACAAGTGATTTGAGCACAGACTAATCCTGCAGTCAGAGGCACAGCAAATGGCAAGCTGGTTGTCTTTCAGTGACTGGAGATGTAGAGAGTGACACTGGTTGAGGCACCCCTCAGCATGAAGAACACCAATTGTCCTGGAAATCATATATTTGGTAAGGTCATAGAATGGTTTGGGTTGGAAGGGACCTTAAAAACCATCTGGTTCCAACACCCCTGCCATGGGCAGGGACATCTCCCACCAGACCAGGTTGTCCAGAGCCCTATCCAGCCTGGCCTTGAACACCTCCAGGGATGGGGCATCCACAGCTTCTCTGGGCAGCCTGTGTTAGTGCCTCACCACCCTCTGAGTGAAAAATTTCTTCCTTATATCTAATCTAAATCTCCCCTCTTTTAGTTTAAAACCATTCCCCCTTGTCCTATCACTACACTTGCTTGTAAAAAGCCCCTCTCCAGCTTTCTCATAGGCCCCCTCTAGGTACTGTAAGGCCACAATGAGGTCTCCCCAGAGTCTTCTCTTCTCCAGGCTGAACAACCCCAACTCCCTCAGCCCTCCTGCATAAGAGAGGTTCTCCAGCCCTCTGATCATCTTAGTGGCCCCCTTCTGGACTCGTTCTAACAGGTCCATGACCATCTTGTGTGCCAGAGCTGAACGCAGTGCTCCAGGTGAGGTCTCATGAGAGCAGAGCAGAGGGGGACAACCACCCTGCTGGCCACACTGCTCTTGATGCAGCCCAGGATATGGTTGGCTTTCTGGGCTGCAAGCACACATTACTGGCTCACATGGAGCTTTCATCCATCAACACCTCTTTAGGGCTGCTGTCCATCCATCTGTTGCCCAGACTGCCTTCATGTTTGGGATTGCCCCAGCCCATATACAGGACCCAGCACTTGGCCTTGTTGAACTTTGAGCAAGGCAGGTTTTTAACACCATTTCACTCTCTGTGGCCAGGTAGGAGAACTCTATTTTTAAATTGCCCACAGATGACTGAACAGGGACTTCTTAATTTAGTCTGGCAGTTCTCTCTCACCAAAACTACAAAGAGATGAAGCCTTTACTTGATCTATCCTCCTTCAGGCTGCCTGGGAGCATCACTCCTGGAGCCAGAGCTGCATGTATGCAGAGGGGCATAGTTTCCACCTTGGAACATTCGTTGTCTTTACGGGGACATTGCATCAAGCCAGCTAGGTGACAGCACTACAGGGGCAGAACCCAGGTGGCTGAGCAGCCAGTGGCTCAGGTCAATCATGTGCTGCGTCCCTGGAGCTGCCCCTGTTCATACTATGTTGGTCACAGGGATTTGCTGGGATTGTTAGGGGAACAACTGTGATGAAAATAATTCAGAGCAGACATCTACACTTTCCCTTCCACCTCATGAAGCCAGAGTAAGGAGGAGCACACACGCAAGGGGAACCATGGGGAACCAAACGGAAAAGCAAAAGCTTCCCGTCTGGTTTCACTGACTGATCCTGCCAGCATGCTGAGGAACAACAAAACAGTACAGAAAACAAAATACTGGGCACTGAAAACTCTTTTGACTTTCGTGATCCAAGGTGTTATTAGTAAAAGAGGTCAGGAATCTACATTCCTGAGCATTCCATACAAAGGAATATATTTGTTCTGGATCCTCCCTGTTGGTAGGAGACACACAAGCACCCCAGCATTGCATCATGCAAGGACCCAGCCAGCCAGGCTTCTCGCTGATATTCTTTGCTGTTGCCACAGGAATTGAATTTTGTAACCTAGCTGGGCCTGGTGGAGGGCAGCTTATGTCCTGTACTCATATATCTGTGTGTACTCTGCTAAAGCTGCTGTTTTCAGATTCAGTGTTTCCTTGTCTACCAAAGAAGATGCAACGATCTCAGCTAGCAAATTATCTGCTTCTGAATCAGCAGGATTTGCACCTCTGATTTGTTTCTAATAAAACTTATCTTATTGCTCCACTCAGCTTTCAGTGTTTCCCTTGCTTCTGTTTCCCAGAGTGGTTGTGTGGTTTTATTGCACATCGTCCACTGGCCCTTTCACCTCAGGCCACCAGCAGCTCTGGAAAAGGCACCCGGTCTGCATGTGAGCAGCCCCTGCTTTTTGAGCCACAATGTGCAAATTGGTCTCCGAGACTTCTCCTGAGTTTTTCTGAAAGTGTGCTCAAGTCACTGATCACTCTATTGTTTGTGGCAAATTGTCAGAAATTGCAGAGATCCAGTGCTTGAAAATCACATGGGCCTTCTGGGCTAATAGTCCAATAATACTTCAAGCAAACGTGCTACTGGCTTGTGGGAACTGGCAAGCTCTGGCCCAGTGGCTGCTGATCAGGCCCAACTTCCACTCAAATCCCTGGAAGTTTTACCTGAAAAAAGGAAGATCCTTTACAATAAGGAAGCAGTCAGGAGGGGTCCCATGGGGCTGGCCCATGTTGGCATGCTTCAGAAGATTCTGGTTGGCTTTGTGACAAGCTATGGCAGGCTACTGGGGGAGACACACACCAGGGAGTAGGAGAGTGGAGGGAAAAGCAAAAATACACATCATTCAGCTCAGAAAAGTGTTGCTGTGTTGGAGATGATGATGCACAATTTCCTAACTAATTACTAACTTACTTTCCTTTTATGACAATGTTACCCACCTAGTTGACCAAGGGAAGCCAACTGATGTAATCTTTTTGGACTTCACCAAAGTTTTTGACATTGTTTCTCACAACATCCTTGTGGACAAAATATTCAGCATACAGCTAAACAGTTACATAATGAGCAACTGGCAGACAGGTCAGGCTCAAAGGGTTAAATAGAGTTATATCAGACTGGTGGCCAGTCACTAGTGGGGTTCTCCAATGCTCAATTTTAGGGCCAGTTCAGGACTTAAATGCACACAAAGTAAGTTTGCAGGTGATACTAAATTAGGAGGAGCTTTTGAATCCCTCAAGGAGAGAAAGGCCTTGCACAGACATCTTGACAAATTAGAGGGCTGGGCAGTCACCAACTGCATGAAGTTCAGCAAGAGTAAGTGACAGGTTCTGCACCTGGGAAGGGGCAGACATGGATATATGTACAGACCGGGGTACAAGAGGCTGGAGATCAGCCCTGCAGAGAGGGGTCTGGGGGTTCTGGTCAACAGCAATTTGAGTCAACAGTGTGCCCTGGCAGCCAGGATGGCCAGCTGTGTCCGTGGTGCTAGCTGGTCGCAGGAAGTGGTTGTCCTGCTCTGTTCTGCATTGGTGAGGCCTTGAGTACTGTGTGTAGTTTTGGACACCACAGTGTAAGAAGGACACAAACTGTTAGAGCGTGTCCGAAGGAGGGCTAGAAAGATGGTGAAGGGTCTAGAGGGGAAGACATTGAGGAGTAGCTGAAGTCACTTGTTTTGTTCAGCCCAGAGCAGAGCAGGCTGAGGAGAGGCCTCATGGCGGCCTGCAGCTCCCTCACAAGGGGAGCGGAGGGGCAGGCGCTGAGCTCTGCTCTCTGGGGACAGTGACAGGACCCAAGGGAACAGCATGGAGCTGGGACAGGGGAGGGTCAGGCTGGGGGTTAGGGAAAGGTTCTGCACCCAGAGGGTGATCAGGCACTGGGACAGGCTCCCCAGGGCAGTGGTCACGGCACCAAACCTGCTGGAGTTCAAAAAGCATTTGGACAGCGCTCTCAGACATGGGGTCTGGTTTTGGGTGGTCCTGTGTGGAGCCAGGAGTTGGACTCCATGATCCTTGTGGGTCCCTTCCAACAGTCTGTGAGTCTGTGATGTTATGATTCTAACAAAGTTGGTTGTGGGGAGATGGCTATAATGTGGTCCCACATTTTCCCCTGTGCCCTGCTGTGTGGGTCCCTGAGGACAATGTGATGCCCACAGTCACATGCTGAGGCTTGCTGTGGGTAGGCATAAGGAACACCCTGGCCTTTATATGGGGTTCTTCCTACCAAAAGAACCACGTTCACTGGGTTGGCTTGGACTTTGATAGGAGTTTCCTTCCAGCTGTTGTTGATGTCAGTAGCTTTGAAACAGCTCATGTAGGGAATTCATCCTCACATTCTTCTATCTGTGGGCTAAGTAATATTTCCAGTGCGTAATAGAAAGCATTATTAGACCTGCTGCATCACACTAGAGCTAACCATTAGAGAAAGTGGGTTGATTAAGGGACAAAAACACAAGCAGTTATTATCACAAACCTTTCCATGTGATGGTCTGTGTGCTGGTCTCAACTGAAGCATGTTTATTTTGGATAAGCCTAAATAACACATCCTCAAGTATGGGTAACAATGTATATGAACTGATTCAAGAGCACCGGCCTGAACTGAAGCGGAGTGGAAACAATGCATTGACTCCTCTAGGACTTCCCCATAGGAATTGCTCTGTGTTTAGATGTTGCAGTTTAACACATCAGTCTAGGCTGCATATAGAGCAGGTCTTGTGGTGCTTGCTTTGAGAAAAATATACTGACATTGCCACTGACAAGATCACACTGAGACAAGTGAAAACACAGGGGCTGCAGCGAATAGACATAGCACCAAATGAAAATCAGATGGCTCAAGAATAACTGAACAGTCAAAGGAAAACGCACCCATTTCAAATTAGCTCTCTTTGCTTGAATGAATTTCACAGTGCATGGCATGATTTGAAGAGGAAGAGAAGAATGTCAGGAACCCAGCGACTCATTTTTTTGCAAGCCTCAAAAATATTGCAGGCAACGTGAGAAGAAAATATGTGGCTTTCATCCTGCCTGGACTCATGTGACTCAAGCTGGAGCAGAGGAGTTTAAACCTGGCTTCCTCCTGCCTTTCCACTCTCTTTTGGCTCTATTGCTCTTTGCTAGCATTATCTGAGCTGCTCGGTCCTCAGCAAACACCCAAGTAGCCACAATATGGGCAGGATTATTGCCATAACCAAAACAGCTGATGAATGAAATAAGGCGCTTGTTTCCTGGAGCAAAGGGAGGGGAAGGAGGAGGATTTAAACATTTCTCTGTGGTGTTGGAAACCCACCTTGACTAGAAGCAGTCCCTCATCTCGCTCAAACCACCAGCACCCCTTTGACGTCAATTGGCAGCCGGTTGACCTGCCCCATCCCAGGTCTGCCTGCAACAGCGGGAGCAAGCAGCTCAAACCAGGAGGAAGAGAGAGAGTGGGAGGCATGATGAAGCCCTGCAGCTCTCCCCTCTGGTTTGCTCCTGTCAGCCATCACCCACAGCATCGTTTTCAGATGTGGAAGAGTGTGGGCCTGTTGCCGTGAGCATCTCCCAGGCTCATGGTGGCAGTGGGGCTGGTGGGTGATGGAGACCTCAGTGAGGATGGGGGCAGATCTCTGTGCTGAGATGTTGTTCAGGGCTCATGGTCACCCCTAACCACCCTAGAGTGCATGGCTTCCTGTGTTTCAGGGGGCTCCATAGGTGCAGGCAGCAAGTGCTGCATCCATTTCATCTTGACCAAGCCAAGGCCAGTGAGGGGGTAGCTTAGCAGGGAATCGGTGGCTGTCTTTGCTTCCCCCTTCCCCACTTCCTCCCCCCTTTCTTTTTTATAAATCAGCCCTGTGCTGGCTCTTACTTACTGACAACCCTAGGAGGGACACTCTACCCATAAATGTGTGGTAGGCTGAAACAAAGTCATCCTCTGTAGAGCTGAGCTGGGACTTGGGCTTGGGTATGCTCTCCTAGGCAGAAGGAAAGCAGTGCTTGTGCAGGGCCAGCCAGCCATGGATCCCGTGGGAGGGAGGGAGGCAGCAGTTTGCAGCTGGCTGCCTGCCCTCACTGGACCAGGTTTCATGATCCCAACCTCAGACTGAACACATGCTATAGATGACAGGGGCAGCCGTCGCACAAGATTCTGTGTCCTGCCACAACTCGCAGGAGGAACAAGCCAGCTATAGTGAGCTGGGGCTTAGGGAAGGGGTCAGCTGCACCAGATAGCATCTCTGCATTCCTTGACTGCATTTCCCAGCAACAGAAAAGCAACCAGCTCTTTTGCTTTTCCCACCTGAAAAGCCTTCAAAAGCCTTGAGTTTCAGAGAAGAGGGGTTCTGTAGCCCCTGAAAATCTTCTTTTCTTAAGCTGTCCTGAGATGAACACCCCAAAATGAAGACAGCCAGAGTTGTTTATCTATTTTGAAAATGAAAACATTAAAGACCATTAATTTCTGACTTTCTTTACTTATTTAAGGTAAGGGCTAATGGAGAGCTTGCAGCTGCAGGTACAACACAGACACCCAGTGAGCTGCCTGCTCCTGAATTCTCATAATCAATTTTTATTTCAGGAAAAGGGGTTGTTTTACAGGTTGGTAACTACAGTTAAAAATTATAATGGTCAAAATAGGTTGGAAGTGAACCTTTCCAAGGAGAGAACAAGTTCCCCAGCAACATGGTTATTGTTCAGCAGCTGTGTTTCTATTTGCAGCATATATGGACCTTTTTCCTAACAACTCTAATGCAGTTCAAGCCAGGCAGAAGTCTCCTCTGAGACTTGCAGATTGAATCCCCTAATGTCATAGGACAGTGGGACACAAATCCCTAACCTACTTTAACCACGTTTGGTTGAAATGTCTGTAAAAAAAAGAAAAACAGCAACAACAAAATAGAGGGCTCAGCTGACACCACACAGTGATGAAGGAAGACCAGTTTCGAGGTGGGACATATTTAGAGGCTGAACGAAGGCTGTGGGCTGGACGGGTGGGCGCCAGCCCCACCAGACGGGGCATGGGTGCCACCAAGCCCAGGGGGATCACTCACATCAGCAGAGCTGCAGGCAGGTGTTTCCATGAGCAAAACCTCTCGAGAGCAGCTGCTTGCCAAAATAGACACCATGCAACAAACTGAAAAAGAAAGCTGCCCAGCTGGCTCGGTGGAGGGACAAATGTGCACTAGCAGAGACAGCCAAAGGCTGTGGGAGGCAGTGGGCACAACTGGCAGGTGTTTCGATCCATGGTGGATCATCTGCTAACTGGGAGGCAGAGCTTGCCACTGCCCCTCACTTCCCCAAGAGCAGCCATCCCTGTGCAAGCCCCTGTTCCTGTCAGCAACACCTCATCCTCCCAGGGATGTCCTCACTGGAGATGCCAGCTGGGCCATGCTGGCCAGAGAGAGTGACAGACCAAAACATAACGCCCACATTTCACTGTGTGCCGAAATGCAGCTGGAAATAATGAATCAGCCCCTCCTGCCTCAAATCACAAGATGGGTGCCCAGATCAGCAGGGTAGTTTTCTGTCTGCATTGGTGCTTGTGAGTAGCCCCTTCCAAATCTCTGGAAACTTTTGGCTCGTCTGCATGAGGATACAAGTGCTTGTCCTGCAGACACCCCATCCTTGTGCAATGCAGCATCCCAGGAAATGAGCCCTTACCAAACGAAGATCCCACTGAGAAATTGTGCAAGTGGCATTTGCAGCAGTGCAGGGCATCACATGAGCAAATCTGACTTCTCCAGAATGAAGTGCAGAAGCATGACTCCAAACTGCATGCTGCAGGGCATGAAGTCCAGCCCTGTTCTGAATTTCACTCCCTATCTCTACAAGCACCTGACCATACCCATCCTGCATATTGGAAATCTGTGTACAACAAGCAACTGAAGCCCATCGGAAGGCAGCCACACTGCCTGACTGCAAGGAGCTAGATGGCCCCAGTCTCCCTCCCTGCCTTCCACCTGGACATACTTGCTTCAAAATGGTAGGGTTTCCTCTGGGTTGAGTGGGCCATGCATATCATGATGGGATGGCACTCACAAGGTCAGGTTGATGGCTGGGCTTGAGGGTCTTGAAGGTCTTTTCCAACCTAGATGATTCTATGATTGTGTCTTAAAACAAACAAACAAACAAACAAAACGAACAAACAAAAAAAACAGTCCCCCCTCCCCCCCCCCCTTTTTTTTTATTATTTGAAATAAATTTAAAAAAAGATCCACAAGAAAAGGGAATAAAGTAGAAATACTCTTCTTCCTCCTTTCATTCATAAACAAATTCTACCAGACTACATCTGAGATCACCCTGCTGTTCCCCTTTCTGAGCCACACATCCCAATGTCAGCATCCATGTCATGAATGGAAAGGCCGGCACTTTGCCATGGCAGTGGGTGCTGATGGGAGGGAGGACCACCAGCCACTGCCTCTTGGCCCAGATTTGAAACTGGGATCCTCTGGGATCAGGAGAGTCTCTGCTGATGACTATTTGCTGCCATGATTACTATTTTCTCCCACTCATATAACAAATGACCCCGAGCACCAGGGGAGGCAAAAATCCCACAGAAAAAAAACATTCCCAAGATGCTTAGTTAGAAAGGAAAGAAAAGAGAGGGGGGACTTTGCCCTTCATCCCTGCCCCATGGGAAGTCACCAGAGGAGGGAGGGATCCCCTCAGCTGAGCTCCCAGACCTGACAGCTGCCTGTGCTGGGATCCAAAACATGAGCGGTTTTCACGTCTTGGGACAGATGGCTCTCATTTGGGTCATTTAGGAACCAGCAGAGTGATGCTGTGTGTACCAGTAGCAGGAAACAAACCCCTGGCTTCCCTCCCATGGTCTGCTACCGACTTGCTGTACAGCCCTGGCAGGCCTCAGCACCCCTGGGTCCTGCTTCCAGCCGTTTTGCTGCTGGAGCTGTGAGCCTTTTGGCCAGGGATTCAGGTTTCGTGCTTGCAAGCAGGAGCATGAATCATGTGGTGTAAATCCACTGAAGTCAGAGCAGCAATTCTGATTTACACCAGTGTAAATTATTGCCTCTGCTTGAAAAAATGTTGGTGTTACATTGGATGGTGTCCCAACAGCTCTGCAAAGAAGGGAGTGGGAGAAGTTCCTCGTAGACAGAATTATTGATTTATTCACCACTAGCTATCATGCTGTCTTTTTACTTGTGCAAGGCTTGTGGTCCACACAAGTGATAAGAGGACATGAGTGCTCTGTGGCCCCTTCGGCACAATTGCTGGGACCGCATAGTGTGAGTGGTACAAACAGAATGGTCCGCAAGTGTGAATGGACCACTTGTGAGAATGGCACAAGCAGATGCCCACCTCCTGCTCCAGGACCTGGGTAGGCTGACACCAGCAAGGCACTGCAAGGCAATGGAGGGTTTTAGCTGGGGCAAAAAAACATTTTGCATAAAAAGCCCTTTTACATATGTTTTTGAGGAGTTTGTAAGTCATAGGGAAAAAAAAAATAAAAGAAAATAAAAGAAGAAAATCCCTGATGTAGATGGTGGCTCAAGAGCTCTTGGTGCTTTATGAGGCATAAGTTGGCTGCTTCTGGCTAAGAAGCAGCTCCCATCAAAGAGCCAAGGGACCTCTGACAGCCTACATGAGCCAGGGGGCAGGGAGAGAGGTCACAGCCCTGTGGGGGTGACCCCGATGCCAGAGCTGTCGGGAAGAGGTCAATTGCCTCTGCTTGCGAGAACACATCTATTTGTGGGGAAAAATTAGTACCTAGTCTCCAGCCACCATCAATCTGCCATCTCTTGTTGCTAGTTAATTCAATTAGAGCGCTCTGAAAAAATATATATAAAGAAAAAGACTTTTCCTTGTTAGTCACCTTCCAGTGATGTATAAATGCTCTGACAGATAATTATCAGTGATATTGATTCTAACTACTACAGGTGAGTGAGAAAGTTATTAATAAAGATGTAATTGAAACAAAATCCATTCTGTAGGACTGAGAATTTAAGTGGGGGGGGAAAAATGCCTTTGCTGTTGCTTCTTTGCTGCCTTTGCAGGGGCCTAAGAGTTTCGGTGGGGCAAAGCCTCAGATCTTGTTTCCAGCAAGTGGCTTTTTCTCCTCCCTAGGCAGGAGGGATGTTGAGTGTGTGTCCTTTCCACCATGGTGTGGTGCAGGAGCACCTGGCCAGGGGCTTCCTGTGCAGCCCTGGGCCACAGCTCACATGGGGTGTAGCTGAGGGACATGGTCACGCATGGCAAGAGAACCACCAGAGCAACCCTTTCAGAGGATGGTCTGGCAGTAGAGCCGCGGGTGCTTTCTAAGTAACATCCCGTGGGCCTACTCTTGGCTGAAATAAAAAAGCACCACAACAACAGATGAAAATAGTCATGAAAACAGCCAGAGGAAGAGACCCCTGGCCCAAGGCAGAGCAGTATGGTGCAACATCCATCAGCCTGAGCTTGCTCCACAGCAGTACATCAATAGCAAGCTGTATTTCAAACACAGAAGCCAAGCTCTTACTGCTGCCATTGTGTCTGGTGTTACTTCTTGCAGTGCTGGGTCACGGTGAAATGCCACCATCACCCATGAATCTCCTCTGAGCAGCAGCACTGGCACGCCTTGCTGCTCCCCATCTGGAGACCTGGCCCCTCTAGGGGCCTGGGAGCTGCACTGCTGCCCCACTGAAGCCCTCCTGCAACCCCTGTGGCTCTGCCAGAGGCACATGGGAGGCCGAGCTGTGGCTGCTGACCCCGAGCACTGGGCTCGCTCTCTCGCAGCTCCACACAGTCTGCTCAGCCTCTGTTGCTGCTGGTTTTACAACTTCCACCCTACACATCACGGAGCAGAGAAGGCATCTTGGTCTGCACTTTGGGGTCCAGCAAGTCAAGGAGTCAAGCACAGCAGGCGGTCCCATCCCTGCTCGGTGAACGTGGTGAGGACGTGTGCAGGGGGCCACATCCCCCACAGTGCTGGCATAGCTGCCTATGGAGGCTGCAGTTCCTCTGGGGTTGTCAGCTTTTCAGGAGCCTTTAAAATAAAGCAGAAAGGCTTGTGAGCAGATGTGGATCCTGTGCCGCTTCTGCCTATGCTCTGCTCTGCAGACATCAGCTGTGGAGAAATGCTTAAACCCTGCTGCAGCGCCGTATTCCCAGCGTTTGTACGTAAACACTTTCTAAAAGCATGAGTGGGAGTGTGTAGCTCTTTCAGAGCAGACCGGATGGTTCTCTCGCTTGACATCTCCTATAATTGAAACAACATCACTTTGTTGAATTTTGTGGCTTTTTATGTGGAACAACATTAGCTCATCCAAGTCTGTGGTTTATTTGAAAATGAAATTCCAGTAAGCTTTTGTACCATCTGGCTATGTCCAATTGAATCAGGTTTAGCAAGAAGCCACTGCACACGTGTGCATAAACACATACACACCAGAAACATCATGATCATCATAATCAGTAATCACAGGAAGCTTGACATCGGCAGGGTAAAGGGGGAGAAAAATCAGTGCCTGAATCATCTCCCAGCCATATGTTTTCTGTGGGGCTTGGCTTCTTCCAGCAGAGGGCATTTTGCAAGCCTTCCTCCGTGCTCCAATCCTACCACTTTTTTTTTCTGTGGCAAGGTGTTTGACGTGAACTTCCAAGTGGATCCAGATGTAAATCAAACACAGCTGGGTGAGCTGCAAGGCAGTGTGCCACATCGAATTTACAGCTGCTGTCAGGTCATCACACTGTTTTCAAAGGAGCGACCCTGATTTACGCTGGCTGAAGATCTGACCAGCCACACTGAGGAGTGAGGGAAACATACAGGAGGGGTTTGGGGCCAAGGCAGTGGTGCCTGCTTAATCCTTGCTACATCTGAGGTGTTTCTCTAGTTGGGACCAGCCCTGGATTCTCACTCCTATGGCTCAGCAGGTAGCAGGACACATGACAAATTCTTGACATCTTTGCCATCCATGGTGCTCTGTGTCAGCTCTCCCACACTTGGGCACACAAAGGCCTCTGACTGGCAAATCTGAAGAGAGAAAAATGTGGCAATCACCCAGTTACTCAAGTACCACCAAGCATCTGTCTGTCATCCTAACCCCTGCGAGGGCTTTGCCCAGCTGTCTCTCATGGCTTCCCTGCACTTCCACACTGGCTTCCCTGCACTTCCACACTCAGCTACTTACAGACTGGTAGTGAACATGCAGAATGGTTAGGGCAAGGGGAAAACTATGGTAGGGAACATGAGGTGCTCTTCAGGATTTGTAGGACAATTTGCTGTGAGAGATGAATGCCTTGGAACCAGTAGGCAGTAGGCACCACTGACTCCAGCAGGCACAGGGTCCCTAGATAGGGGGGTGGGGGAAAATAATGACTAAATGTATATGTTGGCTTTAAAATAACCTCAAAATATATCAGACATTTGTTTTTAACAACAAGCAGTGGAAATCTAATGGATGAGCTCTGATGATGAGCCAGCACCACTGAAACATTCATGAGCCGTGCATGTCGAGGGCACTGCTCTTTCCAGGGGGACTGTCCCCAGCAGCAGCTTCAGTTTTGGATCAAGGTCTGTAATTGCATGAGCAGGGCTTTTGATGAAAATTGGCATTGACATCTCCACTCAGGATGCTGTCTTGCTTTTTAACCTTGCATCACATGCATGTAAAACTTGTGCTTGTACACCTGGAAGTGTTTTTCCCCATGCTGGACATGAAGAGAGATCAGTGACCCAGTGACCCCAGGAAGCCTGAGAACTGCAGAGGAAGGTGAGATGCCTGCTCTACACCCCCCCCGCCCCATGAGGGGTGCTTTGTCCTAACCAGTAACTCCCATCTCTACTCCAGAACACTGACACCATCTTTTCCCCTGCCCAGCCTAGAACTGCTAATAAAAACAGATATTTGGCTCATTTGGGGAAAGTCTGATGGGACAAAATAAATAAATATATAAATCAATAAATCAATGCTGACAGAAAGGGTTTTTAACCAAGGAAGTGTTTCTGAAAGGTGGACTCAGTGAAGCATTGCACTGGTGGGTCTGTGGACAGGAAGATGATGCTGTGTGATAATCCTGCTCTAATCTTTTTTTTTTACAAGGGTTGCTTTTTTATATATATATAGTTATAGTTTTGCCTCCGGCGTATGCTGTACTAGTGTAGCATCTCTTCGAGCACCGTATTTTCTGAGGTATGTGTGAGTGACAGCACCCAAAAGCAGCAGCTGTTACATAAATAAGGCAGACACTTCCTCGGCGGCCCCACCAGCACTGTGGTGGTAGCAGGAGACACCACCAGCCTCCCCCCACTGCAATGGCCATTGAAGGCCATCACGTCCCCAGGGCAGAGGCTGCTGCGCCCGCGCTGCACGGGGGCATGAGTTTATGCTGCCATCCTACAACAAAGCCAGTGGGTAAAATGAATAACCGGCTTAAAATATGAATTTGCAGCTTGTCAAAGTTATTTTGTTTGTGATGTATATAAGTATTAAAGGTCGATGTTGCTTCAAAATGGTGTATGTTGAGTTTTAATGAGCAGCTTAATTGCTTTATTTAGCAGAGGATGGCCAATGAAGTATTACGAAGCCAAGTTTGGCACTTGGTTTCCTTTAATATGAAGATGTAAAAGTCTGACTTGTACTGCCTGTAAATTTGCTGTATCTCAGCATGCAAATGCTCTTGAATAATTTAGGCTTTCTGTGCAAAAGGCTGCAATATACCCTGAAAAGATTAATATTCAGCAGACATCCATCATCTAAGTAAACTGTTTTTTTTTTCTTTCTAAAACTATATTGAGTTTTCATAAATTCCCTTAATGGGTCAGAAACCATTCTGGCTGTTGTTCATGAGATTTGTCTCTTTGCCTTTGTTTATTTATTCATCAAAAAAACTTCTCCTGCATAAGGCTTAGACATGTTTGACCCCTTGAAAGGAAATGAGTGGATGTTCTTCAAACACTTGCTCAGGACTGAAAGGAAATTAAAAAGGCTGTATTTCGAGCTGTCTGGAGAAAAGACTTCACAGCATGCGCATCTAATCGGTGTCAGCTTGTCACGTAAACAAGAGGATGGCAGGAGAGCCACCTCTGCCACCGATCCTGTTTGAGCCCAATGGAAGGGGAGGTGGTCACCCCACGGGATTTGGGCATCCCTGCATGACTGCAGCTTTGCTCCTGCACTCCTGTGCTTCGGTCAACAGGAGCTGTGTTACAGGCCATGGTCATTTCAGGCCACACACTGCACATACTGGTAATTTTTCTGAACATTGTGACAGGGCAGTGCCATATTTCCATTTGGACAATGAAATTCACTGAAATGTAATAAAGAACGAAAATGTGCAGAGCTCTAGGCTTATCTATCAGCAAGAGTAATCAGATATACCTACATCAGATGTGCCTGTAAGAAAGCTGATGTAAGGTGGAGTCAGAAGATGCATGGGATTTATCTGCAAAAAAAAAGCTGAAAGAAAATTAACTAGACTAGATTATAAAATAAACATCAGCCTTGAAATGGTTGACTCTACCCATAAGCCAAAATTTTCTGGTTGGAAACTATCAGAGCAAAGTAGAAGTAAGGACAAACAGACCTCAGCAATGAATTTTGGTAGAACTCCAAGTACCTCCAGTCTGAAGCAGTCTGGACCACCTAGCTCAACCTCCTGGCAGGTGAAAACCACCTGGGTGTTTTAAACCCAGAGCTCAAATTTCTACCAGTTTGGATGCATTTGACTGTCCAATTTTGGATCACACACATCTCTGGGGTTAATACCAAGCCTGGCAAAGGATGAATTTTGGAGTATGAAGTCACAGAGGTAGATATGAAGTCACAGCAGGAGAGAATTACTCTCTAAAAAAAGTTTTTCTAAAAGTAAATAAATGTCTAGGGTACTGTCTATTACAGAGGACAGCCACAGAGGCTGGAGGGAATGAGTGATTTCTTAGAAATGACCTAGTCATGTCAGGAAACACCAGGTGAGAGGTTCTGGTATAAAGGATAATTCTCAGCACTTCTGGGAGAAGAAGCCAAGTTTCCGTAACTGTGGGGTGACACCTGGAGCATCTTCAGCCTTGGCATCCAGAAGTTGCCACCTTGATGGCACCTGTGGATGCAACACTTGTTTGGACAAACAGAAATGTTCCCATAAAAACAAAAGTCAACCTCCCTGCCTCATCCCACCCTTGTTAATTCCCTTCTTGGGGAGCGGGGCTGGCCTGGCAGGGGATGAGCTGTGTGTGCATTAGGAAGGACCTGGAGTGAGGGGTGGTGGGTGAAAGAGGGAGTCCGCAAAGCCTGAAACAACTGATATGCAGTATTGGGAGAATGCTTACTCTCGTTCAGACATAAAACTGGTTGCAAGAAAAAAGAATTTGGAGCAAATTGTTGTTGAGGGTTTCGTTTTCTCTTTCTCAGCTAATGAGTGTGAACGTCAATGTTTCCACAGCTGTGGCCAGGCGGCAAGGTGCAGCATGCTGCTGCCGAAACTCACATTACGCTCTGTCACAACTGGAAATATTGCCTCCATGTTGTTTCCAAATAACCAACGTTAGAGGGTAATTTGAGAGCCTTATTATTGCTGAAGGAAAGTGCCTACATAAAAAATCACGCTTTGCAGAAGTGCTCCAGCGGAGCCGCATCGCGCCAGTTGGCACATTCCCTCCGAGACACAGCGGCACCTCACTCCTACCACCCACACCAGTGCCACCCCAAGCACCCCTGGGAATATGGGTCCTGCTCCTGGCTCTGGAATATGTGGGACAGGGGTGGCCTCGGCTCCCTCGGGTCCACAAGGGCCACTGCATACTGGCAGCTCCCTGCAGCTTGGCAGAGATGGGCGAGAGCAGCAGGATGCTGTGGGAGGGTGGTGGCCCAGAGCACACACTCCTCAGGATGTCTTGGTGCCGTTCAAACACGGGATTAAACAACTGTGGGTGTTTTCCCAGCCCCTGTCCCTCCGCTTCACATTCCCGTACAAACTTGACTGAAGCACTTGAATATTTATACATGTAGGTCCTGAGCATCACTATTTTTCATGGCTGTGGGTGTAAGGCAACAGGTGAGAAACTCTCCATGAGCCTCCATAAACAGAGATTTAACAAAAGAATAGTCTCTGGGAGCATTTTGGAAACCAGGGCTTGGTATTTCATTGAAATGCTGTGTCTGGCAGGAAGGATATAAACAGGGCCATAAAAACAGATCCCAGTGTCTAGTCCCTTCATTTAAAACTGCAGTCAGTAAGACTATTTATTGCAATAAATAGTCAAGGAAGTATCTTCAATCAAGTGACAGCGCATTCCCATACTGTAATTAAATTTGAAGCTCAATTACTATTCTATAAGTCAATGGCATAGACAGGATTATTACAGGAAAATCCCCAGGGATTTTCAAGACTGGTACAGAGAGGTAGAATGGAACATTCACTGTGGGCTTTTATTGCCATGCTATAAATCTGAATGCATCAGGGCTGGGTCCTGGGCTGGCAGCTGCACCCTGTGGGGCAGCCCCACACCACAGTCAGCTGGAGCCAGCCACCCCGTGTCATGCACTGGTCACACAGTTACCAAAAATCTTGCCTCAAGATCTGCAAACATCTCAAGAGAAAGGGGTTGGGGCTACTTAGCCCCCAGGAACCACAGGCAAAGGCCCCAGCACCTCCTTTTCTATCAGGAGAACAATTTCTCCAGCTGTAGCAGAAGCATGGAGGGCAGTACTTCAGGGGAGGTAAATTTGCATTTCATGACTATGGAAAAACAGGAAAAATGTGGGTGGAAACAAGCATGGTTGAGCTGATGCTGGTAACTTGCATTGCTTTCTATACTGCACTGTGCCACCTTGAAGCCCCAGTGCCACGTAAGCTCAGGACTCTTCAGAGCACAACAGAGCTCCTGTTGGGAAGTCTTTTTTCCCTATCTAACTTTGTTCCTGAAGTTCAAAAGAAAATTATGCCTCTAAGCTGCCAACAGATATGTCTAAGATTACAAGTGTATGTTTTGCCAAATAAGCTGGTGCTGTTAGAATAATTTATTACTGCTCACACAAAAAATATCCTGCTGGTGTAATGCCAACTCTTCAGTCATATGAACACAATTCAGATCCTATAGACATGTGCTTACTGTCTCAAAGTCTTCTTTGAGCCGTGGCTGCTGCAAGGTCCTGGTCTTGCGCTTGTAGTAGTGGGTTTGGTCTTAGGGCTGGGGATCACCTCCAGGCACGAGAGGCGAGCCCAGGCTCCATTGTCTCCTCCGCACTTGATCTGCCACCAAGAAAAGTGCCAATTAGTGCCAGTTGTGCTGAACTGCTTGTGTCAGAGCTGCGACGGGGACTGGATCTGGCCCCCCCCTTCCTCGTTTTCTATCTGCATCATCTGATGACCTGAGTCCACCCATCAATGTCCAGGGCATCTGGGGTTAGCAAAATCTGACCTCTGGCTTGGAAATGAGCTGAATTCATCACAAACTCAATGCACCTCTGGCAAGAAACAGTTTGTGCATGGGAACAATTAGGATACATGCAATTTTTATTTTTTTTTTTCAAATGACATCCTTTATTTCTGCCGTCTGCTTAAAGATCAGATACTTTGGATCCTAATGAAAGAAACCAATGGGATTTCTCATATATATATATATATATCCTTATTCAGACAGCTTGATGTTCAGTGCCCTGTTTTATTTCATATGTTTGAAATATAATAGATTATTATTAAGAAAGAGTCATGCAGTAATAGCTCCCCATACTATGAGGGAGCCAAGGAGTCAGAGCAGCCTGGCTTGGGTCATTTGCAGCCCTCCTGGCCCTCCACACTCACTGGTCCCATGGCAGGACCAGGCAAGCAAGCTACTCTCTGAAAATCAAGAGGCATTAATCATCTAAAAGTAAATTCTTCTGGTTTGCAGATGGCTGCCAGGGTGCCACCAGGGTAAGCTGAGATGTCAGCTGAATAGCAACTGGTGCACTTCCCAGCATAGTTTAGCTTTCTTAGTTGTCATTTCCAAGTGATGGGAACCTTGCTGGGGTTTGAGCCACCCCACAGGACTGGCCTATGAATGCCCTCTGTGTTGGCATGGGGTGTTCAGGTGTGTTTGAGACTGGCCAAGGAGGCTTGTTCTCTGGCGAGATGTCACCCTCAGCCTGAGGAGCACCAGGCTTTGCTTCAGCACCAGGACATCACAGTCTCCCTCCACTGCCCTGTCCTGCTGGAGCTGTGTGGGATTTTGGAGTGAGGTAGGAATTGATGACTTTTTTTTTCTAAAGCCATTGCTTCACTAAACAAATTGGCTTCCCCAGCCTGTAAATAATCCCCAGGCACCAGTTTGCTCTTCCAGAGTCACCAGCGTCACATGGCTGGCACCTTAGCCAATCGTTTAGCCACAGCGTATTTGCAATTTATAGCTTACTTCCTCAGAGCCCTTTTAAGTCATTAAGCAGCCTTGTGGGTTGAGACAAAGTTTAGGAGACAGAGAAATCAGGAACGAGCCACCCGCTCCTGCGTGGCTGGCCTGTACCGAGGGGTTGTCCTCCCCGCGCCATAGCCGGCTGGCTGAGAAACCAGCCACGGGGAGCCAGCTCTGGCCAAGAGCAAGGCCTGAGCTGTGGCTGGGCCTGAGCCCTTTGCGAGGCAGGGCCTGGGCATCCCAGGGCTGGGGCCCTGTGGAGTCAGAGCCACAGGGTGCTCCCTCCATGGGGGTGCCAGCCCCCAGACTCTTTGAAGGCCAGGGAAAGGCTTGCAGAGGTTTCAGTGAGCTTCAGACAGGGACTCGCTCGCTTCCCTCCAGCGTCTGTCTGGCTTTTGAATAGCTTGTATAATAAGTTATAAATGACAATTAAAACATAAAATGAAGAGGGGACCAGATGGCTCCAGGCAACATTTAAAAATATCAAGACTATTTCTAAACACGGATCACCAGATCCAAAACAGCCCTGGGCAGACTTATCTGAAGGTTATTTGCTGGACTGGCTGAAAGGACATGTGTGGTCTCAGTCAGTTCTCAGAAGATGCTGTTAAAATGGCATTTGCCAGCAAATTTAGGAGGGAGGCCCAAGACTTAGGCTATCCTGAGGACACAGCCTGTTGGCTCCTCTCCTTTAAGGCGGCTGCAGCAGGGGTTTGCTGAGCAGTGGCAAAGACAGTTTTGGTGGATGGCCCCATGGCACCATGAGGAAGATGAAGAGCTGTGCTGCAGGTTGGGCTGTGCAGCATCCTGTCTTCCCAGACATCTTCTGCTAGAAAGTGGCTGCTCACACCATGGGTGTTATTTCCATGAATGCCTACCACCAGCAGAGAAAGCATTTTGTCCCCTTCCTTGCCATCTTCACTGACATAACTTCTGTCTCCAAAACATTTGGCTAGACTGGAAAAATTGCAGAAAACCCATATGAAAATCAGTCACATGAATGGGGAAACCATGACTGTGAACCTCAGGCTGAGGGAAGGACATTTGACTGGTTTACCCTCTCCTGGAGAGATGGGAAACAACAGGGTTCACGGAAACCAGCTTTGTTTGTCCTGGATGTAGCAGATGGGCCAGGGTCTGAGCCAGGCAAGCACCAGGCAGCAGATAGACCCCAAGTCTTAATCACTTGAAGGCTTCCCAGCAGGTTAGCTGCCTTTTCCAGCACTATGCCCCAGACCACAGAGAAACAGCCGGACCAAACTCTAGGGCCTATGCTACACGAGGCATGTGAGTAGATGCTCACAGTGGCCACTTTGAGCTTTCTGATTAATGGTTCAATTTTTCCATGTTAAAAAAAAAGAAAACAAAAACAAACAAACAAACAAAAACCAAACCAAACCAAACCAAAACAAACAAACAAAAAAAGAACTTTATTATTTTATTTATTTATTTATTTATTTATTTTGATCTTGTACATGCCTCTACCTCACTCTTTCAGCTGAGCCCGGAAGCAGAAGTATCACGTTACTATGAGAGAAGCGAGTTTTGTGGTATTTCCATCCCATCCAGAGCCAGGAAACACAGACAAATTTGCAAGACAGCTTGTACTCAGTAAATTTCCAGCTCAGTTTATATTTCTGTGTTTATTTAGATTTGTGCTAACCGTGTAAAAGAGCACTCATCCCAAGTGAGGTGCTGTGGACAAACTTTAAAAAAAACAGATTTCGTAGACCAAGGACCCTGAGCAACAGCTTTTTCACTGGACTGGTAGCTTCTGGCTAAGTCCTGTCTTTTGAAAAGACAACCAAGATTGACAAAAACATGTCCAGTCAACCTCTGGTAACAACTCTTCATGATAACTTGAGAGTAACCTTCTTGTAAACCCCACCAGTACAACCACCATTCCTGACGACATTTCCCCGTACACTTGAGACCTTCCCTTGAACTTTACTTCCTCCCCTTTCTTGTTCTACATGATAAATTATGTCTGTAGTACAGCATATTTACAACTCCCACAGTCTTTGGCTAGGTGCATGATGCCCCCACAAGCACCTCCCCACCTCCCAGCTGAGCAACCAGGGGCCCAGGCAGATGTTACACTTCATGAGAAGAGCAGGATGGCTCCAGGGACCTCACTCTCCTCTCCTGACTCCTTCTCCTTTAGCAGCAAAGTTCTGCCACAGGCAGAATAATCTGCATTTCCCATGGGACAGCAGTGCTCGCAACACCAGCTGCTCTGCTTGTTTAGGTCTGCAGCCAACCCGCCCTTGTTTCTGCATGCCAGTGTTCCCAAATACCCTCAAATGGAGTTGCGTGTGTGCAAACCACACACGATCACACACATACACCCTCCCTCTTAAAACAGAAAGATGAAGGCTTGGGGGTTTTTTGGAGACACCAAGAATTCAGTTGTCTTTATCAAATTAGAGTAAACACTTTAAGGCCAGAAAAAGCCACTGTTACAGCTCCCTGGTGGGCTACAAATGGACCCTCAAAAACCAGCAGAAGTTGACCTGAAAAAATACAAACTCTCAGCCAACTGCCATAGTCCAAGAGCAACCAAAGACTGAAAATGTTGTTTTTGAATCTTGTTTCAAAGTCACCCTGTGCTTGGCTGAGCACAGTTACAGTCTCTGCTACAGCTCCCAAGCTAGCAGAGCTCTTGGATGTCTCGCGCCGTAACACTGGCACAGCAGGGAAGGGAGAGTGGTGAATACACCCTTACAGCTGTGGGAAGAAAGCAAATGCTCTTAGGAGACGATTGAGAAATGCGGGTTGACATATCACAGTTGAAGGCCATTGCACAAAATTATGACAAGATGCCAGAGTCCATGGTTTACGTGGCAACTCGGTGCTATTGGGAACACAGCACACTGCAAAATTTGGGGGCCAGGAGGGAGTATTGTATAAAGGGATATGGAGCCTTCGTGCTGTAACAAAATCCCCAAACCACTATTCCCATCTGGATGAACTCACAGGCTTTTGAATGGCGGGGGCAGGAGGGAAGGCAGGACCCACGTAAAGCAATGCCTCAGCTGGCCCCAGAGCCTGGTGTCTGCAGCTGCTCCCCACCACCATGCATGGCAGCAGCCCTGCTGTGACGGTGCCCTTGTCCCTTGGCTACCCCAAAACACTGACAGAATGGGGCTCAGCCAGACTCGAGCAACGTCTCTGAGCTGGCTTCCATGGGTAGCGTGCTGCTTTTCTCTAGTGGGTTTTGTTAAGATTTGGAGCTGTTCATCACTTCATATCACTTTGCCACCTCCACAGTTTAACAGGCTTTAGACAGCCTAAAGCTCCACATGTTGGTTGAAGCTTGTGCAATAATTTGCCTCAAGAAGGACTGTTAAAAAAACCCTGCTTGTACCAAGTTAGATAATGCACTAGTTGACAACACGCTCTGTAATGTTTAAATGGAGTTTTTAGAGTCATAAGGACATGACACTGCCAGGTCATCTGTGCTCCTATGGGCTGACTCTGTTGGTTTGGCTTCCCAGCCCTCCTGGGGCGTTCTGGATGTGCCCAGGTCTTACCCTAGCCAGAGCAGCAGAGGTGAAGACAGGGAGCAAGATGGCAAAAGGTGGGGGGCGTAGGGTAAGAAATCTGCTGTGCAAAAATAAAAATAGGTAACTGTTGGCTGTTTGCAGCAACAGAAACACTTTAAAATAGCCAAGTTATAAAGGCTATTTGTCTTGTGCCTCGCGACTTCCTGCTTCACACTAAAAAAGTACAGCATATAAATAGACCAGGCAAGTGTGAACTGATGATAGCACTACACACCACATTTAAAATTCCTGGAGCTTGAATTCCTTTTTCATCGTTTCATGTCTGTTTGGGATGATTTTGTGCAAACAGGGAACGTTCAGTCCAAGTGCCTACAAACAGGAGCCACACTGCCAGTTGCTCCTGTGGGCATCCCAGGACAGCAGAAAGGTTAGCAGACTGGAATCCCAGTTTTCTCAGATTAAAAATAAACTTGGCCACCATCCCCAGAAAACAAGCACGTTCATTCCAAAGCAAACATCCTCACTTGCAGTTGCTTTTGTCACAGCAGCAGTGACTGTGGAAACTAATGAGCCTAATTCGCTCTCAGGGCACACCGGTGTGAGTCCACTGAAGTCTGCATGGCTGATGCTGAGGGAGGCGCTTGCTCCTTGGAATGCCTTTTGAATGAGAAAGGTATTGAAAACAGAAGCCCCAGTTCTAAGTTTCACGTGTGAAACAGCCACCATTTGGGCTGAGGAGCTTAATTCTGGTTTGGGGGCTTTTCTTTTAATATGTCCGTAATCTTAGGTTGAAAGCTTACTGTATGAAAACACATTTTCTCTTAGGACATACATTTTGCAGATGATCTAAAAAAAAACTAGTAGCAAACAAGCTCCTTTCTATTTAACTTTACAGTCATACCTTAGAATGTAATAGAAAATCTGTTCCACTCAAAAAGTTGGCAGGTTGGTATCACGAGTGCACAGAAATAACAGTATGCTCCACTTAATAGGATTTTTCTTATTAATTAACAGCCTTTTTTTTCCTCACCAAGACCTCATTCGTTTCCTCATAAATACCAACTTTCTGTAATAAATACAGTTGGAAAAAAAAAAAAAAAAGGAAGAAAAAGAAGAAGCTTGTACGTTGTATATGTTCTCCTGTCCCAGGTTTGTAGGGTACTTCCTTTTTTTCACAAGACCACAGATTTCCTCAGCCGGAGTCGTCTGGGTGCAAAGAGACAATGGCATCTGGCTCTTTGTCTTCCTCATTCCTTTCACCTAGAAGAGAGGGGAAACCTCCTGGCCTCTCTCTCAATATGCTACTTGAAACAGTTACACCGAAAGCATGAAATAAAAAAGTCAGAAAAAAAAGTCACACACACAATCCCTCACCCCCCACCCCAGTAGGAGAAGTCACAGAGCCTTTAAGCCTTTAACCTGTGCACACCCATTATCTGGGGGCTGGATTTCCAAAATCAAAGTCCTGAACTGGCACAGGGATGGTGATGGCAGTGACAGGCTCCGCAGCACCACCAGTAACTCTGCCTTGAAAGGGTGTTGACTGCTGGAAGCACAGATTAGCTGCACGAGCACACACGTGAGCATGCGCATCACATGCTGCTTGCGAGCCCTGGTGGGGCTGCCCAGCTGCCCTCATGAGGCACACGAGGAGAGGGAGTCACTCAGGCCCCACTGACTGCTGTATGCAATGCTCAGGATGCTCCGCAGTGACTCACCAGCTCCTCAGGACAGACCCAAGCAGGCAGTCAGAGCTTCCTGGTGGGCTGAGGGCTGAGCCAATGTGCAATAGGATACCCTGGGGGCGTTGGGCACCACCGGTGATGCTTGCAGCCATCACTTTTAGCCAGGGCTGTCACCTCACCTCTGAACAAAAAGCACACAAGCAAATTATATGCCTGTCACCACGCCTCCAGCAGTCCAATCCCTTCTCCTGAAGGGAATAATCTGTGCCTGATGTAAAGTAAATCCTCACTTTCGTTGCTGGACTTGGCCTCTCTATGTTCAGGACGGTGCTGATGGCACCTGATTTGTTGCATAGAAGAAACTGAAGCATACCCCTGGAACGTTTACTGCAACAGCCCGGTCTCTGATGTGGGACAAATGCCCCATGTTTCCCAGAAGCCTTCAATTCAGCAACACGTATTTCCCCACACTGTAGCACCAAGAATAAGTGAGACAAACACATATATTAAATGACATACTTTATTAAAAGGTACATTCAGCAGCAATGGACACATTTACTTAAGTAGATTTTAACTGTTAAGGAGCTTATAATTATAAATCCCTTTAAGGCATTAAAAGCTCTTAGACATTTTAACTTTGCAATCATTTCATATAAATAGGCTATGCAAATGATGATGCTTGCCTAAGAAAAAGATACCTCAGCTGCACTAAACAGAGATATACATATAAACATATATATAAAACAATGATTTTTTTCCCTTGTCATAAACTCATTGATGGGGATATTTCACAATCTTTAAGGCTTGGGCTCTGGCCCCTGCAACTATTATTCAAGTAAGAAGCCTCCTGTTGAAGTTACCACGTGGATGGGTACAGATTACTTGCATGGATGAGAGCTGCAGGACAGGGCCTAAGCTGTGGCAGAATCAGCAAAAATGTCAGAATGCTCAGTGACATACATGTATATTTACAGTCTGTGCAAGTAGCATTAGCTACTTGCATCGATTACAGGGGGCTCTCTCTGAAGCTATAAACAGAGGAAAGGCAATGTGGCAAAGGCTAATCAGCACCTATTAGCTCTTAGTTTTTGATGGCATTGATCTCCCTTCTCAAGAACAAAATTTGGGTTTGACAGGGGGATGTCAGTCAGGGCACCAGACAGAGCACCAGCAGCATGCAACCACACCAGCTCAGGGCACAAATGCATTGAGTCTTGAGGGTTCTGCCTCAAGCAGCAGAAACCTCCTGTGATGCACTGTGGTTCAGCTGCTTTTCCAAATGTAAACAACAAAAGTGCCAACCACTTCCAGTTGTAGCAACCCCCCAATAAATAGTGAATAATTCATCCTAGTTCTGATAAACTATGCTCTATACCTTTAATGGCCATACATATGCGTGAAGAAGTGGAAATAGCTATTGAAACAGAAGCTGTGACTAGATCTGATGAGCTGCACAAACTCATTTGAATTAATACAGCTGCAGGGGCTGAGTCTCTACAAACTTACCACTGACTTTATGTTTGCGTGCAACTCCTTTGGCTTCATGCTTTACAATAGGTCTAGTCAGAGAGGCAAATCTGGCCTTATTTTCCATGGATTGGTCACTGCACAGCATGTGGCTCATGCAAACTCCCAGAATAAATTCACTGTACGTCTCTCACTGCCAGACAATAATTGCTACATGAAACCCGTCCTCACAGACAAGCCTTACTGAGAGGGGTTTCACCAGCACAGCTATGCAGGAGCAGTAGCATCAAGGCCTCATAACAGTAAGCATAAAGGCACACTCCGAGATTTATTCCTAAAAGATCTCAGTCATTCACCGAAGACAAACGCTCTTCTGTATTCCGCTTTGCTCTTGCCTAGCAGCTTACCTACCATCAGCTCCTCATGCCACAGCATTTGCTCTGCTCTCCTGCCATCAGCCAGCACTCAGCGGCACCGACCAGCCCTGGGGCTGCCCACACTGCCTTCAAGCACTCCTCCAGCCCACGAAACAACCAGGGTCTGGATGCACCAAGGCTGCGAGCCCAACACTGCCAGAGGAGCTCTAGATGACTTTAGCTCCCCACCCTCATGCCCCACTGCTAGCTTTCATCAGCCTTGTGCTGGTTCTGATGACCACCACGTGCTCCTTGACTTAGCACGTGAAAGCAGAGCCCTGACTGGATCAAGGTTTCCAGAAGAGGAAAAATATTTTCCATACAGGAAAAATACACCTTGCACCTGGGAAAGGCCAACACTTCTCAAAACTGGCATGCTCTAGGGACTAAACGTCCTTACAGACAGAGAGTTTCTTTTCAGAAAATATACAGATTTCTGCTTTTCACACAGTATTTTTGAAGGACTCAACAGAAGCCAAAGGGAAATGCTCCAATGGTAAGCAGTCAGACCCCTTTTATCTCATTCTCATTGACATACACACAAAAAAGGAGGTGGCTTCCAAGAACAGGCTTGAATTTGGGATGAAAGGAGGGAAATGCTTCTCCCTTCTCTTTATTCTAGGTCTGGTTTGAATTATGTCTTAATAACAAGACAGCATTTTTTCAGGGAGGTATTAGAAATACTGGAGCCAACAGTATTTTCACCCTTTATCAAAATGGCTTTTGTAACAAAATGAGTAAGTTACAGGGGGAACTTCTTGTAAAATAATTTGATTTAGAAAGTTACTCCACTTTAATTGGGGCATTTTCAAATGCACTAAGGACAATTAGGTATCCAAAATCTAAGCAAATGAAAGTGAACTGGGACCACAACTTCCATTTGTGCCCTGAAAACCTTCCCCTAAATGCCTCTTGGGCTGTGTGGATAACTTATAACTCTCCTTTTCAAACCATCCCAGGAAGTACAGAATACACCAGAAACCTGCACAGATGATTTGGCTGCTGCCTTTCTTAGAGTCTAGAGCTAGAAGAGAGCTCCTCTGGCATCTATCTCTGTCCCCCATCACCCAGGCTGATCCTGCAACCCCCCAAAACGAGGAAGAGCAGGCAGAGGAAGGTTAAGCCCATGATCTTCAGCTCAGAAGAAAGCTGGCAGAATATGGTGCATATTTACTAAAGTCAACTCTTGCTGACAGTGTGTTTATGGAAGGTAATGACACCATTACGGCTCCATACAGAAAGGCACTTCTAAGCTTTTTACAGAATAAAAAATATCTATAAAAAAAATCCATACATGCTTCAAACTACAGATATATATATATATATTTTCCTGAATCCTCCATTGGAACTTGAATTTTAAAAACAGTTTAACTCCTCAGAATGTGAAATCTCATGGCCACATTAATCGAGAACATCTGAATCCAGGAGAAAGAAATCACTTCCAGTTATGTTGTCAGTGTTATGTGCATAACATTCCCACAGCTGTAGATCCATTGTGCTCCATGTTATAAATAAGAAATTGCATGGTGACAGCTAAAATTCAAAAGCATTAATGTTTCTCTTTGCAACTCTTTTTTTTTTTTTTTTTTCCCAGTCTTTTGAGGTTTCTCCCCTTTCCCTCCTAGTTGAAGTTACTTGAAGCAACATTACTGCTTACCCAACTGACATATTTATGGTAATTAAAAAATAGTAGATGCCAAGCAAATATGACTAATGTTGCTATTTGGCAAATAAGACAAGGAACAACTTCTATTGATTCTGAACCAGACTGTTGTATTTGCACTAATAAACATTTCTTCTTCTTCTGCTTGTCTTGGTTATTCCGGCACTTTGAGGAGAAACCTGAAGGCAGCTCAAGGGACGCAGCCAAGCACTGCCCTGACTTCCATCCCAGGCAGCAGCCACCACCGAAGCCATTGAGTTGCAGAGAGCAAACCCAGCTGAGTCAGGCCCCTTGAATGAATACAAACGAGCTCCCTTGTATCTCTTGCATTCTAGGTTGTGGTCCCTTTCAACCATGAAAAACAGCTACAAATTGTTCCCAGAGCTAAACCACTTAACATCTTGGCACTTGGTTGTTTTTAACTTTGTAACAATAGGCACTGTTCACTCCTCTCAATCTCAGCTTTTTATTCTATAATAAAGCAGGAATACTGATGAAAGGCTAGTCACGGCTTCTCCCCATGGTATCAGGGTGGTGGCATGTGATGATTCACATGGGGTGTGTTTGATCCAAGAAAGCCCAGCCTCTGCTTATTCTTCCTTTGTTCTGTCATCTAAGGTGGAAAGGCAGAGAGAGAGACGAGTTGATATTCTTTTTTTTTGTTTTGTTTTGTTTTTACTATTATTTAGCAGTCACAGAACAAGATACATATAAGCAAAACAACAGGGAGTGGAATTCTATTCTTCAGCATTAAAAATTAGAAGTAAGAGATGCCTTTGAAGTGATGCCTCTGTTTCCTGCAAAGGATGGACATTTCATTCTCATTTGTACACTGTTCTTTTCCAGTGGCAGGTTTTACAGTGAGTACATCCCTCGTGCTGCTATCGTGTTGTGTAGCCCTGCAGAGTGTCAGCATTTGCACTTGGTGCTATACAATGACAGATGGTCATTGTATTAAAAAGATGGTCCCTATTAAAAGATGGTCCCAACCCCAAAGAGTTTAAATTTAAGGCAGAAGAAAGCAGGTTCAGGCAGAGGGGGATGAAAAAGCCACCCAGGACAGTAGGATAAGCACAATAAGCAATGGTCGCAGTTCATCCAGCCTAAACCTCTGTCAAGTTTCTCACAGGGAGAAAGAGTTTTAAGGAGGGGTCTGAAGGGGGATGATTAGGTAACTCGATGCCACTGGAAGTGCTTTCCATAAAGAAAGCATGAAGATGCTTTTCTGAAACTGTAATGAACAAACCAGAGGTGACTGGCATCTTAGGTAAAACGGGAGCTGGCCCTTTGACCCTGCAGTGAGAGAAAGGTGGGTGAGGCAGAGGCAGGGCTGTGAGGAAGGCCAGTACCGCTGTATGCTAGGGGAGGGGAGATAAGGGATGGGCACAGAGGGCGACACAAGCGAAACGACAGGCTCAACAAATTGTTCTCACAACAGCGTAGCTGATATTTAACAGGGGAAAACCCCCATGTGTCAGACTCAGAAAGCTTCTACTGATTCTGATCAGTAGGCAGCTCTTTCTGACACTACTCCTGTTCTACTGCCAGGTTTGCAGTACCTGCACATGCAAAGCCCACCACTGCTTCTGCAGCTTCCCTCTGTCCTCACACACCCATGGTAACCCATTTCATAACTCATTCCCCTTAGCTGTTCTCTGCTGTTGCTAATGGAGTACAATTTCAGCCCAAACCCCTATCAGTGTGTCTACTCAGAAAGCTTACTGGAAGATAAAACCTTTCTAGGACAAAAGTCTCTTTTGTAACACTGTCCTGACTGCGACCTGAGGGAAGCTAGCACGCTCACCCACACGCGCTCAGGTTGATGCCCAGGGCAGGGCACTCACCTGTTCCTTGAGCTCGGCAAGCTGACTGGAAAGCTGTTTTACAAGGCTCATGGTTGACTCCAGCCTCTCCTGCAGGTTCCTGATTTCATTTTGCTCATTGTCACCTTCATTGCTAACCAGAGACATGGCTCTCATCCGAGGGAACCAGTCCAAATTCTTCTCCTACATGGGGATGAGAGAAACAGCAATGTTAGTGAGGGTTTATGCAATACTACCAGAATATGTAAACTCAGTGGGACTTCTACTCAGCAGACAACGCACAGCGAAGTGAGCTTAACAACCACTTTATTGAGCAGGTATTTCACACTGCCCTTTCTATTATTGCCTCTGTCTACAAAGAAGGCACCAAGAGCAAAATCTTGGTTCTCCACTGGTGCACCTGGACTGCAGCGTGGGCTGGCACATTCACCTCCCATCTGCAGCTCTGGCATGCAGAAATGCATGGGGAGACTTCTCTGGCACCTCCTCTGTGCTCCCTGTGCCTTGCTTTGAATTGCACGTGGGACGCATTTCCCCAGTGCCTCTTCAGCCTGGCTGGCCTCCATTTGTGTCAGCTGTCCCTGCAGCAGTGCCAGTGAGCCAACATCAGGAAAACGAGACAAGCTGCAGTCCTCTCCAGGCTGGCCTGGAGCGTGCCTACTGCAGGAGCAGAGGGACCTTGGGTTGAGTTCAGCTGCCCACAGGGGCAGATTCGGGGTCCTGCTTGGGCTTCAGTGTGCCATTACGACTGTAAGTCTCAAGTAACCACAAGCACAGCCCCACAGCCAAGGGCTAACCTGCTAAGGACCAAGCACCACATGGGTGTCCACGGACTCAAGCTATGAATCTAATCATAACAAAAATGTAAGTTGGGGTGGTGTCTACCAGCACGAGTCTGAATCCTCAGAGACACACATATTTGTGTGTAGCATGTAACGGAGACTGGAGGGTGCAAGCCTGGGAGGGGTGGTAATCGAGCTGCAAGCAGCCTGATTTGCCTTAATGCACGAGACATGGGAAATAGGTCCCCTATCTACTGATGCGTTGCATCAGTGCACCTCTGCCCTCCACCTTGGGGGGAGTGGGAGGATGTGGTTAGATCATATGCATGATGTTTTGCAACAAGCCCCCACAGACACGTGCACTTGAAAACTTTAAGAGAAATAGCATGAGCTGGAGCATGGTTCTTCCCATCCCCTGCACGATGGATGGCTCCTCACAAGTAGCACCGTTACCCCCATTTCTACTCCCTCCCATGGGCAGATTCACATGGATCCAAACATTTACGAGCCCAGGGAAGTGCCAAGCGAATCCAATTTTACTGTCCTTCTAGAGAGAGAGGGCTGCTTTCAACTATGCCATGCTCTGCCTCGACGCCAGACCCTGCCCTCTGACAGAACATGGTTTAGAAACACCCAGGCTAACTCAGAAAGCTGCAGTGAGGATGGAAGCACTTACAGTGTTTATATTTTTCCATTAGTTGGGTTAGCCTGACCCCCTCTGTTACCCTGGATAAGCCTAAATACAAAGCCATATGAGTTCTGGATTGTTTTCTTCCTTTTAACTCAACACTTCTAATGAGTTTTTGTCTGGCTGCTCAACCTCTGGTCCTGTCACTATGATGACAAGATGTCTGGGGAACAAGATGGTGTGCCCCTTCGTTGCATTTTGCAGCCCACGGCTCAGTCAGCCGTGTGCACTGGCGGAATGAGGCCTTTCCTCACTGCCCACTTCTTCGAGCCTTGTGATCTCATTATGACAATTTGCTGTGGTTACGCATGATGCCATTTTCAATGGGTCATAACTCATTCAAATCAAAACCTGTTTTCACCAGCTCTGCTGGTGGAGATCACGTGCCTCCTCCCTGCTGGATATCCCCGTCAGACACATGGAACAGTAGACTCTGATTTCTGCTGCAGTCCTGTATGCTTACAAGACCAGCATTCATTTTCCACGAGCACGCTCTGATATTTATTTTAAATTTACTTTGGCTAGGATCTAACAGAGCATTCATCACGTGCCTAGCATTAAGTGCAGGTGTAGTCATCTATACTAAGCTTAGTTTGTGCACAGCACTTTGCTGGATCTATGCCTTTTTTTTTTTTTTTTTTGCAAAACATTTGCCAGCAAATTTGTCTGCCACTAAAGTCACAGAAAGTGAATTCAAAGGAGTTACAGTGAACAGAGATGCAGTTGTGTCTGAGTATTTCCTGGAAAGCTCTGATATCTGCCCCCATCACAGCTTCTCCTGCTTGAAGCACCTGAAGGTACCAACCTCAAGGACACACTGCCACAGGAGCCAGCTGAGAGGCTGAAGTCCTTTTTGGCAAGGCTCACTGTAATGCCAAAGTTTCTAAGCCAAGCTGCAGAGGGAGAGGAATTTGAGACACCATCACTGTGGTTCTCATGTTTGCTGAGTACTGCTGCCAGGACTGTGAAATGTACTTGTTAGTTTTGTTTTCCATTTGCCACTCCCTTGCTTCTCCAGGGCACAAGGCAGAGACCGCCGACTGCCTTGGAAGGGCTTTTGCAGACTGACCCTCCACCACACCGCAGTATCCAGAGGCACACCACACAAACCTGTGTGGATGCCAGACATCCCGGCTCAGTCGTCTTGCCTCCCAAGACTCCCAAGTGTCACCTGCTTCCCTCCTCCTCTACATAACTTTATACTGTATAGGGAGAGGGGTGACCAGGAACAGGTGAGTACAGGGACAGGGCAGGCTGCCACACAGTGCTGCGGTGCTGATTGTAGCTGGCTGGGCCAGCTCTGAACCCTGTGCCAGCCCACCTTGGCCATCAGGAGCCCCAGCATCCTGGGAGCTCAGTGACAGATGCTGCTCACCCCCGTGTGTCCAGATCTGCCTTCCCAGCAATTCTGGGGTAATCAGTCCCAAGAAAGAAATACAGCTGTGATTTAGTTACACACCAAGAAGATCTGGACATTATTTTGACAGGTTGTGGAGGATCAAGCAAGGGCTTAAGCCAAGTTCTAAGGGAAGCTGATGGGTCTGCATGGACTGGAGATCTCATAAAAAGAAGTTACTGACTTTTATAGCTGGGTGAAACAGCTGAAACAGGTCTGTCACTTGGCAGTCCCAAGTTCTGTGGAAGAGATTCACAGAATCAAGAGCTTCTTGATTCTCGCCTGTATACACTTCCAAAGAAATCCAGTCCAGCTGTGTATTTTTGTCATGAAAAATATCAGACAACCTGTCTTTAAGTTAAAAATACTTATCTGGCCTTCACCAACAATCCCATTATAATGAGCACACAAGTTATACTCCCTCATTGAATGGCATGATTTTGCTGGTCAATATTATCATGTTTCTTTCATTGGATTGTGAACTGCAAAACCCTAGTATTATTAAAGGGCAGCATGAAAATTAGCTTCAGCACATGGCCCTATTTGCTGAGTCTGAACCACAAACAAACAGCAATTGCCTCTGGGGACAAAACCTTTCAATCACAAGCCTGCGAGGCTCTACAACGCAAATCGGAAAAGGTTCCCCTACAGAAAATTTTAGTGAATTGGAAGTGTTCAGGGGGGGACAGGCACTCTGTGACTGCCTGGCTACAGGAAAGCTATTTTTACTCCAAGGTAATTGCTTGCCAATTAACTTGAGGTAGTTAACATGTTTGTACAACACCAAACATTTTTTCTGGGACTTAAATATTTATGGGCTCAGTCCAGGGTTGACCTTGACCAACTAACACATGTTAAAGCTGGAACATGCCTTGTCTGTGCTGCAGGTGTGCTCCTGCTGCCCTCTAACTTGCTGCCACCTACCTTCTTGACTGGTGCAGGGACAGGACATCGAAGTGTGTGAGCTGCCATGCCCCAGCCATTGTCCTCAGAAATCCATCCATTTTGCCCAAGACAGAATTCATGCAGACATTTTGAGCCAACAACCTGCACAAGCAAGGCAGGCTGCTAGTAGGGAGCAGGACAGACCTCTGCAAACAGCTGTTGCAGGACTCAGTTTACAAGCAACAACCAGGCTAGTGCAAGGCGGCATAACTCAAGCAGAAATGAACTCACAGAGGATGAGCTATGTGGATGGAGCACTCCAAAATGAATTGTTACAAATTACTACAACTTTCTTTCTAAGCAGCTGGGGCTGAATACAATGTTTTTACTGTTATTTCATTCTCGCACAAGATAGCCGCTCTCCTTAGCCCAACCGCAGCAGCCCACCTACGGATCACAGCATCTTCCCGCTACATCCTCCCTCCTTGAGCATGATGTGTGCCTTGCAGAATTCATATTTAAGTATATGTCTGTGTCCAGGGCAGAGAGTCAGCCAGACAGGAAGGCTGCAGGGACAGAAAGGAGCCGCAGCCTCCCCTCTGTCAGTTCAGCTGGAAGGAAAAAAAAAAAAAGGGCAGGTGGGGCTAGCCAAAAGGCTGTGGGCCAAGGAGACTGCACACGAGCAGAGCAGACATTTCATGTGGTGATCCAGCACACCCGCTCCCTCCTTCCTCCCCAGCAGCAAATTCCCCTGGCAGGACTCCATTAGCAGAGAGGGCTCACTCAGGGTGAACACCTCTCTGCAAGGTTCCCTGTGTGCACATAGCCTCCAGGTGCCCACTGCAAGGGCACACACCTGAGGAATCACAGGGCTTAGAGGATTTGCTACTCATATTTGCCAAGAAACCTCAAAACCCATTTTTTTTTCAGAGAGGAACATTCAGACTAAAAATCTATGTTTGCCTCCTGGAGTTTTCTAAGCGACTTTCTCCTGAGCATGGATGAAGAAAAGAGGGAAGAAATTTGTTTTGAGTTTCTATACTTTTTACAAAGTCTTTCTTGAGCCATCCCTGTCCTGGTGGCACGGCCAACTGGCTTCAATTGAACTCTCATGCTGAGCTGAATCCATGCCTCCAGAGTAATTGGCAGGGGACATTTCTTTAGGAGGTGTTGGTTTCACAGGCTAGCAGAGAGATGGATCAGCTGCAACCAGCAGGAGAGATTGTGCTGAATCTTTTAAAAAATAGATTACTAGATAACAATGAGAGAAAATAGGTCAAAGAGTAGGACAAGGGGGATGAAGTAGAGGAGTGAAGGCTGCTTAATGCATATTTTCTGCCCGTGCCTTCGCCATAGGCTCAGAGTACCACGCCACCACCAGCTGCACAAGACTTTCATTTCCCTAGAAGGCAGTGCCTAGCGCAGTGACTCTTAGCCCTTTCTACCCCATGACCCTGTACTGCAACATGAAAACAGGCAGCTTCAGGACTTCCCTCCTATCCACACGAAAAGAACAGGAGCTGTGACTACTCAATGACTCCTCCTGGGTTGTGACCTCCCCAGCTGCCCTCGCCTTCCCCAGCCCACCACTTCCCCATCTTGCAGAAGCCATTCGCTCCTTCGTGACTCAGTGAGGCCAGTACATGGCCATCAAGATTAGTTATCTCACAGCAAGGCTCCAGAGACCAGCATCCTTAAAGCACTCAGATCATCCCAGCTAGAGGCTGCCGAGGAGCATGAAGGATAAGTGTGGAAATTGCTACGAGGCTCAGTATGCTGCACTGGGCTGCAAGTGGAGCTCTGCCCACAACGTGCATTTGCTAGCGTGTGCTGCGTGGATGGAAACTGTGGTGGCAGCCTGCCAGAAGCCTTCTATGGCTTTAGAGACATGACCAGTGTGTGCTGGGGTGGTGAGACCCTGCTTCTGGGGCATTCAAGGGAGCCGCTGCTGGTGGCCTCCACATCCCACAAGTGGCCTTGCTGGGAAACGCTGCACAGCTCAATCCCTTGTGACTTAATTGTGCCCTCAGACCTGTGTCTCCGCATGACTAGAAACAAACTTCAGACACTGCTGCTCTTAGGCAGGCTGTTTATGTCCTTTCAGGTACAAGAACTAGCAGCACCGTTCATTCCCCTTTTCTGAGCCAGCACCTTGAAAAAATACTTTAGCTCCAGGTACAGAGAGGTCTATTTACTGATAAACGATTCTGTGTGTCTGAAGCGTAAATAAGTCCATCCATTTCTTTCCTAGATCAGTTGCCCATATAAGCAGAGCGTGATCAGTCCAAGCTACCTTTTGAAAGCTGTTTTTTCTTCTGCTTAGGGACGGAAAACTGCCTGGTCCTAAAACTCTAGCTATGTAGCTCCTATAGTCACCTTAAAAAGGGATCTTAAAGATTTAAACTATCTTGTGCTTTAGATGACACAGGGCAATAACCACTTTGTGATTTAATCACAGACAATAATAATTTGGTTCAGTGCATGATTCAGCTAATCCACAATTTGATAAATGTTCACCCTAAACTACAAACCCAAATAGCTTTCTGCAAATCCCGTTTGACACTTTAATGTTAAGAATGTATTTGATAAGCAATCTGTGCTGTACAAAAATATAGGGAGGGAAATCCGGAATTGTTATGCAGCTAAATGCAACCACAACAGTAATTCAAGGAAAATAAAAATAAACCTTGGCAATTGCAGATAAATCTTTACGCAACAAGAAAACTAATATGTCTGGCTGGGTCTATACTAGATTGATACATCCTACAACTTCCACAGTGCATGGAAAAATATAGAAATCTGTTTCCCACTAAGAGAATGTTGGAACTGTAATACAGACCCACAGTCTGCTTTAGCAGTGTCATTGATGCATTTACTTTCATTTTAACTTGGCTGAATGTTTTTTGAGGGCTGCAACAGAATCTATCACCTGAATTCTGCATAACTGTGAGTTCTGCAGGACTGGTATCTGGGCCAGTTAATATCCCCCCCAAATATGGTGAAGAATGATAATAAACCTCAAATCTTTGATGGTGTATGTGACAATTTTGATACTCAGCTTGAACACTGTACAGGATCTTGCTTTTCCAAGAAAGACACTGGCATTTACCTCCAAGAGATGAAAACAATCACAAAAGTATTTTCTGAATGCGATCTAGCACCGCTGCTGTGGGCAAAACCATATGTAAGCAATAAGAATGTGAGTCAGTGGAGTGCCCTTACAGTGAAAAAGGCCAACTGCATCCTGGGCTGCCCCAGCCAGGGTGCAGCCAGCACGTTGAGGGAAGTGATCCTCCATATCCAGCTGGCACTTGTAGGGCTGCATTTGCTGTACCGCGTCCACTTTGGGGCTTCTGAGGGTAATGAGAGAACTGGCAGAGGAGCTGGCCAAGCCGCTTACCATCATTTGTCAACAGTCTTGGCTATCGGGGGAGGTCCCAGTTGACTGGTGGCTAGCAAATGTGACGCCCATCTACAAGAAGGGCTGGAGGGCAGACCCAGGGAACTATAGGCCTGTCAGTTTGACCTCAGTGCCAGGGAAGCTCATGGAGCAGATTATCTTGAGTGTCATCATGTGGCACTTGCAGGTCAAGCAGGCGATCAGGCCCAGTCAGCATGGGTTTATGAAAGGCAGGTCCTGCTTGACGAACCTGATCTCCTTCTATGACAAAGTGATGCGCTGGGTGGATTAGCAAAAGGCTGTGGATGTGGTCTACCTTGACTTCAGTAAGGCTTTTGACACCGTTTCCCACAACATTCTCCTCAAGAAACTGACTGCTCTTGGCTTGGACTGGTGTACGCTTCGTTGGGTTAGAAACTGGCTGGATAGCCGGGCCCAAAGAGTCGTGGTAAATGGAGTCAAATCCAGTTGAAGGCCGGTTACTAGTGGCGTTCCCCACTAGTAGCTAGTGGCTCAGTGCTGGGGCCGGTCCTCTTTAATATCTTCATCGATGATCTGGATGAGGGCATTGAGTGCACCCTCAGTAAGTTTGCAGATGACACCAAGTTAGGCGCGTGTGTCGATCTGCTTGAGGGTAGGAAGGCTCTGCAGGAGGATCTGGATAGGCTGCACCGATGGGCTGAGGCCAACTGCATTAAGTTCAACAAGGCCAAGTGCCGGGTCCTCCACCCGGGGCGCAATAAACCCAAGCAGAGCTACAGGCTGGGAGATGAGTGGTTGGAAAGCTGCCAGGCAGAGAGGGACCTGGGAGTGATGGTTGATAGTTGGCTGAATATGAGCCAGCAGTGTGCTCAGGTGGCCAAGAAGGCCAACAGCATCCTGGCTTGCATAAGAAACAGTCTGGCCAGCAGGGCTAGGGAGGTGATTGTCTCCCTCTACTTGGCTCTGGTGAGGCCGCATCCTGAGTACTGTGTTCAGTTTTGGGCTCCTCACTACAAGAAGGACATGGAGGTGCTCGAGCGAGTCCAGAGAAGGGCGACGAAGCTGGTGAGGGGCCTGGAGAACAAGTCCTATGAGGAGCGGCTGAGGGAGCTGGGATTGTTCAGCCTGGAGAAAAGGAGGCTCAGGGGTGACCTTATTGCACTCTATAGATAACTTAAAGGAGGCTGTAGCGAGGTGGGGGTTGGTCTGTTCTCCCACGTGCCTGGTGACAGGATGAGGGTGAATGGGCTTAAGTTGCGCCAGGGGAGTTTTAGGTTGGATGTTAGGAAGAACTTCTTTACCAAAAGGGTTGTTAGACATTGGAACAGGCTGCCTAGGGAAGTGGTGGAGTCACCATCCCTGGAAGTCTTTAAAAGACGTTTAGATGTAGAGCTTAGGGATATGGTTTAGTGAGGACTGTTAGTGTTAGGTCAGAGGTTGAACTCGATGATCTTGAGGTCTCTTCCAACCTAGAAATTCTGTGATTCTGTGATTCCCAGTACCAAAAAAGACATTGACAAACTGGAGCACGGGCTTATGAGAGCAAGCTGAGAGAGCTGGGTCTGTTCAGCCTGGAGAAGGCCAAGGAGCAAGTATTGCCACTTGCAACTACCTTGGGGCAGAAGATGGAGCCAGACTGCCCTCAAGGTGTACAGTGCAATGATACAGTGGAAGCTGGAACATGGGAAATTCCAATTAAATAGAAGAACAAGTTTTTTTTAGTGGGAGGATGGTCAAGTACTGGAACAGATGCCCAGAGAAGTGGTAAGAGGCCCATTCTTGCAGATACTCACAATGCAAATGGACGAGACCCTGAGAAACCTGCTTCATCTCAATCTGCTTTCAGCTGGGGTGGAATTGGGGGATCTCTGGCAATCTCTCTTAACCTGAATTGTTCTATAGCCCTATGCTAAGTGCATCCTGTGGAACACACTGTGACTCCCTTCCTCTCCTCTCTGACTTCTGCTGTCACGCTCTGCTGTTGGGTTTGTACCTGCCTGCTCTCCTTGGCAGCAATGGCAAAGCAGCCTCTGCTACCACAATGGAATAGCAAGGAAAGTCAGTGCTCTGCACCGGCTGAGAAAGGAGAACCTGTACTCTTTGCACTGTTTCCTATCCTAGAAACAAAGCCCCTGAATGAATTCTGGACCTGCAAAATAGGGAAATAATAGGCCAGGACAGCAGGAGCTGCACAGAAACATTTTCTGTGGCATTGTTCTTCCTTCAATTCTGAGCAACCTTAGCCTAGAGGGTGGAAAGCACAAACTAAACTAAGCAGCTTTGGCACCAGTGCACAAGGACTGCACCATCCAACTCCCCTCCAGGTGGACCTGCAGGTGCACGGGGACTACAGCTGGCAGTGGGCTTGTGGCACAACCTTTGTGTGCTCAGGGGGCCTGAGCTTTCATCCCACTCCAGCGCTAGTGGGCTCCTCCTCTCCTTCAAGACACATTGGCTTCCTGTGTCTTTCTTTGCCCGCAGCATGTGTTCATTTCTCAACTGTTGCTTCGTTCTGCTGTTTCCATCACTCTCTGCCACCTTATCTCTATCGTAACTCTGAGAATTGGTATTCTCCTCTGCACATCTTCAGGAATCTCAACACTACCATCTCAGGCTAGGTTTTGGTGCTTAAATATGTGTGCCCTTAAAATAGATATAATTATAGATTTGTGCGAGATACAACTTTATTTTTCCACATTCCTATGTTTTTATGTTGTTAGTGGTTACAGGGCATGCTTTAGGAAAAACACTTCAGATTATTCATTTAAAATAATTAAATTATTTCTGATATAATCCCTGGATCTTGTGCATAAAGAAACAACATCTGGTACAGAGATTAGAAAATAAATGTTCTTGGCTTTTTTTTTTTTTTCTTTTTTCTTTTGTTAAACAGATGTTGTTGATACAAAACACAGAACTGTAAATCATAGCCTGCATGTGGACACAGACTGTCACTACTGAGCAGAAATTTACTGTGGCTAGATAGAGATTTGAAACAGCAATGAATCACTGGCTTACTAACTTTATTCACGTGGGTATGGTTTCAATATTCTGACATTAAGTGCACATGTCCTTAAAAAAAGAACCTTTTAATGGCAGCATGGGAGGCTCTGTTGTAGTTCCAGCTGTCTCAGTAGGGGAAGAACAGCATAATGCAATGGCCGTCTCTGCGCAGAGGCACCTGGCAGTTCTCCATCTCCTCCTTCACAGCTCACTGCAGTGCTGCTGTTGAGTTGCACAGGCTCAGTTCCTCCAATGCCAGGTGGCACCTCTCAGTGGCTCACTGTGTAGGGCATCCCTGTGACAGGTGAGGGGCTGAGCTGCTCATGGAGCTCCACCACAACCACCAACGTGCCTCCAGCTCCAGCTTCGTTCTCCCTCTCCTTCTCCTACTACTCTTACCATCATCTCTGCAAATTCACTGTTCATTTGCCATGCTGGCTTACATCTAGCTGAATGCCTGTGCTTTGCAATGATATTTCTGCTGACTGCATTTAAAGTGAGCAGAGTTATGGTGCTTACCCAGCCCCATGCCATTCCTATCCGCACACCACCAATCTGCATGGACTCTCTCTCTAAAGCCCCCATTCTTCTGATCTTCTGTTAGTATTGATTTCCTTTTGCAAAGCATTCTAGCAGGAGCTCTCTAGATACTGAAGTCCACTAATACCACCGAAATGTAAACACACCCTGCAGAATCATACCACTGCTGAGGACAGAGAGGTTGCCTGCTCCTTAGATACATACCTACTGTTCAGCTGGTAAGGATATCACAAATTTTGATCTCTTTTTGTCAATGTAAGTGCTGTTTTCAAACAGTGGATCGGGGTCTAACTTGCCTTTTAACCTCCAAACCATGACCTTTACTTCGTATCTTTTGTAGCATGGGATTCAGGCTCATACTTGTTGAAATGTATGCATTTTTTTTTTTGACATTTAGCTTTAATTCTCTGCCCCTGTCACTTTGCATTTTGCAAGTACTGTCCATTTTCTACCTTTAGCTTCAATTTGGTGTAACAAAATCTTTGGGAAATATAAAGACTCAGCTGGAGACTCATTTTTCAGAGGCTCAGGACTTGACCTTGTTCTCAGCTTTGCACAGGCATAGCTTCACTGATTGCAGTGTGATTGTTCTGGTTTAGGATACTCCCGGCATCGAGGCATTTTCAATCCTGATCTCAGTGTTCTGCTTTGGGTCCATTTTAACTCTGATGTACTTTGCATATGGTGCAATATGAAAGGACAGCTTAAAGTACAAAATTTTCTTTTAAAATTATTTAGAATTATTATCTATCCTACATTATTATCCCTAATGGGCTGTAGAAAACAACTGTATTTTTAAACAAAGATATAATCATGCATTTACCACACACTTGCATAAATGCACATACTCGAGTATTTTTCAGAGAGGAAAGAGATGCAGGTTTCTCTTTGAAGTGTCTCTTGACAAAGCACCATCAAGCCATGGCCACCTTACAGCCATATGGGCCTGAACACTACCAACACGCTCTGCAAGCTGTTTTCAAACCACTTGCTGTGTTCAAATGCTTGCCCATGGCTTGTGGGCATTCCTCTGCTCAAGTCCTCTGCACAACTCCTCACCTACATGCATGGAGGCCAAGGAGAGGCCCCTGTGGCTGGATGAGACACAGATCCCAGCTGGTCCCACAAAGTACCTACTGGGACACGCAGGGCACTTTTATTCCCAGTGACTTTGGGAAATAGGTGGAAATCAGCAAAACTGGGCTCTCAAGGTGAAACGTCTGTTCACTCAGGTTCATGTCTGCCATTTTCAGAAGCTGCAGGCACAAATCAATAAAAGAAAAAAATGCATTGCTACAATGTGAACTTCTATCCGCCTGTACCATACTTTCATTTAGCCCACTTGCTCGCATTGCTAGGGAAATATTGAAATGGATCCTCTCTGCTCAGATCTGCTCTTCCTTTTTTTTTCTTTTCTTCCCAACCCAGTATTTAAATATGGTTTGTTATGTTCAATTAAAATGTATTTGCTCTTGAGAACAAGCAGATGATCAGTTTCACAAACCCAGAGTTACAATTCTCTTTCAGCAGCACCCAGTAAAATGAAAAACAGAAACAAAACATTTTAAGCACAAGTGTATAAAATACACAGGGTTCATTAAATCTGATTTAAAGTTGCCTGTTTGTTTTGGAGACTCTTTAAGCTACTACTACTCCAAACTCACAGAACTGTAATGTGATTCCTGATGTATTGAATTTCGTGGGATGGCTGTAGTGGCTTCCATTATATACAAATTGGATGCAGCCAATTTACAATCTCCAATATATACTTTTATCTCAAAATGCCCTGTGAGACAATTGTGTAAAGTACTTTATCAGGGATTGTTGTTGGTAATATTGCAAGATTTCATGATGTAAAAAATACATCAATGTCATTTAAATTGAACAAAATGGTTCCTGTTTTTTTTTTTTTTCTGTACATTTTTAACCGTCTTCGCAACAAATTTGTTCAATAAATACTGTATGAAACAAACATTTTGCACTTTGTCCCACAGATACGATTTGCCAACCTGATTGATTTCTTTGTCTACAACTAATCTGATTTCTTTAGGCTATATATCTTCTCTTTTATTAAAGATGATGTAATCTTAGCTTTTTATCAAACATACAACCACCAAACTAAAAAGGCAGAAGATTCCATGAACTAGCTTTGAAACCAAATCGAAAAAGCTGACAAATATCTCATAAAGCAGATCCCAAACGATAAATGGCATAATGAGACCAAAGTTATACAAATTCAGAAACATATCGATGCAGAGTAATACAGACCTGTGGATTTTTCTTCCCACAACAGATATAGAAAACAAGCATCTTCATCATATCCATTAGACCTTGTAAAATGAGTATATACTATTGCTGCATGCAATCCTCCCAGTTCCTACTATCTCTCAACAGTGAGAACTCAGAGCCAGCGCTACATTTTGCAGCTTTTCCCCATTCTAATTCTTGAAGAATCTCATCCCAGTATTTCAAGTCCAACCAAAGTTACATATATTTACTTTTAAATGGCGTCCCTGGTAAGACAACAACCTCAGACTCATATCCCTGTGCTTTTATTAATGGCCCTTCTACCTTTGTGAAACCCAGGGTCCTTCTTTTCCTCAGGATCTGCAGCTGTCTTAGCTGTGGACAATTTTGGAGTGCCTTTCTCATTCAGGAAGCCAGAAGCTTAGTACCACTTTGTTCCACAAAGAACAATAATTGTTTTCAAATGTTCCAATAGTATTCTTGAATAACACTGAAGTGTGCCCGTGTTTGCTGCTTCTCCTAGAGTGCAAAATGAAATGAATTCAGTTTGTATGCTTTGCAATCTGATCATCACATCATTCCTCCGGGGCTGAACTTCTTATCAATATCCATGACCCCAGTTAAGGTCCAGGTTTCATTAAGTAAAGCCATATACTTCCATTCCCAAGAGAACACAGCCTCAGCTTCTACCAGGTTTTCAAGCACAACTGTAGGTGCTTATCTAATGCCATGGACAGCCTTTTCATCATTTGAAATCAGAGAATAAAGGTCTGCCCACACACAGATCCATCTCAGGCCACATATTTCTTAACAAAGGGATAAAAGATGGCTTTTGCAAGCTGCCTGTAAAGTTAACAGCTCCAGCCTCTGGCAGGTCAAGGAGGGAGTGGATTCCAGCAGGGAACCGCAGCCCATGTCCTGCCAGCAGTGCTGCTCGGCTTGAGGATGCTCCAGCTGGAACACCTCCACTGGATGTTTGTGGGGATGTGCAAGTTTCAAGGAACACTGCCTCATATCCAGACCCCTCCTTGAGTCCTTAAGGCCAGCAGCAAACAAACAAACAGGAACCCAAGTCTACTCATTTATTTTAATTTGCAAATTGAATGAACTGAATTTGGAAGAAGGACAAGGAGGCTTTAACTACACTGTACTATCAAGGCAGAACCCATCCTTACAGCAGAAATCAGTCCTTGAAGCCTAAATATTGCTCAACAGACAGGCAGCCATATCTTTCAAATGCAGAGGAAATCAAGCTAAGCTTACAACAGAGCTACAATACCAGAGTGTCCAAAAAGGCCAGTGCTGGGTATTATTAACTGACTGCTTCCAGACCTCAGGGAAACAAACACACATCTCAGGACGAATATACTTTTGGAAGGTTTTAGGTTCCACTCTGTAAACTGCAATTACATTACAGCTTTTTATTCAGAAGTAATTTCAAAGGAGAGGGAAAAAAAGAGAGGCTTATGCTAGTGCAGGAATCTGTCCCCTTAGGGTTAACAAGAACATGTGAGGCTGAGCACGGATGTAGCAGGGACAATGGCATGGCACAGTGGCATGGCCATCCCCTCACTGTGTCAGCTGGAGGGATGAAAGCTATCTCCAAGCCCTCACTGCACACACCACATCTGCCTGTGCTGTAGCACCTGTGGTTGATGTTGATTTTTCTCTCACTCCAGCTAATGACATCATTTCTAAGAAAGCAGGATCAGATCTGTGGTTTCCCATTCAAGCAGCAACAGGAGAATTAATTTTGCCTGTCTGGAAAGAATGTATATAAACTTAAAGCCACTAAAACCTCAAGCTTTTAAATGAGATCCCAAAAGAAGTTCACCTGTCCTTTTATTTCCCTATACCTCACACATCACCTAGTCAACAAGGCCAGTCAAATTATTTATGGTGGACCAAAGAGCCCAGTTCTGAAAGATGCAGAGACCCTGAAGCAGCTTTCTTGTATAATAGGAGCTTTGTACAGAGAGGCAAAGTCCTCATGTGATGCTAACTTTTCATGCATTGACAAACACACAAATGAGCAGGAAATCAGCTAATTAGGCAGGTTACTATAATTGCTTATTTTATGAAGTAGAGAGGGAGGTGTTGAGCTCTTTTGTAAGATAATAACGTAGAGGCAAAATTGTACGGAGAAGCAAAATAGTAATGGGCTACCTGAAGAAATGAATGTTATTTTTGAATAATAGGAAAATCAACAATAGAAAAATAATTCAATACTTAGCAGAAGAAAAAGCAACAAACCATAATATGTTCTGTAAATATAAAACTGGGTAACACTCAGGTTTATGAGGGGAGAAGGGCAAAAGCAGTGGCTGAGCCTGTGCTAAGCACAATCCCAGTTCTGTTCAGTGACTGCCTATCACCACTCAATGGCTCTGAGATCCTCTGTAAGTTTTAGGCAGGCCTTTAAGCAGAAAAATCACTTTTTTTCCAGGACTTGGTGCACCTGAAGTGAAGCCCTGAACATCGCAGAGGGCCTGCTTCCATGTAGAAGGGCATAGAGAGACTACTGCTCGCTTGCTCTCCTATACTGAGAATAACAAAAAATAGGAGCAGTAAATCATGTGTTTAGGCATATTTCTTTAATTGCTTATTTTATGAAAACCTGACTGCAGACAAAACCGACATTGTATTTCCTAGGAAATTAGCCTGTCAGTGAGACCTCAGATCTTATTTAGCACCCAGCTTTTGTGCTATTGGTATAACTGCCACGGTAAGTAATTACTCATAATGTGACATGCATTGTATCAGTCTTTTAAAAGTAATTAAGGAAAAGTTGCATAGCTTAATGCTATGTACATACATCTCATCCTTACAAGTTTTGCTTTGATAACATCTGCTCTTTTTTGGAGGAAGGCCAGTTTTTAGCAGTCAAATAAATCAGACATAACAATAGAAGCATTATTATCTTCCCCAAAGTTATAAACGTTATGCCCCACTCCGGCAGCACATTTGGGTGCACAAGTCCAGTCCTGTGAGTATGTCAAAGTCTGTAACTTGCCAGATCAGAAACTTGGTGTTGAACTAGAATTTATGATAATGAAGAAACCTTAAAAATACAAGTTTATTTATAGTGAGCCAGTTTAAGAACCACAGCTCACAGTCCCTGGCAGATTTAGCTGTAGCAGTTGACAGGGTCACCCCTGTCAGCTGTGTGCCCTTTCTCGCTGCTGATTCTTTCCCTACCAATAAAAAGGCAAAGAATCAGTGGTGTGTACTCTCCTCAAGCAGTGCAGTTCAGACTGGCGTGACTTAAATGGCCATCAATTTTCACATTAATACTCCAGGCTGTGAACTGCAGAAGCTCACGAGTGAACAAATGCACTGCTTGTCCTGCCCCCTCTGCTATTGTTGTGGTAAATTGCAACAGAAGGGTATGGTGAACATCTGGGGGAGGAAACTTCTCAAATTGTCTAGTTTGAACCACCAGAGTGTGTGTGAAAAACACACAGAGCGTCAAACAGAGTGTCCCTTCTGCAGTACGAATGTTACCTGGGATTGACATTTCTCTGTTTTAAGTCATTCTTAGATACTACCCGTACGGTGTTTAGCAATCGTTGGCTGTAATTAGGCTATCACAGAATGGTTGAGGTACGTTGAGTATCTATAGACTAGAGAGAAAAATTAGCAGGGAAAACTTTTGCCTCCCAAAATTCAAAAAGACAACAGATAACATAATAGAAAAATCCTGGATGTCAGAACTTTTTTTTTTTCATCTCCAAAGAAGTTATATTTTAAGACCTGAGGTCAACAGCCCTTTTAGTACATATTATTTTATTACATTCTCTGAAAAAAACTGACAGCAGTGAAGAACAGCTTGTTCTACAAACCCTGCTCCTGCTTGCCTGCCTGCTGTTCCCCTTTCCTTGCAGTGCTTTTTCACTGCCTTTATACCTCATCCACTTGTATTTCCTTCGGACCTGCCTCCTCCAGAGCTGGGGTTCCCTGTGGATTGCTCGGGGATGGCCATGGAATAGGCTGGATGTCTGGCTTGCTGCCTGGCAGTGCCAAAGGGTAAGCAGTCAGGATCTTGACACACTGCTGTCAGGCTCTGCAGGCTCTGCTTGGCTCCTGCTTCTGCAGTTTCAACAGGTAGCCACTTCTGCTGAGGCTGCCTAAAATGCAAGAAATCCTTTTGCAGGCCACACGCTGGCATGCCAGGGACTATCCACAAGGAAGCCTGGCTCTAGGAAGGATTTGCCCATTGTCCCTGCCATGGCATTTCTGACACCTGACATCTCCATTGGGGTCAGAGCTGCCCACGAGCCTCACAGACTCTGGCCAGACCTTGCAGCGTCACTGCCAAGGTATGAACCCAGGGGCATCAAGGCAGAAGAGAGGAGGAAGCTGACATTAAATGGCTTGCATTGCCCAGCGCACAGTATGGGCAGAATGACAGCTATTGTGAGACTCCTTGATGGCTCACTTGGCATTATTCCCAGTGCTGCTTCTGAATGTAATACCTACTTCTGTGTATCAAACAGAAAAAGAAGGCAAAAGCATGAGACTGGAGGTAGGAAGAAAAGACACAACAGCACCAGCTCAAGAGAGCACTAAATTCAGCTCAATTTTCAAACTTCTGTATTTAAAACCAAACCAAACCAGAACCAACCCTTCCCCTCAAAAAAAACCCACAACACAACAACAACAAAAATAGATTTTTTCCAAATGGGGAAAGCATTTTTCCTCCTGACAGGGACATGTTTGAGACATTATGCCAAATATTTATTTAATATTATCAATAAAATTAAGCTGACACCTTCAAAATGAAGTTTCTAAATGTTACAAATGAAGTAGTTAAAATATTTTGTCACGTTACCAATGGCTAGGCACAAAAGTGCCTTTAAAAGAACTAAGTAAGAAAAATTGCTATTCAGAATTTCAGGCTGATGTTGCTCAAGCAGTCTTTTCTGCCTAATTCTAAAAATGGTGATGGGAATTTTTCTTTGGATTTCAGTGGAAGTACTGGGATCCTGAATAGCCCGAAGAGATGCTTAAGATTAGGGATTTGCTATTCAGGGAAGATATATTTACAAAAGAAGGTGTAAAGGAATACTTTTAAGATCCTATCACAGCATAAAAGGCTCAAGGTCCCAGTAACCTCAGTGGCAGGAGGACAGAACCATTAATTTCCTACTGAAGACTGCCTTGCTTTAGGGACATGGCTTAACGCATCACAGTATCTATCCTTTACTCTTATGAACATAGGCTGGTTTTAGAGCAGTTTTCAGCTGATTGAGGAGTTATGTAATTGCACCAATTACATCCAATTACATAATTAGAGTAAATAAGTAATAATATAATTAGGTGCTGTAATTATGTAGTTATGACAGGTAGCACTAATGCTGATAAAATCCATTATGAAACTTGCTAAGAACTGTGGACAGGGCACGCGAGAACAAAACTTTTAGGGCTTTGTTTTCTGAAGTCTGTCATTCTTCCAATGGGCAAAATAATTAATATAATTACTATGCCTACAGCCTTTTATTTTTGCAAATGAATGGAGGTACAAGCCATAGGCTAATTCGTATCTCTCTCTGACTTGCTGCAAAAAATTCAGTAACTAATCATCTACATTTTTTGCCTCCATTTATCTATTTGCAGCTATCAAAGCTTTGGTGAAATCTGCATGTATAAATTGCATCGCTGAAAAGAGAAGCCTGAAATTTGGATGTTAACCTTCAGTGTTCCAGCTATCACATTAAACTGTCTCCTCTGACAAATGGACACAAGGAACATTCAAAGATTGCTGTATTGATGCAATACAAGTTATGTGCATCTCTGTGGGTTTACTAGGGATGGAATTTCTGGTCAAATGGGTCAGATAAGAATTTTTTTCTGCTGGAATGAAAACTCAATAGGGGAATCATTCATGTAGTTTCTCAGTGCAAATATAATGCATGTATCCAGCTTTTCAAAGTTTCTGTATTTTTGGATATGAAGTAATACCTGTCTGACTTCATAAAAGAAGCCTGGAAAATAAAAAAATAATAAGACCTACTGCCCTGATTTAATATTAATTAATATTTCACCCAAGAACTGATACAAGATAGTGTGCCAGAAGAATGGGCATCACTAAAAGATCTAAAGTGCTTTATTCCCATCAACATCTCCAAATAGGCACTGTCTAAAAAGTTAGAGGTGAATAAACTATGCGTTGTTTTACAACACATTTTATACATTGTACCTTTTTTTTTTTTTTCTTAGAAATAAATATATTTTATATGAGCTGGGCTACTTATTACTTCAGTCACTTCTCAGAACAGTGTGCTAAGCACTGAAGCAAATTCAGAGCTGATGATCTGAATATCGCAGCGAACATTAGGAGCTTGCACCAATGTCTATGCTCCAGAGGAAAAAAGCAAAATAAGTCCTCTGCCCTAAGGACTTCTGAGGCTAGAGACACAAAACTCATAGAAATGCCTTGAAACAAGCAACCCCTGGAACAGAGATTAAAGTGAACTTGGGAACCTGCAAAAATGTTTCCTCTGAGTAAGGGCTGTATTTTTTTTTTCCTTTTTTCCTTTCCAAACCTTCAATCCAGATGCTTCACCGTTTGCTGAACAAATGATTGGTAAACAAGTATCACAGTCAGTCATATTTTGGGGTCCTGATGGGTCTGGACAATAAAGAAACAAGACTACCAGAAAATGCATACATTTCCCCTGGTGTTTAGTTATACTGATAACCACTCCAATGTTGCTTTCTGGAATACAGAAGTAGAGAAGTACAATTAATAATTGGTTCCTAACCACAGTTGTAGGCATAGTGAGAATGACATTTGGAACTAAACTTTACTTTCTACTAAGAAGCTACTGAGGCATACTCCAAAAATTGACCTAAATATATATAAGGATGGGTCTGAACCTTGAGGATTAGATTTGAGTAGAAATTCTCTTCAAGTACTCTGGCTGTGAAAACACAGAATTTGATCCCTTAAAGCTACAGAAACACCCATAAAGGCCTACCTAATTATAATAAAAAACTCATTGAGCTAGGAGAGCTTTTCCAGGTGTACTATTTATGGAATTTCACATTCTGTATCACCCTAAATGTAAATTCTCAGTCCTCCTTGTCCCCTTCAAAAATGCCCTGAGACTGAGGTGTTCTTCTACCCTCCCACACACTTTTCACTTTTTTTTTTTTTTTTTTAACTCAGTGATAGCAAAGGTTTGCCACACTTCATCCAAACAACAGGTGACCTTTCAAGGATCTCCTTCTACCTTTAACCATCTCCAATTTATTAATCACCCACAGGTCCTGCCAGCACATTCTACTGTAAATTCAGACATTCTCCAGGTTTATCTTCCACTACATATAGTGTTGCCATATTGACTTCCATAACCTTCTGGCTTAATCAATGGCACTCAAATTAAAAAATAACAACTTCTCTCTCATTTTCAACTTGATGGTCAATCCATCTTCTGCCACAATGTCAGAATCATAGAATCATAGATCATCTGGTCCAACCTGTAACCTAGTGCTGTCAAGTCCGCCACTAAACCATGCCACTAAGCGCTACATCTACACGTTTTCTGAAGACCTCCAGGAACGGTGACTCAACCACTTCTCTGGGCAACCTGTTCTAATACTTCACAACCCTTTCAGTGAAGAAATTTTTCCTAATATCCAGCCTAAACCTCTCCTTGTGCAACTTAAGGGCATTTCCTCTTGTCGTATCACTTAGTGCAGGGGAGAAGAGACCAATCCCCAACTTGCTATAGCCTCCTTTAAGGTAATTGTAGAGCAATTGCACAGTAATGTTATCCCTTACAGAGCGAAAAATGCTTTTGAACAATTATTTCCATCCTCCTCTTTGCCTATAGTGCCATTATTAAGTATTGTAATCCACTGCACGTCTTGCATCTTTTCTGATATGCTGGGCATTATCTTCAAGTCGATTCAGCAAAGGAAACTTCATATTCTTTTCTTGCCGTTGACTTTGAATGCTGCATTCCCTTCTCTTCACTATGCATTTTGGACTCCCATCTGAACTACAGTGTCACATCCCCATAAACTCCCCATCAGCCTCATTCAGTGATGAGTCAGTTCCACTGGTAAGTCCCAATTCCCTTGTGAAAGATGAATTTGAAGTTTGCCTCTCTTGTGCTAGATCCTAAGCAGAACTTAAATCTCTTATCAGGGACTTTGTTACCTCTTCCAGAATCACAAGAGTGGTTACTCAGCCTCCAGTCAGCTGAAAAGTCTTAAGCAATTTGTTTCCCTCTTTGTCTTAAGGCCAAAAACTGCTATAATGAATGTAGTACATCTTGCATATTTTCAATATAATTTCATTATTATCATGCTGGGTTTGAAACACGCGAAACACATAAGCTACATCAGCACCAACAGATGATGACACCTGTAAAACTACTTCTGGGTGTTTCACTTTTGAATCTTCTTTTGGTCATAAGCAAAGTTATATCTCTCAAATTCTTCTAGCTGAATCTCATACTTCCAGGAAATTCCATTCCTCCAGTCAGATTATTTTATTTAATTTCTTAATAGTCCTTGTACCATGTGGTATCAAGTAATCTCTGGCTCCAAGATAAAGAGTCCTTTTTTTTTATTCACTCAAATGTTTCCAATTGATTCTGCTTCACAGATACAGTATTTCTGCAGCACACCTACCCTACGTACCTCTACCTAGGGTAGCATACCTACCATATGTACCTCTCCCTCATCCAGAATAGCCACTAATTTTATATATACTCATGGAAAAAAAAAAAAAAAAGAAAAAAAAATAATAAAAAAAAGCCCTCTTTCACAGGGTTTAATAATTCCAAAACCTTGATTACTATTAACCACTCAAACCACCAGTATTCTGCCATAGAGTGTCTTTGAGAAATCAGTACAGTGCTTGAGGTCACATGTTTTGGCACTTTTCTGTTAATGTTTTAGGTATTCAAACAGGAGTTCTGACTACTAATGCAAACGTAAAATAAATTAGTGAATTGCATCAGAAAATTCAAACCACTGCTGCCACGGGATGAATACACTTACTATGAATATTAATGCATCCCTGAAAATTAAACATTAATACTTAACATACATACTCTCAAAGTTAAAAACCATATAAACATTGCAGGGAAAGAGAGGAAGAAGAGAGTAGGAAGGAACAGACAAAGGAGACAAGTCCTATAGCCCAAAGATGTTGATTCCATGAATTAAAGAGCATTTCTGAGATAAGCTAGAAATATTTTCAGGTAAGAGGACAACTTGACACTATGAATAATTTCCTGCAATGGAACAGAGAATACAAGCTTTTGTCTTAGCTTTTCTATCTTACCTGTCATACAGAAGATCCATTACTGCCTAACAGCATAAATGCACTAAGCTGGTCAATAGGACTGGCAGTTCTAAATTTCCATGGACATAGGCAGCTCCTCTGTACTTGAGCACTAATTCCCATGACCTGCTACACTGCCTTCCCACATAGCAGTAATAGCAATTATAAAAGTTCTGTTTCACCACAGCATTCAGTTTAGACCTTCTGTCTAAACACAAACCGTTCTTCAAGGTAAGCTCTGCACAGGTCTGTGCAATGTGAGTCATCTACTCCAACTTCAGCCAGCTCCCTATTAGGAATCTTGTCTAAACTAATCATTTTGGCTCTCAATGGAGTGAGAAAGGCACTGCCATGGTATGTCACCCAAGCCATCCTAGACACCTATCTTAAGGCAGGATAAATGACACAGCTTTCTATGCTGACATCTATTTAAACCAGGTGCCTGACTTTCAGACAGCTAAAGTTAAAGGAGAAGGCTCTTCCCCTTGGCTAGGCTTAGGACTACATGTATAAGGGCACCCAGAATTTCACAAGCACGATTGAGTAGTACGCATAATGAAAAATTCAATGAAAGATAACAAAGTAGATATTCTCCATAAGAAATGTGGCTCCATAAATACATGAACAGCAAAGCCTGATGTGCATTTGGTTACACTCTCCTTTGGGATTCACACATATGTTAGCTCTGCAGCCACAAATCCCAGCATAGGCCCTTAGCAGTGCAGTAACTGACAGGAAGTCCACTAGAAGAAAATGGTACACCAGACTATCACAAAAGGTAGTAAGAAATGTCCCTTGAATGCCACTCTTTGTGGGGCTGTTCTGGAATTCCTCAAAAATGAAGCCCCAAACCAGGTACCATTGACAACCCATCCCTCTCTTTCACTGGAAGGAACTCTCTTTGACAGTAAGCTGGAAACGAAATGTGATTGAACATCTCTCTGCCCGCATGTCATCAAATTTCTGTCTCTGACTCCAAGTCTGAATCCAAAAACTCTTCATGACGAAGAGTTTCTGCAGCTCTTCAAATCCCTGAAGCAGTTCTTGGTCTTTTCAATAGCTTGTTCAGAGCAGTCATAGGAGAAAACACTAGCCTCTCAACACTAACCCTGTGCTTCACCGTTCAGCAGGAGACATTATTTTTCTGGATAGCAGCCCAGAGACACTGGACAAAGCAGTAGCAGTAGCACATGTTATGCATGCTCCTCTGCCTCTGGTTTGGCTAATGAGGGAGTGGAACCCACAGAGCATGACAGCATGAAAGCCAAACTAGCAACTGTGGCCTGTACCTTCATCTTTTTCATTATATTTAAGATTGGGCTTTGTTGCAGACTGTCTAAGACACGTGAAGAGATTTTTAAAAATACAGATTGATGCCTCCCATTGTTCAGACAGAGGGTAAAGGACAGATATGCTCTGCTCTAATTGCACAAAACATCTCTCAGTTGCATAAAGTACATGCCCAAATTGACTTACCACAATCATTTGTGCCACATAACTCTCTGGACCAGTGTATTCAGTTGGATCTTTAACTTTGACAAGAACTATAAAGTATAAATAATGCCACATGTTGTGTTCTGACTTTATATGCTCCTCAAACGAAACTGTCTTGTTATCAAATTTATCTCTCTCCAGTCCTGCAAAAGACATGAACATAATATTAAAAAAAAAATCAACATAAAAATACCCAAATCTGTTAAATATGTTGGAGAAAGGAACCTAACTTAATTTAAAGGTTCATAAATTTGAAGGATCCTAATTTAAAAGCTATAACCACATAGAGTAACTGCCAGGCAAGAATATACCAGGCTAGAAGGCATTCCTGACAGAATTCTTTCAGCACAGAGTTTATCCTCTTTTGTGATATTTCCAGTTAATAACAATAACAATATAATAAATATGTTACAGTTTTACAGTGCCTTCTATGCTGAAGGCTATAAAGTACTTTACAAGTGTTGGCTCTGATTCTTTCTAAATGTATACTGGTTAGCACACAGCATGCAATCTCAGTCCTGATCTTGTGAAGATTTATGCATGTGCTTAGCACCAAGCATGTGAATAGTCCCACTTAAGCTGCAGTGGGATTGTTTGTGCACTTAAACCTAGCAGTGAGGGTGAGTCTTTGCAGAGATGTAGTTGTAAGAATTTCATGTTATTTTTTGTTGTATCCAGTTGAATCTCTGAAGAATAGTGCCATAGTGAGGAAGGAGAGGATTCACAAATGGTTTTCTCCATATTACGGCTTTCCTCCTTGGATCTCTTGTAGAGCTTTCCACTGATACTAAAGCCTCTGTGCACTGTGGCTGTTCATCCCTGTCAGTACAACCATGGAAACAACACCCAGTCTACAAAAAAAAGAAGGTATTTCTAAAGTCCCCCAGGGGAGTGAAGGTCTGCCCCTTTTTGTGACTGCACCTCAAAACAAGCGCGATTCATCTGTGGGCTTTGTGAGGATGATTTTCATTTAATTCTTTTGTTCCCTGTTTCATGTCACCTTCTGAAACAGGCGGATTTTGCCGTTGTTACCCTTCTGGAATGCACTGTGCTGTGAAATAGCAAGCTGTACTTTCATCTGCATCACGCTTTGTGAAATAAAGTCAGCAACTGCACCAACTCCATTAGTGGTGATGATGCGAGTGTGAGACACAGCTCTTCTCCCTCAGATCCTGGGTAGAGACTGCGAAGCCACCTCTTAGCAAAGCTTGTCTTTTGACTCCTAAACCAAATCTGTTTCCTACTGAGAAGGAATAAATTTAGAACCAAACTTGGACATTTTTACAGACTTTCTTTCCAGAAGATAACCACCCCTTAGGTTCACACTTTATTTATTGAGAAATAGTTCATTTTTTGCCTTTACCCATGAAATGTCTCCATAGCTCAGAAACACTTACCACAGATGAAACAGGTTGTCTTTAGTATTTCCTCCTTTTTCTGCTTTTCACTCCTGAGATCAGCAAATGTATCAATTATGACTCCAAAGATTAGGTTCAGAACAATAATTATGACAATGAAATAAAACAGAAGATCATAAACAACTCGTGCAGCAAACAAGGGCTCCTGAAACAATAATAAGGTTGCAATAAGATACAAAAATAGCACTTCTCTAAAATATTAAATAACATTTTCACATTAGCTCAGCAAAGCTGTGCATCTTTCTTTTCATACGCCAACTTCTGTTAGCCTTACTTACAAAAATAGATAGGGACTACCTATACAAGTAGGCAAAGAAGATTTGGCTTCATATGCCATATATGCTATCTCTTCAGTACTGCTGTGGTCCTTTGTGCTGTTTCCTATAGCAGGAAGAAGAGACTAGCTTGTGTACCAGATGCAGTGTAGATGCATTACTGTAATCTCCTCTACTGAAGATAATTATCTTCCCAGTACAGAAACAGGGATATACAGTTTCTAGTTCCCACTGACAGCTATGATAACTCTTCTTAGTATTGTACTGTAGCACATAGGGATATGCTGATGGTATGTTCTTGTGAAATATTCCAAACTGACGCCAAGTTTGCACACTGAACAACTGGAAACCAGGGGAGAGTGCCTGCATGATGACAAGACCAGTCTACTATACTCTGTCCAAGCAGAGAGCATCGATGGTTCTAGCACTATGCTAAACCAGTGTCCTGGCTATAAGCGGGCTAAGGGTGGGAAGACCACTTTTCTGTCTTCCTAGAACAGCATGCACATGCACACACACACCACTTTGAAATGCTTATATTCCCTATTTTACCATAGTTTTGTATGTTCACATCTTAGCTATTTTCCTTCTTGCAAAGGATGGATTGGATTCTCATTAGCATCTCTAATAAAACAGCAAAGTCATTCTGTGGCAAACAGGAGAAAACATTCAGTGTAAGAAGGAGGAACGTAAAATCCATGTTCTTCTCTTCACCATGACACTAACTTGAAAGCCATTGATTTTCTCAGCTTCCCACACAGTCATTTGGATATGTGCTACCTTCTGTGACATGCTTTAATGTAGCTAGCATCAGATTACTACTAGGTGGCAAGGGTCACTTTCAAAATTTTTAAGTGTTTATAGACTTCATTGGGATGGTCTGCAGTCCCTCCAGAACCTCCTGGTCTATGAGTTAGGACCTAGATTCCTACTACTCACACAAGGAGCTCTTCCATCCAGATCTGAGTTATTTGTCTCTGGACTCTTGAAAGCTCTGATGAAATATCACTTGTGAGTTTAATCCTGTTATGGTGTGGCCCACCAGACAAAGTGCAGCTAGATTACCTTTATTTATGCTGTTCTTCTTGAACTTAAATCAAAATGCATAAAACCCAAATATTATGAACAGCTTTTAAATGAACTCCATTTTGAAGAAGACTTCAGGAAGAGGACTTCTACCGTTATGTATGGAATTTTGTTTTGAATTTGATGCTAGTTCAGTATAAATAAACAACAGAACCCATTCCAGGGCAGATGCCAAGCTGAAATTCAGCTAAAGAAGCACTTTAGGTACTAGAATGGAGAGTCTTGACATATACTCATTAGTCAATCCTTTTCAAAAGTTTGCACTTATAATTCTTAGTGCAATAGCAAACTGATCCAATCCAGCAATACCTCTTAGCAGTGCTTAGAAGGTTATGACATGCTCCACTTTTCAAGAAAGGATAAACTACTGCCTAGAGTTTCTTTCTTCAAGTAATATCACACCAAGCACAGCTCTTCCCATTAAGTATTCCATCTGGGATGTAAAAATTACATGGATAAATCAACTGTGTAACATTAGAGCAGACTAGATAAAAATACTGTCTATAACCTCCAAAAATTGACTTTGGCATTCATGAGATGCACAGGGAGTAATACATTTCCTCAGCCAAAACACTTACGTCTTTGGAAGGCTTTCTGAGCACGTCTCCCACACCACCACCATTTCGCAGGCCTTGGTTTAATACCGTCACAATACACATGAGCAGGGTGTCACAGGTCCTTTCAATTCCATCTTCCTCTTCCTCACCTATAAACAGGAAAAGATCACCTTTATGAATCACAGCATCGAATAATCACTCATGAAACAAAGCCATGATTCTCTATGAGAGAAAGCAACTGCAATACACATCTGCCTTTTATATTCTCCAGCTAGAATTTCAATGATCATGCCTATCCTTTTGCATGTCACTGCTGGTGACATACTTAGATGCAGCAGGCATATTTAGCCTGAAGAGAGACAGCAAAAATCCCAAGCAGTTATCCCACCAGTAACTCTGTTAATGACCCAGAGCTGCCATCTCTAGTCATGGGAGTATCCCTTCCCTTGCAAGTACTCCCACTGGTTTCAGTATGACTGCTTTTTCAGTGGGCCTCCTAAGTGCACAGCTGACATGCAGAAGAGAAGCAGCATAAACACAGAATTAGAAGCACATTCACAAAAGGATCGTCTTCCTGTGAAATCATTCCTCTATCTACTAATGTACAAGCCAAGTCATGTTAGCATTTCAAATCATTCAGGAGGGGCTGGCTTTTATATCAGTAAATCTGTCCATGATCTTTCCACCAGAGCATGTGCCTAAGTGCAGGTCTGATATGCATTAAATGAAAGACTCTCACTGACCTAAGCCTGAAAACTTGGATTCTATTCTTATCACTGCTGCAGAACTGCTATGTGGTTTTGGCCGAGCCACAGAGGGTACTATTGTGCAGGAGGTATTTGAACGTGCAGAGGAGCTGGAACACTAGTCCCCGGAGGGACTCCCTCCGCCTTGGCCAGAATTCCTCCCACCACGCACTCCCATGTTGTGACTGCATCAACAGCCTCCTTTTGAAAAGCCCTGCTTGAGTTTTTCCTGGTGTTCTGCAGGCTTGTGCTGAAGGGTCAGGACTGTAACTGCTGGCTTTCCTGTCTCCTTCTGCCTTTCTTTTTAGGGATACATTTACTTAAGCAGTGAAAGCAGGAATTCTCACTTGGTTCACTTCATGCACTTACTCGGAACACAGTTCAATAGATAACAACAGCCTGCTGCAATAGTTAGCTGAAACAGCATATTTAACAACTCCCAAACAATCACACCTGGGGCAGAGATACAATGAACTGACTGAAAGCATTCACATTACAGACAAGCAATTTGGACTTTGGGCATGGGTTCCCAAACTGTGGTGTATGTATCGCAATAGATACTTGCAGAACAAAGGTGGTATCTGCTGCTTTTGCCACCACTGCTTTTGCTACACAAGCAAATTAAATGGAAACAAATTCCTGATATAAGAAACTCTTAGCAAAAGGAAAAGGAAAAGCAAAAGCAGACACCGGGATAGACTTCCCTGGTGAATTATACAGTCATTACTGACACTGCTACCACTAATAACTCCAGATAAAAACAAACAAAAAAAACCCTGCTCAAATATTGAAACTGAAAGGACTGAAACAATGAAACCTTTTTTTTTTTTTTTTCCTCTGTCACATCTGGAAATTTTTTTTTACTCACACTGTGATCTCATTCATACCAATTGATCACCTCTGCTTTTGCATCCTGTTCCTGTTTCCTCTTTCCCAACTTTAATTCATTAATATTTTTGGAACTAATATTTGTGCATGAGAAGATGACTGTTCACAACAGAAATAAAAAAAATAAATATAAAAGCCACAGCTTTTATTTCATTTATGTAGCTAGAGAACAAATTTTCACTTTTCCCAAGACCTGGGTCAGGTGTTGGAAACAGCAGATGGTCAGGTTCTGGTGTCATGATGTCAATCACAGGGCAGTACAGGGGGATGATAGAAAGATTCATTTCAAAAATCCTCATCTGGCGGTCCACAGCTACCTGCCTACTTAGCCTGAGCTTCGACACAAGCAGGGGCAACACATGAGTGCTCACATGGACCTAGCTGAACTTGCCTAGAGTGGTACCATGCCTGTGACTGGAATGAGTAAAGAAAATGTCCCGTTCTGCAAAGAAGTGTTAGTGCACCTTTCTAGCACTGGTCTCTATGGGCTACAAAGCATGAAAGGGAGGGATAAGGCTGAGGCCACATACTTAGGATGTGAAGTTCCTTTAAGTGGTTTAAGCACTTCATCAGGCAAAGACTTAAGTGATATTGAAATGCCCTTGGAGGGAAGAGTGGAAGACTCCAAGGGAGATGAGACCAAGTATTTGGGGGCTGGCAGCTCAGTGCAGCAGAGAAGAAGCAAGCTGTAGACAGGACGTGTTCTCTGAGTAAAGTACTGAGTAGAGTTAATGAGACCAGCTGGTTAACTCCCTCACCAAAAGGAGCAATGACTGAATGCAGGCTCAACCATTAAAACTCAAGGTAGAGGCACAATCTCATCAGAACAAGTGATCAGCAGTGATCTGATCTAAAATGCCAGATTTTTATGTCTCTGCTGTGGCCCTGAGATGTCACTGAGACCATTTTATGTATCCTACAGACAGCTGTGGATTTCTTTATGCTGCTACACCATGAATCCTACCAACTCCCAGGCTGGCCAGCCCTTGCAAATCTCCTGTACTCATAGTTTCGCCAGAAGGGAGATCTGTCCCAGGAGAAGACAGAAGGTAGAATAGTACTTTTTGACAGGTGATTCATTGGCTAATATTGATCTTTAGTTCTCACCAAATGTAGTTTCTCTAATGTTATCGGACGAATAAAAGTACTCCAAGATGAAGTGCCAGTGTACCTAGATGTTCTGTATAGCCCCCTTTCATTATTGTTTAATTTTAAAGAAACTGTGGCCAAGAAATAAGAAATGTGAGATTTCTATCATTTAAAGAGCTTAGCAAAAGCCATACTGCATCTCTTTTGACTGATTGATTACTTTTTGAATATAGCAGCTTTGCCAATAGCTCTTGGGGAGAGACTGTTTTCTCTATCTAGTCAGACAGCTTCCCATTTTGTTTATGAGGTCTGTTTACACACCAGCTGGGGCTGAAAAGTCTACTTTTATAGCCCTCTCCCCCATACCCTTGATCATAAAAGCTCAAAAATCTGTACTGGGAGAATAAAGCATGTGAAGTGGTGTTATACTGGAACACAGGATAGGAAGGAACCACTTTTGTCCGCAGCTTCAGCCCCTAGCAACCACACACAAGTGTAGCAGTAAGTAGTCTAAGCCTGTGGACCATCTACTGCACACACCCACACTGCACAAACTTAACAACTGTAATGAAGACCATACACAACAACTACAATGTGTCACAGGATAAGAGCAGGAGAGATGGAGTAGCACTACTATCAGAGGTCCTGAGTGATCATGTTGCCTCAAACAGCAAATAGAGCAAAGCACTCTGTCAGCTTGATCTGTGACAAATTCCTTCCTGAACCAATGTCTGGTAACTGGCTTGACACCAGTAGAACACACCAGACAAGCCTTTTATTTTAATGAAGCATATTTAAAGTTGACAGGGTCCTTCTGGTATGCAGATCAGTTTCATAATGCAGGTATCAGAGTAAAACCAGATGGACTGATCTGCTGAAGTAGAGCAATTGAGCTTTTCACTTGCCACAAGCATGAAGAAACACAACTTGCCTATCACAGACATGGCTTGCAACAGTCTGCATTTCCTTGTATTTGCCACAAGCTAGGAATGCATAGATGGACTCCTGCCCATGCTTAGCTGAGACACAGTAACTCACTAAAAGACAGATACTTGGTCCTGGATCTGGGCTCTTACTCTTCCGGCTACATTACAACGTCAGCCTAGATGCATGTAAAAAATATACACAAGAGCTTTCTGATATATGCTACACTGTTAAAATCAACTTCTGTGGCCCTAAATGAATCTAATAGTGGTTCACTGTGTGCAGGTGAAGATGCTGCAGGTAAGCAGCAAGCTTTTCCTCTCAGCAAAGCTAGCTCAAAAAAAGAGACGTGTATGTTCAAGCATAATCATTCAGTACGATATTTCAACAAAATTAATGTTGATGCAATTGGAAATCAGGTGTGGGAAGCACTTGCATTATAGACAAGTTCCCAGCTGAGCTCCAAGCCTTCCAGGAGTTGAGTACTTCTGCCTTCCAACAACAATCATCACTTTTCTCATGCAGTCGTAATAATAACACACAAATCCCTCAGTTCTAATTGATGACCAATCTGGGGAGGTTTTGTACTAACCTGGGTTAATGTCTGGGATGCTTGTGGAACAATTCTCTTTTGCACAGGCACCCATCACTGATGTGAGGGTTGTAGTGGGGACTTCACCAATACCTAAGAAAAGAGCAGAATATTGACAAAAAGACAGACACTGCATCGACAAAAAGTTTTAGGTCATTATTTTTCTAGAAGCAAGTCACTGATTTGAAAAGTTGAGAAGAAAAAGCAGAACAAATTACACCACCAACTCCTCCTTCCTCAAACAGTCTGCCTAACAGCTAAAAGCAAGCACAGGGAACAAAAACACGGTTTTATATTTATAAACACTGTATATCACAACTATCCCCATTTCATCTCCTGAAATTAATGAATCTACATCAAATGCTGCTACTTCTGGCTAGAGCAAGATATATTCAAAGCAAGAAACAACTGTCAGATATGAAAATAATGTCAGTTTTAAAACCATTAGATAAATTATTCACAAAAGCTGACAAGAAGGACACAAGCTGATGTTCAGTTATTCTGAATGTAGAATATTTAAGAGTTTTCAAGGATTATAACACAGTTTGGTACTCATTTGTAAATATGTATGGGTTCAAGTAAAACACTAATTTAACATTCCCAAAGTGGGTAAATGTGTACATCAGCTTGATTTTATCAAACCAATTTTGTCTTGTGCATCTTCAACAATTTTCTGCATTTCAAATCACAGATACAAGAAGGTTTAAGGAGAAAAAATGAAGGCAAAATCATACAACCAAAGTAACAGTCTAAGACAATCTCTGTAACATAGAAAACACATCCACTCTGACTCTCTCTTTGTGCTATTTTATAAAGAAAAAAATTAAGCACTTGTCTTGGGATGCATAATGTTCCATCCATATACCATCAGCATATTTTCTTGATGAGTGTTTGATAAGAAATGGCAATGTATAAAGCCAGCAAGAATACGCATGCAAACACACCACAAAAATCTGTTAAGAACCCAACAGAAGAAACACGAACACACAGGAACTACTGCACTGTATCAGATCAGTGCTCCAATAAATCTAGCTTCCTTTCTCCTAAGACAGACACAATTATTTTTAGAAATGAAACTTCAGATTATAAATTCTGCCCCAAAATGAATGGTAAATCAAATATAAACCAATGTTGCCCTTTGAAGTTGATCAGTGGCAAACAGCAAGGTCTATAAAAGAAATTCGCTAAGTTCCTTTTTTCCTGTGGTTATCAAATAGCTATATGGATACATCACACTCCCCCACATCAACAAGTCTTCAACGAGCTTTGCCTCATTTGTGTGCTGTAGGTCCTGAAATAGCAAAGCTAGGAAAAGGCTGACAAACACAGAGCGCACACAATCTGGGGTGGATCCTATTCGTTGTTCTATGCTTGCATACAGGTCTGAAGAGCTCAGCATTTGGGAAAATCATACCTCTAGGAATATAATCAAAAGCTATTTTCAGGTCTTTTTATGCAGACAGCTACTTCTCTGTCCATGCTCCCAGCAGGCTGGTTGGCAGCATGTACAAAGATCTCAACCCACTAGACATACTTTTTTCTAGCAAAGTGAGTTTGTAACTCTCTGTCCATGTTGGTGAAATTTTTCATTCTAATAAATTGAAATCCTGGCTTTTTAAAAAACAGTTTAAAAACTTCCAATGATTTTACTGAAGACAGGATTATACACTAAGAGTGGTGTTTGTGAAAAACACACTGAATTTAAGAGATACTCCAGGAAATCTCACATCAGCAGAAGTGTGGATTCTGTAATAAATTTCTGTTGGATGAAGCTTAAATAGTAATCAGATGAATACATTAACTAAACATTATAATATCACATGCCTCATGAAGTACACAGAAAATCCCAAGCACTACTTTTAAGGTGGGATGAGAACCAATAGAATCCACTTTCAGTTGCTCTTCCAAATACTTAGGAAATGCAGGAATTTTTTCTTTATGTTAGCATGAGTTAGAAAATGCTAAAAGAAAATGTAATAAATCAATTGTGAGTGCTGGATTTTAGTATTTCAACAGAAAAGCCTAGTGAAAAGCAACCCTACACATGAAATTTTACCCAGAGACTTAATTTAGTCCTAATGTATATGGAGTTCTGCTTCCACAGATACAAGCACAAAATCAAAATTTCCCTAGAGCAAAGTTTGGTTAGTCAGACATAAAAGGTGTATTTTGGAAATGAATTTTAAAAAGCAGTACCTGCAACAGGGGCCCTGATTTTCAACCTGTCGACCTCCATGATGAAGTCATCCTTCAAGAAGAGGAACCCAATGATGGAAAAGAGATAAACCAGGATGAGGGCTAGCACTGCGGTGAGGATAATGGAACGACCATTCCGGGTAACGCTTTTTATCACATTTAGCAAAGTTTCCTCTCTGTATACCAGATCAAACAGCTGGGAAAAGTATAGTGTAGAGGAAAAAATGAATAAAGATTAATAAAAATGAATGTATATAGATACTACATAGAAACATAATCTGAACTACTGAAACATACATCTAGCCATGTTCTGTAATCTCAGCTTCATAAACACACAATTCACATTGATTTCAGTGGGAACTGGGGATATAGGAGAGATAACGTAACACGGAACTTGAAATTTTAAGACATATTATAGCAAAATCAAAAGCTAAAATGTATACTTATATATGAGTCTGACCCAGACACAAGGTAGTAGTAACCAACAAGAACCATTTTTTCCCCATATTCAAAACCAGGATGGATTAAAATTTTAAAAAAGCATCTCCATACTATGGATCTACATCCACAAATTAATTTTTCACGTAATTTCCCATCTGATAAATATGCATGGGCTGCATCTCAAAAATGCACTCATGCACACACATAATTACATGTCTGTAAGCTGTTTCTTTGAGTTCATAGGATCATTTAAAAGTCACTCATGTGAAAGGCTTAGGGCCATTTCTTTTTAGGACAAGGTTAAATTCATTGCACTGTTTGTATAAAACCCCAAACTGCTCTTCTTTACCCTGTGCTGTATGTTTTCCTAATATTTAATGTAAGAAAAGTATACATGAAGATAATACTGCTTTAAATGTCAAATGCCTCAAATAGCAATTAAGTGTGATAAGGGCTTTTCAAGAAACTATATTCAAGAAACTATAGCTTTTTTTCTCTTCCAATTCTATCGATGTGTTATAGTGCTTTGGACCTTATCTATAATATATGTATTTCCACTTCAAAACACACAGATTACAGATATAAAGTGACACACTGTGATTTATCAAAATGGTCCACAGAAGAAGGTATTAGTCACAATTCACAAGATCTGAAATCCACAGCCTTGTAAAAGGATTAATAATAAAGGAAGAAAGAGGGAAGACAGTTATCATTCATCCCATACAAGACAAAGCTTAATATGAGGAACAAATGCAGGATTTTGGAACACTTTCACTACAAAGTGAACACCTGTAAGTAACTTAGGAATGTGGACAATTATAACATCCATGAATCATGGACATTTGTTGATAGCAGTCACTGAAAAAAGTAAGCATTTAAAATGTTTCTTAAACTACACTGCAGTTCAGACAGCATTTTACAGTAAAGAACCCTTACTCACTGAAGGAGTAATACGATTCAATGCGCATTTTTTAAGACAGACATTAATTAGCAGGTGAGTTGCATCTATTTGAAAAGGTTTTGCAGCTAAAGCCTCAAAATCTTGACTCGTCTGAAGTCTGTGCAACTTTTTGAAGGTGACTTTAATGTCAAGATATGGACCTGGAAAACAACTTCATCAGGAGCTCCGCCACAGTGAGAACTGAATGCCTAAATTTTAGAGTGCTTAACGCGCCTCTATGAGATGCTGGGAGTTCACTGCTATTTAGGAAGCTGAGAAAGATATGACAACAGGAAGGTGAACGCATGTAAATGGCCACAATTTAGTCAGTCTACCTAAATGTTTCATGTTTTAGTAAAAGCAAAACAGTTAGAAAACAAGAGCAGTGAAACACCTTTTATTGCTATTCAGCATGAAGGGAGCAGTTAGCTGAGTTTAGCATAATTTTGTATGATTCATTTTCACTGCACCTGTATCATATTATAAAAAGGCATTCCATCTGGGTAATGGCAACAAAAGAAAATGGAAGTGGGATACATTAATAGTGATGAATCTTCCTGCTACACCAAAGGCATGCCATCTCTATTCCCTAAGTCACTCTTTTATGTATTAGGACTGCAACATGAACTGAGGAATGGGATCTTTTGGTATAGGGATGATGCACACACCAGTGGACAACTCCTGTCCCAGAGAGATTACAGTCTGAAGACACAACTGATACAAGATATAGGTTACAACATACACAGAATAAATGTATGATGGAGAGGGACAGAAGAAAGAACCAGACTGTGTGATGATTTTCTGAAAAGAAACGGGCAAACTTTCAGCTCTAAAACAGATAAAACAATTTCTAACAGAAATAGGTTCTAATGAAAACAGCAGCTCCTAAGGGGCAGCAACACAATGGCACGCTAAAAATACACATGATTTGGCTTGATTGTCAGGAAGAAATTGAAGACAGCTGCATGGGTAACGGTATTTTCTATTTTTGCAAAGTTTTCCCCTCCGCAAAAGCACACTTACCAGGAAACTGTAGAAGAATTCATGCACACAGAGGCCCAGCATGCAGACCAGGACATATGCTACATGATAGAGAAAAGCCATGTCCATGATGACTGCTCTGTAGCCACGAGTAAAAGTTCCACGGTTTCCAACAAAGCTCACCAGAAACACTATTTTGTTGCAAAGCTGTGGGGTGTAAACAAAGGCTAGGTTTACTCCATCAGAAAAAATCCTGTTCATCTTTGCTGTAGCATGCAAAAAATCTAGATAGGCTGCTTTGACTAAATGCTCAACTTTTAGATGGCTGAAGTTCAAATAAGATAAATCCATCTCCAAGGCATGCTGGGAGTGAGTCCATGAGAGTAACTGGAAGTATATCACCCCTCCAACCCTGCACTGTCTCACTGTGATATCTCTGATATATCTCCATAAATTAATGAGTAAGCAGGGTGAGATTAATGTCATAAGGCATTAAAAAACAACTGGAGAGTGAATTCCTAACAATTCTGAGTTCAGACCTGAGACCATGCAACAGCAGCTATGAATGCAACTACAAGGAGAACAATAGTAACACAACAGCATGTGTATGGGGGATGGGTGGGTGAGGGTGGGGGTGCCTACCATAAAGCAAAACAAAACAAAACAAAACGGCATTTTGGAAGTATGGTATTTAAGCAACGGCATCAGATTTGCCATTGTTCCTAAGCACGTGAAAAGCATGTTCCTACATGTGAAAAGCAGTGCCGAAGTACACATGAAGGAACTAACCCCATGTGTTTGGTAGTCCAGGTCAAGCAATAAGGACTCAATATGTTTCTTCTTTCAAAAATTTCACATGGACAAGCACTGCTTGCTTACCTTTACCTTTGACTATGTCCCTGGGTATTTTCAAGCATGCACAATTTTCATAGAATTGGTGGCAAACAGCCTAATAATTCGCTGCCTGGCATTAAGGTGAATTAGAGCTGTAGCAGTCAGGCAGAAATGTAAACAGATTACTTATGAGCATGACTTATATGAGTATGACTTATTTTATAAAGCTCAGTAAACATGCAAAAAGAGACATGAATAAATTAAGAATCTGAGAAGGGCTGAGATAATTTTTAATTTTGAAAACTTTCCTCAAAAATATAGATTTAAGCTCACAGAACACCTTACAAATTTGTGTCAACTTTGCTGAGCATGTTGGTAGAGAAAATTATTCTTTTAACATGAGGAACTGTAAATTTGATTCCTTTTACTCAGCATTATTTCTTTTAAATTTCATATTGTTTTTATTTTTAAAATATTTGCATATGAACAAAACCAAATCCCATTTTTTTCAGCTTTTCAGTTTGCTGATACTGCTCTTTCAGGACGACTGGATTTTTTTTATATATATATATTTTTTTGCTCAACCCGTGAACCTGAAAAGGAAGTTCTTCGCACAGTTCTAACCAAGGGATTTTTTAATAGAAAACCCTTAATATCTCTGCTTCTGCTGAAAATTCTGCTTGCTTTTTAAGTACTTACATTAGCAGCACCAAGAAGTATCAAGGTAGGACCAAGCCCAATAGTATATATAGACCTGAGAATAACAGACACCAAAAAGGGTCGAATGCCAACAGGCTTGGAGATGAAAAACAGCATTGCTGTACAAAGTGCCACTGCAATCCAAAGGAGGACTGAAAACAATGGAGAAAGCGTGCCTGTATGGAGGAGAAAGGTAAAGTTGAGAGAGGCATCTTTGGAGACTCTTTTTTTTTTTTTTTTTTTTTTTTTTAAACCAAGAAACAGATCCAAAAGATCAATTCCTTTGCCAATATAGCTAACAAAAAGCATGACTCATGCATCACAACTGCTGACCACAACTTGCCCTAATTGCAGCAAGAACTATTATTATCATAGTATTGTTGATTTGCACAGGTAATAATAAGAGCAGCTAATGAAATTTCCATTAAAATCCAAGGAGTGCTCAGAGATGAAACAGTTTACCCTTCTCCTGGAGCAAGCCACTAATCAGCTCCCTTCTACAGGGATCATTAGGACTCCTTCGGTCTAATTCCATGATTGCTCAGCTACAGAAATAGCTGACTCTTGGGGTAGCGCAGCAAGTGGCATGATGCTGCAGCGTCACATTTCCAATCTAAAGAGCACCAAAGCATCCTGCTTTTAGAAAAGTGGCTTTCTTCTGAAGGGCTGCAGGCATTCAGCGGGAGGTAGCCTCCGCCTCTGCACGAGAGCAAGACACTTGACGCAGTGGGAGGCAGCCACGGGGAGTTGGGCATGAGAAGGCAGCATCTGCATTGCCAGGAGCTGCTGAATAGCCGAGCCTTGCTCCTGGGGAGGTGGTGGGTCCCTGCTCTTGCTGAGCTCCCACAGGCATGTGAGCCGCTGCCTTCAGAGTCAGTCTGTGCAAGAAGCTGGCTCCAGGCTCTCCCCGAGTTCTGAGTAATGTCCCTGCTTTCCTTCTCTCCTCTGCTTAAAGCCCTGGAAACACACCATGCTGCTCTGATGTATAAAGCACATTCAGATCTCAGGGCACTGTCATACTCGTACACTGACTCCTATTGTTATCCGATGAACTGAAAGGTCAGTGACAAGGGAGAATGGAATAGAAAATTTAGCTAGGCTCACAATAGGAATAACATCTATCTGTTTGGCAAGAGATATACAGCTAAACAGCATCAGTGAGATTAGAAAACAATGAGGTGAAGCCCTGTTCTCAAAATTCAGATGGCATCCAAACTTTTCCAAAGTTTGGAAGTGTTTATACCCTTGGCAAGAAGTTCAAGGTCAGCTCTGCTGGGTAGTTTCTTTGCCAACAAGATCTGGAAACTTTTAATGGATCCTAAAAAACAGCTTCAAATTGGAGTTGAAAGGTAAGACCAAAGCACTCAGTGTTTCTTTAACAGATCATTTTTTCTTCTTCCCTACTGCAAGTCAAACAATTTCATATCATGTAACATGAGCAGATATGCATGAAGCAAAGAGACCTCATCTGGAGGGTAATTTCGCTTATGCTATATGATATAAGAACTGCAGAAATCTACTAAAAGGCAGCATTCTTGGGATGATTAGATCAGTCCAGGCACCTCAAACATGTGAGCATGGCTGGATTTACACAAGGTGAAGGGAAAAAATGTGAGACAAACTCCAGCTCTGAGATCAGTTTTTGGAGGCTGGAAGTAAGGAGTCTGCCTCGTGACCATGCTAATCCCCTACGGCCACACTTATTGTTTATTGTTCAGCAGTCTCTTTTACTGCTACAGGCACTAGAAATTGGAATCCTGAAACACACTATCACTGAAATCACTGGATTACTGGGGCCACTTAAACTAATACTACATAAATCTGCAGTTCCAAGTATTAATACCTATTGACTGCAGACCAGAGGATTTCCGTGAGTATAGATTAACTAAAAATTTAGTAGCTTAAAAGGTTTATTTTTAACTCTTTGTTTATTCTTTCACCCTGCATAGGCTCTGACGTGTGTACCCTGAGCAGCTCTTCAGTTCACAAGCAGAAAAGCACTATGTACAAATGCTTCCTATTTCCACAGCAGAGCCCTGCAAACACAAGGCTACGGAGATGCCTGTGCTGTGACCTGCAGAGACCGCCCCACAGGGTGAAAGGGCAATGTGGTCTCCATGCCAATATACTTTAATCTGCTGCTTTTCTGTTTAGCCAGCCAACAGGAATGTTTGATGGTGCCAATTCTGGTGTTTGTGAAAAGTACATGTATCTACTAGAAGCTGGACTGCTTCCACCAGCACTGTTCACATGCCATCAGACAGAGGTGACTTTCAGTCACATTACTGACTGGACTGGATAGAAATCAAAGACCCAGAGATGAATGGCTCTACTCCCATTACCAGTCTTCTTTATCCCAATTAAGCTTGTTTTCGATCCAAAGAGACCTCCTGCTAGTCTGCTGCATTTATTTAATGAAATTTATTATTCATTATATTTCCTATGACGTGATGAAACAGAGACAGAATCGCATATTTTTATATAACACATTTGTCCCCTGCAATAGTTGCTCTTCTACTCCAATAAAATAGTCAAAACCCCATGAGAAAGTTTTTATATCATTATATTCTACACATTTTAAGACTGCAAGTCATTCAAATTGGTCAGTTTTAAGGAATCTCAGTCCCTCTGCTGCAATGAACCCTTCTTCAGCTCAGCAGCTGTAACTGAACGTGTGCAATGGTACACTACCATATGGTAATAAAATATATTAAAAAAAAAAAAAGAATTAGCTAACTAATCTTCAGCTTGGATGCTATGTTCTGTCCATTTTACTTCACATTGCACAGGACATGTGATACACTGAAGATCAGCTACCACATCTCAGATAACACCTGGTGTCTATTCAGAAGACACTAAATGGTTGCTGTAGATACGCTGCATACCTGAAGATGCAGTTATACATAACTGTGTTACCTTAGAATGGAAAGCATCTAAAATTAAAAGGAAAAATGAAACCAAACTCAACTTGCCTTCATCTCCATCATCTCCAAAGGGATAAAACAGAGCAACTGCTAAATTGATGAATACAGCAAGGTTGAAGGAAATGCTCCCCCAGAGAGAGATGTGTCTAGAGAACCAAAACAGGGGTGGATTATCTAGAAAGGGGAGAAAAGCAGCAATCAGTGAAAAGTAAGCAGGCATTAACTCCATCAGTAATGGCCTCAAGGGAATTAAATAGTATTTAATGAAGAAAACTGATTTATACAAAATAAATATGCAGACCTTTAAAATTAACTAAGACAAATAACAAACATAGGTTTGCCATAAAACACAGTTTCAAGCAGTTTTTCATCCAAGGATCCCAATACGGTTTATTATACATGACAGTTGTGCCTCAGCTGAGGTTTTAGGATTGGATCTTGTGTGAAGTCTTCTCATCTGCCTCTGAAACTGTAGCCTCTGTGCAGGGAGACACAAAGTCAAACAAACAACTAGGTTTAAAGGCACACTGCATGAGAGGCAAACAGAAGACCCAGAGCAGGTCATCCAGGTGACCCATTTGGACCAAAAATGCTGATGATATTATTCAAAGAAAATGGAATACGCAAGGCTTCAGAACTACAGCATTTTCCCCACCTCTATCCAACTAAAAACATCTCAATCTGTTTTTAGAGAACAGATAAAATTCAGTCTGACCGGGTTTGGTTCTGCAAAAGCTAACTATTTCCTGTATGATCCTCAGACATCCAAAATTAACTGCTGAACAACAGCTCTGTGCTGTTATAATTACTCCAGGCTGTAAAAGGACTCCAGTTAAGCCAGGACCTCCATATATGAAGTGCTGTATAAAGACACAGAAGCAGTCTATATCCCAAAGAACTTATAACCTAGTTAGAAATGACTAAAAAGGGAAGTAGGGCAAAACAGGGTTAAGATTTTGTGTCCAGAGTCACGTAATTGATTCAGCAAAAAGCCTAGGAACATCATCAGAGGGTACTAAGACCCAGGCAAGCACTTCATATATGCGACTGTACTATCAGATATTTAAATGAACATTTAAAACAAGCCTCTATGTGTAATGGTGTGAGAAACCCCCCAGCCAGAAAAGTTTAGCTATTTGAAGATGATGCATTCCTATTAATTAGATTTTAAAGTACTGAGAGTCTTCTGCAAGCCTTAAGAGCATGTTCTTGACTTGCCTGTACCCAGCTAATTTTTAATATAGACTCATTCAACTGAATATGACTGTCTCAGGATTTAGTCTAAATAAACTTTAATTGTGATTAGGTGACTATTCAGATTTCATTGTGATAATCTCATGCTGTTGACTGCTGGGATTTAAGCACTTGGAGCCACTGCAAATGACATCTGTCAATTTAAGCAATACAGACTGCATGCTAACAGACACTTGGCTAAAGAATGAACCGAGCCTAAACTTACATTATCTTTTCAAAGAAAAATCATGGAGACTTATGGACCATTCCACTGATGAAAGAAATTGGGGAATTTCTGTTCTGAATAAAAATAAACCAATTTTCCTTGCTTACAGCATTAGGCAGGTCTGGTCTATGTAAGTGTAGGGTTGGGCTGTTTTATGTGTGTTTCTTAAGCAAGAAAAACAGATATGCTTTTGTTAATAGAGTAATTTTTCTACAATATAGTGACTTTTATTCCCAAATAGACTGTGCAGTTAGGGAGTTAGTCTGAAATCATTTATTTTACAACTTCTACTCTGGTCAGTTTGTCAGTACAGACAAGTTTTTCACAGTGCCACCAAGGAAAGTGGACCTGAGCCAACAGGATTCATACTGAAAATTTACAACTGCCTCTGAAAATTGCCCAGGAATTGACATTTAAAAACCCATCCAACATTCCTGTTTCCATAACATTACGGATGCTGCACTAAACCATATTGCTTTAACTATCCAAACTCCCTGCTGATCTGACCATAGATCCTATTCTTCACTTGCTTCCTAATCAATTGCATAATGCTGCTGTGAGCTGTTAAACAGCTGATGTCTGCCATCCCAGCAGTATCTGCATTTTAGCAGTGAACAAAATGATACACTCTCATGTATTTTTATATACATACATATATAATATACACGTCTTCTTTATCTCTCAAGGATACTGTAGATGCTTAATTAGTTCATAGCCTTGATTCTCTGCTCCAAATGCAAAGGGCACAGTTGATAGTTGCTAAGCTGGCAGGAGCTTACCATCCCCAGGACATGAGCAGCAGTGGCAGCCCCATTCCTGGTGAGGCCAGCAACCGTAATGCCCACCAGTGAACTGAACAAGAAATTCACAGTACCTGGCTTAGTTTCCCTGCACCTCCTGTTCAGGTCCCTGCTTTGATCTCTCTCCCATGATCTCAACTGTGCCTGCCAGATCTGCAAGTTGCAAGTAGCTTAAGAAAGTACACATGCCTCTCCCACTACCACAGGACATATACCAGAATGGGCTCACAGATGGGGATGTACTGCAGCCTAGTCAAGCAAGGCTGATGTGAACTGGCAAAGGGAACGGACTCCATGGGAGTCATGCAGATTTAAAGCAGCTGAGGTTCTGGTGAGAGACATTTTTAAGTGACTGACATTTACAATTTTTTAATAGTCTTTTAGGAATCTGCAAACCTCAAATATGCAGCTACACATGTTTTTGTTAAATATTAGGGGTCTTGGCTTAATTAGGTGCAACCCTATTGAGTTTAGTGGAGCTACACCCAGTTCATCCATCTCTCAATTTAGCTTTTGGAGTCCAGAACATCATCTTGAACACATTATTTATATTAGTAACTACTCCATATTATGCCTCTTCTATGGTGGCATGCAAGTGTCTCAGATGACCTACACTATGCTGACCCTACACACAGAAGTCCTGAGCAGTTTTGCTTGTTGCAATATCAGAGTGAACAGTGAAAAGTGTTTCATTAAAACTGAAAATATTTGAAGGCTTAAAAGCAAGGTTTTAGCATGATTAAGCTATTTTTTGAATTTGTTATACTTACTCCTAATTTTCTTTTGCCATTTCATCTCGTTGTACAGATCCTCTGTCTGTTGGAAGAAGTCATTGACTTTGCTTCCTTGTTCATCTCTTTCTGTTGTATTGAACACCCGACTTTTGGACTCCCGTGTAAGGAATTCACAAATATTAGGGACAGGAAAGACAATCTGTTCCATTGTTCTATCATGACGAACAATCTATAAATAAAATGTACATTATTTTTTTTTCAAGATCAGTGACTTTCCAACCATTTTGTTATATCTGTTCTTGCTCACAGCTCCTTTATTATTTATAAATTAATGCATAAATTATTGGAATGTTACAAAGAAACTGAACCAATTAATCCTAAAACATAAAGTGAAACCACTGTTCTATCTCCAAAAGCCTGCATGAAAATAAAGTGGCAAAAATATGGCTCAACTGAAACCTAGGTCCAAACTTACCCCAAATATAAAAAAAAAGTTCCAATTCAGAATGCTTCAATTTTGCAATGGATTGAAATGAGTCTCTGCCACTAAACAGCGCTGAAGCTCAGGGGCTTTCTGATTGATTATAGAATTCTTTCCTCACCTTGAATTTATTTCTATGATGACAGAAGTTGTGAAGGTGAACATGCAAAAATAGCACCCTGTTACTCAGATAGAACCCATATCTTATCTGTCTTTCTCTGCTTACTTGGCAAAAAAAACAAGGTTTTGCATTGTTTATATTTCAGAGCCTACTGAGTTACTGCTAAGCGAGATAGATTTTACTCCATCTCACTACACTGTCATCAAAATTGCTTTCTCATTCTGATCATGGAGTCTGCATTATTAATAATGGAGAAATGGGTAGAAAACTCATTTTTACTCCTAAACACATGTTCCTGTACAGGCAGCAGTAGAGAAAAACAAACAAACAAACAAACAAAAACCAAACAACCACAGACTATTTGACTTTCAAATAAAACAAATGAGATACCCCAATATCAGGGAGCTATATCTAAAATGCTGAACAGGTCTAAAATTGCTTTCAGTAAAACAACAGTAAACATTCATTTGATTTAGGAGCAAAGCTGGGATGAGTTTCACTTTTCCAGTCACAGTCCTGCATTTAAGAACCTTCCTTTCTCTCCTATAATTCATATTAATTATGTGAACATACTAAAAATCAAACCCATCTTAAGTCATTTTTACATATAACATATTCAAGCACATTTGCATTAGAAATGAAGGATAATTACACGTCTGCCCAAGGACATGTGCATTATGTGAAATTGAACAGGCTATTTTGAAGCATCTTAAGTATGCAGTTGCTTCTCAAGCCAGCAGATGTGCAATGGGACTATGTGGCAAGTGAAGGACCCTGACAGAACATCAGTTCAGTCAAGGACTCAAATGAAGAGGTATGCTGCATGTGCTGCTCTGCAGAATGGTATTCAAAAAGCCTCCCAGACAACAGAGGCCCATAAAATGGACCCGACCATATCTGCTGAAGAAACAGGCTTTGTTGGATTTAACAGTCATGACATTGCAGGAGGTTTTAGAAACTACTCTTGGAACAAGCTGTTGGCCATGTAGAAGCAGACCACAGTGCTTGTTTTGATACCTAAATTTGCAGTCTACTCAGACAACTTACTCAGCTGATACTTGCTAAGAAATAACTTAAGAGCATCCATAGTGTTAAAATATGTTAAAATGAGCACTTAGCTGCTGTCTGGAAACCACAACAGCCATGGAGCTTCCATCTGTCTTGTGGTGATACAATGTGAGCATTATCAGGCAAAAAAGGATGTTAGCTAGCACAGAGAAGGACCCCAGCAGCAGCCTGAATTGACAGCAGCCAGGACAAAATGGACTTGAGGTGCTCGCATCAGACCACTACCTGTACATGTAAGCTCAGGTCCAAACTAGACGGAGCCTGGGAGTCCACTGAAGCTAAAATTATTGGCTCAGATTCAGGCTGGTCCTGTGTGAAAACACACTGTACAGTTTTCATATTCAGCCAATTTTGGACTTGATAAAGCATGTCCAAGAGATATGTCACTTCTTCCTTCAGTCCATGGAAGCAGACATCTTTGTACCAGAGACATTTTTCTCTTTATGAAGGCACTAAGGGCTAGAGATCCTTCAATGCCCAACTCACATCTTGATGCCTATAACCCCATGAAACCTGTAAGAACACAGGAACTGGTACAAGAGTTGAGAACCTAAATACCTCTGTGGTTCTTGAGCTAAATCCAATCCATGGCAGCGGTAAAGCTTAAAATAGAGAAAAGAACAAATGAACAGGCTAAGCCTTGCTCTTTCAAACAATAACCATACTGAATGTCTACATCACTTCAAAACCTCTTTGTACTGCAGCCAAACTTTTAATTTGATCAGTAAGCATCACTGGTTTTGAAACTCATGATTATTTATTTGAGTGATGCACCACACAAGATTACTCTTGACTTCATGACAAGTCAAGAGTACTATCCACAGTCATTATTTCCCTAACAAAACATGGTTGATAACACAAAAGAAAGCTACTGTAAAATGATTATTTGGAGCCACTTTTAACATAGGTGCATTGCTTTTTCTCCAACAGCCAAAATCATATCACTCAACTTTCTCTTCTCATAAATAATCTACACATTTGAATAAGCTTTGCTGTTCCGAAGTCTAAAAAGAGGTGATATGCCCTGCACAAAATGCAAACTTGTCTCATACTCAATCTTCTAGTGAGCAATTCTTTACCTCTATCTGTGCCGTATGATTGGCATAATGGCTCAAGGCTTCATCTCCTTCATCTGGATCTGACCCTGGCTTCAGCATCTGTTGCAATGTTTTATTGTGACGAGCCAACTAGAAAGAGAAAAAAAAATCGGATTTATATCCTGCTGCTTTGTTTTCAGCTTTATCATCTCCACTTAACTAACACAAATCCTCTCCTCTTCCCCCCCCCATATACTTACATGCTGAACCCAGTGGGGCTCCTTCCACAGATAACAACAAAAACGTAATTACTTGAGAACAATAGGAATAATTTAGTCTTAAAAAGTCAGCAGCAAGTCTTTGGCTGAGATTTATGGATGGCAGCTTAGCCGGCAGCCTGGATGGTATTTGGACGTTTTTTGACAGATACCAAAAAATTAGACTGAATGCTTCTTTTCACTTGAGTTTTGACATAAAATTTGCATACTTCTGATAGTAATTACACTTACAATTAAATTTACTCTATGATTTCAAGTGGCTAAACTGTTCTTCACCATGTTGTAACATGGAATTTCAGGGCTGCCAAGATAACACAGGTAACTATTTCAGAAGCAGCTGGACTACAATGGCAGGTAAATATATTTTTAGTGTACAGATTACATACACAGCATGTGTGTGCATGCACATAAATACTAACTCCTCCTACAAACTTATACTAATTATATGCTTTGCATGATTCATAAAATCACAGAATCACAGAATCACAGAATTTCTAGGTTGGAAGAGACCTCAAGATCATCGAGTCCAACCTCTGACCTAACGCTAACAGTCCCCACTAAACCATTTCCCTAAGCTAAAATGCATCAGATCTTGTTGAATTGTAAATATTTAAAATGCTTGATAACTTCACAAAGGTTAATACTGATAGTGTCAGCAAATGCATTCATGATTTCGCTTAGGTCAATGAAAACCAAAAGACTTGATTAGAAAGGCATAAAGAAATGCTACTAAACATGTAGTTTTCCCTACATAATAGAGAGTGGTTTTCATCCAAAAACTCTGAGGTGTTTCATCCAGGAAGGTGATACCAGTTTTGCAATTTTAAGGTGGGGGAAACTGAGGCATAGAAAGGACAGGCTATCTTACAGTCACTATCCAGGTCTTAACCATTACACAGACATTACCACAACAGGCTAGAAACAAACAATTACAAATGACTGCAGGAACCAGATTTTTAACTGCTGAACACCACAAGGGGGTTAGAGTTGTACTAAGTGAAACAAAGCAGCATGTTGAGGAGTTACAAATTAATTACAAATCTACAAAAAGAGTCTCAGGGATTAAGTCTAAAAGTAAAAATTGATCTAAACAGAAATTTAGTAATTTAACCAGAAAGTGATCACACTCATTCCTAAGCCATTTGCAAGTCTCGCCATACCTTTTTTTATCTAAGAATGGTGGAAGAGTGGTACATATGCAATTTATTCTGTTTATCAAAGTTCCCCAGAATCTACAAAATACATTTTCTTTTAGCTCTTTATACAAACTTATTAATCAAAGAAGAATATTAAATGAAATATCTAAAACCAAAAGAATATTCAGGATAAATAGTCAGAAAGAATAAATGTATTTTACTTTTATTTTACTTTACAATTACTCATGGACAGAATTCTGCTTGGCCTTCAGAGTAGAGCACTGAGCCATTGTGGCAGAATATCAGCCTTTTAAAAACAGTCACAAGTTGATACTTCAGGACACATGCAAAAATCATAGGGCGGACAACTGCAGAACAACATTCTTTCCATCACTAATAGATACCTGCTTTCAATACTTACTTTTTGCTTTATCTAGTAAATATATTGATAGTCTCATTACATGTATTTATGCCTTATGCATCTTCCACTCATTTTTAAGGCTAAAAGATCCTTAAGTCTGACTAGTTCTCCTTCACACGAGGCATATAACCTGAAAAAGTCAGCAGTCTTTGTACGTCTACAACATCTACTTAAAAGGACAACTTGAATCAGGCATTTTGCATCCCCCTCAATACATACAGTAGCATCACAGAGAAACACGATGAGCTTGTGAAAACAAGGTAATTGTTGTTTAAAAACTGCCTTCAAATAGTGTTACTATTTTTTCCCTTCAGCTTTATTGAATGTCCCCCTGCTTCTGTACTTAAGAAAGGGCAAGCAAGAGCACCCAATTCACCTTCTTTGTATCATTCATCGTTCTGTACACCAATGTCATGTCCTCTGTTACCTGTCTCTTCTTTAAACTAAAAAAAAAAATTCCTATCTTTTCCATCCTTTCTCAAATAGAAGACTTTCTGTGACTCAATTACTTTCCTTGTCCATCTCTAAATGGCCTTTACTTTGGCTGTATCTCTTCTTTAAGACACAAAGAAAAGAACTGACTAGATAGAATGCAATCACACCCTGCCTGGAGTGAAGAATTAGCATAACCAAAAGCAAATATAGTCCTTTATTTATTTAAATATTTCTTTATTATATTATGTAACACAGAAGACATTTGCCTGTATGTTGGCTCTTTGTCTCCAATGTTAACCATTAAGATTCTGAGTCTTCTAATAAATGACAAGTCAAGGATATACGGACAGTTCTTCTCATTTCTCATTCTCATCTTAAATTGATGCCAATTTGGAGAAAGGGACTTAAATAGATTTTGGAATTTTCATTAGTACTACAAAAAACTTAATTTATAAATATACTGTAATTTGTATACAGAATTGGAAATACCATTTATAAGACATAAAATCTCGAGATATTGATTCCTGATATGATTTTAACTGTCCATAACTAGTATTATAAAGGCATGTCTCAATAAATGTCAGTAATGAAAGTTCCCTTACCACATGTGTTAAAAGGGAAAATCGTCCCAGTTCTCTTTGGCCATAATGGAACTGATGAGTATAGTATGTTAATTTAACAGATTGCTGGTGATTTGAGACAGTATCAATACAATGCATATTTCACTATCAGATTTCACGTGAACAGCAGCCACATACATTAAAACCATGTGCATTCAGTGAGATTCATTACACTTTATTAGACTGTGCTTTTAGGCAGTTACTATCTTGTGGTGATGTGTGTAGAGTCTAGCATCATTTAGCCGGGGCTTACCAACACTAGCATTAGATAAACTGATCTGAGGAATAGGCCAGGAACTCCTGTTCTGAAGACACATCGGAAACAACCAGGAATTGCTGATCAAGCTGGAGGAGATACAGCAGATATCAGAACTGAAACCCATCTGAAGTTGTCAACAGTAGTGCTACACCGAAAGTGCTCATAACATCATTTCTTTCTGCTTCCCACCTCTTCGTATCCACTGACTTTTTGTAGTCTAGACCTTCAGACAGTAATCTCAGGGCAAAGGGTATATCTCTATTTTCTCCTTGTATTACAGTTTTTATGTGAGATGGATTCCTCATTGCCACAGTAATAAGTACTGTTAATATTTCTGTATTGTCAAAGCTGTATCAGTGAAAGAATGGTGTGGATTGCTCAGATATGAAGCAGAGGACCACAGTAAGACACAGAACAGCTTTATAAATGCCATGTTATTTGGCAACAACAACATTTTCTGAAGCTTTGCTTTCATGATCCTTCCTTCATCCTGTAATTAACTCAAGGGCACACACGGACAAATAGGACTATGTCGACAGACTTCCTGACCAGTGCAGAGCCTTTTCTGAGATCAAAGACACAGCAGTGAAAATAGCAATATAGCAACAAACCGTAACTTATAATATGGAAAGCTTATCCAAGCTGGTAATACACTCTAGGTGACAGTCTGTGACTGGCATGTAAAGGCTGTGCAAGCTCTGACTGACACTTTTACACATTTAACTCCTGTGATGTAGTTGTGTTGCTTCTGTAGTGCTGCACAAATCTTTTGGGGCAGCTGAAGGGCAAGACACTAGATGGACATGGACTATAGTGACTAAGAAAAACAACAGCCCTGTTCACATGTGTAAAACAAAGCTAAAAAATATGCAGAGAGCATAACTGATACAGAAAACAGTCTTCACTAGAGCCTGAATTTGCAGACAGCCCCCAAAAAATCACCTCTGAGAACTCTCTCAGTCAGTCATTCACTCATCCATCAACCATACCAGTGATATTTTAAATGTCAACACTGTACTTTACTACTCACAACGGCATGTAAGGAAGAGGAAGCAATAACATCTAATGGAGCAGTGATTTCCAAAGAGGGGAAGTGTAAGGCAATAGTTATATGAATAAAGATCATTTGGCTTTCAGTCAGTTCCCCAGGAAGGACTGTTGTTCATCTTAAAAGACTTTTGCTTCAAAAATTTGGAAAATACTGTAATAAACATCACTACAAAATGTGAAAGATTTAGGACAGACCAAGAACACTGATGTCATTAATAAAGAAACACTAGAGAAAAATGACAGAATTACAAGTAATACTCAGTCTGAATTCCTTACACAAAATGATTATAAAATCAGATCTGCTGGTCATTTGGGATTCCATATATGATCAGTAGCGTGGAAAAACACAGCAGACACATTTTATGCAATTAATAATATATGGCTTTCCTGCAGGCTTTTTGTCTTAAGGTCAAAATTTCCTTCAACATAAATGCAATTATTTTAATTTTCTCAAAGAAAGAGTGATTTAAATCTGTGAACATTCATGTCATCAGCCTCTCCCTGTAAGGGGTTTCTTCTATAGCATGGTCTGCATTGGAAGGTGACCCAGTACACACATGGGACAGTTGTCAAAACCCCTGCTGATTTTACTAGGCTTTGCTTCAGGCCCAAAAAAGGACAGGAGTCCTATAAATATGAGCTAGAAACAGCAGGCAGAAGACCCTGGAAATCTGAAAGATGTATTTCTAGTCATTCAACTCTCCAGCAATTAGAGACTATCAAACCTGGGGAATAAAGATGATTTTTTATGATTAGAACAGCACAAAGGGATTTAAATGGGTGAAGCTTAGTGTCTTGTAACCAAGTATGGCTTTCATGGAAGAGTCAGTTCACTGGCAAAGTGCCAAATGTGTTAAATTGATTTTCTAGAAAAGGCCAAAGAAGTATTACTATAAGTTCTGGACAACTGACTGAAAAATACAAATAAAGGCACAAATAGTCTCTGTGCCATGAAACACTTTAAAGTATTCCTATTGAGAAATATTATAAAAATATATATATAAATAGAGAAAAAACATCTTTCACCCCTGTATACATTATGCTTGTCACCATTTCTCTCGAGTTTCTTCTCGTACTTATAAGGCAGCAATACAATCTACTATCTGATGGAGAGGTTCCTGGCACACAAGCAGGCCTGGCAGGGGCAGGGCAGCAGCTGGGGAGTGTGCTGGCTGCTGGGGCTCACTGCGGTGAGGGGACTGGACAGATGTGCAACCTGAAAGCACTGCACAGTGCCCTCTCTGCCTTTACCCCAAGCACCTGCTTCAGCTCACTGGCAGCCTTTTGGTGTGCCAGTCAGCCCTGTCTAGCGTGACAGGGCATGGTGAGGTCTCTAGACAATCCTCGAAGTTCATGACCCGTGGACCTTGTGGAAAGTGAGGCAAGAGCTATTTGTACAGACCTGATGTGCAATGCATGAGATCTGATAGATTTGTCATAAATTATCTTCATACCTACTCAGTAACGAGATGTACCGTACTGTAGTTAGCCAGCCCAAAGGCCACTGGTCTTCCACCAGGGAGAAAAGAGACAGAATCTAACATGCAGCAAGAGCAGCACCTGTTCAGATTACTTTCACCTTGCTGTGCAAACAGACTTATGCAGCTGGGACTCATTTACAGCTGCAATCCCTTCTTTTTTCCCCTTCAGTCCCTTGGCTCCCAGAGCCAGGCAATGTGAGATCTGGCACCACCAAAGCCCCTCACAAGGGGAAACCCCAGCCATCTCACCAAGCATTTCATTTTCTGCTTAGGCTCTCTAGGATAAAAAAGCTACTGGGAGACTGACAAGAAAAACCCCAAGGACTGAGAAACAACAGCAAAGAGAGAGTGAAGGGAGAAGCAAACGGGATGGGTGAGACGCACAAGAGGACAGGAGACAGAAAGTGAGATACTCTTCCTCTGAGCACCAGTGTCTTACCACACTCCAGCTCCCTGCCCAGGGTGAATGAAAACACTCATATTCCATTGGTAAACAAGGAGAGAAAGAGAAAGCAAAGAAAAAGGAAATGTCATCCTAACCATAGCTGAGCAGAAGTTTTTATTCCAGTTGGCTGTACTAACAGTAATAACAACTTCTCAACTCCCCATGTTCCAATCAAAATTGAATGGTGCTTCCTGCAATACATAGGGTACCTTCCTTTCCAGAAGTCATTACAGTTTTATAGAGCGGCACCTTTGCACTCTACCACAAAGCAATCTGTTAACAAACATTAGGAACAGCAGGGATGGAGCAATGGGAGACTCTCAAATCAAGTATTCATTGATTTCATTTAGATGATTATACTGTACAGAGCAACCAAAAGGATTTAGAGCTAATATTCCCCTGATGGCCTGTGGTACAAGAGCAAGGCCCTGAGTGGTCCAGACTCTATGGATTCTGTTCCTGGGTCTTCTGTGGCCTCATGTAACTGCTGAGACGTCACCTCTAGTCCCTGCCTCCACGTGGTATGTGATTCAAATTGTGGATCTACCTTCCAGGGTATGGAGAAATAAAACACCTTGACATTATCACATAGGAGAAGCCATCACAGTTAAATGATCTCTATCACTATTATGTTTGCAGTCCCCATAGTCATTTTATTACTACTTCTGGTGTGGTTTTGCAGTTCTTTTATCCCCAGTGAAAGGCAGCAGAAGACAAAATGACTTGCTAATATTTCAACTAGCTTTACTTCCATTTGTCTTCTTCATTATTTCTTTCATGGGCAAAGCTTACTTGCAAAAAAAAAAAGTACTACGCATATGGATAAAGTTCAGGTCTGCTGATAAAATATGTGCTGAAACAAAACAAAATTTAGCTCAAGGGGATGGGTGTGAAACACTTCTTCAAGGTACATGTAAACTGTCACGAGCAGCAGTGCCTAAATGAGCCAAACTGGCTCAATGCATACATCAGTCACATCTGGTTTTTGGTATACAGTAGCCATACTGAACATAGGATGTGGACAACAGTATGCAATAGAGTGTTCCAACATGAGGAGTATAGGAAAGAAGGACATAACTAGATAATGGAAGTGTCAGACATGATTATGGGAAGATAACAAGACAGTTCGAAAAAGGAAAAGGAAGAAAAAGCAGAAATACTAGAGCTAGTCTTCTTAATGGTATAATAAGAAACAACATCCCAGTTACATATAACTTCTATGAAAAGCAGATAAAACATTGCACCTAAAATAAGACTTTATTAACACGCTTATCAACATGTTACACACCCAGACTGACAACAACCAAGAACAGCAACAGATCAGCAAGCATATGGATACCAAATCCACAAAGCAAGAAAACTGTTCACCGCTAAAAGACACCAACACTTTACACACATACAAAATATAAACATAAGCTTGAGATAAGAGAGCTGTGAACAGCATACCCTTTCCAGGAACTCTCCAAATCCTTTTATCGTCAAGCACTTTACTTCCTAGGTTTCTCTTCTTATTCAGAACAGATACTCTCTGCAAAATATCTGTCTATTGCTACCTATCATGTGGATCGTAAAGAAAGGGAAGGCTAGCTATCCATACAAGCAAAATGAGAAACTGATCATGATCCTTATTTTGGGGGCAATGTGGCAAGGGAAACAACAGTCTTAAGTCTTTAAGCCTTAGGTATGACCATATTTTCTTCTTTAAGCCATAAGAGTAGAATTTGACTGCCACTCAACCTCTCTTCCTCTGGCACCAGGCATAGAGAATAAAGCAACTCAAGCACTGATACTTCCAGAATGGGCTCACACACCTCTCCAGGGTCTAACCAAACTACATGGAAAACAGCTCTGCCTTTCACTTGAAGTGTGAGATTTGCATAATCTCCAGCTCTCTCCTCATATTTCCCACCCTTAAGCTTCATCTCATGTGTTTACACTACAGTGCCATGTTGTCTTTTGCACGTTGTGAGCAACCAACCTGGATGCAGCTCACCAGCCCTATCTATCAAACCCATCAGCTCTACAATACATTCCTAGGTTCTGGTAGAGCACCTCTGTAGTTGTACGGGCTTGGATAAGCCATCTACCAATCTTCAAAGCAGCTTGTTAAGAGGTGTTAAGTCCTTAGTCAGCCTTCATGATTAAAACATTTGAGATCCAGCCATTAATGTGGCCATCGTACTTGTTATAGCAATAGTGAGGTGATAAGTTTGTTCAGACAATCTTGTTAGTATCCCACATCTTTGACAGGTATTTCTGTAACACACAAAAAAAATATAACTTGGTCATTCAGAGTCAAAACCATATCAGACTAACATAGTATGTAAGCAGCTGAAGCTGCAAACTCTCAAAAGGCATGCATTTCCTAATCTCTGCAGAGGTCTGATGCATATACTTTGTGGGGTATGAAACAGGACAGTTGCCAACTGTGGAGACAGACAGGGAATGAGAGGTGTCTCCCTTCATATAATTACAGTGGTGAGATTTCCCAGCTTCTTCAATCATGCTGTTGAACACTTGCTAACCCTCCAACAATTAACACAGAAAAATGTCTTTAAAAATAATTTAGGGGCATAGAAATAAAGAGAAGAGAAATTAAAACAGTGAGTTGTTCTTTCTAACTTTGTATTATGGCTATGTCCTCGGTAGAGCAGTTTCACCTGGTACCTGTAAAGCAACAGTTCGTGGCGGGAAAAAAAAAAAAAAAGTGAAAAAATTACAACTCTGTCCTCATCAAACATTCACAAATAATGCAGCTTTACCCAAACAGCTAGCAGCTAAATGGTGCTCTGCAGGCAAACTCACAGAAAGAAAAGACTGGAAAGTCAAAGTTCATTTAAGGCTGCCACAGACCATTCATAAAACAAATTCTGAAAATCGTTGCCAATACATAACAGCAGAGAAACTGTTTTCTTTACCAAGATGGATACTTTTGATCATTAACTCTTAAAGCTGCCATCTAAGAAGTGCAAAGTGGACCTCATTTTTATTTTTCTGTGCTCGTTAAGTAAGTTTAAATGAAGAGAAAGGCAACTGAGGTACATCTGCCTGTTTTCAGATTACAAATTCAGATCTTGTCTATTCTAGAAAACTCTATGATGACTGAGATACCTAATTAAATTATGACATCAGAGGAGATGAGAATTAAAACTGAGCAACTGTGAGGAACAGACATATTTTGACATTCTGATTAATGCTCTTTATTTTTGTTAACCTGTAATTACTTCAATGACTACCGAACAATTGAGAAGGCTAAAAGAGTATGTCTTTGTTAGAGAAGACATCCCCCCCTGTTTTTAATTAAGGTGTAGGATTTCACCATGCAGATATCTGAGGCCTATTAGAACTGCTCTGATAATATTAAATAAGACCAGACTTCACTTTCATGGTATTTCCAAGGCTACCCTCACTTCCCTTCAAAACAAACAAAGCAAGTTCCTCCTAGCTCAGAGTAAAATACCTTGGTTGTACTTTATATATAAGAAAAAGAGCACTTCGGTTCATCTGAAGGTCACCTTTAATGGAAAAGCCTGTTCTGCCAGAGCAAGCCTTCAACCTACAGTAGACTATTACAATTCAACACTTTGTGTAATACAGCTTTCTTAACAAAGGGTGTTTGCAGCAATCTGAACAAAGTGGCTACATTACATACATTTCTGAGCAGACAATTTTGCAGCTGAGGGCAACTGAAAGTGTAGTCTAATTTGAAAAGTGACTTGGTAAAGATGGCACTGTGTGGCTCCACATGTATTGTCTCTCACTGGCTTCTGGATCGAACTTACTGCTTACAAATAAAATTCTTTTTATTTCTACTTAACACTCCTCCACATAAACTTAACTGAAAAGCTTTAAGTCAAGCTGTGCTCTTTTTGGCCCATCTATCATCTAATGAAGACTGTGTATGGAAGATGCAAGTAGGAAGCTCTAAGATAGGTGTAAGGTTTGAGGACAACAGGTCAAGTTCTCTACTAGTGCAAATGAGTATCACTTGTCTACCTTCAGTGGAGACAGTGCTATGTATACTAGTTAAGGGTATGGGTAAATGAAGATCCATTCTTAGAATGGGAAGCTAAATAACTGGCCTGCTGGCCATAAAGAACCAAAGGGAATTAAAGTAACTCTCGCCAGCCCGTGCTGTTTCAGACAGCAATGAAAAGTTAGTATGTTTATTACTAATATAGAACTGTAAATGGAGCCTGAGAACAGAAAACATCTTACATAAGACCATGTCATTCTACAGGCAATTTTCAGAGTAAAACTACAGACTAATGTGAAGATTTCACAACACAGATATTTGACAAAGAAAATATATTTCTTCTGGTTTAACATTTGGGCCCTAACACCAATACAACATATTTCCCAATGACAAAAACCTTGTAAATCACAAAACATAAGGACAGAGGATTAAAAAAGTTAAAGACAGAAGAAGAAACCCCACCAAAAAAATATATATATATATATATATTAAGGCCACCTGTACATTAGTGAAATGCACAGTCATCACAGTCAAACAGGATACATACCTCATTAATATTACATATAATGAAACATACATATATGTATAATATATACTTGATCTTAACTCTAGAGCTGTAGAAAATAACTTAAAACTTTTGTGACCAGCCTACATCTAGCCTGAATCCCAGCAGCTCCTAGTAACCTAAGACAACAGGACTCCAGAGGGAAACAGAGGTCCCCATGTAGGTCCCTATCAAAGTCATGACAGGATCTTGAGGAAAATGCTTCCAAGAAGGGAAGAAAAAGAAAATATCGAAGGACAAGTTGCCAAGGTTTTAACCTGAGACCTAACAACGAAGGACAAGTTGCCAAGGTTTTAACTTGAGACCTAACAACAGCCACAGACATTTGTTTAATGTTTCAGGTGCTCATTAGTGTCAAGCCCCTGTAGCAGCCTCCATACTGTCTCTCTATACTGCAGCTGGCTAAAGGTAGAATTATATACCATCCTAATGAGCCGCAAGGAAGGTGATGTGCGTCATTGGTTTCTGTTTCAATCTAAGTGTAAAAGCCTTGCAACAGCTTCTGATTCTGCTGACATTTAATTAGCCAGTGTCATTTTGATGCCATAGCCTGTCTCATCAGGATGATAACTACAAAACAACATGTGGAGCATAAAAGTTCTATGAGAAGTTTCAGGTCTGGCAGCCAAGAATACAAGTCCCCTGTCAGTCACGGTTTATGGGACTGGTCCCCATTAGCCCCTTGTTTTGGCACTGCTATCAGCAAGAGCTTTGCTGTTAAGAGAGAGACGCAAAATAACAAAAAAAGAAAATGAAAAGCTATAAACCTCAGCAAAGCCTTGCAAAAAAAATGTGTCCTTGAGATCTAAAAATTTTATCTGTCCTGCAAAAGGGAGCATCACTATGGCACTAACTCAGAGCTATTCATCCTGAAGGACAGAAGGACAGGTTTATCATGAAGGGGAGATCTGATAATCCCCTGAATTCAAAAGGTAGCCCCGTTATTTAAGTATGTAAGGTATTTTTCATCAAGTGCCATCAGATGCTTGGGAAGGCTATCTTTAGGAATACCTGACAACTGTTCCTTAAGAGATTGCTCATATCAGCTGCAAAATTTGAAAATTTTCCTTGCTATAACAAAACCTGACTGATCTATTTATCCACTCAATATAATCAGTGATACTGGTACAGTACATCCATTTACACCAGACAAACTCAGACCTTTTTGTATATAGGTCTTTTTTTTCCAAAATTGTGCTCTAGCACACTAAAGGCACCACTTTAGAGTGCACCAGTCAGAGATTTATAGAAGTCCAAATGAACCAAGCTGTTCTGTTCTTGGAAGAGAATCAACTTAAAATCTTTGTCTGCAGAACCTAGGCACAACCTGATGCTTTGTAAAGATAGAGGCTTATGGAGCTGTTTTTGAGCAAAGGCGTCTACCAGAGGATTGGCAAAAACAGGCAATGTTGATCAGCAGACTTAAAAATACACTGAACAATGTGGTTGCAAGATCTCAGCTCTTCCGGCAGATCCTTGCTGGAGCTAAAAGGTACTTCTCAACTGGATGAGGATACGCCTACATTTTAGAGCAAAGTGATCTGGAAACACACAGTTCCCATACGGAAAGGGAGATCTCTTTTAGGTAAATGTTATGGACCCCTAACAACACCATACGGGGGAAAGGGGAATGTTCTTACAAGACTTTTCCACTTGGATCCTGTTTCCACTTTTTCCATAGTATAACCATGATGCTATTGTTTTAGCCAATTAATGCCCTCTGCAAAATGCAGGGGTTGTAACTGGTTCCACCTATTCCCTATCCTGAACAGCATTCCAGGTGTTTCTTTGCTTACAGAAGGTGCTTGGAAATGCATGCTATCAAGTAAATAATTTCTGTCTTCTTCATCAACATTTCTTTTTGAACAGTCACATTTCACCCTAAATTTATCCCTTACTACAGTCACACTTCCTTATGCAGAATACTGTTTTTCTGCCTGCGACAACCCTACCAGTTCAGAAAGCTTTGGATTTTCATACCAAAGGACAAGCTACAGGCAGTGATCCTATCTCCTATCTAGAGGAACATATTCATAGTAATAATTCTCATGCTCCCCAGATATTAAAGCATGGAAAATCTGTTCACATCATTTCAAGCAAGGTCTTGCCATGAAATCCTTTGTCCTGACTTGAATTGTATGCAGATCATGACAAACAGAAGCATATGAGAATTCACATTTAACTTATAGCACATATTTTAATAAATGTATTTTATTCTGTGTGCACACACATACAGACACACAAGAGAAAAGGAGTAACAAGGGTCTAAGGTCATCTACCTAAAATGTTAATTTTTAAATTGTTAAAATGTTAATTTTTAAAATGTTAAAATACAGCCAAGTGAAGGAAAGCCAACAGCTGCTTCACAGTACAACACCAAAAATAACTACACATTAAAAAAACTATAAGCTTACCAATACTCCTCTCTCCTCTCCCCCAGTTGTATCAATTATACTATGAAAGCTCTTCCGGCCTCAACAAACCAAACAATCCATAATATTATCAGCACAAGAAACTTTATTTGAAATATATACTTTAGCGCAATCCCTTTAAAAGGCTCTTGGAATACTGATGTGTTCAGTGATTATGCACTTCTCTGCTGTCAACTGTATTACCCATTAAATACCAATTTTCCTCATTAGTAAAGTAGCTGGGATCAAGTGAGCATAGGAGGAAAACAAGTGTAGCAGCTAAAGAAAAGCACTGGGGATCAAGCAAGCTGTCTTCTCTTCCCATGATGGCTAAATGACTTGCTGTCTACACCTACTTCTGGCTTGGTGTCTTCATCTCTAAAATTGGGCAATACCACCTACTCTAAGAGAGGGGGAAACAAAATTAACTAAAGCTTTTAACTGCTCCAACACCTATAAAAGCCAAAGCTAATTCTTTAAATGCTTCCAGAATTACTGTTATTATTGTCATTTATCTGTTCTGCCATAGCATGTAAGAGCCTGTATGCACATGGTTCTAGGCACAGCGTTGATGCAGAAAATAAAGTGGAAGGTATAGACAGCATGACAAACAGAAAACCACAGAAACAAAAGCTTTGTGCTTCATAGAAATTTATGTATTTGGACAGCTACCTTTAAAAAAAAACAACCCAACCTGTCTTAACTTTCTCCTTAGTGAATATATTGTATGCAAGCCTCATTATCAAACAAATCCTATGTCAGGTGTCAAAAACAAAAACTAACTTCTAAAATAAAAACTACAGCCTGTAGTGCATTAGTACTTCCAAACTATAAATCCATGCCATTATTACCAATAATATTGTCAATAAAAATTTACCTGGTTACCAAATATTCTTAATGTGCATGCATACGCCAATATGCAGTATACTACATGAAGTAAACATGGCAGTGAGATTACTTCTATAATGTTTGTCACATTTGATACAGAAATCTTGATTTTGCTATTAATGTACTTTATAAAGAAAACATATATGGCTGAATGACTTATTTTGCTCAGTACATTTAAAAGCACCCAAAGGGAAGGAGTATGACATCTCCAGTTGCTACAGCATACTTAGTAGTACATGCAGCAAGAACCCTACAAGTCACAGCAAAATCCTGCTTCTTTTACCCCATCTGCTTTTAAGAATTTATCAATGAAAGGGAATTTCCAACGATGTTAGTTTATCAGAATATAAACTAGATCAAGTTTGTGCTTATTTATGCCATATACCTGCATTGATATCAACAGGCAGTGTCAACTTCTTCTAACTTCATAGGGTGGAGGAAATGTTTTTTCAGTAAGTCTTAGGGCCATTAGGAAATTATCGTATTTATGTAAGTAGTTTTGGTACTCCCTTGGGATTTCAATAAAATTTTAGCTTAACCTCATTAAAACTCCTCCTATTCAGCTGGAGGCTACAATGTACTGTGGAATTTTAAGACCTATGCTCCTTCTCCAGCAAGGCATTTAAGCATGTGCTTAAAATTAAGCATTTGAGTGAACATTTTGCTCATCTGAGAGTCTCAGAACATGCACCATGAAAGGGATGCCACATTAGGTCAGTACTTTCATACTCCCGTAAAAGCTTTGGGAACCAGATAGGTAGTCGCAAAGCATTGAAAATTTTGTTGTAGTACCATAATTTGCTTCCCTACTGCTTACCTACTCACATCCTTCTAGATCAAGGACATGTCTACACAGTTCTACAGGCAGATGAAAGTGCATTCTTCCCAAGCTGCAAGCTGACTAGAAGCTATGTAAATTTATTTAATGTTCTCTAAGCCTCATGAATACACTCCTGCTGAAAGATACAGTGCATTAGCTAGGGCTTCATGCCTGATTTAGAGAGTTTGCAACTAGCAGCAAAACACAGAGAAACACTCTAAAGTATATGTTGTTAACAGAAGTACATATATACATGCATGCAATCTATAGAAGCCTGTGGTTATAACTACTGCATTTTCTTATTTTATAGTAAATGTAAAGGGGTTATGAACTTCAGAGAAATACTACTAACTCCTATAGAGCTTTTTTAGTTTACGAACTGCTGAAATACTTTTTTATAACTAACAGCTATGAAGCTCAAGCAGTCATCTGAAAAGCCAGAGGATTTATTTGGCCTTTTAAGATTTCATTTTTGTAGCCATTTAAAAACTTGATTCTCCTATTCACCTCTGGTGCAGAAGCATTAGACTAAGTATTCAAGTGTCGTGTCCTACTATGTCAAAAGCTTTTGTAAACTCTACAGAGACATCACATCAAGACAAAATTTCTTTGATGACGGCCTTCCTAGCTTTGCAAAACAAAGCATAGCCTGCTTTAACAGGATCTTTTAAAAAGGACAGCAACAGAAACACCACAGCAATTACTCTTGACTGAAGCTTGAAAAGAAGAGGTATAAGAACTGATGGAACTATCTGTAACATACCACTGGTATTCACCTGAGACTACTGTAAGAAATTAGGAATGTCAAGTTCAAGGTTTGGCTCTGAACATGACATTTGAACAAGACAAAGAAAAAAAATCTTCTCCATAGATTTTCAAGAGAATTGTGACCAGTCTTTAGCAATAACAGTCTTATTTTTCCAGGATGTAACCTCATGCATCAGCTTGTGCTTGAGGCTGCGGAAGAGCTACATCTGGAATGAGTCCTTGCCCTAAAACCAAGCTGCAGAGTGAAGGTGCAATTTAGGGTAAGTTCCTCATTGATAATTCAGTTCTTCTTTTAGTGCTGTTCCATTCTCTGCTCATAATACATTGAACAGGAAAAGTAGGGAATAGCAGTACCCAGACAGCCCTGAAGCCAGTGCAAGGTGAGCAGTACAGCTACTGCATGTGGCAGGCTGGAGAAGGATGAAAACGTAAAGGGAAGGAGGACAAAGAAAGATTTGGAAAAGAAGTGGTAACTGTTATGACTTAGCACAATTAACATTTAATATCTTACCACTGTGTCCCAGGCTATCTGTGTCTGCCTGTGTGTGTGTGTATGCACGTGCATACATATGCCTGCATGTGCATTTGGGGTGGGGGCTGAGAGGGTGTGAAGAATATTTAATAACAGAAATCTCAGCCTTGCTTGTGACATATTTAAAAGTTTCTATGCACTGTGGGTCAAACATTTACAAGAATGCCTTTTGCGTCTGGTAAAATCAGCCACAGGAAGGGCAAGGAAGGATGTAGTGGTGGCAAAATGCAGAACCCACCAGAGCCCTGAAAAGTGCAACGACAAAAAATGAAAGTCTAGGCTCCCCAAAATAAACTGTCTGTGTTTGAAGGCTCTAACAGCAAAAGAGGAACTCTTGGTCTTGATTCTGCTAATACAGAGGGACCAAAAAGCTGTAACTAGAACAAGTGGTCACATGCAAGTGTCAGGAAAGTGACTGAAGATCCATGCTGTTTGTAGGAAAAAAACAAAGTCAGATGGACTGTGAAACTGTAAGGAGTACAGCAAATACATGTTATGTAAATTAGGTTGGCTAAGCTGAGTGGAAGGCCCAGACACCAATAAGCCCCTCAGATACAGCAAAGCAGAAGAGGGCGGTTAGAGTTGAACCAGAAAAGGAACCCAGCAACAATGGATTTACTGAGGAGGGACTAACTTCACATCCTGCCCATCCCAGAACAAGTAAAAGGGCACACGTGGAAAGAGTTTGGGGTCAAGGATCAGCAGCAGTTCTATGCCAAGAATCATAGCTTTTCATTAGCAGAGAAGAGGGAAACTCCCCAGATTGCCTGCCCTTCCATTGCTCTGTTTTGATATGGGGCTTGACATGTCTGCAAAGCCATTATAAACAGACACACGCACAGTATTATGGGAAGATGATGAAAACAGTAATTTTTGTAAAAAGATGGTAATTTTTTACAGCATACAGAGCAAATCATGCTATTTAATTTTACAGAATGAGAATTAGCACAGTAAATTGCTGCCATGAGCCTTACACAACCAAAACACCCACTACAGATGAAGCATTTGGAACAGCTATGGAGAGATTGATGAGCTTCCCTGGCACACAAATACTTGTCTAGGGACAGAATTCACTCTACATGTCAGCTAACTAGTGTACACTTAGTAGTGACCTCTCTGGTAAAATGACCCCAGTGGTCACTACATATATGGTTTTAGGTCTATATTCTACTCCTCAAAATTTATTTGCCATTGACATGAACACTGCTAAGTCATTTAACACAAGCTGTAAGCAGAAGACATAAAATACTGACATTTTGATTTGGCAGACACTTAAATTTTCATTATAAGCATTGATACATGGAGTAAATAGTCATACAATGTAAGAAGCTACAGATACTTTCCAAAAGTACTGTGATCTTTGATGGGTATCTTATGTACAGACCTATATACAAAACAAGAGTTGAGCATGGTCATCCATAGCAACAACATGAGAATAAGACTTAAGACAAATGTTCTGCAAGCATGTGAGCATAATTCAGAAGATTGCTTTCCTTTCTTTTTCCACTAAGTATTTAATTCCTAAAAACACTTAAGTATAATGAATAAACAGAAAACACTTAACAAGTATAATAATAAAGAACACTCCCTTTATTTCTATTTATCTCTTCTTACTTAGTAAAACATTTTTAAAAACACATCCCCTGAAATACCAAATGCTATCATTTATGATATAATGAAGAAATATGTGGTCTTTATTTTTTTGATTAAAAAAATCTTTCAATCAAATTTCTTAATGTGACTGAAAAATGAAGAAACTATTTTTGATACCAACTGCTCTGAAAAATGAGTATCTCATTAAACATCAGCGTACATTCTATCTTTTCCATGAGAGAAGAAAAAGTGATCAGAAAAAGCTTGAGGGCACTACAACATAATACAGATGGAGACAACAGTAAAGAGGCCCAATTATTCTTATTGGCTGAGTAATTAATATATCTAAAATAATGTCAATCTTTTCAATTCAAGTTTACTTGATACCACTACTGAAGCTATTAATTAGAATATAGAAATAATAACTTGATTTACGATTTGATTGATATATGTGATCTGTTAACGAAAGACAAAGCTACGTGTACATTAATTGCTCTGCTCTACATTATTATTTCACACAAATAGTGCTTACCAAATTCCTCATACTGCCTACTCTTACAGTGAGACTGCTTACTTGTCCTGCTATCAGCAGCCTTCCAGCTAAGGTCATGTAGTACACAAATGTGAGACAGAAATCACAAGAAAGGATTTTTGATCATACAAGTTTTGTGTGGAATTTAAGCATTTAACACTTTTCTGGAAGTGGTTTCACAACAAGACATACCTGATGTGCCAAAATATAGATATTATGGCCAACATCTTTTGGGGAGATGCCATCATCTCCATTCTCCTCCTCATGGTCACATTCTAGGCCTTGGTTATATGCATTCTTCATCACATCCACCTGCAACACAAGCCAAACCAAGGAGAGATTAAATAAATGTCATCCTCAGGGAAAAAGCACATGGTGTTTGAACACATTCACTTTGTTCAGTACAAGCTTGGATGGGTGCCCTGCAGTTCTAAAAGAAGAGTGAGCAGTCTGGGAAACACTTTCTGAATAAAGAAGAGCTTGAAGTATTTATGAAGCTCCAAACTGCTACACTTCTCATCAGCAAAACTGCAACCATGAGAAAGGAACAGGAATGTTGAGTCTTTTTGAGAAGGTATTTTCACAGATGTTTTAAAGACAGATCAACAGGTAGCACAGGTAGTGCCTTTTGGCAGTTACAGGGCAGGTGCGATCCCTCTGTGGATAGAGCAGGCTGCAATGCAACTCAGAGCTCTCCTTATAGTTTAACAGAAACAAAATAAAAACAAACAAACAAACAACAAACAAAGCCAAAAAGGAAAGGAAGATACAGATCTGGGCAGGGCACTGGGGTAATTCCAAACAAGGGGAAAAGTCCTCCATTCCCCAGAAAGGGCCTGATCCTGCTGATGCCCACAGATCTCTCCACAAAACAGGTTTTCCAGTCACTGTTGCTACATGGTCCATTTGTTTGGAAACAATTTCTCCAGGCTTCCAATCTATTTAACATTCTTGGAGACCTATACAAGTATCACACCTATTCCAAAACACAGCAATAACTGTTTGTAACTTTTGTTGTTTGTTCATGAGATGTATATATAAATGCATATGCACACACTTCTGTTAGTACTGTTTCACAAACTGTACAAGCTTAATTTCCCAGCCCATGACAAAGTGTACTTGAAGACAGTCTACCAGAGTATGATAATTTAGTTAAGAAACAATTACAGAAAAGTGCTTGGAATGGATAAAAATAATGAAGTCGTAAAGACTGAAATCATGCATGCTCGATCCTTTTAAAGTACTTTTGTGAATGAGTACTATCCTGATACATTGTGTCACTATATGCTGCCAACTCTTCAACCTAGATGCAGATCATTTTAAAATGTTTTAATGACAGATTTTTTTCAGCCAAAGATTTATGAATATTCAGAAGTTTTCTCACCAGTTCCCTTGGTCTCATGTTGAAAAGGATTCTTTCCGCATTCTCACTGTCATGCCTGCTTTCCATAATAGCCAGCAAGAGCTTGGAGGCATTGTTCTAAAGATACAAGAACAAGTTAATGTAAATTTAAAATCTATTTCATGGATTAACGATCCTTGCATTTGTTTTAATTGAGATTACCGGGACCACTTTTTTAGTGGATAAGATTTTAGACTACTTGCATCTTTTATTCTACTGACATATTTAATAGGGCTTTTCTCCCATTTTAATGTCAGCATACCGTAAGACTAACTAACCCAGCACACTACATTTGAGGAAGCATTTTAAATATTAAAAAAAAATCTGACTTAAATACATAGTTCTGTTCTATACTGTGCACAAGAAATGAAATCCCATTTCCTTTTCTTATTGCCCACCTAGCAATTTTTGTCACAGCATTCTGTTAAAACAATACTCAGCAGAGGTAATTACAAAGTGTATTAGACAAAAGGTTCCATCATTCAGGCAGGTTTTCTTCCCCTATGTTTTTTCTAAACCCTAATTCATTATTATTTGAAGTGCTATAAAATAAACTGTTTTCATACATTCCTGGAATTTTGTTTCACTATCATATATTCTTCGGGGAATATATAAAAGATATCCTTCACTCTGACAACAGGTTGCTTTTAATTGAGATCTTTCCCACAGATTAAATATCGTGAGCTTCAGCAGCTATAACCCAATAATGCTTTAGACTTTGGAGACGTGTCTTACTTCCAGTTAGATCAATTGTTGTGAATAGGAGTGAAAGAATGGTTTTGGAGGTTTAAGCACCTTAACAGTGCTTACAAAGTGCACAACACTTCAGTTCCTAGCTCAGCCAGAAGCTTCCTGTGTGATTCTGGGTAAGTTGTTTCACTTCCCTGTAACTCAACACCTTGCTGGAGGTGGTGGTACAAGAGCTAAATCTGTTTATATTTGTAAACTGCAGAGACACCATGCCCACATTCACCTGTTTGGTGAGGCTTCTTAGCTACTGACTGCTTTCTGGCACAGTGTGTTTGCCTTGGTCCACGTGTTGCACGTACCATTGGGGAATATCCCCTCATCCCTCCTAACAGCAGACTGAGCTGTTTGATTACATGCATGTAGACTGCAGTACAGGTAGGAGCTAGTAAAACTCTAAACCCATTATATAACCTTGTTCTCAGCTGCTTATTGCCAAATGTTAGCAATTCAAACTGAAATTTCTCACAGCAAGGGTGTGCCTCAGACAATTAGCAAGGACAATTTCAGAGGGAAAGGGTTCAGTTGCTTTTGAGACTGAGGCAAAAAAAAATATGTTATTTTCCGCATGTTCAAGGAACTTCTGTTTTAAGCAGTCTTTGTATCTCCAGTTCTTGATAGCAGAGCTGAAAATGTGGGGCCCTAGAGGCTAAGATAACATAACAATTCAAGTTGTAGTCGCCAGGGTACCCAGACAAATTTGTCCAACTGGTAAGTATTTTTTAAATTATGATTTCAATACTGCACTGTAGAAACTTTCTAGATTTTCACAATTAAAAGCCCACAGGCTTTCTTTTTGTTACAAAAAGATTCTGCACAGAATCAGGCAGGTTGGACCACATAGACATGTGTTCAAGGCTTGCCTCTGGACTGATCTTTTCAGCAGCCCCAGCCCTTGCTCAAAGCCCCTGCACAGGACTGTGTGAAGCTGAGGTCTGAACACCTCCAAAGAAGGACCTCACAGCCTGCCTGGGCACCAGTTCCCAGCTTGATGACCTTCACAAGAAAATAATTTTTTCTTGTATCTAATTAGAGTTTCCCACACTCCAGCTTGTGTTCATTGTCCCCCACCTTTCCACTATGCATCTCCAAGAGACGTCTGGCTGTACCTTTTCTGTGCTACTCCTGTGGTGGTTGCATCAAGAGGTCTCCTTGAAGCCATATCTGGTGCAGGCTGAACCTCTTACCTCATACATCAGTTTAACAGCACTCCACTGCAATCAGTCCAGTACCTCAATGCCTTTCCCACACCACAGAGCTCCCAAATAGGCAAGGTACTTCAGATGCAGTCTAGTGTCAAACAAAAGTGAAAGATCACTTCCCTCAACCTGCTGGCTGCACTCCCGCAAATACAGCCCAAGATGTGGTTGGGTTTCCTGCTACAAGGGTATACTGCTGACTCATGCTTAACTTCTCAACCAGGACAACCATCTATTTCTACAAAGCTGCTTTTCAGTCATTTAGTACTCTGCCTGTACTATTGCACAGGTTAATCCATCCCAGATGCAAGACTTTGTGTTTGCCTTTTTCCAAGTTCATGAGGTTCTTATCAGATTATTTCTCCAGCTTGACAAGGTACTTCTGAATAGTATGCTCCAGCATGGGGAACAACAGATACTTCCGAGCAGTTTCCAGTCTGTGTTTGCTCATAAGTACTTGCCGAAGTTTATGGAACGTGGAGGGAAGGACTGCCTGCTTTGAAAGATGTTGAAAGAAGAACTTGGATAAAAGGGAGACTGAACAGGGACATAAGTTTATTGGAGGAAAACACAAAATGGAACAGAGGAAGTATGGATGAAGGTAGGACTGGCTAGGAAAACACCTGAAGCCAGTGAACCAAACAGAATTAGAAACTATTTTCTAAGTCTGATGCCATAGCTTCTAGCTTTGGGTGGGTTTCTGAAATAAGAAACCCATACTCTTGTGGAGCAGCACTTGGAAGCCAGGCAAGATGCACACAGGCAATTCAAATAGTACTTTTGTGTGCAACTGAATTAAGTCTAGACTATCTCATGGGCAGCACAAAAGGAAATATCTGGTACTGAGTTTCAGAGAATGTGTGAAAATGAGAAAAATATATGAGAATGCATGAGGAGAACTCAATACAACTATATTAAGACAGCTGGATAAAGAACTGGAGGATTGTACGATTAAAAGTCAGCAGCAGAAGAAAGGAAAGATGGAAGGAGAATGGAAGAATAGAATGAGGATTCCTACATGACTGAGGAACTAGGACCTTCTAGGAGAGGAGACTGGAAGTTGAGTGAAAAGCCAGGAGAGAGAAGACTAAGCTTGCAAACACAAAAATGAGATAAGGACAAAGAACAATGGATGAGAAGATCAGACTGGGACTGGCTGAAGGATAATGGGATGCCATATGAATTTTTCCATAGCCACCCTTTTCTTTCTCAAATCAAATCAGGACTGTCCACTAGAAAGGTCTAGCCAGATTCTTCACCTTGCAATCTACATAGCGAAACTTGAGCAAATACATTGAATGGCATTGGGGGAAGGAAAAGACAGAAAGTGAGAGACTCCTAGCAGGGTGCTGCTCTGAAAAACTGGATGCATTCTGCTGCAGAGTTCGCTTACAATGGTGAGTGACCAAGTCAGTTGTGGCAGCACTGGTAGGATCTCAGAATGAGAAGGGAAGGGGACAAGACAGGCTATCAGGAAGCTTGAGAAGTAAAAAGTGGAAACAATGGAAAGAGGCCTCAGTCTATTCGTTCATGGCTGAGGAGGGCTTGAAGCCATTCCCAGTGCAGGCAATCCTTAGGGTGGAGAGAATCCTACTGCAGCTTCTGTGAAGTGAAGAAAGGTAAAGGGTGGGTTGATCTTACTACCATTAGTAGCCAGCTTCTTGCTACTGACTCTGAAAAAGTGGTGTACCTAGAAGTACAGCAAGCAGGCACATCCTCTAGATTTTTGCCCCAAAGAAGGAAATTTCTGACTCAAAAGTCACTTTCTCCTTCCCCTTCTCTATCTGATCACTTACACCTCACTTTGAGATGCTTGTTTAACCACTTGTTTCTCATTTTCTGCATGCTTTTGAGAACCATGAGACCCTGGCTTCTATTCCCAGATATCAGTGGTGAAAAGAGGTCCAATACTTTGAAAACAGAACATAAAGTTCTTCAGAACATATTAGTACTATGAAGAACCAGTCCCCAGTTGATACAAAATGGATATCTCAAATACTTCTGGCCTTCATTTTTCTTTTCCTGGGTTCCCATTTCATCTTATAGAGTACTACAAGAAAAGCCAAAACGACATTTATTAGTCTCTCTACCCTTTTCCAGGGAATTGCATGGGCTACTAGACTGACAATGTCTCTTCATCCTGCCACTACTCAGAGTGGCAGATATTGAGATCATATGCTGTACCAGGTCTTAAATACTAGTCAGCAAGAAAGGCTGGGAGGGTCATAACAAATAACAAAAGGCAGAACAGAACATTGGACATCTGTTCACTCAATGAACATTGTCTATCCTGCTCACCAAATGATTCCAAAGTCCAATGGAAAATATAATCCATGAAGATGTAATTAAATACCACATCACAAAGTATGTGCAAAACAAGGCAAATTAGGACGGTATGCGAAAATATAATTCTGCATGGCCTTTGCTTTGGTTAAAGGGGTGTGAGTTCAGTATGTAGTGTTCCATGAAAAAAGCATCTAAATGTGTTTTTATGCATGTGTGGGACTATATACTTGAAATTTTGTATTTTCACTGCAAAATCTACAACTTCTGAGTTGTCTATAAGCACTGACAGACTGCCAGGGCTAAACATTACCTGGTAAACTCAGTGCTGTATTACTTGGATGTATTGTCACTCAAAAAAACAAAGAAACAAACAAACAAAAAAAACACACACCAGTAAATTCCTAATTTGCATCTAACTCTTGACATCACATCTAGCTCAGTACTGTATCCAATTCTGGGCTCCATAATACACAAACAATATGGACTTACAAGAACAAGTCCAGCAAAGAGCTGCTCTGTTAAATGAGTTTTCCATTAGGAGTAGCTGAGGGGAGCTGGGACTGTTCAGCCTGGAAAAGAGAGGGCTCAAGGGAATCTTATCAGTATAAAGTATTATCAAGTAAAAATACCTGATGGAAGAGAATGAAGAGGGAGCTAGGCTCTTCTCAGTAGTGCTCAGTGACAGCACAAGAGGTAATGGACACAAATTAAAACATAAATGAAATTCCATCTTAACACTCTTTTACTTTGAAGTTGGTCAAACACTGGAAGTTTGCCCAGATGGGTTGTGGCATCTTTGTCCTTGGAGATAATAAAACCCAACTGGTCACCTGCTCTAGCTGACCTTGCTTGAGTGGAGGTGTTGGACTATGTGACCTCCACATGTCTGTTCTAACTTAAATGACACTGATTTTGTAACACCATAATCAGTTCCGCAATTTGACCCTTTGATATCATTCACTACAACTTCTGCTATTTAAGTAAGTGAGGCATAAATAGTGTCCCATGAAAATGGCCAAACTGGTCATTGTAGCAATGCCAATAAACTCCAGTCTTGGGAATTAGATAGGAAAGATGTTTTACAAACATTTTTGAGTTTTGTGGTAACAGTAAATCAAAATGGCACTGGAGTGAACATAGCTAGGTCTTTACAGAGACTGAAATTTGGACTTCAAAAGAACTATCTCCAAGTTCAAAGTTAAATGTCTGCTTAAGCGTTTTGCTTGAGGAGGACTTGAATTATACTGCCATTCAAACATGTAATTACAGTTATTAAAATCATGTGTAAAACATTGTTGATTCAATGTTTCATTGTACATGATATATGGCTATATTAATTATTTTATTAGACATCCATAATGTTGCCAATATGATGCAGTGCAGCTACCACAAAGTATTTGCTGGTTTTGGGGAGGAAACAGACCATCTGCAATGGAAATACTTCATTCAGAAGGCAAGAAAAGACAATAATCTAAAGTTCTTTCTGGACGTGTTCTACCCTACTTGGCAGACAGTATAGCTGCAAAGTTTCCCTCTGCATGTGATGGCACACAGACCAGAGAAACTTATCTATGAACCTATCCAATTCTCAAGAGAATACAAAACAAAATTCAAGCAGTCCCACTCTACACTTCACCATTCCCTCAGAGAACACTGAGAAGGGAAATAAAATGTAATTTAATTTAACCACATTTTCAACTTCATTTGACATCTTAATTACAGGTCATCTGATATATATATATTTTTTTTCACAACATCTCCTTCTCAAATATTTTGTTTAAGTCCACAGAATCACAGAACTCAGTATATACAGAGAATGTCTGATGTTACATTGCCTTAACAGTATACCTGTTTATCAATCCAATGAGATTTTGTGCCCACGATGTGTACTCTTCATGCTAGCTACATCATGTCTATTTGACAGGATTCTTTAAAAAAAGCTGAGGGTGTACTCCCAAACACAACAGTTGGCCAAAAGTCCTATTGTAGAAGGACTGAAGTGGATTAAGCTGATTTGAATTCATTTGCACCACTTGTTTTTCAGGGCTGCTGAGTATATCATGCTATGATAAGACTAAGTAAATGTCAGGTCACCTAGAGCTCTTGCATAGGTATGTCTTCTTTTATTACTCAAATTTAAATAAACAAGTTTACATTTACTGTACCTTTAGCTGAAGCACCAAGTCCATGCAGTATTTGCCAAGAGGGTTTATGTCATTCAAGATGAGTGCAATTATAATATCAATCCCATTAGATTCATGGGTGGCTATGCAGGTCTAAAATAAGAGAAGAGAACAGTCATAGAGAGAGGAGGGAGACAGGGAAAGAAAAAAAGGGGTGAGGAGGGGAGAGAGAGAGAATATGCGCATCAGCAAATTTCCAAAACAAGGGTGCAAAACTTGAATGACCCTGTGATTGCAATGAACCTCCCAGCCAAAGCAGAGCAGCCTGAAAACATGACACAAGTTGTGCTGAGGAAGACTTGGTGCACAGAACTAATCCCAACACTGCCAATAGTGAGGTATACAACTGGAAAAGAAGTGGTGCAAGCTAAAATTTGCTTGCAGTGAGTCATGCAGGATTAGGCAGCAAGTGGTACAAGTTAGAGACAGCAAGCCACAGGAGCACTGCCAGATTTGGCTGGATACACACATACAAACATAAAAGACACACTTGAATCAAATTTGCACACTCAAATTCTAAATTTGCATTCAGCAACCAGCATTAATATCACTGTCTTATAGCATAACCTGTTTGCAAAGATTAAGGTTATCTACACTCATTTGGACATATGCTGCACACAAGGACATTTCTGCACACAGAAATCAAAACTGTAAATATGATCAACTGTACTTCCCCAGTGCTTTTACAGCTGGAGTTCTGGACCTTCTAAGCCACATCAATAAATGTCAGCTGTATAAGCGTATGGTATTTTTTTTCTAACAGGTTTACAGAACAATACGAAAGGAGAAGTTTTCCAGAAAGCTTGAGAGATGGAAAACAAACAAACAAACAAACAAACAAACAAAAAACGAACAAAGAAAACAAAACAAAAAACACCACCAACAACAAAAAAGCAGATGAAAATGACAGTGTGGAGCATTTGCCTTTGAAATACACTGAATGAGATTTGCAGTTGGTGTACACAAGCATAACTGTAATCCTGAGTGACTTCCCAGCAGCAGGTAAGACTAAATAATAAGTCTAACTAATCATTCCCTTGCATTATCAGTGTTTCTCTGTAAAGTTAGAGAACAAATTAACTTGAGAACCGTTTTTCCTCATTTCTAGTCCTGTAATTACTCTTTTTGCAAATGTTTTTCCCCATTAATTACTGGATCGAATATGACTGTTTAAAATTTAGCCCACTAAAATACTTTTACTTCTTTGCTTGTTTTTAAAGTTTTAAGTAAAGGCAGTTGATTACCAGCAACAGCGATAAAAGCACTTTGCACTTCATTTGTGCACGTTAATGAATGAGCATTAATACTCTATGTACTTCTTCAACTATTTCTACTACCAAGAATAGATTGTGTCTTTGTATTTTTGCCCACTTTGATTTTTCCATTCCTAATCCATAGTGAAAATTCTGAAATTTCATCCAGACAACTCTACTACAGTTTTGTTCTCTTCAAATCAATTACAACAGCATATAAGTACATTCTTTACTTGCCTCAGCATAGCACGATAGAGACATCTACCAACAGCCACAGTTAAAAAGCCTGCATCAAGCAAGGCACAGAACTATATATTTGATTAGAAACATGGTCTTCAGCCTCATTCATTTTCCTGCTGATATCATAATTAAAAGTGCTGATAGGTAATATAGCAAAACAGTAAGTTAAACTCTGTGGCAGTTAGGTTAAATCAGGGAAGTAAATATTAGCAAACGATATAAAAAACAAAGGCAAAATGAATGAAAGTGGAAAAACAAAACAGAACAAAAACAAACAAACAAAACCATCACAGTAGTGTATGCAATGTACTTTCTACAATTGTGACTTGAAATGCAAAGTTTCATAAAGTGAGATTTAAACCATAGACCCACTGACGTAAGACATAAAACTCTCCAAAAGGACTGGAAACCCTACATGTAAGCTGACATTCTACAGGAAGAGTCTGATTTTAGTTCTGATTCGAAATAATTTATCTGTTCTTATGCAGCTTTGACATGTTTTCAGCTTAGTCACAGTAATTGCAAGTGAACTTGTTATTAAGAACATTGAAGAGTTTATCACACACAGAATAACACAGAACTTCTAGGTTGGAAGAGACCTCAAGATCATCGAGTCCAACCTCTACCTAATGCTAACAATCCCCACTAAACCATATCCCTAAGCTCTACGTCTAAACGTCTTTTAAAGACTTCCAGGGATGGTGACTCCACCACTTCCCTGGGCAGCCTGTTCCAATGCCTAACAACCCTTTCGGTAAAGAAGTTCTTCCTAACATCTAACCTAAAACTCCCCCTTTGTGCTTATTATGATAAGCACAAAGATACCACACATTCAATTAGATACTTTTGCATCCAGCAGTTATTCAAGGCCTACCTGATTTTCATGGCATGGACCTTGGCAATATTCAGTCAAGCTTTCCAATGTCTGGTTCACAAGAGCCACGTTCCTCTCATTGATATAAAGCCCCAGTAAGCCTAGTCCACCTGTCGTGCTTCCACAGATACAGTCCAAAAACTGAAGGGTCTCACAAACAAGGTTGTAATTTGTTTTATTGTTCTGATGTCTTAGAAAATTCTGGTGGATGGAGAAAAGGATCATTTAAAAAAAAAAAAAAAAAAAAAGGAGAGAAAGACTGTTAGAGTCATGTCAAACACACGGTCTTTTTCATGAAATTTCTGCAAGGTACAATTTATAACCACATGATTAGTCTACCTTAGCACTGAAGTACACTACACTGTAGAAAATACATTATGTTTTAGTGCAGCAGTTGAGAACTATCATTTGATTAAGTCAGTAGAGAAAGAAGGACTTAGAAACATGAACTTTGCAAACATCTGCAAACACCTGTCTTACAGACATCCTGCATGCCTGACCCCAACCATCTGTTTATCATGATCCTTTGTTTGGGAAGTTCTTGCCCCATAGCTGGGCAGGTAGAGCAGCGCATTCAGACTGCTCCATAGCAGTGTCAGTGAAGAACAGTAGTTTAGTTCAAGGCATCCCCAGCATTACTTTCAGGGAGGCTACTGGACAGTACACTGAGGCATATTTAGAGAAAATTCATTTTGCAAAAGTTGCTAAGGGGACAGTAATTTTTACCAGAGGAACTGATAGCAGGGACTCATGTTGCATTTTGCAGCCTTTAATCATAATATCTAGGGTAAAGAGCAGTACCCAAACTTTGTCCAGAAACTTCCTGGAATCTTCAAGCCTGTGGTAAGTGACCCACCATTTGTGCAAAGAAACCATATTAACAGGAACTTTTTGAAACTTCTCAATTCCATGTGGCTATATTAAGGTCCCCAAGCCACTCTGAGGGCATAAACATACGCTTAAACTGAACATGCAGACAGTTCTTGAAAAGGGTTATTTTATCCCTTAGGCCAAAATAATATTTTAGACACCCTTATTCTGTAACAGAAGCCAGGCACAGGCATGTTCTACTTCCTTCATGAAGTTCCAGCTCCTGCAATACTTCTTTTGCAACTCTGCTCAGAAACACTTTACCTGGAGCTCTCGGTTGTGGTTCTCACACAGCAGCTGAAGAAATCTCAGTATTGGCTGCATGATTGCAATAGCAGGACTCATTATTGCTTCTTCTGTGGACTTCTCTTCTGCATTTGCAGCATCTGTTCCTGAGCCCATAAGATCTATTTCTGGGTCCATTTCTCTTCTATATACAGAGTAAGCCTTGGATGTTGCAGAAGATGCTTCTGTTAGCTGACCTTTCATACCCTCTTTCAGATGCAGTGTTGAATCCTTCACTGAAAAGAAGATAGTTTTCCTTAATTTTTGAAGCTGTTTTCCCTTGTTTTATTAAACGGGGGAAAAAAAAAAAAAAAAAAAAAAAAAAAAAAGAAGAAGAAGAAGAAGAAGAAGAAAAAACAGTAATAATGAATGCAACTTTTTCTTTTTTGGTGCCTAACTTTTTGAAGACCTCTAGGCAACTTACAAAGAATATCAAAGCAACATTCATGCAGGGATAGCATGTTCCAAATAAACCACAAACAAGAATTAAGTAGAACATTAAAACAAAAAGCCCTACTATTTCTCTTCCATATACAATAAATGATGAGAACAATGGAAAGACCACAGGGTGAGAAATCAGTTCCTGTGCTTGCTCTTGTGAAATAGCCCCATTAGCAGCAGCCTCTACTTCTGCTTCTCTAAAAATTTGGGTCTATATCTTCTACTGGTGTAAATCGTCATCGTTTCACTGACTTCATCAATGATAATTCCATGTAACCACTTTAAGATATGGGCTGCAATTTAGAGAAAAATAGGCAAATGAGGCAAATTAGTAATGATTACTGTTAAATCGTCTTGATCAATGCAAGATATTATCAGTGGTGCAATACATGCAGCTTGGATGTAATGCACTACCCTCTTCCCTCTTTTACATGGGTTCCTCCTTACCTCTCTTTTTGGGAACAGATACGGTTAGGTCACTATCATCATCTTTCTTTTTGCTCCCCAAATCAATAGTGTTCACTGTCACTGTTGATCTTATCTCTTGCTGAGCAGCTTTCATGCGGTCATACAGGACTTTAAAGAATTTTTCTGACTTTTTTTGCTCCTTCAGTTGCTGGTAAGTTGAATACTGAAGAAAAAAAAAAAAAAGACACTCAAGCTATCCTTCTTCTAAGAAATAAAAAACAAAACTCTACTTTTGTGAAACATATAATGAATCATTACTTCACTTACACAGAAAAAATGGTGGCCACTGCATAACTAGTTCTTTCACAAAGTGATACACAGGGCTGGTAACGAATATTGATCATAATATTTTTACATTTAGCTAAAATGGTGAACAGTATTATTTGCAATCTTTCAAATGTCACAATATTACGCTGAAATTAAAATACTTCGTGACAGTCTCCATTTCTCCAGGCATTCCGGAGTTACAATATTCCATTTATACATAATAGTGAAAGTATTTTGTATTATGTAACTACAAGGGGAACCATGAAACATCTACATTTACATGTAATGTTACAGCTTACTTAGCCTGTACACATTCTTAGTTCTTCACAGTCACAGAACTGGAATTTTAGGTTTTTAAGTCCCATCCCTTAGTATTACTGTCAAGCAGGCTGAGTACCGTTTCCAGCAGTTTGCAAACCTCTGTCTCACAAGTTAAGTCCTTTTACAATTCCCTAACAATTCATTTCAGAAAGCTGCAACAACATCTCACTTCTTTAACACTTTCTGGACTCTCTGTAAGGGTGACAGATTGCACTGTCTTTTTTTACAGAATAGAGATATAGGATGGGATTCCTCTCATTTAACTTTCATAGTCTTGAAATGAGGTATAAGTTGGTTACTTAGGTTCCCTTCACAGGCAATGATGAGATAGGGAGAGATTTATGCCATCTCTCCTCTCTTATGGTATCGCTGCTGATCATAGATAGAATAAGAATAAACAGTCATCTTATTTGGCTAAAGTTGTGTAAGAGTGATATTCACAAAAACTAGAATCCATAGTTTAAAACTGGTATTTCCTATGGAATCGAATATTCCATAGACCAATTGGCCAAATGGCCAATTTTTCTCTCTGGAGATTTTGAAAAAATGCCTCAAATGTTTCGAGATTTTTTTTTTTGATTTTTTTTTTGCTATTTTAAACATGAAAGTATTGGAGTATTGTAATTATTAAATTTACAATATGAACCTTGAAATATCTGGATATAATGCTCATACGGTAAAGACCTGATTAAAAGAAGCACTGTACTCCCTAGAAAAGGACAGTTGAAAAATGCTTTCTTCTACTGAAGAGTCTACACTATGAGATACTGTATAATAACAGGGCTTATTTACATCTGCATTTTAAGAATACATTTTATAGGGATAAAATTCCTACAGAACTCACTGCAAGAATGTTCTTTTTATTTGTCTCCAGACTACAAAGCAACATGTGAATAAGTAAATGAAACAAGTACCTGTGTTTGTGTGTTTCCACCTTCAAGCAATGCAATACCAAGCAAAATGCCTTCTGAGAAAATTCTGTCATTTTTGGTGTTTACTATAACATCTATGACTAGTTCTGATGCACCTTCTTTATCCAGAAGGCACTGAATATCAAACATGGATACGCCAGACTTATCTGAGTCTTGTCCTGCAAATCCACCTGCAAATCAGACAAATAAATACTATGTTTGTTTCATGTGTATATGTGGAAACAAATCTATTAGTAAAAATCGCCTTATGCATACAGTAGCAATGTAATACATTTAATCTTGAAATTCTGTTTGGGACAAAATTCCCCTTGATACAAACAAGATTTTTGCGTGAAAGTACAGTGTTCAGCTCCAAGAATAAGGAATAAAACAAAACCCCAAACCGCTGTTCTAATATTCAGACAATAAAATCTGAAATAAAGTTGGAAACAACACTGCTTTGTCCACAGAACCCCCTTTTTAATTCCACTGTTGCATACACAAAAATTTGTATGATCAGTGGTCTAAAAACACTTTTAAATCTGTTTTTCAGTCACAGGTCCAATATGTACAAGGATTGCATACCAGTAAATTCATTCTAGTTATCAGTATGACCTTCTAGCTAAATGTTTTTGTCAGTCTAATTCCTAGACCAGCAACATCATGATGTTCTGTAAGGTGTGATTTTGAGGGATTTTGTATTAACTCATTAAATCAACCATCTTTTATTATTACAGATTATCTTTCCTGCTATACACGCATTTAAACAAATGTAACTGCGTCAACTACATCAGGAAAAATATGGTACTGTTTTAAACAAAGTAGTAACAACATTTTTTTTTCACTTCACTTTTTTTTTTTCTTCTTATTTTTTCATGTATTAATAAAGGATCTGGAATTTCAAAAAGTTGTTTGATTTCCAGAAACAGCAGTATATTTGTACAAATGTTGCATGCTTCGCTGTTTTCCTGGATGTGAATTTACTAGCAAATGGTGTTACCAATTGGAATTGAATTGAATGATTGATTGGGGGGTGGGTTAGTTCCTACTTCAGTGCTGCCAAATGCTCATCAGCCATCTGAGACAGGTGCATGCAACTTAAAAACAGGAAAAGTCTGATACTACCTCTCTTCTAACTGGTTACAGACTTGTTTGATTTATTTACTAGCTAAATCCCTGGAGCACTTCCAATGTGCCTTTTAGGAGAAATGGTGCTGCTAGTTTTGTTTCTCTTAAATGATGTGTGTTGATTTACCTCCCACTTGTGCAGTTTTGCTGTAGCTGGCAGACAGAGGCCCATTCACACCACTTCCATATTCTCCTTTGAAGTAGCGGTATAGGAGTATTTTCCTTAAATTGTTGCCCTGTAAGAGAAAGATAAAAATAGCAGAAGAAACTACAGTAGTGGCCAGTTTCTTTTGTTTGAAAAGCAAGCTGTTTAACATTGATACATAATTTATTAAGTCTTTGCTTTATAATTTTTAAGCATACAAATGGTAAAGTTGTCCAGAAAACAAGCATCTAATGGTCTTATCTAACAAATTTCATTGCAAGAATTCTAAGATACTGTTGTAAAAGCTTTCTTTGAAGTATATTTTAAACTTATTGATTATAAATCAAATACTTCTACCTCAATATTTTTTACTGGATATCTGGAATATGTAGATTTTGAAACACATTTTACAAAGAACTAATGCTCTGTAGTCTGTGCTCTCCCCTGCCATGGCAGTACTTTCTGTTTTCTGTATCTGAATAGTATCACTCCCTTTTCTCTGATCTCATATAATCCATCTGATCATCTGAAAGAAGCCACATCACATGAAATATTAAAACAGAGATATGACATTTGATAGAAGAGCTTAAAAAGCATTCTCTGTATCTCCTTGTTCCTTTACTTCCAAAACCACAACCAGTTAATATTTGCATGCAGCTCTCTGAAGAACTTCTCTTTCATTTTGCATATGTTCTGCAACACAAGACACACTGAATTAAGAGTGGGGGTACCAACTACTTGGCGTTTTCATTTTGCCTTTGGTCTCCTGGGAACACCTGCAGTCAACACTCAGCTTTATAGAGTCATCAGGTGACAATAACTGTAGGTGTATGCACAACCTAAGATTTTATTTTAAAAAAAGTATGGGCAAGGCCTCTGATGATTACCACAGAAGGAGAAAAATCATTCATTTCAACAGTTAGCAGAAAAATGAGACTACTTCTTCCTTACATTTACTCACCTACTGTCTTTAATGAAAAACAGGTCTTAAAAATATGTGCACCAGAAGCATTCTCAGTATTTACCAGCTCATCAGCACCTGCATGTTAGTGTGATCATCAACTTTTCAATTAATTCACCACCATTATCACCACAGGCACCAGGAACCAAGCAGCGGGGAAGTAAGTCCCAGAGATACCTCAGAAAGCACTATCCACACACATCTCTGTCAACTTAGCAGTATTTCCAAAGGCAGGCACATGCCACTTCATGGTTTCATTGCTTCACGTACCTCAAAAACAATGGGCTTGTCCACCTCAAACAGGTGTCAGAATGCAATATTCTGTATATGTAGGTTGACAATGCAAAACATTCTTTCCTAGTTCTCACATTCTGATGTTTTCATTTGATAATAGTCTATACAAAGTTCTCTCGATCAGCCAAGAAAATTGCAAGACCCATATTAAAAAAATCAAAAGCCATAAACACAATAGCTGCAAGAAAAATAAAAGCATCACCTACACATCTGCAGTGCCAAGGAATTTATTAGGTGAATTTTTCAGGTAAGCTTAAGCCAGCTGTGGTCTACATTACAGAGGAAGACCAAGAACCAGAAATCTCTGAGGACCACACATGGAGACAGATTCTTTCCCAGCCTAGTTTGCAATGGGGTTTAACCCTGCATGCATGGGCAAAATACACTAGGGTAGCTCATAAGAAATTTCAAGATTTCTAAGTGTGCCACCTTCTGCTCAACATCCTGTCCCTAGTCGTGACCTAACTTCAGTGTCTTACAGGAAAGTGAACCTCCCACATCTCATAAAGAAGCCAAACATATTACTGAAGAAGTGAGAAACATGGACTAAGAACAGGGATAAAGTCTTTTCAAACTCTCTCAGGTGTATATATCACAGAATCATGAAACCGTGTCATACAAATAGGATCAAAGAGGAGAAACTCTTCATAACACTGGACCAGGACCCAGAAATAGGCACTGCATTGAGACATGCTTTTAATAAGAAAGGCTGGTATTTGCCATACCATTGGCTTAACCACTAAGCTTGAGTCAACATCCTAAACCAGCAGTCTATGCAGTTTATTGTTGACTAACAGAGCACCATGGTAAATTATATAAACAGCCACAGTACGGTCATGGGAAGAAACACCAAAAACCATCTATATAGTGTTAAAAATAACACCCATGGTCACAAGTTTTATTGTTCAATCAAAACAGCCTTTATTTTATCAGGAAGAATGTTAAAGACCATGAAATAGCATTTGACTAATAACCTGAATGATATAGTGCTTGGGTCTTTTTGCCTGGTAAAAAGTAACATTTGGACATTTGGCATATCTCAGATCTTTTTTCCTGCCTTGCTACCTTCAAAGACAACAGGAGGAGCAGTAATAAGAATACATTTCTCCAGCTGGCTATGGAATGAGGAATCTTGCCCTGATTGTACCCAAACTAAGGCATGGACTTCATTTCTTGCTCCAAGTCTTCATTATAAGGATTCCTGCTCTCTCTCCCTCCCTTTGTCTCTCTCTCAACCTCCCGTGAATCCAGACAACACTTTCAGTTCTCAGAAGCCCGTCAAAAGTCAAGGGCATTGTGCTTGAAAAGCAGGAATGGAACCTCTGCTTTGCCTGACAGTTGTGTCAGAAATGCACCCTCAGTCTCAGCCCCACATTTGCAAGCTCCCTTGTGTTGACCTTGGGCAGCCATGCGACTTCCCCAAGTCATTAAGTTTCTTGTGAAATTTAGCTGCCACTACAAAGAGCGGAAACGGTTTTTCTGCAGCCCAGCAACATGTACTGGAGGTGAGGAATGCACAAATGCTTACACAATGTATCAGAAATGCGAGTCACCCCCAGTGCATGATGGCGTGAGGCACCATGCTAGAAAATGCTGAAAAGACCCTGCTCACAGAACATGTGCTGATACTGCTGGTGTGGGTGCCTGGGTATGCTTCTATGGGAATGGCAAAAAACACAGTAAAGAACTGCCCCATCAGGTGGATGAGACAAACTGCTACCAGGGCAAGCAAGACAGCCATGTCGCTGATGTCCTTGTAAACAATTTCCTAACTTAGTACACCCACAAAATTAACATTGCCCGAAAGCAAATGAGTGCAACAGTAGTATGAATAAGCAGTTTGCAGCAACCATTACTGACACTCACATTACTGAAGCAGAGGTCAAAAATAAAAGCACACTAGGCAGCACAGTGCTGCCTTCCCTTGACTATGTTTCTTCACACAACAGAAGTCCTGGTCTTCCAAGCTGAATCTCTCCCCTGCTGGCTACAATAAACTTTTCTTTATACCTCTTATTAGGGTATGGAAATGGTATGTAAACATTACTCAGCTGACTGCAATTCTTCTATAATAGCTAGAACATTGTATAGCCCTGAAAAAAAAAAACACAATGAAACATAACAGTCTTATTGTTACACATGAATACCACGGCATTGTCTCTAACAAAAGCTAGGATAAAGACTGAGGACACAAGAAAGCAACAACTGGTTATTGTTGCAGTTTAAAATAGCTAGGGATTGACAAACAAAAGTTTCCAATAGGGAAAAATTACTCCAATAGGAACACGTAGACACAAACAAGTTACGTTTTTCTCAGTCCATATTTCATTATACTAGTTGGTCTTTAAACTTTATACAGTCCCCTGTATAACTGTGCCAGAATTATTTGTCCTGCCTCATACAACTTGCAGACTGCATAAGGAATTTGAATGATACGTTATAGTCTGTGATCTCTATAGGTCTGGGGAGATCTATGGTCTATAGGTCTGGTCTATAGGTCTGGGGATCTCTTCTGGTTTTCACTTACATTAAAATAATGAGGTGGAAATGTTCAAATCAGTGACAACACAGAAAAGGCAGTCATGTCCAACAAATATTTCTCTTACACAGTGGATGATGTGACTATATTCCTGTATTAATCCAGGTGGATGCATGAACGTTAGGCACATTAAATCTTCAGATTTCAATAACTTGTAGCCAAATATTACAGAGGAGCTGAACAAAAATTACAGAGGAACAGAAACAAAATCACAGAGAACTAAGAGAAATCTAGTGTGCCATGACACTCTTAGAAAATGTAATCAGGATGACCTAGATAAAATATAAACTGTGAGTTTGGTATCAATTCTGGGCAAAACAAAGGAATGGATGATTTTGAGCTCCATTAACACATAATTAAAGCAAGGTACTATAAATCAGCAGTAGTTATAATATCATGTCATAATAATTGCCTCACTATGAGTTTAAGAGAAATAGACCTTTTCCAACTTCTGTTGATTATCTTCTGTGTTTTTGCTCATGGTGAAAATATCACTCTGGTGACATCTGATAAAGTGCTGGTGTGACACAATCCTGTAAGGCCAATTTTTTTATTGAAAAATTACAGTGCTATAGCCCCACAATGATACGTACTAAATGCATTAACAGCTATGACAGAATTCAATTTGCAACTTAAAGCAAGAAAACATAAACTAGTGCACAGACTTAAGTTGAGCCAGGGGAGTTTTAGGTTAGATGTTAGGAAGAACTTCTTCACTGAAAGGGTTGTGAGGCATTGGAACAGGCTGCCCAGGGAAGTGGTGGAGTCACCATCCCTGGAAGTCTTCAAAAGACGTTTAGATGTAGAGCTTAGGGATATGGTTTAGTGGGGACTGTTAGCGTTAGGTCAGAGGTTGGACTCGATGATCTTGAGGTCTCTTCCAACCTAGAAATTCTGTGATTCTGTGATTCTGTGACTTGTAATGGGCAACTCAGAAAATATTTATTGTCTGCTTGATTTTTATTTTTGAATCAAATGGGAGAATATAGAATATAATCCTTAAAAGCTTTTTCAAAGGACACAAAAAGAAAACTCGGATGAGGTCAGGTCACTGATAAACAGTTTAGGCATCATTCATTAAACTGAGTAGAAGTAAACAATGTGAGTCTCACAATGTCCAGATCTTTTTATGTCTAGTTACAAATATAGTGACAATAGAATAAAGAGCATCATAAAATATAAGACTCTTCTCTAGGAGGATATGACTCTAAGGAAGAACTGAAGTCTTTGGACAAAAATCAGCAGAATGATATCTCCCAAAATCACATGATTCTGGCAATTACAACCAGAGCTATTGAGAAGGATTTGTGAAACTACCTTACTTCTCTACATGCAGAGGCATGTTACTGTAGGAATTCTGCATCAAAAGAAGAATGCTGACAAACTGGATTAGGTTTGGAGAAGCTCTACAAGAGAGATTAGAAAATAATACATGCCTTCTCATCAGAAATTCAAGGCTTTCAATCTACTGAGCTTATCAGTCTATATATGAACTACATGAACTCTGTTTCTGACTATCTGCATGAGAAATCTGATAATGGATGACTTCAGCCTACAAGATAAAGGTGTAAGATGCAATGGTGAGAAGCTAGTAAAGAGGTAGAAAGGGCTGATTTTTTCCATTTGTGGGTTACTATTGTCCGTCCTCCCCATCCCCCAATCCCCCCCATCCTCCTTCCTGCAAGAGTAAATGCATTTAGCTATTGGAACATCTTATGAAGAGGTGTGATAGAGTCTCTATTGCTCACAGTTACTAAATCATGACTGGGTGGGTTCCCAGACAGAGACTATTTGAAGATCTTGTGGTCTACATTAGGAGAACAAGCTGGGTGACAAAAAATATGTCATTCACATAATCTATGAAGATAACATGCCACCTTTTCCTGTAGTAAATATAGATGAGGTTGGAAGCCTGACTTTCTATGAAGATTGTTTAAAAAAACCACCTACATGTTTCTTCTCATCATTTATAAATGAAATTTCTGTTTTGCTTGATCTGAGTGTCTGCTGTGGGATGATTTTTTGTTGTTTTTTGCCCATTTTTATACTACTTTGTTCCTTTATTTCCTTTGGCAATGAAATACAGTAAGGGGAAGGATGAGGAAGATGACATAGACATCATCTCAGCTCCAAAACGGATCAACGGGCATACAGCTACCATGTGCACAGTGTTACACAAGCATGTGCTTAGAACAGAACCTTGCAGTCTGAACTCCTCCTATAACCTCAAAGTAGAAATATGCTGTCTTCATGACGCCAGCAACTTCCAGGGGGCTTATGGGGTTGGGGAGGTTGTTTGCTTTGGGCGTTGTTTGTTTGTTTTTACACAGAGTGAGCATTTTCCTAGTTTTGATCTTTTATAGCAATATCTTACAACAACCAACTGATAGTTGAAACTGATATATTTTCACCAATAAAATATGACACCCAAGAGAAGAGTTACTTGTACACTGGGGCATTTATTCACTCTTAGGAAAAAGCACTTTAAAAAATGAGGTTAGGTCCAGCTGGTGTCCAGCTTTGCTTCCACTAAAATCAATGGGAGCTTTGCCAGCAACTTCAGTAGGAGAAGGAATAGACACGTACTTTGCCTGGCAAAAGTTGTTATACAACTTTACAAAAGGGGGAAAAAAAATGTGCCAGACTTCATGACACAGTTCTCCTAGGAGAGCAGAACTGGCCACCCACACCTCTCAGCTGTCTCTCATTAGGCAGAGACGCCCCACATTTTAAATGTGCCATTGTTCAATACTACACAAATCTGGTATTAATCCCACTTGTCTTAATACAACTTGCCTACATCACAAATGCTAACTGATAAACCCAGGGTTGTAACTAGTGCAGAGATACATTGACAGGGTCAGATAAAAAGAAGAACCACAAGCATGACCTTTCTCTAAACCACGCTACAGTGGTTTAAAAAAGTAGTTGTTTTTTTTTTTTCCATCTTTCAGTTGTCCTTTGCAATTCCAGGTTCCACATAAAGCTGGAAGCTGAAGTGCCAGAATATTGCAAAACAAATGCTATTGCCAGTCTATTTTAAACATGGATAGTGAAAAGAATACTGGATACATTGCAGGAAAACCATTTATTGCCTGGTAACTGTCCAATTTTGCAACCTGAAGAAGCTCAGGAAAATGGCATATTAAAAGAAAGATTATTTTTTTGGCAGTATCTCTAAAAAGTGTCTCCACTATGAATACAGCAGTAGATGAAAACAGTTTGGATTAGTGAAAACCTCAGCATTGGCACATTCTGATTTAGATTTTTTTTAAATTCAGTTTAATTTTGTGTAAGATTTTTCTACTGGGCCATAAAATATTAACTGTCAAATGTTTATTTTGTTGTCCAAATATACGATCTCTAAATACAGTCATAACGTTTATAAACATGGAACAAGTCTTTGTTATAGCCAAGTATTTCTGTTAATATCTCTCACTTTTTCTGTTGCTCATTTGGTTACATGGTTTCCATCTGTGGTCATAATGTGCAAAACTGATAGTTTTTGCACGTATGTATTTTTTCCTTTGCAACGTTGTCTTGTACAAGACAAAGCATTGAGGCATACAATAAACCAAGTTCTCCACCACTGAAAGAAAGCAATGTAAGATTTGACTGTGATTATTCAGAAGCATTAATGACTGTAGCATCAATAATGTACTGCAGAAAAAGACCAAATCTGAAAAGCATAATTTTCAAAGACTAAAATTATCTAACTCTTGCAGAGGGCAAACTTTCAAAGTGATGCACAGGGAGTTATGCACCTATTATTTGTTAACAGGATTTCTGTGTGGAACTCTCCATGCTCTCCAAGGAAAATTTACCCCCAAATGTCCTAATGTAACTATTTACAAACACAGACACTTAATTTCCAGATGCATACTTAAGAATACTACGGTGCTTTGATGTTTTAAGAGCAATTTGAAATAGGTAGCTAGAGAAAAATAATAAAAGTGGCCAAAAAGTACTTTCATTACATTATTTTGTTTCACTGTGTTGCTATTGTGTTGAACTACAAAGACAAAGCACTACAGATACCTGATTTACTAGATAAGGCGTGCATTGCAGACATACTGCCTATCCTATTTGAATTAGGTATGCTATCTACACATTTGCTAAAACAGGTTATCAGGATTATTTTTTAATTCAGATTACCAGGCCTCTTGAATGCTTTCAGTGGACTTGCTATTAGTTTTTGATCCATTAAACACCAAATGACTACCTTCTGGTTTGGGGTTTTATTGTGGATATGCCATTGACAAGTATCACCTTCTTGGATATACACAAATGCTCCCAGTTAATCCTATTCACTTTGCAAGGGCTGCTCCGTATGTAACTTTTTAATTATTATTAATAATAATTAATATTAAAAGGAACCAATTCTCAGCATTTACTACCTTAAAAAATCTCCTGCTCTCCTCTGCACTGGTGCAGTCTCACCTCAAGTACTGTGTACAACTTTGGACACCACTATATAAGGCCATAAAACTATTAGTGTCCAAAGGAGGGTTACAAATGTGGTGAAGGGTGTAGAGGGCAAGACGTATGAGGAGCACTTGAGGTCCCTTGGTTTGTTCAGCCCAGAGCAGAGCAGGCTGAGGAGAGGGCTCATGGCGGCCTGCAGCTCCCTCACGAGGGGAGCGGAGGGGCAGGCGCTGAGCTCTGCTCCCTGGGGACAGCGACAGGACCCAAGGGAACGGCATGGAGTTGGGACAGGAGAGGGTCAGGCTGGGGGTTAGGGAAAGGTTCTGCACCCAGAGGGTGGTCAGGCACTGGGATAGGTTCCCCAGGGCAGTGGTCACGGCACTGAGCCTGCTGGAGTTCAAGAAGCATTTGGACAATGCACTCAGACATGGGGTCTGGTTTTGGGTGGTCCTGTGTGGAGCCAGGAGTTGGACTTCATGATCCTTGTGGGTCCCTTCCAACTCGGGATACTCTATGATTCTACAAAAATAATCATGAGATGGGTGTCTTGTCTCAAAACAATCCCAAGACCTTACCAAAAACAACCATTTTTCCTCCAAGGCCACTCATTCCTGCCTGAATACTACAACACCCAGTACATGTAATTGCCAGAATCTCTCGTACAATTTACAGCTGCGCTTTTGACAGTGATCATCAACCTTAGCTATATAGATCCCTAGAAGTGCTGTTTTCTTGAACTTTAGGCATTAAGGAGAAATCCAAGTGAGCGTGTGCATGCATGTCTGCCTCTAAGTACACTTGCATTTTTAGGTGCCTAAAGACTGTACAAAAATAGGCCTTAAACAGTGTAACAGGAAAGATCTGAAATGACTTTAACTTCTTGAAAGGCCAACATACAAAGGCGGGCCAAGGGAGTTTGCAATACTACAGTTCAGCACCGACCGAAGCCACTGCAAAGGAAAACAGCTGGACAAAGCAGATTTAGGCAGCTCTTATCCAAGAAGCAAAACTGAAGCAGCTAAAGGAAGTCTACCTTGGGGCAGTTCAGGACAGCAGCAATATTTAAACAGCCAATGTTATCAACAGTATATGGAAACACAGCCTTAGCATCCACCTTGCTGGAAAATGAGCACACATTAACTCAAAAGAATAGCCTGGATGGGGTCAAGATACATTATGAGATGGCCTAAGTGCTATTTGCAATGATAGGCAGATTCTCCCTTTGCTCTATACTGCACAGCATGGCAAAGAAAACAAAATATCTTCCTCCATTTTTATGCTGAAGAGAACAATTCCCACCTCAAGCAAAGCCAGCTACTGCCCTGATGGTACTCTCTCTCAAAAAACAGGAGGTATTTCAGACAAACAAAAAAGTAAAGCTAAGTTAGACACAATACAAATCTAGCCCTTGGTCTTTATTAGCTATCCATCTTGACAGGGATGATTTGAAAATATTTTAATTAATTCAATGTTCTCTGGTTTAAAAGAATAAAAAAAAAAACAACACCTTAGTAGTTGGAACAATTTTCCAGTAACCTTAATCGGGAATTTTCTTTAATTGTTAATTCTCCAATTGTATTATCCTTTTCATGATGGCTGGCACTTTAACTTCAACACCTAGAATTGTGTGCTTGTATGAAAATTCTGTTTAGCATAAAAAACAAACAAACAAACAAAAACTATACACACAGACACACTAAGATTTTGGGTGCTCCAGGTTCCAGGAAAAGTACATGAAAATGTGAAATCTGTGTGGCAAAAAACAGAGGACTAAAAGAACAAAAACTAAAAACAAACAAACAAACAAACAAACAAAAAACACAATATGCTGTTGTGTTTTTGATCATTAAGAAACCAAACCAAAGTAGTTTCATTTTTAGGAGCCTGACTCATGACTTCAATTGCCAGAGGAGGTAAATATCAGGTAAATATTAAGCAACCTTCTTCAGCAGATTTGTTGATTCTATGTGCTAGGAGGAGCTCAGATCCTTACTTCTAACTCTCAGCAAGAACACAGTCACTGACACTTAGCTATAGTAACGCACCACATCTCTTCTTCCTCATTCAGCGGCTCAGCAAATCTGTGTATCCACTGTCAGCAAAGGAGCCCAAGTAACTATGAATTAATGATGATCCAGAATTATGAAATAAGGCCAGCCCAGAAGGGAAAGACCCCTTCAGAAAGTATTAGAAATGGCAATCTCACAAGTAAAATGAACTTCTTTAAGATCTGAGCTCTGTTGCTGTTCTGGCAAAGGCTGTGCTTCCACGTGGAAGAATTGGACTCTATGATGACCTCAACACTGAAATCCTTGGGAGGCCGGAAAAAAGCATTTGGCAAATTTATTCTCCAGGAACAAAGACTGATTTGCCCTTCTTGATTCAGACACTATGCTAGCCTAACGTACTTCAACTCCCATTAATGCTATTAACATATTAAGCACCTGTACAGGGGCAATCAGGGTATACTTGTGCTTTTACCTGTGGATTCACAAAACTGCAGTGACTGGATGCTGGAATTGGTCTTTCTTGGCATATCTAAAGTTCTTTAATAGAACTTCCCTTCCAAAGGACAAATGTTCTGATTTTTGAAGGCATCTTTTACTAGGAAAAACTCTTTCAAAGCAGTTCTCAATCTTCCCTTTTAAATTAGAGGCCAATATTAGCCTTTCTACTCTTGGAGTCTAAGATTTCATCAGTTCAAACAAATAGACCTAATAGCATCCTTTGAAGAGTGCTATGGAAATAATTCTGACTTTGCGTAACACTGCAGCAGAAGTTTCATAAACCATTTCTATTAGCCAAAGCTGCTGAATGAAACTGAAACATTGTTAACAGAGTAACATTTTGGTTTTAATAACTTTCAGAGGTGTATTAGCTGTCATGATAGATTTCAATAGCTTCTTAGCTGTCTTTTTATTTTAGGAGCAACAGCAATTTCTAAATGCTAAGTTTCACAAGATCAGGGAAAAAGTTCTCTTCCAGTTTGAACAGAAAAAAAGACACATTCAAGCACCTCTAGAACTGGTTGAAAAACATGACCAAATTTGCTCAAAATTAAATCAGCTGTTCAAAGTTAGAGAAGACAAAGAGACACATTTTCATGAGACCGTCGCAGCTTTTTACATTCCCACTACTAAAAGACAGATTCATGTTTATATAAAATTAAATATGCAAGCTGTTCACCCATAATATTAAATTGCCCCTTTATATTTAATATTTGTTAAAATTGCTGAGTTATTTATGACAGAGATAAGACTGCTGCACATGTGCAGTAGCTGTTTCATCATAATATATTTTAGTATACATTTATTATGAAGGTCTTGCCATTATAGTGCCTAAATTTCTATTGCTTCCAAGGAGAAATATATTAACACTGGAACGTTCCTACATGCACAGCAGGTAGCTATGGAAATAGAAAGTCATATGCTTCTTTAGTGCTGTTAAGTAAAGCATACATTGAAGATGAGCCTGGAGAAAACCTGCTCTGGAGGTCCTGTAACTGTTTGCAATTTTTTCTACTGTGTTTCAAGAGTGCTGATATCCTCACTAATGACATCTGTCTGACAAATGGCATGCAACATCCCAACATTAGAACTCAATGGCATTATGAAAACCAAGACGAACTTAACCGTTCCAATGTCTAGAAATTAGACTATACGTGCCTATCAACAAATTAGTGTTTCAAATTAATTACAAAACAAAATTCACCAGCAATCTTAGGGGCTACATAATTCACAGTTTAGTGATTTCTGTGATTTCAGTTTTCTGATTATTAGTAAAACAAAACAAAACCCTCTATCCTGAATGCAGTATTGCTGGTGCACTTAATTAGTATATCTCTGTGAAGACCTCAATAAAGTTTGAATGGGGTGGGAAACAGTATAAACAAAATTAGTGCCTTAAATTAGGTCAATGGTATATATAGCTTTATCTGAAGTTCTGTGTCTACAGCAGGTTGCTATCTTCCAGCAGGCTCAGAGAAGTGCTGGGAGCACAGATATATCTGTCATATTAAAGATTGAGATTGCTCACATTGGAAAAGAGATGAAAAGATGTGATAGTACAGCAAAGTATGAGTGGTAAGTGGTCAGGAATTCCTGTTGCCTCTCTCACACAGGATGGGGCCTTTAGCGGCATCCAGAGATGGTCAATGAAAAAGTGATAAAGAAATACTTTTAACCCACACATAATTAGATGGCAGAACTTATTACCATGGGAAGTCACCGAGACCAAGAATTCAGCAAGACTCAAGGAGAATGTGGGCATTCCTACAGACAACAAGCAAAACCAATTACAATAGAAATGTTAAAAAAAAACAACTATGGGAAAGAAGACAAAATCTCATGCTTTAGGGGCCACAGATTTATGATCTTACTGTTAAGGACTATCCCAAGACTTCAGGAAGAATAGAAAACTTCAATTCTGCCTACAGTGGGGATTCTTAGACCTTCTTCTGAAGCATCTGGTGATGGCCACACAGAGAGACAGAACTCTAATCCCCTGGTCTGATCTTCTTTGGCAATCCTCATGTGTTTAAAAGAGAACATGAAGTATAACAAGTCTATTTGTACTGGATCCAAGAACTAGTGCAGTGCACTGTAGATTCAAGAGAAGAACTGTTTTTATTAAATCTCCAATGAGGAGACACCCAGAGCAGAACGTTACAGTGACCCAAAACACTGTCTGAAACTCTACATTGTACAGGAGAAAAAAAAAAAAAAAAGAATTGCCATTCAATAGAGTACATTAACGATGAAATCCTCACACGTAAAATGTCTGCATTTCATCTCTCAGTCTTCATCTTTGCTTAGGAACATAATACTGCTGTATACAAAAACAACGACAGGTAGAAGCCACTTCAGCTTTTGAACAAAAGGCAGCTTCTTAGAGAGAAGCTCTAGGCTCCTCTCTTCGGTGAGACGTTGTACAGGAGTTGACCTGGGTACCCATGTTCATTTGCTCAGCCAGGTAACTCTTCAGATTTGTCCTTCTACCACCCACAGCTCATTTTTCTGCTCTTGTAGTAACAACGTCCAAAATACTTCATCTTCTTAGACACTAAAGAATGCCTTTGCATGGCAGAGACAGCCAGAGTATCAGACATCTCAGTACTGATGACAGCCTATGAACACCAGATCCCTTATTTAGCCCTAAATAACACTGCCCAGAATGTCACCATTATTTAGTCCCTTTGATTAATTACAAATTTGCAATGACTTTGTTACATAAATTGGTTTCCTATACATATTAAGTGCCTTTCTATCTCCCTGTGACTCCACTTTTTCATGAAATGTCTTTTTGGCTGCTAAGGATCGAATGTCACTTAGGCAGATGCCTCTGCCTACACACCTAATGTCATTTTCTGACCTAAAATTAACCATATGTAGGAAGAATTATTAGTATTCAAACTGTGGCACCCAGAGCTGCCAAGACTCAGCCAAAAGCCTGACAGATTTATATGGTGCAGAAGGCACAATGTACAAGACTGGGAGAGGGTCTGGATTTTGTCTCTCCTGTTTTGCTGTCTTCCATCTTTTTTCTTCCTTCTTGTCCCCTCTGAATTTGCCTTTTTCCTCCCTGCCCACTGGCTATACCAATGTCATGTTATAATACCACACATGTGACACTTGATGTGTAGCTTCTTCCCCTCAGTAACTGGTAATCATGCCATCTTGTTTCATAAAACAGCTCTGCAGGGGATTGGAAAAGGGCAAGTGAGTATTTGAGAAAGAAGCATCTGGCTATTAGCTGGACTTGTTCTTCAGCTTTCACATTCAAATCACTAAGTTCAAATAATAAAAAGAAGCACACTTGATGATTCATTATAGCAAAAACATTGGAACTGACAGAACAGACCAAGATAAAGCAAAACGATGTCAAAAAAGGACATGACAAGCTCAAGGTGGCAGGTGAAAAGAAGTTCCAAGCATTTCATTCAGTTTTATCTAGAATTTTGCTCATGCTCTGGTATATGCAGGTAAGTACCTCTGACAAAAGTAAACATACATTATAGATTAGAACAGGAATAAATCGTCAGTGAACAAGCACCTTACAAAGATTCTTCAATGAATATATATTTTGCAAATCAACGAGAAGATGGGGAAGGAGTCTTTGGAGTCTAATTCTGGAGCACATTCACTCAATGGAAATCAAAGGAAACAGAGTACACTGAGTATATGACGGAAGACCTTGATGAAGAGGTGCTGTCTTAAACTCTATATTATGATGATTCTTCAGTGGTGAAGTACAAAGTAGAAACAATTTGGAATTTCCTTGCTATGAAGCCCTTAACATTTTCAGTGTGAGACAGGTTTAATCTGAATAGGTGTGGGTAACAGAATTATTTTTATTGGTAAAGGCTTTTTGTATTGCCCTCTACAGCAGAATGCAGAGGCTCAAACTGCTAATTAAATATGAAATACTATTAAAAAAAAAAAAAAAAAAAAAAAAAGCTGAGCCAGTCTTTCTTTAGAAGTACCTGATGTTTAAGAAACAGTAAATTGAGTCAGTATCCGGGAAGGTGCGTGCTCTGACCTATGTGAGATGGCAGACCGGGTACTGTGTATAGGCGAGACAGTTACCATGGCTACCTCACTGCTTTAGGTGCAGAAGCTAAACATTACAAACAACTTTGCAGCATTAGGCTACTGGCCTCGTAAGAGCTCTGCAAAATGACAATGAATTCTGAGATAACCATTATGATCTGTTTATTAACACACAAGTATAAATTTTATATTGTAACGTAAAAGAAAAAAGCAGGGCTGGGAGGAATTGTCAGATCTTGCTGGCCTGATTCCTGAGGGATGCCATGCAGGCACTTACCTGCATATACGAGCACTGAGCTTGCACTGATGATGAAGGGAAGTGCAGGTAGGTGCCTTGTCCGAGAACACTGTCCTCCTGCCTCAAGTTTTACCCAGATTAGGGCTCCACGTTGGAGCCAACACAATGCAGGCATAAGTAAAGGCAGCCATAGTTAAAATAACTTGATTATTGATTAGAAAAGGCTTTCTCTGGGAGCATGTTACTCTAAACACCTGCCATAGGGTTTATGGTATCACACACGCTGACAACAGTAAAGGACAGCTATTTCACATTGAATGTTATACTGCGTTCCCACATCCTTCACAGATCACTGGGTCTTTGTGGGAAGATGCTAAATGCTCCTGTTGGGCAGCAGGCTGCATGCCTCCTGACTGCCTTTGGGAGTCAAGCAATGCCACGGGTATCTTAGCTGGACAAGCATGGCTTCACCACTGCAAGCCCACCTCTTGGCCTAAATACCACTCCACCTAGCAGGCAGCAACTCAATAGAGAAAGAAAATCGTCATCTTACCTCTATGCCTAAGAGTAGCAAAGGATATTCACCCCTGCCCACACAACTATCTGATCTATTGATCAACCAGCCAGCCCTTTTCCAGACAGTGAGCGCACCTGTTTCCTCCCTCACCTAGAGCAAAGATTCACAGGAAACCATCTGAGAAACTTTCTCCTGCTTTTGGTATTGAATTGTACACAAAAACAATTCAGGCACAGGTGAGGCCAGTGTAATGTTTCAGGGGATGAAAAATCCATCTCAAGGAGACTTATGGTAATACGAACTATTTCACAGCTGAGAGCTCACATGGATTGAACACAGTTCTTATAGTTGGTACTTACATCACTAATTAAGATGTTTCTCAACAAGATTACAGATGTAATTATTGCAAAACTAATAGCCAAACCCTTTCATAAGGCATGGCTGCTAAAAGACAACATGTCAGAGTGGCTGCTAGTTAAAAGCTAAGAAGTACACAGAGAAGTTTGAGAATATGAGACAGAAGTTTCTGTCTCATATTCAGACAGGTGTGCCTGTCAGGTACGTTCAGCTCAGAAGATTCATTTGTGCAGATGTGCACAGCTAGAATGTTTCATAATCAAATGACATGCATTCCTCCCACCCTCCCACTTCTTACAGTCCCCTCTAGCAGGGCAAAGTGGACTCCTTCCACACTTTGTCCAAAGTATTTGGCAGCCAGTGTGTTTCTGTATTGTAACGCTATATTTTGCACTGAAGGCACCCTAAGGTTATGCTAGGACAGAATGATCTTTCAGCCTCAGAGGCATGTACTGTGCAAATGCAAAAGGCTCACAAACAAAACTAAACTCTTCATCAAAATGACTGATACCCTAGATCTGCACCACAAGAAAACACTTTTTTTTTTTTTTTTTAATATCAGTCTTTCTGTGTGTCGGTAATTATAAGAAAGAGTAATACAGATCATATAAATGCTAAAGTAACTGATTCTACCTGCAAGCTAAGTAGGCAGATTTGAAAGTAGCACAGCACCATCAGCCCACTTAGATTACCTGATAGCTGGGTAGGTGCTTAGGTCCCTACACAGAGCTATTAACAAACATAACCGTTGGTTTTGCTTTCCCCATCCACATTTGTACTACAACTACCTTCGTTTTGTAACAGTGAGAAGCAATTACTAGGAAACCTCTACACCAAAAAAGATGACCGGTTTCTTGGTGAGCAGCAGTAAAAATGTCCTAGTTGGTTGTGAGTGATGCTTTTTACACTGCTCACTTAACACAAAGGAGGGGAATCCAGTCACCAGCCCCCAGTGAACACTGAACAGACAGTGCTAGCAGCAAGGATAATAGGAGAGTGTGGCCAGAGGGATCCTATCATGACTCTCATATCAATAGAAATCGTTTCATTTGCTACAATGGGACTTGGATCAGGTGCCAAGGTTAGCACTTCACAATTCCCTGATCTGCTGCTCCCACCAGCACAGCTCGACAATCTAATCCTGCATGTCTGTTTTTGCATGGTTACACTCCATGAAGGATACAAAAAAAAAAAAAACAAAAAACCCACAAGCAACCTCAGTTAATATATTAAAGAGAGGAATTAGTAAAGTAGGTAAGAAAAGGAAGCGAGGAATTTAAAAGTAACATTTTCAATTTGGTATTTTCCCCTCTAACAATGTTCCTGTCTATTTTGAGTAAACAACCAACCAAAAGCAGCCTGTAGGTGACTACGGCTATAATTATAGTAATATTAATCCTAGCATCAAGATAGAAGGAAAGCAAGGTACCTAAAAATGCAAATGAAAGCTTTGCCTGTAAAAGAGACTGTGCTGCACCTCTAAAACCATCACGTAACACCGCTGTATGAGTTCTAAGAAGTGCCATCTGATTTTCTGGATTCTGCCAGTGCTACAGTTTAACATCAAAGAGAGTATTTAAAAATATTTCATTATGTGCTGTTGGCTGAGATTTGTTGCTATTCTTTGCCCTTCTAATGAAAGGATTAGGTTGATTTACAGAAAGACTTAAACTCCTTGGTGTTTTCCTAGAGAAAGAATCCCACTCCTCCTCATTTAAAAGCTGCTAGCTTTGCTGTAGGTGGTAATTATGTTGAGGGTGAATTGCTGTGGTTTCTGTCTGGCAACACACAGCACTGGCACATGCAATCCCCACACTGTCTGGAAACAGCATTACATCAAACCATCGCTAGTGTCTTACACAACCAGCTACAGCTCTTTGAAATCTGTCAGCTCCAGTGACTTGCTATGACGCTTATGCTTCTCAGATATCAGCCTCATAGCACTTACACAAAGGTATTGGCCTCTTTTAAAAACAAAACGTGGAAGCTTCAACCCATAACCTAATCTAATATCTTATGCAGGGGAAAAAAAAAGTATATATATAATATATATATATAAACAGCAAACGACTGCTTGATTTTAACATCAAATCTGAACTGGGAGTCTGGGGGTGCAGCCATACAACATTACAGACAGAAACCTCAGAAAACATGAAACAAAACAGAACCAGAAAGGGTAACTGCACAATGCTGTTAGGGAAATTAGATAATGAGTTGATCCAGCCTATGGATCCCTCCTGCAGGGCAGCACTGCAAACTGTAAGCAGACACATCCCATAGTTAAATCTAAGAGCTATGGATCAGGTTCTTAATTAAATGCAGTTCTGCTGGAATCCCTGCATCAAAATTAAAAATCACTGAGAAATCTTAAATCAAGTTTAGCATTCAATTTCATGTCTCCAGCTGTCAGGCAGCAACATCACGTTACATGAAGACCTGTGAATAAGTAGTTTCCCCTGAAATCAGTGGGACCAGACATCCAGTAGGGAACTGCTCTGCCCAGAGCAGCTGCATGTGCTCCAGCATCATAGCAGTATCTTAAGAAAGCAATAGCCTAAGCCACAGAATCACGGCATTTTCTACATGATTTGAAAACAAACATGTTGTACTTTAACAAGAAATGCTGTAACTATGTCCTTGGAGGATTGTTGTTCTGTACCAAAGAATTATTTCCCTTCCCTCCCATCCCCCACTTCCCTCCCCTATGAATTAGTAAATGAATTTCTGCCACAAGCCCTGAAACCATATTCTTCCCAATCAAAGAGTGAAACGATACCCAAGAGAGCGAGGCAGCACGGAACCAGTGAGATCCTGCAGACAGCTAGACTGGATGGAAAGCTCCTGCCACTGCCACACACAGATGGGCACACACACTCAGAAAGCCTATGGGGGTAAAACAGGACAATACCAGAAAGAGTATTGCATCCAAATGACATTGCTGGAAAATGTTCTCCTGGAACTGGACAGCTGAATCATTTGTGACCAGACCAAAAAGGACGATACACAACAAAAGACAGTACATGTAATTTAATAAGCACACACAGATTTTTTTTTTATTTATTTTTTTTTGACTCTGGACTATGAGTTTGGAAGCCATTCCTTAAGGGCAGGGTCCATATTATGTGAAAATCCAGTGTATGCTTTTATGAGCAAATATCTTACAATCTGCATATATTTTCTGCGGAAATGAAGCCTGTAGTTTTGCTCTGCATCTGTACTTCAGTGTTTTAGCAAATGGGGGATGTAATGTCTGCCTGTGAACTCAGCCAGAATACAGATCCAAGAAGATGGGATTCTTATAATGTTTTTTTTTTTTGTAAGATGCAGTGCTACAGGGCCTAAATAAAAAGCTTTTTAAAAAGTCATTGCACATAGCATGAGAATAAAGTGCTAGTCCCAGCAGTAGCCGCACAGCCGGTATCCACATTGTACAACAACTGCACAGCAAAAATCGTGACTATGAAAGGATGGCCCAAGCAGCAGGTGGGATGGGGGGATAGCAGGGGAGTCCACACCTGAGCACCTCTCTTGCCAATCCATCTGTTCATCAGTCATGTCACATGGGATGTTCCCCTGCAAGGAACATCCATAGGAGCAGAGAAGCTAGAAACGCGGGTCCCAGGCAGAGGAAGCAGCTGGTAGGCATCTGTAATTGAATTCCTGGAGGACTTGGTCTATTTTTAAAGTTCTCTGTAGGTTAGCTTTTTTTTTCCACCTTCTTTCTCCCCCACAGATGAGTGTTTCCAAACTTGACACAGTTTTAAAGTTTTATTACATACATCTATGAGTTCCAGCTCTGTGTAAAATCCTGTGAGAGCGGCAATGCACCTAGAAGTCAAGAGCCGGATTCTAAAACTCTGCACTGGGGAGGAAGAAAATGAATCAGTTCTACCTTTAATTGTATATTGTAAGGGTAAAGAACTTTTGTTTTGAAATGCACACACATAAACCTCTTGTACTGTACTTAGACCCTAAGCTAGAGGGACATTGATTTTCTATCAACTCCAAAATAAAACAAATTTCATTGTTGTAGGTATCATAGAATCATAGAATGGCCTGGGTTGAAAAGGACCTTAAAGACCATCTAGTTTCAATCCCCCTGTGGTGGGCAGGGTTGTCAGACACTAAAGCAGGCTACCCAGAACCACATCCAGCCTGGCCTTGAATGCCTCCAGGGATGGGGCATCCACAACCTCTCTGGGCAACCTGTTTCAGTGCCTCACCACCCTCTAAGTGAAAACCTTTCTCCTACTATCTAACCTAAATCTCCCATTTTAGTTTAAAACCATTCCCCCTTGTCCTATCACTACCAACACACGTAAACGTGCATTCCCCCTCCTGTTTGTATGCTCCCTTCAAGTACTGGAAGGCCACGATGAGGTCTCCCCACAGCCTTCTCTTCTCCAAGCTAAACAAGCCCAGTTCCCTCAACCTTTCTGCATAGGAGAAGTACTCCAGCCCTCATATCTATAGGTATGCTGTGCTTCAGCAGTATCCACTAACCCATAGCTTTGTGGGCACATTGATAGCTAAGTAATAAATCCCTACAAACCAGCAAAATGTGAGGGCTTTCTTTATGCTTTTTCTGTAACTGATATCTGAACAGCATGTTTTCATTTGACCAATCTAACATCATATAAAGCCACTGGCAGAGCTAAGCAGGACTTCTGACTTGCTTTTGTCTGTAAGCACTCTAACCTGCTCAATTTGTGTTTAGGGCTTTCCACACCTTTATAGCTCCTTTTTCTCCTGTAATGCCTGTTAGATAATAACTGGTGCCCTAATATTCCTGCACAGCTTGGGAAAACAGTGGTCACCATTTCTGAGAGGGAGAATGTTGTCAGTCTCCATCTACAAAGACCTCTGGCTCTGCTTGCCTATTTGGGCACTGCCTCTTCCTCAGCCCTGCAATCTGGCGAAGAGGCAGGGTCTGGGATCACTGCCTTAGGCCTCCTTGGATGGATCACCAGTGTATGGTACAAAGATCTTAAATACAGCTCCGAATGGCTACTGTGAAGCATTGGGGACCAAGCTCTGATAGAGCTGAAGAGAGGAAAAGTTCTCAATTCACTTACAGCAGAGTCCAGTCTGAGCTATACTCATTTATTTTCTGAGTTGCTGCAGCAAGTTAAATTCTCTGATGATAATGAGCAGTCACCGACTGCACCACCAACTCATTAAATCAACTCAGTATCCACTCGTTAGCAAACACATCTATACACTCTGGATTTAAGACTTGCTGGCTAGCAGAAATGTAGCATATGATATTTGTTGCAGTATAATTTGTATTATTTTATTCCAATTTGTGTAAAATGATCTTTATGTAGCTGCAGCATGCCTCCCTCTGTCTTTTAATAGTGATAGATTATCCACAAAGGCTGTTAGTTTTAAAAAAGAAGGGAAAGTCAAAGATGACTTTTCAGCTCCTTGCAGGACAGGGTTATGTAACTACACATCACAATGTATATTTAAACATCAGTATGTTAACTGCGTATACAGAGATGAGGTGAAAAGACAGTGGAATAGAAATAGAAAAGCGTAGAAAAATCTTCACTAAACATCAGAAATATATAATTTGTAATGCTTATTAATAATAAAAAAGTGACTCTAACAATATCTTCCTCTTGAAAATATAATAAATACAAGATAATAGAGCATGTATCATATAAAGTGGTATTATTTGCTGAATATTCCCCAAATGCACAACCAGTATACCTGATCTTATCAAGCAACATTGGATTTTGTTGCAAGTACAGCTTTATAAATGACTATTTTCTTACTATATTGGTGGCAGGGGAAATGTTTAAGAAGAAAATGTTTTGACTACTACAAAGACTGCCTGTAAACAGTATATTCTGGCCCTAAGAAAGCAGAGAAGATTTAATACAGCTTAAAATTTCAGAGGGTTTGGTTTCTTCTCAGTTCCTGGGCAACAATATTCTTTTCGAGGATAAGACAATGAACATTAGCTTCTAGCAGAAGGGGAACGATGGATTAAAAAAAGGTATTTTGGAGAAATGGTGGGGTGAATGTTGCAGAGTGGTGGATGGGGGAAATCAGTTCTCTGCCCTTCAGTTCTGTTATGTCAATTTGTTCTTTGGCTGCTTATTAATGAAAACTGTTGCTTTAATTTTAAGCTGCTCCAGTTCCTTCCAGTTGTGTTTGTTGGTTTTTTTCTCCCCCCAGTCACAGGACCTTCTTTTTGCAGAGGACTGAGTAAAAGGCAAGAGGTTTATGGCAAGAACATTTGCAACTTCATACAGACACCCCTGTGTAACACCACTAGGGAGTCTCACATACAAAACAATTTATGAAAAGTAATAACAGGCCACCTGCATGCACAAACTTCAGTGTATACAAACCAGCAGGCTTTGCCAAAACTGTCAGCCTCTTGACAACCAACCTGTCAGTCACACTGAAACCTGGAGTCCACTCTGCTGCCTGTGAAGCTGCTTTTAGAGGCAAACAAGACAAGGACCGAAGCCCTCTGTGAAGCAGCAACAAAACCTTTTTCTGTGATCTCTTGGCAGAGGCAGGGCAGGGGAGAATGAGGAGAGATCGTTGTTTGTTTCCTTTTGTTGCTGCTGTTGTTGTTGCTGCTCGAGCCAGGTTACATAATGCTTAATTTCAGGCTCTTTTTGGTGGCATGATGATGTATACGCAATGCAAATACCCTTGCTGGAATTACAGGAGCAATTTATCAATTCATGTGCGGCTAATCAACCCATTTGCTTTCTAGTGTGCAACAGCAAAAGCTTATCTCATGCAGACTCACGATCGTTCGGCACAACCTAATTGAATTTCAGGGCCAAGAGCGTTGCACGACACGTGACGGGCTCTGCCGGCGCGCGGTGCCAGACACTGCAGGCGTTACATAATCACGCGTGGCTGCTGGCTGGGGAGGACGGTGCTCTGCCTCTCCTCATCGGCTTGGCGGCTGGCCTCTCCTGCCATCGTGCCCCGCAGCCCCAGCCTGCGTGCTCCGCTCACATGGACACTCACATGTGTTGGGGACCTTTTGCAGTGGCATGGGAGAACGGGACCGCTCCCCCCTGCCAGCCAAAACGCTTTATTAAATCGCTCACAAGGCGGAGGAGATTAGAGCGGGCGAAGACACGCACAACACCCAAGGTAAAAGCTGTCTCCTCACACTGACTGCCCCATGCTGGGGGGCCATGGGAGCTGGCCTCCCCATGTAACTGAGGGTGCTCCTGGGGGAGCACAGGCTGTGGTACTGCCGCTCGGAGAGCAGCCACCCGTGTGTTCCTCGGGCACCTGCTGCTCACTATGGGGTCTGGGGCCTGGCAAGCCCCGGAGATGGGGGTCATTCAGCTGACTATGCCTTTTCCCCCCACCCCAAGGTGCACAGAGGCCAGAGGCCGTGTCCCTGCTCCTTCCTGGCCCACTTGAGAGTCTCCCAGCTTGTGCCCTAAGCAGCCCTTGAGCACGTGCAGGGAGGTAACTGCCTAGCACGTACTGATCATGCCAGGTATGACTCACCTGAAGGGATTTTCCACAGACAAGGCAGGCATTATTTAATAATGGATATATATTAACTGCTGCGGATAAAAGCACACTCCTCCCCGTGTCACAGGCAGGGGCTAGATGCACTTCAGGCAATGGGATTCCTACCAGTTTCACCATCTGCAGATCTGCATTGCCAAATACAAAAGCCCGCTGGGAGCAGCACACAGTTAACATGCATCACAACTTGCACCGGCCTCATACTGACATCCAACTTACTGAGCTGCAAGCTGCCAGCTATCCCACGCATACTCATCTTCAGTGCCCGTACACCGTGTGGCGCTCTGTAATGAACAGTGCTTTGTCCACATCTCTTTGTTTTGTCTTTCTCTGGACTGTAGGTTTCTGGAGCCACCTTGACCCAAAATTATTCCTTCAGGAGAAAGGGCATTGCAACTGCAGCTAGCCAGCGCAGCAGGATGAGTCTTTGAAGTCTGTACGACTCGAGAAATGACTCCTTTCATGTATGCCAACATTTCAGCAAATAAAAAAGGCATGCTTTTTCCCAATAAAAGCCAACTTCAGAACAAGAATTTATGCAGATATTCCAAAGCCAAGCTTACTAAATCAGTGTTTGTTAAGACTTCATATTATTTGTTCAACAAATCTTTCATTCACAAAGCCCATGAGCACACTGTTTGCTTGATTTAAGGCAGAGAAAATGGGCACCAAGCCAACTGCTAGGTTCTGCACTGTCATACACAAAGTCCTGGTTCTACTTTCAGAAAGACCTTTGAAGGTGAATCATTTGGTCCTCTGGAGACGAGCCCAAAACAGGAGATGGCTTATGATACTTGAAAGTACCTTCTGCTGCCCCGCCATGTTCCACCGCAGTGACACACTGCAAGGAGTGCAGGGACTGGGCAACAGACTCACGGCAAAAAGTGACAACATATTCAAGTAGCCAGCCTGTCAGAGGGGAGATCAGTTCCCTTACCTTGTCCTTCAGCAACCCATCTCACAGCACAAAAATCTAGAATGAAGTCAGTCTGGGCACAGACACACAGTGTCTACCAAGTCAGAAACAAGCTTTAGTGCAATATATATATTCACCAACTTCAGAAAAAATAAGACAGTTTCCCCACGGTGGCTCTTGCTCAAGTCAGATGGGCACTGTAACTTGTTTTAGCTGCACATGTGCTTTTCTAGCAAGAACGTGTCTGAAAGAGCCCCTTTGTGCACAGCTGCAGCTGCCCAGGGGCTGGTTTGCCACCTCCTGTGGCTTTGGAGGCCCCTACTGGAAGACAGAGATGTACATGCACTGTGCAGTCTGAGGCATTAAAGTAGCTCCTTTTCATCCGGCAAAGCTGTAGCGTGAAATTAATAGTTCGGAATCGTGCAGAGGGCTTGAGAAAATGCATTTAATTTACTCTGATTTTATTACCTCACGGTTCTTGAGTGGGGCAGTCAAAGCGCTGAATTTAAGACGCAGAAATGTCTAAAACTAGCCATAAACTATAGGTTAGTTCAAAAGAAAACATCATCCCAGCAACACTTCCTTTCCTGCTCTCAAATAAAGTCTGTCTTCAGCTAAAAATCAGAATGAAAGAAAAAAGGAAGAAGTGTGTAGAGAAATAGGGATGATAGAGAAGGTTTAAGAAATCAAGTGAACTATTTCTTCCAGTTTCAAATCCTTTAGTGTTTAAAAATTAGTTTAAATACATGTTGAATTAACAGATGTATCAACTAGTTAACTTGTCTGACTAGTTTTTGTTGTTTTTTTTTGTTTGTTTGTTTGTTTTGTTCTGTTTTTTAAAAAAGGAAGTACAAACCCCTGCATTTAGATTACCTGGTATGCTAGAATTTGCTACTGAGTTAAAACAAGCTCTTTCAGTATCACAGGTATGGAAATCATCTGTTTATATAAACAGCTTCACTTAAGTCGAGAGCCTATCTGCAGATCACTCTCCAGAGGGCCAGCCCTTCCAACTAACCTCCCAGTACATCAGTTAAGACCCCAGAAGGAGCCAGTTCATCTGCCTCCTCCTAATCCTAGCTCAACACGTGTACTCTGCACACTAAAATGCAGCCAGCTCTGCTCTCATTTGACTCCCTTTCCTTTGGCTGCATGGCATAGCAGGTTATTTGCACACACATGCAGAAATAGGTAGCACTCTGCCCAGATTTCTGCAATACAAATTACTTGTTTCTGACTAAGCACACCACAGACCAAAGCAGTCCCTTAAACTTGTTACTTTTGCTGTTGTTGTTTTTTGTTTTTTTTTTTCTCTTCATGCAGACATTTCCACAGAAGGCAGCAGAATAAAAATGCAAGATCAAATAGCAAAACCTGAGTTTTTCCTATATATGATGTTATTCACTGTAAGAATACTTCAATGTGAAGAAAAAAAAAAAGAAAAGTACAGCTTAAACCATTCAACTTCCATTTGTGAAATGAGCCTTCTGGGTCCTTATGGTCAGTTTTGTTGTCAGAATTAAAATTACTATTTGACCAAAATGCTAACAACAAGGGCAAATTTAATAAGGACTGTGATATAACAACAACAATCCTCTGTGTTACCCCAGATAAAATTCACTGGCCATCACCCACTTCACTGCTAGCAGTGAATTACCACTGTTATTTCCTCTGCCTCACAAAAGCAACCCAGTTAACATGAGTTTCTTCACAAAAATCATGAAAAGGCTGCTTATTCTCTGTTCTTCAGTAACATTTACAGCCACTTTGAGAAACCTGCCCTAGCCAATATAAGAGGAAGAATTTCATAACTATGTCCAGCATTTGTATAAATGCAAAGATTTTCATTTTTAGATAGCCACAGTCAAACTTTGTATATTTAAAGAGTTTGATTTTCAAAAGGGCTAAACTAAACCCAGTAGAGTGGCCTGGAGGAAGCCTAGAGCTGAGAACTTCTCGTTTCTTGTAGCTGAGAAAATTCCTGGTTCAAGCAAGGTTTAATGCTTTCTTAAGGTTCAGTTAGGAACAGTATATATGAACAGGGTCCCTCCTGTCACACTTTTCTGCATGGTTGAGATTGGCAACAAGTATTTCCCCTCTATCTTTCCTCCAACTCCAAGTTGTTTCCCTGGAGCCAGCAAGAAGTCTTCATACCAAAGACCTGAGAACTCAAGGTTATCTACATTTCTTTGGCACCTGAGACAGATGGACTGATCCATCCAGCCCTACTTGACGTGGGGCTACTGGGACACAAACTGCTACTATATACGGCTGAAGAGTCCAAAAATTAGCTTGCAGTTTCCTGCAGGAAAGAGAAGGAAGGTAGCAAAAAAAAAAAACAAAACCAAAAAAGGGTGGAAGAGGATAAAAGGCTTGCAGGAAAAAGGTATATAAGGAGACATCACTAGTGTAACTCCTCAGTACTTAGAGACAAAATGTTTTGGACAACTCTGCCAAGAGGAATTTCCAGACTGATAAGGTCCTTGCCCCAACCCTAAGTGACAGCTCTGCATCTGGAGTTATTAACACTAGTCCAAACCTTAAAAGCAAGCTTCCTTTTCTCACAGGTCAGCCGAGAGCCCGTACAGCCTCTCACTGACATCCATGCACATCAGCACGTTACACATGTGACTGTTTATGACAGAAAGCATTCGCACGTGCACCCTCTGAGCAAGACCTGACTGATGATGAAACTGCAGCTGGAAGAAAATGGAATAATCAGACTTCACTGGCAAGATGCCACATGCCACCCATGAAAAGCTGTTGCAAGGTAAGCAAGGCACAACCTGCACAAAGCGCTCATTGCCATAAACTGAAAGAACACTTTCAGACTCTGCCTAAAAAAAAAGCTCTCTGCAAAAAGCCCAGGGGTCAAAGTGACACCGAGATAATTAAGCTCATAATCCTCAAGGTAATCATCAACTCCAGAACAGGCTCCTCATTGAACAGCCTGGTCAACGCACATCATGTAGATATTCTGGTCTTTTCCCTGGGAACTCCAGAGGTCAGGTAACCAAAAATGAACCTCGCTTTCATTTAAGTAAACAAGCGTGTGCATAATTCAGTAAAGCATATTTCAAGCTCTGGGATTTGTAGAATAAAAGTTTGAAGAAAAGACACTCCAAAGGCTCAAAGGAATCCCAAATAAAGTACTTGCAATTAAAAAAATCTCATGATTTTCAAGCCAAATCTCACGATTTGTTTGTGGCCTGACTCAGGACTTTCAATGCTTAGGGTTGGCAACTCTGACTAAGCAGGGATATGAAATAAGAGCAAGAGTGACTGCCCGCCAGGCTTCTGTTTTCCTGGGACAGAAGACAAAGCAGCTCTGACAATTCCAGCTGGCAATACTACTCAGGCGCTCCTCCAAGGCCAAACATGCTGGGTAAAATCCTCATCAGACAAAAAACCCGTATCAGAAGCAGTTACTGTGGTACTGTGGTTGCTTAATAGCTCTTTTCTGAAGTTCAATATAGCATATACTTTCTTTTCCTTGAAAAGGGGGAGGAGGGAGTGAGGAGAGGGAGTTGGACCACAGTATGGACTAATCCCTTGCCAGATGTCATTAGTGATGAAGTCCCTTAGAAATTACATCAGTATGAAACAAATCAGAAAACAGTGAGTTTCCATTTCCTCCTCATGTCTGGCTAAACAGAGACTTCAAGATCAGCTTTCATCTGTGGCCTGGGATCAACCCTCCTCTGCTTCGTGCTTAGCGTGGCCGGGGTGTTAGGCAAGTAATTGCAACTATTAACAAGAAAAATAGCTCACTCGCTACTGCTCCCCATCCCTTTCAAATACAGACTCCTTCATTAGGCTTCCCCACATTAGGCAATGTGTGTCTGCACATTGCACTAGTCTCTCCCGGCTCCAGATGGAGGAAAGAGGCTCCATCTGAGGCATGTCTGTAGCCAGGGCCCTTGCATCTTCCTGGGTGATGCCTAACCCTGAGCCTTCCTCTCTCTGCAACAACCCCAAGCATCCTCTCTCATTTGACAAGACAGCCTGGACAGGAAACAGAGTGCAACTGCCACCTTCTTGTAACCCTTCCTGCTCACAGGGTGAAAGCCAGGAGCAGAAGCACAGCGAGAGGCCAAGCAGAAAGGCCTTGCTGGCTCTTACTGCCTTTGCTTCCCTGAGAAAGGCGAGAGCATAGCCCACCCTGGTATCTGAAAGAGATGCATCCTTAGTTCTTCGTGTTTGGACTGACAAAACCAAACAATACCATAAACTGAGGTTTTCTTTAGCAACTCCATTCCTAAAACACATTACCGAGTCAAAAATGTTTGACTAAAGCATTCATGTAACACCACCTATATTCATGCTGCCCTAACTAACCATAACTAACCATTCCATTATAATGAGTCCATTATCCCCTGCTTTATTGTATTTTCTCTTAAAACAGAGATCAAAGATTTGGATCTAGTGGCATCATGCCGATTTCATTTTTATTACTGGCTCCCTAGGTCTATCATAAATATTCATTGGCCATCCTTAATACAATGCATTGAATTCTGCTCACTGCTATCTCTGGTGCAATTGCAAAGTACAAACAGGGCTGTTGCTCAAACATATTAAATAAAGCAACAGCAAATTTGTGACAGTCAACAACAACAACAACAAAAACCACAAAACAAAACAACCCTTCTCCATTCCAAGGAAATTCAAGACTGAAGGAGACATTTTCTCTTGCCCTCTCCATGACTGCACACATTTGACTGCTGTGGGAATTCGTCTGTGCAGAAGCATCAGCAGCTGACCTGCTCCCACAGACAGGAGACATTTTTGAGAAGTCCACAGTTGCCACACAGTGGTCTCTATGATACTGCAGCACTCCTCCGTGCTCATCAATAAAAATTACAAACATTCCCCAGCAGAGATACAGTAACTGCTCACAAACGTAGGCTTGATGTATAGCAATTAATACATAGAAGTGTGTGGTGGGGGGGGGGGGGCGGGAAGGGGGGACAGAAAAACTTCCTAACACCCCAGAATAACTGCAGCTATCCAAGATATCATGATGCCTGCAATTTGTTTCTCCCCCCATACTCATCACTCACACATTTCTTGGAACTTCCTTTCTCACCTCAGTACAGCTCCTCCTAGTACTGGGCAGGCAGGGTAGGAAAATACATACTGCACCTATATGACTTGTTCTTCCTCTGAGAATAAGCACAGATACTGGCTTCTCAGGATGTGACCCAGATACTTTAAACAAGTACCAATTGCTAAAATTTGGTTGGCCATGGGAATTGTATTTTTCCTCATGTTGAGTAAGAGCATTAAGACACATTACACACTTTAAATTCTAAGCAAGAACACGTACTCCATTAAAAACAAAACAACATGGCAGGACACAGAAAGCACATTCAAATATTCATCTTCTAATATGACTCCACCATGGAGGTAATACGGTGCTCATTGCAAAAAGAGATGTAATACGAATAAATCATCTATCTAAAATAAATATTTACATTTACACGTATGAATACATTCTCACACAAAATTCCTCAAATCTGTAGATGTGAACCATGTGATAAAACTGCTGACTCCATGTATTTACTAATCTACAACACACCTTTGGTCACCTATCCCCTTGCCAACCTAGTATCTGCTAGAACCTTCTACTAAATTCCTAAAAATCTTTGGCTGTTTTAGTCACAATTTAAAATAAATAAATAAAGTCAGACAGAAATAAAACCTTGATCCCAATGCTTTCATGACATAGAACTCAATTCAAATAGCTTTAATGAGCATGGAATTTAAATTCTAGATGAACTGAAATCTTTAGTAAAATCCATCCTACATGTATTTATAACAGAAAAACAAAAAATAACCCAATTTTTGTTCTTTATATAAAGGATCCTGATCAGGTTCGGCAATTTTGTACTTGAGTAAGGTGACATGAAGCATATTCAGAGGTCTGTGAAGGTTTCCTTTATTAAGCAGCTCCTTTCCCTTGCACTCTCTTCTGTTTGCTTTTAACAAAAAGTAGTATTAATAGGGAAGGATGCCAAACAGTTTGCAATAGGTTGGAATCTCTCTGCTGGCTTTGCTGTTCTTCAGATCAGATCCATAGAAAGGAATTCATGTGAAAAAATGAAGGAAAAATACATGGAGTATTAAAATGTCACAAACGCTATGCAGAGGGGAAATTACAGAGCACAAGTTGGACATTTGAAGTTCAAAGCAAGGAAAAGCTACTCTAGTTTGTTATTGTTTTGTCTGATACTGCCTAAATCAGTATCTACAGAAAAATATTTTACAGTATCAGATGCTCCTTCAGAGGAAGGATATATGTGAGAAGGGCAGATGACACAAGTTCTAAAACAATTTGTCATTTAAGATTCAGACTTAACATTTCTGAAAAAAAAATCTGGATAACAACATATCATATTCTGTGAAAAGAAAATGTGATAAATATGAGCTGCTGGGAGGCTACGGTCTTTAGAAGGAAATGTATTTACAATCACACATTTTCTCAGTCTTGGTATCCTGCTACTAGATTTTTTTAAGATTTGGAGAACAAATAAATAAATAAATGCAAAACAAAGGTTTTGAAAGAAAGAAAAATAAATACCGATAAGCAGTGAACACCGCTGCTCACTCAACTATCAGCTGATTTAAAAGTGCCTTAAAGTCTCCAGAGATAATATATTTGGATGATGGTGACAGTTAATTACATATTAAAGAGAGGGCAAAATCAAAGCACCCAGTCCTGTAAAGAAGGCATGTGCTTCACTCTCACCACAGCAGATTAAAGTGTTTGTCTTTCACTAGGTCATGACTTTACACTTCAGAAGAGGTTAGAAATGCTGTCTCCTACCTGTCCTTGACAGATGACTTTCAGTTTTGAAGTTCCTCTTCAGGTTGAACAAAATGCACTCTGCTTGAGACTACGCTCTACACACACCACAACAAGCACCTCACAACTGGCCTAAGTCAAGGGGCTTTGAACATCCCTCCAAACACAAGCAGATGACAGTCCAAATCTGGATCAAATGCCTGCTGCCCGTGACTTACAGAAAAAAAGTGTCCCTTAAAAAGAAGTCATGCTTTGCATAGCCTGAGTTGTTCCACTTACAGGTTCTTGCACTAGAATCAAAATACATCTCTATAAAATGTTGATGATTAGAAAGCCAGTAGAATATCTAGAGATGGTCCAGAACAATGCACATTACAGAATTACCACTAAGATTAGGGAATTTACTTCAGATTAGTCTATTTTATGCTGTGTGTCAAAGCACCAGAAATGTGCAGCAGTAACAATATGCCTTAGTGGCTGATGGCCTGAGGCACTAAATACCAAGGCTAACAACACCTAGCTAGTAAAAACAACAGCATCACCTGCTTTGTGGTATCTCTGTGCTTAATTATTCCAGTTTCCAGCTAGAGAGGGGGTAGAGTGAAACTGCATTAATTTGTTTTGTTGTAGGTTTTTATTTCTTTGGCTTGTAAAATGTCAGCATATGGGTATAATGAGGAATTACCGCACTTTAAGGGTCTGACCACATTTACTGTTTAGTCTTGTGTATCTGAATGCTCTGACACTCCTTCTGCTGCAATTACTGGCTCAGAGGATTCATGGCAATAGCAAAGCTTGAATCTTCCACTGCATTGAATCAGTGCTGGCTTAGGTTCCACCACAGACCACTGCCTTCATGTAAACCCTCATACAGACAGAGGGGTTTGTCCCACCAGTATTTGAACTTTCTGCCACACATAATTGTTGTGACAAATTCAGAACAGTAGCTTCTTGACCATAACAGAAGCATGTACTGGTCATAGCAACCAGCCTGCCACAGCTAAAGCTAACCAAATGCTTTTCCTCCCTGCACCTCCAGATCCTTCCAAACTGTGGCTGCTTTCCTAAGGTAAGGTTTTAATGCAAGATGTTTTAATGCAAGGCACTGTAAAAATGCCCTTTACCACCTCAAATGTATTTTTTTTTTTGTTTAAAGAATTGTTATAAACAGCATTGAGCTTAAACATTCTCCAATAGTATTTCTAACCCCATATTACATTACAGTTTCTCTGAACTTCGTAAGGAGAATATTGATAACAGGTAAAAAAAAATCAGGCTTGTGCATAGTCATTTTCCTATATGATCAAAAACAAAGCAGACAGCAAAATTGGTGAAAAAGTAAATACGACACTTCAGAACATTTGTAGTGCCACTAACCCAAAATGTGAGTAGTAACACAAATAAAGGTATTTCACATCCTGTTCTTTCTTCCACTTAAAATAAGTGTCCTTTTAAGTTATAATACATTATAGCAAGCCCTCATGTTCTGAAACATTCCTTATTTCCCCACTTATTTTTTTTACCTACATATGTTATTTATCTGAATGCTGTCTAATTCACAGATGCAAACAAGTAAAACCATCTTGAAAGGATGAGGTAATAGAATAGAAGGCAATGTAACTCAGAAATGTCTTTGATTAGGAACTGCAACAGTGGGACGACACTGCAATGACTCCCAGAAACCTCTGCTGGCTTCTAAGGCACACAATGAGACCATTTTTCCCATCAGAAAAAGACCTGCAGCTCCCACTGGTTTCAGCTTGACTGCTAGATCAATACATTCATGAACTGGGACTTTTTATTCCTTTTGAAAAATTCATTCAAGCTTTCTCAACAGCTGCACATGAAAAGACACACGTTCTGGCACAAAATGACCAATAGTCAATAGTGGCAACATCTGGGAAGTTTGTAGTGAAAAAGAAGCTGTACTAAATTTCACATGTACATTTGGTGCTGTTGCTGAAAAAGAAGAGGGGAGGTTCACTTACATCTCAGAACTAAAGTGGAATACAGAAATGTTAACAATCCAAACTGGAAGTTTTAATGGAAATTCTATGATTTTAAATCATAAAGCTGGTGCAAATGTATTAAGATAAAGAGAATATTTTTCAGGAGTTTTTCCAGGAAAAAACAAAAAACAAAAAACAAAAACAAAGTGAGAAGCACAACTAAGTATTTCTGACAATTAAGCAGCTTACTTAGTCTTTGTTCTGCTGACACTTAAAAAATACTGCAAGTTTTCAATTATTTATACTGTAGTTCAACACCTAAAGCAGTAAAGAGGTATAAAAATTTCTGCAGCACAAATAACCCTTACTGAAGCGTTCAGTCTATTTATGACTATGTTTTATCTAGGAACTACCATTTGGCAGGATATACACCCTTGGATTCTGCCATATTCTTTTATGAACTATGATCTATCAACACTCTGACCAGCCAATAATGTTACAGTAAACTTGTCAAATATGCATGTTATCAGAGAGAGTATTTTTTTCCCAGAGATGTTGGCTTCATTTAAGAACAACTGGGAAATCAGAAGGTTGTACATGCCCTAACACGTACATGCACTAACACGTCAGCAGAGTGGGCTGAGATGTTGCTATAAGAGCACACTTTAGTCAGAGTTCAACAACTTCATCCAATTCACTGAGGGTGGGTTTAAATTAAGCTTCTGAACTCTCTTTGAAGCAGCTGGGAGCACTCACCTCTCCTAGCCCACCAGCACTGTTGTAGGGACAGTTGCTTTCAGCAGGGCAGCGAGATAATGTTACTCTGCTCTAGTCATTTACAAAGTGTTATCTGTGGCCTACATCTCTCAGATGCTTTTGGAAATGTTCTCCATATTCTGAAACACATATTCTGAGGTCTGCAGTCAGCATTCACAGATGAATTAAACTGAAATAAAGCACTATGGCAAAAGTCAAGAAAAAGACTTGAATAAAAATTTGAGAAATTCTAGACTAAGTTCCCTCTGTTCTTGTAAAATGGGTATAAAACCCACCAGCAATAAAAAACAAAAACAGATGGAATGGATCTAGCCCAAGTGTATTCCTTGCAGTCTCTCCTGTTTCTGTTCTTAAACAGTTAATCTAAAGTATACTTTTATCTATACCATAGTATAGGAAGAGATAACTGTTGACTTCCTCCACATACTGCTTCACCCAAGTGCCTTAGCACAGTTCTGGAAGAGTCTGATGTAAGAGAGAGCCTGTAGATCAAGTTTCATTCCTGTTAGTTACCTAATCAATACAAATAGGACTAGGACTTAACACAGAACTCCAGGGAGAATGTGATAATCACCTGCAATTACTTATGAAAGCCAATCAATGACCAAGAGCTTTAATGTGCCATTTATATACTTTAAATCAAACTTCTGAAATTAAACTTTCATTCCTAACACAATCAGATGTTGCAGCACTAAGCAAAACAATGCACAAGCAAGCACTGCCTCAAAGGCAAACCAAGTACAACTAAGGATGGAGACAGGAAAGCACGAGCAGCACAGCCCAGAAATACACCAGTAGAGGGAGGCTCAACAATAAAGTTGACTCGAGGGAATGGATGTGGGAAGGATTGGGAAAAGGTTTACAAATAGTGAAATAAGCTCCTAAGGCTGTCTTTTCCTACTGTTCCTTCAACAAAACAAATGGTAGGCAAATGAAAGGTAAGTGGCCAAACGAAAAACAAAGACAATAGAAGGCCAGGTTCCTAGACCTGGATCTTAACTGTGGGAAGTAAAAGGAAATAAAGAGAGGGTGAAATCTTATTTCATTATTTCTTCCAGGTTTCTTACTGTGATAAAGTCTGCAGTAGCAAAGGTTTACCATTTCTGTCAAATTTATCACACAAAATACATTATGATGGATGAATAACAAACTCAGACTCTCTGTCGGAGAATCACATGTCCCTATGTAGCTTTGTTCTGGTGTTACTGTTAAATATTTACTTTATTTTTTTAGTATCAGCATAACACAATTAAATAACATTGCAGGCATTGACATCACAGCTCAAAAAAAGTTGGAAATGCTCAACAGGCTACTCATTGTGTTATTTTTGCTATTTTGAAGGCCATATTGTGAACAATGACTCATAAGAGTAGAAAGCCAGAGATGCGCTTGCAAATCATACACGCTTGTTTACTCATTTATTTGTTTGCACTGACTCATTATGTGCCTCACATGTAAAATTTATGGGATTCATGTTACAGTGTGAAGGAGAAATTCTGTTTCCCAAACAGCTCTTCCATCCATCATGCCCTTGCCGCTACTGAGATGGTAGAGGTAAGAGAGGGGTCTGGGCATACACTTCTTGACATCATCTCCTGAGAATCAGAGGCTGGGCTGGATGGGTGAAGTGTCCTTACATACCAGTGGAGCACAATCCCTCTGGTGGCCTCACTCAATCTTAGCTTATCAGCATCCGCAACTGGGAACAAAGAGCAGTTAGAACAGGAAAGGTTTTTTGTTTTGTTTTTAGAAGTCTTATGTTGAAGCATTGCTCATTGCTTTTCTTCCCCCACATAGTTCTGAGATACTGTTAACTTTTGATGGGTCACGCAACTGTTTTGGAGAGGTTTGGCACAGTTCTTCATAACATACAGTTACAAAAGCAAGTAGGTTTTTCAATGTGATGCAGTGAGATTATGGACCCAGAAAGCTATCAGAGTAGGAAAGAATAATAACTAAGAATAATTTCTACTTCACCTGTGAAACTCTTGTCATAACATTAAAAAAAACCACCCACATCTTTCTGCCCAGGCCTAACCACATTCTTCTTTGAGCTAGCTTATTTACAGGAGATGAAGAGCAGGTTGGTTTGCTCTGTGTGCTCTCGTTGTCTCTGTATAGAGAAAGGCTAATGTTTTGCTATTTCACCTTTGTCTTCATTTCACTGTTCTGCATTGAGATTCTTTTATCCTGTCTAGCCTGGGTGACATGTTCTTATGTCCATATGTTGAAATCAAAACAAATAGTATACAGTCAAAACAAAGGCAATGTGAATGTTTCACATTTCTAATATATGGCTTATTTATCACAAAGAGAAGAGAGCGTCTTGCTACTTTATCACATCATTTGACTGGACCAAAACACTTAACCGAAAAGTAAGTCTCATACATTCAGAAATAGGCACAGACATCTTAGTCACCAAAAAAATATATATACTTTTTTCTCCACGTTAGATTAGGACTAAGCTTAATTCTCATAGCTTTTATATCTGAATGGCGGATAATTTTGCCAGGTACAATAGTATGAATGAGCACTGTTACTTAGACATGTCAAAATATTTGGGTGCAAAAGCCTAAGACAGTGAAACAGTGTGATGCTTGGTTGTGATCAGCATATTTTCTCAAAATGAAGTGAAACCCATGAACATACTTGACTAAACATGTCAGCTGTGAACAAATGAAAATAATGGCAGGGAAAGATTAGGTAATAGTTCTGTGATTCACATTTTAGAATGAATAATACTGAAAGAATTCGGGGGAATTCTAAGAAATATGGATAAGAAACCACACAAAATGTACAGGGATCAAGCTTAAAACTTCTAGAAGGGGACAACTGAGATATAAATCTGAATCTAGCTATCAATATTCAAAGGCACAAGGCAAAGTGAAGTAAATATTTGAAAAAGTTTTTTGTGAGACAAAACTGGGTAACATGAGGAGAGGGAGGAGTGTTAATAGGTGCAAAAAATTAGACACTTTATAGAGTACAGACTATGTCAGCTCTCCATAAAACTGGCAACTCTGTTTGAACATTACATATTTTGGTCACACATTTATGATCCTTAAGTAAATGCATTACAACAGTCTGGTACCACGGGCAATGGGGAAAAACTGTACACTTGTAATTAAAAAAACTTATGTTTTCAATTGATTATATGCTACATAAAGTCAGATGTCAGACCTAAGGACTAGTTTCCAGAAATACAGGATACTTAATACATAATGATCACATATACCAACACTTGCTGCTGCTCATTTATTGCTTTAACTCTTGCAGAGTCCCTGATACAAAATTATCCATGTAAGGCACATAGTTTCTTTTGTTTAAATCTTACTTTGTCTTGCCACATTGTTTCTGAGACACCACATCATCTTTAAAACATGTAGGAAATTGAAAACATGTCAAATTCTGCTACTTTCCTAGAGCCAACATTTTAATACCACACAATTAGTTCTATGTTTAATAGTAAAATGGTAGCAGTACCTCTTCCGCAAAGTTAGTTTTCTTGTCAAGCATTTCTCGTAATGTCTGAAGAATTTTAATGCAGAGCTTTTCTTCTTTCTCCATTAGCTTCTTTGTGTGATTAATCAACCTTAAAGTAAAATATTAAACCTTAAAGAGCATTGCACATTGTTACTAAGCCATGCTACAATTTCTTCATGCAAAAATCACCTGTCGCTGTATTTTTCCTCAAGGAAATAAAAGTAGACAAGAGAAAAAGGAAATGGGACTTTCAATGTGTTGTTTTTTGTTACGATTTGTATATCTTCTTGCCATACAGAAGGCAGAATTATACATCCACTTTTTCCTGAATGCTTGCAGATTAAGATCCAAACTTGCTCTTTCACCCTTTCTTTATCTATTTAGAGATAAGCATGCATTCATCTTAACGTTTATTTAAAGGTAATTAGTCTTCACCATACTTTTTCAAATTTTAAAAGCTATAGCCTTTATACAACTTCCAACCCCAGTGGTGTTTATAATAATATTTATCATATAATTAGCAAACAGCATCCACTCAAAAGGATCCAGAGGAATCTCCAAAGCATTCCTAAAACTTTACATGGAGTCATTCAGAAATGCAGTTATTTGGATGAAACATAACCGTTGTTTACACATTCACACAACTTTACAGGACTGTTTTACAGTCAGAAAACAAGGTATATTTCTGCCTCCTACTAAGACTATGATGGGAGTTTGAGTTTTAAATCTGCTTAAGCAGAAAAAGCAGAATGCCAGAAGAAGCCTTTCAGTCTCTGTACAGAGCAAGTCCTTGTATTGCTACTGTGAAAACAGAAGAGAGGAAGATATCTGAAGGCCTTAGACTGGTTTTCTTCCTTCAGTACCAGTGTTGACTTACAGTAGACAGAACAGTGTTCTTCATATTATGGCCTACGATCAGCACACAGCAAAGGCACTGTGGCTACCCATTAACAATCCTAAATTACAGACACCTAAAGCAGGGTTAGGAGGGATGACATTGCATCATCTGTAGCACAACAGAACCAATTATATTTAAGTTACTGCTGAGTTTGTGTGCTAAGGCCACCCGGGACTCAGTAGAAATACCATGCAGGACTTTCCCATGGTCATGTTAACCAAATTCATGAGCTATGAGTTCAAAAAAAATCTGCTCTCAGGCCTGCAGTATTAACAATATTTTGTGAAGAGTTACATCTTTATCTTACAATATCCTGCATAGTCCTGCAAAACATTCTTTGCCATGGAAGTTAATTAAATACAAGAGAAAGCTGTTTATTGCATTACAGGGGCCACATTCAGCTGCCCTAGACTTCATTTGGTGCTGACTTTGAACACGAGTTTGGACATAGGGGATGGGATGGGACAAGCTCAGAATTTAGTTTCATTTTTCCAAAAATATAAATTATATTGTTATAACACTACCTCTGCAGAAGATGCAGAAAGCCAAGGAAACAGGCAAGCTGCCTAATGTGTCCGTTTCCCTCACATTACCTCTGTTTAAATTAGAGTTTCTCAAGGGCAGAGAGGGCATCTCACTAGAGGACTATTAAAAAATATTGAACATCTTTATTTCAATGCACAAACTGCAAATTAAGCATCTAATAATTCAGGCTCAGATAAGGTGCCAGTGAAATATATTTTAGAAAGAGCTGTTGGCAGTTTAAAATAAAAATCAAAAGATTTATCTGCTTTATCAAAAAAAATAGCACTGCACACCCTACTTCATTATGAATTCTTGAAGATTCTACCATGGGAAGTCCAAGTTTCTGCTGTCAATTTGAAGAAACTTAATAGCAAAAGCAGCCCACTGAGAAAACAGAAGTAGATTGTGCCTGTCAGAATCATAACAAGCTACTAAGATTAAATTTCTAGGCAGACAAGTCAAGTAAACCTCTCTCCCCACTCCTCTCCAGACTCCTAAACCTCCAAGAACCATAAAACATGCAGCCAAAGACCTCAATTTAAGCTTTCAATATGAACTCAAGACTCCTATATGCTTAAGTCGCTGTTGAAAATCAGAGGCGAGTGCTGTTGAAAATTTTAACTCCCTGTCATCTTTTCCAAAGAAGCAAATAGGTCTCTCCGTAAACCACTTACTTGGACATGAAAGCACCACATCTTATCCTGGCATCGCTCCCCTCAGGAAAAAGTAGCTCTGGACTGTGCAGCACATCAACCAGCACTGAGAATTCAGCTTGCATCATGGGAGTGAACTGCTGCTCCAAGGAGGACACTACATCCTAGGAAGTAAAAAGGAATGTCACTACAGCTGACCTACAAAACTAGAAGAAAGTTGCTGTGGAGCTGAAAAATACTATGGGCTACGCAACCCATTTCTGGCACTTGTTAGCCCAGGTTACAGTAAAGCAACCTCATTCCTTTCTCCATGTCACTCCTCAAACTGGGTGAGGAGGGGAAGGTGCCCATAACTATTCGTGTTGCTATTCTCTTTCAAATTTCTCTTTAGTAATGCCTCAGAAACACTCAGGAACAGTCAGGATGATGATGTGCTGGAAAAACACTGCTTGTCATACATGTATACATGATGTTAGTATATCACCTGAAGTGTTGCTTCCTGGGTATGTAGGGTTCCTCCATTTTTCTGGGTTCCACTGTTTTCTTAGTCCATAAGCACTTGATGTTATTTAACCACACAGGTGATTTTCATCTCGTACGTAAACTCCAGTGACACAAACCTGACATAATGGCACCTCCAAAGCCCAGTACCTCCCTCTGCACTCCAAACAGGACAATGACATGTGACCATGACAAGGCAGAAAGGAGATCCTTCTCTATGGATCACTTTGGGGTAAAAAAAAACACACTTCCTACCCCTCTCTACCTACTTCTGAATTCAGATCATGAATCAAAAGGCCCTGAGTGTTGGCTTCGCTTTGAACAGACACCAAGAAGAGCTGAGTCCTCTGTTCCTCCCACCTAGAAGTACAACGTTCACTGTAATCCAGCACTACAAATGCAATGAGTCTCTCTCTGATGTTTTCCCCACCTGGCCCATATTAGACAAATGCACCGCCATTACTAGCACCCAAGCCATTTGCTATTTTGTACCTGTAGTTTTTCTATTATATTTCTGTAATCCCAGGCAGGCCCACCAAGAGCTTCTTTAAAACGAGGTCCACTGCGGGCTGACATTCTCCACCCCATCGCCGCCCTCTGTACCATGTTAGAGTGACTCTTCATGAACAAGGTGTTGACCTGGCTATCCAAATCCACTGGAATTGCAATCCCACGGTTCTTTGCTTTATGAGGAAGAAAAATAGAAGAAATTTACAGTGGGAAAAACTTCAAAATCTTCTGCAGATCAAGGCATGCAAAATCCTAATATCCTTGAAGTTGGGGGACGATGGAATGGGGGCTGGGATTTCACTTCAGTGGGTTTTTAAAATACAGATCAAAACCTAAGCTGGTAAATATCAGATATACTCTGGTTAAGTGAGCTGTACCACTTAAAATGAGATGAGGATCATTTCCACAACGTATTTTAATAGGTACTGACATTTATTTTTTTAAAGCTTTTTTTTTTTTTTTTACTAACTCATAAAAAATCAGAGCCACAAATATTAATAAGAGTAACAAAAAGAATGCGCATTGTTTTTTCAACAGCTAGTTTTTCCTGTATTCAGGAGTAAATTTGAAAGATCTTCTTCTTAGTCGACCTATGCACATTTAGTCAATTTATCCCAAGTGCTGTACATTGCTTTTCTGCCTATTTTTCTTGCAAAGTCCTTGAGAAACCAAGAGCATACAAATTAAATTTGAAAGACAATCTCTTCTTTTCTCTTCCTTCAGTTTCCTACACAGCCAGCATTGTTAAGCTATGGGATTCTTGGACATCACTGCAATATAACTGATAAACAGCTACAATTGCCAAATCCAGATCAATAGTGTGATTTATTTATTTGTTTATTTTAAGACCTTGGGGGTAGGGAGGAGGTAACAAAAGACAGAGTATTAGGGAAAAAATGGGGGACAACTTGTTCCAATTCTTACAGTGCATCCACTATTAAAGTACCATTGCATAGTGAACTGTTATTTGAAAACAAAGTTTGGAAGACAATGCTAGAAGGTAACTGCCCTTTCCTCTATGAATATATTTGTACTAGCTGCATCTCTCCATTCCATAGAACCATAGATTTCACTGGAGATCAGAATGACATTCTTCTAAGGCTCAGCATGAGCCGTCTGAAATTCAAAAAATAAACAACGGATTGATGCAGAAATACCTCTATTTGAAAGATTAGGTCACATTTACAAGGCTTATTTTAGGCTTTATATTCTACATCTTTTCATTTAGTTTCCATAGCACAGTTTATGGTTAATAAACTGAGAAGTTGAGTGGGGAAACAGTTCATTTGAGGTTTTCTACCATAAGCTGATAGTAACTGACTTTTTCTTTTCTTATTGAAATGCTTTTTAAAAAGCATTAGCCCATATTGAAGTTCTGCACGTCATTTCTCTAAGGCATTTCCCTGCTGCTCTGCACTAACACGAGTGCTTTGCATAGAAGTGGAAGGCTTCAAAAATATTCCACCTCTCCCTCCCATTTCTTAAAACTTTAGGTCCTGAACTCATGATGCCAACAGATGCCCTTCTTTCCTAAACAGGATATCCATCAAAACCAACAGGAGTACATGCAAGCACAAAGTCATGTATATGGCTCTGATGAATGAAGGCTCGTGTGTTGCCAAGCACAGTGAGTCTCAGATCCCAGCCAGAAACTTTCCCTACTCCCAGATACTACACTGTAATGCCAACATTTATAATAAAATTAAAATTGGCTGTGAAAACTCAACCCCCAGTCTCAGACTACAGTAAGCATGCTGTCACATGCATCCTCATCCTTTGAGTACCTCCTGTCCCTGGCTCAGCCGTGCCTGTGAAGGTGTATCCTGATGCAGGACCAGAGCCTTCAACTGCAGATTAGGGTGCTTAACTAGGATGGAAGAAAGCTCTCCTATTCTATTTCTGGCAAGCACTTTCTTTTAAATAGCTTGCCACACAGACCTAAAAAAAAGTTGCTTAGGTCAGGATGGGATGACATGTTTCACAACAACCGTACATGAATCATCATCATCAGAAGCACAGCAGTTTCAACACTAGTAGCTGATTTTTCCTTCCCATTCTCTACTTGCTTTGAAGGCAAGGTTCTGGATTATCATGAGGAAAATACTATGTATGGCTGGCCATTATTTCTAATGACTGTTTTCCACGTTACTTGACTGGATTGTTTTTCAAGACACATTTGCCCTGTTGCTGCTTACTTTATTAAAGAAGTCCATTAAAGTTCTGCCAGGGTGGTTAGGGTGCTGTGGCCTATTAATGCAATTTATTGTGTCCTAATGTTAATCACTAGAATGTTATTGGACAATGCTTACTTCTCAACTGAGTGGCATGTATGCAGAATCCTGATATACCCAGGAATAAATTTAGCAATGGGGAGCATGCTGTTCAGAGGAAAACCCAGACTTCTGTAGTCCTACGATGCCATTTGAAGTTAACAACTTCCATCAATGTCTGAGTAGCAGTCAAGGACTATGATTGTTCAAAGAGCTGCAGCTAATTAAAACTATCATAAAGAAAACCAGAGAGAGAAAAAAAATACTCCTTTGTTTTGAAAACAGTTCTTATATGTATAATTCCATTTGTAATTAAGATTTGTATTGGTTGTCAAAGGGCACTGTTGAAGTCTAAGCTGTAAACAAAGCCTTTGTCTTCTTACTTCTTTGCAGCTTGTAGAAAGTTTATCTTTCATTTGTTTCACATTTCATTATTTAAAACAACATGAAGCATATTTTTACATTTTGGAAAGCTGATGAACAAATGTGAGCATAAATATTTATTTTTAATTTAGGTGTTGTAGGCTGCTTTCCTCTTCAATATGTGTCAATCTCCCTTAAAGTATGAACATAAAATATTTAAAAGCATGTTTATTTTTGTTCCACTTAGAAATACTTTTGGACAGAACTCAAACTTACAATGTAGAGCTGGTAGACAAAGGAGATAAGAGGGGGCAAAATTCTGTCCTTCTTTGGCTGGTGAACTTGGGAAAAAAGCATGCTACATGCCTGTATATAAACTGGTACAATAGGTATCCAGCAGGATACTTACCATGATGGACTAGAACATGTCTTCAACTAATTTGGAAATCTGCCTTGAAGTGGAGTCACAGTGCCTGCTTATATACTGTCTAAATCCCAGCTAGGCACTCTGTGCAGGACTAGTCATACCCTGAATATACTATGCTGTTTTGCCAATGCCAGAACAAAATGATTTGCTGGGAAATCTTTTGCATGACTAACTCTCTATCTGATGTTCCCTCACAATTAATTCTATTTGCAATAACTACAGCTGGGTCAAGACAATTGAGCAAACAGTACCAGCAGAAAGGATAAGCAACACAGTAGGCCAAATTCAGTCAGGCTATGGCTAATGTTTCGTGCTGGATGGTTCTGGGCATACTTAATGCCCCAGCAGCTTTCCTCCCCTTTCCTGTTTCAGCTATGAAACCATACTGTGAGATGGGGACCCAAAAGAAAAGGTGAATATTAACAATGAGAATCAAGTACCTAAATTCAGACCTCTCTCTATGAGCCATCTGGGCTCTATAGAATTCCCAAGAGCATTGTCCAGCTGCTAAGTGAAGGGCTGAAATGGGCTGTATTTTGTTGAATTACCTGCATGTAAGTCTCTTCACAGAATCACAGAAATTGGAAGCAGAAGGGCCTATTTCACAAATTCACTCCATTAACTTTGGTGGTATTTACAAAGTGCTACAGTATTTAGTAGCTTTGGTGGTATTTGCAAAGTGCTACAGTACTTAGTAGCTTCACGGTATTTAATATATTTTGTACTACTTGAAGCAATCCCCAATGTAGGTTTTATGGGGGACACACAGGAGTTTCACCCCTTAGAATTCCTCAAGGAGGAGTGGGACATACAATTTGGGTCACAAAATACCCACAGCTGCACCTAGCTGTGAGTCCCTTACTCTACTTGCATTTTACACCGCTCCTGTACTCCCTGACAGCTCTCATGTTCTCCCACACTCCCAGTTGTCACTTAACAGAGCAACGTATACATAGTTCAATTAATTTTGCTCCATGAATCAGTCCCTCCAGCTTCTTAATCATTTACTGACTACTTAACAAACACATTTGGATGGAGAGACACTAATGCTAGCAACAGCATGACTTTTTAAGGAAAATAAAAGCTTTGTGTAGACAAGACACAAGCCTGCCAATCTTGTACCCTTCACTTGGATGTTTTTTTCCAGCAAAAAATCTATGCTAAAATATTTATCAGTCTGTAAAAAGATCATCATTGAATTTTTCTTGCAATTAAGGAAACACAAACAGTTAAAATAGAATAAAATATGTTTTTTCATCTGCAATGTATTATTCTTGCTGTCAAAAAAGTAACAACAGGATAATTATCTTATTTGAACTAAAAATTGAAAGTGACGGTCTAGCTTTTTATAAAATGGAAAAAAAAAAAAGACTTAAAAACTCAAATGGGAAAGGAAACAGTATTTTCAAGGCTGAAAAAAAAAAATATTTTAGGAAAATTCATCAATATGGACATTAAAACAAGTGTGGTAATTCCAAAGAAGCATGAAAACATAACCTAGATTTCATGTTATTTCATGTTTAATGTTTCCTATTTGTAATTTGACAGGGAAATGGAAAAGTTTTTTAAGCACTTATAAGAATGGTCAAGATGCATCACAGGAGGGTTTTTTTGATTCTGTACACCCTTAAAGGGGTAGCAGTGAGGTGAAACTGGAGAACAAACATAACTAGAATGGACTTCACCCTTTAGATCATTTGCTCTCCTCGTTACAGACAATCCATGTTCTTTAATCCCTTTTGAAAATGTATTAAGCTTCATTTAAAACAAAGCTGCATTTTCTGACATCCCTCCTCTCCACATTTTCTAGTGGCCTGTTGATCATGGACATCCTTCCAAAGTTGGTTCTAAACCTCTCATTTACAATCTAACTTTATTTAGGTTATTTGAAGCCTAACATACTTTATATCCTGATTATTGGGGTCAGTACTATCCTTTAGCTAAAACGTTTCTTCGTGACCATTATCTTCCTAAGTACTTTTGAAGAGAAATAATACAGGCCTTTGTTTTGCTATGGAAAAAGCATGGAACTCTATTATAGAGTCCCTTCTTGTCATACAATTTCTCCATTCCCTTGATCACCCTAATAGTACTTCCTCTGTACCTGTTACAGTTTTGAACTTCTGAAACAGAGTTCTTACAAAACTTGTCTCAAATTTTTTAGCATAGAAACACAGATACTCTTTTTGCTTCTCCTGCATAGTATCCTAGAGTACTATCTGACAACAACTAATGTGATTCGGCTTGCTAACAGATTTTTTTAAAGGGTCTACTAAGAGAAATAGTCTAACAAAATGTGGGTTCCTATCTGCCACTGTTTGCTCACCTGGGAAATTACAGTTATTTCATTGTTGTTGGTGGTAACACAGCCATGCACATGATACAGAAAGCATCCTTCATATCCACACACAGTATCAGAGGGAAGATGCAGTTTGTATAAAACATAGGGGAAAAAAATAATGGATACTACAGAGAAAGGACTATAATATAACTAGATATATCTAGCATGCAGCTCAGTACACTGAGGTGCTTCAACATTGTAATAGAAGAGAAAACTGATGCTTAGGGGTGAATGTACAAAAATTACTGCTTAATTCAGAGGCCAAGGCAGTTCTTTGCAGAGGTCTAGAAGACTGGTCAGCCCTGGGAGAAAGAACTTTCTCCAATAGCATTTAAGATATACAGTCCAGATCTTTAGTTTTAAGGACAGGTGACATTCCCCAATTTGACCATATGGGAAGATAGCAGATGGTTTTAAAGGCAAACTTTCTGGCCTCCACCATTCTCAATCTTGCAAAGATTATAGAATGTAGGAACTGAAAGTCCTTTGGTAATGAATTCATTTGAAATAAATGTAACTGTTTGTCTTCTTAGTTCCTCTGTTTTCACAAAGATCAGTGGACCTTTTAAACAATTTCCATGTGTAGCAATTTTGCCAGTGAGAAGACGCTATTTTGATCACTTATTTTTGGATTATTTTTTAAAGCAAAACTCAGTGCTATGTTATAATAAAGAAAATGGAGAGAGTGATCTATGTAAAATGCGTTAATTTTTGTTAATGTGATAATCTGCTTCAGAAGTCCAAGAACAAGAAGCATTACTATACACAAACTATTTTGTAATTATTTTAATTCATCCAACTGTAGCCAAATGTTTACTAGTCAATAAAAAATTGATGAGCACTAGTATCTTTGTGTTCCACATCTCTTGGAGTCACAGAAGGGTCTGCTGAAAAAGTCAAGCAAGCCTCTATACTTCTTGCTGAACTCGAAGACAGAGAACTGCCTGGAGAAAAAGACGCAAGCGAAGCTTGAAAAGCTTATGAAGTTTTTCCCTAGTGGTCAAGTGGAGTTGAAGTACCAAGGTTATAAGAAATTAGCTTCTGCAACATATCCTTTTGTTGACCTGGAAGATAATGTACATTCTTACAATGCTCATAAGAAGACAGATGTAATGATCTTAAGCTCTTGAGGCAATACTTATATCCACCTGTCAGCAACATAAGTAGTAAGCACTGAGCAGAATGTACATTGCTTAAACTTGCTCTGAAATGGGTCTTTTAAAAGTGCATTATTATATGGATCTTTGATATCTTGGGAAATCTGTGTAGGATCTTTCTTCCTGCTGAGATTCATTTCTAAATCCAGGGCTACTACTACTACAAAAAAAAATGTTTGTTCTTTCAACTCTATACTACATTTATTTTCCATCAAAAGTCTTTGGTCCCTGCCGTAAATCTGTCCAATACTCTATCTCTCTGATATTGGCAAAATCTTTCTAGAGGTGTTTTTTTGTTGGTTTTTTTTTTTTAAACCCTGCTGTGAAACATGAAGGACCTAACATTAAAGCTGACAGACTCTCAAGGTAAAAAAAAAAAAAAAAAAAAAAAAAGTTCTCACAGATTCCTAGCCAAAATCCAAACCTACTCCATATATACAGCCAGAAAAAGAGGCAAAATGAATAAAAAATAAAATAAAATAAAAAAAGGAAAGGAAAGGCTGGCCTATTTGCATTATGGAAGAAACCTCTGCCTACTCAAAGAGCACCACTTCGTGCTGGTGGAACACCCAGTAGACACAGGAGCCTGGTACACACAGCAATTACAAGGGCCTCGATTTTAAAAGTCATCAGTACCTCCAACTGGGGTAGTTTTTCCAAAGCTTTCAGCAGAGCAGAACAGGCCTACTCAATTAGCCAAGGCAAGCCAAGTTTGGCAACATGTCTAAAATACTGAATACCACACAAGTCTAAAATCTCAGCTAGCCACCTCAACTTTTATACAGGGATGTATAAAACTCCATTTTCCACTTCTTTAGTTTGCTCTTTTGGAAAAGGCTCCTCGAAAGCTGCCTTCTTCTCCCTTTCTGCACTGGCAGAATAAAACACCAAATAAAAATTTGTGGTAATTTGCTAATATGATACAATTGTACCAGTTGTATTCAATATTGGTACCAATAATGAATCCTTAAACAGTTATTATGATATGGACAATGAAATCATCAACTTGCATGTTAAAGTGTGCTTTCAGGGCCACCTCTGAGGCTACCAGTCCCATGGCACCCCAAGATGACACACAGCCTGCTTGCCCTACTGCTGGTGACATGAAAGTCCTGTAGGAGGACAAGGACACATGGTGGTGCCTTTCACGGGCACCTCAGATCCACTCTCCACACTTGACAATACCCAAGACAAGAGTGGGATCCCATGCATGGGAAGCCAGAGCAGCAAGAAGGCTGGATCCATAGGACAGCATTAGGGCATAGTTTAAATGAACAAATAAAACAAAACACAGTAGATCATCTTCATTACAGTGACCCACATTTTTTCCCCATCTTGCTGCTGTGGGGACAAGTTCAGCTTGGCTGTCTCAGCACTAGGCTCAGGTGACTCTAAATACCCTTGTCTCTATAAGATAACACAAACACCTCTCCAAGCTCTATTTTTTATTTATTTATTTTTTTTTTAGGTTATGCTCCATAGAAAGGTAGGCATGGAGCCGTCTAGAAGCATCCAAAGTTGGTCTTAAAAACACTCTCACCTGCCTTACTTCTCCTCTCTTTCCTCAGACTCCTAAAGGAAGTAATTTACTGATGACTCTTTCCAGAACTGCCAGAGGGGAGCAGGAAAGGAAGTGCTAAACACACAAAAAAGGATCTGTGGGACTAGAGCTTTATTTGAAACTGTAGTAGCTGTAGCATAAAGGAAATAAAACATGTTTGGCTTTCAAAGTTCTCTTACCAGATGGATCCATAATTAAATCATTTGCACAACAAATAAAACATCTGAAGATTGCTAAGTTTTTAGGCAACTACTATTCTCACTCACACAAAAGTTAATGAGGTATTTTGGCTAAAATGTTAGATTATACCCCTGTAAAACTATCCCAAAATCTAAATTTAGAGTTGATTGTTACAGTGCCACAGATACTGCAGACGGTTACGGGACCCTCTCATACTTTTTATCATTATTTATTAAAGCTTCTTAAAAATTGCATCAACTATAGCATTTAGCCAGTTTCTATACGTCTCTGCCTCTACTCAGTTTTGATTGGTGCTGAGGAAAAACTTACTCTATAAATTCTATAGAAACTAGATTGAAAAATCTGTTTTTCCAGTTGTGGCTGAAGACTTTAAAATCCTGTTCACAAAAATTTAAGTTAAGAATGAACTTTTGCCAGTCTTAGCTATGTACAGGTGAAGAATCTTTTTTATTTTTTTATTTTTTATTTTAGGATGGCATCATTCCCGAAGAAGATTTAAATCTTTGACTAACATAGTATTTGAATTTATTTGAAAGCAATGTAATTTCCTAGCTGGCCTTGGGACCAAATATGAATTAAGTCTTGGTGCCTGTGCGAGGCAATATGCCCCTTTCATGGCTGACTGTGTAGAATCAGTAAATGCATACCCCTTTCATGGCTGACTGTGTAGAATCAGTAAATGCATAGACCTGAAGGTGATGAGTAAGCAGAGAAGCTATGGTGTGGCAGAATTCTGTTTTCCACCCCCAACTCACTGATGGGACAAAACCTGAACAAGCCCAGGATGATGACTGATAACAACGAATACCTCTCACAGGAATTGAAGGAAAAAAGATGAGTGTTCTGATGCACAATTCCATGCATCACTGCTCACAACAGCCCAGCACAAATGGAATTGCCTATGTTTTCCTATACCATATATGAAGCTTCTGTTTCATTTCAATATCATAACTTCCTTGAGGTCAAGTTCAACCATCATTCATTTAGCAAACCCACCTCTGTGGCCTATAGGTTCACCTATTTGATGGAATACATTTGAATGCATTATAAAAAGAGACAAAATTTAACTTCAAAGTGAGATTTCTTTATTTACCACTGTCACAACTGCATGATGCTATAGTCAAAGAAAAAACATTCAAGCTCAAGTAATTCTGATCTTAAAACACAGAGAAAAACAATGAAGGTAAAAACCTGGCACCTACCCACTTCAGCCAAAGTTTTGATACATGACTCCACTGAGGCTTTCTGAGTTGGGTTTGGCCAGGTACAGTTGTAAATTCTAAAAGCAGACTGCAGCAGCTGAATAAAAACAGGTTGATGTGTCTGAAAACAAAAAGATAAACATGTAATTTTATACTTCACCATCTCCTCACAACTACCCTAAGGTTTGATATAACATAAACCACGTGCATGAATGTTAGTTTGTTTACTCAAGCTGCGGATCAATTAAATTCTCTTTGCTCTTCAGGAGAGGAGGGAATGCAAATCATTTCTGCACCCCTACAGAGACCAAATCATACAGTTTTTACTAAGATCACCACTGATATCAAGTAAGCACAGTACAGAGCAGAAGGACTGAAGAGTCTTCCTGGTTCTCAGGTACATGTCCTTTTTGTTGTAATGCACAGCATTTTTCTCATACAAATACAAAGATAGACCTTGATTCTGCAAAGATACTCTATCCAGTGAATTCACAAAAGCCAGAAGTAAATATGACCTTATTGAGCTGTGTGCTGTTTCAGAGTTGTAAAGGGTAAAAATTAAGAATAAATGATTTCAAGAGGAATTAAACAGCTAGCCAGTGGCATGCGAGGAGAGAGAAATTGAAGAAGGATAAAAAAGGTACAGGATCCCCATTCCTTCCTATGACAAGGTATCTCATTAATGGTCTGAATTACTTATTTGTCAGTCTCTTTTTCTTACCTGGAGGCTGGTGCTGTTATCTGAAAATGGAGAATTGAAGAAGCCACTTACAATGTTCATTACAGGCTCAGTGACATATTTCTCCAGAGATGTGTCTGCATGTTTACGATCTGTGGTTGTGTTACAAACCTACAGGGAAGAAGGAGACAATAATGAGATTCAGTATTTTTAAGTAAGCCAGCTATGTTATTTTGTATTTATTACAACCCATGTAATAAGATTTGTTCTTAGTATGATTTAGTATGTTCTTAGAATGATTTTTATATAAGATCTATCAGAGCATATTATCTTAGAGTTCAAGATGTATCTGTGGTAGCTTGTCTTGAAGATACACATTGTCTTTTAAATTCCATTATCTTCTGAACTAATTCCTTCTGGTTGTCTGTCTGTTCTTTCCTAAACCATGAAAAAAGATCCCCCTGAATCAGCACATTGTGTTCCACTTGCACATTTAGACAGATTCAAGAAGAAAATGGACCTTTCCTCCCACTATGAAACTAGGTTGGAAGAGGCTTTAGAGACAGACAAGACATAAACACATTAGATTAGAAAGATTTCATGTAATGTTTAACTTCTTGCTACAATCAGTCACTTCAAATGAGTAGCAACGGCGAAGCCCATTTGCAGGAAAAAAATTAAAGAGAGGGAAACAGAAGGAAATACCATAGTCAATACCAACAGCTTTTCAGACTTTAGACAACATTTCTTAGGAAAGCCACATGAGGAAAATATGAATGACAAACTAAAACCAATGAAAGAAGAGAATGAATGGTACTGGGACAATTCTGGAGCACAGAAGGATGATTAAATAGTAGGAGGATATGGAAAGATTTACACAGATGAGTCCTGAAGACACCTTTGGTACAACACTGAAGGTTTGTTCCTGCATAAAGATATCAGGCTTAAAGAAAGGAAAAAATTACTGGGCCAGTATAGATGCTTCACTATTTCTTTTTTTTTTTTTTTCCCAACATGTATTAATACTTATAGTCCTTTTGAATTTGCATATGTCAGTGAAAACAGTAGTAAAAGGAGACCTAAAAGAAGTCTACACAGAAAAAGACACAGTGAGAAAGGCAAACAAGGACTATGGACTATACTCATCCTACCTCCTCAACAGCCTTTGAATAAGCAGTTCTAGTCACGTTAAAAAAAAAAAAATAAATTCTCTCTCACCTATGCAAGCCAGAGACTTCCGTGGCTTCTAGACATAGTTCTAGAGAATCTATGCAAGAACAGAATTTATTTTCTTTACAGACTTCTGGGATAACTTTCAAATTACTATCTGAACGTTTAACACAATCATGAATCTGAGTAGTATATAGTTATCATTGCATCACTTTATGGATGGGGAACTTAAGTCCAGAGAAACTGAGTGAATTGCTTAAGGTCACAAAGAAAAGTTGGTGATAGAACCAGAGAAATAATCTGCAGCACCTGAATCTCACACAGCGCAAACATTCTCTCTAATTACACAGTGCCAGTGTTACACTTGGATACCACATGACAGCAATTTCACCAGCAGTGTTTTAAGGAAGGTTACTGATGTGACATCCAAAAGCACCCACATTCAGTGGAAGATTTGACTCATGGGAACACAAAAGCATTTTGAGTAGAGCATAACACAAAAGCATTGTAATGTGGTAGGCAGAGGAATAGCCAAAGATAACTTGCAACCTACAGGAATTAGGCATCTGGAGGAGCTCTGTTTTTCTAAAGCGTGTCAGAAAAACGAGTCATGGCTCAATACAGTGCATTTTTATCACCCCAGAAAAGGAAAGATTTTTGTCAGAGAAGCAACAGTGCCTAAACTGAAATAGCAAATTATTCAGCCCTTCAGTTTGGGAAAATTATGACACTTTCTCTTCCCTAATCCTCATGAACATAAAATACTGAGTTAATAATAAAGCTTAAAAAAAATAATTAAAAAAAAAATCATAGACCTAAAAACCTCTTGATGTCCTTCTGCTTTTAATTAATCTGCATACTCATTTTCTCTGCAACCAGTAGCTCTGAGGCTGAGCATTTGTGATCCCAATGGGAAGAGAGAGAGCCAGGTAGCGCTAGCACGGTGAATTTAGAAATCAACAAAACAAAATTCCAATATGCTTTTAAGCTTTCCCCTTCACTCATCTAACAAGCAGAGCCATATGTGGGGACACAACTGTGCTCCAACACAGGTCTGAAAAATTCCCATCATGGAAGGAATTTGGAAATCCTCTCATTTCCTATTATCCTTCTGCCCTTTAGGGACTAAAAAATGTTTCCTTGTGGTCGAAAAAAACTGAAATGAATGAAATGGTGATGAAGATTGAGAAAGTAGTGTTTAAAAACCCCTTAAGAGGCTTTGGGACTAAAACTCATATGAATAATACTTCAGAAATTCTGCAGAGAAAGCCACGATGACTTTACAGCTGTCAGATGCCGGCTCTTCTTTTAATCCTGTTCAGAATACAGCTGCTTTACGGAACAAGATACATGCAGGAAAGGAAAGCCATTCCTTGAGCTGCACCCACTTCACTTAGTGTTACACTCTCTGTCATACCTGGGAGAAAGTAGGCTGGCAGAAACTGTAGAAAAAGGGTGTCTTTGAAAGTGAAACTGCTTTTGGCAAACTGAATTTATATACAAATCCACCTAATGTCTGTTTTGCAATGTATCACACTGTTGAAAAAGAATGACAGTTGAGGACTAAATATTTTCTTCTTGGGTGTAGCAACAGATAAGAAAATTGTGTTTTCTTTCCTTTTTTTAAGGGAGAAAAAAAAAAAAAAAAAAAAAAAAAAAGAAGAAATCCAACCTGAGGATAACACTCTCCATCTTTCACCTTACTGCTCTCTAATAACAGACTCAGACTCAAAGCTCACAAACTCACCCACTGACAGCCATTTGTAGCAGCTAAAAGGAAAGCATTTCCCCTCCCCCACACAAAAGCATCTCTTTTAGCTCACTGGAACACAGAGGATCAAAGGGCTCTTTTTCTAAATGCTTTGAAAGCTATTGTAACATCTTTCATGAAGCTGACAGCATTCTAACTGTCCTGATAGCTACATAACGCTGATGTATTTATAACACACAAGCTCTGCCTGGGACCCAGAAAACCAAATCTTAACAAATACACTCAATAACATAGAAGATACAGCTACCCAGAGGGACCTGGCAGAAGAGCAGAACAGGCTACTTTGGACATGCTCATTTAGTTCTTTTAGCAGTTAACCTTAACTAAAAGGACTAACCAGGCACCTACCCTGATGACTTTGCGGAACAAAATAAAACTGCATTTTGCTATTCAGAGAAAACAGCATACATACACAAAATACAGCATTAATAATATACTTGCTATTCACCTCTGAAGACCTGGAATCTAATACCTTATTAGAAGGAGAAAAACAAACTCAGGGCTCACTAGTATCAGGATAACTCTAAATCATCTGGCACCAAGCCACATGTCTCCAGGCTCGTGAAGAGAACTGTGGACAGAGCCCTCTTTCTGCATATGTCTGCTTCTAGCCAAAGTGCAAGCGAAATTGATCATATTAAATGGCTAGGGAGGGCAGTCTGTCTAGAAGGTCTTCTAGGGATAAAAACAGCAAGGTTAAAAAACAAAATCCGCCTCCAAGAAGGTTTCTGTTCTTAATCTTCAAATGAGGTTGGTGTGTCCAGAAGGCTTTTCACTGTAGAACAGAGCCACAGAAACAAGACAAACAGCAAGAAAATAGGATTTGCAAAGGTCTCATTACTGCTGAAAATAGCTACCACCAAAAAAAGAGAGAACGAGTGTTCTTGTGTTAAACTGTCTCCAGAAAAAGGCAAAAATAAAAACATTTTTAAGTTTTCTGTTTCACAAAGAAATGACCAGGTCCCTGTGCCTATCAAACACCACAAGTCTCTGAACTCATTCTTCTTTTGGCCATAAATCATGGTTACTATTGAGGTATGGTATTTTCTCCCAAAACATTTTAAAGAAATTATTTTGTGGCACACTATTACTTTGGTGGAAGTGTTTGCTGCAGGTCTGAATTGAGATTCTTTTACCTTTCCTTCCTTAATTTCAACAAAACAAAGAATATAAGGAGTGAAAACATGAAGGATTATAAAATGTAATGAACCATGGACAAGGAAAGGATAGGCATGCACAAAGACAATGTGCTTTGTAAGACCTCTAAAATGCTGTCCAGCAACAATGATCAAATACAGGCCACAAGCACAAAAAAATGTGTTTCTACTTCTTCAGAGAAAGAGCAACTCTATCATTCGGCATTAATATTATGCTCTTACAAGAAACATTACCTGCAAGAAAAAGGTTATGAAATATAAACTGTACTCATTATGTCACACTAGCTTCCCCTCATAGTTCCACTACTGTGTGTTATCCTTCTTTAAGTCATCAGTTTCCCTGCTTTTCTGCCTCCAAAGTATCAGGAAATGGAAGCCTAAAACAACTGATGACTGGAAACTTAATGCAACAAGTAATGACACCAAGAAAATGACTGGGGTCTACAGCAATTGAATGCCTACAGTACTAACCCTGTCCCATCACCTTGCAGTTGATAGATTATACACAAATAAGCTCTACACCTGCCTTTCACAGCCCTGAGAATGTAGAGACAGTAGAATAAAAGAAAAAAAAACAGGTCAAGATGAAATTAAAGAAGGAATATGAGACAAAGAATTTCTTTATCCCTGATCTTCACTGTATTAATAGAGTAAACCAAGGAAATTAAACATGGTTTTGTTGTTTGTTTGTTTTTAATTACCACTGCAATGACATATAACACACATTCACTGAAGAACACATTTTCATTGTGAATGAAAATTCATTGTGAGTCAAATCCATACATTCATGTATGACTTATTTTTCTGGAAGAAAAGAGAAGGGGACATTGGTTCCAAAACACCCTTTTAGAAAGAAAAGACTGTTAGTAATTAGCAGGTTGAATGATGATAAATAAAATACAATAGAAAAGGCCATTTGTTTAAAAAAAAATCTGTTTATATTCAACCTTGGAAAGGGTAGTTAATAAAATAAATGAAGTTCGCAGAAAGAAGTTATTGACAGTTCAGTTGTCATCAAGAACTATACTGCAATATTTATAAAGCTTACCCTTGCCATATCAACAAGGAAGTTCTCAAATAACTTCCAAATATGGTTACTGGCATAGATTTCTTTCATTTCCACTTCAGTGTCCACGTAGCAGTGGTTAACAAAATTAACATAGGCAATTTTCACCTGCAGGAACAGAAAATGCACAAACAATATGAAATGGAACAACAAAAAACATTAACATTCTATTGTCTACCTACAAAAACACTGAATGATAAAGAGCATCCTTTACATAATAAGAAACACCAATAGCAGTAATACAGTACATTTAGTTCTGAAGATTTAAGTAGTAAGTGTGGCAACAAATGCATTAATATACTTAATGAATGATCATGTGAAGAAAAATTTAGAGGTTTTGCAAACACTCTAACATTAACCCCCCTACAAAACAAATCAATAATATATCTGATACTAAAATGACATTCAGACTACAAGGGCCTGGCTCCAAAGTCAGGAACAGTCAAAATGGAGAACACCCAGGTACTAGTCAGATGATCCTTGTGGGCTGATGCCTTGCAACAGGTTTGCTAAATACCAGAAAAAAGGTCTTTAACAGAGCAGAGACTGCAATCCCTATTTTCCTGCAATCCTACGTTGCACTCGTACTCAGGGTGTGTATAACTCAGACTCAAATGGAAGAGAAAGCTTGTGCAGCACCGGAACTACAGACATTAACGTTAGGCGGAACTTTTGAGCAAAGCAAGCATTTTTCCTAATAAGAAAATAATTGGTTATCACAAGGTAACTTTCTCATGGTATGGAAGGATTTTGTATTTCTGCAAGGCCCAACTGCATTGATATGAGAGCCATGCCTCCAACAGATAGCCTGTAGAAATCTCACACCTCTGACCAATGCATAGGACCAGAACAAGTTCCTGCAGAGACTGTGAAAAATTTCTTTTGATCATATCAGGTTTGGTACAAGCACTTCCATTCTCATCAGCCTGAGGTATCACAGTCCTGCTGAACCGTGACTAGTACCTGCAGAATTAGGCCTCTATAAGCAGTGAATAAAAACATTTGCCAGACTGGAGCCGAAGTTAACAAAAATAAAATTAAAAAAAAAAAGACTTCACAAAGCTCCTACTGATTTCAGCGTGCCCAGAATGTTACCCCACAGTTGTCAACAAATTGTGGCAGTGGCAAAATATTAACTTGACAAATCAGTCTCAGAAAATCACAGATCACAAGTATTTTGAGAAAATACTAGCTATCCTTTCTCATTTAGTCAACTTAACAAGCAACACCTTTTTCCAGCCTGTTTTCTGTGCAAATATTTAACTTTTCAAGATACTAGAAATAACAAAACATTTTCTGAGTTTCTAAAAATGCTAAGTCTGCTTCATCATTCAGTGAGTCTTACCTCAGGTATGCAGTCATCATGGGTCACCACTCTCACTATATCATCCAGTGGCAGGAGTGAATTGCACTTGATCTCTGTATATACGTTTTTCCCTTCTGTACAAGCTGCTAGCAATTCCACTAGAGTGATGTGATATGCTAAAGGTCCACTTTCATCTGCTCGATCTCGCTCTGAACACATCATTTGGAGTAGAACTGGAAATGATGCTCTGTCATTGTAGAATATCAGCACATCTTCACCACCATTTATCAGCTGAAAAAGATACCACAAAGCTTTAAGTGCCCTTGCAATGCAATCATTTTCTTAACTGTTTAGTTCTACCTTTAAGTACACAAAGGTTCTCTAGCTAGAGAGAGCATTCTGGAAAAAAAATAAATTAGTCTGATGTGGCTTACCAAATGTATATTTCAAAACAACAGCCAAGGCTAACTTCTGCTCTTATCTACTATAAGTGCAAATCTGGAACAACTCAACAAGGAATGAGCTAATGCAAGGTGAACTTGAAGTTTAATCTCTGTGTAACTCTGTGTTTACCTAAGACATTATGCCATCCTCATTATTCCCACTATCTCAACGTTTGTTTGAAGTTAATTAATTATCCTTACCTCCTGTTACGAGGTCGGGATGCATCATTATCCCTATTTTACAGGTAGGGACTTGAGGTACAGAAATTAAACCTTATGTGCTACTTCACACAAAAAGCCTGTGGTTCACCCAGAATTTAACCATTCTTTTGTTAGGAAGAGCTCAGCATCTGAAACAAGGATGACTCTTCCTAACTGTGCAAATTTGGCAGGTGAGTCTTGACACTGTCATTGCCATGCCAGCACTTCCATTTATCAGAGAACTGGTGTATGTGACAAATATTTGATTTTGCTACAAGTACATTGCTCATCTCAAGAGGATCCAGAGCAGAGGTGGATGTTGGCAGCACCATTTCAGCAGATCTCACAAAAAATTTTGCTCTAATACTGTTTTGTACGTCCCTCACACACACCTATGCCAAATATGTGAATAGAAAAAAAAGTACTAGAGAAAACATAGGTCTTCTACTTGATGGGGAAGGTCACCTCACAGACAAGGACATAGGCAAAGCAGAGATGTTTAATGCCTTCTTTGCCTCCATCTTCAATGCTGATGATGGGCTTTGGGACCCCAGGTGCCCTGAGCTGGAGGACCGTGATGGTGGGAATGACAAACTCCCAACCAAACCTGAAGGTGTGCGGGATTTGCTGCTCCACCTGGATCCATGAAAGTCCATGGGTCCAGATGGATTCATCCCAGGGTGTTTAGAGAGCCGGCTGACATCATTGCAGGACTTCTCTCAATTATTTTTCAACGGTCTTGGGAATTTGGAGAGGTCCCAGAAGACTGCAAGCTGGCAAATGTACCAATTTCCAAGAAGGGCAAGAAAGAAGACCCTGGCAATTACAGGCCTGTCAGTCTCACATCATTGCCTGGTAAAGTTATGGAGAAGATTGTCCTTGAAGTTATTGAAGCGTACCAGGGGGACAATGCAGTCATTGGTCCCAGCCAACATGGGTTCATGAGGTGTGGGTCCTGTTTGATTAACTTGATTTCCTTTTATGATAAGATCACCCATCTAGTCCAGCTGATGTGATTTTTTTGGATTTCAGTAAAGCTTTTGACAGTTTCCCATAGGATCCTACTGGACAAGATGTCCAGCTAAACAAAAACATCATCCCATGGATGAGCAGTTAGCTGATGGGTAGGGCTCAAAGGGTTGTGGTATGTGGGGCTACTACATCAGGCTGGAGGATGGTCACTAGTGGGGTCCCTCGAGGCTCCATTTTAGGGCCAGTCCTCTTCAATGCTTTTATAAACGATTTGGATTAGGACTAGAAGGTGTTTTGAGCAAATATGCTGGTGACACTAAACTTGGAGGAGTTGTTGGCTCTGTTGAGGGTGGAAAGGCCTTGCAGAGAGATCTGGACAGATTGGAGAGCTGGGCAATCACCAATCGCATGAAGTTTAACAAGAACAAGTGCCATGTCCTGCACCTGGGACAGGGCAACCCTGGCTGTATGTACAGACTAGGCGATAAGATGCTGGAGAGCAGCCCCGTAGAGAGGGATCTGGGGGTTATGGTTGACAGCAAGTTGAATATGAGCCAGCAGTGTGCCCTGGCAGCCAGGAGGGCCAACCGTATCCTGGGGTGCTTCAAGCACAGCATTGCTAGTTAGTCGAGGGAAGGGATTGTCCCACTCTGCTCCGCGCTATGCAGCCTCACCTTGAGTACTGTGTGCAGTTCTGGGCACCAGAGTACAAAAAGGATGTAAAACTGTTGGAGAGTGTCCAGAGAAGGGCTATGAAGATGGTGAAGGGCCTAGAGGGGAAGATGTATGAGGAGTGGCTGAGGTCACTTGGCCTGTTCAGCCTGGAAAAGAGGAGGCTGAGGGGAGACCTCATCACAGTCTACAGCTTCCTCACAAGGGGCAGTGGAGGGGCAGGCACCGATCTATTCTCTGTAGTGACCAGCAATAGGACCTGCGGGAATGGTGTCAAGCTGTGATGGGGAGGTTCAGGCTGAATATCAGGAAGAGGTTCTTCACTGAGAGGGTTGTCGTGCACTGGAACAGGCTCCCCAGGGAAGCAGTCACAGCACCAAGCCTGTTGGAGTTTAAGAAGTGTTTGGACTGTGCTTTAGTCACATGGTCTGAATTTTTGGGTAGACCTGTGTGGTGCCAAGAGTTGGACTCAGTGATTCTTGTGGATCCCTTCCAACTTGGAATATTCTATGATTCTATGAATTTACCTACTGGCAGTACTGCTCTGTGAGTTTGTGTGGAGCCATAGACATATCTGCTCTCCATCACTTTCCTTTTAAACATAGTGAACTCTCATTGAAGGTGTTAGTAAGTTCCCATAAACCCTTTCTAATACAGAATACAACTTGGCAGCACAACAGCCATACTATTTTGCAAATAAGGCATTTGACATATGCAAGTCCACAGGTGACATAAAATCCTAGCTTACTGAAATCAAGGGTAGAAATAAAAGTTGGTAGAGCTGTAAAGAAATAAGAAAGCAGCAAAAGCAGGAATGAAAATTAGTCTCCCACAGGAACTGAGAAGTAGCAACATTCAGGAAACAATTCATTACATTTTCCAGTGTCACAAAATTTCAGTTTTTGAATTTACACTGTGTGGACTGTGTTTTCCTCATTGCTTTCTTATTTTTACTTTGTCATTTTGACAGAAAATTATGATTTCAGTTGTTCACGCACTTCCTATTCCTCTTTTTATCCTTGGATTTTTAAAATGTTTCCAGTCTGACTTTTCAAAATAGACATTTTCTGGATAATCCACAGAACAGAAAAACATTTTTAAAGGTACAAGTGTTTGGGGGGAAAGGAGGAGACAGAATAGGAATCCAGAAGTCATAAATTTAATTGCACTCAATGAAAAAAAAGGAAATGGGGCAAATAACAGTATTCAAAATGTTGGAAAATTGACCTATCCTATATTTTAATACTCATGTCTGGAGTAGTATGCTCTTAAGACATTTCAAACACAAAATAATAAAAAATCTACAGCAAACCTTCTGGGAAGGTAGATGTTTTGTCACTTTCAAGTTGACCACCACATTCCTGTATGTTTTCCACTTATTTAGGTTTTGCACAGAGGAGAGGGAAGATGAATCTTCCCAGGTTTCCTCAGTTACAATCTTATGTCAAACCCCGACATATCTCTTCCACTATTGCCTGATAAAAGGGCAAGTCAAGTTGATCCCTCATCCTTTCATGTACTTATCACTGATGAATGAGTAGGAAATACCAAGGGATATTGAGTTTGTGAAATATGATGATGCACAGCAAACTTGCTACATACTGACTGTGAGGAATCACAAACCACAGCGGACAATGTTGCAACATCGCAGAAAGAGCTAAGGGGACAAAGTAATAATCTAAAGTGCAAGTAAAGAAGAAGATGCCATTGTCTTTCCCCAATTTATCCACTTTTAAATGTAACTTGCAAAGGGAATCCAAACATTGACCTAAAAAGAAACAATTCTGTTTCTAAAAACAGAAAATGAAAACAAGTATCTGTTGCTAGACAGAGAAAGTTCTCACTGAGCTCCATGAACCAAGTTAAAGGAGTTAAGAATTCTTTTCAAGTATAAGGAAGGCTGGCCAGCATCAGAACTGTTGATGCTACACAATGTATCAGTCTGGAATACTAAGGATAATAGAAAAGTCTGCTATCCCATTGATTATTTAAGGTCACAAAGTACATCTCAGCTGTCTGCTTACAAGCTGTCCTGACTTCTCAGTTTCAACCATTACACTACACTGTTTTTGTTACATTGCCGAGCCATTCCAACACCATTCAATTTTTACTATTAGCATTCTTTTCTAACAAATCATAATTGCTTAACTGTAATTTCCTACATTTTTTTAAGCAAGTCATCATATTACCTTCTTTCATCAAAATAAGGGTGTTCCCTCCTCTCTGCTAAATACCTGCAGAATTCATGATGTAAATGTCACATCCAAGTTGATTTTGATTTTCATCGTGTAGTCAGCTTGAAAACGTAATATGACAATTTATCTTTGTGCTATTATATATCAGTAACAAAAGGTATTTAAATTGAGAAAAATCTCATAACTGTGTTTGATGAGAAAGTAAAAATCTGCAAGAAGCCGAGGTGGATGGGGCAATATCTAAAAGCACTGAGGCACAAGAACTATTTGAATTATGTAAATCAAAGCCTTATAATTGATATTACATTTTAAAACACTTCAGTCAAATTGAAAAGGTTGAGGTGGATTTCATTAAAGGTTATCCATGTAGGCTGAAGCTTTATTTTCTTAATTAGAAGTTTTTCCTCTATGTTGCTGTGGAATGAAATTTCAGCAGGTTTTAATTCTGCTCATACACTAACTATAGCTTTTCTCTGTTTTCTTTCTGAAGATACACTTTGAAAAAAGCAAATGTACTTTGAAAAGTAAAGAAAAGTGTTTGTTACTGTAAACCTACCTTGGCTTTTTACCATTTTCAATTTTCCCCCACTTTATTAATCTCATTGAACTTTTAACATAATTACAGTTAAATGCATAAGAGTCTGCAAGTTGAAGACTTCATTTATCATGCACACTATATATCAAATCCTACTTGCAGAGAAGTCAGTTGGGTATTTCCTTAGTAATATTACTGGCATAAAGGTTTGCCTACGAACCACTCTGTGAATTTATCAGGTCAGAATCCAAATTTAGCTAGTTGGAGTAGTTCTACTAACTCTAGCACAAATGTTCCAGAATTACAACATTATAAACAAAAGCAGAAACTAGTAGGTAGAATCATTACATGGTTACACAGTAAAAAAGCAGTCCACAATACCACTTAAGACAAACTGATAGAGGTAAGAGCCTGTTATACGTAAATAGTAAAATAGTACCACAATATTTCAAGCTGGGCATGTAGATGGGATCCTAAGATACACTACAGGAAAATGAAGGTTTATGTAACTCAGATTTACATGCTACATCTTCTGCAAATAGACATCTCTGTATCACCATGATAATGCCCATGTTTTCTTTCTAGTAGCTATACAGATGGCCTTACAAAATTAGACTAAATCCCTAAAACATCTGCTAAAATATTATTTATGATACCAGTTAAAATTCTAAAGCTATGATGCCATTTTATCCCATTAGTATTAAGAGCAAAGAAAGCAACCTCAAAATACTAATGTGTTAAAAAGACATCATGTGAACAATTAAAATATGAAGTATTAACTTACCTCTGTCATTACCATGTCCTGGCATTTTTTCACGTATTTGCCATCTGCTTTCACAATGGTCTGCAGGAAACGCAAGTATTCCACATGACGCCCATGGGTCTCAATGCAGTGTACAAAATGCTGCACCACCCTCTCACTGATTTCATTACAAAGAAGGTAGTTATTCATGAAGATGTGCCGCATGGTTTCAGCTTCCAGAAGCTAAACAGATTAAAATTGAAACCGCAGATTTATTCTGAGGTTGAGAAATACACAGAGCTCTAGGCTGGAGAAAGACATACTGGTAAAAGGAGTGAAAGAATATAGTGTGCACCAGCCCAGATATTAACCAGTAACCTTAAGGTTACTTTCCTTTCTGGATTTTATGATGACATTTCTCCACACTTTCTTATGACTCCAAAATGTCCTAAGTAGGCGTAAGCAAAATATATGCCCACATGAAAGGTGAAGACATACATATAGTACACGGCTAGAGCACATCCAGACAGCATGCACTCTGCAAACTTTTACTTCAAACTTGCTCCAAATGCTCGTGAGAGTCAGGTGTGCTCCTGGAGCACACACTTCTGTTTCGAATCATCAAAGAATAAGGAGATGATTCAAACACATTGAGTTTGTGCCATGACATAAACAAAAGCACAGTAACTGAGTTGACCAGAAAATTAGCTTCCAAAGAACAAATATGAGAAAGTGCAAGAAGGCTCCATACTTCGCACCTGAATTAAGTGTTAATGTTGGATAAGATGGAATATGAGATCTAGTCTCCATCACAGTCAGGGCAGCAGCCTTCACTAACTTCACAAAAAAGCATAAATAAAAAATAACAAAACAAATGTTTCCTCAAGTAATACAACCAAGTCAGAGGTCTACAGTCCTAATATTTATACTTTCTCTAATAAAAACATATTATGCTCGGTAGATCTGCCACTGAGGGAGATGTTGGGTTAGAAACTGGCTGGATAGCCGGGCCCAAAGAGTCGTGGTGAATGGAGCCAAGTCCAGTTGGAGGCCAGTCACTAGTGGCGTCCCCCAGGGCTCGGTGCTGGGGCCGGTCCTCTTTAATATCTTCATCGATGATCTGGACGAGGGCATCGAGTGCACCCTCAGTAAGTTTGCAGATGACACCAAGTTAGGTGCGTGTGTCGATCTGCCTGAGGGTAGGAAAGCTCTGCAGGAGGATCTGGATAGGCTGGACCGATGGGCTGAGGTCAACTGCATGAAGTTTAACAAGGCCAAGTGCCGGGTCCTGCACCTGGGGCGCAATAACCCCAAGCAGAGCTACAGGCTGGGAGAGGAATGGTTGGAAAGCTGCCAGGCAGAGAAGGACCTGGGAGTGATGGTGGACAGTCGGCTGAATATGAGCCAGCAGTGTGCTCAGGTGGCCAAGAAGGCCAACGGCATCCTGGCTTGTATTAGGAACAGCGTGACCAGCAGGTCTAGGGAGGTGATCGTCCCCCTGTACTCAGCTCTGGTGAGGCCGCACCTCGAGTACTGTGTTCAGTTTTGGGCCCCTCGCTACAAGAAGGACATGGAGGTGCTTGAGCGGGTGCAGAGAAGGGCGACGAAGCTGGTGAGGGGCCTGGAGAACAAGTCCTACGAGGAGCGGCTGAGGGAGCTGGGCTTGTTCAGCCTGGAGAAGAGGAGGCTCAGGGGCGACCTTATCGCTCTTTTTAGGTACCTCAAGGGAGGCTGTAGCGAGGTGGGGGTTGGCCTGTTCTCCCACGTGCCTGGTGACAGGACGAGGGGGAATGGGTTTAAGTTGAGCCAGGGGAGTTTTAGGCTAGATGTTAGGAAGAACTTCTTCACTGAAAGGGTTGTGAGGCATTGGAACAGGCTGCCCAGGGAAGTGGTGGAGTCACCATCCTTGGAAGTCTTCAAAAGACGTTTAGATGTAGAGCTTAGGGATATGGTTTAGTGGAGGGCTGTTAGCGTTAGGTCAGAGGTTGGACTCGATGACCTTGAGGTCTCTTCCAACCTAGAAAATTCTGTGATTCTGTGATTCTGTGATATGTTATTCTGTATGGCCAGATCTGTAAACACACACATACAGAGACATATATAGAACTCTTTTTTAATCATCATCACCAAAAACATGGGTCAGATTCTGCAATCACACAAGCCTCATGGAAGCACAGTCACAGCATCTTATTCCCTGAATTACAGTCCAGATGTAAGTTAACTCATCCTAATAAATTATCACAGTCAAGCTACACACAATGTAATGATGTGACACATGTTAATAGATACTTCCAATAAACCCCATAGGTAATACTGTTTTCCACTTTTAAAACAGCAACACTGAAAACAATGAAATAGAGGGCAATGATAACAGAGAAAAGACAGGAGAGAGAAGACAGAGAAGGCATAATTTTAATTAAATTATTTATTTAGCACTGTCGTTTTTCAGTGAGCCTAAATTTACTTCCATTTATAGTATTCTATTTAAAATGAAATACTTACCCCTGGAGTTAAGAATAAATTGAGATTTTTGTGGAGGAGAACTTGATTCTGAGGATTTCCTCGGCAGAAATTCTGAAGAAAAGTGTGGGCTAGATTCATAACTTCATTCATCTTTTCATCGCTCTGAGAAAGAGAATGTATTAGCTGGATGTACCTTAACATACCTGTTATATCTGCACAATGTGAATTCAGCCAGGAGCAAAACAAATCTCCTGACTCTTTACAGGCCAGGAATTCTCCCTCTGGTAAAAGCCACTGATACAGTTTCCTTTAGAGTCCATTACTGACTATACCTTACTCTGAATCTACTTAACTATAGGGAGTCACAGGTAACAGCACAAACATTAAAGCTTCCAATTCATTCCATTCAGTTTTCTCAGCCTTGGGTCTCGTGGCTTACCCTGCAGTTACTGTTCTATGAATTTCTGGAGGACACTATTATTATTATTTTTTTTAAAGTAATAACTGCAAGATATTAAAGGTACTGATCTCAAAGCAAGATTTCCTAGTGCACGTTTATCATTTCCTCATTAAAAAAAAAAAAGCAGTAAGTGGCTTGATTTTCAAAAACGTTGTCTAGTCTGCACTGATTTCAGGCTTCTGAAAAGCTTTGGCTTTTATATAGCTACATACAAAATACATGTATATGTGTGTGTGTGTGCACCTACACTCATGGTCACATATACATCCCACACAAACATGTATGTCTGGTTTCATCCCGATTTTATATTCCTCTCATATAATATTCTAACCATGATGTGATAAACCACCATTATCAACAAGCACTATTATTTTACTGAAGAAAGCTGAACCTAGTGTCTCTATCATAACATTAGTATATAACACTCAGGAACACACAGCCCAGAGGAGCTTTCATCTCCTTCCAATGCTTCACATAAGAACTAGATAGATGTGCTTCTCAAAAAGCTATCTAGATCATTCACTTGTTTGCTCACTACCACAAAATCAGTACAAAATGGTGAAGTCTTAAGAAAAGCCTACAGATGGAAGTGGGCTAGAGGCTTGCCACTACAGAAACACCAAAATGATTTCAGACTTGGTCCTTGAAAGCTTATGTGTTCGTCTTATGTACTTAGAATAACATTCATATTAGTATCTAACAGTGGAATTTAGATACGCTGCCAGGAGCTCCACTGAATTGTAATTTCTAACTGTACAGTGTCTGCAGTTCAAAGGAATGCCCATTACAGGAATGGGATGACAGCACTCTGACATCCAGGAACCTTAGGTAGTCAACATTAACTCTTAGTAAAACATATTCTTTGTAGACACCCATATTTAAACTCAATCCCGATCCCAAACCCACTACTATTAAGGGAGAGTAAACAGCAACACCATTTTGTGGCACAACATTTGTGCCACAGTTCACTAAATTTGGCAAGGAGAATTTTTCAAGTTGATTTTTGGGCCTTTTGAGGCATTTCTCTTTACTGAGTTCATGTCCTTAACCAACAAAATTATCAGACTAACCTTTTCATAGGGTATCTGCAGAAGGTCCAAGACTACCAAGTGGGCACCCATATTTTTCAGCAAGCGCTGCTGCTGATTTCGACACTTTTTATTCTGAATACAAAGTTTGCTGAGTCGAATCAAAATCTATACATAAATATGTATGCAAAAAAAAGAAAGATGACATATTAGATAAAAACAAAATATTTTAAAACAATTACTGAATCTTCTTATCACAAGTACTGCAAGCAAGTTTCTTGGCAAATATACCAACCTCTTTAACAATGTTGTAGTTATTGCTTTTATTGCTGTCTATCTGGGGTTTTTTGGTTCCATCCTCTATTGGACTCAAAATATTTGACTCCTGTAACAAAGAACATATAACAAAAGCTGATCTACTGCAATTTTCTCAACATGAACTAATTATACAGAGCAACAAGTGAAGAAACAACATCACAACACCTCACAGGGCACACACGTAACATAGATGATAAAGAAAAAGACTCTTCAATAACTATCCACCAGTTACTGTTCAGTGATTTAAAAGATTCACATTCAAGAATCCTTCTCTTGTTTCATATTTCCAACATGATTTGAAACAATTATTCTACATCTTCATGCTTCTGATTCTCCTAAAAAAATAACATGTCCTTAAAACATTGACCAGACATAGAATGGAATCAACAAGGAATTCATGCACTATGAGAATGGGAACCGTAACAGTATTTCGATAGCCACCACTGCCCAAAAACGTGCGTTTTCAAATTTCATTGTGTTCTCAAACTTCCTAACGTTTTAGGAAATGGAATAATGCTAAAAAAGACACATGCACAACAATCTGAATGTTTTTGTCACCTGAAACCCCTCTCTGGACTTTCTTAGTTGATTGTGAAGATGAGGAGTTCTAGAAATTCCATCTGGACTAAATTTCAAGCTAGGCAAGAACAGCTGAACCACTTAGCCATGGAAACTGTTTATAACAGTGTCAGCACTGCTGTTCAGCATGGTCACGTTGATCTATGCAACAACAGTGGATCTTTATTTGTTTAGGTTGTTAGTATGCATTCTGCCTTCTCTCCAGCTGTTTGAATCAATGCTTTGGAAGATATTTCAGACTCTTAGCTATAATTAACCACTCTTTTCTGTTCTGGGACTGTGGGTTAACCAAGATTAATCTACCTGTTACTTTTATCAGCCTTCTTCCTCAATCAAAGTAGTTTTATAATCCATGTGAACTATGCGTCTTATCTGGAAATGCTGATCAGCATTAAACTGCTGAATTCATCCCTTTTTCCTAACAAAATAAAAACCTGTTTATTGAACCAGTAATAGTATTCCAGGGGCTTAGTTATCAAAAGATAATCACACTACTGGGATACCAGAGACACTCAGTTGCATATCTTGCCTTGTTACGCCCCATGATAGACATTCTCTGTCACGCTTTTCACAGGGGACAGGAAGTCATAGAGCTTAAGTCACTGAGAAAGGTTCTTTTCTGAGAATCTCTCTCTTTCACCTTTAGGATACGGGATTTTCTGGAAAAAAAATACCTTCTTGATTCATAAAGTTCACAGGCAACCAGAATATGACTCTGCAGCAGTTTTAAGATTATTTTGTTTTAACAGCCTAAAAACTAAGACCCAGGTTCTAGCATTTAGTCTGAGCAGTTCCCCACTGCTGACATAGTCATTCAATTCAGCACAATGTGAGGAAATAATCTGCATGAAGGCAGCACAGTTCTGCCTTCCATGGGCTATATTTATTTAACAGGGGAGTGAGGAGCATTCGCAGGCTTCAGTTCAAAATCTCAACCAAGGTATGTTGCTTCAGGAGATGTTTAAAACACTTCCACGAGCAAGGCAATCTACCAAAGACCAGCACAGAAGGCAAGCAAGGAACACTAAACACTTGAGGGTGCTGAAAGTTTATACCATTTGAAACCTCTCTGAACTTTCTTACCAGATTTTGAAGGTGGGAAGTTCTGTTAAGTTTCACTGGACTGTATTCCAGTTTCACCTTTGAGTCCTTTTACTGAGAGTATATATTTCTACTCCTCAGATCTATGTTTCTGGTGCTACACCACCAACGCATCCTCCAGTGACAGGACAGTAAAGACCACACTTTGTTTAGTCCAGGGTATGCATAGACTCTTAACATCCTTACTAGAGACACCCAAGCAAACTGGTTTTATCTACTTTTCCTTTCCAAAGCAAGGCTCAGTTATGTGGGATCAATTTCAGCATTTCTTCCTAATGCTATGCAGTGTCTAGTTCATGTCTGTCCTAAGTCCTAACACTCTTTCCTGTAATTCTGGTCTCCACTTCTACCAAAATGATCTTGCATGGCTGTAAAATCTTGTGTTGTGGATACTTTATTTAGAAGAACAGGGCCACTGTCCTAAAACTTCTGGAGTCATGTGACTGTATTTAAAAAACAAAACAAAACAAAAAAACAAGTCTCTAGCCCTTGACCCAAAAAATGACCCAAAAAGATTCAAAAGCCCAAGGGCAAAAAAAATATAGAGAGAGCATTTTTTTTTTAATCCTTACATTAATCTTGCAATATGAGGACAAAAATGTGCGCTTAACATATGATTGTCCTGAAATGTAATTGAAGCCCTTATGCACACTTCAACATTGTTTGAGATAAAATAAGCAGCACACACTAATGGAGCATGTTTCCTAAGGACCTAGATGTTCATCATGATCAGTACCAAATACTCAGGACCCATTCCAAAAATGCATGGGATCTTACAGGGATATTTATCTGCTTGCAGCTAGTCACTTGCTTCATACTGTGGTGTAATTGCCTGGAGTAACTAGGAAAATAAAACTAACATTCACATTTTAAAGAAAATGTACAGCATTGAAGAGGCTTTCAGGGTAGGGCATAGCTGCATTACCTGAGCGTTCCCTAGTCTTCCAACCTTAGATGCTATCGCGCTGGGGAAACCTGGTGTGCTAGCTCTAAGGAACAGTACGGAGCGTAGAGTGGAGTGGAGACACCACGGCGAGGCTCTGTAACCAGGTGGGGACTCAATTGTTCTTGTGCACACCGAGACTGATAAGCTGAACTTTTTGCTGCCCTGAGCCAAGGACCTGTCATGTTTTGACAAATGCTGTACCCTAGTGCACTTTTTGCTCATTATAAAATCATTATAATACCAAAACACACCTCCATCCCAAAATCTACCCACCTCCAAGGTGTGACCACCCCTCACTGAGCATGTGCTCTGAATTTCTCGGAGCCTATTACTTTAAATGGAGATGGGAGAACTTTCCACCAATCACAACTAAGATATGCTTGACTAGAGCCACTAGAGCCACTCAAGCTCCACCTAAAAGATAGAACATAATATAAATTGGCCTAAGAGAGAAGGGGATGTTAGGGAAGATACCATCCTGAGGGAATACAACATCCTTAGGACCCTCTGACTCCTAGGACCAGTTGATGAGTTGAGCCTCCCTCTCCCCCCCCCCCCCCATTGGGATGCCTTTGGGTGAGATTTGAACCCAAAGTGGTGATAAATCTTTCTAGAGTCTTTGATCCTTTTAACGCGTTAATTTCTAGGCTGTGCACCTGTAACACCTGTGTATTTCATGCATGCTAGCTTGCTTTTGCAGACAGTCACTATTGCCAGCAATCCAAAGTACCTGTTGCTGTAATAAATCACACTTGATTGCATTGTTACAGCTCTCATTAAGTGTGACTAGGGTAATGGTGGTTATATGTTATTGGTGAATCTGTGACAGTGATAATTCAGTGTTCTGAATCCAACCAGACCCCTAACAGTTAATACATTATTGGTGAATATCTGTGATTTGTGATAGTTCAGTACCCTGAATCCGACCGGGCCCATAATGGTTAATCAGCTACACCCGTTAACGTGACACATATGTTGTAGATTATGACCAGCACCTCACCTCTTAAATCGGACTTAACATAACAAAGAGTAAACTCACTATAGTTTTGCCAGGTAAAAACATTTCCTGCCAATTAAATAATAATTTAATAGGGAAAAAATAATGGACAAAATTCTGAGCTACCATAAACTGGTGCAGCCCTCATGGAATTACCACCAGATGATCTGACCAGTTGTGCAGACTACCTATTACTGTTCTGATACAATGCACTCACAGATCTGTCAGAGATAATATTGTGTATCTGCTGAAGCTCTGCTAATCCATACAGATCCACTAATGCCTCTTGCGGAAAAAATCAAAACATTCCACTCAGAGATGTTTCTGTCTCAAGCAAATTGTTTTAACACCCTGTCATGGAGCCTCTTTGCCATCAGGGCTATCTGTAGGAATAAAAGGATCTTATTACATTTCAAAAATACATTCTTGCTAAAAAAACCTTGTAATACCCAATTCTGTATCCTGTCTTTCCATTTCCTTTTCCATTCATTAAATACATAAAGCACCATCTTATTTCCTACTAGAGCTAAGCTTGAGGAAAGTACAAAATCACACATACTTATGCTCATGGAGTCTGTATTCCTCTCCCATTCCAACACCACTAGATTTAATTAATTTATATCGGAGAAAGACTAGTATCTATCCTGTCCCAAGAAACTTGTATTCTCCTTTAAGAGGTTGGATTTTCCCCTTATAAAGCCACAAAAAATCTACGTTCCCATCTGAATGGCATTGAGTGTCTTCTAGGCATCTATAAACATCCTCTATCTTCTCAATGGCTCCTACTCTCCCACAATGCACTGGCTTCACAAGGCTGTATCATCTCCACTTGGCTTCCTACTTTCTCGCCAGTGTGGGAAAATCTTGCCACAGAAGAAAATAAGGAAAGTGCTCTGTCAGAATTCGCACTTCATCTCTCCCCACTTCCTCTGATGAAAATGGAAGATTGGTATTAAATGTTGGAAAAGCCTTCATTATCAACCATCTTGTCACAAACCTCAACCACAGCAACTCTTGCAAAACTCTGCATTTTCGTATAAACTCACAAAAGAGTTACATGAGGACCTCAGCTTTCATTGAAAAAACAAACTAACTAACTAACTAAAATCTGATCTTCATGGTTCCAAATTCAAGTTCAAAAGTCTCTAAAAATCACAATATTCCCCAAGAGTCTGGGAAACTGAAGGTTAAAAAAAAAAAAAAAAAGTTGCTCACTTCAAAAATCTCAATATTCTTAGGTCAATTTTACATTTGGTGGAGAACAGGCTTACTCATGATGTTTGAAAAACATAGGCTTCATTGTGCTTGTCTTTCCTAGCTGTAGGAACAAATACTGCCTATTCTTTCTTCTAGCAAGTCAACACAACAGCCAACATGTGATCCTTAGATGACTTCCATGGTTACAGAGTGATGCCATATACTATGTCTTGCTTGCGAGACATTAAGGAAGACAGCTTTGTAACATAAGAATGCAGTTACTGAAAAGAGCAGGAGAGAACATTCACCACACTGGTGAAAGAAGTTTTATCTTCTACTCTGTCTAATCCTAAAGGTCAGCCAGAATACTAATTATTCTTGCTTTTGCTATATTGATTAACCAGATCACCAGTTTGCAGTTGTTCATCAAACTACACATTCATATCAAAACAATTCTAACAGAAAAGGCTTTAAACTCACCTCTATTGGCTCTTCTCCTGCTTTGGTCTGACTATCACCCACATCTCCACTCTCATAAGTACTGTTTTTTTCAACCCACAGTTCCGATTTTTCTACAGTCAGACGTAGCTGATCAAGATCAGACTTGATTTGCTTGTAGTTATCAACATCTTGATTAGACACCAGCAACTGAACCTGGAAATACAGTAAATTGTAAAGCTATTATAGCACTAGCACCAGCACTTACACCTGGGAAATTTGCTTGCCAGTTTCCATTTTAAGTCCCTCTTTTCAGATGTTTTTTGCAACCTTCCCTGTGAAACTGAAACATGGCACAAACAGTCTTTTTAGCCTCCCTTCACTGAAAACCTTTAACAGAGCTGTGGTTGCCCAAAGCAGGATAGCTATAACACTCACAGAATTCTCCCTCCTTCTTTAATATGCTGCAAAACATTTTCAGCACAAGTATATGTATACAAGCCCCTGAGCTCTCAGCAGAGTTAGCTCTGACGCTATGGTTATGATCCTCATGGTATTAAAACAACACAATTAGAAATATCTTATCCAATCAGCATTGTACTTCATAAGAAAAGGAAAAAAGAAAAAAGATTATATGACAAGGAATCAGGACATCCAAAGAAAAGTGAGAATGGCCAGCAACTTCAATGATCACCTACATCACCATAATCAAATACTGATAAATATCATACCTTTAACACTGTTAGAGCAGATCAAAAAAACCTGTCTGAATAGCTCACAAACTGATGTTCAAGTTCAGACAGTTTCTCACCATCTGAGTGGATGCCTCTTTATCTCACTTTCATTTTTTGTACTGCTGAAATTATCTGTTCTTTATTTTCATTATTATTTCTAGTTCTTGATTTAGCACGATTTATACATTTCCTTTCTTTCTAATGGTCTTTGTTCTCCCAAGATTATTAATTAAGATAACGTACCAACAAAATAACAACAATCGGTACAATAAATCAATAGGCACTATTAAGAATTCACACTTATTTTAAAGTGTATAGTCACATGGCAGATAGGAACACTGATAGGGAAATTAAAAATCACTTGCAGGCAAATATTAACTATTTTGTAACATTAAGTTTTCATCATCTTCTCTTAGTCCAGTACAATTCATTATTTTGCAGAATTTATGAATGCTTCTCATCCACAAATACTCATATTTCATGTTTTCTGTAGTCTTTTCTGTGTATTTGCCAATCAGCCTTCTCCTTCCTATGTGAAAACATGTAAAGCTTCTCAAACTTACCTCATAATAAAAGCTATTTATGCACCTTAACCAGCAAGGCCTAACTTTAACATCCAGGTGGGAGGCCGTTATAGTACATTGTAAAAAAAAAAAAAAAAAAAAAAACAACACACAAACAAACAAACCATTAAACAAAAGCTTTCCAGGTCTTTATCATTCATCTGTTTTTAAACAAGAGAAACCTCCACATCTTACATAACAATAAGACAACATGCTAGCAAACTCCTGAAATAAGCATCAGATGGTCTTAACAACATATGTTATAGGGTTACGTAACAGAGATGTCTCTGTCATCTAGCCCCATGACATCAGATTTCCCAGTACTAATCCCCTGACACATGGAGTACGCACATGGAACGTTATCAGCCAGAAAGAGTAAAAGCTGAAAACAGGCTTGGCTGTATTACTCGCTTTCTGTTATTTGGGCGTGTCTGTATCATGCACAATGCAAGGACGCCTGAATTAGAACTAGAATTGAAAATATTGCATTTATAACAACAAAGCTTCACACACAGCTTAGGTAGTCCTGAAGACAGGAAAATCTTGTTGCTGACACAGGTAAATGGTTTACCATTTGCATCATGGCAGAACACAAGCTACTATCTCAGTCTCTGAGGGATCACTACAATAAGTCTCACTGTGGGATACGTGTGTCCTAGATGTCACCACCGACATACATTTTCAATAGTGGGTGCACAACTAGAATATACACCAGCACATATATTCAACTCTAACAACAAGAAAATCTCTGCTTAATTGGGACTTAATTGGGAAACGTGGTGGGACCACTCTAATGACTGGAATGCTGCAATGTCTGGCTATAGGCTCTTCAGAAGGGACAGGCAGCACAGAAGGGGTGGTGGTGTGGCTCTCTATATCAGAGAGAGTTTTGATGTTAGGGAACTTGAGGCTGGGAATGATAAGGTTGAATCCCTGTGGGTTAGGATCAGTGGGAAAGCCAACAAGGCAAGCATCCTGGTGGGGGTCTGTTATAGACCACCAAACCAGAACGAGGAGACCGACAGAAGCTGCGAAATCGTCGGCGCTTGTTCTTGTGGGGGACTTCAACTTCCCAGATATATCCCAGAAACACAACACAGCCCAGAGAAAGCAGTCTAGGAGGTTTCTGTTGAGTGGGAAGAGAGCTTCCTGACACAGCTGGTTAGTGAGCCTGCCCTGGGAGGTGCCCTGCTAGACCTTCTCTTCAAAAACAGAGAAGGACTGGTGGGAGATGTGGTGGTGGTCGGGAGCTGTCTTGGGCAGAGTGACCACGAAATGGTAGAGTTCTCCATTCTTGGTAAAGTCAGGAGGGGGATCAGTATAACCACAGTCTTGGACTTCTGTAGGGCTGACTTTGAGCTGTTGGCAGAGTCCCTTATGAGGTGGTTCTGAAGGGCAGAAGAGTCCAGGAAGGCTGGGCACTCTTCAAGAAGGAAATCTTAGTGGCGCAGGAGCGGTCTGTCCCCATGTGCCCAAAGATGAGCCAGCATGGAAGAAGACTGGCCTGGCTGAACACAGAGTTGCGGCTTGAACTTAAGAGAAAAAAGAGGGTTTATAATCTTTGGAAAAGAGGGTGGGCCACTCAGGAGGACTATAAGGATGTTGTGAGGTTGTGCAGGGACTAAATTAGAAAGGCCAAAGCTCATCTGGAGCTCAATCTGGCTACTGCCGTCAAAGACAACAAAAAATGTTTTTATACATACATCAACACAAAAACGAGGACTAAGGAGAATCTCCATCCTTGACTGGATGCGGGGGGAAACTTAGTTACAAAAGATGAGGAAAAGGCTGAGGTGCTTAATGCCTTCTTTGCCTCAGTCTTTAGCGGCAAAACCAGTTGTTCTCTGGATACCCAGTACCCCGAGCTCGTGGAAGGTGATGGGGAGCAGAATGTGGCCCTCATTATCCACCAGGATAATGGCAACCTGCTATAGCACTTGGATATATGCAAGTCAATGGGGCTGGATGGGATCCACCCAAGGGTACTGAGAGAACTGGCAGAGGAGCTGGCCAAGCCGCTTACCATCATTTATCAGTAGTCCTGGCTATCAGAGAAAGTCCCAGTCAACTGGTGGCTAGTAAATGTGACGCCCATCTACAAGAAGGGCTGGAGGGTAGACCCAGGGAACTATAGGCCTGTCAGTTTGACCTCAATGCCAGGGAAACTCATGGAGCAGATTATCTTGAGTGTCATCACGCGGCACTTGCAGGGCAAGCAGGCGATCAGGCCCGGTCAGTATGAAAGGCAGGTCCTGCTTGACGAACCTGATCTCCTTCTATTGATAAAGTGACACGCTGGGTGGATTAGCAAAAGGCTGTGGATGTGGTCTACCTTGGCTTCAGCAAGGCTTTTGACACCGTCTCCCACAGCATTCTCCTCAAGAAACTGGCTGCTCATGGCTTGGACTGGCGCACGCTTCGTTGGGTTAGAAACTGGCTGGATAACCGGGCCCAAAGAGTTGTGGTGAATGGAGTCAAATCCAGTTGGAGGCCAGTCACTAGTGGCATCCCCCAGGGCTCGGTACTGAGGCCAGTCCTGTTTAATATCTTCATCAATGATCTGGATGAGGGGATTGAGTGCACCCTCAGTAAGTTTGCAGATGACTCCAAGTTAGGTGCGTGTGTCGATCTGCTCGAGGGCACGAAGGCTCTGCAGAAGGATCTGGATAGGCTGGACCAATGGGCTGAGGCCAACTGTATGAAGTTCAACAAGGCCAAGTGCCGGGTCCTGCACCTGGGACACAACAACCCCAAGCAGAGCTACAGGCTGGGAGAGGAATGGTTGGAGAGCTGCCTGGCAGAGAAGGACCTGGGAGTACTGGTTGATAGTCAGCTGAATATGAGCCAGCAGTGTGCTCGGGTGGCCAAGAAGGCCAACAGCATCCTGGCTTGTATAAGAAGCAGGGTGGCCAGCAGGGCTAGGGAGGTGATTGTCCCCCTCTACTCGGCTCTGGTGAGGCCGCACCTCGAGTACTGTGTTCAGTTTAGGGCCCCTCACTACAAGAAGGACATGGAGGTGCTTGAGACAGTCCAGAGAAGGGCAAGGAAGCTGGTGAGGGGTCTGGAGAACAAGTCTTATGAGGAGCAGCTGGGATTGTTCAGCCTGGAGAAGAGGAGGCTCAGGGGCGACTTTATTGCTCTTTATAGGTACCTTAAAGGAGGCTGTAGCAAGATGGGGGTTGGTCTATTCTCCCATGTGCCTGACAACAGTGTGAGGGGGAATGGGCTAAAGTTGCACCAGGGGAGGTTTAGGTTGGATATTAGGAAGAACTTCTTTACTGAAAGGGTTGTTAGGCACTGGAATGGGCTGCCCAGGGAAGTGGTTGAGTCACCAGTCCTGGAGGTCTTTAAAAGACATGTAGATGTAGAGCTTAGTGGTATGGTTTAGTGGAGGACTTCTTAGTGTTAGGTCAGAGGTTGGACTCGATGATCTTGAGGTCTCTTCCAACCTAGATGATTCTGTGATTCTGTGATTTTTCTTAAAAGTCCTTTCAGCATTATCAAGCTACAAACAGCAATTCAGGTAAGAAAAGCAGCCTTTGGAAATACTTTCCTCACAAGTCCCCGAAATAATACCATGCCCATCCATACCTGTTTAAATGCTTGCAGAACTTCTGCTCTCTGGCTAAAGTGCTTAAAGAGCAGATGCAGAGCACCTGAGAGCAAAGGAGGGTAGTCGTGCATGATAAGGTGAATGAGGACCCGTAAAAAAGTTCTGCCCCCTTCATCATCAAGCTGAACTGCATTCTTTTCTTTTCTACAACAGAAATAGGGGGAAAAAAAGACCAAATAAAGTAAGTAAAGTAAAAGCTTTTGACATAAATATGCCTGCACACACAATCTTCATTTGACAGAGCTCTTAAAACCAAATCTAATATGCTGTGGGATGTAAATTATTAACATCCCTTTAATGTTTTTTTATAAGGACTTCAATCGTATGGTTGGATGCTGTTTTGGCAATCTTGTAGTAGAATGGACAAAATGGAATTAAAGTAAATATGTATAAAATGTGCCAAATATTGTGATTAAAATCCATATTGCAAAAACATTCGTTTATGTTGCAGATAAATTGTGCCAAGCTCATTCACAGTCCAAACTAACTGAAGGCAACAGCATTTTATCAGAGATTTATTTGGCCCCATCCTTTTCACTCCTTCCCTTTTCAGCTACTATTAAAATTTCATTCAAGAAAAAATAAACTAAAAAATTGTAGGAATTGCCAAAAGCATCTTTTTTCTGGAACCTCTTTTATAATCTGGAGCAACAGAAAGCAGATTTACACTTAACATATCAAAGCAGAAATAATGTTTCCAAGAAAACATTCAGTCTCTCTGTTCATTTTAAAGATGCAGATGCCAGGGGCTATGTGTTGTTTTACATTATGGGAGTTCAGGGAGAGGACTGGAGGCATTGCTCTCACTAGTAAAGACTGAGAACGCATAAGGGACAGAGAGAAAAGATCAGAAATCCCATCTTGCAGATCTTTCTCCCTAGTTCCAGGAAAAACTTTGAAGTCTAAGGCTTTGTCTAAATGGGAATCATTTTTACTGGTATAATTATAAAATTGTACCAGCAAAGTTAAACCAATATATTGATAATGGTAGTAACTCTCCTTTGTGGATATTTTCTGTACTTTTTTTTTGTTGTTGCTGTTGTTCACAGCATAGCTGAAACCACTTCCAAGACTCTGCAAGCATAACTTGTGATCTACAGGCCTCTGGTGGTCCAGAAGATCATGGCAAGCGGGTCTACAGTTGATCTGCAGAGTCACATGAAATAGATCACTGTTGGCATTACATTCTTAGTAATGTCAAGGACAGGGTGCAATGATAACAGATCATTTGATCAATAAGAAATAGTGAGGGTCAACAATACCCTCCAGATCCAAGAAATTTGGGATGACAGTCATAAGCTACATCAGAAAATGGTCTTTCTTTAAAAGCACCCATATGAGACATTGTAGAGAGAAATAAATAGCATGTTTTAGCCCAATACACCTGTACACCATTCCCCAACTACCTTTGGGAACAAGGCAAAACTTTCTACTGTCTTACAACTGTAGATGATCAAGAAGATCATTGCATTCTGTCAATCACTCATATGCACTGGGCCATTTGCTTGTTTGAAATCCAGGTCTCTTCTGGCACATTTCTGTCTACAAGTAGGTTATGTAATAAGTAGCCACCAAAGGAAGAGAAACGGGTATGAAAACACATATAGAATAAAGAGACATTGTCCATGATAATTATCAAGGTGAACAAATAGATGAATATAGAGAAGTAAAACTTCAGAGAATATACCTGCCAGCAAACATGGTTTCAGCCTGAGCTGCAATCTCATCTATGTCAGGAACAATTGCTGGAAAACAATCAAAATAACATTTTATTTTATTTTTTTAACATACTGATCATTGTATAATCTGCACTGTGAAAAGGAACTCTGTCTTTAAAGTGGATATTATAAAGTGAAGGTCTTACTGCATTCCTCAACTAAGTAAAACTCTGTGTATTCAAGGAAAAAACAGAAGGAACAGAACAGTAGGGAAGAAATAGGACAGAGGGCAGGGTTAAACTGTGTTTTACTACTACTGAGGAAGAGCCAAGTTCTAGTGATGGACTAGAGCTACATGGTGCTGTATCACAAATGACATAGAATATAAAACTTCTACATTTTTGTTAGACCAGACAAACCCCATAGAGCAGCAAAATGAGATACATGAACTTCAGAATATTTATCATAAGCCAAATCATTTACCACACCATTATTCTGCTTTAGAATAACTTTAATATACCTTACTACTTAAGACTTCAATGTTCTTTAACCACCCCATTGCTGCACAGCACCTCCAATTAAATTCTCCCCTACCTGTAGCTCATCACACATACAGCTGTCAGTCTTTCAAGCACCTCTGCATGCACAAGAACACTCTCTGAAAAGCCAAGCCATTCCAATGCTACATTCACCTCTGTTAAAGCAGTCCTCATCCATTCACAACCATTTGTCCAAAATGGTTGTCATTTTCCAGTGTTTTGGGGAGAGTACAAATGAGAGAATGAATTGCCGTAATGGGAGAAAGGAATCACATTTCAGTTTGAGGATGACAGACCAGCAAGCATCTTTTTTGTGGAATTCCTTAAGATTTTCATTTTCTCACGAGCTTTTCAAATTCAAGTGACATGTATCTTCTGGTATAGTTGAGTTTACTGCTTGCTAAAGTATCTATAACAACATAATAGTCTACACATAATTATTTTACATTGTAACATTTACCTGAGGGAATTCCTGGTGTGTCAGGTGGAGACGTTGTAGAGCTATCGACATTTTCATTGTTTTCCCCAAACTCTCTCTTATAGATAGACAGCATGTAGGATATTCTATAGTCCAGTCTAACACTGAGAATAAACTACAAGAAGAAATTTAAAAATAAGACTTCTCCTAAGTAATAACACGGGTTAGGGGTTTTTTTTGTTTGCTTTTGTGGTGGAATGTACAGGGATATATGATTATTTTAAATAAATATGTCCACTATGAAATACAAATCCACTACATTTGTTTCAGCTTGCTGTGATTTCTTTTTTTCCTTCCCACCATCCTGGGATGTATTGAACACTTCCCTGTCATCTGCTGAATACTAAGAAGCAGACTTATTTGTCCTGAGGCTCCTGCACGCTGCCTTGTCCATGCTGCCTACGAGCCAGAAAAGTACATCCAAACCCACGTTGAAACAGATTATTTCATATTTCAGCCAGGCTTCTAATAAGCAATAGTGATAAGAAGTGGTGTGGGGTTGAGAGTAAAGATGACATGCTCAAGGATCACACACTCAGATGCCTGACAGATGCTTTCTTTTAATTGTTGGTGTCTTCAGCTGTGAAATCTGAAGCTCACATAGGAAAAAATCTTAAATCAAACCTGTAAGTGCTGCTTTTACATTGGAAAAGGGAGGAAAATAACCTGGCTACAGACATTAGTACCAACTGAAGGACTGAGAGGTACACATCCTACACTTTATCAACTGACTGCCCATCAACTGAGCTTCAGTACCTCCCATGCACATGCTCCTTGCCCGCAGTAAATGTAAGCATACAATGAAGAGGTTTACAATTATTTAACATGTTTCACATGCAGCAGGGAAGAAATCACGCACATTAAGTTACCAAGACTCAGGTGGCAAGTGATGACTAAACAAATGGTGGCAGCCTGTTTCTTTGATCTCTAACTAAAATCATACAACCTCCCAGACCCTGAATATTGTTGTAAGATTTCACTAGGGTAACTAGGACTATGCCATCTAAAAGCAAATAAAATGTCAGTTTAATAAACAACATTTTTTCTTTAAAATTTCTAACAAAAGGGAAAAAAGGCATGTTTATTTAGATTCCACAATCAAGTTACCCTGTCACTGTAGAAGCAAGATTTTTAAAAATACACATTTCTCCAGTCCACATGTAGTCAAGTCTATCAGGCTGTCTGTTTAATTCTGGCTGATAGCAGAATAGAAACTGTTAAGTAAAAATACAATTTTACTTAAAGGAACAAGAGGATATATTGAGAATCCAATTACTATAAACTGAAATATTTCTTAGAATACAATAGTTTTAATCACCATTTTACTAGCTATGCATGACAACACAATAAATCTAAAATATTCTTACTTGCCTTTTAGGGTAATAGTATAATAATGAAAGGTAACATGATTTTAGTTAATCCTTCTTCATCGCATTTTAAATGAAACTGAATTACTCTGCATTACTTGTGAACTAAGGTCGTATATAAGCATATATACCTGGGTTCACCCAACATGACAACTTGCTAATCTGCAGTAATTTGACTACGTAACTAAACCATAACTAACAAACCACCAATAAAGCAACAACACAGGATTACTCTCCAGTCCTGGGAGCTCTCGCACTGAATGTGCTGTGAAAGATGAAAGGCTGAAACAAAATGTGATTCTCTTTCCACTGAGCAAACAGAGAATGCACAGGAAGAGGTTGGTGTCCTGGAATCATTCATCTGTGTATCAACCAGTAGAGCATGACAGCATGGAGAGAAATACCTACAGTCACCAAATCAAATGAAAATGAGAAACAATATACATGAATAGTATTCTTTAGGTGACATCACTTCAGAACACTTCTTTCTCCCCCAAAAGCCTTAAACTAAAGCAGCTCTGAAAGTAACATATGCAGTATTGAGGATAATCTAACAACTGATGGCCTTTCAGATGACAAGTAGTTAAGGTAATCTAAATAATTTATAAGCATTTGGAACAAACTAAATCCTTCAAAAGTGACAAGGGTACTGACAGATGAGCAGAATTTACAGAAAACACTGAAAAATTCCATCAGTGCGTAAGTATTGCAGGAACTGGGATTTGATATGCAGAACGTATGTGTGCCACTTTACTTACTAATAGCACAAAGTGGAAATTCTACCTCAGGAGGCACACTAGTGTCATACAGCTTGTCAGTTCAGCTAGGAGAATAGTCTGTGGGCTGCTAACAGTGGAAATCTGAAAAGGACTTCCAAATTGTGTGGCCTTGCCTGACTTCAGTGGGTCTATGTCCAATTCTGCCCTTCACCAAACTAATGCAAAGGTGGAGTCAATACTAAAGTCAAATAAGCTACCACAGTGTAAAATGAGTGGTAATGAGACTGGAACAGGAATGCTGTCTTTAGAAAACATTAGAGAGGTAGCTTAATGTACAAGTTCTGCCTCTTCACATTTATAGCAATGGAGTTTCTACAGCACCTAGATCCTTCAAGTTAAATGTAACACAGTGAGGACCACAACTGTACCATAATTCACACAGAGAAATTTTCTTCCTCATATCAAAGCGTAATTTACTCAATGAACAGATCAGTAAATAGCAAGAATGTGGGTAACAGAACCTGCCACTAGGTGAATAAATAAATAAGTGCAAAAGAATTGTCATTTAATACTCCATCAATCATTATTACCTGCAAAATCTCAATGATTTTCAATTTGGTGTCCATTACAATCACGTCTTCACTCTCTGAGGTGCTGGCTTGCTTGCTTGGGTGAATGCTTGGCTGTACATCAGGGGCACTGAGGGGAAATATAGATCCTCTGCTCAGTACCATTTGGGTCATCATCTCTCCTACACCATGGATGGTCCTCATAACATTGTTTCCTATGTATTAAACACATACATATATATTTACCATCAGTGAAGCTTTCTTGCAAAGATATATATGACACATGCAACCGTGTTGTCAAATGCCTTAACAGTCTTAATTGGCCTATTGAAAAACAAGTCCTCAATTCCTCATCAAAAATCAGGAGAATGGATTCACTCAAATTACCCAATGGTTTTGTGAAAATTTTCTTCACTGATTTTCCAGGGAATCATTGCTTACAAGGTCAACAGATGGAAAAGATACCTAAAGCTTTCCACAGCTTTGTTAGTATGTTCAAGAAATTGTAAAAAGCAGAGCAAAAGGAATCTCGGTAGTTCACGTAATTCAATCCTTCATCTAAAGGCACATTATTTAAATCTAAGAAAACTTCTGAAAGAGGACTGTTTAACCTGTTTTTAAGAATATTTAAATGATAAATATCTCACCTTTTACAGCATTCCTAAATGAGCTATTCCACTTCTTGACTGTTTATTGTTAGAAAACTTTTTTTTTTTACAGAGAACATTTACTGTTATTTCGTTTATATCTTCCACTGCTGTAATTTATGACCTTGCTTTGCACACACATAGGAGGAGTTAATTTTTCATGTCTACTCTGATTGATATCTTCCCCTTAATGATTGATCATAGAAAAAAGGTTCATGGTAAAGATGCTTTTGGCACTGCAAAAGCTCAAGTTTCATATATGTCACGCTAACAGAGAGTAGAGATTTGAGGCTGTGAAAGACTGATTAATCTCTGTACATGGTCCAGATGACAGTCCACAATCCAAAGACAACTAAAAAAACTGGCAGGAGAAAGACTGATGCATCTTCACAGGGTTGCTGGCCTTCTACTGTATGTGAATGAGTAACAAATAGGGCAGAAGCATCTCAGCAAAGTCAGGAGCCGATGCTGGGTGTATGTACACATGTATCTCTACATAACAAGCTGAATAGGAAACATTCCTATGCATGCTTAGGCTTGCTGAAGCTCATGATAAATATGATTAATCCCATTACACACACTGACCACCTGGACAGTTTGTAACTCCATATACATTGGCATTTATATGTGTGCTTTATGTCTCTGTACTTACATGTGTGAGGTTGGATTCTGAGGTTTTGGATGTCGGTTTGTTTGTTTGTTTTAATAATTGAATAACAGAAATGATAAATAATTATTTGGCTCACAGAACAGTCATTCCCCTCAACTTCACAAAATCACAGAATCATCTAGGTTGGAAGAGACCTCCAAGATCACCTAGTCCAACCTCTGACCTAACACTAACAAGTTCTCCACTAAACCATACCACTAAGCTCTACATCTAAACATCTTTTAAAGACCTCCAGGGACGGTGACTCAACCACTTCCCTGGGCAGCCCATTCCAGTGCCTAACAACCCTTTCAGTAAAGAAGTTCTTCCTAATATCCAACCTAAACCTCCCCTGGTGCAACTTTAGCCCATTCCCCCTCACACTGTTGCCAGGTACATGGGAGAATAGACCAACCCCCATCTCGCTACAGCCTCCTTTAAGGTACCTATAAAGAGCAATAAAGTCGCCCCTGAGCCTCCTCTTCTCCAGGCTGAACAATCCCAGCTGCTCCTCATAAGACTTGTTCTCCAGACCCCTCACCAGCTTCCTTGCCCTTCTCTGGACTGTCTCAAGCACCTCCATGTCCCAACTTACATGAACTCATTTAGGAGAAGAGAGAGTTTAGAGTCTTTCCCCATTCACTCCCACTTATGTAACCATACCCTTCAAAAAAGTCCCAAGAGATGGTTCGGTACAGAAGGTTGTCCTGAAAGTTAAACTATTTTCTGTAATGACAGTACCCTTTGTAAGCTATACATAGAAAAAAAATTACACTCATTTGGAAAAAACCTTTAGTTTAGTCTAGTTGCAGTGGTACCTATCGATGATGCCAGTTCAGCAAACTCAAAAAAGAGATACCATTTATTCCTATAGGTTATACTGGTCTTTCCCTATAGTGAATTTCAATAGGAAAAGCATCCCAAGGAATCAATGATTATCTTCTTGCAAAGGCAGGGAGAAGTATGAATGAGAATATCATGTTACATACCTACATGAATTAGTTTTCTTTCTTGCAAAGCACAGATCTGAACGAATGGAGAAAAGGAAGCAAATGATAGCACTTCTTTGCAGGAACAGTGCCAAGACCTAGACTACACTAAAAGCAAACAGAGAATGGAGGAGATGTAGCTTTGTTGAGGTAAACCTGAATTGTTCTTGTATGTCTTTTGTACATTTTAATCAACATGCAGATGCCAAGTTTTACTCACATTGCAGAAATGCTCTTCCTAGATAATCTGCTGTAAAAAGCCAAAGCTATATTTTATTTTATTAGCAATATCCTCCTCTTATGCTCTTCTTTCTTCAAGCCGCAGAGCTCAAGTACTGCATGCAGCAAAGAGGATGCCTTTAACCCTGACTTTAAAAGGAAACATACAGAGAATTTGCTTTCTCAAAGTAAATGAGGCAGATTAGTGTCATGTTTGAGGTCCCATTCAGCATCCAGTCTGGTGTGCAATCAGTGTGAATTGGTCTTTTGAAAAAAATACCTGAAGTCCCTACAAAGGGAAAAGATGTATTTCTGGCTTTGAATGATGTTAGGAAACAAAAGTTACAAGTCAAACTAAGGGCTAAATCCTCACATTAGGTAAGCACAGAAAGTTCTTCTAACTGCTCACAACAGCATAAAGCAAATATAGGTATTGACACTGATTCTTCCACAAGTCCTGCTTAAGTCCAGTCCCAAGACCCAGTCATAACATTTACTCATTCTCACTTTGGTCCATGACTCCCTCTCTCTATAGGGTAGGGAATAATCACTGCTCTCTGTTCAATATCTTAAGTAAGCTTAAGCTCATGTTCTTGAAGAAAGCAAGCTGGGATTTGCCTGGAACATACATCCTGCATATTTGACAGCCATCACTGGGGTGCTGAACAGGCACCAGAGGAGATAGGAAACATTGTGATGGGATTCAGCTCCCTCTGTGACCAAGAAATTAGTCTCCCTGTATTTCAGGACCACTTCCATAAATGAGGAGAATACTCTCTCTCCATCTTTAAAATGGATACTGAGAGGCCTGATAGAATGAAGACTGGGATGTACTCAGCTAATGGGACTATGAAGCCTATTAAAGCATTCAGGAAATAAAAAGAAATGAGATGACTGCTGCCTTTTCCCTGTATCAGCAGAACATCAATGGTAAAAGATGGTACAAACCAGTGAGTGGTAGCTGTGAAGGAGCTTTATAAGAGAATCTGTAACAAGGATAAAACCTCTGTCCACCGCACCCCATGACTATTGACCTCCAGTGACTCATCTAAACAGCTAAAGGCAGAAAAGCACAGGAGGGTTAAGGTGGTACTTACTGCCATTTCAAATTGTATTTCATTAATGCATAGGAAAGGATTTTAGTGAGAGAAAAGTCTACTTAATCCAGTTTAATATCCACAGTTGAAGTGAGCAGTGACACCATAGCGCTTTATTTCTGTCAATATCAGTGAAACAAGGCATTATGGGTAAATCCACCTTGGAAAAATTTCTAGCAACTATATGATACTGACAATTATTATTTTTAATTAACTGGCTTGGGAAGAATATTCCCAGGCTGCAAATAATATGGCAACTGGAACGATTTATCATAATTTTCAAGAAATTCATCAACTATGTTTTGTAGTGTTCTGATGAAATGTAGCCATCTCTTAAAGTACACAGCAGTCAACCAGCACATTTGCACATGGAAATGAGGCAGCTGACTATATCTCCACAATGGGAGGAATTGCTCTCTTCTTTGAAAGAAGCCATGAGGATCATTCATGTGCATAAAGAGTGGGTAACAGCTTCTCTTCCAAAAGTTCCCCCAGTAGATCAACATTCATGTCACTCAGTGCATCTGTCCTGCCTTGGAAGTCTAGATCACATCACACATGGATTTAAATCCGTCACTCACAAACATCAGGGGCCAGCAGCACTCTCACTAGAGACTTGTTCCTTCTTGACATACTTTTGTGTTCTCTTGGCTTTAATACAGTTATCTCAGCAGGAAAGGGTATGAGTCTCTAGGGTAAGACATACAGAAAGGTTATTGTGGCTTAACAAGTTACTGACTGCATGTCAGATAAACCTGCAACAACGCAATACAAAATATGTTGGTCAACAAAAGAGATTTAAGTTCTCGGTATGTAAGACTAAAACACAGAGCTCTGATCTCAGTTCCAGCTCCAGAGTGCTTCCTGCATACCAATGTCCTAAGAAAAAATAACTTACCGCCTCAGCTAGTTAACCAAGATAAAATGAACACAGAGCAAAATAGTTGTGAACCCTGATTACTTTTGTGTATACTTTATGCTAGAGATGAAATGAGAAGTCTGAACTGTGCCTTTATATCATGTTGCCACCCTTATCTTGCTGACGTCCCTTGTTTGTTGACTTCTGTAAGGTCAAGGTCACACTTGTAATTACACTTCTGTAATGTAAGGTCACACTTATACATGCCTGAAAAGAGGGAGAGAATAGACACTGCACTGTGGGAATGAGCTAGTTTGGACAGCCAACAACTAATCTCATCAGCAAACCACTGCAAAAGTGCTCAGAGCTGTGACTTCGACCAACAGAGGAAAAGAGCTCAGTGGAATTCCCACGAATCTTCTCTTTTGCAATTTTCCTTCCCTCTCCCCAATTCTTCCTCTCTGCTCTTTCCCCTACCAAGACAAGTTAGTTATCAAGAACCTTCCATAAGCAGTAGAACCAATTAGAAATGCCTGAATGTAGTCTCACAAGGTTTGCCAATCAAAGACTGAAATTACTGTACACACAAGTGGTAATTTGAAGGACCTACAGACTGACAGACACTGAAATAAGAGGAAAGAAGAGAATGCTTGTCATGTTCTGAAAAGACAACCATGCATCTCCGTTTCATTACTTTTTATTACAGTGATCACAACTTCCTAATGAATATCAGTTTCTGTCATAAAACTGTAGCACATAATCTCATACAATTTGGCACGATTGACAACACAGCGGCCTCTCAGAGAAAAAAAGACTTTTCAGAGGAGTCAATTATGGGGAAAAAAAATAACAACCACCCAAGTAATCGAAATAGTGGATAATTTGACACTTCATTTTCTACATAAATATACTTTCTTGAGAAGTAATTTACTGTTTGCAAAAATTCTAAAAGCAAAATATAAAAGTAAACAACAATCTGCTATGGAATACAGCATGGATGGTAAGTGACAAAATACCATATTTAGAAAGGAAAACAACTGCCAAAGACAGGTAGCAATTAATACCTTTTCTTAAAACTGCTCCTAGCCAATTGCTACGCAGCATCCTCAATTTGTTCTTAGTGGACAGGTATGTACAGCATATAAGGTATTTCACAAACAGTACAGAGAACCATGCAGTAGCTGAATGTGTATAAACAATGGACTGCCTAAAAGGCTGGCAAATAATCTTACTGTGAGTAGCCTCCTACTTCACAGATATCCCCAAGACACCAGTGACTTGCAGCCTTGCTTATTTAAAAATTAACTATATGCATCTGACCTGGTCTCTACATGTCACACAGGGACAGTTTGCTCTTACTAACACTGCTCAGTCTTCCTCAGTATAGATAAGAGGAAAGATAGATTTCCTATAATTCAATTTGGAAAACTGTTCAGCCATTTTCTGCTCAGCTTTCCACAGTGCTCATCTTCCTGCTCAGAAATGTGAAACATTTCTGTGTTTTCAGAACTATTCTAACACCCAACAGCTCTCATTAGGGAGTGGAGAAGCTAGATGCTTAATGCTTCTAGAAACGAGATAACTAAGTAAGAGCTTGACATACCATAGGTTCTTCAAATAGGAGACAACATATAATGGGTTTTTCAGAAAATCTGGTACTTAATGACCAGGTAATGATAAATTTACATGTGTCCAATGCTCCAAAAACTCTTCCGTTAACCCGCCCAACACATTGTCCAATCTTGCATATATACATAGGGGCAGAAAAAGGAGACAAACCATATGTTTTGCAAAAATGGGGCCTTTTTCTCTTTATCTCTGCAATTATGAAGTCATAAAAACAACTCTCCGGTCTCATCAAACCTGAGCATCATTTGAGTAAGACCAGATGAATGATCAAATGCTTCAACTTCTTCCAAATACCTCCTAGAAAACACTTCAGTTCCCATGTAGGACGACACAAACCAGAGAGCATGTGCTAATACAAAAACCATTAACTCCTGAAACAAATGCAGAGGCGGAAGGACTGCAGTGAATAACAAACTGCCTATGACCCCCACATATTTTCCCATAGCTCTTTGAAACTACTTCTCTTCTGAACTCTGGGATTATCCATTTCTAGAACAAAGCATTCCCACAGGCTGTATTAGCTCTTAATAGCAAAGAAATCAAGAGAGACAGTAGACCCTGAAAGCCATTTTTCCTTAACAAACTGAGCAGATGGCCAGCCTCAGTTCCTCCTGCCTTCCCTATCATTCACAAAGGAAGCCTTGGGCTAATGTTCAGCTGTGGCTTGAATCCCTAGATACAAAGCAACATCAGTTGCATCTGTATGATGCACTGGCAGCTACACAAACTACTTTATTAGAGGTTTTACTGGTTTACTTCCATGAAGTGTAAGCCTCCTCCCACTTGCCAAAATATTCTACAGGACTGCAAGAATCTTAAGCAACCTTCTCACATCCCTCCCAAGCACCTCAGCTGGTGGGAAAGGAGCCCTACCTCCCCCAGTCTTGATCAAGGAAAGTTGCTCCTAGGTTCTAAGGAAAATCTAGACAGGAAACACAGCTGAGCTATATTTAAGGTAATTTAAAAGTTAGGATCTCTGCATCAGCTGTTATCCACCACCATCATTCCCCAATAAAAAATAAAATAAAATAAAATAAAATAAAATAAAATTAAAATAAAATAAAATAAAATAAAATAAAATAAAATAAAATAAAATAAAATAAAATAAAATAAAATAAAATAAAATAAAATAAAATAAAATAAAATAAAATAAAATAAAATAAAATAAACTTTTCTCCCTCGCAGGATACTAGTCATTCAGAGGCCAAGCCTTGTATAGCAATATAAAAGAATCTGGCCTTCCCCCTAGTCAGTCTCCTGTGCCTTCAACACTGCTAGGGGAAAGAGAGGAAAAACAATAGCATCAGAAGGGCACACTCAGAACCCCTCAGTACCTACAGCCTGAGGCCCGTTAGCACCTACCAACACCCAGAAATGCCACTGCTGGACTGACCATACCTATTGCTCTTTCCTCACAGATATCAATATACTTATCTCCCCTTCCTACCAGGCCCACTGCTTTCACCACAGCATTTCAGGCCTCCTTCCCCATATGCAACCCCATGAAGTCCCAAATCTTTCTTAGTGCTCCTCAGCCACTCTCATTTTTCCCCTTTAAGTTAACTTTTACCAGCTGTAGCCCCTGATGTGTCAAAACTGAAGTTTTCCAGTGCTCTGATGAAGCTTTAGACCAGCTTCCAAGCTCACTGCTACAGTAGGAGACAAATGACAGGCTGAAAGTCCAAGACTTTTACCATCATCAAAATCAGCTCTCAGAAAAGCTGACCTTGTATCAAGCTATGCCTCAGCACTGGCATGTTCAAGCGGGTTTTAAGACTGTACTTGCAACAGCAAGTCACTTTCCAAATGACTGCTGACATGAGTCCTGACTCCAAATGGCCTTGACTCTGTGGATTTCAATGAGACCTACACTATTCCTCCAACATAACCTTTTAAAAAGCTTCAGTGCCATCTTAAAGCATGCAACATTGCCAGTCTTTGGGGATCCTCTGGCAGAGGACCATATTGCAGCACCGCCTAGTTACCAAGGGCTAAATTAAACATCCAGTGGCAGCTTTACCTCTGCAGTTCTTTGCTTTTGTTGATTTGGCTTCATGCAATTTAATTTTTCCATGTGAAAAGTTATAGCCATTTTTAAGACATATAATAACAACACTTCATTACCTAAAGGAACGTATTTTATTTCAAACCCTTCAGAGCTATATATTATTTGCCAGAGGCATTACGCCTTATAGCTCTGTTTGCAAAAGAGGTATTAATTTTTACAGGTTTTGTACAGAACTTGCTCATAAAGACTGCTGAACCTACCGTAAACAGGCCAAGAATAACACTTTATTTCTTCATTACGCTGTTTTTCATTGCTCAACAACTAGCTGACCTCAGGTGAGTCTCACAGAAAACCTAATGCATTACATTAAGGGCAAAAGGTGAGGCCACTTCTGCAGTTTATACAGCCCTCAGAACTAATGAGGAAAAAAAAAAAAAAAGAAAAAAAAGTAACAGTATGCAATGCACATACATTTGCTATCCACACCCAAATGAATCTGGCCATCCCAACCTCCAGTTAACTACAGCATATCCACAAGCTCTCCCTTTTTGCATGCAAACTCACCACCACCTAGCCATGGTGAAACTCTAAACCTCACCTTCTCCTGACATTCTTCTGATGTTGGCTATTCCCAAAACCACAAAGCAGTGTCAAAAATACAGCTTTCTTGCCACAAACAGTACACGAAGGAAAGACGGGGAAAAAAAAACAACATATATCAGCACAGTGGCTTTGATAGTAAAAAGCATCATGGGAATCAAGCCTACTAGTTGAGTTAAATCTATGAAGCAGGTATTGATTCCTAGAAGAGCAATCGTCTCTAGAATCACATTAATGCACAGGTCTCATGATGAGGAAAGAAATAAAGAGAAAAGAGAAATGATCCGTGCCATAGAATTAAACTCTCAGACTGACTTCCCCTTTGGTCTGATAATACCCTGCACTGAATGGCAGTTGTTTCACTGCAGACATCTGTGACTAACACAGCTAGCTTTCCTAAGGGTTAAAACTTATTTCTTATCTAGCCCTCCCCCCCTTTTTTTTTAATTGTTGGCATAAATTATTGCTCTAGTTTGCCAGCCAGTCACTGCCTCGTTAGCTCTGCTAATCAAAGTATGCCTAAAGAAGGTATTTTAAATTCTTAACTAGTGAAAAGAGCAGCTAACAGACACAGATGCAAGGCTGAGAAACAATATATTATTTTCTAAGATATCTGGATGATATCTGGTCCTTCTTGGTACAGAAGGCTCACAGACACATAAGAAATGGCAGGTCCAACCTTGTTCTCAAACACTGTTCTTTCCAGTAGTATTCTCACTACTTTTGAAAACCAGTAAAACAGTGCTTTTAAGCACTATGCACTCTACTTGCAGCCTAGAGACTAAGCAGACTAACCAGATGAACCAAAATGGCAGAAGACTAGACAGTAGTTCCCTGACACATTGATATGCAAGCACTCCTTTGCAGAGAGATGGTAGCTCAAGTCTTCAGGAGAGAGCCATTTTTGCCAGGGTCAAATTCTTTACATCACAACAAAGAAACAAAGCTTGCAGCATGACATAGGGGTCAGGCTTCACCTGATACATTTTAAAGAAGTGTTTCAAGATCTTGGGACATCTATGGACACACATTTACCCTTTACTCCCTTTAGACTATAGGAGAGATGTGCCACCAAATTAAAGATCTAAACACAGTGTGAAGGAGCAGAGATGTTTGGTTACTGGCTTGAACAGGTAAAATGAGGCATCTGTTGAGCCAGTCACAAAAAACATACTTCATGTGACAAGAGCAATTGGAACATATTATACGTAGGTTTTAGACCTATTTGTCAGACAGACTGAGCATACACTTCCTCTGTGGAAGAAAAGGGAACTGGAAGATCCTTACTGCTGATGGAAAATTCTAGCTATTTGTGAGGAGCTCCTACTCTGCAGATAACCCAAGTTTATCCCACTGACAGCTTTTTAAAGTTGGTGCCCAGCATTGGGAATTGCATCTCAAGACATAATGCAACTTAAATTCATAAATGTATTCTTTGCGTGTTGTTATTATCATTTACAAATAATGCTAACTAAATAAAGCTGAGCTGCATGGCAAACATGTAGCTTGCCTGTTAATGCTACCATGTGAGGTCTTTCAGACCTGACATGCTGTGGCTATGTGGTTTGATTAAAATCAGCTATTCGAAAGATCAATCGCTTAGAGAGAAAGATGTGCATTTTAATTCAGAGAGAATAAATAACCAGTATTGGACAAGGCAGATTGGCTCCTGACTTTAGAATGATACAGCAGGGTGCATTTATTAGAAAAGCAACTACTTTAACTTTTAATTAAAACTGTAAGAGATTATAATGTTCTTGAAAGGTACCAGAAAGACAGCACTATTAAGTCCTCACTTAAACAAAAAATACCTCTTCAGGATACAGGTAGCATATTTTGTAAACCCCAGATTTTTCAAAATCTTAAAGGAAAAAAAAAAAAAAGGTTCCAATAATGAAAAAAATATATATTTAAAGTTACAATACTCTGATTGAAAACTGAAGCTGGCTGCAACATTTCCAAGTCAATTTATTTTTAGGATACAAGCTAGGTAAGAAGCATTCCAAAAACACACTTCTTTTCTTTTTCCAGTATCCTATCTCACAAATGTTTCTAGTCAATTTTCCCCTGTCTGTCCTCATCAAATAAGGTCACACCTGAAAACCACATGACCACATGCACACTGATTTAATTCTGGGTAAGGTAGCTGATGGTTAAAATCATTATTTTTAAAGGCAGCAAGTTAAAATATAAAAAATAATGTAAAGGATCTTTTCATTATCTTTGCAGAACCAACATAGAGAAACTTGCACACAACACCAAGGACTACCTCAGCCATCAATATGACTCAAAATTTAAGAGGATAAAAAAAATTAACCTTTTTCCTCAAGATATCCAAACCTTCGTGCAACTTCCACTAAACTTAGTAACACATCCCATTTTTCAGATTTGCTTTAACAGTTGAACACTTGTATATACTTCCTTACATAGTAAGTAGTTTTACTATAATAAGTGAGTCTGTTTAAGGACTAAGTATTAAGTAAGGAAGAAAACTTCAGATTGCTGGTTGTGAATTTGGCTGTTTCAATTTTGGGATGTACAGCTCTAAGATACTTCCCACAGACAAGTCCAGCCTCATCCTTCCCCTTCACCCTTAAGAGATTTTTATCCATTCTTAAAATCTTGACCATAGATTTCATGATGTCGAACAGTGGCAAAACAGGAAAGAGACAAGCTCACCAGTTTGATACAACTCCACATTGTGGGAATTGGACACAGGAAGCTTTTGCTGTTATTGGCCTGGAACAAATTGATGTCAGTAATGGAAAGCGAGGACATACTGTCTGTCCTCAAATACACAGCACTGAGTACCACTCAGAAATAAATATTTTTTAATAAAACTAGAATGCAAGACCCATCATGCAAAATAAACAGGTCCTACCCAAAGTTCTTAACTTCTGTAGACCTTGGATCTACTAGAGCTGCAGAATAGTAGTAAAATGACTTTTCTATTTGGTCATTCCTCTTTGCTGGTCATTTGTCCTAGAACCTGCATTTCTGAACAGGCATAATTATTCTTGAAATACTGCTGCTAAGTATCCATTTAATATCAAACTATGTAATTTTACAGTAAGATAGTGATGAAAATTAAAATATACAGAGCCCAAGCTGGTATTCTGTAGCATTTTCCTACATTAAAGTCACAGGATCAGGTTCCTAGCATTTGGTAAAATTTAAGCATATTTATTTATACCATTAATTCATCAGTCTCGGAACAGATATGATCTCACCTAATTTTTACTTATTTAAATAAGATCAACATAATGAATTTTGCAAGTTATAGAAGCTAACTTTCTTTAAGAAAGAAGCCACATCAACCTGCACAACATTAGAGGAGTTGGGGGGAAGCTTACCTACAATAAATATTCTGTGTTATTCTTCAAAGGTAATACCAGTATTAATGTCTGAAGTATTGGACCTGCCAGAGAGGATGCTGTGGAGTGAGATCCTTGCCACAGTCTGAAGAGATATGGGGAATCTGACCTCTTCTAAAGACAGGAAGACATCACCTCTGCCCCTACCTCACTGGAGGGAGGAGTTCCACAACCCTGAATGAGGACAGGAAACAATCCATCTTATTTCTCTGTACATTGTGGAAATTATGAATAAGAAAACACTTCCTGAAAAAACAGCAGAGCATCCTGATTTAAGAAAATGGCAACACATATTTCAAAAACCAGGCTAGGCTGCTTTCCCTTGTAACTCTTTACTTAATAACGTAAGACATGAGTATTATAAGGAAAAACGGATAACAAAAAAGGCAAGACAGGTAACTCATGAAAAAAAAAAAAAACTGACACATTCTCAATGACTCAGTATTACAAGATCGAGAATATCTGTAAGAGGGGAAGGGGAACTTTTGGAGTAAGTACAATCTTTTAAGTATTATAAGACTGAAAAACAATGTATAACTGCATCTTAAGCCTGACAAGCAATTCTTACAGTCAGAGTGAGGGATGGTCTAGATCAAATTCATGAATCCAAATTCCCTCTTAGCCTGTTCATTTCTCAGGCTTCATAGTAGATCCTGGACCAGGTGGATCCAGAATCCATAGGACCTAATTGACATGAATAGATTTGGGTCAACCTTTTTGGCTAGGAGTGACTGCACAAGATGCAAAGAACTGCAAAATCAAATCCATGGTCTCTCCTCCTATTAGGGCTCCTGTTCCAGCAGCCCTAATACAGCAAAGTATTAATTAAACTGAGATTCAAGCCGAGTCTTAAGCCAGGACTCACTCAGCCTCAGCACCATTTACAATCCGACACATGCTGACACACAGAAGTTCCAGCCCACTCTAACACCACCACCACTCCAAGACAGAAAACACAAACACTTTCTCCATCTTACTGTGGGTTCAAGAACATGTTCATGAAGTCTGAAAAGACCAGACACAGAAGCAGTCAACCACACTATGGCACAAGTCAGCAAATCTAGCAAGCTCAACTCTTCTTGATTCAGTGTGGACAAATTGCAGCAGTGCTACAGCTAAGTCATACCTAGTGATGCAGAGAAAACACAAGCAGGTTAAAGGCCATGTGTTTTGAGCTCCTTTCAAACCTTCTCATTTCCTTGTAGCAAAGACAAATATGTAAGTGGACGACAACTACCAGTCTGGCTTTAAAGCGCTACTAAACAGAAGTCCAATGACTATCCTCAGTCAGATTAATTTTTTTCAGTTCCCACCTAGTTACTGAGACTCATTCATATTCAGCTTACAAATACAATAAGGACTGAAAATCTCTGTATGTTTTAAATGTGCACAGCACGTGAGTACTTAAAAAAAGGGGGAAGGGGGGATTATATATATGGGAAGAGTGGAGCCAAATATTCAGCTTGTGCAGACTCTTACATGCCCTAGAACTACAGAAACTTATGCCAACCAAAGTCCTGACCCTAAGATCTGATTCATTCCTCACAAACGGGCTGCCACACAAAACAAAGTTAGGTGGAAGTTATAAATGATTGTTATTTCAAACATAGCATTTGTCGCCAAAATGTCAGGAACTACAGTACCTGCTGATTTCTTGAGCTCTTTCTCTTGATCTGCCACCACTAAAGTTTACACTGGTTGGTTTTTGTGCATCTTCTCTTAATTAAAAGCACTAACCTGTTTTGCTTGAGTAATATTTTTTTCGGACATAAAATATACTCTTCAGGCATGAAATTCTGTGAGCTGGGTGCTCAAAAATACTTATTAGGTGTTATGAAATTGCTTCTAAATTTTGCATCCTTTTGACATAGGCATCTTCATAGCCTAATGCTGTCCATGTGTGAGTAAGTATGTACTTCCAGAGTAAGAATGGTAAAATGTTTGGGAATAGCCATCAGACATTTAGAATTATTCTGAGTAACAACTGCAAAGTGGACTTGCATGACTCACGTTTTATGAACTGCCAAAGAGAAAACAAGAAGGAGGCTGAAGACAAGATATGACCATCTAAAGATGGAGATCCTATTATTTTTATCAAAAACTGTAGAAGGTATTTCAACATAAGAACATTTGCATCTCTGCAGCAAAATTTCAATGACATTTTTAAGCCTGGACAGCAAAGCCACTTTTAAGACATAGTACAAAAGGCAACGGGACATACAACATTGTCCTTGGATTGTCAAACAGGCACTCTGGTCTGGTTAAAAAACTGACAAACTTATGGAGAAGATGGCCTCATCTGAAACTTTCATCATCTGGTCCTCTGCAGTACTTGAACCAGTAATATCATGTTCTCTCCTTAAGTGAAGTGTTGAGGAGACTGATAAATACTTGTGCTATACATGAGACATCAACATTGTCGTCCACATGCAAATGTATCTCTGCATTTGTTTGGGATGGGCAACTCAACATACATTGAAGCTTGGATGCAGACTTGAAAGTTTAATTCTAAGTAAGTGATGGAGCAGCAGCGTCAACATAGTAACCACAAGTCATGAAGTCTGCAGCTCTGTTCAAAAAGGTTCCTTTTTAACTAACCATCTTAATGTATCCTGCAATACATTCAAGAGTTTATGTGTGAACAAGACATTCCATAAATTATTCCAACCTAAATATTGATTTACATTTTGGAATACAATTCTTTGCTGCTTCTCTTACCTCCATCCTGAAACTTGCTCAACCTTTCAAAGTATGACGACATAGGAACTTGAACAATATCTAGAATTGCCAGCAGTGTCCGAGTCAGTCTAAGAAGTTCACTAAAACTATAAAAGCCAAAGTAGATGAGGTTTCGAGCCAGATGTACCACCTGTGACAAAAACAAATTAAAAAATAAGGAAACGTTATCTTCTGTAGTATTCAGCTGTGCAATACAGTCGCATTTTCTACAGCAGCTTGCACAGAGATCCATAGCTGGAGTGCATTCACATTAGTACAAATCTTTCCAATGATTTAAATGGGCTTTGGATCAAGGCCATTGACATCAAATGTTTTTCAGAGTTCAGTCAAGTTGAAGGAGGAAGAATGAAAACAACATGAGGCTTCGGACAGACTGAAAAGGTCCAATTGCATCTGGAAAGGTATGTAAGATCAAGAAGAAAAATACCAATAAAAATAAAAATATTTATTTTAAAATATATATTTATAAATATTTATATATATAAATAAATATTTCATACATATTTATAAATATTAATATATTTAAATATATATTTATAAAATATTTAAATAAAAATATTTAAAGAGACAGCAGTTACAGAGAAGATGGAAGTCATAAGAACAGCAGATGTCTGTCGAAAGTTGAAATGGAGGTGATTTCAGATGACCAGAGGCAGAAGCAACAAAGCTTGGGAGGTAGATTGGAGGAAGAACTGTAAAAGCTGTAAGCATCTCCCCTTTATTCAATTTTATTTGAACCCATGTGAATTAGGCCTGTCTGAAGTTTCTGTAAGGAATTTCAAACAATATTTGAAACACAGGATTAGATTATTCCAAATATTTCCTTCAGTGTCCTATCCTACACAGAGAACAGTACCTTCTTACACTGAAGAGTCTCTGCATTAGCAACCACTGTGTACAGAAAGAGTGTACCACCATTTATCCCCACACACACCCCTTCCTCTGCCACTGAAATGCAACAATCTTGGAAGAAACAATACAGCTGTTTGACGGAAGATATACTATTTTCTGCAGCAAGTCATCAACAAGAACACTTGAAATAGAAACTAGGGCCTTATTGGGACCATTATTCTGCAAGTACCTTTATTTTGAAAGAGACAGCATTCATCTAGCTGAAATGAGAAATACAGTAAGTTAGGAAGCAGATAGCTGAGAAGTACCTCAAATGTAAGTTTATTTTTCTCTTTGTCTCCAAAAGGAAAGGGCTGATTTACAACTTCTTTCAAGTACTCTTCTACAAATTCCATAGTTAGTGCAAATTTCCTCTTCATTTCATTTCTTGAAGAATCTGTGAAAGAATCATACCTACAATGCAAGGCACAGAAGGAAGGAAAATTAAACACCCCTAATATAAAGATCAGCTGCCACTGAAGAATAACCGAACCAATCATGATGCTTTAAAATCTGTCAGTTCTCTGTAAATCACTGACAGTACTCTGTAAGGAGAAGGGATAGACATCAGTTAATTCTACATAGATATGCACAGATGGCAGACAGAGGACGCACAAACCTTCCCTCCAACAGTACCACAAAGTATTGCAATGAGCAGGAATAACAGAGACAGAAAAATACGATGGTTCTGACAGCACTCATAAACGTGCTCATCAGCCAGAGAACAGAAGAGAACAGAACAGTTGAAACAGACTTTTCAACAATCATCGAGACCAATTGCCTGACCACTTCAGGGGTAACCAAAAGTTAAAACATATTGAGGGCATTATCCAAATGCTTATTGAACACTGACAGGCATGGGACATCAACCACCTCTCTAGGAAACTTGTTCCAATGTTTGATCAGCCTCTCAGAAAACAATTTTTTCCTAATGTCCAGTGCGAACCTCCCCTGGTGCAGCTTTGGGCCATTCCCATGTGTCCTGTCATCAGCTACCAGGAAGAAGAGACTAGCATCTCCCACTTCACCCACGTCCCCTGCACAGAAAGTTGAATAGAGCAACAAGGTCACCCCTTCTTTTCTCCATTATTATCTCAACCATAAAGACAGCAGATCAAGAAAGCAACTTGGGACAATCAATTTCTACCACCAATTAGGACTGTGTTGTCTTATGTGTCAAAGTAGTCCATCATCCCACTAACAGAAGCAATACTGGCTGCTGGACTGCTACACTTCTTCCTCTTTGTCTCTTCTGCCAGATACCTCCATTTCTGGGTCTAGCCCAACGGCATTGCTCCATCAGATTACTTAAGCCAGAAAGGGTTTCCACTGAAGTCCATGAGCCTTCTTCCATACTTAAATTTAACACATGCTTAAGTACTTTGCTGGACGGAGGCCAAAGCCTCTGTGAACTGTTTCTGGGGCAATAGCTACACCTAACTCTTAAGTGGCTTTCCCACTGCGGATTCAAGTTGAGCTTGAAGTACAAAACTCAGTTCCAACCTAATAAATGTGTAATGTTAGACAATTTGATTACTTCCAGTTTGGTTATTCCAAGAAAAGGCCATTCAATTTTATCCCCAGTTTGTTCTGTATAAGAGAAATAATGTGAATAAATAAAATGAAGTAAAACTGAAGATGTGGCACTAAGGGACACAGTTTAGTGACAGAGGTCAGTAGATTAGGCTGATGGTTGGACCTTCAGTTCATATTCTGAAGGCCTTTTCCAACCTAGATGATTATATTTCCACATAAACCTATCCATGGAAGTTTCCAAGATTAACAACAACTAATAGCTCATTGTTCTGCAACAAAATAGCTTTTTGCATACATGTTGACATTAGACATCTACAACTGTTTTGTTCTGAGACTAATCCCTTTAAAATACTTTTGTACGTTTTTTTTTGCAACACTTGCAACTCACTCATGAATTGTAATCTTGGTAGGAATTTCAGTCCACAATCTGGCATATCTGACAGGTACCACAGACTCCTGTGGATCTCTGTCCACATGCATGTGTAGCATCAGACGGCAAAAAGAAGCCCGGAGATCAAAAGGGAGGCTTTCATCAGACATACATCGTAGAATCAAGTCTACTGACAGTTGTGCAGAAATCTGGTTGATGGCTAGATACTGGCGGTCCAGGCACATTCTTGCAAAGAGGTTCAGCTGGTACCTAAAAGAAAAATAATAGCATGTTTCCAACTGATTTATTTGAACACCATGAAACAAAGAACCTCATAATCTCCCTTTACAAGTCTGATGTCAGACCTTCTTGCGTAAACTCTAAAAATGGTTGAGTTACCAACTTGCCATTAAAAATGCTAACATCAGGCTCCAGTCTCCAAGAAGACTGAACTCCCTTCGAAATTCAAAGGAAGCAATGTTCAAAGGAAGGCTGAAGCATTTGAACAATTTGTTATCAATCTGTGTAGGACACTGTTCCTTGATCCTGTCTCCTCTCTAAACCCCAGAATGCTGAGGAACTGCTTCTTCAGAACATGTCTTGCTTCCAAGAACAGCACAACCTAAAACATAGCCCCACAAATAAAAAGTAAGAGGAAAAATTAGACAGACACAAAACTATCACAAAGAAAACTCCATATTTGTCTGTAATAGACAGCAGACACTGTGATGCTTTTTACAGGAAAAACCTGAATCAAACTTTTAATCTCAGTTTCTGGTATGACCTGGTTTCCTTTTTTGATATTAACAAATCAACTGGATCAGAACAGCACCAGGCTCCATGGAGAGTTAACATTTTTCTTCCGTTTTTTTAAGCGGTTTTACCTGTAGTAGGTAAGAACTTCTAAATCAGCTTTTGTGCCTTCCTTTGCCTCCTGAGCTAGGTGTCTGATGGCTTTGCCATGAGGTTCCTTGTTACTGTCAATCCAGTAAAGCCACACTTCCTCTTCATCAATGTCTTCCAAGATGACTGGGCATTCCAAGGGATTGTCCATTTGTGTTGAAACCAGCCTGCAAGGACAAAACATTGACAATGGAGTCACTCACAAGCTGCTACAAATGTAACAACAGAGCACAGAGCGAAAAGTTACGTTCTGATTATGGATGCTCACTTGGTCTGAATGAGAATGTCAGCATTTCCTGGGCTCAGCATAAACTTGCAGATGAGTTCCTGAGTTACTGGTATTGCTGTGGTGTTAGATACACACAGGTCTGAGAGATAATCCAAGAATCTGTGCAGTCAAAAAACAAACAAACAAAAACAACAGATGCAACAGAACATGAAACTTTATACACTACACAGAAACATCACTGTATAAATTTCTAGCATCCATCACAAATATATTCAGGGGAGCATATATTGTGAGATTTATCAAAATACAGTCTTTGCTTATTTGTATTATTGCAACTTACAACAGATAAAAATGAGCAATAGCTTTGAGAGCAGACTTGAATGGTGCTGAACAATCAGCTAATGAGAGAAAGACAAAGACCTCAAGTAAGACATTTACCAGCAAATCAAAGGCCAAAGTGTTGTGCCAGAAATTAAAAGCAACCTGAAGCTGTCTTAAACTGATCTGGCAGGGGAGGTCCACTAAAGGTCTTGTCCTGGGAGCTCCACTGAAGGTCTTGTCCTTGTCAGGAACCAAAAGCAAGAGCACACATTCTTGCCAATCTTACCCAGCAGGTAACGGGTGACTCCCTAACCCAAGTAGCAAGGAGATATTACTTGTGCTGAAGACAGTCACGTGTCCTCTGTGGAACTCCATTGCACTGGAGTACACATCTACAGCTTTTAAAGCTGCCTTTTAAGTCTCTGAAGTGACACAGTCAACAGCAGTGAGAGAAGATCTGGCAAGACCTTCTGTATTCAAAGGAGTCATTCTATGTAAAGCTAAACTAAGAAAGCTGCACTGCATGGAAATCTGTTTCCTATGAACCTGCTTCTACATAACAACACAGAATTCTGCAGTATTTACCTAGTTGGAGCTAAAATGATGCACCAGGGCCTTGAGCAATACCCTAAATTGCTAACAGAAAAGTGGTATTCACAATTACTGAGGATAGTATTTGACCTTCAAAATTTCTTATATTCGTATTACTTTGGTACTTCTACAACTGAAAAATCTAATGAAAAAAATAAACAATTTTCCATTAAAAAAAAAATAAATCAATTTACATTATATTCTATCCTAAAGCTAATAAAAAAATTCTGACTGAGCTAAGTTCAAGGCCAGAATTTTTCATTTGAAACAAAATCTGGTCTAGAACACATGTTCACCATCCTAGGCCCCTTTCAGGTCTGACTTGCAATCAGTACCTGCAGAAAAATGCTTAATAAAAAAAAATGCAGAACTGATTAATAAAAGCTTAGTTAAATTGACATCTATGTCATTCACACCAAGATTATTAGCAGGAGAATGAACACAAATAGCAGTTTTGCAGAGGAGCAGAGTTATGAGAAATTAGAATTTCTATTTGTTTATCTGTCCCAATCTAAACTAAAGCCATTTTTCAGAAGTGTTTTGCAAAGTATAAACCTTGCTCTTCACCAAGCTCTTGTTCTGAAATGCATGTATTGTCAAATTGTAAGAGTTAAGGGTATTTCTGATATTTTCTAGAAGCGTTCATGTATTTTTTATTCTGCAACATCAAAGAAAAATCAGCAGGAAGAAAGACACAACATAATAATGAATAGCAGGCATATTCACTGCTGCTACAAATATAAAAGCCTATCAATATAGAAAAAGAATATTATGTGGACCACTTCAAACCTTGGCTCTCGATTTCTCCTGAGTAAATTAACAAATGTCTCTATTTCTTTAGCTGTGATGTGTTTCTCTAGCAGTTTTCTGTTGTTGTGCAGCAAAGCTGTGATGGTGTCTTCTGCCAGAATGTCATAACCAATCTGGGATTGCATGACACAGAAGTTCTTAGCAATATATTCCTGAAAAAAAAAAAAATAAAATAAAATAAAATTGCATCATCACCTGTTAAGCACTCGTGTTTTTCTTTTAGAATCAGAAGAATCTACCTCTCAATTAACAATCAAAATAATCCTCAAAACTTTTCTCTCTGAACTGGCCTGAATGAAGGAATATCTAAGCACCTCAATTATATACTCCAGGAAAAAAGATATAATATTAGGTTTGACTAGCTTTTCTTATTCTTTCATAAACCGAATAAATCCATTAAAATACATATAAAATTCAAGAAATGGCAAACATTTTTTAAAAGAGGCAAAATGAAGATTTGTACAGTTTTAAAAAACTCCTCTTCCCCCTTTCTAACCCCTCCCAGACAGAAATATTTGTGAGTAATATTAGAAAGAAAACAAAGAAACCACACATAAAAGTTCAATCTTTTATCTTCAGCCCCTTCACATTTAAAAAATTAGTGATTTTTTTCTGTGCTGCAATGTGCAAAGTACTTGATAACTTGTTCTGAATTATATCATATTCATTAGGAGTCTCCAGAAATGGAAAAACAGGCTACCTGACAGAATAACCTCTTGTTTGACTCATAGCCATCACTATATAAATATTTAACAGAAACACGTTTTTTTTAGCTTTCCCACTTCATAACCCAGAGTCCTTGAAGGAAACAGTGAACCTATGACATTCATTGCTGATCACTCCATTCATATAAAAATGCCTACAAAACAAAAGCACTATTCCACAGCATGGGGCAATAATAAGTGAGTGACTTTCTACTTACTACTAATCTACACAGAACCCAGTCCTTTCACCATCCCCAAGGATTACCACAAAATCACGCTTGTAAGTACAGAGTGCAAGATCAAACCCAGGATATATAATTACAGAATTTAGGGGAAAAAAAATATCTTGAATACCACTGACCTGGTTCTTCCTGTAGTCCTGCTGGGAATGTCTGAGAACTCTGTAACATAACCTTAACATGTATTTGTATGGGGCATATCTCTGGTCACCTAGGTCTTCAAGTCTCAGCATTGATCCTTCACCTTTGTCCTTAAAAGGAGCTTTGAGGATCCCAAATATCTGTTCAAAATCAAAAACACTGAGGATTAAAATCAAACCAAGATTTTTCCTTAACCTATAGCTGTCTATGCCCACTAACAGAATCAGCACAAGGCCCCTACTGACCCAAGTCAGAAGTGAATCACTGTATTTATTATCTAAATATTACTAAATATCAGGGGGCAGTGACTATCTCAGACATTATAACTTATGTGTTTAGCTTTGTATTTTCCTACCACTTTCTCTTGACTGTTATCTCCAGCTTAAAACACTGTAAGTTAAGTGCCTTAACTTTAGCTAAATTAAGAAAATGGAGAACAATTTTTTTTTATTATTATTATTTTTCATTTCAGTAACTTAAAGGAATATTTTTATTAAAGGAATATTTAAGTCACTTTCAGTGACTTAAAGGAATATTAATTCTGATTTACATACCAATTGGCCCTCAGACAAAGTCAGGGATCCATAAGGGCATCAAAATTTTTTGTACAAGGAAAGCACTTGCAGGATTGGGACCATATAAAAGGCTTGTTTCAAATTTGGTCAACAATTTGCTAACAAATATAGTTTTAAAAGTCCTCAGAATTGCATGAAACCAACAGAAAGTCCTTTGTGCTTCTACGTGATTCACAGACCAAGAGGTGAGCTTTGATTAATCAGTTTTATATATAAGCAATCCAATTAGACATAAATCCAAGATGGCATAAACCAGATTACCTAAAACACTGATTTTATCAACTCCCTCTATCTTACAATCTATTTGTAAATACAAGCAAGTTATTAATACAGTAGGGTATACCTGAGCCAATATATTTTGTTCCCGCATTAATTTTTGTCTTTCTCTGTTTGGCTTACTTATGACCACATCCAAAACTTCCTGCCCGTTGTTAGGTACATCAGCAACAAAGAAAATCAGATCTTCTAATAACTTGGTTACAAACCTAGAACAGACAAATCGTTATCATACAGATTTATTCAACATATGCTAGAATTCATTAAGAAAGAAAATCACATTTTAGAACAAGCTTTATCTAGCACAATGATACTTCAACCACTGCAAAGCTAAGTTTGACAGGTACATAAGATTTCCAGGTCTCAGATCAGCATAAGCTTGAATCCATCATAGGTGTTTTACCAAGGCATTAAACAACAACCAAATGGAGAAAGGGAGAAAAATGCAGGATGCTGAACTCATGCAGAGTATTCAGAAATCCAAAATCTATACCAGTTGGCCTCAAGGCCCAGAATCAGCAGAAAGACACTCTTACACAGCCTAGCAAGTATTTTTACTGGTAAATTACTAATATTGGCCCATGAAACAAGATGATGCACTTACTAGAGGAACAAAAACACACAATTTCCCTACCAACCCAAAAAATACTGAAAAATGACTTGGAAAAAAAAATCCTTTATTTCACCCCCTCTTCGGGGGTGAAAATACTTGTCAGAAGGAAATGCTAAAATGGACAGAGACAGTAACTATTTCTTCTTTCCTATCTTCAGGAAACACAGAAAGAAATAATACTAAGACTGGTCATTGCTATCTTGGTACTAACATACCTTACCAGGTATACATAGAGAGAAGCATTGATGACCACAGATTTCAATGAATCTTGCTTAAAAGAACTAGCAAACTTGAACAAACAAAACCCAGCACATGTACTCTTTGGAAGCATTTGAAGTTGGCTAATATTTAGTCTGTAATTATTAAACATGTATGCATGCTTTGAAAGCAGCAGGGAGATGCTCCATAGATTTTCAAACACATCTCTACACAAAGTTTCTGTTACGCACAAGAAGTCTGGGCTTTTCTGCTAAACCCTCTGACTGAGATTTAGCTTTAAAAATCTCAGCCCACTGATGGCTGGTGGAAAATAGCAAGGTTCACAAAACAACCTCCCTCCCTAAAAAAAAAAAAAAAGAAAAAAAAAAAAAAAAAGAAAAAAAAAAAGACAGGAAAGGCCAGTATAGAGTGAAATAACCAGGAACAAACTCTTGGAATCCTTACTTACCTAATCAGGAAGGTGGTAACACAAGGAAACAAACGTAATTTTTTTTCCAATGGAAATTACAGAAACAAACAAATAATGACGTTATCCTGAAATCACTCTGAAATGTTTGATGTGTGTGTTGTACCAATCCATCAACCTCAGGAATTGACAATACTGAACCGCAGTGACACAGCAGTGCAAGGTTAATAGAGGGATGTCACACCTTGATTATATTGTATCCCTTTTTGGTTCTCCTCAGTAATGAAATGTTTTTCAACATTGAGTACCAACACCTTAGCCATTACAGATCTGCCTGTTAAGATAAATCCTCCATCTGATATTGAATCATCTGTTCTAGTTACTACTGACAAAAGACTATGGACTCAACAGACAGCATAAATTCCATTTTATCACCAAAAATTAATGTTTCCAGCAAAAAATTGTGCATGATGCATGGCAGAATACAAGATAGAAATTAACACTGTCAGAGATGCTGTTTAATATTCAGTTTTACCAGACAGGTGCAAACAAATAGCTAACTACATCACTTACATTGGGATATATTTGGCTACAATGTACAACAAAAATCCGTAATTCAGGGGTGGGTGTAAAAAACAGACGTTCTAATAGCGCTCCAGTTAGAGCATGGATGGACATAAAACGTAAACACTAAAGACAACAAAATGATGTAAAATAGGAAAGGAAACCAGTGAAAAACAAAATCATAGAACACCCTGGGTTGGGAGGAACCCACAAGGATCATCAAATCCAACTCCTGGTGCAACACAGGACCATGGGAAAATCAAGCCATATGTCCAGGACTATTTTCCAAACACTTCTTGAACTCCAGCAAGCTCAACGCCATGACAACTGCCCCAGGGAGCCTGTTCCAGAGCACAACTACCCTCTTGGTGAAGAACTTTTTCCTAAGACCCAGCCTGAACTTCCTCCAAAACACAGCCTCATGCTATTCCCTCAGGTCCCATTGCTTGTCACCAGAGGGAAGAAATCAGCACTTCTTAGAAGCTAGAAAGGAAAGGGACAATTGTGGCAGCCACTCAGTCACTCTAAGACCTTCTTCTACTACCCTAGCAGTATGAACATGCAGTACAGTTCCTGTATGTTGCCCACCATACAGATGGCTTTCATGAACATGAGAATCAAATCCAGTGAACCCAGACATTACAGCTCAGAAGTGGCTCATTACACAAGATTAAGGCAAACATTTTGCATTTTCTTAGGGAGCTACCTATTTATTTATGTAGCCAGTGAGCTAGGGAAGTGCTGTTTACCACCATTTTACATACAAGATACACAGAGAAACCTGAGGTGCAGCAAAGATCTGACAGAAATTGAATAAATTGAGTCTCAGGCTACCACTCTCAGCATTAAAGCATCCTCTGGCAATCACCTGTATCTCCACACAGGTGCTATGAACTTGCACCTAGGGAGGAATAACCCCAAGGGTCCTGCACCTAGGGAGGAATAACCCCAAGCACCAGCACAGGTTGTGGGATGACCTGCTGCAGCTCTGCAGAGAGGGACCTGGGAGTCCTGATGGACAGCAGGCTGACCAGGAGCCAGTAGTGTGCCCCTGTGGCCAAGAAGGCCAGTCAACGGTATCCTGGGGTGCATTCAGAAGAGTATTACCAGTAGGTCAAGGGAAGTGATGTCCCCTTCTACTCAGCCTGGTGAGGCCACGCTGAGAGTACTGTGTCCAGTTCTGGGCTCCCCAGTACAAGAGGGACATAAAACTAATGGAGTGAGTCCAGAGGAGGGCTACGAAGATGATTAGAGGACTGGAGCACCTGTAGTATGAGGACAGGCTGAGAGAACTGGGCCTGTATCCTGGAAGAGAGAAGACCGAGGGGAGATCTCATTAATGTATATAAGTATCTGGGGGAAGGGTATCAAGAGGATAGAGCTGATCTCTTTTCAGTTGTGCCCAGAAACAGGACAAGAGGCAACAGGCATAAACTGAAGCACATGAGGTTCCGTCTAAATATTACAGGGCACTTCTTTACTGAGGGTGACAGAGCACTGGAAGAGGCTGCCCAGAGAGGTTGTGGAGTCTCCTTCTCTGGAGACATTCAAACACTGACTGGATGCCATCCTATGCAATGTGCTCTAGGTGATCTTGCTCAGCAGGGGGGTTGGGCTAGATGATCTTCAGAGGTCCCTTCCAACCTCAGCCATTCCGTGATTCTTTGAACGTACCCATTACTGTTACACCGTGATACCGTAAGTAAACAAACACAAATTTAGGAAGGAAAAAAACAGAACTCACTAACCTCCTTTCATTCTGGGTTATTGTCCCATTCTCCAGCTTTTTAACAGTTGATGCTAAAACTTTGTTTGCATCATTGGCGAAGTCCAAGTCTCTGACCTCGGACAGAGGAACTGACACAATGGCAAAAGCTTCCTTGTCCTCTTTGGTTTGGCATGTCCCAATCTGCAATAGCGCTTGGTTTAATATGGGTAAGCAATTGTCTCACCTTTACCAATTATGCATATTTTATACGTTGAGATGACCAGCAGAGAACTTCAGTAATGAGGTTGGGATTCCAACCCCAAGAAATTAGTATTTACCTTCAACATCACGGGCCTCTCTTCATCAGTATCTATTGGAATGCTAGTACTAGTAACCCAAGTATTAGTGCATAAGTGCCTCAGTCGGACATATGAGTTCCTAAAGGAGAACAAAGGAAACAACAGGATAGATGGATCAGTCCTCAGCTAAACTAGGCAAGATGGGATTCAGTGTAACAAATGACCATGTCATGAGACTTGAGAGTCTGAATCACACCAGACACTCATAATAAAAGGGTGAGGAGGACCTAAAAGTTACCGTAGCACCTTTTCTCTTTGTCTCCCTCTTCTTTCTGAACTACAGCATAGAGCTGTAGCAAAGACAGCATCATGGAATTATGCAGAATGCTGTTCTTAAATATTTACATAAGCTTAGGAGTAGTATTCCTTACAGAAAGAAAAAATAAAAATAAAAAGGTGTTTTAAAATCCTATCTGAATAGAAATACATTTAAAGAAGAAAAAACAATTATTTTCTTATTATTTTTTTCTGCAGAGTAATGAACCTGTTCCACCTGTCACAGCACAAAAGCCAGAAAGTAAAACTGACCATAGTTTCACAGCTTCACCATTATGATCTGCAAACCTTTGTTCCAGAAAGCAAGCGTTTATAGTATCAGTTCTCAACTGAAAATCAAGCGAACAAAGAGCAGACATGAGATTCTTTTAAATTTTTTCCATATGATAATTTGTGGTATTATCAAAAAAGCAGAGCTGAGAAATCAATTACAATTTTTACTCTGAATTCTACTCTTTCATATATTCACTGTAGTCTTCACTTACACACTTTCTTCCATGCTGATGGGCTTTGAGTACTCAAGTAGGCAAATGATCTGGTACTTGCTCTGCTAAGTTTTACACTTTAAAGCTGTATTTACCACCATTTGCAGGTACCCAGCTTTAAAATCCACCCTCATAACCACTAGCCCCAAGTGTCTGCATGCCCATTCAGTCACAACCAACACTGTAACCTATCTAGCCAATCTCAGCTAAGCAACACAGTTGAAATTCCAAATATTCACAATTAAAATCCAGAAAACACTTCCTGGCTTAATTTGAATATTAGAAGTGTTCAGTGGCATTATGACCTGTCAGGGAAAGAGCAGCACAGGTCACCATACACATTATTTTGTTGTGGACAATTCAGTTAGATATACTAGCAGTGCAGTTTTTTCAAACAGAGCACAGAACTCAATTCTGTCTTCATATATACCTATGCAACATTTAGCCTATTATTTTTCTCTTCACAGATTCTCTTTAAGCATCACTTGTTCTATCCTTATAATTATTTTACCCAGTCACAGCAGCAATATCATGTTTTATACATCTCTTGTTTATCCATGAACACTCCTCAAATTTTAACTGAAGGATAATACTTGCTTGTGTTTGATTTTTTTCTACTTTACTCACCAGCATAATACCAGGAAGAAACCTTGTCAATGTAGGTTTTTTTGTTTGTTTGTTTGTTTGTTTGTGTGTGTGTGTGTGTGTGTATGTTGTTGTTTTGTTTTTTTTTTTTACCTTGGAACCAGGCAATCAGCTCTCTGAAGAGTGGTGGCATCCAGTTCAAAGAGAGATGCGATGTCATTTCCATGTGGCACAGAGACCAAAGTATACATAATCTTCTCCCCTGCTTGGCGTTTCTTCTTTGAAGCAGGAAGGTCGCCGTCTCTCTGCTAATTAGGCACAAGGGTTATTTGCTTGCATCAGGGCCCATTATAAGTTCTCCAATTACCTTGTGGACAAGTAACAAGTAATACATGTGAATTTTTTTATTATTTTTTTTTTTGTACATTCTAGTACGAATGTACCATGACTGGCTTTGGAGTGTGTAGCACAAAGGATGCACTTTGCCCCAGGCACATGGGGTCTCAGACAGTCATTATAACAACAGCAGGTCACCAGCTACAGAGAGACTGCAGAACTGTATATATTATTGCTTGACACCTACAACTTCAAAAACCTGCAGCAGTTATAGACCTTTCACTCCCAACAGATGTAGCTATACAATGCTAGTTTGGAAAAGGCCAAGTTAAAAGAAGAGAAGTAATGAAAATTGGATTTTTAAAAAGTGAGGAGGGAAGTAAAAAAGTGAACAATTTGCTTATTTTCACAGTTGTTTTATTTAAGTTTGCTCTTTCTTTTTTCCCCTCCCATATGGTCAGAATCAAAGCAGCACACCTTCCACACAGGAAAAGCCAGAATATCTGTCCTATTAAGGCGTACTTGTTGTTGGAAGGGGGTGTTGTGGGAAAAAAAGCACTAGATAGATTGCATTAGAAATCTTAGCACAGGCTGATAATGCATTAGAGGCTGGATCCAACCCAGGTCTGAGCAAGCCCACAGAAACGGAAGAATTTCACACCTTTAAAGGAGCCTAGCTTTCAAGAGACATTTACAAAGTTTTGTGTGGTGTCTGTGTTGGTGTCTCCAAATAGGTATGTGCATCAAAGAAGGTGATCTTCCTCCCCCCACCTGCTAGAAGTCCATGGGAATTCTGTGATCCAACACCACTAAGCAGCCATCTTCATCTTAAGTTACCTACATACCCCTTGGCTTCACAGACTCTAAATGCTACTTTCTCTAAGCCTAACCTCACCTATCTTTGCTTGAAGAAGCAATTCAGAGTCTATGCCCATAACCACACAGCAACAAGTAGAATTACTGGCATAAGTAAAAGCTATTCCTCCAGGGTGGAATATACATATTACACATATTACAAGAGACTAATAACCAATTAAGAGACAGACAGCACAGAGCCTTTCTCATACACAAAACATATTGTGAGAGTAGAAGGAAAGAAGAATGAAGAAAGCCAAAAGAGAAAATCAAACACTGGAAATCTGAAATACTATTACAATGATTTATGGTGCACCTCTAGGGAAGAGATGTAAAAAACAATGCAAAGAGGCTAGACTGTACTTCGTTTGTTTGCATTAGTACTTTGATTAAAACTCAACTGTAAGGGATAATCAAGGGCAAAGCTTTGATTATTCATATTGCCAATTATGCTACAAAATCAAAGATGAGTGAAACTCATCTAAGTAAGAAATAACTAGTTATCATCTCATTTCAAGGCACTTTTTGAATCCTTCCAAAACATCAATTTTTTTCATTATCAGGCCTAGAAAATGCCAGCTTTCCATCCCATTACTTTTTCAAAGGAGAAACAGTAAGAAAAAAACAGGAAGAAATAGTCTCAAAAATTCTACTTAGGTTCATCTAGTCATTAGAGTATTGTCACTCATTTTTGAGAGGAATGCTTGCTGAGACAGGAGAAACATCCCCTGTGTCTTGCAGAACAGCAAACTTTCATCTGGCAGTCCTCACATTCTCTTGTACCCCAGACCCAAAAAATACTAAACAAGATCACACATAGAAACTTAACCTGTATGTGAGGATTGAGAAAATAGCAAAATTTTTTGTCCACCAACATTGGTGATTTCCATATATATTTTTTTTACAAACTCAGGATAAGATCCAAAGTGGGAAGGCAGGCAAACTACAGGTGAATGCTCTTAAGAGCTTAATAGGTAGGAGTGAGAGTCTAGCATCAAACAAAAATCTACTTCCCAAATTTCCAAACAAACTGGAAAACTGGAAAATCTATTTAAAATTCAAGACATCAGTAAAGGAGTGAGGAATACAAGACAGTTTAGAACAGCATCCAAAATTGCTAATACTTCCCATAACTTACATCCAAAATTAATTAGGTTTTCCCAGAACCTACCCACTCTACTATAATTTCCAAACTGAAAAGGATGGTATGCAAAAAGGCAGGACACTTCAAATTATTTTTTTTTTTCCCTAGAGTTCCAGGAAAAATCACAGACCAAAATATGAAACCATACTCTGTTCCATGTTGTGAAGTTTTTTTATATTCACTCATTACCGAATGCCTGACCACTCCCAACAGGCCATTAAGAATGAGCACATACACACACGTGCAGGTTTCTATGACACGCAGCAAAGTGAAAGGCAGGTCTCCTGTGCTGAAGTAGTTCAAATGAACCACTAGTTCTGCAGGGAGGTTCATCCTGCAGTTTGGGGCTGACTTCGCTCAGGCATGAGTCTCCCCAGCCACTGTATAGATGCTGTTGAGCTATGGAGTTAGCTCATTAGGCCTAAATCCAGCCAACCAGTCTTGGCACTTGTCAAATCAAACCTGCCATATGAGCAAGAGCTGGTTTCTAGTCTATAAAATGAAAAGTCCCTCTCAACAGAGGGAAAGACAGTGTCTGTAATACTGCTAACTGCAATGCAAAGCTTAGCTGAGCAAAAGCAGACCCACACAACAGCTGTATAATAATTCCAAACTGGACTCCAGAAAAACCTCAGAACTCTCTTTATAATTTAATTTTAGGATCTCAGACACCTCACAACCCAACCTTCATAATGAGTGCCATGTGCTAGTCACTGAAAAAAAAAAAGTAATGGAAAGTGACCCTGACCTTGAGAGCTCTGAAAACAATACATGTAGGGAGTGCATGATAGAGATACAGCCATCACATATGAAAATACAGACTTAAATTTATGTCTGAATTTACATCTGAGTGCATGCACACGTGTGAGAACATACATGCTCGTACACAGAAAGTTTCTCAAGATTAAATTCAGTAAGCAGACATCAGAACCTGCATTTAGTCTAGCCATTATTAAATTTGCTGATGAGTCTATACAAGGAAGTTGAAAGAAGAGGAAAAAATTAGAATATTTCAAATGAATTAGACAATATGATCAGTACAGAAGAAGCACTGCATTCCTAAACAGAACAAAACAATGACATTTGCACAGGTAAGAAACGAGCATACAGGCAGATGCAGCCAGCAAAAACTGATTCAATGAAGAAAAGGTACGGTTGTGCAAAGGAACTCACAGAAAGAAAAATTCAAATCAAAGCAGTGTGAAGAAGAAGCCAATGAACAGTTTCAGAGATGGTGGTGATGATAGGGTCAGTGGCAGCCAAAGAAAGCACTCCCAAGACTTTTTTCCAAAAAAAGTAGGTGAATTACTTGCTAGGAGTACAGAGAAAAAGTGCAAGAACTGTGAGTAAAACAATTCCACCAAATAGTAAATTCATTAAGGAAAAAAAAAATAGTTTTGGTTGTCCCATACTACTGACAAACTGGTCACAAGTTGTAGCAATTCAAATTAGATATATGCCCACAGTGAAGATGGTGGAATCACCTCACTCTGTAGTTCACTGGTTAAATGACCCATGAGGATCTGGGAAATGCCGATTCGTTTTTCTACCACCTGGCAGGATCTGGACCTTCATCTTCCAAAAGAGATGATTTTTTCCATCTAAAAACCATATGGTGCAGATAGCAGAGGCAGCCTACTCTGCCTAACAAAACCCAAGCATCCACTCAACTAGAAGTACACTACTCACATGTACAACAGGACTTTGCCAGGGGGTATAAGGGAAAATGCCCCTGCCATATAGCCAGTGGTAAGGGACTAGTGTTAGAAAAGCAAAGGTTGAGAGTTCAGAGGAGATATACTTAGTGAAAACAAACAGTCCTTTTGGTGAAGAGTGGCAATACTGATCCAGGCTACCAGCAAATGTCATAACTCCTGGGCTACCACCACTGACTTGCAGTGCATCACACTTACTTAAAAAAGAAGCTTTAAAATAAATCCAGCACAAACATACAGTGTTTGCAATTTGAAGGGCATAATTGGTGACAAAACCTATACTGCAATTAGGGGCAAAATAATCAGGCTTGTCTTTCTTAGGACTTGTAGCCTTGGAGATGAGCCTTCTTCACAGCTCTTAATATAATTTGCTAGTAATTGTAACCAACCCCATGCTCCCATATTATTCATCTCAACTAAGTATCATACCTAAACTTCAGATTTACGTGGAGTTTTGTTTATGAAAGGGCCTTCCTGCAAAAAAAAGTGAAGAAAAAAACCCTGGAGAAAAAATAATAATATAAAAACATGTCAGACCAGGAATACCTTTCCTTTTAGAATGCAAATCCAATCTACAATTCCAATTGGTAAAGACACCTCTTGTGGCATAGAGACAGACGAGGATAATGCCCTACTCCTGAATGAATACCTTACACTGCACTACAGATTTCAGCAGAAATTAAACTTAATAGCAACCAGAGTTCTGAAAATGCCTGTTAAATCTAGTACACTGTGGTATCTCAGTATGTTAACCCAGTTTAGGAGGCTCTTACAAACCAGCATTTTCACAAAGCAGTAATGTGAACAGAACTCCATAGGTTAGATGATTTAAAAATGCTATATGAAAAGAAAGTCGAGGAAATTAATGGCCAGCCTTGCTCCTGCATGTTACATAGCCCTGGCAGACAGCACAGCAGTTAGCCTTCTATGACACCTTCGCTGTTGACTCATTTGTGAGTCATCGCATTTTTAGCAGAGACATCACGTTGCAATTCTGTTGTTAAGAGCCAGAGACATTCTGTAAGAAACAATGTATGCGTTTTCAGAGCTGATTCAGACCTGTGTGCAGCAGCAGAATAATAATAATAATGTGCTGGCATCTGTGTCTCCCCTTCTCCCCATGAGTGCAGAGCCTCTCAAGTGGTCTGACTGCTGGCTTTATATAAGCAGAGACACTGCCATTTTAAAACTGATTATTTTTATTTTTATGTTTTTCAGATTGCTTTTCAGCCTCAAAAAAAAAAAAAATCCCCAAACCTATTTTAATTGTTTTAACTGCATCACCTGTGACACACATTATGAAATTTTAATTAAACAAACTTAGTTGCTGGAAGGTAAATAAAAAAAGAACTTAGAGTGTTTATTGGGAAAAAATAATTTGGGATGGAAGCAAGAAAGAAAACATTGAATCACAACATTGTATGGCATTCATAAATATAGACAGGAAGAAGTCAAAAGGTATGTCAAATTGGACCAAGAAACCCGTGGCAAAACTGTCCAACTTCATTACAAGAAAAGTAAATGCATACCACTCTCAATCCTAAGAAAAATCTCAACAGTAAAAAACAGTTTGGAACTGGTTAGGACTAGCACTCTCTCCCAAAATTGCAGATGAATGGAGCTAAGATAGCTATCCAAAGATAGCCTTTTAATACTAAGGTGCTAACAAATGCTACGTTCCCATCTGTTCTTGACATCATTTCCCCAATGTTTATGGTGTTCTTCTAGATGCTGTACATTTCTGTGATTGGAAATAATAGACTACTTTGCAGCATAAGATACACCAATTTGGGATTTAATGGAAACTATAACAGAGCACTGCATTTTGATGCACTATACGTTACAATCTCCTAGTCTTCTAGAGAGCTGGAGAAGTCCCTCTTACCCTTCCCTACCCAACATGGCCTTTAAATCAGAGAAAGGTCTTCATGCTACAAAAAAAAAAAAATCTTCTGGAATTTAGATGTGGGAAAAACACATACAAGAATATTAATCAACTCAATGCAAGGCTAAATTTTACCAGAAATCAAAGCAGTGTTTCACCAGACAATTTGGCTGAAATCTCAAGCAGCAGCCCATAAATGTGCAAGGAACTGCAGCCCAAACACAGCTTGGGAACAAAAGTCCTAGTCACTTCCAGCAATATTTATGGTCTCAGCAGCCAAAACCCTTTTAGACTTCTAGTCACTTAAGGCATAAAAGATAGACTTAAGCAGAATGAGATGCCTATGGCCACTACTGTACCATAGAAAATTCTTCTGCATCGTTGCTTCCTAAAATTGACAGTTGCCTAAGCAACTGTGATTGAGACTTGTAAACCGGGCAGTGAACATGCACAAGAAGCCCTGTCACACATTTATAGTTAAAGGTTGGCACAAAACACACAGATGGCTATGCCTCCTTCAAAACCCAGCCAGCAGAGAAGGAACTGGTACCCTTTTATCCATCAGACTAGCAATGAAAAGCAAAACAGACTGCAGGCTCAGTTTCTTCCTTCATCTGAAGATATTCAAGTATGCCTCTCCATTTTCCTATGGCTCTAACTTCAAATTATGCTGGGGTAGGTCCACTTCCATCCCCCCTCTAGAGCAGATTTACTTCACTGGCAGTACTTCAAAATTAATTTGTTCAAAAAATGAAAAAGATGATGCCTTTGCAGTGAGTCAGGCAATCACCTGGCTGAAGAAACGCCACATGAAAACCATGGTACAAGAAAAGCTTATGTGATCCATGTTATATGAATATTGGATACAAGACTGACATAGACGACCCTTCAAGAACTCCAAATACTGTAAGACTGCCACACTTCTGAGGGACAATTCAAAACACCATCATTGTAAAATAAGTTTCTGCACAGGGATGTGAAGCTTGGCTACTCAAGTTGCTTGAAGTCAGGATGAAGACTTAAAATAGCCAGTGCTGACTCATGGTATTTCCAATGTGACTGTAAAGGAGAGAAGGATCCAAAGGATTTCTAGCATGCTAAAAGCACCTGTAGGCTTGGATTTATATGGAGGTGTTAACAAAATTTATCAGCTGTTCTTTCACAGAATGTTTTTCACATGAAGTGCTGACTGTGTAAAGTAAAATTTCCACAGAGAACCAGTTTTGATTGTCATTCAGTTTTGATAACATTTTCAAAGACAATATTTGCCTTATCAAATTTCTCTGGTCTTGGTTTTTGGTTGGAACCAACGCTCAGGAGGATTACGCCAAACTGTTAGAGCAGTTGCCTTCAACGTTCATGTTCATATTACTCTTGTTCCTTCTAATTACCCAGCCCAGAGAATATTTAGATGAACTGGAAATGCTGCAATTGCAGACTCTATATTATATCCAAATTACTACAGCATGGTACAGTAGGAGTGGGCCCTTTGTGATGAGGATCTAACATCTACCCTACACATCTTTTCATATGTTTTAATTCAGATTAGCTCTAACCTAGTTTTGTGGGCTAGGCAGCCATGAGAGCCTAGAGCACATTAGATACATTCCAGATGTGCGTCCTTTAAATTTGATCAACAGAATACAAGTTTACACACTCTGAGATTGCTCCGCAAAGCGAAACGTAGTGTTTTAAATAGGGAATAATTAGGTGATTCAATTAAGGAAGTGCCATCATGATGTGAACTAAAACATTAATGCAGATGAGATGTATGAGAACCCAGCTCCACTGTTCACAGCATGAGAGCATGAACCCAAGCACTTACAGCAAGCACCGTATTCAGTGGATGTTCTAGACCTTATCTCGACTTCTGTCAGAAAGTTTTGGGGGCTTCAAATGTCATTCCAGTACCAATGAGAAACAACTGTTGGAACTCCTATATTTTCATGAGAGAAAGTTCTCATTTCTCTGGCCAGCTGAGCTGTTACTGCTATATTACTATTTATACCAAATACCACATAAGGCAGAAAACCAATGTTAGCAACTCTTACAACAGTCTCCATTTTTATTAAAATTGCAGTGCTGGAGGCAAATTATTATGTAAGAATTTTGGTTTTCATTTAAAAAAAAAAAAAAAAAAAACTTCCCCATCCAGAGAAAAACTTGAAAACGTGTCTGTTAAAAGAACAAAAGCCAGAAGGCAAACAGAAATAAATCGAATAGATTTTTTTCTAAGAAGATCTCAGTGTTTTCCTGGCAATATCATGAATGTGATGGAGGAATGATTCTTTCTTGGACTATTTGTTTAAGAATAAGATTCCCTCATTAGTTAGAATTAGCAAGCACACTCTTAGCATTGTAAAAGCAGACAAATACCTTTACCTGTAATAGCTACAGACTGCCTGGAAGCATCTGTCTTCACATCCAACCCATCCGCATTGCAGCAAGGACAACTTAGGTCCTTGTGATGGTATCATGTGAGAGTTTCCTGAAGTTTGGCATGGCTCAGCCTAAGCCTGTGCCTGAATATCTCCTTACGTGTACTCAATACTGGTAATGAAAAGAGTCTCAGCATGTCTTCAGATTTAGGGCCATGCTTGACTGACAAACGTGCTCTGGGGGGGCTCATCTCCACTAGCAGAGCCTCTGAATTGATGCTGGTACATAAGTAACCAGAATTGCTTGTCTGGTTTACTTGCTGAAGAGTGGTGGTGTTTTTGTCATAAGGTAGCATGCCTGATTTGATAAGTATTAATATGCTTACTGTCTGCAGTTTCTAAGCAGAACTGAATTCTAACTAATGCCAATTTGATGCATAATTTGCATAAGATTCCTATCTCATCCTTTACACAATGGAAAACTTTCTGTAACAACAGTTCTGAATTGCACACTAGCCTATACAGGATACAGAAGATAACCCCAGCGGTTGTGACATGTAACTACAGCGAAAGCCACAAAGGACTTCCATATGTTGGACTTTATTAGGTTAAGGATACAGTATCTCCCAGATTATATGCAACATGTAAATTTAACTTACCAAAGCTTTTCCTCCATTATTACCTTCTGGATAGTGTGGGTTAAGCTGGAAAAGAAAAGAAATCAAAAACTATCTTGACAGCTTTTAGACATTTCAGAAACAGGGGAGAGGGTTTGGTTCAGTACTCAGTTGTGCATTTACCCTAAAAAAGAATTGTGGACTATTTATAACTAGTATAGCAAAAACAGTATGAGAATTACCGATTCAATTTCTGAGCAACTTACTGGCTACATCCTCACTTCAAAAAAGTGCATCATACAATAAAAGTTGTTAACTCAAGGGAGGAATCTCAAATTAAATTAAAAAAAAAATGATGGACAGAAAGCACAGATAGTTGCTAATCTAAACATAGCAAATTACAGTCATCCCATCATCCCTACAAACACACAAACACTTTCAGGATTGACCTCGAGCAGATGCATTGAGACAAAAACTAACACGTTTCAAGTCTACTGAGATTTTACAGGAAGACATAACTCAGAATAAACACCTCTGAAACAGGAATGGCAATGCTACTATAGACAAGTGTTTAACTATGTGATTCTGCTTAACCATTATTAAAGGTGATAATATTTTCTATGTCATACCAGTACTATCAAACATCAATTAATAACTAAAGTAGGATGAGATGCCTGGATGAAAGACACTACTACCAAGTGTAAAGCATTACTATTTAAAAGTGTTCAATACGGTTTTACTTTTGACAAGGGGAATACGTAAACTAAAAGATGACGGATTATGTAGGCAGACATATACTCAAATAAAAAACTACACATGAACCTACATACTGGCTGGACACAAAACCTTTCAGGATTTCGCTTACATAATGAAATATTTTTACCTCAATATTTAATTTATTCCCTGACATAGGATATGCCTTCAAAGCATTGAAAACTTTGAACCAAAATGAATAGTTATAAAAGGTAATTCAGTTTTTAAGCAATGACAGTGTACGTACATCTTACAGGTAAGTACAGCCATTTTCTTGGCATGAGATTAGCATTAACAGCGAAGGGAAGACCCAAAAGTGAATTACACAGGGCAAGCTGAATGAATCCCAATAAAATTTTTCAATACCACATAACTGTCATACATTTAACATTACACAGAAAAGTGCTGTGAAGGATGTTTTTTTGTTTGCTTGTTTGTTTTTGTTGTGCGGGTGTGTGTGCCTGTTAGCTTGACCACAGAGCCAGGGAAGCTCATGGAGCAGATTATCTTGAGTGTCATCACACAGCACTTGCAGGGCAACCAGGCGATCAGGCCCAATCAGCATAGGTTTATTAAAGGCAGGTCCTGCTTGACAAACCTGATCTCCTTCTACTGATAAAGTGACACGCTGGGTGGATTGGCAAAAGGCTGTGAATGTTGTCTACCTTGACTTCAGCAACGCTTTTGACACCGTCTCCCACAGCATTCTCCTCAAGAAACTGGCTGCTCTTGGCTTGGACTGGCGCACGCTTCGTTGGGTTAGAAACTGGCTGGATAGCCGGGCCCAAAGAGTCATGGTGAATGGAGCCAAGTCCAGTTGGAGGCCAGTCACTAGTGGCGTTCCCCAGGGCTCAGTGCTGGGCCGGTCCTCTTTAATATCTTTATCGATTATCTGGACGAGGGCATTGAATACACCCTCAGTAAGTTCACAGATGACACCAAGTTAGGTGCATGTGTCGATCTGCTTGAGGGTAGGAAGGCTCTGTAGGAGGATCTGGATAGGCTGCACCGATGGGCTGAGGCCAACTGTATGAAGTTCAACAAGGCCAAGTGCCGGGTCCTGCACCTGGGACACAACAACCCCAAGCAGAGCTACAGGCTGGGAGATGAGTGGTTGGAAAGCTGCCTGGCAGAGAAGGACCTGGGAGTACTGGTTGATAGTCAGCTGAATATGAGCCAGCAGTGTGCTCGGGTGGCCAAGAAGGCCAACAGCATCCTGGCTTGTATAAGAAGCAGGGTGGCCAGCAGGGCTAGGGAGGTGATTGTCCTCCTGTACTCGGCTCTGGTGAGGCCGCACCTCGAGTACTGTGTTCAGTTTAGGGCCCCTCACTACAAGAAGGACATGGAGGTGCTTGAGACAGTCCAGAGAAGGGCAAGGAAGCTGGTGAGGGGTCTGGAGAACGAGTCTTATGAGGAGCAGCTGGGATCGTTGAGCCTGGAGAAGAGGAGGCTCAGGGGCGACCTTATTGCTCTTTATAGGTACCTTAAAGGAGGCTGTAGCGAGATGGGGGTTGGTCTATTCTCCCATGTACCTGGAAACAGTGTGAGGGGGAATGGGCTAAAGTTGCACCAGGGGAGGTTTAGGTTGGATATTAGGAAGAACTTCTTTACTGAAAGGGTTGTTAGGCACTGGAATGGGCTGCCCAGGGAAGTGGTTGAGTCACCGTCCCTGGAGGTCTTTAAAAGATGGTTAGATGTAGAGCTTAGTGGTATGGTTTAGTGGAGGACTTCTTAGTGTTAAGTCAGAGGTTGGACTAGGTGATCTTGGAGGTCTCTTCCAACCTAGATGATTCTGTGATTGTTTTTTGTTTGTTTGTTTTGTTGTTTTCTTTGTTTGTTTTTATCTATTTTTTTTATCAAGTTTTCACAGGTCTTATTGATATTCTATCATTTATATCCCTTTACCCCAAAAATCCAGCTCCTCTCCACATAATGAACCCAAAGAAGAAGGAAAACTTTTAGATTCTCCCAAACTTACTGAAAATACCTTTGCTCTGTGTCATGCCTTGATGCGTTAGCACAGAAACGAACAATGGGTTATTCTCCTGCTTTAATTTTAGTGTTCACATTAGCTACCATTACCCTCACAATCCTAATTTAGAGCCTGTTTTCCTCCCTGCATTGACACCTATCCCAAATACTGTGTTTTGTTCTTCCATGACATTCTCACAGTTTCCTATCTCCAGCTCCCACCTACTTATGTTATACAGCAACAGAAATGCAAGATGAACACTGAACAACAGACAGCTAGAAGATCCACATATACACATTCATATTTATGTACATATATGAAAAAAATGTTTTCATATAGTTTTATTAGTTTTCTCACACTTCTTTCAGCATTACTTTTGTTCACCTAGCACCTTAAAATAATCCTAGTTGCCCATTTTGATAGCCAAGCTGAGTTCTGAACTTTTGTTATTCCACCGACAGCAGAGAAAATAATTAAGCAGTGCTCCTTAGTCACATAAGACCACATACTTTCAACAATGGTGCATAGAAGGTACAGAAGGCTAAATTTAACCTTACCTTCAAATTCTGCTTGTTGTAAGCAAGCCAGAAAAAGTCTGAGCCATCTCAGGTCTGACACTACACTCAGCACAGAGAGCTGTGCACTGAGGACTGTATCTTCAAATGAAATAAGTCTATGATGTTTCATTAAAGCACTCGTGAATACAGTTGTCTACTCAGCATGAGCTGGGCCTTGAGTCTTGCTATTCTTCAACTGTTTGCCCTCAATATAATAATGCTTTTAAAAATATATATCTACAACAGGAGACACAAGGAAAATCTCTCTCCCACGCCACTTCTTACCAACTTAAAAATGACTAAAGAGATTGTCTTCAAATTTCCAAACTAGTTCTCTTGTGGACAGAGGCTGACAGAGACAGAAGGTTCAAATGAAAGATGAAGTACATCCTTAGTAATGTTTTCTTCTTGCCCCACTGTAACAAAAACAACAAAGCTAAAGAGATTTTGTTTAAAAAAAGTTTGAGACGCTGACCTTAAATGGTAAACACAATGGAATGCAGTTTTAGGGCTGACATTAATGGCTCCCTTTTCAGTGCAGCAGGCGCTATTTTCATTTCAGCTGAGGTTGTTGCCACTGAACACCTCTGAAAATCAGACTATTAGCTATTATCCTATACTATATTTCTCCAGGTAGAGAGGCATAAATCATGTAGTGTTGTATGGCATATTATACCTGTTCTGAGTCCTTTTCAATAACCAAGTACAACATAAGGAGCTAAGGACACACTGATGGTCCAAAACCTACTGCTTTTTCTGATTTATATAGTATCACCTCTATGCTCTTCTAGGAGCCTTCTAAATAAAAGAATCCTTGAAAATAACAACATTAATATTTTTTTCTTATTGCTAATGAAATTTAGTAAAATCCTTTTCAGTTCTTAAGAAAGCAAATAAGACTACCATGCTAAAATGGGTCCATTTCAGCTTAGCAGTCTTTATGCTTTTTGGGGTTATCGGACGCATTGGAGTTGCAGGGTTCCTGAACTATAGCTGAAATACTGTATATTTCAGCCAAACACCACTGGAAGGTGCATGCAGTCAATACACAGAAAAAACATGATGCATTCTAAACCGCAGAGCTCAAGCAAGTAAATTATATAAATCATTATTATAATAGCTCCATTATGTGCTTGTTGGGTTTTGTGTGGGGTTTGTTTGTTTTGTTTTTGTGTGTGGTTTTTTTTTTTTGGAGTGCATCTCCAACAGCTTCTTTTCCAATACAGAATAATTCACAAATCCTAATCATCCACTGCTTCTTTTTCAACATACATAGGGTGAGCTTTATATATACTTATTTGTTTATTTTGCCTTTTCCTAGATATGGAAGGAAGAAGTATCACAAATGAGAGTACAGCTTCACCATGACTGACAATATTAAAGATCATTTCATCTTATGGCCAGCTCATGATACTCACCATATCATCCTAATGCTCATCCATGATGTAAGGCCACATAACCTAACCACCTGAGTAAATAGCAATAACTACATGGTGGTATGAGAGGTGCCATCAAGTAACACAGACTGCACTAGCAGAGAGTAACCAGAGAAGAGCAAAAGAGAACTAGCATTAGTGAAGCAGTGAAATGGCCACATGGCAAAAAGTGATGGAGTCAATGTGGCCTAAAGATTACATGAGATGGTAGGTCAGGGTAACTGATAGCACTTTGTTCGTCATTCACTCCACTGCCACATAAAAGCCCATCTCTGTTACAGGGATTTTACAGTTGGCGATGCTAATGTAATCTCCTGTCACAGCTCAAACACCAAGGATTTACGACACCACAGATAATTGATCTTTTTCAGTTACTTATACATATGAACCCAGATCCAAGTCTACACATCCTCCAGCCCAATAAAATACACTAAGCTCCAGAAAATGGGGTTATCACACTTGTTTTTTCTTTTTCATTCTAGCACCAAGGAAGACATGGTTTTATATGCGTGGGCCAACAGTGCACATTGACTCACGCTACATGAGCTTTTCCTTGTACTAAGGTCCTATCACCAGCAGTACAGTAAGTACCACTGTAACTGCCAATGTAATTTGCACAGTATAGCTCACAGGAAGTAACTGGGACCTAAATTCATCTTGGACTTCATCTACAGGGCAAGCGTAGATGAGCGCTTCAAAGCAGCCTAGCGTAGATGAGCACTTCAAAGCAGCCTAGCAAACTCATCAGGAAACAGGGACAGTCAATACCATGACAAGGCTGCCACAACTATGCAAGACCATATTTTAAACACTAAAATCATTGACTATTTTGGCATTTTTATAAAGATTTGCACCTGAAGAGAAAGTAATACATTCTTTTAAATCTAAACAGAACTAGCATTTACTTGCAATTGTGTAACAGGGCAAATTCCCAGCTTGTGATCTACACAGGGTATCTGCAAGAGCCTGAAGGCTGGATTCATAGTTGGAGATGGTCCTCCTGGGTATGTAAAAACTTGTATCTCAGATAGATTTCAGGTTCTGCCTTTGTCCATGGTAGCACTTAAGAGAAGATGTATGAATGCATATATATACCAATATACTCATACTGTGGGAGCACCAGGAGGTCCCCAATGTGTTTGACAACCACATAACAAAAGCCAGCTTTAACAGTTGGAAAACAGATGCACACAATGTGTTTAACCATTTCTAGTTAAAATTATTTGGAGGTTTGTAGAAGAGCAAGGAATCAAATTCCTGAATTTTTGCCTACTGTCCTCACAACAATCTTTCTCTTGTAAAGTTTGCATAGGAGGAAGTATCAACTTGCAAATATGTGTTTGTGTGTTATTTCTGGTAGTTGGTGTTCAGAAAATATAAGTGCCCTGCTAATCCTAAGAGGTATCTATCCTGTTAGATCGAGTGCCGTAAGTCCCAGACTCTTTTAACTCTACTGATCATTAAAGGCAGTCAAAATTATTCCTTAAAGTTTTAAATACGTAAGATTTCATGTTGCATTATCTCCTCTGAGTTTTCACTATTGAGTAGAACAACTTCTCGCTAATACACTGCTCTAGGTTTTTCTTATAGTTTGTTTGTTTTGCATCGACACAAAGCAAAATATGCTTTACAGTCCAACAAGTGAATTTTAAGTCTCAGTCTATACTGTAGGCAAACAGTTTGGAATTTCATATTAATATTAAATGCTTCTTTCCTAGACAGAGATGCAAGGGAAGTACTCAAACAGCCTATTTTTGGACTCTCATTTACTTAGGTGAGAGGGGAGTTTGGGAAAAAAATACTCACGCTTATTTTAATCGAATTTTGTTGACTATGACTAGGTAAAGGATATTTAAAATCTCTTCAGTGAAGGAATCAGACTGCCAAATTTCAGCTAAAAGAGCATTTTAATAACTTGACTAAAAACAGCATTAAACAAAGAATTAAAGGTTCTAATTAAACACATAAAAATAGCTTCCATTCCATAGCCAGCCCATTAACACTCAGCCTATTTGTTACCCAACCAACAAGGTCAATGCTTAAGGAAAAAAAAGCCACCACAACAGTCAACTTTTCAAATCTTTCATCTTCATTAGGCTTGCTTGGTTCTTTGCTATGTCATACTGAATAGTTTTCAATAAATCCAAACGGACTTTCACATAATTTCAAAGACTTCAGTGGTATTCAAAAACTCTTGCCATCTTATTAACTTGCTGGAGAAAGAGCAGCTGTAACTCTACCTAGATAAGCTTCATTCAGTACTGCCACAGCATCTGGTGCTAAATTCCTGACAATCATAATCTGAGGAAAGTTTTAAGATCTCAAAATTTTAGGATTGCATTTTGCTGCTGTTTTGCTTACAAGCCCTGTCTTAGCAGATCAGATGAGTTTCCAGGTAGGGCTCAGAGACATGAATCCTTCATTTGGCTTCAGGTGCCCCATGCTGCCAACTTAAGTGGCCACAGGTACTTTGCAAGGGAACCCCGCTGAGACTAAACTATCTGCTTGTCAAAAACAGGAATGAGAATAGGCTCCGACACCTTCCTGAGCCAACTGCTCACTCTTGTTCTAAGATTAAAGGATAAGTCATCTTGAAGGCATTTTTAGTTGCTGTATAAGCAACGGCAGGCCTATCTTTTGGTATTAAAAAAAATAAATCCTCATCTCTTCAAGGGTTATGTTCTAAATATTAATATTCCCTGTGACTTTCAGTGGCCCTCCCAGAAATAACTACGAATGACTGAATTGGACATCACTGAAACTGTTAGAGTTTTTTTTTTAAAAAAAAAAAAAAAGCCTTACAAACCTTCATCAAGCACCAAAAATAAAGAAAAAGAGGCACTAATATAATTTAATAAAATCTTCTCAAGTTACCCTGAAATAATAAGGAAATAAAATGCAATATAGAACAGAAGTGTCTACATTTACTGTTTTGGAACACATCAAAATGCAATACCAGCAGATGTTGTATTTTTAATAACAGAAACAGTCCTTATAATGACTAAATGACAAGTGCTGTGTTTGTGTCTTCCTATTTCTTCTCCTACAGCTCAGATCACCCATAAAAACACTGCTCAAATGCAGCCAACTCCACATAGGACCCAAAAGGTCTAGCTGAACACAGGCTCACAGACCACCACTGCAAAACCAGTATGCCAGAAGAAAAACCCTTCCTCAAAGATCTGGATTTCTGAAGGTATATGCACACTGACAACATGCAAATGAACGCTGTTCCTAACTTCCAGCATGCTTGAAACAAGTTGAGCCAAGAAATTGAGCTGCATCCCCCATGTTCTTAAAAACCTTTGTAAACCTGGCCCTGGTGTTGCTAAATTAACAGTTTCTAACTTTGTCACTTCAACAAGCCACGTTCAAGTCAGGTTAAACTGGCCCTGTAAATCAGTAATCTCTTCTCTTCCTTTAGTCTCTGGATCTCTTCCATCTCTTCACACATAACTGTAAATTATTCTGCAGTCCTTACAGAGCTTTAAAACAAAACCATGTGCCTCCTATGAGACAGTGAGAAGCATAAATAGGGCTCACAGTGTTGAGTTCACCTTCACGTGCCTTTTTCTTACAAGACCCTTTAATCACTGAGCCCAACAAAATGGAACTATCTGTATACTCTATTAACATTTAACAAAGACTTTGGGGAAAAAAAGACTCCAAAGGAAGATTTTGAAGCAATCTCCAGGTAAGGAGGTCCCACAGTACCAACAAACTAAACGTGAGCAGATGCATGAAGGCCTTGGTGGATGCTGCCATCTCCTGGTACCTTCTGTAGTTTGCAAACTGTTACCATTGAGCAAAAGGTACATGCACATCTGTTAAAAGCCCATTTTTATCCAGTTATTTTCCTTACCATTTCTAAAGGCAGAAGGAACGACACTAAATTTACCACTGTGCTTTTCTCCTTTACACTATCTGCATTACTGCTTGCCTCCATGCCACCCTAAAAAAAAATACCACTTTTTGCTTCCTGAACACAAAAGATACCTGCCAGTACTCCAATCTCCAAAACTTAGGTATCAAAAGGCCTAACTTATGGCCTTCACACATTTAATCTCAGTTGCATTTAAAAAATAAAAATAAAAATCCTATGCAGTAACTCATTTTCCACCACTGTTTAAGAAGATGAAAGAAAAAAGTCCCTAAAACTACAGAGAAAGTTTCTCCGAGGCTCCATGGAGTTAATCCTGGTGTACAGCCTCCAGTTTAAGAACTGATTTCCCTTTCACATTTTTTTTTTCATCTTAGCTAATGCTGAGGAAGCTATTACTCATACAAATCTTTCTGAAAATCTCATTAAGTGCTTTGTTTTCAATTCTTGTGGCAGCAAGTTCCACTTCTTTACTATGTGCTGGTCAGAAGGCAAGAAATTATTATTTTTTATTAGTATTAACTTGAACATGTCTTGGCTATCTTCACCATGACCCAAATCAAGTGATTATTACAACAGGATTAAATTTATTACAAATAGTTTGGCTTTGTCTACCCAGATAAATGCATATTATAATGATATAAATCACATGGCAAGCTAAGATTTTTAACACCGAGGGAGATATAAGACAGAAATACATTTAAGAGAATGAAATGTAGAGTGACATGATACATGAAGAAATTATTCAGGAAAGACAAGAGGCACACAAAGAGCTTTAATAGATCATTTATTCAACAGTTCTCAGCAAGTACCTTACGCTACAGGAAGGTGAAATCCAGCTCACAGTCCCACAAGGCAGGACCTTTAATGCTAGCTTTGATGCTAGGAGTTCCCACTAACCTACCTAAAACACTTGTGCCCCCATGTCTTAGCTCAGTGATCCAACCTACAGCACTGTCTATTCCCTCCCCATCTCACCCCAGTCTGTGCCAACACAACCTCAGGGATAGCATAATGTGTCATGAGACCACAATCAAATACCTGCAGAAACGTGATATTTCCACAAGCCTACATTGTCACTGAAGTGCTCTTATCACTGAACTACATCTCTGGTGGTTTGGATTGGACTTCCTATTCAATTTAGAATATTCATATAATTGTCATTTCATCTCATGCATATGTAACCCAGTACTTCTCAGGCAAACTGGCTTTAATCATTCCTGCATTCAAAAAAAAACTGCATTGAGCATCTAGTCCTAAAATGCCCCAAAGCTGAAAGTGTGTGTGTTTCATATGGGATTTAGGGAAAGAAAAAAAAAAAAAAAGAAAAAAAAAGCTTAGAACAAAACTCTAGTCAGTCTTGATACATTTTATGGCTTAAACCCTGCAACTTCACTCTTGCGGGAAGAAGCAAGCAAACCCAGTAAGAAAGTGAGATGAGTTTTCCAGTGGGCATGCATCTGAGACACCCATCAGATGATTGCTACCTTTGTCAAAAGCAGCTAGCTAGAGGACAGGTTTAGCTCTGTGACTCCTTCATCACCAGAATAAGTATCAAAGACCTTGCCAGACCCATTATCCTATACAAGCTGTTCGGAAGCGTATTCACATGCAAAAGTCAAAAGTTTCATTGAGCTCTACAGTGTTCACTGAGTTCTACAGTGTTCAAAGAAGTTGCAGGAGTGGCTGCACAGCTGAAAACTTCCAGAGAAAAGCCAAACCCATCTCATCCGTATTTGAAAGACCCTTGACACTTGAGCACGTAAATGCTCACATTCCACTACCTTCAAAGACAAGGCTACTCCTGAGAGATTTTCTGAATGAGGTTCTTTGTATGAGCAACAATTTGGTTTAGCAAACGAACCACGCTGCAAGTAAGGAAAAGTATGTTTGGTTCTGCCATTACCTCTGAGCTTATTGCTTCAACCTATCACAGTGGCCAGTCTGTTCTCAGTCTTCTCTCTTTAATCTAGAAGAACTTCAGGTATAGATTAGATTTTACAAAGCATCAGCTGAGACAGCTCAACGTTATAGCAACGTGCTCCAAACACCAGTACTCCATGCACCTTCTTGGAAGACACAGTAACAATTTAAACACTTGTTTATGGCCACAATTTTATACAGTGATAGAAGGTAAACATTAAGGCTGCCACCTTATCTGCATCATCTTAATTCCTTTAGTATAACGTAATTAATCCCATGTTAAAGACAATTACCTCATCAGATTCACTGCTGTATCTTGCCAAGGTACCTAATATGTTATATGGTATATTAGTCTAGTCTTAGTCTATCCAAGCTAAGTAAAAAAGAATTATTACAGATTTTTCCTTAAAAGTTCTGCATTGTCTATGATTATGTACATGTTCACCATGTTCCACAAGCAGTGTACGGTTTACCCATTATCTGCTGAAATACCTGAGATTAACATGTGATTTGATACTTACACATGTATTTCATGAGTATTTCAGCAACACCCATCTCACCAGAGAAGTTAAACATAAAATTACACTTATCCATTTATGCATTTCTTGTGTGTGCATGTATGCATGGACACACACATTTCTGTTTAACATCTGCACTCAGCAAGTGTTAATAGTTATAACTTATTCAGTTTAGAAATGATAGAACTGGAGCTGGTGCACACATGGAGAACAATATTAAAGGTGCATATTCTGGTTTAGCACAATCAATAAGCTGGCACTCAGTTCAAAGAGACTTTTATCCAGGCAATTAGAATATTGAAAAGGTTATGTGTGGTCATGAGAAAGGCACAGCTGCGTGGTCCCAACCTGCAGAATTTGAAAGGCTGTTCAAGCAAATTACAGCTCATTGCCACACACATGCAGACTGACTTGGGTACATTCTACACGTGGTACATGCATGTTAAAAATTTTGGGAAAGTCTTCATTATTTTGAAACATTCAATTTTCACCTAACAGTACAGTGGCTCTTTATAAATATAAAACTTCAAAATAACTTGGGTCATTTTGTTGTAACCAGGGCTAAAAAAAGAATCTTCTATAGACTTTTTTCTAAAAGACCACTGACTTGGTGAAGATGAAAAACAAACTCGGCAGCCCGGACCTTAACTGGTGTCTTAGTATCTAAATCTTCCACTAAGGATCTGGCTCAACGCTTTCAGTGAAATCAATCCCTTCTGACATTAACAGCAGAACTCCCACTATCTCCAAAGAACAAGCAGAGGAAAACTTCTCTTCCTAATTTTTCAGCTGAATAATTAGTTCTGCCTTTTTATGATTTCAATGTTTTGGGAATGTCTGAGCCAGTGGTTTCAGATTTCCAAACACCAGAAACAGAGGAGACATTACCACCTACTAGATTCCAGATGTCTAAAGTCTTACCACAAAACATGAAACGCTTTCTTCAGCATAGCCATCCCATGTCTTAAATAACAGGCTGAGAGCATACATGCATCTGATGTGTCAGAGCATATCAAAGGCTGTACATAATAGTAGTGGAATGACGATGCAGCTAATCAGCAAATGCCCACCGCTGGGTCTCCTTCAGCAGGGGTCCTTCAGAGTGACTTAGCCACAGCCACAGTAGTAGGGTCTACGTTGCTTTATGGTATTAATGGGTCTTATGAAATTTCAAAGTGTGTTAATGAAAATCAGCCTAATTAACGCCATGTGGAAAGAGGAATAAAGGTACAAGTTGAAACTGCATCAGAAGTCAGAGGTATCAAAGAACCCTTCGTCTTTTAGAAGGTACCTAAAACTGGGTGACAGACTGTGATTCTTAGGAATCTGTAGTTTAGGACTTGCACATCCTCACTTCTTTCTTTCAAGTTTACAAGAATTACATTTACAAGCACTCACATGTTTTGTTCACTGAACAGCAATATTGCCTCAAAATTAATTTTCTTTTAAACTAATCACTGTAATATTTAAACACCTTTACGTTTATCAGTTGGAAATTTCTGAATTGCTGCAGCAAGCATCTTGGTCTTTCTTAGTTCCCAGATTATCCCCTGGCCTTAACAAGCTGCAATGACATCCTTTCATTACATGGGTCAGACCCACTGAGCCACAAATTAAGCTGATCAGTTTAATCTGGTATAGGAAGACTTCGAGAAGAAGGGAAGGCACAGCACTACAGACATAAGGTACAAGGCCTAACTTCAGAGAAGCCAAAGGAAACACCCTGGTGACAGACACTTCTGCTCATTGTCTAAGACTTGACCCATTCAAGATTCTGCTGCAGAATTTTGCAGTACACATCAATCTGGTTTACAGAAAGATGAGGTAAGGAAATGCTGGTTATAAAAAGGTGATAAATTCTGATTTACAATAGCTCAAACTGCAGCACAAATTTTATCATTAGCCAACAGCAGAATACTTAAAAAAAATCATGAATTTTGTTTACTTATTTGTACTTATTTCACTCTAGATATCTTTATCGTGGAAGCTTAAACAAAACCAAGTCATGGCAACGTGTGACGCTGTTGATAATCCATTAGTAATCATGCTGTGCTGCAAGAGTACAGATAAGTGTTCAGTAAGCTTTGTCTAAATGTTTTAAAGTTAGCTCACGCACATTTGGTGTCTGCCTGCCTCTTCGTAAATTTTGACATGGATGTCTAGGCGGTACGTTGTACCTAACACGTAAACTGTGTAAAATACAGTTCACAGGTTTTTATTACAGCATTACCTTTAATATCTCCACCAGCAGGTATTTTGCACTTCACAGATACAGTAACTAATGCTGCTCTCCAGTCACAGCATTTCACCTCTGTTCAGCCCAAATGCTTTTCCAGTTCTCACTCTACTGCACCAATTGTACTCTTCACTTTACAAGTCTTCCTGATGGGATTTCTTTTCCAGTGGTAGAGAGGTCCTAGGCTTAGGTTCTGCATTCAGTGAAGTGCAACAGCTCTTCACCTCAAGACTTTTCTCCTGAAAATCCCTGAGCAGATATGGTGTAGGAAAAGGAAACCCATTAGTCAGCATGCTTGAGCACAGAGAGGGCACAGCAGAGAAAAAGTGCCTCTTCTGACTCTCGACCAGACTAGCCAGTCTGAATAAAATCTTTCTAGTAGGAGCATCTCTTACTGTAATCAAAGTTAAAAAAAAAAAATGGAACTGGGAGTACTAGTTGCTACTTGAAAATTTGCTATAATTAACCAATATTAAATGCACAATAAAGCAAGCTGGCTTCAGCCAAACCAGAATATTGCTGCAGTATGGAGGCAGCAGCACAAGGCAGAGCTGTAAAGGCATGCTGGCCCACTGCCTTTACAGGGAGGATGCTCTTCGCTCACTCAGAGTGAGATCATTAAATTTTTAACTTACACTGTGAGTGACTACCAAAATCAATGAAACAATCCAAATTACATTCAGTCTTAGATGGAAAACACCGTAAGCATCTCTCCTGGTGCTCCACTGTTTATGTTTTGATACTGGCTTTGAAATAATTAGAAGTAATTAAAGGCTCAATAGCCCCTGTTTGCCCTGACTCTGAAATAAATGCAGGCTGTGACAGGAGCTGGAAAGTGAAAGCAGCACCTGGGAATATGAAGGACTTCTCTACATACAGAAGTTGCACTGCTGCAAATTTAACTCAATCCAGTTAGAAGAAGCCCTTTTTTGAGGGGTTCCCTAATTACCATGTTTTACAACTGGCTCTTGTGGTTTTAAATTTTTACACTCATATTTGCAAGCATAAGTCAGAGACAATCCTGCACACACTTGCATAAATCAGTAGAAAAAAATACTTTTAATTCCACTGATACAGCTTTAATATAGGCCACACTTAATATGGATTAGATAGAACTTTAAAAGTTCATGGCTTCTTGCAACCACAGAAAAATCCAAGGCTCTCCCATTTCATAAACTCAGTACTATCTGCTCTCTTCCAGCCTGTCAAAAGCCTTACTTATCTTTAAGGACAAATATGTGTCCTAAAATATATTATGAATATTACGCTGCTGTTTTGGGGAGTCACAACACTATTTTGCCTTTACATAAAGTACCAAATAATAATCAGAAAATCTGGAAGATCTCCTCCTCTTCCTGGACCTCCTATTCCCTCAAATGGGGCAAAAGTTTCTTCAAACCTTTTTTAGTTCCTATTTTTAGTCAAAAGACTGCAGAACACATGAATCACAGCACACTAGAATGACACAAAGTCATGACATAACACGGGACAGGTTTTTTTCCCAAGTTTCTACAGATCACAAAGATGCCTTGGGCTACATGCTGGTTTGAAGAGACCAACACAGTGAGATCCATACAACAGAAATATTTTTTCAAGAAGTCTAGAGCCTGCAAGAGAAAAAGGAATGATGACTGAATTACAGTAGTCTAGAGTGTCTGCACTTCTCTGATCAGGCTCAATGATTACATTCAGTTCCACTCTTAAAAGCTTTAATTTCTACGTGGTTGTCTGAGCCAGCAAAGAAGAATAGTTGAGTGAGCACAACAGCACTCCAAAAATCAAGGGCAAACAAGGGCAGAGAAAGAAATGAATGCAACGATTTTAAACATAAATGCGTATGCAACAGTGATGACTGCCTTAGCACCATGACAACAAACAGTAGATTAAAGATTCAACAGCACAGTTGAAATTAAGGTTAGATGTTGTCTTGAACTCACCTACCAGTGTACTGTAGCTCAGAAAATTGTCCTTGCAACCCTTGAATACAGCTATAAAGAGTGACACAGCACTGCACATCCTGTTGTCCACATCCAGACCTTGTGTGGGATCTTTTCAGAGACCTACATTGTGAAACTACGAATGGTTCTGGACCTATTCAGTGGTTCTGAATTAGTAGGACAATCCCTTGTTTAATTGACATTCTTACCTCTGCAGCTAAGTAGTTTCCAGTTGCCAAATGCTTAAATCTAAACAAGCTGTTCCACTGTCCTGCCCCTCCCCGGCAAGGATCATGATGGACAACCTGTAAGAAGTACAGATTTTTAATGCTTCTCAAGATCATACTTGGATCACCGTCATTTCTTACAGCTCATTCCAAATAAAAATATGTAAACTACATAATTACAAACAGTCTAACACAAAAAAGGAGTTCTGTGTTCACACTAAGCCCACCAGAGATAACAACTCATTACATTTATTTTTCACTAGGTGCCAGAAAAATGACTCAGCTTACTTTCCAGATTTTCATTCATCTACTTACTGCAAACATGATGAGCCAAATTTTGCTTTAAATAACTAGAGTACTACTTAAAAGCAAAACTCCAACTCTTACAGTGTTTAACCGTTTATACCAGCTCCATTTTTGATAACACTGGGGATTTCTGATAAATTTTCTTTTAAGTGATTAAATATCTCCATATCAATTTAAATACCCCAAGTTACTTCTTTAAAAATTTGACTGACCTGTAGGTCATTTGCTATCTTCAAATCCACCAGTCCCTGTCTCTCATAAGGGGTAAAGTAATCTAAAATAACTGTAAGTACAATATACTCTGCATATTTAATATAGTTCTTACTAAAAAATGAAGGCAAAACTTACCATTTGCCTGAGTGAGGAGCTCTTTGTTTTAAATGCACAAAATTAGTTCAACACCTAAGAACTTTTGGACACAGGAGTTACATTACTATAATGGCAAGAGCTCGAGACATACCAGTTTCTAATGTTCCTCAGTTAAACAATAATGTATCTGCTAATCATCTGAAAATCACACCCATTCAAAGACAACCTTATTCAGCCTAACTAAACAGATGTTGATGTGCCCTGCTGCAGAAGAATAGACTCATTCATGTTTATGAGATTTGTTGTCAGTCATCAATTTCAATTTTCTATATTGCACATGAACTCAAATATAAGCACTCAGAACTCAGGATATGTGAACGTAATTCTATTGGCTTTGAAAAATTGCACCATTTACATCAGGTCTGAATTTGACCCTTCGTCATTTCAGTACAGCTAAATATAGTAAGAAAACATCCTCTCTCCACATGCTCACAGCAATAAAGCATCTCTTCAGTGTACATCCTACACAAACGTCATAAAATAGCAATAGATACGGAGAGATGTATGACGATATCAAGAGGCTATAAATGATTCATGTTGTGGTTAAGTATTTTCACTGAATCCTGGCCTTCGTGTACTAAAATATTTATAAAAAGCAAAAAAGTACCTCTATTTCCCACAGTGCCTTAGAACTTGTTGCAGAGGTAGCTGACTGACGCAATGTAGTACGAAGGAAAATATGTTGTTTCTTCTCATATTCGTCACAGGTCAGAAACTTCTCTTGTTCTGCATGAAACAACCTAACAACATCTCCCTAAAGTGATACGAAAAAGAAGCATTATTAAGTGGTATGGAAAGCTGCTGGACTCATCCTCTATATCTGTACTAGCTTCAGTGATGCCATCATAGTTAATGCTAAGAAAATGTTTATTAGTTTCCTGTTGCCAGAGCAGGTACCAAGTGCAGAATATATAACCTCAGCACTGAGTCTGGAAATCTAGTATAAAATGCAGTAACTCATTCCTGCATGACATCCATGTGCTTTTATGAAAATAAAACTTGATTCAGAGCACTATAACAAATAGCATGTAACAGTTAACCCAAAGGTGATTTTTAATTTTAGCTAACTTTACTAAATGGGTTTTTCATTTATGATCTATCTTTAGCGATATTTAGGGAAACCAGCTTTCTGTGAAGGCACAGTACAGCTATACACCATAGCTCATAGTTCCTTTCATTGTTCCTGTAATACATTCTATACTAGAGAGCCAAACCTCACTAACCCTCACTAGACCTGTTCTGACAGGGGCATTAGTACCATATGCTTTGGTAGGCTCAAGAAATCTCAAAGCCTCCTCTGTCACCTTCCTTCATCCACTCAGACTTTCCATGACTCATTCCCCAACTCCAGCCTCTTCTCAGGCTTCCCTGTCACAAGTCAGGCTCCCAGTTTTGAACCTCTGTCTCTCTTGGTCCTGGACATCCAGGTTCTCTTAAACTCACACTACTCCACAGCACCTTCTCCCTTCTCAACTCATATTCAGTTCCTCTCCCAGCCTCATCTTCTCAAAAAAAATGCAGCAAGAACTTCTTGCTTCGTCTTGCCCCTCATGTAGACGTTTGCCATGGCCCTTCCTTTCCTACAGAGCAAATGTAAGGTATTCACAATTATCCCCTTTATCCCATTCGCTATCTATAAAGCTCCTATTGCTTTGCTCTTCTCTAATATTATCTTTTCATCTTTTTTTTTTCTCTGCAACCAAAACTGATATCCCCTCTCTATTCCATTGGCATCATTTTTGTTTCATTCTACATCTCCCCAGAGCTTGAAGCACTATGCCCAAATAGGTCTACACAGATACACCCTTTCAAATTCTTCCTCAAAACCTAGTGATACCCTCAATACCTACCCAAAACAGCCAGCTGTTAATGACTTACTAAGGTACAAGCGAGAATAAATGAAATTTATTTATTCCAAATGAAAATGTAAGTGATCTGGAGACACAAAGCTGTGCAATCCATCAGCTTATAAAGCTATATTGTCTTATTACAGCTATTGTCATCTTTCATACTTCACTCCCTTCTGTACCTTGTTATACCTGCTTTTAGCATCTTGGCCTGAACTAAAACATCACAGCTATTCTGTACAGAGCACTCATCATTCTGGGCTTGAACTTCATCGTTTCTCAAGGATCCTCAGTTGTCCCTGGAAGGGGGAAGAGGCTGGAAGTTCGCATGATCCAGACAATTCCACTGGGTAAGATAGTAACACAAAGGAAAAATACTCTGGCTCGTGTAGGACAGTAGTAAGGGATCTTTGATGGTTCCATGAAGTTCTCAGTTTTCTTTTATTTACTAGAGAACTAATATTTCTATACAGTCAAATAAGGTATGATTTCTGAAATTCAAAAATAATAACAATATATTATACTTACTCCTTTCAGTACATCGTCTCGGTAACTACTGAACTTCATGAACAAAGTTATTTTCCAGCTTGTGTTACAGTTGACAGCATTTACCTTTGAGAAAAAACACAATTGGAGAATTATAAGGGTTGGTTGGGTTTGGTCTTTTTTTTTTTTTTTTTTTTTTTTTTTAAAAAAAGCATTCTATTCTTATAGAAGAACACACCACTCTCAGGGTAGCAGGGAATATGGCTTAGTTACAGACACATACAGTACCAAACATGGATCCTGAAGCTCTCAATACTTCATAATGATGTCGATGTTGGAGAAGATTCAGTGGGCAAAATGCTATTCTGTCTATTTACAATCACCCAAAGACAACCTAAATAGCTTCTGGAGGAGGACTTACTCTTGCTCATACCAGTGAGCATTTCAGAAACTCATACAAACCAAACGAAACTCTCAGAGACAGGAAAATTTGTGCCAAGAATAAGTACATTTCATCTTTTTTTTTTTTTTTTTTTTTTTTTTTTGAGGCCAAGCTGGAACCAATGTTTAATACTGGTACTGAGCCTATGCTGGGGTTCTGGTATTATACCACAGGGCATAATACATCTCAGATTGACAATTACCTGTCCCCCAATGAACTCACCTCTTTGCAGCCAGGGTTATCTAGAAGTTCAATGTTGCTAGCATGCAGAGGCTGCCCTGCATTGACTGGCATCAGTACAACTTTATCTCCCACAACAACCTGGAAGTCAGAAATAAAATGTAATTTTGACCTATGTAATTATCCAATAAAATGAAGTAATGTTGCATTTTTTAAAAGTGACTCAAATGCATGCTCTAGGAATGGCACTTGGTGAACTTATCTGCAGACAATTCACACACACATGGAATCTCTTTATTGGCCAGTTCTGTTCATGCGCGCCTCTGCAATTGCTTGGGTTTGAAACTTGACACTAATGAGTCCTTGCATTCTCAGTAAGCATGTCACCCAGTTCAGCAGAAACTCAAGACCATGAAATAGATATATGGAACCTATGAATTCCAGGAGCAGATCAGTTAATCTACAATTTGCATTAAGGACTATTTATCCCATATATACTCCCAGCCAAAATGCAGAGAAAACTCAGAAAACAACCTGTAGTCAGACAGGATTGTTTTCCCTCTGTTGCTGTCAACCAGCATCTTCCATCAATGTTTTTCATTTCACAAAAGCCTTAAGAAATTGCCTGTGAAAAGGCTTTTTTAGCCCAATGACTCCTCATTTTGTATGCCATCTTCTGGCAAACGTCAGGACAGGCTTAGGAGTTCTCTGATTCAGACTATAGAACTGCAAACTAGTAAGGAACATAGACCACTGGAAATTCAGAGAGAGGTGAACACACTCTATCCCCTTTCCTGTTACTCCCTAAATGATGTTTGGTGCTCAGCACAGGTACTGGATACAGCAGCTGAGAGATCTTCACTCTACCAGATGAAGTCCTAGACTCCTTGCAAGCAAATTCCTGTGCCCTTGGAATTACTTAGTTATATAGACAAGGAGAAGAAATATAAGAAAATGTCTCTGACCTAAAAAGTGCTTGAGATGTGCATATGAAGAATTCAGCTCACACCTAGGAGGGGGGGAAAAAAATCAATACACACAGATTGGTTGGCATTGGTCCTGATTTGCTTATGTTGTTCCCAGCAATTTTAAGTGCACACACACAAAGACAAGAAGTGGCTAAATGTGATTTTTGCTATATGAAATGCTGCAGAAGCCATGCTTTTTTGGGACACATGTAAATAAAAATGTTTTTTCTGCATTGATTAGCAGAGCCCAATCCAGACTTACGTAACTTCAATGCAGATGAATCTGGTCCACTTATTGCAGGGGTGAAAAAAAAAGGTTGTCTGTTCTTTACAAACACAGCTAAAATAAACGGTAGCAAAAGACAGTGTCATCATGCTCAGACTACATGTAACAATCCTATTTGGTCTAAGTAATAAGAAAAGTTCACTAACGGAACCAAAAAAAATGATGACAGGGTGCCTTTACAGAACCTTACTTATACAATACATTCCTGCATGCCATGCTTCACACAGATGTTACTTACAGCCCGTTTTAAGAAGTTAAGACCAGACAATTCATTAATCAAAAGAACATCAGGCTTGCATCCTGCAAAGTGGAATCAGGACTTCAAAATTATTGAAAGTACACCTGGACAATAATAACAGTGAGAGAACAGCACATCATTGAGCATCCTATTTAAAAAAATAAAAACAGACGAAGGGTAAGATATCTTTTAATGCTTCCTGTGGTTATCATGGAGGCAACCAGTAGAAAGGAGAACTACATAGCTACTCTGCTCCACAGAAGGAACTGTTATGTGCAGTCATAGTTTCAGTCTCAATCTCCTAACCTGCTTTAAGTCCACATCAGTAACCTGCCCTCAATTCTGGCCAGCTCTGTCAGTTGCAATGGAAGCAATGAGATATCCCATGTTCTTCTACTTTCTTCTTTTTCTGCTTGTTTCTAACCTCCATTAGCAGTAGGGAAGGAAGGGACAGAGATAGTTTAAGACTGCTAGTTTCCTGTACATCCTCCTCTAGCAATATAGAAAATGAAAGCAAAGTGAAGAGGGAATCCTTTTTTTCTTACACATCGCAGCTTTTGGCAAGCTGCAAGTCTGCTCTTTTGAATTCCTCCTATCCAATACCCATGCCCAAATACCCCACCCAGTTCACTTCTGACTCCAACTAATGTCCCTGCATGCCCAAGGCAATGGAGACAGAGCACAATCATGTGAACGCATGCCCACATTTCTGCCTGTAGAATTATTCTTTGTGGAGATTATTGAAGAGAACACAACACATTCCCAAGGTTTTGCTCTGAAAAAATAAAATTAACACCAGCTCTTTCTTCTTTTCCTTAGCTACCCATAGGCACAGCATGCTGCAAACCAGCAGTCAGCTAATAGCTTGACTGGTTGCCTGGACTCTTTCCTCAGACATACAAACGAAATCCCTAAAAAATCCTTCCCAAATGAAACCCTGTGTGTATCTGACACGCAGCTCTTGAGAATTTAATTCCCAATTCATTTGACAAAACTCTTGTTTTTTCTGGTCTAGATAATAAAATTCCAGAGAATGATGGAATTTCACATTGAAACCAATGAGCATTCAGCTTTTGAATTCAAGATAAATCTCCAAGGTCCTTCAGTCTTTGATGCAGCAACTTTCATCTAAATTTATTCAACCCTAGTTGCCTATGACTTGGCGGTGAGGCCACACAAACTAGGAAGAGCCACATCCAAAACCCACTGCTTTGGCTTCTAGATGGGATATCAGGTCTGGCATCACTTAGGTGGATTTACTGAATTTATAGGCAATCACAGAATTACTCTAACAGCTACATCTACCCTGTAACCAAGAAGTCGGACCGAATACTCTAGTGCAGTTATGGTACAGCACAAGGACTGCCTGTCACCAGGAGCTGTATTAGCTGTTAAGATGCAGGAGCGCTGATTTCAGTTTGGACTAATTATTCAAGTACATTACCAGGCACACTGAAGGCTCTGCTGCTCCACCTTCATCACTTTTGTGTTATATGCACATCTGGCAATCATACTGCTGACATATATCAAAGACTGGGAGAATTAGCAGAATTTTCTCATGGATGGCTGGCCATTCCCAAAGTCTGAGACCAACAATTCCCTTGTCATGCTGCAAGATCAAGTTTTCAAACAACTAAAATGGCAGACAAGCAAAAATGAATTCCACACAAAGCTAATCCTGCTCTCACTGGAAATCTTGCTTTTCAGCCTAAATGGAACCTGCTCTGGCCTTAATCTCTCATATCTCCCATTGAAGGAGAACTGAGACATGCAAAAAACATTGCAGAGTTATGCCAATTACTGTAAATTTTTTGCAATATTTTTCATTATTTGCATAATGAACCAGTTGCTGTACAAGCTAAGCTTTCCTTTTTCTTCTTTTTTTTTCCCCCTCAGAAAAATATTTTTTAAAACACTTCACAACGCTACACAGCCACAATGATTTACCAGAGAAGTCACTCACATGACTTCCTATATCATAGTTTCCCCTACACAAAACCACTTCATTTTCTTTTGGATCTACCTTGCCTGGGTTCCCTGACACAGTTGCAGTCACCCAAGCACTCAACATTCACTTCTACCATTCTAGAGACAGATTCTGTAAAAACTTTCCAAAATTTATTTTCTCTGGGAAATTTCCTTTTATAGCACAGAAATCGAAAATAGAAGGGGGGAAAAAAAAAAAAAAAAAGGAGAAAGAGAAGTTCCTAAAGAGAGTAAACAGAGTAAGGGCCTGATATACCAAGCTAATCCCCTGTGCTGAGAAAGAAGAAAACTGTAACAAATAAATAAAATCTAAACACTTTAAAAGCTAACCTAGTGGGTTGGTAAAGTGACACCAGCTTATGAGGTATCAGGTATTTCATTATGTGTGTCCTCCAGAAACTAGTCCTTTAACAGGCACCTCTGTGAGCAACTGAGAGGGAAGGGGTGGGTACAAGGCTGGAGCCCCTCTTGACCTGTGAGGGGCAAATGAAAGACCTCTCACATCGCTTGCTACTCCTGTCCCCCTAAATAGCACCTGCCTGCTTTATGAGTCTGAGAGGGGAAACCTGTCAGACCACTTCTGAGAAGGCTACTGAAGTCTAGTATTTAGCAGTGGAAGTTTGCAAAGAAAATTATCAAGATCTCTTTGGGCCTAGAAAGAGGAAGAAAAACCTGGGTCTCAAGACTTCCCCATGTAAAATATAACTGAGAGCTCTCAGCTCTGAAATGGAACATATCTGGTGACAGAAAATGAGCAGCAGGCAATTTCCAAAATAGGCTGTTAAGTTAGGAGGAAATCTGACAGTTTCCCAGGCAGCCTTTTTAATACAGATACCACTAAATATGGCCTCATAGGGAACAAAATAGGAGAGAGATCAGCAGAGATCCACCTGTGGAGTGTGATGCTACAGTGATATGTAAACTTTCCATGCAAAACAGCTTCCCAACCCTCACATTTCTTATGCGTCCACATTGGTGTCAAATTAAGTCAAAACTCTAAAACACTGAAGATGACTTTTAAGACCTCATTTTGATCATTCTGCTCTAAGTGTAAGGGCTTGTGATGGCTTTGCAGATCACACTATGAGAACCCCAGGTCTTCAGTCTGGAAAGCATGACACGCACTTATTTCCCAGGAGTGAAAAATTAAGAAGACGCTGAACTGGTGGTATTCTAAGAAATTAAGCCAAAACCTTAAAGCAGTAAGTCACTTCTTTTCTTTCCAAAGAGGGAAAGGAATTATCAGCTTAATGTTTGATCCACAATACTTCTCTTGCCTAGCTGGAAGACCATGAAGAGGCACCCACAGGTCTATTCATGCTCGCTCCTTTTCTCTGGAACAGGCTTGGGGAAAAGGGAGAGGTTTTCACATACCTTCTGATTGCTACATATAACAGGGAAAGACTATGACTTCAGTGGACTCTGACCATTAGCTGGGAATACAATCCTTCCCCTCCTCACAACATATTGCCAAAAGGAACTGCAAGCAACCACACTCATCCTGGACAGCATCCCAAGAGCTGGGTAACCACAAAGTTAATGAGAGAAAGAAAATACATGAGAAAACAGGCATTCCTGTCTGTGATTCTGTGAGGGCTCTTTCACTTAGTGCTTCACAAGGGAGAGTGGCCAAACATTCCCAGACAGGTCCCCAAAATAAAACCATACAAGTCCACCATGTAGCCTTCTCAGAGGTAGATGTGAATTTTCCACAGTGGGCTCTTAAACAAGCCACAGCTGACTGAATGAAGAACTGAGTTTTGACCTCAAGGTGCAGATCTCAGATCTGTAGCAAAGAGCTCTCCCGTGCTTTCTTCCTCTTACCAATACACAGTACTCCCACTGAAACCTACCCAGAAAATACCCACCTGAAAATCAAAAACCAATTTTAGTCACAGAAGCCACTCTTGTGTTAAGAGGGGATAGATTTAAAGGAACCTGCATATCTTCTAGAGACACTCTCTGCTGACTTGTTCCCAGAACTTTGCCCAGAATTTGAGAGTTTAATTAGACCCTAAAGGCTCTTAAAGAAAAAAGGAAAAACAAAAATATACCAATGCGTTTCATCTAATGTAAACCAGCATATAACAGGTGGACTTCGCAAAACTGCCCAAACACAGGTCAGCAGAGGCTCAAATGAATGTGGCAACATTTCAGATTCCAGACCATATAGTTTGGTAAAACTTCTAATTAGATGTAAAAGCTAATAGTCCAAACTACTGTTTTTTTGTTTGTTCGTTTCCTGAACAATTTATGCTAGTAGCAAAGAAACCATGCATCCTCTGGAAATCTTCTGCCTTTTCCCTCTTATACATTCAGTATTTCCACGTACATTGTCACCTTCACTCCTTAGTTTCCAGAATGGCTGTATATAAAACCAGGATCCCTCATTCCCTGCAGCATCCAGAGACACCCGCATAGCATTCTTCTCTAGCAGAGCTGGCAATCTCTTATTGACTGTGAGGTATTTGTTACTTTTTATGTGCAGTAGCTGTGAACAAATAACAATTTTAAAAAATTAGTATAGCTTTTCCTTTTCCACCTTCAGTCAAAGAGCAGGCACGGGATTTCATACCATAGTGATTTTTCATAACATACATACGCAAAGACAAAATAAAACTAGAAGAGATTTCCCAAAGTATACTGCAGTTTAGGAAAACAGATGCTATATAACAGACTGACAGAATTACACCTTGATCAGTTTTACAACATGTACTACACAGACAGAGCCAGGATCAATAATAGCATTATGTTCAGGAACTTCACAAGGAAGTTGTACTGCACTTAAGAACATAACTTCTGTCTCATTTATATGTCACAAAATACAAATTACTTCAGTGTTTTAAAGGGAACTGCACAGCACCACTACAGTATGATTTTGAAATAAATCTTGAAAATATATAAATAATATATGTAATAATATAAAGATATATATTTACATTCAGATTCTAGACTACAACAAAAATTACACATAAAAGGTATATTGTAGCACATCATTTAAACATGAATATGTAGTACTTCTGGTAGTCTTTAAATCAGACAGAAAAACACAATAGTGTAAACTTTACCAAGTTCTGTTTACCCGAGCTTTGACAATTCAGATTACTGTGGTTAGTTTCATTTTCACCATACCCTTGAAATGAAACAACTGTTTCCTTTTCAGCTCTGAGAGAAGGCAGATGTATTTTAATAGATTTACCTGTATGACATTGCTGTATTTTACAATTTCACCCAACAGCTTTCTGTTCTCACTTTCATTCTGCTTTTGTTCCAGTTCTGCTGCATGCTGCAAAAGAATTACCATTTCTTTAAATTCTACAAAACTAATATCTGAATTCAGCTAATGGAACAGATAGTGTAAAAAGGAAATAGCACCATATTAAAAATGCCTCCTGTAAGCATTGTTGTACTCAAAAAATTAGTGCCCCTCTCTTCCTGCAGCATGATTTTCTGAACAATAATCACCTGACATCATTCTGGTTTTTATTACCCAAAATAGAAACTCATTCACAATTTATTGACCGCACCTGAAATGCATGCTAACACACCCTACCAAGCATGCTATTTTAAACATTTTCAAACCAGAAAAATAGTTCCAGGTGCTTTATTTTCATTCTAATGGAGGAAAAAGAAGGGCCTATGGATACCTTCTCCCTGTCAAAATTATTTTTACTTGTTTTGTAATTACATACAAATGCTTCGTATATAAATTGTGTATTTAATATATTGTGTAATAAAACAAAACCAGTAGATCACATTTTGCAAGAGTAAGGCCAACCATGACTGTCTGGGTCAAATACAACCACAGAATGAAATTTCAACTTGCTCCAATTCCTCTGTAGAGTTTGAGCCACACACCATGTGCCTTTATTGCATTTTTTAACAGGATGTACCAACAACCTCTCTACTGGACATGAAACAGTAGGAACCACATTTGATAGAATTGTTTCATTTAGTCTTATGCATCCAATTATAACATCAGGCCAGCTCTTTTTCAGTGACAGATTTGCTCCTCAACATGCGTGTCTTGTTTTTGATGCAACATTCAATCTGCCCAAACAGTTCTTGAAAGAATAATCTAGTCTGAAAGCAAAGACAATTGCAACTCTGAGGAATTTCCAGACTGAAGCATGGACAGCACCTTTTTGTCCACCCCTCTGCCCAGCTCCTGTAAAGGAGTTCTAAAATAATCACATGATTTAAACCAGGACCCATTCTTGATTCTATTAACTCCATTTTTAACTTTATAAGCAAGTATTATGGCTTTTAGAAGCTTGATAGCACGAAGGCACAGCCCCTAGTCCAAATGAAACCACAGCCTAAAGCAAGACAAAAACCAGGGCTGGGGCAATAAATGCCAGTCAGGAGGTAGGAGAGCTAAGAAAGGAGAAGGCTGCTGCTGTGGCATAATACCCATCATGATGGTTCCCAAGGCACTTGTTATTGTTTTTCATTCTATTGTTACTCTACAGCCTGCAGATTGAGATAAGATTGCAAATACAGATGTCTCTTACTTGAAGTTTCTTCAGCAGTGCTGCTTCTGTATGGTTTCCTTGTTTGGCTTGTTTGGCTTTCCAGTACTGCTTCTGGGCTGAATATCGGTTCATAGGACACACCTTGAAAAGGCAGTCTGTAGAAGATTGAAAAAAATACTCATAAGTAGTGTTGAAAGACACTTCCTTCATTTTTAAGTATGCTTTGGTTGATTTTCTTTTTCCAGAAATGGCTTGGTTATGACAATGTTCAAGCACAGTCAGAAAACAGTTTGGTTGAAGGAATACCATAAACAGGGTGGTATATCTGAGTTGACCAAAAACCCTTTGATGCATCACACACTCCCCCCTGAGAAACCCCTCTGCAACCCCTGCATGGCCGGGAGCCTGCCCGTATGCTAGACTGCCTTCAGCTTTGTTAGTACTCTTTGCTGCAGCACAAATTTACAGATGTGTTGTCTGAAGGTAGACTTTGGAAACTTGAAACAGTTGTCTCACTTTCTGTATGTCATACATCTGGTTACCCTGTTCCTTTTGGCACAGCTAACACAAAGGATTACATAGACATTCAGCTGCAAGCTATCACAAAGGTCAACACACTGTTGCATGTGCCTGCTCTAAGATTGATTAAAAAATCTAGCAGTAAAAACAACAACGTCACAGAAAGTGAACTCCATGTTCACCTTCCCAGCACCCAGCTCACCACAGCTGAGTGTCAAAAGCTCCTCGCTGCAGCAGAGTCCTTTCCAAGGCTTTGGCTGCTCCTCACACAAAACTTCATTGCACTCTGCCATGGTGTGGGAGGACAGATGTTTTCACAGGCCCTGGCAAGAGCACGGCCCTGTAGACTTTCCTCTGCCTGCCTGCTCTCCAGGTACCGCCGCCATGCAGCCCTCTACCACACTGCCTTATGCCAGGACTGTGCTCACTGCAGGGACTTGGAAGGATTACTCTTGCTTCATTTCCTGTCACAATACTCACATTTAATGACAAAATTAGTGGGATGTCTAAAGAATACACTCGCACAACAGCAGCCATCATAACAGTAATAAGAGTACACTGACCCAAGCAAGAACACAATCCCACGGCATTTGTATCCGTGAGGTTCCAACATGGAGTTGGAGCTATGGAGTTCTAATCAGAAATCACAGCCTGAGTTTTTAATCCTTGTCAGGTTAGCAGCAGATGGCTTCTATTTGACAATGCTGTTTACTCACCATCTAATTCCTATACTGAGTTTACATCTGCAGTTGCTAACTACGCTCTCCCATCCACAACAGCAGGTGGGAAGTCCTGTGCATCACATATGATGAGGAAAGTTTCCTAGATCTGTTCCACCCTTGAATGGAAATTCAAGTGTCAAACTCATAACACCTCTCTATAGAAGATGCTAGATACGAAGGCAGATCTTATTCTCATTTGAAACACTGACAATTCAACATAATTACTTTTCAATGCAGGAAAGAAGAGATTCAGGTCAATGTATCCAACCCATCACAATTTGTCAGGAGTTACTGAAACCAAATCGCAATAGGAACACCTCTGTACACAATACAAGAGGAGAGGGAAATCTAGCATGAAGATTGGCCGTGTCCTTACTAAATATATAAAATGAACTTGCATTACTTAGCAAAATAAATTTGGCAGGATTCTCAGGTACAAACAGGCACAGCTAAGCACAGCTATCTAGAGCTAATGCTGCCAAAACCACTAGTAATACTGTGCCACAAGTTGCTCCCAGCACCTGCATCCCCCAGAGCTAACTGCTACAGTGCTGGCTCTCAATACACAACCTAAGCTGCAATGCTTTTGGTTCTGCAAACTTGTCATTTAGTGTCTCATATATTGGCTGAAATGCCACATATTGCACATCATCACATCACCACTTCAATTGCATTGCCTCCTCCCTTCACAGCAGTCAATCTTCCTTCAATATCCATAGGAGCAAAATCTGTGCACAGAAAGGCCACCAGCAGTAGAAGTTTCCTTGACATTTCACCAATAGGCCTGACTGGTCTGCTCCCTAATCACAGGCCTGTGCTGCTTTTCCTAGAAGAAAATGTTACAAAGCTTTATCAAAGCAAACCCTGTCACCTTGCAGAGATACTTACTTTCATTCAAAGGAGAACATTTACAAAGAGAACTCTGTAACACAGCTCAGAGTACATGAAAACCCTCTGGGTAACTTTTACAATACTCTGATCAGAAACAAAGAAGGCAAAAAAAATTTACACCACCACCCCAACTAAAAAAAAATAACCCATACTGGTAAGTCATACTGTATGTTGAAGAAGATCATAGGACAAAAAATCAGCTATTATTTTCTGTAACAGTCTACAATTAATGTGCCTTCTCAGAACATATCTTGAAATACTTACTTTCCTAAAGTAACTGTACTGTCTTTTTATAGGACCAGTTTCCATTTCTCAGTTACTCCACACATATTCTGCTACTTCAGTAAACACACAGCTTCCCACCTTCGTGCAGAGTCTCAACGCACAGTACTAGTACACTGCACAGAAATGCAACACATACATAGCCAGATAATCATTACTGCAGGTTTATTTTTCACAAAGTTGGGTGAATATTTCCCAGTGATACTTCTTAAAGAAATGGAGACAGAACAGGTGCTACATAGCCTCAGCCACATAGCTAAATCTACAACCATGCTGCAAAAGTCTTCCTGAGTTTCAATCTTATGCTTAAAAGTCGTGCTTCCAAGAACTTATTTTAAAAACTATTATTATTTTCTTAAATTCAGAGAAGAAAAAAACTCATACTCTTTGTCATGCTCTTTGTACTCTTTGTTTCCATACAAGGTGGGGTTTTTTTGTTTGTTTGTTTGTTTTTCCCAGATTCCAGATACATTAAAAATAGTTCACCTGTTGATTTTTTTTTTCTCTGGTCTCTTTTATAGTTACTTTTATGAGAGTAACAGTAGAACACTATATTCAAGCTTTGTGATCCTAAACATCAGGGAAAAAAAAAAAAAAAAAAAAAAAAAAAAAAAAAAAAGCAGTTCCTGCCCTATAGAAGCTATAGTTTAAATGAACAGGAAAGAAAATAAACTGAAAGCAATTTTCTTTACTTTATGGAGTTTTGCATAAATGCTTCTCTTCCTTAGGACACAAGTTAAGTAGGCACTATGAAAAGTAAGCAAATTGCTTTAAAGCAAACAGCTTAGAAGTATCAGCCAGTTTCACTTACTAAACTTTCATGTATTTAATTTCTGCAGTTCCATCAATTCTTTCATACCTCCAAAAGCAAAATCTGAATTGCCTATGCACAAAGTGAAGATGGAAAAAAAAAAATCTCCCATTCCTCCCCAAACAGACTTTTTAAAAAAAAATGTACAAATGCTTATAAAAATAAATATTTCTAAATGAATAAAATATTATAAAATATGTTTTATTTACAAAATGCAAAGAACAGGGAACTCCACTCTTCCTCTCCCTGGCTGCAGAGGGGGAGAAATGAACCTTACCTTCCTATACTACACCTTGGCTTGCTAGAAAGTAAGAAAATATGACAATTTATCACTGTGGAGAGATATATCAATTACTTATTTTATAAGGAAAAAAATGGCATTTATTAATTTACTACCAAAAGATGGAAAGCAGCAATTCCCAGAGAGGATGCACTCAGCACCAAACTGCCCATATGTCTAATCCTGCAAATGTGCACAAAATTTAAAGAAGGTAATAGTGGGTAGAACATATACAGCACGTCCTCTGAACAAAAAACAACTATACCCAGGAAGTCTGAAAAGGAGAAGAACTCCTCTTATACCTTTTAAATGTTTCTTGATATTGCATAAGGATGGCTTAGAACAGTATTTGTCATTGTCTTTTTTTGTTGTGGGTAAGGTATTAGAAATTTAACTCTTAGCCATCACAGAAGATTTTCAGTTATGTGGAGAACTAGCAAAATTATGGCTTTACTCAAAGCAGCAGAATGACAAATGGGAAGTGGTAGGTCTATTAAATCAAAGTGTGTACCAATCTACGTGTTTTGAAGGAATTACAGAAAGCTAAAAGGAGCTGACATGATAATGGAAACAGAGGAATACAAGGGAACAAGGAGGAAGAAGTGGGGCCATGAAGAATCATAAGGTGGACAATGGAAAAAGCAATCAGGAATCTGAGAAGAAAATGAAAGCGTCTATTGAACTGAAACAAGGAGAAAACCTAAGAACAAACCACGATGATGTAGGAGAAGGCAAGTAAAGAAGAAAATGGCAGATGGCAGAGGAAAGGATGGAAAGAGGAAAGGAGAAGTAGAAGAGGAACAGACTAAACACCAAGACAAAAGCAGGAAGTCGCCTATTTGGTAACTCAAACATTGACTACATTGCAGATGCCTCAAGACAAGGAAGTATGAAATGCAGAGAATTTAAAATCAGTTTAAGAACTTAAGTCATTTTTGATTCGAACTAGAAAAGAGTCCTGTGCTCCTTTTTCAGAGTTGCTACATTTGACCAACAAGCAGGTCTTACCAGAGCTATTTTAGACCGTGGAAGATGAAATTGTTTCCCACCAAAGATAACAACATCAAGCTAAAGTGTGCTTACGGTCACAGCTTAGAGAAACCTGCAGTTCTGTTGCTCATGATATGCCTTTTCTTCATGTGAACATGATTTATTGTACATGCCATTCTTCCTAGTAACAGTGAATCTGCTCCTGCAATGTGGAAAGCATTTCCACCATCACACTAAGTGCTTTAGCTCATAAACTTCAGATAGAATTAGGACAAGAAGCACCTGGCTTCATCAGTCCCTTAAATTCAACCGCAAAATAGTAAATGCTTCTTTTTTTTTTCAACAGACTTCAGGAAACATGTGTTGGACCAAATTCTGCCCTCCTTTACAGTGATGCAAATCTGCACTGTTGAACAGAAAGCCACTCCAGAGTCATTCCAGTGCGACTGAAGGGGAAATATGGAACACAGCTTCTTTATATGGACAGAAAATGAAAAGGAGCTATTGCTTTCCTTAGTTTAACAATACTCTGTTTTGTAGGATGTTCTGAAACAACTAGAATAGCTACCACCCACTCAAAAAAAAAAAAAAAAAGTAAACACATAACAAAAATGAAACTGCTATTTTGAGACATCTCTTTACGTTGGCTTTCAGTTCAGACCAACAGCTCTGTACCTAAATTTGATCTCTGAGTGAACTCAGAGGGTTACAAGTAGTTAGAAAACACAAATTTTTTGTCGTTTTTTGGAGGCAGGGAGGAAGGAGGCGGAATAGATAAAATATTACCAAAAAAAGAGCAAACAGTCCTCTGATGTTCATTTTCAGAGTCAGTCCTTAGAATCTAAACATCTTGTTAGAAACATGCCTTTCTCATACTTCTTTGACTTGTAGGTCATGCTCAAACCTCACATCAACGCCAGTTTCAACTATGAGTGATAAAAACACTGTAAACCATACAGACAGCCGTTCCTATTACTAAAGAGGCCCTACTCTTCCTGCCGTTAGATGCTATTTTTAGTTACTTATGTCTAATCACTCAATTAATCATCCCTGCCTAAGTCATCTTTTTATGTCAAGAACCTACTTAAAGTCTTTTTTGTTTGTTTTATTAACTTCATGATTTTAATTGAATTTTATTTCCCAGCAGATTCTTAGGGAGAAAAGCATGTATTTTGCTTACATTTCTTGCTTATATGAAGAACTTTTAGCAGCTCTTTTGCCTTGGTGCTTTTGAGCATAAACAAGAAATTTAACAGAGTGGTAGAGATGTGCTGTGGTTGGCCTTATAATACAGACATCTAATTGTCACAGTGTTCCCAGTCCTCAAAAGTTTTGTACTGTCCATGCTTCATAGGTGATTATTAGGGCACAGCTCTAAAATACTCTTGAGAGGTCTGTATACACTCACCACCTTCCTCCATCTCATAGCTTCTACCTGATCTAGGTTGTTGCAGGTATGTATGTCATCCTCACTGTAAACTGAGTGTCATCTATCCCAAGACTGCCTGGGCAGAGCAAAAGTCCCAAGGTGCAGCTCTGTGGCAGCAAGCACTAAATTCTAATTAGACAGAGAGTCTCTACTGTGTTCTAAACAAAACCCCTGCTATTCCCAGTTTCCTTAGGATTAGACTTCTATAGCAAAGAAGAAGATTATATATATGTATACCAATTACAGTTTTTATCTTTGCTGCAGCCCTTCCATGACTGCCACTAGTCATGTACGAAAATGCTACTAGATGCTAGATGGGGCACTAACAACATAGCCATGATGTTACAGCATGGTGGGTTGCATCTATAAAGGCCACAAAAATCACTTTTACACTGATTTAGCTTCTCCTGCAGGTCTTGCAGTTCAGCCAAATTCACATGCTATCACAATGCCAGCACAAGCTGGGCAAGCCACTCCAAGATTGTCAGGTATGGGCACGCCCTAAAATGGAAAGGGATAAGGAATGACAGGAAGAGAGACTGCTGGAGCCAAAGAGAGCTAAGAGGCAGCAGTAAGGAAGAGGAGAGAAACAGCTAGTAACAAGATTTGGGGGTGGGAAGAAAGGTTAAGAGAGGGATCCCAAGAACTGGATACATGAGTTAGAAGAAAGGAAAGCTTGGATGCTGGGGAGAAGGAGTAAGGGGAACTAGAGGTAAAGAGATGTGTTATGAAAGCAACAGAACAGCATCACAACAGGAACACAGCCAAAACTTTCTACAACTAATAGAAAACATTCCCCTGCAAGTGGCTGGGATGCAACTCAGGAGCACAGTCTTTGCATTCCCCTACCAGCAAAGAACAGCTGTAGGTTTTCTCTGTGTCTTACTCCCTTCCAATGTCTGATCTACATGCATATGTACTACTGCCACCATTAGTGGCATGCCATTAGTACTGTGATTTCAAAAACCTTGCACCCTGGATCAAAGAGTTCAATCCTTCCTGATGCTGTTGAAATATGTTTTGGGAGGGAAAACTCAACAAAGAATGCTATCACCTTTTTCCTTCGTCTTTCCAAGGTAAGAAAGAACATCACGACCACAATAAAAGAACTCTTCTGAAGTTATAAAATCAAGCACTCAAAAGTTAAACAATGAAAAACTCAAGGTCTCAAGGTTGTCTTTTTAACCTCTGTTTATCTCCTCAACGGCGGGCATTTTGACATATTTTGCAATTGCACTATCACATGCAAATCTTTTCCAGTGACTCCTGGCTCATCTAGAAACCTAGGTATGTTCTACTTTGGGACAAAATCAGGGTGGTGAAGCGAGAGAACTGTACAAAGAATGCCCATATGAAATTTTATGCAAGATTCAAGCTGTGAATTAAACATATATTTTCAGACAGTAAGAAGATGTAATCACAGCTAGGTAGCTTGAAAACCACACTGGAGAACTAGATGTTATCCCCATCTCTGCTATGAAGTTATTTCATGACGTTGTGCAAGTAACTGAGATTTATCACTATTAGTTTCTAAGTATATGCCCTCATTTTCCTCATTTTCCAATTTCCAAGGTCTGTAGATGTGCTGAATGTTGGAACTGGAACCAACTGGTGATGTTTCCTGAACATGTGATGGAAAATAAACTCTGCATACTCCGGGAAAACAGAGCTTTAGTCTCTCAATGTTTTAAACACGTTTTTTTTTTTTTTTTTCCAATAAACCCTGGAAATATGGTTAAGAACCTCTGTTTCACCCCTTGAAATAGACACAATCAGTGATGATCTGGGGCATGAAATGTGTTTTATTTGCTGTAAACCAGGAAAGCTATTACTGTCCTTATAACAGATGTGATTCGAGGTCTATTTAAGCCAACAGAAGTCTGGATCAGGCTAGCAAGTCTCCACTTTCGTGCAGATAGAGTTGATGGCTTAAATTAAGTACAAACAAGACCCTGAAAGGTTTAATTTCCTTCCCTGCATATAAACACAGAGAACTTCTGATACCAAAAGAGTATTTTTGGCATTCAAGAAGTAGAAACTGCATGTTGTCAGTGCTTTGTTATTTTTTCCATCAAGCAAAACAGTGGAATTATCCACATCTAATCTACAAGCGCATGTCTAAAAAAGTTGAGAAAAACAAGACATGGTTTTAAGGGAAAACAAAACAAAAAACTGACAAAATAATGGGGGTAGTCTTTATAACACCGGTTTATCTTAAAAAAAAAAAAAAAAAGAACTGCAGCAACTCCAGTAGTTGTGAATCTCGTGAGCTTGTTTCCCATTTACAGTAAGAGCAGGGCTGGAGGAGCACGGACACGGAGTTGGTCACAAAGTGAGGTATCTGCATTCAGTGGACAAAACAGAGTAACTGGTTCTTGGATTACCACCAGGTTAATTGCTTTTCTCATGTTCTCTGCCTACCCCAATGCCTTTGCTGATCTGGCGTTTAGTTCTTGAAATTGGCCTTTCACATTCCAGCTTGAAACTTCAGCAATATACTCACAAACCACCAAGGCTTCCAGGAAGTTACTTGTCTGGCAATGTAAATCTTTGCCCAATCTCAATAAATACAATGTAAATCTTTGCATCAATAAATACAGATGCACACACACGCAAACACATATATATATCCTGAGTTACTGACCTCTGAACTTCTTTGGAGGGTTGGCAAGGTCGCCTGCATCTGGCTGAACCACACATCTGTCATCCACTAACCTAGAAAAACAAAAGTTGTAATATTTACTAAAACATATACGTCTGCATTTATGTATGTTGTTGGCAAACATGTCATATCTTTGGTACTGAAATTCACACATTTTTCTAATTTAATTGAAAAACTGAAGCTACATTTTTGTCAGACACAAGGAGGGACATTTAAGTTAAAGCAGGTTAGCTTGGCCATAACCCTGCCACTGCTCACAGATCCCTGCATCTGCACTGAGGACTTTTAAAAGCACGCAGGGTAAGCAGCTTTTGTGTGGGTACAAGATTGTATGTCAACCTCCCTATGCAACCAGCACGTGCAGGAAGGGTTCACCAAGGACTTGATGTTTCACAATATTGTTGTAGCTAGAATTTGAATCCAGAGTCTGATATAACACCTTGAATTACAGTCTTCAAACATTCTGCTAATCTTCTTCATAATTTCCAGGTTTCTTCCTCCAGGGGAGGCACCTGAAATCAATATTCAGCTCTGATCAAGACTCACAGGAGCAAATTTTCCTTTGGTAGAATGAATAAGCGTTTATTTAACCCACAGCAGAAAATATAAATAACAAATTAAATATGTTTCTCACAACACTTTAGAATTAAATAAACAATAAAATTCAAAAAGATTAAGCGCCCCACTTAGCAGACAAAAAATTGTTAATCTTATCACAGAACTTCCTAAACATAAATTCAGCTTCCCTTCAGGAAGTATCCTGTAAATAATCTGCCTGTTTCAAACAATTATTCAGGAAAATCATGCTTAAGGACACACTACTGCCCTGCCATTCGGCACAAAAGTCTTAGCAGCATTTTCTGTGGGAAACTGCCAGAAAAGGTGTAATTTGGGTTCATCCAAGTTATGCAACAGATGCATTCAGTTTTCACTCAAGTTGAAGGTTTTGGCACCACAAGACCAATCTCCCAGCATGCACGTGAATTTTGTACCCCTAATATGGCAGCTCAGTTCTTGTAACATATTTAGCTGCAAATGCAAGCTTTCAGTGAGAAGAGAAAAGTGAAGGGGCAGCTACAGGAGCCCGAGACAGCCTGCCATGGCCCTCAGGTAGGTGTGTTTTTTGCACAGGTTTATACCTTGGGGCTTAGCAAGAACAGAGACAGGTTTGGAGAGCAGGATTTAGAAGAATCACTCCTGCAAGATGCCCTCTGTGTATGAGCTAATAGACCAAAGCTTCCTGTAAGCAGCATCTAAAACCTAGAATCATAGGAAAAACAAGGTTGGACAGAACTACCTCTCGCCCCAAGTCAGGACTGTACAGTACTACCTACATCATTCCTGACAGTATCCTGCCTAATTTGTTTTTAAAGGAGTGACAGAGAGTAACTAGGACTGAAGCAAAAAGGCAGGGGAGCAGCAAGACGCCCTTGGCCTTTCCCCACCAGCCCCAGTCCTCACCCATTCCTCTGGGCACCCACTAGTAAGGCAGGAACCGTCCCTACCATGTGTTATCACAGCAGCATCTCCTGAGAGTTGCTGCTTGAAACCTCTCATAGGATGCAATTTCAAAATCTAGCTGGATTTCAAATTTCACCGGCTTCGGTGACTTTCTGAAAACAGGAGACTCCAAAAGGATAAACGTTGAAATGCTTTACAGAAGCCTTGCCAAGGGTTTTTAATGTCAAGAAGTACTCCCCAGCTGCAAAATCCTGCTAATGCTTGTCTGAATGAACTCATAAGGTTTAACCCTTAAACAGCGGCAGGATGGAGGACAGTATGCGGGAAGCTGTGTGACTCACAAGGAACATCCTGTGTTCCTTAGTGACATCTTGTGTACCCTAGTGACAGCTCTAACCATGGATAAAATGCAAAACGTTCATCATGGCACCACATCGCCATAACAAAAGCCATACACAAAACACAGTGCTGGTGCTGAGAAAAACAAACAAGATCCTGTACTCCCTCTGAAATGATCAGCTGCAGAATTCAAATATATTCTGGACATCCTAGGCAGAGAAAACAGACATTAAATACTTATTATCAGTCATTTTCATTTCAGCATTGCCTAAAGGCGCAAAGATAAGTACCATAAATGCGTTCTGCAGTCATTAGGAACCAAAGACATCAGGCAAGGCAGACAAAGGAGGAAGGAACTGCTACTGCTCCCATCCTATATACAGGAAATGACAGCTCAGAAAGATTAATTGGCATGGGGCAGGACAGTCGAATGTGTGACAGAATAGAAACACCACCTCCTGAGTCCTTCTTGCTCAGTGCTTCAGTTTCTGACACTTTTGTTTCCCACAAAATGTCTTGCAACACAGAACCAAAAAAAAAAAAAAAAAAAAAGTACTGCTTTACTGGTTTGTCTGTACAGCAGTCTTCCTGCAATTTAATCACCAACATTTTCATATGACGATATTCATCCTGTGTTCCAGGAGTAGGTACTCCAAGGAGTTCAGGAGCTACTTGTTTACTGCAGAGGTACTTGTTACGGTGGCATAGCGAGAGCCGAGTTCCGTACCACACACAATGCAAGGACTTCAGCCTCTGACTCTCAGCAGAAAGAGGCTTCTCAAACACAGAGCACTTCCCCTGAGTATACAATTCATAATATTCAAACCCCACTTTTTAAAGCAAGACAGAGAGCAGATGTTGGTTTATTACCGAAGTCTGGTAGGTGGCTGCATTAATGGCCTATGCAGCCTGCAAACAATTCATTTGAGGTGGGAAATCAAGTAACAGGCTTGACCACAAAACATCCTGGGCACCTGCAGCTTCCACTAAGCCACTATGCAGCACCTTCCACCATCACTTACTTGCTGCTTTGCATAGAAGGCCAAAGAGCACAAAGTAAGACTTTGCTGATAAAGGAAGAGTTTACTATGTTATACAATCAAATGTGCAATCTATTTAAATACTGATCTATATTATTAAACAAATATTCAAGCCATTGTACCATCAAAAAAGCTTTGGCAAACTTCAAAGGGCTTAATGGTTTCATTCTTTTGCTGGACTGCAAATAAACAGAACTGCTTTGTGCTCCCTATTGTCATTTATTACCTGTTAGATGTGACATGACTACATTTCAATTTTTGATGGTGGCTGCACAAAAATGACAAACAAGTTCCCTGCACGTGTATGGCATGATTTTTATTTGTGCAAGTTGCTCCCTAAATATCTGGTTTATGCACAATGCTTTAAGTAATCACTGCAGATCTGCAGTAATTAAGTTGTACAGTACCTTAGTGGTGCCTCAGATAAATCATTAGAGAAGTCAAAATAACAACTGTGGCACTGGACCTTTACGCATACCCCTTTGTATACAGTAGTTGCAGAGTTAGGGTCTGAAAGTAACAATGTTCATGGGACTGCTGGTCTTAGCTACCACAATCATTCTCCCACTGAAGCCAGTGAAAGTTTTTCCACTCCCTGCAGGGGAACTAAGGGCAGTTCCTCATTATGCCACTCACCAGACAACCTCGCGGACAAGCAGGTATTAAAGTCATTAAGACCTCATGCTACACTGTACAAAGTCACATTTAACAAGAAATAAAGCTACCTATAACAATGTCCAGAAGTTAAGGCATGCTTCAGAGAAGGGCAACAAAGCTGGTGAAGGACCTGGAACACAAGTCCTGTGAGGAGCGGCTGAGAGAACTGGGGTTGTTTAGTCTGGAGAAGAGGAGGCTCAGGGGAGACGTCATTGCTCTCTACAACTGCCTGAAAGGAAGGTGTGGGGAGCTGGGGGTTAGCCTCTTCTCACAGGTAACTAGTGATAGGACTGGAGGGAATGGCCTCAAGTTGCACCAGGGAAGGTTTAGGTTGGAAATTAGGAGATATTTCTTCTCAGAAGGAGCAGTCAGGCATTGGAATGGGTTGCCCAGGGAGGTGGTGGAGTCACCATCCCTGGGGGTGTATGAGGAAAGGTTGGACCTGGCGCTTAGGGACATGATTTAGTGGGTGATACTGGTAGTAGGGTGATGGTTGGACCAGATGACCTTGGAGGTCTCTTCCAACCTTAATGATTCTGTGGTTCTTCTCAGTGGAGGCAGAGGGAAAAAGGCAGCTTTCAGCTCACCTGTAAGCACAGAATTATAAAATATCCCGAGTTGGAAGGGACCCATAAGGATCATTGAGTCCAACTCTTGGCACCACACAGGTCTACCCAAAAATTCAGACCATGTGACTAAAAGCACAGTCCAAACGTTTCTTAAACTCCGACAGGCTTGGTGCCGTGACTGCTTCCCTGGGGAGCCTGTTCCAGTGCATGACAACCCTCTCAGTGAAGAACCTCTTCCTGATATTCAGCCTGAACCTCCCCATCACAGCTTTACACCATTCCCGCAGGTCACTACAGAGAATAGATCGGTGCCTGCCCCTCCACTGCCCCTCGTGAGGAAGCTGTAGACTGTGATGAGGTCTCCCCTCAGCCTCCTCTTTTCCAGGCTGAACAGGCCAAGTGACCTCAGCCACTCCTCATACATCTTCCCCTCTAGGCCCTTCACTGTCTTAGTAGGCCTCCTCTGGACAATTTGCCAGGACACTGCAACACAACAAGGAATTGTCATCTTCCTCTCCCCTCATCTCCCACCACCATCTGGTGGGGTAAAATCTGCCCCTTCTCTCCACATGCAAAACCAAGCATCTTTAGACACATTCAGTTTGGTACGATTTTGCAGCAATGAATTCCATCTGTAAGGTGACACCTTTCTGCAACATACTCATGAGCAGTTTTAAACATACTGCCGCTTGTGTTTGGTGGTGTTTCAGCAGTAAGATGACAGGAACACTATTTCCTGATGCTATGCATTCAGAACTTGCCTAATATCACCTTCAAGCTTTTCAAACAGCTTCTACAAATGGTCCACTCCCTGGGCACTGGACAGAAGCAGCAGAACAATAACCTGGGGTAATTCCCACTTGTCCTGGTTTCAGTTAGAACAGAATTAATTTTCTTCCTAGTAGCTGGTGGAATGCTGTGTTTTGGCTTAGGATGAGAAGAGTGCTGATAACACCCCGATGTTTTAATTGTTGCAGAGCAGTGCTTATACCAAGCCAAGGACATCTCAGCCTTTTGCTCTGTCCTGCCAACAGGCAGGCTGGGGGTGCAGTAAGAGCTGGGAGGGGACAGACCCAGGACAGGTGACCCAAACTAGCCAAAGGGGTATTCCATACCATCTGACGTCATGCTAAACAATATATAGGGGTGGCTAGCCGGGGGGAGGGGGCCGGACTGCTCGGGGTTAGGCTGGGCATCGGTCAGCAGGTGGTGAGCAATTGCATTGTGCATCACTTGTTTGTACATATTATTATTACTTTCCTATTATCACCATTGTATTATTATTATTATTGTTATTATTATTTTTGTTATTATTATTCTCCTGTCTTATTAAACTGTCTTTATCTCAACTCACGGGCTTCACTTTCCATTTCTCTCCCCTGTCCCAGAGAGGGAGGGGGGAGGGTGAGCAAACGGCTGCGTGGTGTTTAGCTGCCGGCCGGGTTAAACCACGACACCACTACATCTTTCTTCTGGGTACAGAAGCAGCTTTTCTAGGGACTTTCAGGAAAAAAGAAAAAAAATTTAAAAAACACAATGCATATGCATAGGGCCAGTGTGTCTTAACTGTATTTGGAGAAATGGGAGGAGTGGGACTATAGGGTAGAAGTGTAACTGGTAAGACAGACGTGTTGGCATAAAGACTACTGGTAGACAGGTTTACAGGTATGAATCATATATGCTAAATGAGCCTTCAAGTTCTACAAGCCATTCAGATTACCTAACACAAGCTAAAGTTAAATATACCTAAGGTTTCTAGGAACTTGCAGGTATAGCACAAGGCTCATGGAATAGTCATATAGCAACGATCCTAGAAAAATTATTCACAGTGATGAGTTATTTTAAAATTACTGCCGAGATACAATCACATTCTGTAAAACAAAAAACATTGTAAGAGAAGAGATACCATGCCAGAAAAGCGATGATGATGGATTTCATGAATTTTAGGTCTTTTTCATGTTAGGTGCCTTTTAGATTGTCCAAGACAGCAGTCACATAGTCTATATTCACGTATTGTCAATCTGAAGAGTTGAAGAGTTGTGCCTTCAATTTAAAAAAATACCATCCTGAAAGTTTTGTCTCATCCTACCAAAAGAGCAAGACTTTCACTTTTTGTAGCCAAGATTACTAAATAAAACAATATAGAAAATAACACACAAGAGGAGACAAAACATACTAGCATATAAACTCTCATATATATATATATATATATATATATATATATATATATATAACTACATGAATGCAGATTCTTGTGCCTAACTTGTTAAAAAATACACAACAACTACTGATGTCTATTATAACACGGGGATGTGCAGAGCTGAGCTTGGTACTCTTTACACATATGTAGAGTATTTTATCCCTCAAAAAGCTCAATAAACAAACCTAGAGTGTGTTAGACTGAAGACACTTCCTCTCTCAGTCACTCAGCTTTCACTCTTTGTTCCTGCAGTATCATCCTTTAACTGATTTTCTCAGCAGTGTAAGGCCTCACAACATCAGGAGGAGGGGACAACGCTGACAAGAGATATCAGCAAGAGAAGCTGGACATTTTAATCGCGAGTGGAGCCAAGCCTGATCTCTGTTCAGCATCAATTCACAAATCATGCTGAGGTTATGTCCCAAAGGCAAGACCTCAACACCCTCATGAGCAAAAGAGCCCTCAAAACCTCCCTTCCTTTTTTCCACAGCCATCCCTACACACATACAGCCTCCTTATCTGAAACACTCCTCTAGAGCACCTTCCGCTCAAAGCACTTCTTCCTTTCCTAACTGGAGCTCTTGCCTGCAAAGCTTCTCCTGCCTTCCTCACATCCCAGCACGCAGTAACTGCTCGGGAAGAAAGGTGCCAGTCATATTAGTAAGGAGTTGACCAATAATGAACAATAGGTTATTAACATTTTGCTGCCCTGGAAATCAAGCATCAAATACTTAAGTGCCAAAACAATCAGGTCCACCCAGTTCTCCAGGTCCACCCACTTTTCATTTCAGTTTGCCTCTTATCAGGCATCTAGGTCAGCCCAGTTCTTGCTTGCTTCAAGCAGTCTCCTGCCAAAACTCTAGAGTTATTATACCTCACCCTTCCCAAAATGTGAGTTCATACTCCTTTTTGACTACCAATCCTGATTCAAATTATTTACAGCTCTATGACATAGCTCCCACTGTATGAAATTTGTGCTTTTCCTGTCTCCTTCCTTTACAAAGCATAACTTTTCATCCTCTTCACATCTTTAATCTTTCAGGGTCTCCTACATTAAACCCAGCTTGCACAAAAAATGAAAAGGATCTTCCCTGCACTTAGAGCAGGGCTAAGAGCTCCTGTACCATCTAGGAAGACTGCATGTTAAAAATTTCTTTTGGTCACAGTACTCAGTATTTACACAATTACTGTACTTCATGCCAATGAGGCACAGCAGCACAGACTAAAAAGTCTGACTCTTGCTTATCTTTAACATCAGCAATTTTATCCTTCCTTTTCTAAACAAATCTTAATTGGCAAAAATGCAAAGCTCAACATAGGTTGAAAGATGCTATTAAATAAACATCCCTACTCTGGGGAAAAATATATATATATCTGAAATACTCGAAACAGCAAATAAATTTCACCATAAGCCATCCTCAGTTTAAAGCATGAATGTAGGTGTATTTGTGCATTTTTATCTCAGTCGCACAGATCAGGAACACTTAGCTATTCTTGCCATGCTGAAAAGTGCTTATATAGGGCACTTTGAACTGTATTATCAAACACTAAGGAGAAACAAGGGCACAAACCAATGTACCAAGCATATACTGGAAAATGAAACAACAGCATACAGGCAGACAGTTCCACAGCTGCATTAACAATTGCACTAATAAGCAGCCCTAAAGTTTTTTCTTTATCTGATAGCATATTCATATATTCTTGTAACTGTACCTGCAGGCTTGTAAGTCAAAGAGGAAAAAAGTTTTGCCTGTTCAGTTAAGTACCTCAGCTATAAATCTTGAACGCCACCTTGTTATTCTTCTGTATTGTATTATATCCAGTCATGCTTTTAGTTTCAGAAAACTGTTCAGTACAACTTATTTATCTATTTTACAGTTGTATTTACATTTAAAACATTATATAAACTAACATAAATAGCAATAGAATTAAAATAAATGGTAACAATAGAACACAATGCTACTTGGGAGACTGCAGTGCAGGGGTGAAAACTGGGTTCTTAGATTTTAGTCTCAGTTCTACAATTTTCTTAGTATAATGGGTAAGTCATTTAAGCATGAGGAAAATGGTACTGAACTTGAAGTTGGGTATACTAATTTTGCCAGGGAACTCAGCATTTGCACAGGATGTCAAGACCTTGACATTAATAAAACATAAGTTACATCACTTCTTAGTGGTGCAAAGCACTCCTATTTTCTGCTGTCAAAATGAGACTTCACAATGAGCAATGGGAGAAAGAGGTGTGCCACCCTGCCCCACCTGGCTTACTCCCCAGTCATACGAAGTCCTACTCTAAAACAGTGGTGTTTTGCTCAAAGGCTTGTTTTGGCTTCAGTCTGCCTCAGTAGCCTTGAAAAACAAATTGCATTCCCATAAAATCAAGTAAACATCAGATTATTATTTTATTTCTTTTTAGAAAATATGAAAAGTAAAACTAACTTACAAAGACGTCACAATAGCCTACAGGCATTTGACAAAAGGAAATCTTATACAGGAAAGCATACTCTTTCAGATAACTTTTTTATTGAGACGTTCTTTTAAAGCTAAGAAATTGAAAGGATAAAATGAGTATTAGGAAAGCTTTCTGAAAATGAGCAGTAGCAACTTGCAGAACATAGACCCACTGACAATATGCATCACCTGGGAGACTGGACAAATTTTCCGTTTCTATTGTGTTTTCCTTTTTGGGTGAAATCCTGGCTCTCTTTGAACTCACTGGCAAGATTTCCACTGATGCCTGTGAGACCAAGATTTCACCCCAACTACCCTGCCTTCCCAAAAGTGCACTGGGGCACGAAGTGCTGTATAGATGAAAAGCAGTGTCAGCACCAGGTGCACAGCTCTTCCGGAGATTCTTCAAAAGCATGGAGTCCACTGCTGTCATTACCACCAGCAAGCTCACCACTGCCAAGGCAAGTTCACCTGGAGACGGGATGGAAAATGGCATTCTTGCAGCTTAAGTTCAGCCATGAAAGCATAAGGTGTCTAGCTCAAATCCATCATCTAACCCCCTTTTGTAGTCCAGATTGAGAGATGGACACCTCCAGAGGGCAATACCAACCTTTTCTAGGATAGATATGTAAAACAGGAGGTTGAAGCACCCTCTGGACACAGCCTCTCTCTCTCCCCTTTGCCTATATTCTACCTCACATCATGTCAAGAGGACCATACTTTTGCAAAACAATCTAAGTGAGCCCTCCAACCACCCTGCAAGTCCTCAGGATGGAGGTGGTAGCGTTCTGCCAGGCTTTCCTTCTGGTTCAGCCTGAACATCGGGCAATTTTCCTTGTGCCTGGCACAGGCCCAGCTGAGAATCCCAGGTGGACAGAGCCGAGAAATTCTTCCTCCACCCGTTCGGCTTTTGTGTACCCCAGAGCAGAACAAGGCTGGTAACACCACTCTCTTGAAGGTGCATGCTTACTGGTACGTTTTACAATGATCAGAGAAAAAAGCATGTTAATGTGCCTACACATAGGGTACAAAGAATACGCACCTCAAAGTCTGCGAAGTCTTCTCTTAAAAATATATGAACATGACCCACAGCATACCTTTAAGGGTGAGTGTTTTTATGCTGATACAGTTTGTTTCAGAAGACTCCAATCACCAAGGTGTGGTGGGATCAAAAGAGAAAAATCTTCCTTCAGTTTCAATTAAGCTTGCTCAATTATTGCTTGCGAGGACAACTGTGAAGGACTGTTTTAGTTAATTGCACACAAAATGAAGAAGGTAAAGAAAGCTATACCAATCATTACAGTCTTGCTAAAATTGGAAATTTGACCATTTCAATAAAAGACTTCAAAAAGTGGAATGCAATACAAGCAAATCCAAAAAACATCACTTTCCACTCACCTGCTGTGCTATAGTATGTTTGAGGAATTAGCCCACAGACAGTATTCAACTGAGGCTTTATGTTCCTGAGGTTAGAGGTCGCATACCACAAATGTCCATCATAATCTCCAAATATTCTATTTGTTTCTTATAGGAGCATCCAAAGCATCCTTCATCAAAGTTTTTAAATATGATCTAATGCTGGCAGCTCTTCTACTTATTTCTTATTCCGACTGGCTACATATTGAAAGCAAAATCTGTAACGAGTCCAGGATTTGGCCCAGCACAAACAGGGTGCTACTTGAAGCTGCTTAAATACCCAACTTTAGCTCTACTTGACTACACATTACTATTACAATAACAGGTCTGCCCCTCAGCCTTCCCAGCATAAAAAAGCATAGATGAAGTAGAATTACGAGGTATATTGCCATAACATACATGAGAAGCACTGACACTGTGACCACTACTAATTGTTAACAGGATTTTTCAAAAGTATTCAAGCCTACATCTTGACACGAACTTTAGGTGTGTAAATCTGTCCCTGTCAGACCTGTAAATTTCTACAGTCCACAAGAAGGACCTGGGAGTATTGGTTGATAGTTGGCTGAATATGAGCCAGCAGTGTGCTTGAGTGGCCAAGAAGGCCAACAGCATCCTGGCTTGTATAAGAAGCAGGGTGGCCAGCAGGGCTAGGGAAGTGATTGTCCCCCTGCTCTGGTGAGGCCTCACCTCAAGTACTGTGTTTAGTTTTGGGCCCCTCGCTACAAGAAGGACATGGAGGTGCTTGAGACAGTCCAGAGAAGGGCGACAAAGCTGGTGAGGGGTCTGGAGAACAAGTCCTATGAGGAGCAGCTGAGGGAGCTGGGGTTGTTCAGCCTGGAGAAAAGGAGGCTCAGGGGCGACTTTATTGCACTCTACAGGCACATTAAAGGAGGCTGTAGCGAGATGGGGGGTTGGTCTATTCTCCCATGTGCCTGGTGACAGGACAAGGTGGAATGGGCTTAAGTTGTGCCAGGGGAGGTTTAGGTTGGATGTTAGGAAGAACTTCTTTACTGAGAGGGTTGTGAGGCATTGGAGTGGGCTGTCCAGGGAAGTGGTGGAGGTACCGTCCCTGGAGGTCTTTAAAAGATGTTCAGCTGTTGAACTTAGAGATATGGTTTAGTGGAGGACTTGTTAGTGTTAGGTCAGAAGTTGGACTCAATGATCTTGAGGTCTCTTCCAACATAGACAATTCTGTGATTCTGTGATTCAAAACGAGCTCCTACTAATGGCAGCTCCGGTCTCAAGATCAGGGAGGGATGCAGAACTTGTTGCAAGGTTAGCTACTCAGCCACAGGCAGCAAAGCAAAGCCAGAAGCAGAGAAAAAATAAAATAATCTAAAGCAATTCTACATTCAACTCACACCAGAATTCACGCTTTTTATTCAGCTCTTCTTTAGCTACATTGCACATCTGTGAGCATCCACTTGAAAGGGCTGTTTTGAAGAACTGTGCACTAATGAAAGGAAATGGAAAGGCTGAATTTGTCACGGTTAACACCATTTAATGGAAGCAGAGAAAGGTTTACTCAGAAAAGTACTGTTGAGAAATGCCAGTATCTGTCCAGTGATCAAAAAAGTGACTTCATCACTGAAAACAGTAATTAAGGCATTCACACCTACACATCAAAAGGCTCATATATAGGCTCATATATTATCATATAAAGGGTGCATAAGCAAAGGGAGAGAATTAGGATGCTTACGTTTAGCTAAAGTACTATAATGTAAAAATATCAGTTTACATAGATAAACCAGTCTCAAATGGTACTGTAAAATCTCCAAAATACCTCAATAATTTTTGTGACAGTAATATAGACAAAGACATAGATACACACGTAAATACACACTTACAACAATCAATTCTGCAAACGCAACCTGGAATCTAGGTCCTGGAAACTAAATCGAGTTCTTTTGGTATTCTGAAGCATAAAGACTAATAACCCCACGGACCAATATATGTCACTTGTAAAAATGTGTGTATAAAACATGTCTTTATCAAAATGCATTTTACACATTTTGCAGTATAACGAGGAATTTAGGTGTTTATCTTCAACTTTTTCCTAAAGTTGAAAAAACATATCCTTTTACATATGAGACATCAAAGCCCTTTGCATTCCAAACTTTGTTGTATGTCAGGATACCAAAGCTGGACCCACTTGATTTCAGATGCCTTCAAATGATGACAAGTCCTGAGCTAGCACAAACACATGTAATTCCACTGAAGTTAGTCAAGCAGTGCTATTTGACAGCAACAAGGCATCCAACCCATTTCTTTTAATATTAGTTCTTCAGTTTGTCTTGGCTTACGTGTCTCAGAGCCTGTCTCCAATGTAGATCAGTATATCATGCTGCCACAGTCACGCAGCAGGACTTGGGCCATCACGTTTGGGAACAAATGTGGGCTTGACACCAGGAACACGAACCTTCCACAACCTTTCTCATGAAGGCAATGCTCCGGAAGCACAGCATTGCTCGTGTTTGCTTTCAAATAAAAGGAGACAGCTCTCAGTTTAACACTATTCCAACCACGAGGCTGTACCTAGCAAATAATTCAACTCTCAGAATCCTACTGCTGGTTTCAGCATTTACTTCTGCCTGTAGGGATGAGGACTTGGCTTGCAAGAATTGACTGAAAGAGGTCTGTTCACCCTTTGATACATGGCCAGCTCTCATTGATGTTAATGAGAATTATGCACAGCTATTAAAGGATAAGAGAACACTTTAGATCAACACATGTTCCAATTTTCTAAACAAAAGATTGTTTTTTAATTTTCATTTTGCAATTATAAATGTTTACATTTTTTTGCAGCTGGGCCAGATATTTTTGCAGATTTCTCTTTGCTTTTCTGTTTCTTCAGTGTCAAAGAAAATTAAAAAAAATAAATAAATAAATAAAAAACTTCCAAACAAAACCAGCTGAAAAATTACAGTGACTTTATTTACTTGTTTTTAAACTAAGCAGAGCCAGTTTCCCACTGGGACAGATCATTTTGGCAGCTGTTCCAGATTATTTCAGATCTGCTTTCCCAGTAGCTGGGAGCAGCTCTTGGAGCATTTTGCCACACCTACTCCCAACCTGTACATGCTCGCTTGAGAGAAGTTACTGCTGAGAAGCAAGCTGAAGAGGTAATGGCAGGGAATGCTCCTTCCACAGGGCAAAGAAGTTGGGAAGTAGGAGAGTCAAGAAAGAGCAGCCATGGATAAGATGGCAAAACCTTCTGTGCAGGTCCACAGGTATGAAGGCAAAGGTGGGGAAAAAAAAGAAAAAAAAAAAGCTAGTTCATTGCTGTGCCAGTCATGTAAATCTCTCATAAATAGTATTTTAAAGTAGGAAAATACCATAGTAAGCATGTTCCAACTTCAGAACTGCATCAGACCTTTCTCAAATTGACCACAACGCAGGCTAGAGTCCCTCCTGGCTCTAACGCAGCGAGGCTATACTTACAATAGCAAATTAAATGTGCCTAAGAACATTCCCAGGCTCCAAGGACAAGTGGCATGGAAAAGCCCATGTGTACATCACCAGCTCCTCTGCACTGAAGGCAGGGTGGGGTCGCTGTGTTCTCCAGAAGGAGTTTCCAGGAGCTCTCCAACCCCCTGCTTCTGCACAGGGTTCGGGGACAACCTTAGCAGAAGTGCCAAAATCCTGCCAGGAGTCATGCTGGCAGGTTGCTGGTACAGGTGAACATGTCCCCACACCCTAGGGAGCATATGATCACATGCTGATGTACCAAAACAGGAGATATTTTGTAGCAGGAGATATTTTGGAAAACAGTCTCGTTCTTAACTTAGTACTTCCACTTGTGTTCTCAGTGTCGACAACATTATGCTGAAGGAGGACAGCATGGGCATTTTTATCAGCACCTAAACATCAGAGCAAGAACTGCTGAACACTGAACAATGCTGACTCGCAGGCTGTGCTGTCAGGTGTCCAAATATTATATCATCTACTGAGGTGTGTCTTAACAACAAGCTCTGTTACAAAGACATGAATTTGGCCTTTCACTTGAAGGCCCTCCAGTTTTGCAGCATTCTTTTCGGCTGAACCAACGTGGTTCCAGGTCTCTTCATACAGTTTTTATCCTGACACCATAACAGAAGAAAAACACCTCCAAGTAATCACTTTCTGCTTGGAGAACTGGAGTTCTGGATCACTTACATGCAATAACCGGAATAAGGTAGCAGACAAATAAACCACATCTTCTATAAAAGCCTGTACTTCAGTGACACAGTAAGTGGAGAATGGAATACACTTAATTTTTCCTTTTAAGTGCATTATTGTGGTGCAGTAATTATTAACACTTAAATTACAACCCCATAAAATCCATGGTTTTAATGATGTAGACGATGTAGACTACGTTTTACCTGGGGAAGCTCCAGGACAGGAAGCATGGTTCCTCCTTCTGAATCAATGAGTTGAAAGCACTGTTATTCTCAAACACAACCCAGGCATGCACAACACACCGTCTCCCCCCTATGTCAAAGTACATATCTCATAAACCAAGAGAAATCAGCATGAGGGTTACAACCAACTCATTTGCAAAAGTTTTTAAGGTCATTGGCAATCAACTCTAGAAGAACTGAGAAGGCATTACTTTTTTTTTTCCAAGTCTTGGTCTTTTCTAGTGCTGTATAAATATATATATTTTCACTGAATATAATAGATATATATATATATATTATATATAATACTGTATAATTGTATAATATATAATTATATATTATATAATAATTATATAATTGTATTATATATAATTATATGCAATTATAAATATTATATAATATATATTATATTAATATATGTATATATAAAACCTCTGCTATATGTAAAACTTCTATATACAAAATAATATATATATATATATATAAAACCTCTATTTTCAGTGTTTAGGAAAAGAGCATGTGTTACTCTGCTGTGCAGAGCAATGTTAAAAATGGTCTGAAAGTTCAAAAACAAGAAGATCAAGAGAACAAATCCACACAATTACTTTTTTAGATTTCATGATTTTTCAAACCCATCTCTTTTGTTTGTGGGGGATCTGACTCATAATTTTCAGAAACAAACAGGAAACACTGCAGACATCTCCAAGTATTTCCTCTCTCCACCCCGCCACTGGCCTTGTCTTTTACTTTAATTCTGGACAGTTTATAGTCCCTTTCACTACATCAGCAATGAAATGGCACTGCTCTACGCTGGCTCTAGTGTACCAGACGTGCAAGAGCTTCCCTCCTCTTGCCCAAACCCAGGGAAAGGTGTCCTTCCTCCTCTTGTCGTGATGAAGTGAGGCCTTCTTGCATCCCCCACAATGTCACATGAGAAAGCAAAGGCACTCCGCCATGCTTCACTCCAATTCAACCACAGCACCTACAGCAAGCACCATCTTGCTGGTCCTGCCCTCAGTGGTTAGCAAGCTCACACACTGCCCGAGGAAGCCCAAGCAGCTGGCAGCAGCATGTGTGGGCTGTCAGAGGGCCAAGCTCGGTGTGTGAGCCCCCCAGCACCCATGGAGGGCTTGGAGCAGAGGAACAGGATGAAGAAGCGTAACATGATAATGTGCCGGGAAAGCTTTTTCCCCCCCCCACTTAGTTTACTGCAGTGCTTCCTTCTATTGTATGCATGGAGAAGAAAAAAAAAATAAATTCCCCTTCACCATTCACCATTATAACCCATTACACAACACTGGGCAAGCAGCAGTCGCATAATCCTGGCCAGCAGGAGGTATGGAAAGGGAGAGAAGCAAGGGTGAAATTGCTGGCACCCCATAGCAGAGTCCTAATTTGCAACCTTCAAGGAATCACTGGAGATTTCTTGGCTTGCCTTGCTACAGCGAGCAGTTTTCCATCGCCACCGGCACCCACACGCTCCCCCGACCAAGAGGTGGGTGGGGAGGGGACACCGTTTGACGTGTGAGAAAGGCAGGCTGTGGGACGGCATGCTGACAGAGCTCCAGGCCTCAGGAAAAGGAGGTGTGAGGGGGCAGGAGTCCGTCACCTTCTGGAGTGAGGGGAAAAACAGGAAACAGTATTAACGGTGGCACAAGAAAAAAAGGAAAGGACTTGGTTTACAAAAGACTATGCAGAGACCACAAGGAACTGAAGCAAGGTGAGAACGTGGGTGACAGAGTAAGCAGTCGTTTTCACTCAACCAACTCTCAGACAACAAATTGCCGAGAGAGAATTTATTCCAGGCTCTCTTTTCCCACTAACGGTTGGACCTGACGATCTGTCGAGGCCCCTGGGCTGTTCTCTGATTAGTATGACAGGGACCATGGAGGCAGGCAATAAAAACCTGCCTGTTTCCCTTTTCAGAGATGTCAGTTCTGTAGGGCTACCCATTCCTATTTTCTCAATGGAAAAAATAAATAAATAGGATACATTTTAGCAGCCCCTCCAAGGAAGAACTCAGGATGTCTTTCAGGATACTGTGTATATTCCATCTCTTTGTATCAGTGGACAGTATTAAAAGTAATTGCAGGCAAGCCTAAAATCCTAAGGTTTACATCCCTGCCACCCTGGTTCCCACAATGACTTTGAATGGTAGCAGGAAGGCTGCCCTGCTGCTGGACACTTCCCCTGCAAGGGGAACCGGGACAAAGAAGCATACCAAAGTTCAAAGCTAGTTTCAGGTTAAGCAAACTAATTGGCGTACACAACTCTTGTTTAAAAAGCCCTGTTAAAGTCGATCTAATATTGTGCAATGATATTCAGCAGAGAAAAACTATTCTAACCTTTTCCTTATCACTCCACCAGTCTCTCCGCACTGCTACATATTATCACAAGAAGCTAACCCACTGCCTGGCACATTAAGATTAAAAACCTGCTCACTGCCTTAGCTACAATTCCCTATTCATCCGTGCATAGTAAATAACAAATACTCAGCTATAAGCTGATCTGAAGAGATAGTACAGCACCCCACCCAAAATCAGCTCAATTTTTATCACCTCTCCAGATTTCATTACACAATCAAAAAGCCAAGCAACTATCTCTATAGTGCAGCTTTGTGTATGGTTATGCAGTTCTTTCTCCAAGTCAAACAGCACCACATTGTCTGGGATAATCTCATCCACTCACATAAACAATTTGTCTGCTATATTTTGATTAACACTTCCTTTTATGAGGACATTGAGATGTTTCAGCCTGAATGGCACAAGGTCTGGCCTACTAAAAGAGACCCGCTCTGCCCGAGCTTTCTCTGACTGGGGAACACAGCTGCCAGCACTGCCCCAAGCACCTCTCCGAAGCAGAGCTCTCTATCATCTTCCAAGCTGACACATGGAAACAAAACAGCGTTGGCTTAGGTGACGCCTGACACTTTTTTGAGTGACAAAGTGAGACACTCATAGATCACAACATTCAATAAAAGGACTAAGCTGACCCAAATACAGGAAAGGACAGAAGTAAACATTGGGCTTGTTCATTCATTTTGTGTTACAACCTTCCAGAGCCTGACTGTCTCCAAGCAACAGTCAACTCAGCTAGCACAAATCATCAACTAAATTGTTTTAAGTATATGAACTCATATTGCTTGGAGAGAGCTAAGAAGCACTCGCATAAACTGTTTTGATGGTGAACAGTAACATGCACCCACTGATAAAAAATGGCTTGTAAAGTAAATGCATATCCCCAGTCTCAGTGGCTTGATAAACTATTCACCAAGCCAAAACGCACAATAATCTCTGATACTGCAGTTTACTCATACACGAATTTTTCCCTTGCTAAATAAGGCAGTGGCGGTTAATCCATTAAGATATAAACAGATACTCATTAAACCTGAATAACAATCCTTCTTAAAGAAATGGGAAGTTGAGATGAGGATTTATTCCACTGAACGGACACTGCTGCTTACTACTTCAGCAACTTAAAAGGTATACAAATTGTTCCTGCACCCTGGCCGTCAGCTTTGCGTTAGCGATTATGTGAGTTGGAAGCAAGCCTGAACCTCTGATGTTTCTTTTTTCTATCCTCAGTCCGATGATGTTTTAGAATGTATTTTTGTTTATTTTTTGCTTTCAAGTTTAACTTATTTTCTAGGTAATGAGGACCAGAAATAGCTATTTGTTTGTGTACAAAGCCCTGTGTTCATGTAAAGGAAAAGTTTGTATCTAACTTGCTGTCCTGTAATGAGAACAAGGTATCACAGCACCTACGTTCACCAAAGCTGTGCTTAAGTTACTGCCAACTAGCTTTATGCAGATTTTGCCATATCCGTGGGACAGACTCAACTGGCATTTAGAACAGATTCTCTTCTGACCTCCTCTGGCAATGCAAAGTGCCCAGAAAGCAGCTGACCGGCGAGCTCTCCACTCATCACCTGCAAGGGACTGATCGGCTGGCACAAATTCCCACTTCCCCCTGCCCTCAACACACAGTAGCAGAGATGACAGAAATAAAACAAGATTTCCTGGTGCCCCCAGCAATCTCCTCTGGCTAAAACCCATTTGAAAGCAGTTGCTTCAGTATTAGAGCTAACCAGAAACCCAGAAGCCCAGGAATTCATCTGGCCTCTCAGGTGCCAGTTTCAGGTGTGAACACCAGCTCCATCAGCTCCAGAACAGGAAGACCTGCTAGCCAGCCACTGCCTCTCCTTGGAGAGTTCAGGCTCTACAGAAGCATCTGGGCCACTTACATCCATGTTGTTACCAACAACCTGTCAGCTTCTTCCCAGCTATCTTCAGTCCCTCCACATGCACTGTCTACCCAGAAAATCCCATCTTCAGTCTAGTGACTGGGTACTGGGGGAATCATCAGACTTCTGAGATAAATCCCTAGCCTGGGCAGACATCAGAGTATCTCCTCCTCCCTGCAAACTAACAGGAAGCCAAAGTTCGTCAGCATACTGATACTCAGACTCTCTTAATTTTTCAATCTAGACCACAAGCAGAAACTGCATAATTGGATTGAATCTTTAGTGATAACAGATTATCATTTGCTATCTACTGCTCAGGTTGTGTGGACCCCTGCTGCTCAAATTTTCCCTTCAACATCCTCCCTCCAACCACACAAACTACAAGCACTTTGGCAGAAAGTCAAAGCAACGTCAGTTGTGCAAAAGATACTCAAGCATGCCTCTGCCATCACAAACCGCTCTTTCAGGGCTCCTTAGCCTGGTAACGGGGACAAAATGAACTTCCTGTTCCTCCACGACTGACCTAGTAGATTTAACACTGGGAACAGGGAACTCAGACTGCACAGCTCACAGGCCAGGACCAAGCACTACCCGAAAGAGCTGCTGATATACTGCACTTACTGCACAGGAAAGCCACCTCCCTCTTCTCTCCAGCTAGACTGAATAACCTACCTCACTTCTCTCAGATGAATGCATTCCTACTTTATATGGAGAAGGATCAAGAACTTGTGGTAGATATTTATGGTCCAGCTTACGAAGAAGATCCATATTCCTTCTGGATACAAAATTCAGGAAGAAAAAGCTGTACCTGTGTTTTAATTGAAATAACAAGTGCTTTTGTCAAATCCTTAGAAAACAAGCACTCAGACCTGACCCCTCTAACTATTATCAGATAGAAACATCTCATTCTTGAACAGAAATGGGCAGAAAGCAGAAATTCCAAAGTTCCCCAAGAGGCAACATCAACCACCAACCTAGATACCCACAGCCATGGTGCAGAGACCACGCTGACAGTATCTGAAGATACCTGAAGACACCTTATCACTCTGGCAAGTCTGGGATTACAATTGATTCATGGTACACAGCGAGTACTGACATGGTTGGGAAGAAGAGCTGACAAGGTATTTTCAGTCCTTATTTACTAAAGTGATAAAATGCCTCTAGATCTTGTACGTCCTCTGTTAAACTGGGATAATTAGATGAAAAGCAGCTACCAAAAAATGTTTTTTTTCAACCCAGCTTGCTGGAAATCTTTTTTTAGTCCAAACATGCACTTGGTCTCTTCACCTCATGCATCTGTCACAACAAGCTAGACCAATGTCTAGCACTGTATCTCAACTACATATAAAATAAGGTGCTAAATCTACAAGAATCATTCAGAAAATTTTATTCTATTTCCAGTGCCCTTTGGTGCCTGAAATCACATGTCAGGCCGCTTCATGAAGTAAGTCATGCTATATTAATTGTAACTATCACTCTGAAGTCATAACAATCAATTATCTGGCAGAAAAAGAAAAAGAAAAAAAAAAGGAAAAAAAAAAAAAAAAAGAAAGAAAGAAAGAAACTAAGCTCTTTAGCAACACACTCCACTGATGCCCATACAAGATACTGTTGGCATTGGGGCTCTCTTTTTTATCTATCATACAACATCACATTTCCTGCACCATTTTCCACATCCTGCTTACACATCACCAAGTATTTTTTTTTTTTCTTCACATCAGCTATGACTTTTGCAGCCCCCAAAATCCAGTGGTTTCAAAGATATGATACAATGTCTGAAAATAACATTACCAGGCAAAACTGGTACCAGTCATTCAATTTTCCCCATCTCCTATGTACTACCTCACTTCTGAACTCTAACCTTGCCCAATGTGAACAGAAAACTTTGATCTTGTGAGGGGATGTTACACTTTAAGACTTCTCCCAATATCATCTCTTTGAGAAGCTTCTGACTCCTCTGAACTCCATTCCAGGAAGACAAATACATTTCTCAACTGGGTGATTCAAAAGGCTTTGCATCTTATTCAGGAGGTTTTGTAAATTACAGGAAGGGAAGAAAAAGTAATCTGTTTTTCAGCAGTCTAATTCCTTGAAATAACCACCAATCCTTTGATCTTCTGCCTAAGGCAATGTCTGCAGTTAGCCTCCAAAATGATCATTTGGTTGAGGCACTATGGTCACTCTGCTGCTCCCAAATCTGTGAATGCCCAAGAAAGCACAGCCCTATTAATTCCTATAACTACATGGCAAACTGTCCTCATGATAGCCTGTCCTGACCCTGTACTTTTTTCTCAAACAAATGATGATGAAATTGCCTGAAATTGTAAGCATTAACAGGAGTTCTCCCCAGATAATTCAAAAACTTTATCGTACTTTGTCACCTTCCAAACTCCCATTTATCTTCTCATATCCATGTTTTCACACTTGGATAAATGATTACTACAGTACTCAGAAGTGCTCTGCAAGATCACTTCAGAAGTCCGCAAGTCTTTGCTAAGCCTTTGCTTTGCTTGATTGTCACAAAACAATCCAAAGCTCAACTACCTTTGTCGAAAACCTGATCAGGACAACAGTAAATGTATTTTTGACAATCCTATTAACCCACCTTGCCATTTCAGACTGGCTGTATTGCCTGCTCACTACCCAAACTCATCTAGGTAGTCTTTAATTACTACCCATAAAAGGTTTCACTTTTCCCTGCAACTCACCAAAGGGTTCATTAAGAAATCTCCCCAGATAATGCTTTGATTCCATCCAATTCACCCAGTTCTCAGATGACATTTGGTTTTGCTTTAATTCTTTCAGTAGAGCTTCCAGTTCTTGTATTAGACGTGATATCAGTTCTGACTGGTCTCTTTGGCTAGTGCATTATTTTTTCTCTGACTACTTCTTGTGCCATAGCTCTGCAAGGACACCAGTCACAAATTTCCATTTTGGAAGTTGGATCCACCTCATGATGGCAGGTTTTCATCACTCACGCATAACTACGTCAGTTCTGGAGACTTAAGGGCTCTTTCCACTATAAAGACAAGTCTCAGATGGTATTAAGTATTTTATTGATCATATAATGGTAATTTATTCGTTACCATTAATTCAGAAATAATTTTATAAATGCTTGTTTTCCTGGCACAGGAGAAACCAAATAGTAGGAGTTCCTTTAATTACAGTTTTCAGAGAGAACAGTGGTCAATAGCACTCTCATTTTTATTTTCTTGGGTCAAAGTAGGAGGCATTCTCTGTCCACAACTGAGTTTGTGTTCTACCTTCCTTCTAGTTCTGTGCATTTATACCTATATAGCTTGCCCTGTCAATGATGAATTTCTTTCTAAGAAGCTTCCTGGGCCACACAACTCAGCTTTGACTCAGGCTTTATACCAAGTATGTGTGCTTTTAGTGATGACTTCTATTGCTTCAGCTATTTGGTTCCAGAAAGGAAGAGGATTTTTATCTCATACTTACTTCCATTACAAATGAAGAGCAGTAATTATACTTACCAGTTTCAATGAGGTTCCACCCAGCATATGAAAATACAAGGTTGAAAATTCAGACCAGCACTGTCCTACCTCCAGCTCTACACAAGTAAAACAATCATGTTAAGCAGAGCTTAATCACAGCAGACAGTTTAATCTGCCACAAAAAGGGCATGGACCAGGTGAAATAGTCACGCAGATCATGAGTTTGAATCCACCACCCCAATACATTGCTTCTAATGAGTTGTTGTAACAGAACTTTATATGTGTTTTGTTTTGTTTTTTTACTATGTCCTATGTACTACTACACGGCAGCAGAGTGGGAGGGGAATAAAAAAAATAAAACATGCAGTAGTTGGTCCTTACCTTCACTGGCAGAAAAACCTGCTCAACTACAAAAGTTAATACAGACAGGACTTATTGCCTGCCAGGTCCTGACCTTGCTTTGTTTTTTCAAGAGATGCCATTGCTAACAGAAACCAAGCATACCTCTAACCTGAATCCTGCAGCTGCCCAGGGTCCATAGCAGTACCCTCCCTGAAGACCTGGATGCCTGCCTCTGAATGACTTCATGATCAAATCCTCATTTATCTGTGAGTAATCCTGGAGAGCTAGCCAAAGAAACAGAAATCTCAACTTGGATGTTCCTCAATAGTTTCTTTTATTTTGTGGTTTGTTGTTTTTTTTTTTTTTTTTTTTTTTTTTTTTCAAATGGCTTTGTAACATACTTCCAGTTGGTAAGTACAAACTTTCATGTGTTGAACCTACATCTCACATTACCTATACTGGACATGCTGTCATGGATCTTGGCTACTATTTTGTTAGTTACTTTTTCTAAGCAAATATATATTATTACAAAATTACGATATTACAACAAACTGTCACCTACCCCACGGAAATAAATTATTACCGCCTCACCTAAAAATAAAAAAAAATCAGTATCTATTGAATTGTGCATGTTTTGTACTTCTACCATCTAAAGGCAAAGACTTTTTTCTGTACTGTAACAATCTTTATAAGCAGCATGCTATGACAGCAACGATATGTAACTGTATATACAGAGATATTTGAAAATTAATTTGAAACTTAAACTTTCCATATTCTCACAACTTTTGTTCTTTGGTCAGAAAAAATTGAACTAGCTTAGAGATTCATTTCAATGTTTTTCACCAGTCCTAACTAGAAAGATCTGCTCTTAGTGTTTTCAAAAGTGGTATTTGGTCTTTCCCAATGCATTAGCTTTGTTTACCTCTTCATTTATTGATTCTGAACAATAACAAAATCCTAACCAGATATAAAATGACTGAGTGTATCTTAGCAAAGCGCAGTACTGATTCAGTTATTAAGAACAACTACAGAGTCTGTTAGACATCCAAGTCCAGCCAACCTTAAAATGAGATCAACAAGGTCATGAAAAAAGCAGTGTTTCTAGTCTCATGCACCACTGGTTAGCCCCTCACCTGCAAAGCATGTGCTCTAATTTAAAGCTAGTAGAAGAAAATTACTACTAAGCTCAGGGCACTTCTTACACACCTTTCTTTTGTGACCATTACTGTTTTCAAGCTTTTCTCCATATCCATGAGGGAGAGCAACTCACTTTTTCTTAAATGGATGCGGAAGATATCCAAAATTCACAGAGCCCTGAGAGGTGGAACTTTATAAATGATGCCAGGTATTGCATTAGGACTATACTGCTCACTTTCAATACAGCTGCCCTCTAAAGCTGTCTACTTCAGGTTTCCAAATCACAGTGTTCAAGATTGTACAACTACACAAAATGTCACAGGCATCAGGTTGTAGATGCACTCTGGAACCAGGCAAAATTCCCCACAGCGAAATAAAACACGTCCTGAAGGGTCCCCTCAGTGGTTTGTGCCTGCTGCTGCTCTAGCTTGCATCCAAGGCACCATGAGGAGGCTTGCAGGCAGCTAGCAGCCTTGGAGCCTCCTGTCTTTGACCTGCCTCTGCTCTGCACACAGGAACGTTAGCACGCATTGACAGTAAAAAGAGAAGAAAGCCCTATGAACTGGGTTGCTGTCTGTTAACTGTGGGCACATCAGTGTAAAAGTTTGGGACTTACTATGAGTATCAGCAGCTGCTTTTCTATCCTGCAACTACAAGCTTTCAGCTGCCTCTGAAACATTCATTAATTTGCATATGTCAAGTGCGGGAAAAAAAAAAAAAAAAGTTTGAAATTCAAACAAATCTCTAAAAGAAAATGGAGATAACAAGTCCAAGTATTGGATTATAACAAGCTTCTGCATTTTGTGATTCATATGAAAAGCTCCAGTGTCAGAGTTTGTTTTTCTTTCAAATGATATTGATTTTTATCTGCCAGAGGTCAAAGAAGAAAAACTTGATTACTGTTCTAATATCAATTCCTTGTACTGAGAAGACCTGCAGTAATTTCAATTTATAGCATCAAACGATAACAACAACACTTGGATATGCTTTTCTAGCCTTCTTCTGCCAATTAACTTCAAATGAATTTCAACTCCATGCCTTCTATCATGCAGCAGTAATCAACCCAAAGGGGAATTTCAGATGAACTGTCCTAAAGTTATTATATGTAAGAAGATTACAGGAGTACCAGAACTCATTATATAAATGCTTAGTTGTTACCAAAGCATTGGATTTCCCATGCACTTAGCAAGCCTGCCATACACTGCAGTATAGGACATGACCACGTCAGTAAGGACTGCATCATGCTTTTACAGAGAATTGTGTGAGGTAGTATAGGCAATCTTAAAACTGCAAAATTGCTATTTCTTTCTTTTTGAGGAACTCATTTTGTAATTCAGACATTCTCTTATGGCAGGTAGTATTATTATGCATTTTCACAAACAAAAAACCCTCAAAAAAAAAAATTAAACACTGAGTTGAATGAGAACACACACAGACATCTACCACGTGGAATAGCACACTTAACAGCAACAGGGCCAGGCTGCTTGCTTCTATGTAATTTGAAAAGAAATAAGGCTTGCTGGTAGCTTTCAGAGCTATTTTCTGACAGTAGGGGACTGCAGATCTCTCAACAACTATCTGTCATCTTCTGTTTCTATTCACTTCTACTTCCTTTCTAATGCGTGCTGCCTGTTAGACCATGCATTCAGTTACTGCCCCACCACACAGACCTACCTCTTCCCATGCACACAGCAGCTTCCGGACCTTGCTCTCTTCATTTCTCTACCACCTCACTCTCCATAGGCACCGATCTCCCCCTTTTCCTCTGTGTTATCCAAAGGCCAGAAAGGGAGTCCAGAAAGCATGGGAAAGACAGTCTTCCCATGATCACCAATTGAAGTAGCCACAAGGAAGCCCTACGCTGCAGGGATAACAAACGCATTTTTGTTCACCCTGTTCTCAGAAACGTTCCTGTCATTTTATCTGAACCTTTCCACACAAAAGCATTCAGCTCCAATCATCTTACTCTTGGTCCAATAAGTCAAGGTTTAGCACCACTGGAAACAACTGAATCCAAGACCTACGATGGAAGTGTCTGCACATTAATGCACCAGTGGAAATACTGATTCAAACACTTAAAGAAAAATAGGTTTATAAATAACATAAATGAAGGTTTAAAAGAATCAGTTCAGACAAGGGAAAAAAAAGTAAAACCCCGAACTACCATTCATTTTCTTTTCTCCATTTTTTCCATAAACATTCCTAATTGAGTACAAAGTTACACCTGAACTTTGCCAGTCTCCCTTTCACACAAAAAGTAACAGACTTTTCAAAGTAGGTAGAAACCAGACTTTTAGGAGCATTAAACACACACAGAGGACATGGCTTTGTGGTATTTCACAGTACGCAGCCCCGTGCAGCAGCCAAGCTATAGCAGCCTGTACCATCAGCAGCAAGGAGCACAGCAGTTCAGCCTGGCTGACCAAAGGTTTACACACTTCTCACCAGGCGGTGTTCCAAGCTGCAGGAGTCACAGAATGAGCCTACTCTTCCTTCTGGGGCACTTTCAAAATATAGGGTACCTCTGATTGCAAGTGGGTCAGGGAGCCACATGAAGACTGTTTGGTTAATCCCTTTGTTACACAGAAGGAAGTTAAATATGATTTAAAGTGATGTAAGTTAAACAATCTCCCCTCTTTCCTGACTACTTCCCACATCACCCATAGTCCTGTCGAGAATTACAGAAGTAGAAACAGCCACACCATTTGCCTCCACTTAAAATTCAAGTCCTCTCTCATTTCCATTACCACCACACACCTTTGGGATAAATTCACTTTAAATCAATTGGTCCTTTCCCTAACCCCACTTTTCTCTCCACGTCTACTTGTCCTTTGATAATGAGCTCTTTGAACCAAGGATATTACATTTCAGTATACAGTCTCATAAATCATTATGCTGTAATTAAGGCTACTCCTATGCTCCTTCGCACTCGAGCTGTGTTTTGTGTGCAAGTACAACTTGTGAGAGAAACCAGCCACCTCTGGGGCTCATTACTTGCTGCATTCCCACAAGAGTGCTTTGTGGAAAGCTCCGTGCCATTGTTTATTTAAGGAAGACACTGTTTTTAAAATATTTGAGATGAGCATCAAAATAAGTTCATTATAAGCAGCAAGTTGGAGCAGTGCCTAATTGTTAATGTAATGGGATAATTACAGAGGATGTAAGCTTTGATATATGCATAGGATTGCAAGGTAGGCAAGATAGGGAGTTTTATTTATATGTCTGTGTCTCTGCTTATGTGGCATTTATTATAAAGTCAGTGAAGGTATCTAATAAGGCATATGATATAGCTTATGCTTTTAAAAAGTTATCACAGAAAAGAAATACACCATATATCTGAAAAGTGGCATATAATTAGCCAATTTATGTTTCCAGTTACATCAGCATACATTCAAAGAAGTTGCAGAGTGCAGATCAGTGCTTTTGCATTAGGAAGACGACAAAAAAGTGTGTTTCTGAAAACACTAAGCCTAAAAAGTAGGAAAAAATATTAAGAAACAGAACCTAATGGACAAGTCTTATTGGTACTGTTGATCAGGAAAATAAAGTACCTATGTAACAAAACACAGAAGTACTTTTGCCCACATGAAAGCAGAAATCTATCTTCCCTCCCTTGTTTCACATATTTGGTTCTGTATGTATCAGAATCAGATTAAGGGTAATTCCAGTTGTGCCACTTTCACTTTCTTTAGGCTTTTAATTCTCTCCTGACTAATTACATTTGTTAGCTGGCAAAAGAAAGAAAAAATTGCTGCTATTAAAGGACATATATGATGCTCCTTAACCAGAGCTTACGTTTTCAGGCAGTAGAAGAGAAGGGTGAAAAAAAGTGCACTGATGAAAATACAGTGGTGTGTTGCAGCATCATCAGTCACTACATCTTTTTTTCCTAGCACCGTTTCTGAGGCCACCAAGATGACACATTTTAGCCTTCACAATATTTGTAATATTTTGATTTATGCTGTTCCATATGCATTTTCTACTTAGCCTTGCCTTTTTACAAAATATGACTGATGTTGTTTGTATGAAATCCAAATTCAGTAAGACAGACTAAAGCCCAGTGAAGGAGCCAGAATAAAACTGTGATATTCATTTCAACTAAGAAAGTTCAAGCAAGCAGTTGACAAATTGAGAAACAAATCAACACTAAACTTGAGGAAAAAAAATTATGAATATGAAAAAAAGTATGAATACTCTACAACACACCTTTTGCTGCTGATTAGAAATAAGCCTTGGTACTCCTTGCCACCCAGGGTCATATATTATAGAAGGCAGCTCCAGCTGCATGCTCCATTAATTGCGTTCCATGAGGTCTCTCTCTCCTGCCACAGCACCGCAGCACCTTTATGGAGGTGAGACAGGAATGCAGCCACTGATGGTGACTAACAGCCCCATTGTCAAACTTTCCAGCAGCTGATGCTGGCAGTCATTCTTACTTTTTTCCACCTCCCCAGTCAAGAATACTTTTTTTCCCCTCATTGTGCCTAAAGGTGATTAACATTAGCTCTAATTCCCAGCACACATCAATGCCCACATTTACTGCCAAGACTCCGGGGAAGGTGGTCTCAGGGTTCAGACACTACTGAAGGACAGAGTAAGATACTCAGATTCATTGCCAAGCTCTGCCACTTTACGTCCTCCAGGACAAAAAGCCTCGAACTGTGCAGAAGCTAAGGCACTCTAAGGGCTGAAAAACAAGGGGGAAAAGCATCATTAGCACAGCTCAATAATCCAATAACAAATATATTTTGAAATGGCAGAACATTATGCATGGATGTAAATTACTTTTCCCAAACATTTACTTTTCTCTACTAAATTGCATGACGATCTATTTTTACATGTATAAACTTTCTCCTTTTTAAAAAGGGGATGTGGAAGGGAAGAAACAACTCATAGACCCTTGAGACTGGACATCAACAGCATCCAGATCCAGAACCAACGCAAACAGAAAAAAGAGCAGATGATTGCTTGGACACTGTATCTCAACTATCCCCAAGACCTGCAGTAGCCAACAAAGAATGCTAAGCCCTAAAACCCTCTCAAAGATGACCCAGAGGCGCTCCTGTCCATTGGGGATCGACAGCCTGGAAGGTTTTCATGCCCCTTCTTCCAAAAACCTGTGCACAGCCACTCTCTTACTTTAAATACAGATACAAGATGAAGAATTAGGAGCGGTGCCGCCTCACTTCCCTCTCCCTGCCCCCATCCAGTGCTACACTGCTGACTTGAGATGCGGAAGAGATGTTCGGTTTCCTCTTCTGACTACGAGGGATTAAATCTGAAAGTAATGCCCTCATGCTGTGTTTCATCCAACAGCTGTTCATAGTAAATACAGAAAAAAGTCCTGAGACAACGACAGGAACACAGGTTTCTTCCAGCTCCAGGAAGTGCTGCAACCTTTTGGGTCCCACTTCCAGCACCTCATCATCCCAGTGACTCCGTTTTTGCAGAGGGAGTCATGGAGAGGCATTCCAGCCTTCACCCAGCACCACCTCAGCATGCTTGCCTGGATGCGGGACATGGATCCCCTGTCTGCCAAACACGGAGAACCCCCTGGACCTCCACACTGTATGGGAGGAAGAATCCCACACTCACATTCCAGTAGATATTAAGCTCACCCTATGCTTGATGTGCACAGATCAGCTGCCTCTTTCTCTTGGAGTTAAGTTTCATGAGCACGTGAAAACTTCTGCATCAGCAAGTGAGCAAAAAATATTCTGAAAATGCATGAAACCCAGCCTTTGCCTGGAAATCTCCACCTCAGAACTAATCTGTTGAGCTGGTTCAACTCCTCAAGGAGTAAGGCCGCTTACGTGACAGGCCTCCCCCACTTAGAGAGGTGCTGTGTGCTTTTTTATCTTATTTATAGAATGGCCTCACTCATGCTTTGTTTAAGAAACAATTAGCCTTTGACAGCTTAAAATAAACAGAACTCTCTCCTGCTGCAGAATCACTAGACCCAATCTGGATTTAAAGTTCTTGCAAGAACTTTAAAGTTCCGTATAAGACTATCTGATGGCCTAAAGGGTGTGAGCCATGAGCTAATTTTCCCTCCTCTCCTGGCACCTTGCAAAACAGCACCCTGAGCAACACCAGCAGGAGGTAAAAAAAACAAGGACCCACACCGGTCAAGGGAAGTGAGAAAGCAGTCATCCCAGCTCCTACCCTCTTCGTCCTCACCAACATGCATGCAGCACCTCGGGAAAGTAGGGTGCCTCCATCAGACGTGTGGGCTGAACAGAGGGCCTGAAGGCATGCAGGAGACAGAAGTCCAGCCACAAGTACACACTGAATGCACAGCTGGGCAAACTTCTTCCCTGAACTTAGTGGTGTTTTCTCTGCCGCTTGTGTTTCTGCAACCACTCTAAAGGCAGTAATTTCACTAGCTGGCACAGGTAACACAACCTGGCAGCACAACCTTACATTTCTGTCCAAACTCCCGTACCACCAGCAGAGGGGTCAGCGCTCCCATTTAGTAGACATGGGAGTTTTCCACTGGTGACTTCACGTTTCCTTCAAGGCCTTCAGCTCTTCGACTCCGGTCTGCTGGCTCTGCAGACGTCCATACCTGGCTGGGGAGCAGGATATAGAACTGCTGCACTGAGGAGACCAGAGCTACCTTGAAGCCCTGGCCATACCTGCTGCTGAAGGAGAGATGCACAGAGGCATCCTGTCTCATATCCCAGGTGGTTTTCTTCAGCTGGCTCTTACAAGAAGAAAGCCTGAACAGTCGGTTAGTTAGGGTGTTAGCCTGACTTCAATTACTTCTGCAGAAGAGCTCCTGTGTGCCTCAGGCAAGCTGCTATCTTGGCTTCTTGTCTATAAAACCTGGGGCAAATGTTCTGCCCTTACTCCAAGGGATGAGTGGAGGACCTCCAGGTTGTAACAGGGGAACGCCAGCATATGTTTAAGCAATGTGCAGTGGTATCAGCACTGGTCACAGCAGGAATGTCTGTGGTCACAGACAAGTTCTGTGAAATTAGGTACAATTCTTAACATAACAAGTAGTAAAAGTAAAGTATGAGAAACTTAGCTTCCCCTAGATGCAGCAATGAGACAGAACCAAACAACAACACAATTATGCCAACAAATAAAAAACGCAGGGGCTACAAGAATAAGAAACAATATCCAGTGATTACCAGCTGCAGAAAGCAAATGTTTTCAGGCAGGATTTAAAATGACAGGAGTCAGCAAAACAGAAGAAGATGTGAGACAAAATACAGACAGTCACAGATAGAAAAGACACAAAATTAACAAATAGAGGAACCAACTATGGAAAAATACTTATAAACTGATTAAATGATTGAACAGCAAGGATAGGAAGTAATAATAAGATAAAGAAATACAGACGACCTTGACCAGCAGCTTTTTTCCAGTCAGGGTACCCCAGCGGGTGACATAGACATTATGCACAGGCATTAGCTGTTAGCATGTAGCTACTGCCCTGACTTCACCCTGCCGTCCCCCAGCAAAGACACCTCAGGATACCGGCAGTCCAAAACAAGCAAGGGCAATAACCAGGCGCACATTAATTAGCAGAGGATCGGCTTTAGCAAGGGATATATTTGCTTAACTGTTGTTCTCAAGGTACAGCTAATGTTTAATCAATAAACAGCACTGATATTTAACCAGAGTTTGAGCTGCCTTGCCAATTGAATTGCTATGATTCATGCAGTGCAAGAGACATTTCCACTGACAAATGGTTAAGGACGTGCTTACTTTGGCCGTGCCACAAAAATCACTGAAACTGCTGCAGCTCTCCTACCAACATCGGAGGGAACCACTGTACCCTCGGGATCTGTCGCTGCAACCACACAACGTGACAGTTTAAAGAAAGGTATGGGTGCACCCCTACCGTCACATCAGCGTGCTTCCCTAGGCTTCCAGGCAGGGCATTTACAGCACTAAGGAAAGCCTCGAGCAACCAGGAGTGCTGCAGCCCGAGTTAAACTACAACTTTTCATCCTGCGAAGAGAAAGAACTGATGATGGGGAAAAAAAAAGCATCCCCGTGAAATACTAAAAACGTCTGCTTATCGCAGGTAAGACCTCAGGTGAACACCGGCAAGATGGAAAGGGGGCAACGAGCTGATTATGAGGGTGAATCAAGCTCTCATCCTCTGCATCTCTGAAGTAAAGCAGCTCCCCCCCCCCCAATAAATAAATAAAATGATTAAAAATATAAAATAGCAATTTTTAAAAAATGAAATAAACTATAATAAAATGAAATAAAATAAACTGAACTGAAATGATCCGAAAGGAACTGCAACCAAGCGGAAGCGAGCCGCAGGTACCCCGCGGAGCGCCCCGGTGCCGCACGGCGCCGGTGCCGCCGCCGGCGCTGCCCGGTTCCGGTTTGGGCCGGCCCGGCCCGGCCTGGCCGGGCGAAGCCGCGGAGATGGCGGCGAGCCCCGGGCATCCCCGGCAGCCCCGGGCACCCGCTCCAGCTTCCCCCGGAGCGCTGCCGCGGTCACCCCGTCCCCGCGCTTCCTCCTCTGCCCGCTGCGCCCTGCCGGCTTCCCGCCCCGCACTCACCCCAGGGTGCTGATGAAACCGTTGACAGAGCCCTCGGCGTAGAGGGACACGATGTCCCCGATGTACAGAAAGCTGGACATTTTCTCAGACATTTTGCTTCATTTTCAGCCCGTGCTGCGCTCCCCTCGCACACGCGCACCCCTCTCCCTCCGAGCTGAGCCGGGGGGCGGCCGCCGAAGCGCTGCGCAGCGGGCGGCGAGCACGGGCCCGGCCGCGGCCCTCACCGCGGCGCTGCCGGGGCTGACATGAGCACGGCGCCGCTGCCCTCCGCCGCCCGCCGCGGCGCCCCGCACCGCCTCCCGGCGCCCCGCACCGCCTCCCGGCGCCGCCTCGCCCGCCCCGGCCCGCCCCGACCGACCCCGGGCCCGACCGCGCGGCTGTCGCCGCCGGGGGAACCGGCCGCCGACAGCCCCGGGGACGAGGGACCTCCGTTCTGTGAGGAGAGCGGGTGCAGCCCCCTGCCAGCACGGCTCTCACTCAGGCACCACTGCTTACACCCCGTGTGTTTTTCAGGCGATTTCGTTGGCATTTATAAGCCAACGGTTCGCCCCCGGTCCAGCAGCATGACCGCACACTAATCTCTTGCCGTCCCAAATAATAGGCCAAGAGCATAAGTCTGGCTGCAGATCTGCTGTAAATGGGGAATGAGCAGAGAGCTTTCCACTTGTATTTTATTTCCCACATTTACAGATTCCAGCCTTATCTCACTTTTTTTCTGAGCGTAAGTTCTTGGCATCAGAAATGCTGAGTCTTCAAATTAAAAGAAAATAAAAAGTTTTACCATCTGGCCTGTACAGAAAAGCCTGTTACATGCTTCTAGACTCCCCCCTTTTGCTCTTTTACACACATATTCTGAATTTGTCTGTACCCACCAGGATGCAAAGCCACGATCAATGACCCGAGCTTGCACTCTTCTTACACACTAGTGTGCACACAGGCCCTAGCTCTGACACTTAACCAAATTCTTCCAGTTCAGTCTCCTCGAACAACCACAATTTTTAAAATGCTTCTGCAAAAGAAACAAAAACTTCAGGTCAGTTCAGAAGGTGAATGAGGCCTCCTCCATGAACCAAGCAGCTGGCTGGAGTCCCCAGCTGTGGAAGGGCTTATGGAAACTGACTCAGGGACAACAAACTGAGCAGCAGATGCCACCTCACTGCTGAGGTGACATTGGGAAGGAAACAGGAGCCACTGGAGGGACGTAGGAACCGGTAGGCAGCTGGGGTGGGACAGGAGAGATGCCAGAGCTGCACTTCCCTGTGCTGGCAACAGTGTCAGCACAGGGAAACCGAAAATTGGGCATTTCAAACCACCCAGAACACAGGTATTAAATCCCAAAGCTGGACTTGATTAAAACTAATGAGAATTTGAAGGGAAGTCAGAGCAGAGCCAAAGGAGAGAAGCTAATGCTTACACCCGTGTGCTGAGTGAGTGAAAAAGCTTGACCCCGGGGTCCCTGACAGGTCCTATCAGGTAGCAGAGGAGCCTGGTGCTTTGTTTCCTGAAACCAGTCCTGGACAGCCTGAAGCCTGGGTCTGAACAGCAAAGGTTTTGCAATGCACTGTCAATATTCTGTGCCTCCAGACCCTGTTTATCTCAGCAATTTTACATCAGGCTTTAATTGCCTAATTAAGACTCTTCAGTCAGGCAGGTTTCATTTCCCAACAGCAGACCCTGGCATGCTTGAGATCAGTGGGAGCTTTCCTGGGGATGGACTTGGCCGAGCATCGAGCCTGCCTGCTGAAACGACTGTATTTGCCTGGCAGAAAATCACCCCTTGGGACCATTTGCACACAGAAAGGTTCAACTGTTGCCTAAACATGGGTAATATGGTGTCATTTAAAGTGTCCCCTGATACCCAAGGCATCCCCCTCGGTTGCCAGCTGTGAAGCAGGACAATACACCATAGCTATACCCTCACCAATTGAGTTTGGGCATTACAAGAGTAATTTTAGAAAATAATTAGCATATGCTTACTGTGGCAAAGCTCAGACTGATGGAACTGCATTCCCCTTCATCCCTAGGCTTGCTCATCCCAGCTCAGCTGGAGCACACTCACAGCTGAAAGCTGTTAATGCCTCCTAGCTCTCTAATGATATATATGAAAAGAACTGGAAATCTTGATCCAATTCCAAGCAGCAATGGCTATTAGCTAGAAATGAGCAGTATGAAATCAGCATTTGGGGGTGGGCGTTTGGGGGAGTAAAGGTCAAAGCAGGCAGGTATTTAAGCAAATGCTTCATTTTAAACCCATATCCTTGAAACAGACTAACAATCTCACTTACATTACTAGATTAATATGCTGAAAATAACCAAGTGCTTACTTGCTTCTTCAGATCAGGTCTTAAATCAGTACAAAGATCATATAGGGTAAGCAGATCAGAGGAATCCTTGCTGATCTCCTTGCACACAGAAAACTTCAGTAGTGACAGCATTTTTAACAAGCATTAACCCCCTCCCCTACCCCTATTAACAATAATGGTTGTGCCTCTCTGAATGTTAGCTTTATGAAGATAATATCTGGAAAAATATAATTAAAATGTAAGAGATTTTGTCATAGCAAGTCTACATAGAAAAAAAAATAAGCATGGTCAGGAATTGTAAATGAAATATTGCTAAATTTGTCTAGAGTAGAACTAAACCAACTTTGTTAATCAATGTGAATATTTTTACTACTACTTTTAATCTTGCAATTGGCTACAAGGTGAAGGTGAGGCTGCTTAGTCAATAAAGGGAATTTGCTTTTTGTTGGTTACTTCCAGAAACCATTTATTCACAATTTAGCAATACAGGTTTCTCCATTCAATAGGACCAAGAAGCAGAAATCATTGGCTAGTGCTGACATCCTGCCCCAGTGCACACATTATTCAGTGTTGTAAAAGTTAAGAAATCTTTCTTACTCAACTTTCTTTTAGAGTCTACTACTTATTTTCAGAAAATAATCTATTTCTAGTGATGCTTGCATCAGCATTATAAAAATTAAATCTCTGTATTTTTAAATATTTTTAACACATTTTATCATGATCTCTACACATTTTATCATGATCCCTACATCCTATATTTGTTCCAGTGCTGAGGCACAGAGGAAAATCAGTTTATACACAGAGAAGTTAATAAAAGCACCCCTCTGCAGCATTTGAACATCCACTTTAGATGTGAAAAAGCACAAAATCAGAATGACCTTAGACTCAAAATAAAATAAAATTAGAAAATATTAAATAGGCTGACATCTTCCTAAGATATGAAGGTAGAAAAGGAACAAAAATGCAATGATATCTAATTTTCCTGTTCGTCTTGTATAAACAGGGCAGCTCCTGACAGAAGTTGAATATGGATTCATGGATTTGAACATTGTCTGACAGAAAGGATATAATCCTGCACCTACACAATCTACCTCTTATATAAAGTTACAGACATATAGGCCACTCCAGTGAAAGCAAACTGGACCAATTAGAGGTTTATACAACAAGTAGCATTGATGTTTGTTTTCATGAAAGCGGAGTATAGTGCTTTCCAGCTGCAGAGGAGAAATGGGAAGAGAAGAATGCCTTTAACTGTTTCAATACAATAGATACAGATGGAACTAGGCCAAAACCCAGGCCCCACAGAGCTTTAGTGTACAAGGATATGAAAGTTTGGACACAAAGCCTCGGTTTTGTGTTCTTCACATCCTTCTGATGTGAAGAATAAAAAAAAAAGGAGGGGGAAGGAGAGGGGGAGAGGGATATCAAACCATTAAAGACATTTTGATATTTAAGATTCAGCTCTGATTTTAGAGCCCAGCTCTATCTGTAATATTTTTATGCACTCATCTCAGGCAACGTACAATTGTAGCTTACTTGAGGGAGGCACCTAATTACGTTTTTTAAGGCACCTAATGAAGTTTCCCAGACAAGCTGGAGACACCCATGACACCCCTTACCTTGTGGATAGTCACATTTGAAACAGCTTAGATTTTTCTTGGGCACAACGGCATTTCAAAATGTTTGGATGTACAAAAAACAGCATTATTGGCTTAAGAGTTGATGAGAGAGAGCCAGTACAGCTTATTTTGACAATACCTGCACACAAGAATTGATTTATTGCTGCTAGAGCTTTGTTTTATTTTGCCTATAGCAAATGCCAGAGTACTAGATGATTTCTTGATAGCTAGCTAGCTGTGGGCACTCATTTTGCCTCTTTTATCATCATGGGAGTTAACTCTATACATTGTTGTTTTAAACAATTGGTTGGCATTAGTGTCATACAGAATATAAAGCACCTGGGGAAAAAAAAAAAAAAAGATTATCATGGACCCGGGAGGTGGGGGGCGGGGGCTGACAAAGAGAAATGTGCATGAAATTGAAATGTACAATTTGATTGAGAATGAGAAAAAGAGAACACAGAGCATTCATTGCTGCTCTACCCACTTTATTCAGCCTGGTTAGTATGAACAGGAAATTATGGCTAAATTCATAACACCTAGTTTTATGAAGGTCTTTCCACAGGAGGTAAACATATTTTTCCTGACAGGAGAGATGGCCCTGAAATGAAGAGCTCTCACAAGTGACCTTTTGAGGTTCTCACTAGGGCATGGGGGTGAACTTTGCATTGTCACTATCTACAGACACGCACTCCCTCACATTATGACACGCATGCACGGGCAGCGGCTGGCTCACTTGCTGTTTGATACATCAGAATATAGAAGACCTAATATATGCATTAATTCAAGTAGTTAAATAATTTCTGGTTAGCTATAATAATGTCTTGAAAGAAACAATCTTAGAAATAATGAAAACTGAAGTTATTTATGAATTAATTATTTAAGTAAAAGGAACTTAGATTAAAGAAGTAGCCTGGATGCCCTTCAAACTGTGGCACAATACAACAGCTATGTAAATAAACTTCTGAGAGCTGCTCCAAGCCATTCAAGTGAAGGTATTTTTGCTTGCGATACATTCAAGCCTTTTGAAATAAGTTTTCAACTGTTTAACAACCAAAGTTGTTCATTCAGAGAGCCAAATATGAGGACTCAACCAAAGCAGAAAGTACAATGTTCCTTTCTTTGAAAACATCTATCCAAAATGGAAGCTTTATTTAGAGAGCTCAGGAAGTTTATGCATTGCCTTCTATTAGCTCACAACCACAGAGCAAGCATCAGGAAGTGCACAAAAATGAACTTACTATTCCCATGTGGAACAAGTGCCAACAGTTACACCAAGTTTGCTTTCAACCTCACAGAACTCACTGCCAGCCCCTGGAGACTTGTTAATCAGGCACTGTCTCCTGGGGTTTCTTTGCTGCTTGGCTGCCTGAAAATGATGCCTTTCCCTACAAAGCAAAGACATAAACATACCTTGTTTGATTTTTCTCTTTTGCCAGCTCTCATGACTTTGGAAAGTTCAAACCTGAAAACACAGGGAAAAAGATAAATCTTCTTTGTAGGATGAAAAAACAAATAGCCTCCATTTCAGCTGCATTTTCTGCTTTTTTCTTCAGCCCTAGCCCACTCCTAACCATGACCTACCCAACAGAAGAATCAGTACACCTGTAGAGCATGGTGACTGTAACTACAGACCATTCATGCTTTGAGCCCAGTCTGTATTACTGTGTTATGAGCTGAAAGGCTGACCCTACTACAGTGTGGATACAACGTACTTAATATACAACACTTCCTTAAGATAATTATGTACAAAGCCCTATGAGCAACAATGAGCGTTTTGATTATCATTTCTTGATGAAACTCAGTATCTTAACTTTGGAAGAAAAAAAGTTATTGAAGTTTCACCAAAATTTCCACAATGAAGATCTTAAGCAAAACAACAGGTCTTAAGAAAAAGGCCTTAAAAAAAAAAAAAAAAAAAAAAAAAAAAAAAAACAGGTCTTGAAAAGAAAAGAAAAGAAAAGAAAAGAAAAGAAAAGAAAAGAAAAGAAAAGAAAAGAAAAGAAAAGAAAAGAAAAGAAAAGAAAAGAAAAGAAAAGAAAAACAATAGGCCTAGTATGAAGCCTACAATGCAGTTATATTTGCAAGCTGGATAAGGTGTACCTAAGGGGAGTAACTCCCTAACTTTCTTAATTCTTTTTTATCACACAGAGAATGAGGAAAGATGTTGCAAACATATAGAAGTTTGTAATTTAGGACTGTTTAAAAAGCCTTCTGCTTTTAACATTTTTTCCAATTTTTTTTTTCATTATTTAAAACTTTTGTTGTTGTTTAAATACTGCTCTTTTGTAGGAAATGTCTCATTTTACCAACACAGTGAGCATATTACGCCTTATACACACACACACACACACACACACAAATAAATTAAGGGCTATGCCAGCCATTGCTGTTTTCTTTGTGCATTTTGTTTTGGTTTTGTTTGTTTGTTTTGTTTTGTTTTGTTTTGTTTTTAACCATATTAAAAATTACCAGGTGGAAATGAAAGTTGTGGTTCATTTTGTTCATACAACTGTCACAAGGCCCATCCTTGCTGGGTTATGCTAGTGTTTCAAGACTTTGGGATGAAGCACATTGCATTTCCTGTGTCTGTTACAATGCTTGCTGGTAAGTACAGCTGGGTTTGGGCAAGGAAGAGGCAAGAAAAGACAGGCTTTTCTCAGGAATCGCAGTCATTTCTTGTGATTGCTGAGACCACAGGTCTTCATCATAGGACTATTCTAACTTTCAGGTGGGTAAAATAGACTGAAAATATATATCAGGAAGGTGAACATGGGTCTTTATATACATTTAAGTCAGTAGTATTTGGCACTGCACAGAAGTAATTTAGGGAAAGATCCAGTTAAAGAAATAACTCCTCTTGCTCACCTCTCTCTTAAAGCACAGTGCCAAATTTTTGACATGCCGAGGGAATGTGCTAGGAAAGAAAACTTAGAGATCAATAAGGATTTATTTTTATATTGGTTAGAATGCTAGAAAATCTTCTGGTAGGGAAATACAAGAAATCCTCTTCAAAGGTGTCAGCCACCATGACTTCACCTGCGATCAGCATTTGCATTTGGGTTGAGATCTTCAAAAGTCTCTTCTACCTCTATCTGTCCCTGTATGGAGGAAGTGCTCTGTTTGAATATCTTGTCAACTGATTTCTGTCATCTCAGCCCAGTTGTGCCCAGGAAATAAGAGCACGAATAAAAAGAGATGTATTAGAAAAAGACTTCAAGCGAACAAACAAAGTAGTGTTACTGACATCATCAAAAACGCTACTGCAGGTTTGTATCCCCAGACTGGAAACTCTCCCTTCCTACAAGTTCAAAACGCAGTGGCATTCTAAGGCACATGGAAAACAAGGAGGTGATTGGTGACAGCCAACACAGCTTCACTAAGGGCCAATTGTGCCTGACAAATGTGGTCGCCTTCTATGATGGAGTTACAGCATTGGTAGATAGGGGAAGAACAACTAACATCATCTGCCTGGGCTTGTTCAAAGCATTTGACACTGTCCCCCATGATATCCTTGACCATAAATTGGAAAGACATGGATTTGATGGATGGACTACTCTGTGGGTAAGGAACTGACTGGCACTCAAATAGTTGCAGTCAATGGCTCAACGTCCAGGTGGAGATTAGTGACAAGTGGCATTCCTCAGGGGTCAGTACTGGGACCAGCACCGTTTAATATCTTTGTCAGTGACATGGACAGTTGGGACTGAGTGCACCCTCAGCAAATCTGCTGATGACACCAACATGCATGGTGCAGTCAACAGGCTGGAGGGAAGGGATGCCGTCCAGAGGGACCTGGACAGGACAGGTGAGCCTGTGTGGACCTCATGCAGTTCAACAAGGCCAAGGGCAAGGTCCTGCACCTCTGTCGGGGCAATCCCAAGCAGAAATACAAACTGGGCAAGGAATGCACTGAGAGAGAAGGACCTGGGGGTGTTGGTTGATGAGAAGGTCAACATGAGCCCACAATGTGCACTTGCAGCCCAGAAAGCTAGCCGTATCCTGGGCTGCATCAAAAGCAGCATGGCCAGCAGGTTGAGGGAGGGAATTCTCCCCCTCTACTGTGCTCTTGTGAGAACCCAACCTGGAGCACTGCGTTCAGCTCCAAGGCCCCCATACAATGATTTTACATACAGTGATGTTACATACAATGATGTTAACATGAAAAAAGAGAATCCCAAAAATGAAAAGTAGGATTCAAATCAAGGGGAACACCCAGTAAATAAAGGAGACAGCTTCTGTGTTTCTAATGCAGTTAAAGATTAGTGGGAAAGGCCACAAACAAAGAAGAACATAAGGAATAGTATGTATTATGTGTGAAATTAGCTGATGGTGTGTTGCATAAAGCTCTGTGGGTAAATGAACTACACTTGGGGAGCTCTTGGGTACTCTTAACTACTAGCAAATCAGCTACATTTCATTATTTCCTGCTGATGTTCCTACTGGAAGTATATTCAGCTCATTTTTAAACAAAGTTTTTTCTGTACTCAAATGGCAAACAAATCACTGATTAAATGGAGAGATAGCACACCCAGATGATTTGCATCAGTGTAACTGCACCTCAAGTCATATAATTATGCATTGTAACACCGCTGTGAAGGGCTTGAACTAAAATTCCCCATCCAGACAAAAGCCAGAGATTGTAATTGCAGAAGAACGAGGTTACTAATTTATTTTTTAGTATCACCCCCTGAGGGGTGTTGTGATGCCTGAAGATCCTAAGTCTCCAAAACATGAGTATATGTAACACTCGCTTTTTCCACAATATTTTGTGTTTACTAACCTAAAAGACTTTTTTTTTCCCCTCACACACTGTGTGCACACAACCATCTTCAATCCACTGCTGCAGAAACCAGGGGACACCACTGACGTCAGAGCTTGCATCCCATCTCTGCAGCACAGATCCTCGTTACCAGACCTGCAGAGCAATACCATTTCAACGTCCATGAAGGACTCACCTCTGGGCTTCCTCCCAAGAGTGCTGGGAGCCAGAGGACAACTCCAGACCTGCATGGAGGAGATCACAGGCAGGATAGGCAGGCTGTGACTGCTCTTCCACAAGCTTAAAGTAATATTTAGGTGACAGTGTTTTGGGGAAGGGAGGCATTACTAGTCATGGCTTGGATTAGAGACAGGAAAAAAGTGAAGCAAATACAGCTTGGAGTGGAAAATAGTATAGCTTGTGGCACTTTTTTTTTTTTTTTTTTTTTTTTTCCCAGCATTTATGTACGATCATTCAAAAACGTTGTTTCTTATTGCTGCATGTCCTCTAAAAGCATTTTGTGGCCAGCTGTCTCCCACTTCACTGCGTGCAGTCAACACTGCATTTGGGGAAACAGATTCCAGCCTCTGCCTCAAGTTTGCTGCCCAACCCACCCCAAAACACCAGGCCTTAAAAAAAAAGTGTGAAGAAAAATAAGGAAAGGAAAAAAAAATTACAATTTCTAGAGGTGTCTAGAAACATGAACCCCCTCCAACTTGTACTTGTGTTGGAGACAACATCTGCACTGGTGATGTCACTTCAACCCCATTGGAGACAAATGAGGTTTGTTCCAATCTTTTCTTGAAGAGCTCCTGTCAGAGAGTTGCCCTGCAGTGTAGCCAGCTGAATTTGTAGAGGAGGGGGAAATCTTTCCACACCCTCCAGCACTATGGTCCCAATGCTCAGAAATGGTCAAAAGGAGTGTTAGGAGTTGATGCCTTTCTCCTGTCAGGAAAATAATAAGGAGGAAACCAGACAGTAGCAGTATAAACCTAAGGTTTGTCTAGACCTTGATTAGGGGAGCAATTCTGTCCCCTCCACTCAAAAATGACATATTAGAATTGGAAAAGTCTCAGAAAAAGACAACAGTGATAAAACAGTTGCCATAAAAGAAAAAATACCAAGTGTACAAACATTCTCCAAATTTAAAGACAACTGAAATAGACTATGATAGTCTACCAAAGTAGGAGTGGCATGTGGAGAGCTTCCAGGGTGTTTTCCTGTCTCTGCTAAGGCAACAGCTGAGAAATGCAGAACAAAGCCACAGAAAGGAGCCACACACAGAACAAAGCAATGGCATGTACTCCACTGCACAAGAGTCTGTGCATCTGCAGGTCTCCTTCATAGGATATGGTGGGTACAAAAAATTTATATAGGTTCATGGGGAAAACAAGAAAGGTCACAGAAACAAACAAACAAAAAAAAATTACTGTAAGCAAAGGCAGCTTATCCATCTCATGGACTTCCTGAACAGGCTGGAGAAGTGTTGGGGGGTAGCATTGCAAAATACATACTTTGTCCTCGCTTCTCCACTGGCATCCACCTCTGGCCATTGACAGGGAAGAGGGTACTGGGCTAGATAAATCACTGATCTGAGCCAGTGTTGCTGTTCTTGCATTCCTGCCACTGTTGAAGTGAACAGCTAAACTTTTCCTGATTTTAACAGGTCTGGATTTAATTCCACCTAACTTTCTTAAAGAGGCTAAGTTTATAAAGCAAGCTACAATAAAAAGTTTTGTATGCAGCTTGCAAAGCAAAGCCAACAATCATGTTCTTAACTCAACTTACTTAAGGCAAATCAGCCAAATTAAAGCATCTATGTATACACAGATAGTGTCTCATTGCTACAAGGAAATATAATTCTCAGGATTTCTCCTCAGTCCCTGCTGAAGCCTAGGAGGAAGCTGTCAATCTCTCCATTACTGCTGAACATCATCTAGTGGGATCCAGACTGTTTTGCAACCCGCATTCTAAATTCTGAGTGTTTGTTTGTTTGTTTTGTTTCATTTTCAGCTGTGTTGTCTCCAACTAAAACAAACAAACAAAAAACCTACATATTTTTACCTGAGTAAGCAATGCTTCCCACAGGGGAACCTCCATTGGGGCTTATGGAAGGTGCTGTTCTATCCCAAGAGTTGGACCTGTGTGAACACTGGGGTAGTCTATTCATTGACTGTAACACCACAAGTGAGAAATGAAGTGACACCAGAGGCCACAGTCCAACAGATCCAGGACCAAACCTGAAACCTCAGACATGGCAAGGGCATGAATTTAAAATAGATCTCTGAAAGCACAGCAATTGAACCAATCTTACCACAACTACCCCCAGCAAACCTCAGTCATACAAAGCTTTCCTTCACGCTTGAGTTGGAATTTAGCTGGAGCAAAGACGAAAGAATCTAATTTATTGTTTGAATAAAGAGAAACACTGATGATATCCTAGCAGGGCAAGTTTCCCTGCCCTGTCTGCTATGTCACAGGAACCAGCTGTAGAGACAAGATGTTTCATTTAGATCGTTCTCTGTAATTACCTAGGAATATCTCTTGTTTACTTTGGTGGAAACACAGGTGACATCCCACCCTTGCATGCAGAGCATGGAGTGCACCTCTCTTTTACCTGTATTGGCAAAAACACACAGAAGATAAAGAGATTACAAAAGTTTTTTTCAGCATTCTGGTCAGGCTGCACTGAAAACCCTAGGAATTTGAGAGCGAGGATATGCATAGACAAGTCCAGAGCACATCAAGCAACTGCCAGCATTGCCAGCTTGTCTTCTTTCAGCTGTATCAAGCCAAACAGGACAAGACATCAACCTCCTTTAAAAAAAAAGGGTGCAGTGCAGTTACCCTGCTGCAGAGCAGCTCCTCAAGCACAGCTCTCAAGAGTAAGCACTGTAAACCAGGGACTGACAGATTTGGTTGCTGCAGGACCAGGGCTGAGGTTTCTGGTCTGGGGAAGGAATACTCTACCTCACCCAGCAGCAGGTTCTCTTCAAAGCTGCATGCTACTGCATCATTTTCATAGTCATTTTCTCATCTATCAGCACCATTTGGATTAATTGAGCTGCACAGAGTCATCTGCAGACCTGCTCTACATCCAATTATCCTGAGGTGATGAGGTGATCACCAAGCCCCTGGTTTTGGTTTGGGGTAGCACATGTTCACAGTCCTCAGTACCTGCCCAGCAGCAGTCTGGCCCTATCAAAGTGCTCTGGATTTACATCCCAGCCACCTGAAAGAAGCAACTCCACCTTTTGTTTTAATAACAACTGTCTAAAGACTACTTGTGGGAAATTTGGGAGCTCTCCAGCTGTGCTAAAGGGTGAGGAGAAAGGGGTGCTTCTTGCTCTGCACATGTCTGGTCCACTCCAGCCCCCTGGTCCCATCAGCTCTCACACCTCTGGATGTAGCTGCTCGAGTCTTAGACAGCCCTCACATTTGCCATGCCGAGACACAAGAAGAGAAGGCCTCTTCTTGGTCTCTTGCATGCCCATGTTTAATCTTATATTGGAGAGGCAAAACTGCTGCACTCATCCTTTCTCATGGAAGGTGCTCTAACAGCGCTGAGGTTATTATTTTTTTTTTTTTTTATTTTGAATGTAAATTATAAAAGCATAGCTGGGTTTAATCAAACAAGCTGTGTCATTCAATACCAAAAATGTAGTTAGCAAAACAGCAAGACTTCAAACCTTCTTCATCTTCTCTGCATTTAGTTGGGGAAGGAAGGGAAAGTAAATGAACTTTGTAAAAGCACAAGGGGATTTTTTTTTTACAAGATCTTTTGTGAGGTTGAAAACACTAGCTTAATTGTACAAGACATTCTGTTCTCTGGGTGCAAATAGCTGATATTATTTAAATTGCTGTATACTTAGAAAGAAAACCATTTTTTTTCTATCTAGAGTCCAAGTTGTCTCAGAATAAAATGTACAGCAGTACAGACTGGAACTGCAGCCTCTGTGTATATGCTTTCTGTTGTGTCACTCCATTGTGTGACTCTTCCAGTCCCTGTTTCCCCATCACTTTCTCAAGATGGTTTTCCACCATCTTATCACTTAATCATTTTCCATCCAGTGTGACCACTGGAGCTTTCCTCTTCAGTCTCTCCTCCTGTTCTTGAGCTTGAACCTGCACTTGCAAAACCACCAGTGAGGATAAGGCAGAGCAAAAGATCTGACCCATCAGTATTCAAACTGACTCCAAAGCAGATATAAGCAGTTTTTCTCTACTCTGCTAACTATACAAACAATAAAAGGCCATTTTCCTCACATCACACTTCATAACAGTCACTGACAACATGAACAAGCCAGACTGATCCATCTTACAAAGCTAACTTCACTACTTTTCCAGTAAAAAACAGTTTGGAGACTGCAGTGTAATAAACATTGCTGGAGAAAGGTCCTCAAGCATGAAACCAGGACAAAGCCCACAGTGGATCCCTAAGCTCTCAAAATGTTGTGTTTTTTGTTTGTTTGTTTTTGTTTGTTTGTTTGCTTGCTTGTTTTTTGTTTGTTTGTATACAGGTTTCAGATACCCAAGGACAAACATCCATCTTACTTATTTAATCTCCTGAACCATAATTTATCTACTACAAATAGAGCTGTTTAATTTCCATCAGTATCAATTCTTTCAAACATTTTTATCCTTCCTTTTCTAAGAGGAGAATCAATACCAATGCACCCTTGGTAACTCTGTTTTTTCATCTAAGGTAAGAAACAAAACCATAGGTCTGAAGACCACCAAATACTAAGGAAAGATACTTCATTTCCACCGTTGCATCTATGACAAGTCCTATGTTTTTTTGTTTTGGTTTGGTTTTTTGTTTGTGTGTTTTGTTTGTTTGTTTGTTTTGCTTTTCTTGAGGGAGCGCATCCAACACCAGTAATTTGCTTTCTTTCATGCTAATGCTTTCAGTCTAATATGAGAGCAAAATAAATATTTGGTTTTCCCTCTTTGCAAGTGGAATGCTTTATACAAGGAATGCACCACAGAAATTACTTGTTTGTTTTTAAATATATGCTCCAAAGCTGACATTACCATTGTGGTCCTGGGACTTAAACTGATCACATGCTGCTTCTGGCAAAAATGAGCTGTTCACCATGAGCTGTTCATGCAGATAGACCACTCCAAACACAAGCATAGACTGCCTCCCTGGTCCTCCATACCAGGAGACTCCTGGACAATCATACTTTTCCTGTAGATTATTTTGACAATAGCTCTCCCTTGTTTGAGGCCAAATTGGTCTGGTTTTAGGGTATGACCACCTGGTAACAAAAACAGATGTTTATGTTGCTCTCATCACCAAGTAGAATATTAAAGGGATGAAGTTAAAAAAAAAATAAAAAAATCCTACTTTCAGTAGAAATAAAAGCCGTTCTGTGACACACTCATCAGTTATTCGTAACCACCCACCTCCAATGCCACTTTGCATTGACTTTGGGTTTGCTGTAAAAATACTCTGAGAGAGAGGACAAAAAAGTTATCAGCAGGAATTCTGTTAATTGTCACCAAAAGCCTTTAGCTAAATCATTTCCTGTCCTCTAAATTCAGCTGGAAGCATTCACCATCAAGAAGGCAGATGTGTAATCGTGTGGCCCAGTCACTCTCTGCAAGACAAACAGCGGAAACTGCATCCTATCATAAATCCGTCAGTCATATACCAAATGGGTATCTTGGGGGTTGGGTTTCCCCCTCCCTAAATTATCACTTGGCAGACAGAAGCAGAGTTTGGAGATACGCTATTTTATCATGTGCTTTTCTTGGTAGCCCGGTCCCACAGATTCAGCCTCTCGCAGAGCTGGTGGCAGAGTAGTGAAGCAGATCTGGCAAGGAGGAGAGCTACCCATGTTCCTGCTCTGCAGGGTGAGCTTAAACAAGGGATTGCTCCTTCTGAAAAAACAAACAAACAAACAAACAAACAAACAAAAAACACTTAAATAGTGCCCTTCTTTTTAGCTGCCTTCAGTGGATGAGATGAAGATTGATGATAACAAGAAGTATGAAGTTAATTTATTTAATGCAAGCTGAAAACAAAATAACAAAGACAGCATCCATGAGCCTCAATAACAGCAAATAAGCAGCCAGACTCCTTTTGCCATACAGTTGCTCCTGAAAAATGTCAAGGCCTACCCAGCAGCCTAATGCTCTTTCTCAGGTAAACAGAAGTACAGCCACGAGGCTGAGGAGAGCTATGAAAGCCACAGCACAGGCCAGGGGTAGAAGGGAAATGGAGACACCAAGAGGTAAACGACAGGAGTTACAAAGGAATTTAGGAATTCGGGGAAGTAAAGGGATCTGGAGGATGGGATGGCATGTGGGCAGGGGAGCCCACGCAGAGTGGGCCAAGGCAGACAGCAAGACGTGAGGAAAGCCCATAGGTGTGGAAGGAGGCCTTTGGAAAACCCCTCTGATCCTTAAGGTTGCCAGAACAGGTGAGGCTGCTAGGCAGGGCCTGGGTGGCCGCCCATCAACAGACACCCAAAAATCACCAAAATACTTTGCTTGTTCTTGCCAGGGACAACGCGGGAAAAGACAAAGGCCTGCAGAGGAGACAGGATTATGGCCCAGCTCTGGTGGCTTCCTGTCCAACACACAGCCAGAAGAACCACATGGTGGTTCTTCTCTTGCTCACTCTTGTGCTGCTTTCAACAGGAAACAACAATGAAATTTCAGTTACCATGGTAACTTTTAAAGTGGTAACTGTTGCAGGAACAAGCATTATGTATGCAAAATAAAAGCATCTAGGCAGAACAGCTTGGGAAAAAAAAACAAAAACAAAAACAAAAACAAAACAAAACAAAACAAAACAAAAACAAAAACAAAACAAAACAAAACAAAACAAAAATAACACCAAGCAAATTGACAGACTATTATTTGCAAAAATAAGAGCCTGGAGTAAGACTCCTAGATTCATGGTTCAGTTTTTGAATAAATAGAAGCTCTGAAGCACCACAAGAAAACAATTTCAACTTTTCCTAGAATGTGTAGCTAGTTTGTCTGATGCTTCATCAGAGTATCAAAACCTGCTGTTGAGATGTGTCTTTGAAAACCCAGGTTTCTAAAGACTACTGCTGTCTTTTTCTAAGAGCAGTTACTAAGCACAACTAAAGACTGTTTGCATGATTTCATGTGTTATTTCATTTCAGGCAAGAGGCAACTAACTAAATTGTTTTTCTCTTCACTGTCTCAACTTCATCACAATTTCTAGTCTGGTACTGAGTCTTTCTATGCTGCACCTTAATCTTTCAGCAAGATCATAGGGTAGACATGGGTCATGAGGATGCTTGTTGGCCTCATCTTACACCCAAAGAACATAAAACAAACAAACAAAAAAAAAAACTCCACCAACAAATAAGCACAAATTGTGGTTCTCTTCAGAGGAGATCTCTTACAGAAGAGCTAAGAATATGTCAGACGTATTGTGCAATACTGCATTGCATTGATAGACCTGTAAGCAAGGAGCATGCACAGCCCTTTCCTTCTGCCAGTATACTTGGCTTCAGTTCCCTCACTTTCCTTAACATCAAGTTCACCTAAAAACTCAAGAGCCTTATTCTATTTGTTTCTTTTACACTGATAAGCCTCAATAAAGACCTTTGAACACCTCAGCATGAGTCATGCACATATTTAACAGGGTCTTGGAGCAAGTCTCAAACCACTCTAAAATGTATTTCTTTGATTTCTGCATATTAAATATTTAGTGATAATATTCAACCCACTATCAAAAGTCCTGGCTTCTGATGCAGTGAAAACTCAACAACCGAAGTTATTAAGCAGGTGTTCTTTATTACGGTGCCGGGTGTGTGGGGATTGCTCCACCTAACACACACACACTAAAGGTTACTGGCAGTGTGCTTATGTTAGTGGGATAAATATATATTAATTTCAGTTCCTGTAAGTCTCTTGCATATTCATCAAGTCTCCAAAGAATCAATAACATAGGTTTCTGCCCCTATTCACATGCATATCGGGGTCCTTGAGTCCGTCATACTCTGGTGGTCTTTTGATGAAAGTCAGAAGTCTTCTTCACTACTAAACTCCTGACTTTTCCTTTCTTTGACAGATTTCAGCAGTCAAGCCAGTTCTTTCTGGTTCCGTTATCTATCCATACAGTCTTTTACTCCCTTATCTTTGGGGTTGTTAACATACAATTGTGTTAGCTAAAAACTATGGAATCAACATCCTTTATCATGTTCCCTGTCTCACTTCATCTCTGATAAGTCATATGATTCCTCAAAGATATTGAGGCAGAATCCTGGCTGGCTTGCTTTATAGAGGTCTCAATAACTCTCCAGTAAATGGTGCAATCCTATATCAAATGACACTTCTAGTGAGCTGTGGTTGTCTGGGTAATGCTTGATTTAGTCTACAACAGAGGGATAAATGGCATAACTGAGAGGTGGAGCAAGAAGTGGAGACAGAAACCAAATCCCACAGATAGCTATGGGCCAACCCAATTGAAAGGAAGCTGTCAACATTGCTGTCAAACTAAGAATTAACCTAAATAATATTTCTACTGTAACTATCTTAGAATCTACCTTACTTTAAAAAGACAAGGTTTGAGGGTTTTGTTTGTTTGTTTTTAGGTAGTTTTGCACTTTTCCTCCTCCTTTTGCTGCTTGTAGAGGCAGCCTAATTTTATTTATTTATTTATTTATTTAGGATACGGATTTACATTCTGCTCAAGTGTTCTTAGAAACAACAGGAACAGTTCATCAAGCTAACCATGAGGGACAGGTAGCATTTTCTGAAGAAAAGATTTCCAAAAACTAACCTTTCATCTTGACCTTGTGAAGAAATGAAGCTTTTGCAATTGCAGACTGTATGTCTGTCTCCTCTGTGAGTTCCATCCTCTCCTACCAGGCAAAACCTCTTCACCTCAGTAGCCAGTTTAGATCCATTTGGAAGGGGAGGGATCTTCAGGATGAAAATTATGTTCTTAAAAATACATATATATATATATATATATATGAACTGGAGGTTGGGTAAAGGACAGAAATCCAAGGGAACACACCCAGCTAAGGGAGGAAAGCCAAGGCAGCCACACTCAGTTCTGTCTGGCTCCTCACTGCCTGACCCTACAGATGACGTGGCAGAAGATGAAGCTGAGATCATAGAGAGGAGAAAGGGAACTGAAGAAAAACCTGAGGGAAACCAGACTCCATTTGTTCCTCTGCTCAGAGAGCAATTTGTTTAGGTAACTGCCAAAGTAAAACAAACAGAAAGAAAAACATCTGGGAGGAAAAATTGGTAGGAATGATCTGACTGTAAATTTGCTTCCTATTCCCCATCAGTCAATAGTCTCTCAGTTTCTGCAGCACAAGAAAGGCATGGGGATGGGGATGGGGGTTGCTGTACTTGTTTTGGAGAGTTTTAGGACTCTTTTTAAACAACAAACAGGGACAAAGGAGGGCAAATAGACCTTGTTTTTCAATGTCTTTGAAATAGTCTAAGGGTGCAGTGTGGTCAACAAACCCAGCACCGGGCAACACTGCTATTTCTTTTGTGTCTCTCTCATTACTTCCAGGCAGGCCTCAATTAACACTCCTTATGAGAAAGATGCACCTCTGATCATGGGGGAATGTGATTTTCTTTCTTTCCAGCAAAGCAGATATTGGTAGCATCATAAGTAAAAAGGCAACAGCATCTGCATTTCTGGATGGCAATGGAGGGAGGGACAGCACTGAATTTAACAGTGTTTTGAGTCAAATTCAGGGCTGATGTCAGGGGAAGGGAGCTCTGTCCCAAACTGTCACATCAGCTAAGAGCAAGACTAAATCGAGCCCATTGAGCGTGACAAAAACATTATGAGGTTATTACAACAACTTGTTTGAAAATGTGCTGTGGGAAGCCAGCAATGCCAGATGAATGCAAAAGCTGAGCCCAGGAGAAACAGCAGGCAGCATAAATAAGGTTTTGTCAGCATGTCCATTATAAACCCTGTGTTTGCTGTTTGGTACATAACCCACCCCATTTAAAAAAAAAAATAAAAAAAATCACACAAGGCTGGAACTTGGCACGCTAGCCTCCATCCTGCTCCAGTGTTTGTACAAACCCAGGCTGTGCTCAGACTCCTGCATTTGACAGAAAAAGGGCAGATGGGAAAAAAGAAAAGGGAGTGGTACTTTGCCAAAAAATTTCAGTCAGCAGCTTCGTTTACCACAAAGGACAATTTAGAAAAATATCAGCTGATTACTAAAATCCCTTTTGAAGTGATGCCCCATGGTTTGTTTGTTTGTTTGTTTGTTTGTTTCAATCAATGGCTAGAGAAATGCAGAGACCTTTAAAGACTGAGAGGTCTCATAATGAATTTAACATAAGTGTAAAGCCAAAAATTCTGCTTTATGGGCAGCTCTAGCACCTTCTCCTGTTTCCCTCCCCAAGAAGCACATTAAAAACAAAAGCTGGCTACAACACAGCATCTTCAGTCAAGCCATTCTAGTGAGCTTTTCCTTATTAAATAGCCAATGACTTTGAAAAAGCCAAAATTTTAGTATCTTTTCAAGTTTTACCAGAAGACAGCTGGTCATCAAGAAATGGAAATGTCACACTTATTTTTTTTTTTTCAAAGAAGCTGAAATGGAAAAAAAAAAAAAAAAAAAAAAAACCATTTTGGAAAATTAAACCATTGAAGTAAATTCTTTCTTCTCAGTTTTTAAACTCTCCCTAGGAAAAAAATCTAAGATGAAATAGTGAAGGCTTGTCTGAGCAGGCAAGTTTTATCTGCTAGATATATAGCTGTAACTGGATAAGTGCCTGAGTCTTTTTACTACAACCTCTTCCAGCTTAGTTTAAACAGTCTTCAGTGTTATAAGCTAAGCTTTAAAGAAGAAAAGAAAACCATAATTTGAAAAAAAAATGCTTGTAGCAAAACAAGAGTGTTCACATGGGTAGTAAAAACAAATTTAACCCTAGTATAAATTCATACCTTGGCTTTCATGTTTATACTTTCCCACATAGACAATTTCTCAGAGGAAACACAGGGGGGCTGGGAGGAAAGTGAGGTGGGAAGTGAAGATAATTTCCCACTGCAAAGCAGAATGGAAACTAGAAGCAAGACTTGGCTTGAGAAGCTTTCCCTCAGATGTTGACGTCATGGTGTTCTCCTTTATCCTTTCTACTCTTTACCCCACTCATTTTAAAATAAGAAAAAAGGGGTGTTCTCCTTTATCCTTTCTACTCTTTACCCCACTCATTTTAAAATAAGAAAAAAGGGATGAAAACCTGAGGCAGCAACTCAATAATAAACAGTAGCATGTTCAAAAATGCATAAAATCATGGGTTTTGTTTGTTTTGTTTTTTAATTTTGAAGAAAAATCATGAAAGGAAACCTTTTATGCTGACACTATCACAGACACCAAAAATTTGAATTTCTCTGTAGTTTGCATTAAACCACACTAGACATCTGCCATTTGATCCCACGGAATACCTAAGTTGGGAAGTAACCCCTCAGTGGCTATAGAAGATTTCCTCCAGACCAAATATGAAGCACACATCCCCTTTGACACAGTCCTACCTCCGGACACTAGGGTGTGGTAGGAACTTTTTGAAGTGAGCCTATTTAATAAAGAGTCATGTAAAATAAACATTTATTGGGAACTAGTGTCTTGTGCCCTGAGATTTTTTATCCCTGTACAGAAAGGGTGTGTTACCATCATCATACTAGGTCTGGCAAGTCTGTCACACAAGGCCTGACACCATAGAAACAAGAAAGTCTATACAGGCTCTTTTATTCCCCATCACATACATTTTTGTCCTTCCTTACACCCAGTTACCATGTTTCTCTCTTCTAGAAACAGACAATTTGTATATTGCAGCAGTCCAAACACAAATCAAAACATCTCCCATATTCTGCATAAGACTTCATGCACTGACATCTATAGTGTAGGCATCTCTCCACACATTACTAGGCAACTCAAACACAAAAGTCTTTTCTTGGAACATGGTGAAAGTCAAAGGGAAAAGTTGGAAAACTGTGTTATACTGTTCAACACCAACTGGTTTCCCATCTGTGATGTCAGTGCAAACCACTCTGAGACTGCAGGCCTAGTGTTATCAAGGTATGGACTCCATCGTTGTCAAAACTGCCAGCTTCAGACATTCAAAAAAATACTGAACCAGACCTCCCAAAAGAACTCAAAATATTTTTTCTAAGTAAGTTACCCTCTGCTTGCTGAGTTTTCTGGGGCACTGGAAAAATGTCTAGATTTCCTCTGCATCAGGAAAGAAGTTTGGAATATGAATGTGTCTAAAGGAAAGTCAGAATTGCCAAGCAATTACTTGATTCCAGGTTTTAAGGCTTTAGTAAGTATGAAAAAAAAATCAAAAAAATACTGTCTTTGTGTTGGAATCCATAAAATTCAACTGTTTTAGCATATTTGGGGTATTGCAGGAGACCATGAGAACCTCCAGGCAGGCTTGCTATGCACTGCACAAATAAGTACCATGCGTTTGCTCCCCTTTTCCTCTAAACAAAAGTGACAACAGAACACCTTAGACAAGGGCAGCAAGAAGAATGAAGACAATCATGCTTTCCATTTTATAAATTTGTATTTCCCCTCCCTTGTTTGATCTCTGAGTCTCAAAAAAAAAAAAAAAAAAAAAAAAATCGCATCTTTCAATTATGTTCTTTGATGTTACAGTTTTAGGGATGTCTTTGTCTAGTTTTGGAACCATAAACATGTAAATGCAGCACTGACTCATAGAAAAACAATTGTGTCTAAAGCTAGAAGAGAACCAAAGCAAGCAAACTATTTTTGTCTTTACAACTACTTATTGGTACCCTAAAAAGATCCTGTTTGATTCAGAAAAGCTTTGGATTGTACTTACCCACCTTATCTAGATACCTAGTTCAACTGAATCTTGCCAGGAAATCATGTGGGAATTAAATTATTCCATAAAACTTGCGATATTTCTTGGTTCTGTCAGGGACAGGAATACTTTCAGCCAGGAATCCTTGTGTCTGGATGAGTCACATTTATTTACATTTATTTATTTTTGCTGCATTTGGCCATAGAATGGCACTTTAGAATTTTTTTTTATTTTTTTTTTTTTATCAAAAGTTTTCTATTACAATTTAACTAGAAAAATTAATTATGAGCTCAGTAATTATACTATAGTGAGAACTGTAGGAAGTGTAATTTACTATAAGTGAGAGAGAAGTCAGAGAATTTTTTAAAAGCTTATCATGTTAAGCTTCCCTAGCACATTCACACAAAGTTTTAATTAGTTTATATCTGGAGAACCGAGATAGCATGCAATGTAAGAATATTCTGCTGCACCTGATACTGTAAAGCAAATACATAGTATTTGATAGTAGGTCAGAAGTTACTAAGGAAGGATCCTAAAAGCTGAAACATCCACCAGTATCTCCAGTCCCCTGAACTGCAGGAGGGGTTGGAGGCTTCAGATCCCTGGACATGGACAGATCTTGCACCTCTGGGAGGAGGATAAGACCACCTTCAGATCACAGCAACAAGGGATCTCAGAGCATTCCCATCATCTTAGAGCACACGCATGATTCATACATGGTTACATGGCAATATTTACTAAGCTCTCAGGAGGCAAATCCATTAGGAGAGATTAGTCAGCTGTCAAGCACCCATTCCTTTGCATAAGAATTATATTCTCGGAATACAAGTTCTCATCTTCCAACAGGAACTTCGCCCTACCACCTACTCACTCTTTTCATAATTTCATAATCAGTGAGTTAGGACATGCCATGTTTTCAGAAATTGCAAAGTAACAGGGGAGACACTGAAAATGATAAATGGAGATTTGAGTGTAGCAACTTCTCTCTCTTTATAATTGAGCATTAACAAAGAAGCACAACTTTTGATTCATTCGGAGCCAATCACAGTTACAAGGAAAATAGACTTAGCTCACTACAGATTAATCTCTGTCCAAGTCCAGCTAACCACCTCAAGCACGTTCACTGAGCTCTGCACACCTATCAGCAGCATAGTTCATTTTCTGGTCGGAGTACTGCATACTTTCAGTAGGACACACCGCAGGCGCAAGGAAACCACATTGAGGTTCAGAACATATCACACATTTTTTTGCCTTTACACTTGAACACTTAGGCATGTTCATTAATATCACTATTTCTCGCTCTATCCAAATGTTACTCCACTTATCACTAAAATGGAAGGGATTTGGGCAACACTGTGTGACAGAAAGGTTGGCAAATACTACAAAGTGTCTGAAATCATGCACTCAAGCAGGAGAAACTACTTGTTGACAGGTCAGCAGAGCAAGACCTCATTCTTAGAGGTATGGCCATTGAGTTTGTAAAGCCAGTGCAAAGAGGACAGTGGTTTTCAGGACATCTTGCTGTAAGAGCCATGCCAATAAAGTAGTACTTACTGCACTGCTTCTTCAGTCTTCTGGGTTCAAAAGATTTTTCATGTCTTCCCAGCTGCATCAGTTTAGCAAATATTGGTGCTTCTGCCTACATTTTTATTTTTGATTGTTTTTTTTTTTTTGGCATGCTTTTAAATAAGTCTATCCTAAGCAGGGCAGACCAAGCATATGGTATGCCTCTCTCTTCTAAAAGGTGTTGAATTTGGAAAACACTCACAGGCCTATGAGAGCCCCACACCTGCAAGAACCACTTTACCACTTATTAGTGCTTTTATCTCCTCTGAAAAAGAAGCAGCAGATGCAGCAAAGCAAAGCAAATGCAGTAAGGCAAATGCAGCAGGAGTCCAGCTCTTTATGTTACAAGAGGATGGATACTGACTCTGTCTTTGCCTTCAATTTGCTGTATGCCATACTCTGTTTCTCTTTGCTGCTACTATACCACAAAACCCTGCCAGGTCAGGTTACTGCTCTGTTTATCTGGCTCTTCAATGCCATATTTTGAAGCCCCCCCTGATGAGGCCCTAGTGTAGCATTTCATCTCCTGGACACCAAATGGTCTTTTATGAGGGCAGAAACATCAATGGGAGCAATAGCAGGTCTGAAGGAAACCGGGCTGAAACGCATTATGAACTGGCTTTGTGCTATGAGGTATTTTCCCATGAAAAGCCTTCAGCCACATAGGGTAGTGATGGTAAGTACAGAGGCTTTTTACAAGTCTATAACCCATTCCAGATTCAGCAGTGGCCTGTAACAAACAGACCAGCGGGTTTCTAATGAATGCAGTGTAAAGCCTTGCCACATTTGACATCCTTCTGCTTCCCCACACGATGAAGTAGGCTGATCTAAAGTGCACATGCGTATGTGTGGTTTTTTGTCTCATTTTTTCCCTTCTCCTACAGCTCCGAAGTGCAATGAAGTAGCTGCATCTATCTGCTAGCAGGGCACACAGATGCAGCCCTGTACAGCTGCTATATGAAGACGGATGTCTGCAGAAGCCCTGCTGGCACCAACAGCGAGTTTCCTGCCTCAAGGTCCTGTTTGCTCCCAGGGATGCGAGCTTTATCCACACTCCCTCTTTTCTTTATTCTGGCATCTGTCTGTGTAAACACGGCTGCTGTGGTTGCTAAGGAATCAAAAAACACATGCGAAGAAATAAAGATCCTGCAAGGAATCCCAGATGCAACTGTCTTTATGGGAAAGATATTCTATTATCCAGTGCCAGTATTTGCCTTTTGGGGAACAACAGCTCGGTACAAGGTAATACTATTAAATGCACTTCTTGGTACAATCCTGCAGCAAACAGGTATTCACTTTAGGTTTAGAATGAACTCTTTAAAAGTCTCCATCCCTGATGTGTTTTAAATAGTCTAAAATGGCAAAAATCTAACCACAGTTCACTGCCAGTGTAACAGTTACATAGTGAACAGAGAAAACCCATGTGCAATGTGTACATTATCTACCTGCAGCCTAAAGAATGTGGGGTCTTTGAAGTGTAGTGTTGCCACTGCATTTAAAGTAATACTGAACAAGCACTACAGAGAGAGCAAGGTGCTGTTGGTTTTTAGAAAACAGCTGTTCCTTAACTTCTCTCTTTCCTAGTTAGAAGTTCTCATATGTAAAACTAGAGTAGGAACACTTACTTCCTGGTTTTAATTCCATTTGTCATCCTTCCTCTTATGGAACAGGTCACTTTAGCCAGTGGTGCAAATTTGCCAAAATGGTTGGACTTCAACCCCAACACAAGCACACTGCAGGGACTGCTGATGACAGGGGAGAGCGGAGTATACCTGTTGAACGTAGTTGCTTCTGGAAGGACGTGCACCCAGAGAGCCGCTCTAAAGTTCACCATCTATGTTCAGGACAGCATCTTACTCCCAGACACAGAGGAGCACTTGAACCACATGCCAAACAGCTATGAGTGAGTATTGTCAGCTTTTAAAGGTTTTTGCCCAGAAGGTGAGACCTCCCTAAGTGACACAGGGTGGTCTTTTTCTACTATGAAAGTATGATGCTGGGTAAAAAAATAAGGAACGAATGAAAGAATGAACAGAAGAGAAAGAGAGAGAGAAAGAGAGAGAAGGAGAGAGGAGAGAGAGAGAGAGAGAAGGAAGGAAGGAAGGAAGGAAGGAAGGAAGGAAGGAAGGAAGGAAGGAAGGAAGGAAGGAAGGAAGGAAGGATAGCAAAAAGAAAGAAAGAAGGAAAGAAAGAAAGAAGGAAAGAAAGAAGGAAAGAAAAAGAAAGAAAGAAAGAAAGAAAGAAAGAAAGAAAGAAAGAAAGAAAGAAAGAAAGAAAGAAAGAAAGAAAGAAGGAAAGAAAGAAGGAAAGAAAGGAAGAAAGAAAGGAAGAAAGAAAGGAAGAAAGAAAGGAAGAAAGAAAGGAAGAAAGAAAGGAAGAAAGAAAGGAAGAAAGAAAGGAAGAAAGAAGGAAAGAAAGAAGGAAAGAAAGGAAGAAAGAAAGGAAGAAAGAAAGGAAGAAAGAAAGGAAGAAAGAAAGGAAGAAGGAAAGAAAGAAGGAAAGAAAGAAGGAAAGAAAGAAGGAAAGAAAGGAAGAAAGAAAGGAAGAAAGAAAGGAAGAAAGAAAGGAAGAAAGAAAGGAAGAAAGAAAGGAAGAAAGAAAGGAAGAAAGAAAGGAAGAAAGAAAGGAAGAAAGAAAGAAAGAAAGAAAGAAAGAAAGAAAGAAAGAAAGAAAGAAAGAAAGAAAGAAAGAAAGAAAGAAAGAAAGAAGGAAAGAAAGAAGGAAAGAAGAAGGAAAGAAAGAAGAAAGAAAGGAAGAAAGAAAGGAAGAAAGAAAGGAAGAAAGAAAGGAAGAAAGAAAGGAAGAAAGAAAGGAAGAAAGAAAGAAAGAAAGAAGGAAAGAAAGAAGGAAAGAAAGAAGGAAAGGAAGAAAGAAAGGAAGAAAGAAAGGAAGAAAGAAAGGAAAGAAAGAAAGGAAGAAAGAAAGGAAGAAAGAAAGGAAGAAAGAAAGAAAGAAAGAAAGAAAGAAAGAAAGAAAGAAAGAAAGAAAGAAAGAAAGAAAGAAAGAAAGAAAGAAAGAAGAAAAGAAAGAAAGAAAGAAAGAAAGAAAGAAAGAAAGAAAGAAAGAAAGAAAGAAAGAAAGAAAGAAAGAAAGAAAGAAAGAAAGAAAGAAAGAAAGAAAGAAAGAAAGAAAGAAAGAAAGAAAGAAAGAAAGAAAGAAAGAAAGAAAGAAGAAAGAAAGAAAGAAAGAAAGAAGGAAGGAAAGAAGGAAGGAAGGAAGGAAGGAAGGAAGGAAGGAAGGAAGGAAGGAAGGAAGGAAGGAAGGAAGGAAGGAAGGAAGGAAGGGAGGGAGGGAGGGAGGGAGGGAGGGAGGGAGGGAGGGAGGGAGGGAGGAAGGGAGGAAGGGAGGAAGGGAGGAAGGGAGGAAGGGAGGAAGGAAGGAAGGAGAGGAAGGAAGGAAGGAAGGAAGGAAGGAAGGAAGAAGGAAGGAAGAAAGAAAGGGAGAAGGAAGAACGAAGGCAAAGGCAAGCAGAGCAAGGCAAGGCAAGGCAAGGCAAAGCAAGGCAAGGCACTGCAAGGCAAGGCAAGGCAAGGCAAGGCAAGGCAAGGCAAGGCAAGGCAAGGCAAGGCAAGGCAAGGAAAGGAAAGGAAAGGAAAGGAAAGGAAAGGAAAGGAAAGGAAAGGAAAGGAAAGGAAAGGAAAGGAAAGGAAAGGAAAGGAAAGGAAAGGAAAGGAAAGGAAAGGAAAGGAAAGGAAAGGAAAGGAAAGGAAAGGAAAGGAAAGGAAAGGAGGTTGAACAAGGGCATGCTGAATTGCAAGGCAGGAGGCATCAGGCTTTGCTGCTCAGGAGCAGCAGCATGGGCATGAAGACTGGGGGCCTGGTAGCAGTGGGTGCTGATGCTACAGGTGGCAACTATCAGGGCAGCACCCAGCCCCCATTCCTATTAGGAAGGGGAACTCTTCCCCAGTGGGAGGCTCCCATCATTGCCAGCAGTTGCCTCTGAAAGACACTGTCTACTTCTACTCATGGTACAGTGCTTCTTTCTGCATATACTTATATTTGATGCCTATCAGTCTGGAAATCTCTTACCCATATTACTTTCAAGTCAGCACAACAATGATAATATTTGGTGAATTCAAACCATGTTGCTGTGCTCTAGACAAGCAAGGGGATCAAACTTAACCCTCACTGAAGTTAATGAAATGGACCATTAATATAACCAAGTAGGAGGAAGTTTTGGGTGAAGAGGTGAGATTTTGAGTGATGCATGTGCATAACATGACTGATTCAATTCAAACAAGTATCTTCACAAAAGCGGGGGGTAGATAAACAACATAACCAATGCAATTTTGAACTTTCAGTACCAATCCTGACAGGTGTGGGAAAGAAGTTCCCATCACTTCCGCCGAAATCATTCTCTCTACTGGAGTGGAAACCTTGGAAGCTCAGGAACGCCTCTACATTGTGTGCACAATTGCCAAATATCTCCACCTGGATTCCTCCCTTGTAACTCTGTTGCAGTACACAGATGTGACACACAGCAGCTTGCAGAGCCTGGCTGTGCTGGCTGAAGACACTGCACACATAGACTTTGTGGTGAACCATTATGTTGGACTCTCCTGGCCTGTCAAGTGTGGTGAATTTGCTGCAATCCACAAATTCATCCAAGTGCTACAACATAATGTTGATTCACGTCACCTCTCACAGCTGCTAGGATATGAAATCACTGGCTGGAGAATACTTAGGAGAGGTGGTTATCAAAGAAAGTCTCCAAGGTGGCAGCACAGGCAGTTAATGATCACACCAATGCCTACATTAAAAGCAATTAGAATTAGCCAGAGAACAGCTATGGAAGATGATCCCAGTCCTTTGTTCTCTGCTGTGCCAAGCCACTTACTCGTAAAAGTGGTATCAACTACTCAGAGTTTATCATCTTTATATGAAGAGCAAATAATAATAGCAAGTTACAAGGATATCCACCTCGTAAGTCAAGAAAATTTAGTCACCTTAAACACGGACTCAATACAGGACATTCCAGCTAACCCAACAGTATCTATAATATTTAGTGATACCAATTCCCCATTTTTTCTTTCACCTTCACTGGTTACTAAAACATTTATCTTTACTGAGCTGGAAGTACTGCCTACTGTTGCTTCTGGCATGTCCTTGCAGCAGCATCAGCCTCACGTGCCTCAGACACACTCATATTTCCATTTTAGTAAATCAGAAGTATCCAGAATCCATCTCCTACAGGACATCACTTCAAATACAGACCCATTTTCTAAACCCAAGTACACTTTGATGATAAACACTCTTCATGAATGGCCTCATACGTCAGAGGCATTTCCTTCTAAGACAGCATTTCATGTATTTTTGCCAGAAGCAACATCAACATCAGAAGCGGCATATTACAATGATGAGGCAAAAAGCCACTTTCCAAAATCTGAAATGCTTTCTAATGCATTCCCATCCCCAGGGACACTCCTGTCTCTATCCCCAAACACTTCACTAACAGCCACAAATCCATCTGATTTCACATCTCCTGTCAATGACACATTTCCACCTTCACCAGCAAGTAGCAGGCCAAGCCACAGAATAGTTCATGGCTATGAACACTTATCTATGTCTTCTAGGAGTATCCCACAGCCCAGTGGGCTTCTATTCACTGAAGAAAAAAGCACAGCTTCCCCTGTGATCCAGCCATAAGCAGAGATCTTATATCCCAAGTTGAATTTCCATCCTGAAACCTCAGCCTGCTTTTCTAGCACTTTATACAGCACTTTCCCTGGTAAAGCAGAAACATCTTACGAACCAAACCTGAGCATTCTGTCCCGTCTCAATAGTACTCCAGTTCTTACTCCGCCAGTAGACTTTTCTAGCTTTGACGTGTCCAAATTATCCACACCAACAAATATACATTCTTATTATGGTAACAGCATGCTCAAAACACAGATGCAGTTTGCAGGTATTTTATCCACAATGGAATTGCATTCAGGCAGAGATCTGGAAACAAGAATGGTTTTGTCAAATGTCACTGAGACTACCCTGGAGTTGCACAAAATCTCAGATGTCACGTTTGATGCCACAGAAGTACCTCTCGTGACTTTATTTAATGCCACTTCTCATCTACTCAGTACCATACCAGGTATGTTTAAGATTTGACTTTCCATTCGTCTTATTTCCTACTGTACGAGTCCTGACAGAATAGATCAACATAATTTAATCTGCAACAGCATGACCTCACTGTGTTAGGGATATCAGCAACAGTGTTATGTTCATTGAAAGGGAAAGTAATATTATCAACATGGTACATTTCCCCTAACGACAATCAGACCCCAGCTTTGGCTATCCTATCTAAGGAAAGATATGGACCCACTGAAAAAGCTCCTAAGCAACACATAGGTCATCTGAATTCTAGAAAAAAAATGACACAAATTAATCCAGAAGACTGATGAAAGATGGAGGTTTATGTAACAGCTTGCTGAAAAGATGAAAGAAGCGTTCTCCATATCCCGTGGGAACTGAAGCAGCACTAATGACCTTAAATTACAGTTAAGTTGATTTATGTTAGACATTAGACAAACTTTCTCACAGCAAGAATAAGACAACAGTTGATGAGATTGCTTAGGGAACACTGTGGACATTTTTAAGAATGAGCACCAAATGTTTATCAGAAATGACACAAATGTAGCTGAATATGCTACAGAGTACAGAATTAGACTACACATCCTTTACTGCTCTCCCCTTCCAACTGCATGAATCTGAGTTGGGTTTAAGTACATTCTAGGCTTCAAGAGATGGTTGGTAGGTCCAGCTGGGTGAGTTTGCAGTGTTGCGTCTGAATCAGCTTCTATTACATCTGTAAAAAGGTGCACATGGTAGATCTTAAATACTTACTAAGTGCAGGCATTCAGAGCCAAACCATTCCTTCATTCTAGAGCAAAGTCACTGCCCCCATTTTTAATGCATTGACCTCATAAATGCTGTTCAGAACCATCTTCTTTCTAAAGCTGTACTAGACCTACCTTACATCTATACACATCTTACATCTACACACACTTTACATCTATATACATCTATATATAGTGCAAGGCTGCAGTCTGAAATATTTAGGTTTGTAATCAAGTGTCCAAGACAATCTGTCAAAGCTCAGATAGACAACACAACCCTACCATGATACTGCTCTTGCAGTATCTCGCATGATACACTCTTGTGAGCACGTGCCATACAGAGATTTTCAAAACTATCTTTCTGCACCAGGGAGAGAAGCCACTCTGATAAGGGCTTCAGAGATTTTCTAAAGAAGAGGTTCAATGTTACCCATCCAGGAAATATAACCTTGTTATCTTCTTCCCCTCAAACACTACACTTATCCTACACCATTTTCAACAGATTAAAATATTGAATAGTGATTTACAAGTTATTAAAATAAATGCCTAACAGATGCAGTAACTTAGACATTCAATGTATTTTACTACAACAGTGTTACATTTACTACAACAGTGTTACACTACAACAGTGTTATTTTTCATTACAGTGCTCCCTATTGTAATGGCTGGGAAATTAAGATAGAAAACACAGTGGCCAAAGCCCACTGAAAGACAGAGCAATCAGACTGCGGTATTGCCACTCAGGAGACATACTGATTTATTCAATGACCACACAGCAAATCAGTTGCACAACTGGGATTAGAAGCCAGCTCACTTTACAGCCAGACATGAGATAAGACTGCAACACTAGAAACTCCGTTCCACATCCCTTTCTTCTCTAGCCTCCTTCCCACGGGCCTTCCCATGCTGGCAAAGAATTTTTAATTACATGCCATAAAAGCTTTTAAACTGTATTCCCAACCACACAGCAAATTACTAAAATAGGATCTTTTACATAAATGCAAACAATCTTTCACCTAACACTATAATAAATAACACTCTTGTTTTCACAGAGCTGGTTCAGACAGTACCACCATTGCACCAGGGTCCAAGCACCTTGCTGTCTCCTACATATGAAATACTGCACTACACAGACAGCGTATGGATTCTTCCTCCATTTTCTGTTTCACAAGAGCTTCAGAATAAAACCCCAGGTTAAAAAAAAAAAAAAAAAAAAAGTATTCAAAGTGTTATCAAAGTATTAGGACCTAAACTTTTTGCCCTTTGAATTAATATCTCCTCATTACTTATGTTAGACAGTATCTAATTAGAGGATAAGCCTAGGGAGCCACTTTACCAGATCTTGCAAACTGGTCCCTATCCCAAAGTGCTGTAAATGTAAGTAAATGAGAGAGAGAAGGAGCAGGAAGAAAGGAATGTTTCTGTCACAGGTTGCAGGAACTCCCCAAGTCCTCATTGTCTCCCTTACTCCTCAAACTTGTCAGCAAGCTTGATCCAAGTCAGATTTCCTTTTCAAATTCATCACCACATTTTGTCATCCTGCAGTTCACTTGGTGTCTGCTTATATATTCATTCACAAGAGCTCTTCAAACTGGGCAGCTGCATAGCTGTCAAAACAACGCTCCCCCAGGAAGAGTATCTGCCACCTCCAGAAGTGGGGTGATGATGCTGAGACACCCAGTGTTTGCCTGATCAAGGTGAAATTATTCTTTATGCTAGACATGGTTCAATATTATAAAGAAAGCACAAACCTTCTCATAAAATTCCCAGACAAGAAATCCATGTTTAGTGTTGTCAATGGATGATGAAACAATAACATGTTTTAATAATTACCTCATATGTAAGCTCAATTTCTGAATCTGTTGGTAGAGCACTTGGCCATGAGGGCTGGGACCTATTCTTTACAGAGCTAAGTATTAATTCTTCAGGAAATGTTTCTGTTTCCGAGGAGGACACTGTATTTGAACTTTTCTGCACTTTCTGAGGATCTCAGCTTGTGAAAGCACGATACTGGGGTTGTGTAAATCTAGATTTGGTAATGAATGTAAATCAAAGTGCCATCTGATGAGAGCCCTGCTAATAAGATACCTATGTTAGAGTCTTTGATAGGCAAAGTATCAGAGTACTATGCAGTCTTCTGCAGGGCAGCTCCAGACTGTAATCCACCCTCTAATTTTACTACACCATCCAATTGTACAATTAAAGGCCTTTAAGGTTACAGAAGCTTTCCGTAATTCAAAATTATAAAGAAAAAAGAAAAAGTGTAAGCATTTACAATAATAGGAAGGAACACTGCACTTCACTGATATTTAAAGCCTCGGGATTGAGACATACTTGTCTGCCACCATGAACTAATAAGTGCGCCATCTGAGAAGCATATTGTGGTATTTCTGTGTAAAAGGTATTAGACTAAGATTTAATTGTTTGGAAAGGCATTATACAGGACCTTACTAACATATTACGCTAGAAGTAACGGTGCTGTGCATCTTCAGTTGTGTTTAAATAAACATACCTGTCGTGGTTCCGCTCGAGTAGGCAGCCGAGCTCCACCACAGCCACTCTCTCACTCCCCTCCTCAAAGGGGAACAGGGAGCAAATAAGATGAAAAGGGCTCAAAGTTTGAGATAAGGACAAGCAGATCACTCAGTAATTATTGTAACGGGCAAAACAGACTCGGCATAGGGAGATAGTAAGATTTATTGCTTATTACTAACAAGCTAGAGAAGTGAGAAACGAAAGAAACCAAAAGCACCTCCTCCCCCCGAGTGGCACAGGGGAACAGAGGAACGGGGGTTATGGTCAGTCTACAGCGCTTCTCTGCCGCTCCTTCTCAGTCACTCTCATCCCCTGTGCTGTGGGGTCCCTCCCACAGGATGCAGTCCTTGCTGAACTGATCCGTTGTGGGCTTCCCACAGGCAGCAGCTCTTCCAGAACTGCTCCAGATATGGGTCCATACCATGGGGTCCATCCCCCAGGAGAAATCTGCTCCAGCCTGGGTCCCCCATTGGCAGCAGCTCCTGCCAGGTCACCTGCTCCTGCGTGGGCTCCTCTCCACAGGCTACAGGTCCGGCCTGGAATCTGCTCCGGCAGGGGTCTTCCACAGGCGGCAGCCTCCGTCGGTGCAGGGCCACCTGCTCCACCATGGTCTCCTCCACAGGCTGCAGCGTGGAACCCTGCTCCGCCGTGGTACTCCATGGGCTGCAGGGGGACAGCCTGCTTCACCATGGTCCTCACCATAGGCCGTAGGGGACTTCTGCTCCGGCGCCTGGAGCACCTCTCCCCCTCCTTTTTCACTGACCTTGGTGCCTGCAAGGCTGTTGCTCACTCCTCTCACTCTCCCTGCTGCTGTGTGGTGCAGTGTTTTTTTTTCCCTGTCTTAAATATGCTCTCACAGAGGCGCAAAACATCGTTTATTGGCTCGGTTCTGGTCAGCATTGGGGCCGTTACCAAACATGGGGCAGCTTCTAGATCCTTCTCACAGAAACCACCCCTATGGCCCTCTGCTACCAAAACCTTGCCACGTAAACCCACTACAACTAAAATACATCTAAATATGCTTCAACATAACTGGAGAATTAAAAAGTCACACACAAAAATACACCCAAAAGCACATGAAATTGTCAGTAGGACATGACCAAGGACAATGCTTTACACTACCTTTATAAGCTTAAGTTTCAGTAGAATTGAGGTGAGTCTAGTACTTCCCCTGGCAGTTCTCAGCATTCCCCTTTGTCTTTCACAGGTCGATGGCTATGTGAAGTGATGAGCACATTGTCCTTTTAAATAACAATTGCCATTAGTCAGTTGAAGGCAGACTAAAGAAAGGACAATAACTAAAGCTTCCTTCTCTTTTACAAGACATTAATAATTAGTTATTGTATCATGTAGACTCTTTTAAAAGACAATTTAGCTTTTGTTTTCTACGTTTTAGATTTGAATTCATCTTTTTCTAAAATATCCAGAACTAAAACCTAAACTCAAGTTTTATCAAGTTTTTAACTCTTTTTAATTGCTTTTGAGATTGTCCTCCAATTATATAATGAATTGCTTTTGTTAGTGTCAGGTATGGAAGACAGAATAAACAAAGCAAAGTGGATTTTAGATACAGTTATCACCCATGTATTTCAGTCTAAATGTCCCAATGAATAGTGTATGATCTCCATTTAAGGATGGTAGAGGAAGTCAAGATTACTGACAAATTGTCAATGTGATCAGAGAGAAATATTTAAAAATCTTCAAATCAATTCCCAAGATGATGTCAGAACTAAGTGGTTGTGATCAGTTACTCATTTCACAGGAAAAAATGATTTGCGATGTTCATCATAAAAAGAAAGAATGTAAGAAAAGTAGTGCAGAATACTGTTTAAAGGAAATCTGTAAAAGGTATTGTCTGTCAAAGAGGAGTGTAAAGGGCAAAATAAGACTTCTCCTTTGAGAAATGATAGATGATATAATAAGAAGCAATGGCCACAAACTGCACCTCAGGAGGCTCAGACGGCACTTGGGAGTAATTCAGTAATGAAGCAAGTCACCTAGACTTGATCTTCATACCAGAGATTCGTAAAGAATCATCTAGGCAAAGCTATGGTTGATCTCATTTAGTGTTGGCTACAGTTCTGCCTTGAGTGGGAGGTTGCCTGGATTACCTCCAGGGGGTCTCTTCTCACCAACATGCTCCATAACCCTTTGAGGCTGACATTTCTTTGCTATTATTCAGTATCAGATAGCTATTTTTCCTCATAACTCTCTCCCTTTCCTTCCTTTCCCCAACCCCTCTCTAAAGGGCAAGCAAACACTTCCCCAAAGGTTGTTCATTCAATTCAATTCATAACAGCAACTATTGGATGCCTCTTCTCTTTTCCTATATCTGCCAACACATTTCACAATGAGGAAGATGGCAATTCAACTCAGTTATCTCTAAAGTTAATCCCAGTTGATGGCTCTCCATTGGGATCAGAAAGCTGGCTGCAATTTAATGCATCTCAGCAGATTATGCACGGCTATCCCCTTGAAATTGATTTCCAGTATTCACCTCAAGAGTTTGTGCTGTCTGCCACAGATTCAGGGGGACTGATTGCCTGGCCATCGAGCTTCTGAAGCCCAAGAGGGTACCATGCCACCTTTACACCATCAGATCAAAAAACAGCTACTACTCCTTCCTGAGAGAAAAAAAAAAAAAGGATTAGTTTATTTCTAGAGAAGCTCTCCCTGTATTTGAACTCCAGCAATCCCAAAGACATCACAGTGACCTCTCTCAAACCTGGGTCCACAGTAATCTCATGATATGACAGTTCATTGTGTACAAGCGCCAACAGACCTTCCAGCTGGTGTGCAACAGAGGAAATCCAGGAAGCACTGAGGAAACTAAGAGTGCCAGATGGATATGTCAACCCACACTTTGTCCAAGCAATGTTACCTGAATACAAAATTGATGTCATCTTCAACGTTTCAGATAGTGAAGTCTGCTTTCCTGCTACAGAGCTATTCAATGGGCCTTTCAACAGCACTGTACAGCCTTCACTTCAAGACTGGGATGACTCCATGACTGGAAAGTCCCCATCTGCCTTACTAAGCAGCCTTTGTGTTACTGTTGGACTGGTTCTGACCACACTAGTTTACTGTTCTTGCAAGTATCACAGGAAGATTCCTGGATCAAAGCCTATGTTTCCGAGCAATTCCCAGCTAAGCCATGCTGATGTGGCGATGGATGACCTACAGCCTCGCAAAGCAGCTGTACATGAGTGTCGGGGTTCACCCATACCTCCATTATGGAAACCGCCTTTGGTAGCACTCACTTCTCAAGAGCAGTATTCTAGATCAGTGAGACTGTCCCTCATCACAGCATCTTCCCAGCCACCAAAATACCATCTCCCACCCCCTTATCAAAAGAGTATGACTACCCATGATATCCACAATGACTACCCACAATATCCACAGATTTAAGATAACATCTTCTAAGTGACAGCAAGAGCTGGTGGGACTGTCCTTAATCTTTTCAAACTTTTTTTTTTTTTTTTTGGTTAAGAGTTTAATTCAATACATTGTATATAGTATGTATAAAGGGAACAGTAACTGCCTAACACAAAACTCTTTTCTTCCCATTAGGCAATTTTGTAATGTACTTTTTAAATTACATTTCTCAAGTTGCAGTCTTGTATCCTTCAGTAAGAGTGGCTCTCTACACTGCTTCCATCTGTGACACAGTTGAAGGATGATGGTGAAAAAAAAAACATGTAAAAGAATTTGTAAAAACTGCTGAGATTTTGGAAATCTTTCAGTTTAACAGATTAGTTTGTACAAAGTTTAATCTCTGAGTTCCAATGTTAATGTATAAGCTGCTTTAGAACTGCAAAAATCTTTCTTGAATTTGATCCTATTTCACACTGTGCTTTCAAAGTATCACTGTGTAGAAAGGAAAGGAGTTATATACAGAATGCCCTTTCCAGATCTGCCACAAGATTTTACTGATGAGGGTGGATGGCCACAGCTCACCAGATCACTGACCTTACAACTCTGAAGATGGTATGATTTCAACTTTGCTTTTTCAGGCAATCATGAAATGACACATACACAGGTGCCTATCCCTTTCATTCTCAGAACACATTTTGATACCCATAGGCAAAGTCAACAAGAGGGTAAATGTTTCAAAAGACACATTTATGCTGTCACCTTGATTTATTTTTATTCTGCATTAGGTTCCCAAATTCCTCAGTTTACACTGCATCTGGCTACCCTATGACACAAGTCACATAGTTCCCTTAGCTGGGAAGCTGAAACATAAACAATAAGCTTGTCTTGCACATTACAGACATTTAGCTCCCCTAAAACTGCTGCAGGTTCTGAAGTGCATGCCCACAGATAGCCTTGCATGCTCACAGAGGCTGCCCACAAAGAAACCAAGCTGCTTAGGAGCAGGAGGCCATAGAATAACTATCCTACCGCAGTGTGCACTTGCTGACACATCGTACAGCAGCAACCCTTTGTTGTGCTAAACTCTGGCTGAACAGCACATATAGAAGCTGCTTGGTGTACAGGGCAGCCCAAGAACCACAGGCACTGCTCTAGAAGTGAGTAGACACTGAAGAGCAGCTAGTTAGCCAAAGGATAGCTTGCACAAGCTAAAGAGAATGGACACAAATGCACACTCCTGCTGTAAGCAAACAGCAGAACTGGACCTGGTCTGGCAGCAGGCTGCTGACTACTCTGCCTATGACAGCCAGCCCAAGGCTAGATCTGGGACCAATCTAATGTCCCTATGAGGGAAAGGCTGTGGATGTGGTCTACCTTGACTTCAGTAAGGCTTTTGACACAGTTTCCCACAGTATTCTCCTCAAGAAACTGGCTGCTCACTGCTTGGACTGACATACGCTTTGTTGGGTTAAAAACTGGCTGGATAGCCAGGCCCAAAGAGTTGTGGTGTTACCAAGTTAGGTGCGTGTGTCGATCTGCTCGAGGGCACGAAGGCTCTGCAGAAGGATCTGGATAGGCTAGACCAATGGGCTGAGGCCAACTGTATGAAGTTCAACAAGGCCAAGTGCCGGGTCCTGCACCTGGGGCGCAATAACCCCAAGCAGAGCTACAGGCTGGGAGATGAGTGGTTGGAGAGCTGCCAGGCAGAGAAGGACCTGGGAGTGATGGTTGATAGTCAGCTGAATATGAGCCAGCAGTGTGCTCAGGTGGCCAAGAAGGCCAATGGCATCCTGGCTTGTATAAGAAGCAGGGTGGCCAGCAGGGCTAGGGAAGTGATTGTCCCCCTGTACTCGGCTCTGGTGAGGCCGCATCCTGAGTACTGTGTTCAGTTTTGGGCCCCTCGCTACAAGAAGGACATGGAGGTGCTCGAGCGAGTCCAGAGAAGGGCAACGAAGCTGGTGAGGGGCCTGGAGAACAAGTCCTATGAGGAGCGGCTGAGGGAGCTGGGGTTGTTCAGCCTGGAGAAGAGGAGGCTCAGGGGCAACCTTATTGCACTCTATAGATAACTTAAAGGAGGCTGTAGCGAGGTGGAGGTTGGTCTATTCTCCCACGTGCCTGGCAACAGTGCGAGGGGGAATGGGCTAAAGTTGCACCAGGGGAGGTTTAGGTTGGATATTAGGAAGAACTTCTTTACTGAAAGGGTTGTTAGGCATTGGAATGGGCTGCCCAGGGAAGTGGTTGAGTCACCATCTCTGGAGGTCTTTAAAAAATGTTTAGATGTAGAGCTTAGTGGTATGGTTTAGTGGAGGACTTGTTAGTGTTAGGTCAGAGGTTGGACTAGGTGATTTTGGAGGTCTCTTCCAACCCAGATGATTCTGTGATCCACAGCTGGGAGATGAGAACAGCTCCTCCCTGGTCTACACTTTCATGTTACCACATAGATTAATGTTTGCAAACACAATGCCAGCATGGCATACCAACACAGCCCTCTGCTCACTTTGGCCTCTTCTCTAAAACTAAGCCATTCACCACCCAACAAGCCCAACAGTATAGCTCGACAAGTAATCATGGCATAGAAAGAGAATTTGAACAGCTCACTAGCCACAAATGCATGAAGAGCTACAGGACCAACATATTTGAAGAAATTAAACTACATCGAAGTACCTAATCCACCTCTAGTTACAATATATACACGTGAGCAGATGAACTGTGATTATTTAGCCACACATACAAAGTGTTTCTTTTTTGGATGGACAGCAGATAGTTTTCAGACATGACAGTGCCAGGGTTTACATCTTCACACATGAACTAGTAGCATTTGTCTGGTTGAGTACTTTATCCAAAAAGTACTCAAAAGTAGTACAAAAATAAACAGAAATTCTTGCAGATTACTACTTCAATAGTCTTCAGAAGAGAGACAGCTGTAAATCAGCTCTAAAATTTGATCCAGAAGTCAAAACCAACAGTAATTTCCCGTAGTCAGAAAGCTAGTCATAATGTTGGTAAATTATATTACATGTCAAAGGAGCTTATTTAATTAGAACTGCTGATCAATTTGCATGAAGCTATGCTATATGTGCAGAACTAAAACACATGCTAAAGTGTTTTTGCTACTGATTGTAGAAGTTGGTTTTAGCTGACCTAGGCAAACTTCTGATGTCTTTGTGTTACCTTCCTTTGTCCTGTTGTTGATTTTTGAGGCAAAGTGTAATCTAATGAACTAGAAGCTTTCAGGTAATGACCACAGTGAGGCGTAGCACAAAAGGTGTGTGGAATTTACTAGTACAATGCTGAAAATGCTTTTGTTTGTGTTGGTTTTTTGTTTGTGAAGCTTTAAAGCGCATAGAACAGGTCTGCCATCAATTTTATTAACCCCTTTAAGAAGTTTAACTTCAAATCTACAACTGAGAAATGTCTTTGATTTCTAATGCAACTCAACAATTAAGGAGAAACCAGGATTATTCTTTTGTTTTTAAAATCATTTCATAGAAGCAGCACAGGACTTTAAAAAGAAAATCTGCACAAGTACAGGTTTAAGAAGTTTACCTAACCTAAAGAATTACTGTACAGCTTGAATTGCAAGAAACATCAGCACTTGTAGCACCTCATGTTTCAGTAAGACTCTTCAAGAATTTAGAATAAAGCTCCCTGGAGAACTGTGCCCCATTCATTTATTCAATTAAGGTTCTTCCCTGAAAGATGTTCTAGAAGTGGAAAATATAATTCTTAAATGAGCTAAATACATACTTTAAAAGCAGGTGCATTTTTTGTTTGTTTTTTTCCTGTAAAGTATTTAAATCCTTTACAGAGTTACAGCTGAATATTAATGGCACATCAGGAAAAGTCTCTGACAGGAGATAGACAGTTTCCAAAGACACAGGGCTGCACTTCTCTATCTAGACTAGCATTGAACTACTGAAAGCTGACATTTACAATGCTCCCAAGGTTCCAGACTTTAAAACTGCATTAGTAAATAACAGTAAAATCCATACTGAAATGCACTAAAACATCACTTCAAAAAAATAAAACAAAAAACTAAGACCACCAACTACCTGAGCCCAGAATCTTAAGATATAAGAATAAATTCCATGGCAATGTTTTCCATCAGAACATTTCAGATATGTCACTAGATGCGGAGATGCATCTTATTTTCAAATAAGTAAAAATAAAGGTCTCAGAAATCACATCTGCTGTCTGTTTCACATTAGCTCAATAATCACCTTGAAACTGTACACAGCATATGTATAAACACAGATGAAGAAAGGACCCTATTACAAATGCAAACCAAGAATACTTGCATGACATTTGTTCTGTCATTGTGAACTATAGTATTTAAAATTTTAGATGAAAAATATGATATGAACATATCAATTTAGTTTTAGAAAAGTTCACAGATGTGTCTTCTATCAATATAAGCTAATATAAAGCTGTGGGACTGCAGTTGCTTATACAGACTAGAATAAGGCCACAGAAACAGACCATAAGACTGATAGAACTCTACTGAACTCAAGTGAAAATGTACCGAAACTAAGACCCAGTTTCTGAACTGGGTTTTATTTTGTATCCCAGAGCTTCCTTCACTGCTCTTCTAGGGATCAGCTGCTTGGAGAGCATTTTTCCTCAGCTTCCTCAAGTTGACCGATTTAGAAGCCAACCCAAAACCTTAAAATGGATTACATTACCCACAGATGGCAACAGTATTCCAGTTTGAGAATTCTACTCTCCTTTAATGGAATAAGAGGTTTTGCTAAAAAATAAATAAATAAATAAATTGAAGACTGATCATCTACTTTGTCATTTCATAGTCATATTCAGGTATTCAGAATAAGTCTCCCTTTTATGTTCACAAAGCTTAGACCCAAAGCCACAGTTGGTTTAGAGTGTATATTTCATCAAAAAAAATCATTTAATGTTAGCAAAAGTTTTATTTTTATTTTGTTTTAAAAACAAAGACTCAATTCCAGCATAACAATCCAAAATGCTTTGCTTTCTAAAGATCATTTCTAACAAATTTTAAAAAGTCCTTAAGCCAACACTCTGTCTTTAAAACCACTCATCCCCCCAACCCCTTACATGAAAACTAAGACTGACACATTCTCAGCTCAGTGACTAGGTATTCAGTGTGAGGTCTTCTCCATAATTCTGGATGCCTGAGAAGTTTCCTATAAATAAAAGTATCAATATCTGAAATTAACAATATTATCAGTTAACTATCAATTGATTGAAACTGAAGTTCTTTGAACAGTCAGTCACCACTGATTTTGAAGTATGAAAATACTTATGGGAAAGGACTTCAAATTCAGATCAACATATAGGATGATTTCATTTAGTCCACGGCAACAGAGGCTTTCTTCATACTAAAAAAGCTGACTGTACAATAGTTTAAGACAGACGCTATTTGCACACCATTCAGTAAGTATGATATGTTGATTTTAGAGTTCATAGAAAAAAAATAGAAAAATGTGAAAGAATCAAAACAACTAAAAAGTTGTACTGAAATGGTACCAATATCAATTCCAACTTCATTTTTTTCCTCGATTTCGCTAAATTCTGTTCAAAGAAACAATCATCACTGCCGGCCTGCTTTTCCATTTTCTGTTGTTTCCATCCTGAAACAGATGAACAAGATAGTTGGTAAGGATCATCACTAGAAATAGAATAAACAAATAAAGAAAAAAATCAAGGGCATAACTTCTTTAAAAATGAGTGTATATATATATTTTTTTTTTTACTTCACTAACCATCCCTTCTTTCCCTACCACCACACATACAAATGTTTATTTTAATACTTTAAGCAGCAGTCAGTACACATAGGAAAGGTTTCTGTGAAGCTTTCCAGTAACAACCACAACTGTCTATTTGTTATCAACCTCACCACAAGACAAAAGCCCATATTCACATGACTGCAGATAAATTATTTCTAAAATTTTAGCTTTCATAGTTTCAAGATCTTCATTTTCACCCTTCTTTCAAGTAGTCATTGACTCTCACCATTTTATTTACTTAACAGTTTGGTTTGAGTATTTTTGTTATAACATGGACAACTTATCAATTTCGTTACAGCATGACATCGGCCGTTTTATTACCTACAATATTTTTAGATTTGATATTGCTTCAGAAGCTAAAGCAAGCATCAGACTGACATCAAATAAATTTGACCTTAGCTACTATTTAACCCCTGAAAGTTTAAGAATTTCACTGCTAGGATGATCAGTAAGGCATTCAACCTTGCTCAGCACAGAAACAGGCCAATGAGAGCAGGCCACTCAATTAAAAAGCAAACACTGTTGTAGTCACCTGTCAATACTGAGACAAAAGGAATATATCTCCACATTTTAATCCTCGAAAGTATAAGCAGCCTTCTTAACCCTGTAGCTGAATTGTTCCTCCATACTGACATTTGACTACTACTAAAATATTTGTAGTGATGAATTTACTGATACAAACCCATTTTCTTCTTTCAGATGTTGATATAGTTCAGCTTTATTGTTGACAGAGTTCAAACGACCAATAAACTCCTGGTGCTTCCTAGAGTTGGCAGTATTAATCCTGTTGCTCCATAAAGACAGCAAGGACATTGGCCCTAAAATTGCATGTAAAAACAGTTAAAGTTATTTAATTACTGATTTCACTTAAGTGAATTTATTTCTGAATTCTTAAAACATCATTATAAATTTTTAGAGGAGGTTACAGACTTTGGTAGTGCAGCATATTAAAAACATTAATATTAAACACCCTCATAATACATACTAAATAAATACAATATATGCAGAGTTACAGCAGCTGAAGTACTGATTGATAGATTTAATTTGCATCACAAGTAGAATCTTAATATCAGCTCAGCTGTTACGACAGATAGCAAGTTACGGCAGCTCAACAAGAAAGCCAGTGAGAACTGCCCCTTTCAACAACTAGACATCTTAGGCATGTTTATATTCATTAGTCAGAAAGAGTTGTTTTTGATACCTGTCCTTAAATACTATTTCTGATAGAGTACCTCAAAGTAGCACCAGCAGAAATTTGTCCAACCCCCTTGTCAACCCAAATGTCTCTTTTTAGACCCATGCAATATATCTAAGTGCCTTTCAACATAGGCCTGTTAAGGTTAACATATGTATTTATCAAGAGTTTCTCAGCATTGAGTATTTAACTAAGAATTCTCCTCATTCATTTAACTCCAAGAAGATTCACCTCATTACTTTAGAAAAATAGACTGATATATGAACTTAAATTTTCAAACAAGGAAATCTATTGTAATCCTTCCATTTTACCTTTTGCCTTTTCTACTACAGGCATTTCATCCATTGTTATTAGAGGCTTTTTGTTGGGTGGCTCAGGAGAATCAGGGGAATCTTTTATAACTTCAGCTTCTGCTAGTTCTTCTTTTTCACGATCCAAAAGACCTTTTAACCTTTTTGACAGGGAAGGAAAACAGTGAAGCAAGATATGCTAGAGCAGCACATATTATTCCTGGCACCTTCCTGTACTCTTCAAAGTTACCCACAACCCACATCATGAGAAAGTTTCTTTCGATCCCCTGTGAAAGGTAAAAAAAAAAAAAAAAAAAAACAGGGAAATGGAGCAAAATAATCCTCTGGATAAAGCCTTACAAAAAAAAAAAAAAAGGAAGATCTTAATATAATTTCACTTAAGTTAGTTAAAAGTATTTATACTGTACTTGTTGAGATAGTCTTTTCAGTCAAAATCATCAACTAATAGTGAATATACCAAACACCACACAATTACTTTTTCTTAATGTGATCCAAATTTATATTTTATATCAAATTGCTTTCACCTCAGGCCCTGCTTTGTTTCATCTGCCAAACAAAAAGAAATTGTAGAAATGGATTTGATCATATACAGAAAGGTATGAAGGTCATCAGTACGCTGACAATAACATAGGGGAAATTGTCTATCCTCCTAAAAGATCCTAGAACGCACAAAACTATATATGCAAAAAGCTTACTAACATGAGGTTATTTGGACTGCTTTAGAACAGTGTTTTGAAACAGGGAAAACAGATGCTTGCTTGTTATACAAGTTAGAATAATTAACACGAATTACAGACAGTAAATGCAAGGGCAGTAAACCCTGATGTTCAGCTAAACAGACCAGCCAAACAATCTGGATTGTTTAACTACCTGAGCACCAAGCTTTCTATAGTTCAAAGGAAATCAACTGTCTCGCCACATCTTTCAGTTGTTTTCTATTTCTGTTGTATAATGGGCATCATGGTTACAATACAATCCTACAGTGACTATCCTAACTGCAAAACCCTGCTCAGTGGTCAGCAACTTTTTCAAATAAAAATATTCTACAAGCAGTATGGTTCTTGAACAAGTCTGATAAACAGACACTGTAAGATAAATGTTTTTCCAGCTTGTTAATGGTGACTGATCAAAAAAAAAAAAACAAACAAAAAAAACCTTGGGATCCACAATCACTGGTAGCAAATCAAGGTTAAGAGCATGAACAAGTTAAATTGAAACCCCGTTTCACAGCAATTCTTTTCCCTTTTTGATGAGGAACAGGGCAAAAAAAATATTATGCTATGTTTTCATATTACTTAAGAAAATTTACCTTTCTGATTCTTGCCACGGCTTATCTTGTTCATAGTCTTTTCCTGACTTCTCTGACTTGTCTTCTTTTTCTTCTCTCTTTCTGCCTCGTTTCTTGCGTTCTTCTTCTTCTGGGGGTTTGCTTCTGCAAGCCACCAAACATTCTAAGACACGCTGGTGTTTATCAGAGTTGTTGATGTGTGCTCGTACAAGGGTTTCCAATTCATTCCACATAATCCGGTACTGTTCATCTCTAAGCAAGGGCAGGAAAAAGAAGTATCACATAGAATGGTCTAGATCATTAATCTATTAAATAGATAAGATTCTGGTTTTAGACTTAATTTATATATATAATTAGTCCTTGAGCTTTTGCTCCTTCTCTTGTATTGCACATCTATGCACCTTGGATTACTGTCCTTCAAACTTATGAAAACACATCTTGTGACCTTTCTCAATTAACATCCAAAGAGTTAAGTTTCAGTTGAAACATATACTTCCACATGCATCTAATTCTTAATATCCATGAGATCTCACTGCCAAAAGGCATTTCTGAATCCTGTCAATTGTTTGACAACTGGCATATTATGCACTGTTAGGATACACAAAGGACCACTCAGGTACCGACATGCAATTTTATTTTTTTTTTAATGCAAATAATTGGAATTGCATTGGATGGCTAGAAATAACTTCTAGACACTTGGACATCTTTTGCAGATTATTTTCCTTTTTGGAAATACAATGTACACGTATGTCTTCTTTGGAAGAACAGATATATGGATGTTCTATGCTCATTTTAAAGAAACATCCCATATTTTAAATAACTGTTTCAAAATTATTTGACTATTTTAATAACCCAATTTTATACCATTGGTCATTTATAATAAGCTTAAGTTTCACTTCTTAGTCGTTTGGCATTATTCCACTTTCTCCCTCCTAGCTTTCTTTCCTAGCTTGTGTCAGTCTCTCACCTTTCTTAATAGTCATTTTTGTTTTCACATTTAACATACAATTTTTTGTTAATAACTTCTGCTTCCTAACATACAGCACACTTACTGTGATAGCCCCTAAGTGGTGCAAGCAAAGTGTTCACAGAATTTGTTTTGCATATGTACATCATTTAGTATACTCCATATTATCTTTGGCCACTATTTAAAAACATGCATGAAAACAATGTAAATGGAATACTTCTAAGAAACATCCAACAATGAAAAGCTATGTATTTAACCTTTTTGGACCCTTTCCTCTGGTACCAACTGTTGAAATTGGCAGTGGATCATTTTTCCTCTCCATATCTACCAAATTATATATTGTTTTTTGACAATTCAGAACATCCTCATCTGTCATTGCTTCCTTTACAATCACACTGGCTAATGGCACTACCTGGAATACAAAACAAAAGTCAAGAATGGGAAAGTCTTGTATGTTGCAGGAAAGAAACAGAAAGAAAAACTGAAGTGTGTAACGATGGAACAACATACAACAAAGTCGCCTATCCCAAATTTAGTAATAACTCTCAAAGGTATATGCAGAGGCATGCTGTCTTTACCCATTGTAACCCAGCAGCTCTATAGCTAAACCAGTTTAAAATATTCCACCCTATTTAGATTACATGGCAATAACATATTGACACTAAATACAGAATACTTAAGTGAAAACAAAGCTTAAAATAAACCCTTTTCTGGCAAATGATTCATCGTACGATAGTCAGTATTTCATCAAGTAGCAAGCTGAAACAGTCTAGATTAGAATAGAAGTTTACAAAACCAAGGTTACTTACAGCTTGCATGTTGAAGATGGTAGTCTGAGAAATAATCATAGGCCAGTAACGAGTATGTTTCTCTAACTGATCTTTTGCACGTTCCAATGGAATTTCAAGACTTCCATCGATCTTATATCTGGGCTCTAGAAAAGGAGTTAATCGGTTTTCCCTCATAAATTCACCAAAATCCTAATGATAACCAAACAAGATAAAATTAGGAATTTCTCTAACAAAGTAGCTTTCACTGAACGGGTGAAAAAGCATAGTCTTGCCTTTCATTAATTGCATACACCACCACCATTAAATCTGAACCTAACACAAAAAACTCTCAAACACACATGATGTTCTTTGGAGTGAACACAAGAACAGTTGTATAAAAATACGGGTTTAAAACTAATGCAGAGTTTTTCATGAAGAGGTCTTTTGGGTTTGCAAGGCGTTTCACATATGGTAAAAAGTTTTACTGCATTTTTCTGGAAGTCATTTCTGCTTACATACCAGATGCAAAGGAAATGTTAAAGAAAATGCCAGCTCCATACTGGAGTTCCATACAGGAACTGCCTGTTCCATACCCAGGGTTCAAAGCTGAAAACTCGATCTTTCCTATTTATTGTACAACTCATTCATGTGCAATCTAGCCTCTGAACAATGAGCAGGATATAGTCCTACAAACACCCAGCCAGCCAACACAAAAGCCTTGCCAAGAAAACATTGTTCCAGAACCAGAACGAGCTTTAGATGATGATAGTGCATAAGGCAACAAGTGTTTCCTCAACATAGAGAGGATTCTATAAAACAGGCATAACAGTAAGTAGTCTTACTACTACGTAGTAAATATGCATCAGTGTATACAACAGAGATTGGTTTGACCGCAACATCACACATATCAGCCTGGCCTTCCAGAAAACACACCAACATTTCATACAGTTATCTATTGCACAAGATCACTTGTTGTTTAAGTGAAAAACTTAAAGGGAAAAGGAATCTTACTGTAATTCGGTAGTCCGTGACTCTTCCTCCACAACCTTCACTAATTGATGGGGGATCTTCTAGAATTGATCGTGAGCTGCTTAATACATGCAGAAAAATTTCTCCTCCATGGCTACTAAGCATGTGACTAATTACTTTAGAGCCAGACTTGCGCGGTTGTTCCAACAAAACAGAACGACCTGTTGGAAGTGAGATCAGTTTCATCAGTTGCGACATGCTGCAATTTTACATTAAAAATTATATATGCACAGTAGAGGTTTTTACCTAGCCACTAAGACTGAACCATTAAAGCTGTGCTTTCACCTAGATGAATGAGCAACTGCTTCAAATACTTACTCTATATCCTTAGACAGAATATAGTGTCAAATGCTCTTAAATTTTTACACAGAACAATTGAAAGACCTCCCTACTGTGAATATCCTATTGTTTTCTGGGCCAAATATTTTTTCTATGAATGTCTTACGGCATTAAAATGGTGTATCATGTATGAGTGGTGTATTATTTTTAATCAAAGATGATGCTGTATACTAAACCATTATCTCACCCTGCAGCAGAAACTCATTAAAAGCAATTTTGAAAAACAATAAACTTAACTCATTTCATTATAAAGATAAAGTTTTTTTTCAATACCACTTTTCAGACACACACAAATAAAACAAGCTTTGACTTATTTCCAATAAAACAAATACCAAAGAGGTTCAATCTCCAAGTTGCTTGTTATGAGGAAACAAAAACAGAAGATCAGAAGGGAGTGGTTATTTGAAGTACGCTACTAGTTTTAGTTCTAAACATTTTTAGAAATCAGAATACTCTTCCAATACGGAATCTTTAGGAGAAAAATTCATAAAGAATAACTTCAAATGAAAGAAAACTCCCATTAAGTGTATGTTTATAATGCAACTCTTTTGCTAACTATAAAAAAACACATGCAATGAATGTCGACTACATACCACTAGCATTTTGATCAAGTGTACCGTCACATACTGAAATAGATGCTTCTAATAAATCGGATAAAATGAAAAGTATTCTACATTTAGATTTGGTAAAGAACTACCAGAATTCACTATTTGCTCTTTCTCTACCTCTTTCTTCTCAATTCCAGTCTTCAAACCACATTCAATTTTCCTTCAAGTACATTTAACAACTTTTATTTCTATATGACACAGTAATAGACTTGGCATTTCTACAATACACTCCCCTATGCAAACTGAAACATGGTCAGTGCTTGTATAGCACTTATTTCTTATATGGCAAGGTTTTGGTAGTGGGTGGCTGCAGGTCTGGCCTTTGTGAGTAGAGCCCAGAAGATCAGATCAGAGCCAGCTCCAGCTGGCTCCAAAAGGGACCCATTGCTGGCCAGAGCTGAGCCAGTGACGCTAGGTGACAGGAGTGGAAAAAACGGGAGAGAATTTTGTAGATATGAAGTTACTGAAGGAAAGAGAACAGGTGCTCCAGTCACCGAGCAGAAGTTCCCTGCGGCCTGTGGAGAGGCCCCTGGTGGAGCAGGCTGTTCCCCTGCAGCCCACGGGTCCCACATGGAGCAGATCTCCACGCTGCAGCCCGTGGAGGAGCCCCCGGTGGAGCAGGTGGATGTGGCCTGGAGGAGGCTGCGGCCCATGGAGAGCCCCCACAGAAGCAGGCCTCAGGCTGGAGCTGCAGCCCGTGGAGAGGAGCCCATGCAGGAGCAGGGGGTCTGGGGGCAGCTGCCACTCGTGGAGGGCCCGTGCTGGAGCAGTTTACTCCTGGGGGATGGTCCCTGTGGTATGGAGCCATGTTGGAGCAGTTCTTGAAGAGCTGCTGCCTGTGGAAAGCTCACATACAATCAACTCCCCGCACTGGAGCAAGGAAAGGACAGTGACAAATCAGTGACAAAGAGTTATGGACTGACTGCAACCCCCACTCCCTGCACTGCTCAGGGGGAGGAGGTAAAGGTGGGTGGGGGTCAAGGTGTTTTTATTTTGCTTTTAGTTCTCACTGCTCTAGTACATTAGCAACAGGCAATAAATTACATCTATCTCCCTATATTGAGTCTGTTTTGTCCATGATAGAAATTGAGACAAGGACAAGGAAGATCATTCCGCAACTCATGAGCCTTTTCTCATTTTCCACCCATTTTGTTGAGGGGGAGTGAGAGAACAGCATGGTGGAGCTGAACTACCTACCAGTGTGAAGCCATTGCAGAGCTCTACTTACAATATTAACAATTACAACTTGAAAGTAATTAGTCAAAGACACATCTTTACCGTTAAGGAGAAAGTTAGTAAGGCATGACGAAGGTCTGCTATTTACATCTACTGGTGAAATTCTGTACGCTCCAGTGCAATAGTGTAATTCTGAAAGATAAATGAGTAGAAGAGATAAGAGTCTAGTTCCACACAGAAAAAAAAAACATACCACAAAATGAAAGAAGGGAAGAGGATTAGGCTATTTCACAATCGGAAAAACTGTAGGCTTTGTAGAAAGCCTAGATCTAAAAAAATTACTCTTCCTACCATCTCCTGGCAAACATTTCAGTATCCTCAACTCTGAGAACTGAATAAATTTCCCAAGCCTCATTTCCAGGAGGGTCTCCAGAACTTTCTCTCTCAAACTATTTCACAGTAGGGTCAACCTCCTTTTATTTCCCTTACCTGTATTTTTAATCTGCTGGCTCACAAGGAGTCAGCGTTATCTTGCTGATGGACTGCAGGGTGCACAAGGTGAATGGCCAGGTGGTTCCCTATGTTACCTTAAATCCTCCCTGTCACTCAGCAGGAGTTGGAGTAGACATCACAGAACAGATTGGTTTGGAAGGGACCTTACAGATCATCCAATTCCTTCCCCCACCATAGGCAGAGATGCCTCCCACTACACCATGTTGCCCAAAGCCCCATCCAGCCTGGCCTCAAGCTCTTCCAGGGAAGGGACATCCACAGCTTCTCTGGGCAATCTTTCCTTCACTCAGATTAGAAAGCCAATATAGATGAATGAAAGAATCTGATTAAATTGTTGCACAAGTTTCCTTCCAAACAAAAGTTTCCCTAGTACTCTAATACTTACACTAAAGATAGTGCTTTGATTCATATTTTTTCCTAAAACAACAATCAATTAAAGAAGTCTGAAAGCTTCTGTGTTGAAAACCACCATTGTGGAACTGACAAGGTATAGTTGCCACTGCACAAGGGACAGATTTCTCAACTTTGCAGTTAGGAAACAACTTTGAGATAATTCAAAGGAGAATGATAAAACACCATGAAAACATTTACAATCTCCCCCACCTCTTTCACAAATCATTGATTATGCAAAATCAGAAGAGCATCATATCACCATTATTAAAACAGAATGCATTCAGCAGAGTTCAACAGAATAGAAGGTAAAAATAGCATTAACTGATGACTTATCTCCTTGCTCAAGTTCTTGTCAGCATATGTATAGCAAAATATGTAATGCAAGTTAGAGTATTAGTTTTTTAAGATATCACGTTACCTACCTACACTATTTGTTCGGGGAGTACACCATTTTAATGTTACAGTTTCTTTAAATGTGCCTTCTCTACTGTTGCCACCTATGTGATTATCACCTGCAATATTAAGCCAGAAAAAAATGCATCATAATGCAATCAAATATTTTCTTACACAAAAACACAGCAAATAGTTATGTAAGAATGAAGTGTTACTGCAAAAACAACAACACTCAAAACAACAATTTAAGGTACAAAACTTTTGTAACAACCATATACAAAACATAACCTAATTTTCAAAAGCCAGATACCTAACAAGTGAAAAAATCCATATATTAGTAGTGGTACTTGAAATAACCTTTTGAAATCAGCAGCCATTGCATGTATTAAAAAAAAAAAAAAAAAAGCAAACAAAATACTGTAGCTCCATAGTATGCTCTAAATATTTGACAGTTAGAAAGTAAAACACATTTATTTTTTTTTTTTTATCTGCAATAGGCTTTTATTTTTTCCTTTAAAAATGCCCAGAACTTTGAAAGCATCTATATAATTTTCCACAGCCGAATCAGCTTTATTTATTGTTTATGTATTAATAATTATTATTTCATTTATTAATAATTATTAATTTATTATTTGTTTATTTATTAATTTTCCACAGCCTTAACAAGTGTCAGAACCCTTATTTAGGGCTGATCAGCTTCTATACATATCTCATAGTCTTCACTGAAACTGATCTAAAGGCATATTTGACAAGTTAGACTTTGGTGGGAAAATAGTACTGGTCTCATTACCCAGAATCTTTGCTATGTCAAATTCAATTTGAACATCTCAAGAGCTTTCACTGGCCACAGATGTTTTATCATTGAAATTACTTTCATACAGTGCCTCACCAATAAAGGGACATTACACTGTGCCAGTGAGTTCTGTAATTCTTCGTGCTCTTTGACATTAAGAAAGGCATTGACTGAGTTTTATACAAAGTTTCAGAATTACAGTAACAGTCAGAAAATGCCATGCTTAAATCCACCAACATCTGAGAGGAATTAGATACATACATCAACACAACATTCTATGCCATGTGTTAGGGTTTAGTTTAATATTTCATGTAAGAAGTTCCATTGATACCACATTATAAAGACTTTTACTTTTTACTCATAAGATTTATTTGATTTACTTATCAATCATATAGGTAACCTGTAGAAATAATATTTTTTATTACTTAAAGATTACAGTTAAAATATCTGGAATCCTTCTGGAAAATCTAAGAATAGATTAAATAAATTTGGCCCTTAGATAAGCTTTCTGTATCTTATTACTGTAAAATGTTGCTAATCAAATCCCCCCTTTCCTAGTACCAGAGTTATTACAGTTGAAACCTGTATTTCTAAAAACAAATAAAAGGGAACCAAAATTTACAGGATTTGATAGAAAAAAAATCAAAGAGGCAATGCAGCAGGAGTTTGGTTTGGGGTTTTACTAGCAGACTTATTCCCCTGAGCCAATAAGCATTAGAAAACTAATACCAAACCCCTGCAATAAAGCTTTATACTTACAACATGGGTAACAAGTTCAGGTCAGTCTGAACTCATTATTGTAACATATACTTTTTTTCCCTCAAACTTTATTCCGCCAAAAAATGGACTATACTAATTACAGATGAGGAGATATGTTCTTTTCCTGATGTAATGGTTGAGTCCCTGCAGGAGGAGACTCTGGGCCAGAGCTGCAGCCTGTGGAGAGGAGCCCAAAGTAGACAGATGATCTGGGGGGAATTGCTGCCCAAGGGGGACTCATGCTGGAGCAGGGACCCATCTTAAGAGAAAGGAGGAAAAATAGAAGCCCAACCACTTCTAAAATTGTCCAAATTATTTCAAACCTCCAGAGGAAAAGTTGTTTAACTTGTTGTTAGATAACTGACATAGGTAACTCATCTGTTAAAATATTATTCTTAACTTCTAGGAAGTTAAAACATCAGCTTCTTAATATGCTTTAAAGCCGTGTAATGTAGCTTTTAGTAGTAAAAAAAAATATATATATATATATATATATATCTGTAGCCTGTAACTAAATGGACATATGCTATACATACAGCAAGTGAGAACAACTTCTATGATTCAGGGCCCTTTAAAAAGTTAAAGACCACACTGTAAGAGAAAGCCTATAGCAGCCTATAAAAATTTCAAATGGGAATTCAACGCTTCTGAAGAGGCATACATTTTAAATATTCCACAGAAGACTTACAGATGGACATTTTTTTCAGTTGCTTGGTTTATAGCTTCTAAGTACCATCAATACAGAGTTTTTAGCCTCACTTGATTTATTAACAAAGTTCTATATCAAACACTGCTTTCTGAACAAGATAATTTTGCGTAAGACTTACTCTAATCTCAGAGAAGTTATTAAAAATTCACCTGAGAGGAATATTAGGTAATAATTCAAAACTATTAAAAGCATACTAGGTACTTCAAATGCAGTGAGAAAGCTCAAATCAAGTAACTCTTGTGTTTTTCAAAACAATTACTGTTGTAAACCAGGTCTACGGGATCTAAGTGGTGTCAGTTGTTATTACTTGACAGATTAAAAGCTCAATTGCTCAATAAATATTTTTCCACAAATACTGAAGTAGTGCTCTTGTAAAACCACTGCACATCTAAACTCTCAGTCAACTTTTTTTTTTTTTTTTTGTTTAAGTATCTCAGTAAGAAGTTGAAATGCCCCTCTCATAAATCACACACAAAAACCCTGAAGGTATGTGAAAGTTGTTGTGATGAATGGCCTGGTTTTGAGTTTGTCTTATTACTACTTTAAAAAATGCCAGTAACAGAACTCCAAAGCTAACATTACAAATCAAGTTGTTAGGTTACAAGGAACTGAAAATGTGCTGTTTGGAAATAGGTTTCTCCTTAACTATAAGAGTCATGTCTGAAACTTACATCAATCTGAAGCTCATAAACCCATTTGTGAATACTTCCAGCATGTAACTAAAACAAAACAAACAAAAAAAAGGAAACCTTCTTTACAGGATTATTTCTACTTACCACTTTTTAAAAAGTCAACATGTGCTTCTTTGTGATGAAGAAGCTCCACATCGTAGTTGGCTGATGTGTTAGCATGTTGTTCTTCCTTCAAAAGAGACAGGCAGGAACAATGAATACAGTTTATTTACCTAGATGTCACCGCTTTTTATAAATTAACTGTTCCAATGATTTTACATTTACCTGTCACTTCAGAAGAAAAATGAGAAGTCTCAAGTGCATCATACAACCATGGGATTGCAGTTTGGGGAAACTGCTCTGACCTATTTAAAGATGCAGCCATCTCATTCTTTTTATTCCTTTTTTGAAACCCTATACTTTCTTCTTAATAGAAGTGTCATGACAGTGTCCATAATGTAAGATATAGATTTAAAATTGGTTTCATATGATTTTGCTTAAATTAAGTTTAGGAAACCTATGATGTAATGTTTATCACCAATAGTTACAACATACTGAGCAGCAGCAAACGAGCACTGCAGAATATATCAGTACCTACTTTTCATAACTAAAAACTCAAGAATCTAAACCAAAGAAACATACTTGGAATGTATCATCCTTTTCTTGTACTTAAGATGCATGAAAAAACATACTTTTAACTGAAAATTAATAAATGCTGCATCTTTAAAAAGCAGCAACAGGTTAGCAAAACCAGAAAAGTAATTTCAGTAATTTATTCCAAGTTAAAAAAAACACACACACAGGGAACCCAGCATGGTCTATTACTATAAGGACAAGGACAGAAGGGAGAGGCATACCAGCAGCACACAGGTCAGAAAGTTACAGAAAAGGTATTTGCAAGCCTAAGAGTTGCATTTATATGATAAACCTCTTCAAAGTTCCATTAACAATTAATGTGTTGTGACAACTTTAATTCCAGGTTTTGACTTATTAAATCCATACAAAAAGGCTACTTTTGAAAGACACTCATACAAGTTTGCTGTTTTTCAAAATATGTAATTAGTAAAGATTGACAGTATTAAACACTGCCTTGTTTTTCAAATCAGAAAAGTTTATCCGCCCCTACCCCTTCTGTTTGTTTGAATAGTGACACTTGGAATCAGGTAGCAAGAGACAGCTGAAATAAAGTTATTCTAAACTGAAGAATACTTTAAATACCTAACTGCAGTGATTTCCTTTCTGGTATTGATAAAAAAAAAAATGGGGACATAAATTTGAACAGAAGATAGTAAGTTTAGTATCTTCTTTGGCTAGATTATACCTTCTGTCCCACCCCTTTCTGGCTTTAGATCTTCAAAATGGAAAACCTACTGAAAAACTTTTAGTCTAAAATCAGTTGTTAGTTACAAACACCTTTATGTTGGGTGGGCATGATAATAAGACAGAGGAAAGACTCGCTATGCCACTAAAATGCACAAGGGTCAAGAATATCTAATCAACACAACTAGAAAAAGACAAGAGAATCACAGAAAACTTAATGTGAGGTAAATAGTATTTCTATAAAATATTACTAACAGAAATGGAATATTGCCTGCATTGCTACATCAAAATTAAGATTCAGCAATACTTTTTGTTCTGTGATCCTTCTTAACTTTTTCCACCCCCTTTACCATTACTAACCTGGTCACAAACATTAAATGTGGGCTAATAAAAAAAAAAAAAAAAAAAAAACAGAAAATATGATATGGAGAGAAAAGCCATGTAAAAAATTCCATTTAAATAGACATTAAAAGTTTTCAAACAAATTTTGAAGTGTTGCAGATGGCTAACAAAGCAATAGACACAATATTACCTTCATAGGAATGTTAGTTATTGTGGTTGAAGCCAGATCAAAGTGTTGTTGTACTAAAACATTCAGTTTTGTAGCCAAATGCCGTCCTGCACGGACACTGTGCACTTCACTGGTTAAAACGGGTGAAAGCTAGAACAAATTGACATAGAATATACGGTATTAATGGATTAGGCTCTAGTATCATGGAACAAGATAAACCAGTTGAAACTCTAAACTAAGCACACTTATACTACTAAATTCAGTCAGGAAGAAACCACCATGGAAAGTTAAGAAGGAAAAGAGAAAAATTATTTCTCGTTCAGAACTTTGCCGGTTATGTCAGTTACAGTTGCTACAATGTATCCCGTATTCAGAACTGTGCCCCAAAACCCTGAGCAATTAGTTAATAGCAAGAATTAGAAATAGTACATAGGGAAAGAATCCTCTTAATAGCAGCTCTGGGTCTAGACTTTCCCTCTTTCACCCACTGAGTAACAGGAGCAAAGTCACTTCTGTATACCTATTTGTGTGTTACACACAAAAGAAACACAAACTAAGTTCCATTTGATTTTCTCTTTGCAAGGAATAATTATATTGGTTTTAGCTTGAAGAGCAATGACCACCTTACAAAGGAAAGCAGTCAATTTATTTATTCTCTTCTGTTGACTTTGTTTCTTTTAGCATGACTAGTAAATTTCTCTAGCAAAGAAAAAATGTAGGACAAAAAAACACATTCCTTTTTATTTGTGAAGTTAGATGTAGGACTAGATGCATTTTGTGTTAAGAATAGCGCTTTTTTCCTTGCGTATTTTTCTTACAGTCAGCACATTATAATACTAAGCATTTCAGACTGAAGATCAGCAGAATTGATCAAAGTCTGTGGAACGTACTTATTTTAAACAAACCACAAAGCATACAAGTCCATAGAGGACACATGCATTTATTACAGTTGAAATGTTAATATATAGTAATTTCTCATGTGTGTCCTTTTACCTTTTCTTGAGGCCGTTCCCGCTACTCCTACTGCTGGTTATCTATGAGAAGAGGCCAACCCCCAGCTCCCCACACCTTCCTTTCAGGTATTTGTTGAGAGCAATAAGGTCTCCCTTATTATTTATTGAAAAGGCATTCTGTTTGCTAGCATTTGACAGCATAAACAAAAGCTCCATTTTGTTACCATGAGAAAATCATTCAACTAATAGTTAAAATCTTAACGTGTTAGCCTTGTAACATGGAACACAGCACTGCACAATATCCACGTTGTTTAACAGATACATGTTAAAACATGAAGAAACCCTGCTTGAATAGCAGTGTTATTCAGCTACCCCATCCAACACAAGTAGCTGATGGTTTTCCATTAGATCCCTAACTACGTATTTCCCTCTCAAAAGTAAGGGAAACCAAACCCAATGTTATAATCATCCAATTATTTTTTCTTCACATAAAAGAAACATGAATTATTACTGCAAGCAATTTAAGTAATAAAATAAAGACAATGACATATGTAGAAGAAATCAAAGCATACATGTTAAACAGCAATATGCACGCTGCCAACTTTTCAAATAATCAACACTTGTGTTTTTTCCTATGCCTTAGCAGAGGCTCAAAGCCTTATTGAGGCATACTTAATTTGCGCTGTTTACTTTGAGTCTGACACTGTTACTAATACCAGGATACATTTTCTCATTTTAAACTTCTTACCTCCTTTTTAGGACGATCTGAAACGAGGCTGTCTTCACCAACTGGGTATGTGTGGATTAAGACCAATTCACATTTCTGGATCTGCATTAGACTTAAAAATTTAAAAAAAAAAAACACATTCCATTTAACCTACAGAGTGGCAGAAAGTATCTCAGAAATTACACAGGTTCTCCCAGGATTCATTTGACTGCTAAAACACAAAATCAGACATATTACAACATACTGTTTCTGAATGCATTTTCTAAAAACTAGGTTACATTAATGATTTTCAGAAGCATATTTCAAAATTATCAGAATAAAAAGCGTGTAATATTTCTAGCTCTTCAGCTGCAATAGCACTGTGCTACTTTTTGGAAAGATCAGTGGGCTAGATCCTTAACTGATATACTCTTTAGCTTCATTCATCTGAAAATTGACACTACAAAGGATTTGTGTCTCCAGGTATGTGCATTAATATTAATCATTGTATTTGTTTAGTAATTAAGGTATTCCAGTGAACATGAAAGTTAACTACCCATGTCTCCTAACACAACTGGATATTTGGAGAGATCAAGATACTGGTTAGCATCTCTCACTACAGTGATGTATGAAAAACTACGTGTGAATCATCTTTACAGTGGACTTAGAACCCAATTCCCAGGCAGTACTGTCAAATATACATTATATATATATATATATATATATATGTATATGTATATATATACACAATACATATATATATATATATATATGTGTGTGTGTGTGTATATATATATATACACACACAAACACACACATATATGAAATTGAAATTTGAGCAGGTAACGATTACACACAGCCTTGGAACCCTTTGTTTCACACCAGCGTTCAAACCATTCATCAGAAAAAGTTTTAGAATGTTTTAAGTGACAAAGACACACTTGTATTTCTTAGAGGACATAACAGGCACATGCAAAATAAAGATTTATTAACAGTATACTCACTGATCTGAATTAGCTGCAAGTTTGTTATGTTCATGAATGGTTTCCTGAACACAATCCTCAAGCATTCGAACATGACTGTCACTAGAAAGAAGTTGAACATGAATATTTTTATGCAGTATTATCAAACCTCTTGCTCAAAGCAACATGCCACTACATGATGTCCTACTTGAAGTGGGAACATTTTGGCTGGTTACTGTAGCACACGTCCATAAACAAAACCCTCAGTAGAGCAAGACACGATCTACAAAGAATCATAGAATAACTGAGTTGGAAGGGACCCACCAGGATCATGAAGTCCAACTCCTGGGTCCTCAAAGGACACCCCCCCCCCCCCCCCCCCCCCCCCAAAAAAAAAAAAATAATCAGACCCTATGTCTGAGAGCATTGTCCGAACAAATGCTTCTTGAACTCTGGCAGGCTCGGTGCCGTGACCACTGCCCTGGGGAACCTGTCCCAGTGCCTGACCACCCTCTGGGTGCAGACCCTTTCCCTAGCCCCCAGCCTGACTCTCCCCTGTCCCAGCTCCATGCTGTTCCCTCGGGTCCTGTCGCTGTCCCCAGAGAGCAGAGCTCAGTGCCTGCCCCTCCGCTCCCCTCGTGAGGGAGCTGCAGGCCGCCATGAGGGCTCCCCTCAGCCTGCTCTGCTCTGGGCTGAACAAACCATGGGACCTCTGCTGCTCCTCATGTATCTTGCCCTCTAGACCCTTTAACATCTTTGTTGCCCTCCTTTGGAGGCTCTCCAACAGTTTTATCTCTCTTCTACTGCAGGGCCCAAAACTGCATACAGTACTCGAGGTAAGAACACAACAGGCACAGAGGAGAGTGGTAAAACCACTTCCCTCAAGCAACTAGAGCAGTGCCGTTCTTGATGCACCCCAGGGGACAGTTGGCCCTCCCAGCCACCAAGGCATACCAATGTCTCATTTTCAGTGTGCTGTCAGTCAAAAACCTCAGATCCCTTTCTGTGGGGCTGCTCTCCAGCATCTCTTCCCCCAGTCTGTAAGTACAGCCAGGGTTACCCCTTCCCAGGTGCAGAATCCAACACTTGCTCTTGTTAATCTTCATGTTGTTGTTAATTGCCCAGCTCTCTAATTTGTCCAGATCTCTCTGCAAGGCCTCACTACCATCGAAGAAGATAGCTACTTGGAGCACTAATTCATAGCAATCAACAGAATACTGCAAAAACGTATGAAATTCCTTATCTTTAAATGGTAGAAACAAAGTTATAAGTACCTTTTTGCATTGGTAATACAGATTATTCTTCCTCTATTTCCAACACGTTCTGCGTTCTCCATGAGCATGGTTCGAGCCTCATGCTGGTATTCTGTTATTTTACAAAGTGCTTCAACTGCTGCAACCAGACCATGAAGTATGCTGCAGCATTCTGGATCTGCCCGAGGATTAGGTGGACCAACAGCTGCTAACGCTGCCATTAACTAGTTAAATAAAGTAATGAAAGTTACTTTTCAGGCATTTGATAAACTGGCCAATTAAGAGAAAAAGTCATCATTATAACTTATCTTAAATGCAAATTAACATTGTCAGGAGAAAACCAAATGGAGCAATAAAACATCTCTATTTGTTCCCATCACTCTAGAAAACATTTTGGACCCAAGTTATCCATGGCAGTTGATTCAACATCCGTTACCAACCACTGAGATTATAAGATTATTGTAGAAAAATAACTGGCTATAATTGCAAATTATATCCCACACCTAAAAATTCAAATGTTATCAGTTGCACTCTGTTTCTATTTTCTGAAAACCTGGAAATTTGATTTCCTTCCCAAAGTGAGTTTTTCAGAAAATGAGTCCAATATGAAACAAAATGAAAGCAAAGAGAATACAAACACTGTTTACACTTTTCTTCTTTAAAAAAGTTTATTTGCCTAGCTTGCCAAGCTTAAAAAAAAAGTGTAAAATTCAAAAGTTATCACTGGTTTACAGAAGAAATGCACATACAGCTAATTTCTTCATAACACTAGTTTTAATACAATTCGATCCTGAAAGCTACTTTTTTTAAACTGATGTAAAGTTGCCTATTGAATAGTCTGACCCGTCTACTTCTTAAAATTCTATTATGTAATCTTTTCAGATCAGATACACTGACACTTCATTAAAATTACTTAATATTGAATATAGTAAGATATTGCTATTTATTCTGCAATTAAACTAGACTTTCTGAACCAAAGAACAGCTATAGAGCATACTTCTTGCAAGTTCTGATCTTCTTGGGTCCAAGAATTCAAGACATGAGCCCCAGAATCACTCACAATGAAATTCACCTAAAAGGATTTAAGAAGTGCATGTAAGGTAACAGCCAATCACAACCATGGATTACAGCTACTTCCCCAAATCCTAGCTAACATGAGTCACACCTCCCTCTTCACATTAATTAACTAATAGCCTGGAAATGTGCGCAACTAAAAGCCAAGCTAAACATAAGACATACAAAAAGCATTCACTGCTGCCATATTCATTTACTCTTTAAGCAACATTATGATCATTATGATTAACAACTTCTGACTCTAAATATTTGTTTTTAAGCCATCAAATCAATCTCAACAGCAAGTTAGTATTTCAAGATGTTATGAAGTCTTAACAACCACGTCATATTTTCAGTAGAAGAACATCCACAAAGCAAAGTAAGTTCTAATACCATGATAGAGCAAATTGTTTACCCCTGTCAACTGTGACAGTGTTTGGAGAGCATCTATCAAGTTTTACAAAACATCAGACAGGAAAATATGTTCTAAAGTTGACAAAGTCAGACAAGGGGAGGCACACATTTCATCTTAATTTCTACTCCTCAGACTGTAGAGGCTGGGGTTCAGCCAAGTGATTAAAATCAATTAAGTGTACACTTGGCATAATCCCATTGTAGGACTTGACTGTAGTTTAAGTTAAATGTCTGTTGCCTGAGAACTGTCTGCAACCCCTCAGGGCAGAGCCACTGACACACCAAACCATGGAGCTACCAGTGGTATTTCTTAGTGCTGTCTGTGCCTGTGCCCCTTGCTTCGACACAGACAGATGTTCCATTATCATTACTCCAGAGCAGCATCAGTCACAAATTCAACTGTTTTTCTTAAAAACAGCATCCAGTCTAAGGACACAACGGTTTGCACAACAGTTTACTCAACACAAACATCTACTGACTTCAGGAACCAGGGGTTAGTTACCTCAGCTTATGATACAATGTTACAGAACCACCAGAGATTGATGCTTCCAAAGAAGAGATGCATACCAGGAAGCTCTCACACTTTTTCAAGCTAGCAGTTTAAGAGATATCCTACCTCTTCTACTGGAGAGCATTCCTTTGAAGTTAGTACTAAAAACTCTAAGAAGTGATACCAAGTACATTTACAGGCAGGGTGTGATATGCAGCAAGACATCACTCAAGCTTTTGTAAGCTTACAGATCACAAGAACACAATAAGTCTGTGTTACCTTAACACACCCCTCCTCATGTTTTGCAGAGAACATTAAGACAATCGAGGTCACCAAAATAAACATGTAATGGGACTCGTGTATTACTCAAATCAATTTTAAAAGCTATAAGCCCTATTAACAACACAAAGATATTTTATGCGATGAATTATATTTGAATTTCTAGCAACAGCTAACGATATCAGAAGGCTTCATTAAAATGGGAAAACACTCTAAACAATGAAGTATCAAGTGCGGTATTTCTGCAAAGACTTACCAGCTTCTTGAAGGGAAAAATATCATACATTATTCTACAGTACTCCATGGATGATTCCACTGAACAGGTCCATAGCGATTTTGATATGGGTGCTAGAGGTATAATTCCTTGGGTCCGATTCTTTACTAACATATCAAATTCAACATGCTGTCTACAGGATTCTGCCATATATGGGCAGTGATCCACAACAAAAACAGTTTTATGAGACTCAGAGAAGATTTTCATTTTCTTCCTAAAGCAAACAGATATTACAATTAGAAAAAAAAATGTACAAGATTAGAAGATGTACATGAGATGTACAAGATTAGAAAAAAATCACAAGATTACTGTACAATATATATAGCTTACATAGAAGCATCTTTCTACAACACTCAGTTTTAGAGAGGTCACCCCTCAAAGTATTTAGATCATACATTATATACATTGGCTACTCTCACACTATTTGTTGAGCTTCAAAAGCCGCTCTGAAAATGCCTATTTTAAGGCTCTATTTACATGGAGACAAAAATCTCCCCTTCGGTCTTATTAGTCCATATATTTGGTAGACTAGTTTTCTAACTGGAAGAAACTGTTTTTCCCCTCAGGAAGAAAAAAAATAGGGAACATGAATGTGTATAGCTGAGGAGGCAATAATAATACACTGTATTACCCTCCTCCCTTCTCTAATTAAAAGAAACATTTACGCAAAATGTAGACATACAGACATAGTTATTTAAAGTTTTCCTGCTAGAAGAAACAACAGGAACAAAATCATTTATGATTAGGCTACTGTACTGGGTCTGGCTGGGATGGAGTTAACTTTCCCTGGAGCAACCCACACAATACTGTGCTCTGCACGTGTAGCTAGAACCGCAGTGGTATCACACCAACGTTGTGTCTGATGTTGAACAGTGCTGGCACAGCATCAGGACTCCTTCTAACAACCCCAGAGCCAGCAGGCTGGGGGTGGACAAAAAGTGAGGAAGGAACATCACCAGGGCAGCTAACCTAAACCAACCAAAGGGATATTCCATACCATGTGGTGTCACACTCAGCAATAAAAGATGGGGAAGAGGAAAAGGGGGGGGGGGGGAAGGGGGGCTCTCCTTATGAAAAAATCTGTCCTCCCAGACAACTGTTGTATTGAGGGCCTGCTGCCTGGGATGTGGTCGAACATTGCCTGTTGACAGAAAGTAGAGAGTAATTGCTTTTCTCTTTCTATATGCTTCCATGATGCCTTTGCTTGTTTTTCCCCCCCCCCCTTTCTTTTCCCTTTAATTATACTTATCATAACCTATGAGGTTATTTTTCTTTTCTTTCCAGCACACTTTTTCTTCTCCTTTTCTTCTACAGAGGGTGAGTGAGGGAATGGTTATGGCTGAGTTCAGCTGCCCAGCAGGGTAAAACCCTCACAGGCCTCGAAGCAGCATAAGCGTTGGGACTGAGTTAACCTTCACCCTTTACTTTTCTAGATCCATCCTGCCGTTTTTAAGCGAACACCCGCACTTTAACCTCTCACTGACAGAACTGTGACAGAAGCACTCCTCGTCCCACAGGAAAACCCCCTGCGTCCTTCCCAGCTCCGAAGCTTGACACCGCCCCAAGGCGGCCCCTCTCACACCCACACACCAGGCTTCCCCAGCCCCTGCCACCACCGGGGGAACCCGTGGGGAGGCCTCAGCCTCAGCGCAGCCTCCGGGGGAGGCTCCCAGCTGCTCAGTTCCTGCCCAGCGCCCAGGAGCCCCCCTGGGGCCGCCCCGCCGTGCTTCGGGCACCTCCGCGGCCCGCCTTACTTGGGCCGGCTCCTCCTCTGCTGCGCGGGTCCCGGGCCGCCTCTTCCTCCTCCTCCTCCTCCTCGCCGCGCCCGGGCCCTGCCGCGGGCCCGCTCCGGGGAGGCGGGATGGGCCCCACGGGGCGCCCTACCGAGGGCCGGGCGCCTCCGGCCGGGCGGCCTCCATGCCCCGGCTCCGCTCGCTTCCTCCGCCGCCGCCGCCGGCTCGACGGGAAGCTCGGGGCCCGGCTCCGGCCTCCGCGCCCGGCGCCCGCGGGGGTGGGAGAAGCGGCCGCAGCCCCTCCCGCTCCGCCCACCCCTGAGGCCGCGGGACCCCCGCGCGGCCACTTACGCCGCTGGCGCAGCGGCTCCCCCAGCGCTGGCAGGGGGAGCGCCTCTCCCCTCCCTCCCCCTCTACCTCCTCCGGCCCCGCGGACCCCGGCGCCCCGCCGGGGTCACGCAGCCCCCATGGCCCGGCCGGCGGCCGCCTCCCGCGCCGCCTCGCAACTGCCCGCCGCGCGGGGGGGGGGCCGGAAGGGGGCACGGGAAAGGGGAGGGGCTCCCGCCCCACAGCCAATAGCGAGCCGAGGAGGGGAGACGGGAGGCGGAGTTCTCGCGAGAGATTGGGGGGGGAGCGAGGCCCCGCCCGCGTCCGCGTCACGGCGCGGCGCCGCCCCGCAGCCGCCCGCCGCCATTTGAGAGTGGGGCGGGCAGCGGGGCCCTAACACCTGTTCCCGGGCGCCGCTGGAGCCGGTGGCCATGAGTGAGCGGAGCGGGGTGGGGCGGCAGGGTGCGGGGGGAGGCAGGCAAACGGAGAGGGGTCCGGGGAGATGGGGGGGGAGCTTCTGTCAGCTTTCGTTTGCTTGCCGTCTCGCGACAGGCGGCGGGTGTCGCGATAGTCCCGACTGCTGTAAACCTAGCAGGTCGGTGAGGCCGCCCCGAGGTGGGTTTGGACGCAAAGCCCAGGGGAGGCTGGGCTGGGCGGGAGTCTTTGTTTTGGGTTGGTTATCGCGCTGCCCAATTAGGTAGGGAGAGCAATTAGCGAAGGGCAGGAAGTGACGGGGAGCGAGCCCGTGGTGGCGGCCGGGCCGGGCCGTGTCGGTCACCTGTAGCCCCGCCTGCAGCCCCACAGCCCTGCGGGGGCAGCCCGGGGTGTCACCGCCACAGGCAGCCTGCCCGCGAGCAAAGGGATGCCCGGGAACTGCCCTGCGCCGAACGTCTTTGGTTCAGTGGTATTTAATTTCTAAACGCTCGGGTTAACTTACGTACGGAGATATCTTTTAGGATAAGACAACCGTTCTGCCTAGTGATCGGCGGCCAGTGGGCAAAAGGAGAGAACTGTAAATGCCACAGGTCGGGGCCGGTGCCTCACCCAGAGGAAGCCTAGCCAACGTTTGGGGCTGTGATTACAATGATGCAAATAACGAGCCTCCTTCCTGAGGCATGCATCCTGCACAAAAACAGGATGTAGCTTGAGGCCCGCTTCACCTTCAGCGCTGGGAGGGCAGGTGGCTGCTGCCCAGTTTGTGCGGCCTCGTTCCACACGTGTCTGCCCCGGTTCATCTGCTGAGAGAAGAAATGGCAGCAGCTTTGCAAGAAGGGGGTTTCTTCTTGTCTCGTGTCAAAGCACAAAGAAGGATGAACACATACCTTGCTTAAAAAATGGCAGTGATGCAAATTATCGGAGGTGTTAGCTACATTGTAGTCAATGCAAAATGTGTTCCCAGCTCACAGAGAGGTCTGAGAGGCTTTGGTTGTGATGGCTGGAGAATTTGTGGCCTGTGAATAGTGCTAAAGACTGCCCTTCAAATTCTCTTGTAATATGGATCTGATTAAATCCATGTCTGTAACAGTTTAGTCAGCTATCATGGAAGGTCAGGTTTTGTGTGTAGGACTTTGTAGCCCAGCAAGAACATGAGACCAAAATTGAAGGAGAAATAAGGCGCAAGCAGAGCAGATCCTTAAAAGCAAAACAGTATGATTCCTTTCTACATGATATGAAAAAGAGCTCAAACTGCCAAACCCAAGTGAATATATTAACTGCCTGTGATAACACATTAGTCTACTGAAGGACTTGACTTGATACCTCAAGTACATAAATATGGAAGTTAAAATGAAAACTTGAGTTGATAAATATTAAGGAATTCACATTGTGAATATTTATAGGAAATCTGTATGTGCCAAATGGTGATGCTTTTGGTAACACACAATTTGTAGAAAAAAAGTTTAAAATGGTTGTGCACCGTGCATACATGAAGCTTGCTTACTCAAGCTTCTCTGTCAGGAAGCAAGACTCAACCTTTCTGTGACCCTTCTGCATAGCAAAAGTAAACAAAATGCTTTTCTGCTACGTATGTTCCTCAGAGTAGAGGGAACAATTAACAAAATTACCAAATTAAAATATCTGGGGAGGTTAGGCTTTGAAGAAAGGTCAGGGGTGCACATAGGCTCTTCAGAGAGGAAATTAGTTTCCCCCCACATCTCGGTGTATGTAGATGGGATGTCCTTGATATGCTTGTAAATCTTTGAGGGTAATGGTGAAATTTCCTGTATTGGAAATATCCTTTTTTCTGCTACCTACATGGGCAGTGGGAAAAGGTCAGTTGGGGAAAACATGAAGATTTCTTTCAATTTGGCTAAAGATCCTAGGCTATGATTTGTAAAGGAGCCTAAGTCAGAAAACCAATCTGAAGCAAGTTTTTTTTTGCCCTGTATTTCAGTGGTTCACTGACATTTTATGCTTGCAAAAATCTCTCCTTCAGCTAAGAAATAGATTCTCACAGAAAATTTCCTGAAAAAAATATCAAGCTTTGCATTAATAAGGCATGTGTCTCTAATAAGCCTCTATCATTAGTGTCTTATTGCTGAAGAACTTACCAAGGAGTTGAAATAGATTTTCTTTTCAGTAGAAAACACACAAGATTTCTTAAAACAAGAACTTGAAGAATGAACAGTCCCAGTCTTGATACGTAATCTATCAAGAATAAGTCCAAGAAAATGAGTGTAAAGGCCAGTGCATTGAAAATGCTAGTGTGTGTAAGCATTTTGCAAGTTTAGGTAATTTCTGCTAACAGCTACTGCAATTAGAAGGCTGGTATTTTAACTATGCCATCGGTTCATCCTCTTGGCCAAGTTGCTCTCTTGCTCTATCCTGTTGAAAATGACATATTTTACAATTTCATTCCATGCAATGATGCTTGTGTTCATTTTTATACATGAAGAAAACACAAGCCTTTGGGTGTTGGAATTTTCCCAAAGTAATTTTCAATTTTCTCTACGCTGTCAGTTTTAGCTCTTCCCTTTCTCTGCTGACTTAATTCATCAAAGTATTCAAGCCTACTACATGTATAGTCCTTTGGCATTCTCTTTTGTGTTGGATCTATACTTCTCAAATATCAAATACTTTGAGAATATCAAGTACTCTCTTCATGACACACAATTTACTTTCATTTCCTAGCTGTAATCCATGGTCTGAACAGCAATTAAAAAGAAGGAAAAGCAGACAGAATTTTTAAGGTATATGATTTTTTCCTACTCCTTGAAGACAACATAGGTCTAAAATGTCAATTATGGCTGTTCGAGGAAGAGGGGAAGGTTGTATTCAGCTGCTTCAAACTTAGAAAATATATCTTACACAGCGGTTCTCTCTAAAACAGGCAATAGTGTGAAAATAATCCATTTCTAACCTCTAGAAATGAGTTGCACAATTGAGAAAGCCTTAGCAGATGCGAAAGCACTGGTGGAACGGCTAAGGGAACATGACAACGCTGCAGAAGCTCTTATCGAACAGACTACAGCTCTTAACAAGAGGGTTGAAGCAATGAAACAGGTTTGTTTTTCTTCTTTGTTTACTCCATTAAAAAGCCACAGCTCAGAAACACATTGCTTAAGACATTTTTGTATGCTACTGTGCAATACAGAATCAGTATTGTAATTTGTTATTCTTTAAATACCATACTAAGTATTCCTGTTGTGGGTGCGACTGTGATCGAAAAATAGATGGCTTATAAATTTAGTATGATCCTGTAAAGAAGTTTTGCTTGCTACTCTAGCTTAAATATTGAAAACTAGTGTTTATGTGAAGAGCACTGGTAGGAATGGGGTTAGTATCCTACAAACCATTGTGTGGTACCTCATGTTTTGCTCTTCTGTGAAATACCACCGGTTTTATTGATTCAAACATGTAGATTTAATCATACAGAAGTCTGTCATAGGTCCTTCTGTTCAGAATACTTCCATCTTTGCACTGTCTCCTTTTCTTTTAAGTCAGCCTTTTGGGCATATTTGCTATTATTTCCATTACGATATTAAGCTGTCCGAGGGATATAATTAGGTTGAGTGTGACTTTCACTAGAGAGCTTTGCGAAAAACATAAAGGTGTCTGCTGTCTTTCCATTTGGAAGTTCAGCCTGTCATTTCAATTTCAATCCATGTTAATGAGCCTGTAAAATAATAAAACCCTGCATATTGGGGTTGGAACTAGATGATCTCTAAGGTCCCTTCTGTCCAAAATCATTGCAAGAATGTGATTCTATATGCTTTATCCCTGCAAAAATAGTCATGCAGAGGCTTCATAACTTAGGAGTGAGTATTAAATCTACCCACTTGCTGAGAGTCAGGATTTGTTCATTTAGGTCCGTGTGACTTGTGCTCATACACATGCTTTAGGGAATTGGGAAGCTGCAGAGGTCAGGACCTCATGGCTTTTCTTTACCACCTGTTTATCTGTTCTAATGACCTGATGGCGAACTTGACCTGCACTAACTGCAGGTCATGCCCACTACACAGCTCCGAGTTACCAATTTTTTTGATTAAAAAAAAATTAAAGCAAGTTTTAAAGCAAGTGTTTCTAAAGGGCAGTAAGTACATTGGCAGTACTGCCAGATGTGGTTTTGTCTGTTTTATATAATTAATTAAAAACAAGCATGTATTTTGTTGGTTACAGACTTTCACTGACATTTTATAATTGGTTCTTGGTGACTTGCTGACTTTTTTTTTTTTTTTTTTAATAACTAGTACCAAGAGGAAATTCAGGAGCTCAATGAAGTAGCAAGACATCGTCCTCGGTCTACATTAGTGATGGGTATCCAACAAGAAAACAGACAGATTAGGGAATTGCAACAGGAGAATAAAGGTAAGACTAATATACTATCCTATTCAAGTTTGAGCCTGCACCTGTCTAATCAGTGAGACTTTCATCATTGATCAAGTCCACAAATTCTTTTTATAGAAGAAATATTTTCTTCTAAGTTCAACTTGTCAGTTTAACTGATCATAATATAATCAAATATGGAGTCCAGATGTCCCACCACTGGGACCAGGATTTAAAAAAACAATTGCGGAAAGCAGTCATTTCAGTCCTTATCTAATGTTGAGTATAAGGAGATACAATTACAGTTTCTAAGTTTCTACAATGTTAGTATCTATATGGAAATGTGTTTCCATTGCTTAAAAAATATTAAAAAAAAAAACAACAAAAAAAAAAAACAGGAGCTGTCAGGAAAACTTAAGGTATAAGTACACTAGTATAATTCCTTCTGGCATTCCATACACTAGGAGCATACCATTCTTCCTGGAATTCCATGGGCACTCTAAAATATTGTGCAATGATCTTGAGTCAATGATCTCAACTTGTATGGATCTTGTCTTATCTCAGGAATTATTTGTCCTTTTGTGAAGCACAAAAAAAAAAGGGGGGGACCAAAATTGGCCTCAAAGCACTATTTTCTGTTTTTCTTGTTGTCTTTGAGCTTGCTTCATAAGAAGTTCTGCTTTGGAAAATTTTAGCTGAGGTAGCCCTGAACCGTTTAGTACTTTTAATCTAAGCCAGACTTAGTATATTTTGAACATGGGCATTTTTAAAATTTGTATTTTACCAAGCTGCAAATTAAAACAGATCTGTAAACTTCTTTCCAATTAATGTACAGGGCTGAATCTAGCCTCTATAGTAAAACTCCTCAGCTACTCTTAGGATGGTTTATGTCAGCTAAAGGGTCTGAAGTCAAATCAACCAATAAGACTGTTTCTGACTGAAAAAGAATTTTCCTGGGCAGTCACCACTGAAGAAGTTTGCAGAGACTATGGAGGTTTTGTGGTGGAAGGAGAGGTGATGCGTCAGGACAGGACAGTCTGTTTGTTTTCTCAGGCTGAAGTATTTTTGCATTTTGTTTCACTCCTCTGTTAAACTAATTGAATTTTAAAATTCCATTGGTAGAACTACGCACGTCTCTTGAAGAACATCAGTCTGCTTTGGAACTCATAATGAGCAAATACAGAGAACAAATGTTTAGGTTGCTTATGGCAAGCAAAAAAGATGATCCAAGTATAATAGTGAAGTTAAAAGAGCAACATTCCAAGGTAATAACTTCATTGGGCTTTTTTTTTTTTTTTTTTTTTTTTTTTTTTTGTAATGGATCAATTCAAAGGTTATGTTGCCTCAGTTTTTGTATCATTGTACTAACAAGTTCTAACTTTTACAGGCCAGGCAATACAAACAGGAAACTTGATCCGTCTAGTAGGTTAGCCTTACCAGCTGCTGATTTATGTAAGCTTTTATCAGGTAGCACTTCATTAGTGTATCTACTTAATGTACTTATGTTTTGCTTAGGTCTTCAAGTCAACTGCTCTGTTACAGTTCCAGATACCAATAGATCTCAGTAATATTGAGATTTTTAGACTGTATTTAACTTAGGCTTGTGACTCCAACAAATAATTAGTAAACCTGTGCTTACTGGAGAGAATGGGGGGGGGTAAGTTTTAAAAACTTAATTTTCACACTTTTTTCTGCTAAATGTCTAGCAAATTAAAAATCCAAGACTCAAAAGAGCTTTTATTAATTTTTTAATAATTATATTATTTTTAATATATAGTTTAGGCTTTCTGTGTATTTTGTCAGGAAAATTTGTGATTCTAGATCACTAACAAATCTAAACTGAAGCTTTTTAGCAAAGGTTTTCATTTTAAATATAATCATCAGCACTACAACTGCATAGACAAACAATAGTTCTAAATGTTTGATTACCTTTAACCTCAACAAACTAAGTCTGAAAGGCAGAGCTAGGGTCAGCATACTGTGAGAACAGTTTAGGATTTTGATCTTCTTATCTCTTTACAGAAGCATGCCCATGTAGTTAGCTCCACTGAAATCAATAGGACTACTTAAATTATTGTGAATTTACCAGATGAGAACTGTATCTTTAACATAAGCCCCTTAAAAAAAAAAAAAGTATATATCCTTTTCAGAGGTTACCTTGGTATATATAGAGAGATATAATTTATAGCCTCAGGAGTGACTTTGGTACTTAGACAAGAAGGTCAAATATCAGTCCTGAAATGGACTTAGAAATTAATTTAGAAACATTTTTTATGGATTATAAGCTTGGAAGTAAAAAACAATTTGTATATGTGTTTATATATATTTATTTATTTATATGTATATATAAGTATATATTATACTATTATTATTATATATATTATTAATATATAATATTATGATATATATTTTTATATATAAATATATATATTATATATATAATATATATTATATATATATATATACATTTAAGCAGGAAATTTATGCTTCAACATTTTGGTTAAATCTGACCCCACAACAATGCCTGATACAGAGGATTTATTACTCTTTCCTGACACTTAGGATTTCTGGAATTTCATTATTTATGCTTCTAATCGGTCTTCTCATTCAGTAAGATTGAAAAATCTTGAAACAGTCTTTAAACGCTGCTTTTCATATTACCTAAAATATCCATAATACCTAAGGAATGAATTTCAATGTTACCAGTAAACACTGTTCTGTCAAGTGGCAGCTATTAACTTCAGTACCTACTTGCAAAATATTATTTAACTCACTAATTTCGGCAGATCAGCAAGCACCTCCTTTAAATAGAAAAATATTTTTTAGCAGTCTTATGTGCATGAGAAAAGTTTGTGTCACTAGTAAAGACCCTGCACTAGCTGTGCTGTTTGAATTTGCTCAACTGAAATGAGGACTGGAATTGTGTATTTGTTTTCTGTGAAGAGAGAGACTAACATATGCAAAATAAAAAAGGAAATATAAATGTTTATAGATGTTTGAAGCTATGTTCATAAAGAAACTCCTATGTTGCATTGTTTGCTCTTACAGCATCTAACTTGTACACATTTGGCTTCCAGAGGAGAGCTTTACAGTTTTGTGTTAGCATCTGGTCTCCAGTTAGTAACTTTGAAACAGGCTCTAGCTCATACTGATTGAGAGGCCACATCAACTAGCCAAAGGGGAAGCAGCGAGAACAGCAGTGTATGTAAAAGCCACTAACTCCTTCCTAATCCTTCTCCAGGAAGGATTTGCCAGCTCATTCTTTTACTACTGACTGCAGCTTCCTTTCCAGCCAAAACTTATTCTTAAAAAACATATACTGAAAAGCATCTTTTGTTGAAAAGAATGTTCTATACGTTCACCCTCATTGGAAATTGAGAAGAACTGCTCAGCCAGGTAGCGGAGCTCCAGGAGGAGGTGAACAGGCTCAGGAGCATCAGGGAGTCAGAGAGGGAAATTGACTGGTGGAGGTGCGCTCTACCCTCTCTGAGGCAGGCTCACGAGCCTGCCACAGCACAGGCGTCTCCTGTTACGCAGAAGACGGAGGTTCCCTCCTCCTGCCAGGCAGCGGGAGGAGACCTAGATCAAGGGGGGGAATGGAGGCAGGTGCCTATTCGGGGTGGTAGGCGAGCCCTCTCTCTGCCCACCTCACCTTCTCATCTACCCTTAAATAATTGATATGAAGGACTAGAGCAAGACGATCTAAATGACAAAGTAGACAAACACCCGTCCCAGTTGGAGGGGGCGCCTAAGACAATGCGACCTACACGTCGCATTGCCACATCATCCTTCAAAAAAGAAAGAAGGGCTATTGTTATGGGGGGCTCCCTTCTGAAAGGGACAGAGGGACCGATATGCCGACCGGACCCAACCCGCAGAGAAGTCTGTTGCCTCCCTGAGGCTCGGGTGAGAGACTTTGCCAAGAAAGTCAAGCGCCTGGTACGGCCCACTGACTACTACCCGCTACTGGTCTTTCAGGCTGGTAGCGATGAAGTAGCAACGAGAAGTCCGAAGGCGATCAAAAGAGACTTTAGGGATTTGGGGCGACTACTTAGAGGATCAGGGGCGCAGGTGGTGTTTGCCTCTGTCCTTCCGATAGGGGGGATTGAAGCTGAAAGGCGTGCTGTTCACATAAACTCATGGCTTCGAGACTGGTGTGACCGGCAGAATTTCGGTTTCTTTGATCACGGGAAGGTCTATGCTACACCGGGCCTGATGGCACCGGATGGGATGCGCCTCTCTCGGAGAGGGGTAAGGATCTTTGGTCAGGAGTTGGCAGGGCTGATAGATAGGGCTTTAAACTAGAGTCGAAGGGGGAAGGGGCTAAAACCAGGCACACCGGTGAAGACCTAAGGGATGGTACGCTAGAATCAGAGGGGCTGTGTGCCAGTGAGGTCCTTCAGTCAGATCCACAAGGTGCTGAGTGTAAGGAGACGCACTTGAAATGCTTTTACACAAATGCACGCAGTATGAGGAATAAAATAGATGAGCTAGAAGTCCTGGCCCAGTCCCACAACTACGACATCATCGGCATAAGCGAAACCTGGTGGGATGAGTCCTGTGACTGGGGTGTTGCGATAGATGGTTACAGGCTCTTCAGGAGGGACAGGCAGGGTAGGCGAGGTGGTGGGGTGGTGATGTATGTGAAGCATGGGCTGGACTGTGTGGAACTTCAGGTCGGCAATGGCAAAGTTGAGAGCCTCTGGGTAAGGATCAAGGGACGAACGAATAAAGGGGATGTCGTTGTGGGAGTCTATTACAGACCGCCTGGCCAGGACGATAGCGCCGATAAATTATTCTTTACAGAACTAAGAGAGGCCTCGAGATTAACTCCCCTTGTCCTTATGGGGGACTTCAACTTGCCGGACGTTAACTGGGAGTGCCACACGGCTGACGCGAGCAAGTCCAGGAGGTTCATGAAGCACCTAGATGATAACTTCTTGGTGCAGGTGCTAACGGAGCCAACTAGGAAAGGTGCCCTCCTAGACCTGTTGCTAGAAAACAGAGAGGGTCTGGTGGGAGATGTGGTGATTGGTGGCCGCCTCGGTCATAGCGACCATGAAGTGGTTGAGTTCAAAATTTATGGTGACAGAAGGAAAAGTGCCACCAAAACCTCATCCCTAGATATGGGGAAAGCAGACTTCAGGCTGCTCAGGGAACTAGTCAGCAAGGTCCCCTGGGAAACTGCTCTTGAAGGCCTCGATGTCCACCAGTGCTGGTCATTCTTTAAGCGATGCCTCCTAGAAGCACAAGATCAGGCAATTCCTAAATATCGAAAGTCAGGCAGGCGGGGCAGGAGGCCGGCGTGGCTGACCAGGAACATTCTAATGGAGATTAGGTGGAAACAGAGAGTGTTTCGCTACTGGAAGGAGGGCCAGGTGTCATGGAAAGAATACAGGGATGCTGTTCGTGTTTGTAGGGAGAAAGTTCGTGTGGCCAAAGCACACCTAGAGTTGAAGCTGGCTATGTCTGTGAGAGAAAATAAAAAGGGTTTTTTTAGATATGTGAATGGAAAAAGGAGAACTAAAGAATACATAGGGCCGCACCTTGATAGGGAAGGTCTCCTCACAGACGATGACATAGGCAAAGCAGAGACGCTTAACGCCTTCTTTGCCTCTGTCTTCAATGCCGATGATGGGCTTCGGGACCCAGGGTGCCCTGAGCTGGAGGGCCGGGACGGTGGGGATGACAAACTCCCAACTGACCCTGAACGTGTGCGGGATTTGCTACTCCACCTGGATCTCTACAAGTCCATGGGTCCGGATCGGATTCATCCCCAGGTGCTGAAAGAGCTGGCGGACGTCATCGCGGAACCTCTTTCAATTATTTTTCAACGATCCTGGGAATTTGGAGAGGTCCCGGTAGACTGGAAGCTGGCAAATGTTGTGCCGATTTTCAAGAAGGGTCAGAAAGAAGACCCTAGCAATTACAGGCCTGTCAGTCTCACGTCAGTGCCTGGTAAAATCATGGAGAAGATGGTTCTCAAACTTATTGAGGCGCACCTGGGGGACAAAGCAGTCATTGGTCCCAGCCAGCATGGGTTTGTGAAGGGTAGGTCCTGCCTAACTAACCTGATTTCCTTTTATGATAAGATCACCCTTATGGTGGACCAAGGGAAACCAGCTGATGTGATTTTTTTTGGACTTCAGCAAGGCTTTTGACACGGTTTCCCATAGGATCCTACTGGACAAAATGTCCACCATACAGCTAAATAAAAACATCATACGATGGGTGAGCAATTGGCTAACGGGCAGGGCCCAAAGGGATATGGTAAATGGGGCTGTGTCAGGCTGGCGGGCGGTCACCAGTGGGGTCCCTCAAGGCTCCATTTTAGGGCCGGTACTTTTCAATATTTTTATAAACGATCTGGATGTAGGAATAGAGGGTATTTTGAGCAAGTTTGCTGATGACACCAAACTTGGAGGAGTTGTGGACTCGAATGAGGGTGGAAAGGCCTTACAGAGGGATCTGGACAGGTTGGAGAGCTGGGCGATCACCAACCGCATGAAGTTCAATAAGAGCAAGTGCTGGGTCCTGCACCTGGGACGGGGAAACCCTGGCTGCACGTACAGACTGGGCGATGAGACGCTGAAGAGCAGCCTAGAAGAGAGGGATCCGGGGGTCGTGGTAGACAGCAAGTTGAATATGAGCCAGCAGTGTGCCCTGGCAGCCAGGAGGGCCAACCGTGTCCTGGGGTGCATCAAGCACGGCATCGCTAGTAGGTCAAGGGAGGTGATTGTCCCGCTCTACTCTGCGCTGGTGCGGCCTCACCTCGAGTACTGTGTGCAGTTCTGGGCACCACAGTATAAAAAGGACATGAAACCGTTGGAGAGTGTCCAGAGGAGGGCTACGAAGATGGTGAAAGGCCTGGAGGGGAAGACGTACGAAGAACGGCTGAGGTCACTGGGCCTGTTCAGCCTGGAGAAGAGGAGGCTGAGGGGAGACCTCATCACAGTCTACAACTTCCTCGTAAGGGGGTGTCGAGAGGCAGGAGACCTTTTCTCCATTAACACTAGTGACAGGACCCGCGGGAACGGGGTTAAGCTGAGGCAGGGGAAATTTAGGCTGGACGTCAGGAGGGGGTTCTTCACAGAGAGGGTGGTTGCACACTGGAACAGGCTCCCCAGGGAAGTGGTCACTGCACCGAGCCTGTCTGAATTTAAGAAGAGATTGGACTGTGCACTTAGGCACATGGTCTGAACTTTTGGGTAGACCTGTGCGGTGTCAAGAGTTGGACTTGATGATCCTTAAGGGTCCCTTCCAACTCAGGATATTCTATGATTCTATGATTCTAAGAAAATAAAGATGTACAGCAAGGTCCTTCTCTCCTCCGCCCCCTTCTCCTCACACCCATGCTGCAAGTGAACACTGAATGAACAGCTAAACCACAGCTCTGGCAGCTGGAACAGCAGAGAAGGGTGGAAGGGGCTGATGTTCATTTTTAATGAAGTATGCTTGCTTTGGTCAGACACTCTACAATTCCAAGAATTTTTTTTTATAGTTGTTTCTGTTGAAAGGCAAGCTGATCATCTGCTAGCTGTGTGGACCTCCAGTCAAATTTATAATGTAAAGGTGGGATTTAATCCATCCTGTTTTTAGGTATACACAGCAGTTTTCAGTCCTACTTCCTTGGTAATAGTTAGTAACTGTTGTGAATTTTGTCCAAAGGTCAGACCAGACACGAAAAGGCTGTTAGTAGATTTGGAATAAGAAACAAGCAGAGGAAAGGAATGAAAATAAGGTCTTTGGAAACAGCATTACAACATTTAGCTTAACTGAACAGCAGTGAATGCCAAAGGTATTTTCTCTAGATCTACAGGAGAAGTAAGTAGGGACCCTTTAAGCATTTCCTGTTGGTATGTTGGCTAGGGAGAAAGTAAAACATCACCCAAGTCAACAAAGTCAGTAGGTTAGATATCAGTTCTCTGCAAACAGGGAAAATTATCTAAAATTTAAGTTTGTTTGCAAAGGCTGTTATGCCTGTGTTAATGGCTCCTATCACCATCAACAGTGGAAGAAGATGAGCAAACAGAACTATTGTACTTTTTTTCCTCTACTTGACTCTGAGTAAGATGCAGTAGTTCTTTACAATGGGAAAGTGCCCTGCCAGTGTTAATTCACAGACACAAAGAGGTCAATCAGGATACAAGCCCATTTCTTACAGTTCAGCAAGGACATGGACCTCTGGAGTCCAAATTGCAGATCAGCTGAAATTGGATTTGAGCGGAAGTACCTTAGGTAAGAGCTAAGGACAGATCTGAGTTTCCTAGTATATGATGTAGTAATAAGGATGACTACTTTGCCTGCTCTTTTTAAGAGACAAATGCCTACCCACAGGCTGGTACTGGCTGAACCAGGCTTGGGACCGGCTTTCACATAGGTGGAAGGAATGTCGCATATGCTGCTGTTGTTAAGTGAAGTTGGTCTTTCTGCATATCCACAATGATACACATCTCCTGCAACACCGGAGGTTCTTGCCAGAGCAAGCGCATGGCTAACTTGTAGCCATCTTGAAGGCATGGAAGATGCTAAGGGTATAGACATTTAAGCATATTTTCTTTTATAAAACTCTTAAGAGGGAACAGATTTATTTAAATGAACAGGACTGCAGTAGCCCTTCATGCTGCAGAATTAGAACTTCTTTCACAAAGCTAGGTCTGTGTTCATATTTTTATTAAGTGTCAGAGCAGTTAAAATGAACATTTAATGCTTTGCTTATTTTTAATAATGCAGTAAATAGATTACTAAAACTGTCGTATTATTTATATGGCTTAGGAACTACAAGTGCATGTGGACCAAATTACAGAAATGGCAGCAGTAATGAGAAAAGCAATTGAAATTGATGAAAAGCACGGCTGTAAAGAGCAGGAACGTATCATTCAGCTTGAAGTAAGTATGAAATCCAAACAGCAATGGCACAATAATGATTTCTCCTTCCCCCCACGTTAAATACTTAGAGGTGACTGTAACACCTCAGAGAATTCAGGGTACAGACATCGATACAGGGAAACTTGCTTATTTGGAGAGTTAGGGGAGCAGGCTACTGCTACCTCGTATGTTCATGCAAGCTTTAATATGTATTCCAGATCTCTAAATCACACATTTCATTCTGACCCTTCAGTTCTATCTGTACACAAGTCTTAGACAGTCTTTCAGTATTTTAGGGCTTGAGTATTGTCTCATGTACTTAATGCCAATATTAGAGGCCAGAAAAAAGACAGTTTTATGCAAATACTTGACTGATTCAGATAATTAGGTTAGGCATAAGAATACGTTCAATACATGTATCAAAGCTTTAGGGGAGCCATACCTAACATTAGGCTAGCCTTCACTATGGTACCATCTTTCCAAAACTACTAAGCAAATAATTTTCTGTATTCTTCCGGTAGCTGCATTAAAATTGTCTAAATCGGTAACTTCTGGGATTTGTTTCTCTTACTCTGGTCATCTGATTAATACTCAGGAAGATTAGAAAATCATATCATTTCCTCCTTGTCTTACAAGAAAGCAGCCAGGAAAAGCCATTGTAGAACTATGTTATACATCATTAATAAGCAGGGAACTGGGTGCAGTATTTGCAGTGTTGCTACCAATTATATAAAAATCACTTTTAAAGTCTAGACTGTTCTGTAAAGGGTTCTTTTCTTTCTGTTTGTAGCTCTGTAGGAATCTTGCACGTGAAACAGGTTGCTTTGCACGCTGCATTTTCAGTATAGTCTGTTTTTTTGTAAAATATTTTTGGTCAGACAGTTTTAGGATCAAATATTTTTGGTCCTATTGTTTTGAGTATAACTGAAACTCATCCATTAGAGCAACAGAGTAAACATTATCACTGTTATTGAGTTACTGTATCACTCAGTCACACTGCTATTTTGTTGCACTACCATTGTTGGGTGGACTGTTAAGTACCATTCCATCACTGGAAGTAGTGATTTATATACTGACTTTTACATACTGACTTAATAATTAAGACTGAGTGTAAATACAACTGAGTGAAATACAACTTCATACTAGTAAGAAATTAGGCTGCAAGTAGATAAGCACACACCCAAGATTTTTAAGGTCTTATTTTTAATTTGTTTTATATAACATCTAAAACCTCATGCTTTTGGAAGAGTTCAGGGTTTCTTTCTGGAGTTCTATAATGTCTTTTTTTTCCTCTGGTTATAGCAAGAAAACAAAGGCTTGAGAGAAATTCTTCAGATAACTAGAGAATCATTCCTGAACCTCAAGAAAGAAGACGCGTCAGAGAGTACATCTCTTTCAGGATTAGTAACAAGCAGTGATTTGAGCCTGAGGAAAAGCTAAAGACTATAGAAGTCAACAAGCTTTAATTGCACACTTTACAAATGGAATATCAGGGGTCACTTGTCAAGCACTTGTTACTGAATAGGGCACCAGCAAGATAATGTGTCTTGAACTTCAGTTTAGTGGCTTTTTTACCATGTGAAATACATTCAAAGGGGTATTCTGTAAAACCCTTAATGACAGATTAATTGCCATAGATCTAACTTCAGTAGGAAATGGATTAATGCACTTACCAAATTAGGAATTATTTTTATATGATGTTATTTTGCAAATAAGACATGATTTCACATAGTTTATATAAATTACTGCATATACAAAACTTCAATGCACCTACTATACAATAAAGACAACTTAAAGTCTCATCACAGCATAACTGAGTATGCTTTGTGCACAATCCATATTGCATTTTTCCTTTGAAATTTTTTGAAATTTGGGATTTTGCAACAAGCCTGTTTAATGGAAAGGGTGAGTAGGCACCATAAAACTTAAACATTTCTGTTACTTTGCCACAGGGTATCCCACCAGTTTAAACATAAGCAATGCTTTTGCCTTTGTTCAGTTTTCTTAAATTAAAAAGACTTAAGATATGCATCCTTAATTATATTTTCAAAATATGAAAAGAACTGTTCTTTTTTGTTTTCTGGAATACAAGCAGTATAATTCTGGATTAACTATTTACTTTATGAGAGAGAAAACCAAGCTCAGTTCTCTATCTGTAGAAAAGTTCTACCTACTAGACAAGTCCTACAGTAGTCCCGTCTACTTCTTGGATTGCCTGCCCAAACTGGGAAATAGCAATCTGACAGCACCCAAGCCATAGCAGAACAAAGGTAGTTGGGGGAAGAAGGAAGGAGCTCTATGGCAGACTTGACAGTCTACAATCAATAATTACTGCTCCCATCCCCCCTCTTTTTTTTTCCCTAAGGACTAAATATTCAAGATCTGTTTTCACTGGGAACTTTCAGTGTATTACACATTGACAAATAGACTTCTCACTTTTAATCCTAAAATATCGTTAGATGTAAAAATGAACTAGCACTTCTAGATCAAGGCACAGCTTACGTTGGATTCTTGTTTGAAGCACCAAGAACATTTCTAATATTGATGTGTATCATGACTTTTTGTCTAACATGCTAATGTATTCTTTAATTGGAACACAGACTCGAAGCATAGTGAAAGCTTTCAACCACAGAAATTGAAGAGCTACAAACAGCAAGCACAGTTGAGTATTTTGTCTGTTTAATATCTCACCTAGCAAAATGAGTTGAACTCCTTATTTAATCAAATTCCATTTTTAGTTGCAACAGTGCAGAAGGAATTAAACACTTTCAGCGTGTCAGTTTTAAATACAACTTGTCTCAAGATAAATGCACCAAAAGGTCTAAGACTGAACTTTCAGTTCCCAGTGAACTAATTTATAGGGAGCCTAATGTTTTTCTTCTGGTATTGTCAAATGCCTTCCCATACTGCTTAAGAGAAACAACTGGAGTGGTGGGAAAAAGCATCAAGCTGAGAATAAATGCCAGTTTTCAATTAGCTAATGCATATGCCAGGAAATGCAGTTATAAGAAGAGCTCAGAACAGGCAGATAAATCAAGCTCTCCAACATTGTACAGCATTTCTTGTAACTGGAGAAACTGCTATTTCTCCTTCCAGAGCATCTTAGCATGTTTCTAGGTTTAAGAATATATGGGGGACATTAATGTGCATGAAGAAAAAAGTTTTAGCTCTTTCCAAACTTGGAAAACATCCTGGGGGAAGTGGGGGTTTTTCAGAACATTTTATCTCAAGCTCAAAATATAGTTGTCAGTTGCTATCTATAAAACTTTGCCAATGCTTATATCATTTAGATTTTGCATTTCTGCTGTAGCTTGCAAGCTGGTGACTTAGTAGAAGCAACATCTGTTTCAATGGAGTGTGTTTTGTTGTTGCAAACTTGGAAGAAGATTCGGTTTCAGTTAAGTTTTTTTTCTATACACGTCTTTTCAGCCATTGACTTGTATCAAGGGCACTTACATCCATTTTACACTGAACGCAATTTCATGGCTGATCTGGCTTGTCTTTCAAATACAATCTCCAGAGTATATAGCAGAGAAGGGTTGTTAGTCTGTGGCAGTTCTTTAAGGTTGCTCTATTATGAAATAATGCTTGATTAGTGTTTATTTTTGTAATTTAAGAAGTGACTTAATTTATCTACTCCTAGTTTTCACCTCTGATATGTCTCTTCTTCCATTCCCCTGACCTGATCACTTTAGGATTTTAAAGAGCCTTCACATGGTGTGGAGTGACTATTTTTCATTGCAAACCTGTTATTTTTGTAATGCTGATAGCTTGAAAAGAATTTATGGCTAGAATTGTGTACTGTACAGTAAACTTATTTTATCAATAAAGTAAATACAATAAATATGGATGTTTTCATGATTATTTTCACAAAGCAAGATACTGGATCTGAAATAAGCCTTGTTAGTATTATCTAAGAAAGAGACACCATTTTGCTTTTCTCTCATGTATTTATGCTTTAAGGCAGGCAAGCCCATTTCTAGTGCTTTTATTCATGTTCCCAAATAGGAGGAAAAAAAGAGTTCCATTTTCCAAGAGAAAATGGATGGTTATCAATCAGCTCCATGCAGGTAGTTACTCATTTTTTAAGTGAACTACTGGAACTGTTTAATACAGAAAAGCAGTAAGAATAAGCAAAAAAACAGTCCACAGAGTTTTGGTTTTTGTATCAAAATGTTTTGGTACAGGTGGAATGGGGCAGTTTTTTCCTTCAAGATTAAGAAAGTCACTTTGATTTTACTCAAGCTCTGGGTTTCTTTCTCTGATATGTAAATGAGAATGTCAGTGGATTACATTCACAAGCTGGAAGCGTAATGTTTCTCCACTTCCTCATGTCCTCATGATTTCTCAGAAGAGAACCTTCCTTTCAGTATCATAAATTGCTTGTTTAGGGACAGGTAATAAATGTCAAGCTAAGCCATGAATAAGCATAGCAGCTCTTCAGCTGAGGTAACTTCAGCTTCAAACTAAGTTGGGCTGATCTGTACAATGAATAAAGCTTTAAATAACTAGCTTTTTTTTTTTTTTTTTAAACAATTTCATGAAATTCAAAAGATTATGTTAAACTACAGAGCTAACATCACTGTTCTCATGCAGAATTATGTTTACTAGGATCATTATGTTTACTAGGATCCCACTGTAGATATCCAAAACAAGATTTAAATTGGCTTTGGAAGTCTTCAATTTTGATTAGTAAGCATATTACGCTTTAAAAGCGATTTCCCTAAATTAAAGAAGAAATCTAGACTGGAAATGGATCATCTGCAGCTGTCCAAAAGATATCATTGCCTGTACATCAGGGAAGGTGTCTTCTCAGAGGGCTTCCTTTTAACTTCATGTGTAAACTACTATCCCATTCTCCTAGAAAATCTGTGCACTCTCTCCTGTGCATAATCCCCAAACCAGCACCAACAGACATATGCCTGTTACCATTTCTTTTTTGTTCATTAAGTAGATTCTGCGTGATGGTGACATTATACCTCTTGCTAAACTTAGTCTTCCAGAACATAATACTGTGCTGGGAGACCTACATGCATCATGTTGCTGTATTATAACAGACATACATACATACCTGGTAGAGGTGTGCGGGTCACATTCCAGGTCATGTTCACCTCACCTTTTGCCCATCTCACTTCTTTCTTCTGTGCAACTGAATTTCACGCAACAGGAGCATAGACTAGTTTAAACAGCATTGGTTAGTTTCTGTATATGAAAAGGTGCTGCAAAATACAAAATGAAGCATCCTGTTTCACTGATGTGAGAAATTGCACTGCTGTTCATGCTGCCTGTGATGACCTCCCTTTGGCAGACACAGATATAGCAGCATGCCTTTCAGGAGCCTGCATGGAGTCACCTTTGCAGGAGGGAACATCATTAATTCAGGGCAAACTCAGCTGACATTTAGAAGAAAACTTTAAACAACTGCTCAGCATGACAGAGAAATGTTCCGTAATTTCAGTCTTGAGAAGTATGCACTAACAACACTCCTCAGACTTCAGCTAGGGAACACTGCCACAAGGGAAATAAGCAGGACTACAACTGTGGTATGTTCCCATTGCCTTAAGGATTAGTTTTACTGTTTTTTTTTTTTTTTTTTTTTTTTTCTCTGTTTTTTAAGAAGACTGGCAGAACGACCAAGAGAAGTTCTTCACAATGCTCCCACCACCAAAAATGCCTAAATGTTTGAGGATGGCTATTTTACCAACAAAAAACCCACATTATGTTTTTGAAAATTCAGCTGGAGGCTTGAACTTCTAACACCAATGAACGCAAGGTGATCAGTGACTCTGGTTTTCCAGTAACATGCTGTGGAACACAGTAGACAATTTTAAAATTAGTTATATGCAACTGCTCAAATCACCCAAATTATCAGCTAGGCAAACAGCAGCTGCCTTCTGTGATATGCACTGTGCTTTGTTTCTTCTTGTACATTACTTTTGTTGTTATTTCAGAGCGTTCAGGATAAATTGATCTAACGTGCTCAGAAAGAGCTGGAAAGACAGTCATTATTGCAGAAGACTTTAAGGGTAAGCTAGAAAAACTGGAAAGTGTGTGGTGCCTTTTTTTTTTTTTTTTTTATTTGACAACACAGACTTGAAGGAGCTCAGGAAGACTGAGCTCTGCAAAGCAGATAGGTAAGTACACATACACAACTCCCCCCCACCTCAAGTGAGCTAATTTAATGCTCTATTTTGAAGCTGTCTTCTAGTATGCATGGAAGTACAATTCCTTGCATACTCAAGCAGGAGGCACCTCTTATCTGCCCATAGCTATATGTTTGTAGACAAGGTCTGAATCAGTTAAAATTTATTATCAGCAACAAGCATCTGCTTGAACAAATGCATTACTTTGACTTGTTGTTTCCAACACAAACTGAAACAAAGCCTACTTATCAAAGGTGTGGAAAGGGACAAAAAGGCTCAGCCTGAGAGCAACAGCACAGATCTTGCATTAGACACGGGAGACCACAGCAGAGACTGTGGGTCCCGTTCTTCCCTCAGCAGCGCACAGCACTCGTACATACTCCTAAGTACGCAAACCACAATGCACTGCTCCTCTCCTACCCAAACTCAATGCCAATGGTTTGGTTCTCAAATGGTTTTAGAGTTTTAATTTAAGAATTGCTTTGTCCTTTGTTTTGGTCTCCAGTTGTTTGGGACAGTTTCGGCAATGCCCGAGTGCTTCAGAGATCAGGGAAATACACATCCAGTGACTCATTCTCAGGATAAGCAAGGACATACTGAACTCTCTCAGCAGTACCAGGACAATGCCAGCCAGGTGATGCTATTCACAAGACCAAGATTTTGTTTTAGACCAGCAGTACACAGAGTTTACATTCTAGTCATGTTTCTCATCCCAGAAGGCAAAACATTAAGCAAGGCCAAAGTTTCCTCACAAGTCTCTATCTCAGGGTTTAGCATTACCCATCAACTTGCCCCCCAAAACAGCTTCAGGTGCTTTGTAACTTGATATATACAATATATTTTTATCACCTTGCTGAAAGGATCTAAGAACAGTAACCAGCACATTTTCTTCTTCCTAAGCACAAGCAGCATGCACTAATTACATTGGAAGATTTCAGCACAGTTCTTTCTGATGAGGAAAGTCACTTATGCAGGCTATAACTGCAGAGATGATGAAGGAATGATTATTTTCCAGGTCCCTTCCAATAGTCTCCTATAACCTGTTCCCAAATCAAAGCCAAAGCACAGAGCTTAGGGAACAGGAAAGTTTGTCTTTCCCCCATCTAAAGTACACCACAGCACAGTTTGCTCCTATTTTGAGTCATGCTTTCTGAAGATTTAGGGAAGCAGATAGGAAAGCTGCCTTATCTGTATTGTGCTCTACAGAACAGCGGAGCCAGGCTGGGTTTCTGTTTTCAGAACAGGAAAGAGACTATAATACAAATGAAGATGTTTCTTGGAAAAGATCAATGCTCTTCAGTCTAGTTGTGCCACTGCTTGCTTGAAAACTGCAGGAAGAAAACTCCAAAAATTCACCAAAGCAGTGATGACAGGCAAGTAGGAGCAGCAGGAGGCAGATCACTGTGATCCAGAAGGCTTCAGCTTACATCAAAGCACCTGACTTCATAGGCAACTCACTACCTATAGTTTTGATTCCCAGGAAGCATCAGATATCATCAGTTTAAGCTAGCACAACTGCAAGGTAATGCAGCTAACACAACACAGCACAGCAGTAAATGCTTCCAGTGAGAGATCTACAGTGAGCAGTTTTCTGTAATGCAGAGCAGGCTAGAATCCAGTTTTCCTTCTACAACCACCAAGTGGGACAGAAGACAAGGCCTTAAAGAGCTCCCCCAGCACTGCAGTGGATCAGTATGTTCTGGTAACTGTCACTATTAATCACTATGGCTTACAGAATAGGGAAATAATCCCTAATCCATCTCTATCAAAAGACCATCTTCAAGTCAGGATCTCAGAAGAGTTCAAAGTCTAGTTCTGTCCTAACCTTCCTATGGCATTTCACAGACTAGTTTACAGTCAAAAACGTGACAGCTATTTTTTCCTAAAGCTTTGTCTAGTGAAGCAATAAAACATACCTCTTCAGGTCATGCATTCATATAGAACATAACTAGTCCCAGCCTGGACCTCTGGGTGTCACTGTGAGTGTACTAAGTCTCTATAACAGGTCAGCTAGGCTTCCCCACCTCATTCTTTGAGGGTCTAACAATTCAGAACTACTACTTTTTAAGTTAGCTTCAGCATTTGGGATTGCAGATGTGAAACTGAATTCAGCATGAAGAGACCCCTTTAGTTACAATATTATTTCAAAAGACATCTTTATTATAAAAGGATAAAGAAAATTAGAGTTAAACTTGTTTCTTCCAGAATGTTAGTCACAGCAGTTATTAAAAACAAGGTAAACATGTTTAAGAGTATTTGTATATCAAATAAGTGTTTGCTACTTAGTCAAATACAACAAACATGCTCAGTATCAGTGCAGTACAGGCAGTCAGTAAGCATCAGTCCACCAGAGGCCAAAGAAGTTCCTCATTTTCCGCAATCTGCCACACAACAGCAGAGTGAAGCAAGACCCTAACTGCAGGATTTCAGCCTTGCTCAGCTGTTTCAGGTAAGTATTCCAGCTCTAAGCAGTTGTGGGATTTCTCTAAACATCAGATCAGCTTAGTCACCTCAGATGCTATGCCATGCTACAAAGTTTCACTCCTTAAAGAAAGGCCTACTAAACTGAGTCACTTTAAAGTCAGTTCCTTTCTAATGCTAGAATGTTTTAAGCTTTCAAATAAGTCCTTAGATAAAGTTTTTCGCTACTTTTCTGACAAGAGTTGTTTCAGATACACTTGCTGCCAAGACTTTAACGTGGTGGCTGAGAACTGAAGTTTCACCATAGCTATTCACTAGCAGCAGTTCCATGCAAGTAGCAGAACAGCCATTCACCTCCAGACACGAAGGACCACCCACTTTGCTACCCACACTAGAAGTATAAGGATAGTGAGGAAAAAAAAAAAAAAAAAAACACAGAAAGAGCCACCATAACCTGCATCAAGACATGGGATACAATACTTCCATTACTGTTTAACGCATGACAGATCACCACGTAAACATTAAAAGGTGAAGAGCAGGGGTGGGCAGGGAAAAACCAACATGCTCAGAACTTGTGCATTGATGTGAGCCAAACCCACAATGCACCAGTTTGCATTTTGAAAATGGCTTTTTTTTTTTATTTAAGGAAGTGAATAAAGCCACCAAATAAGACGCAATTCTCCACTGAACACAAGAGTGGTCCCTTAGCTCTTTTTACACTGCATTCTGGTTTGGGCACAGGTAAAACTGGTAAGGAACACAATCAGTCAGCAAGGATCCTGGTCAGTATTTTGCCTGCAGTACGCTGTTTTCACCCCCTTAAAGGCAAAAATTAGAAGATATATTGATTAAAAAAGAACAATAGTGTTTCATCCAATCTCAGGAAAGACTGACATTGGCTACAAAGTGCTTATTCCAGTTGTTCTCTTATGACAGCACCCTATCAATAAAAAATGATACCATAGCTGAAGCAAGTCACAGGTTCTTCAGAAAGCAAACAAGGAGGCAAGCCACTTGCGTTCTCTTAGCAGTCATCTCTGTACAGAGACCAGATATCAGTTTGCTACAGAACCCAATGAAAGAGAAGGTCTTATCTTAGATCAGATCCACTTCCTGAGCCCAAGTATGCTCACTTAAAGTTAATTCAGTGCAGTTTAAATTCAAGTCACTTAGTATAGCTTGCAAGGTTCAGTAATACTTCTTGGAAACAACTGTCTGCAGCCACACATTCTGTACCTATTAGAAGATGATACTTCAGCTCCTGCTAGAAGAACCCATTCTGTGTATGGCCCTTGTCTTTCTTCCCTTGCAAGATGGCAGACTGCTCACCTGTGGGAGCAAGTCAGGCAATATTTTGGCAGCCACCTTCATGCTGCAAGGAAAGAACCAATACCATACAGGCTACTTTTGAAGGGCTGTTTGATATTTCATGAGCTTAAACATTGTACTAGCTCACCACAAGATAAATACCTGTACACGACCTTTAAAACAAGATCTCTGCAGCTAGACATACACACTTGTTACAGCAGTCCAGGTGGGCTGTTGAGGAAAGTCACAAAACTGCATGTAGTGTACAGGACAGATAACTTTCCTTCCAGTTTGAAGAAGCATCATCCTCCAATTAAGCAGGACAAGCTGGCAGTGCTAAAAGCCTGCAGCACTGGCTGGTTTGCTGGTGATCAGTCATCTTGCCTAAGTTCTTCCTCTGTTCCCACCAGTTATTTGGCAGGTTACAGAAGCAATGGAGTTCTTTCCCCAGCTGGCTGCTCTTTCTGAAATATCTCTTTAATCTGCAGCAGCTTGCTATGTATCCTCTCTCTTAAGGGACGGATGTGATGGCTAGGGTCTAAGATATTTGTGCTTCTGCGCTCCTTTTCCCGTTTCCAGATGAGATAAGGGTGTGGTGGGAAGGGCACTTCACTTCTCTCTCGACGAAGCTGCACAGTCACTCCACTGAGGGCCAGCATTATCCACATTGCCAGAATAATAAAGTCTAAAGAAAAGAAAAGAAAAACACTGATTCTGGTAAAGCAGGAACATTACTTCCTGTCAAGTATTCAAGGCAAGACTGGATGGAGCTTTGGGCAACTCGATCTAGTGGAAGGTGTCCCTGCTCATGTTACCAATTAGATGGACTTCAAGGTCCCTCCCACCCCAACCCATTCTATGATTCTGTGATTTGTACTTGGGCACAAACACTTAAGTTTAAATACAGAAGGGAAAGTATTGTCCCTTATCATCCTCACATGCAGGGAGCATCCATGAAAAGGCAAGAACAAAACAGAGTTGAAGCAAGGCTATTCAGTCGTGGCAGTCTCTGACTGCCACTTGAAAACACATCAGTCTGAGCCTGAAAAGCATCTGGAAAAAAAAAAAGAGCATCTGAAAAGTAAGTGCCTTGTCACATGATATCTGCTAGAAGCTTCACATCGGAGTCATAGATTACAGTATCACAGATTATTTTGTGTTGGAAAAGACCTTACAGATAATCTAGTTCCACCCCCCTGCCATGGGTAGGGACACCTTCCATTAGACAATGTTGCTTAAAGTAACATAAAACATGACCTTCAACACTTCCAGGGATGGAGCATCCACACCTTCTCTGGACAACCTGTTCCAGTGCCTTGCCACACTAAGTAAAGAACTTCTTTATGAAGTGTAATCTAAAATCTCCCCCTTTCAGTTTAAAGCCATTACCCCTAGTCCTATCACTACATTCTTTGATGAAGAGTCCCTCCCCAGCTTTCCTGTTATGCCCTCTTTAGGTATTGGAAAGTGACCATAAGGTCTCCCTGAAGCCTTTTCTTCTCCAGACTGAAGAACCCCAACTCAGCCTGTCTTCACAGAAGTGCTCCCACTCCTTGATCATCCTCATGATCCTCCTCAGGACTCTTCTAATAGGTTCATGTCCTCCTTATTATTTGGGGGCCCCAGAGCTGAACTCAGTACTCAAGGAGTGGCCTCACCAGGGCCGAGTACACAGCCAACTCAAACTTGTGTATCAAATTGTGTATCAAATCTCACACCATACTTACGTTCTTTTCATCCATTCCTACCCTCAACACACACTGTTAAAAAAGGAACCAAAAGTGCAGTTCTCAAACAAGCATTTTTTATACTAGTTCTAGAAGTCTAAGAAGAGCACTCACCATTTGTTTGAAAAGGCACATTTGTGTAGGCTCTGCTGAAGTAATCATTGAGGATCCTTCTAAGTAGGTCTAAGGTGATGTAAGCAAGACTTGTGTAGATGTAACAGGCAATAGCTAGGACCACTGAATAAGAACCTATTATTCCACAGGCCAGTAAGTTCAGCTAGAGGGGGAGAAAAAATGCAGCTTTAGGGGATTGATAGCCACCACCTTAATGCAATACTTCCTATCAGTTCTTCCACAAGCAGCTGGCTGCCCACACCTCATTATCCAGCCATCCTATTAAGACAGGAGAGGTAGAGCAATAGAACTGTCAGCAGGTATTAGGTGTAACACTAAAAAAAGAAATCCTTTGCTTATGGACCAGTTAGCACAAGTAACATTGAACAGGAGCTCCCTAGAACTTGTCCCCTGCTATATTAGATCTTTTACACACATCCCACAGTAGTGCACTTTGCATAGTAGTCTGACACCCCTTCCCTCCTCCTTCCAAGGACAGATGACTTACAATTCTTGGACAGCCAACAAAAAGCACTGGAATCATCAAGGCTATAGAAGAAAAGGTCACCCAGAACACAACATCATCCCGGAAGACCCTGTAGTCTCCTGCAAAGACACCATATTCCACAAGTAGCTTACTAGCATTAGCAAAGCATAATCACTTTTTTTCTAAGAGGGTGGGGTATGCTTTTCCCCAAAGTTTCCATGTATTTAGAAATATCTGGAGAACAGCATTAAAGATACATTTAAGCTCAAATGTAAATTCAGATGCATTGTAGCACTCATCCAAAACATGAGCAGAAACAGAGTTCCAGTACAGGTCCTGTACTATAAGCTGGAACAGCAAATCTTGTCCAAACAAGACTTACAGTATATGTTACTCATTTGATGTGAGTGAGAAGTACCAGAGTACTTCTGCCTAGTAAGAAGCCATTTTATTGGCCACATACGTTTATAATCTGTAAGTGTGCATAAATAATCTATAAATGTGTAGGTTTATCTAGGGTCGGGTGCAAGTGCAACCGCCACATCACTCAGCAACAAACTCTTCTGGCTTTAGAAAGTAATTAAGTCACTTGATTAAACGCCACTTTGTTTCCCCCTGCTTTCAAAAGACCTGTCAGTTAAACAGGGGACCAACTGATCCACAGTCAATTCACTGTTTCACTTAATGAAGAACAACCAGGGACTGCACAGATTACCACAGAAACATAAGCCAGCTCAAACAGACAACTGTAGAAATGAAGAACTGCCCCACCAGCAGATCTTAAGTAGGAAAGCTGGAAAGGAATGCAGTTCTGAGATTTAAAGTCACAGCAAAGAAAGCAGTACAGTTGGTGCTCTCACATCCCTGGGGGAGTTCATCTCAGCAGCCTTGCTTGCTTTCATGTGATTTGTCTGCTGTTCCTCTTAATAAAGAGATTCTGAGAAGCCTGATGATGTCAATTCAACTGTAAATACAAGTTTGACTCCTACAGTATAGTGCTGCCAGAGCCTTGCACTGTGGTGTGGTGAAGAGTAACAGGCAAGAGCTCCTCTTGATCTATGATGCCTCCATGCCTGAAGCCTCCGAGTTAGACTGTAGATTTTCTGTGACGTTCTCTGAATCAGAGAACAAGACAGACAGAAAATGCTTGCCTGGAGCACAGCTGGTGTCAGACTGCTGAAATGCAGGCTGCTTGTGTGGGAAGAATAGGCAGTTTCCTTTTCCCACAAGTACAGATTACCCTAAGTAGTTTCAATTGCAGCACACATGAAAGAAAGCTTCAGAGACATCTCTATTCCTCCCAACATCAGGAAGGCAAAAAAAAAAAAAATTAAAAAGCACACTAATATAAACCAGAGAACAGCATTTGTTCTGAAGCCTTGCAGTGTCCCTGTAATACAGCAGTGAAGTATCACTCAGTCACTTTGCAGCAGAATATTTCAGTACATACCTAGTGGAGTAAAGAAGACCACTGATGAGAAGAGAAATCCCAGCACCAGTCCGATAAGCAACATACAGAGTAAGACAGAGCCAAATCTCCACCAGCTTGCAACCAGCAAAAGCCCTCCAATAATCCCAGCTACTGCTGTCAAAATAAGACGCACTGGAAAAAAGAGGGGGAATTCTAAATTAAGAACTGTAGCAACACCCTGAAGACTTCAGTTACTGTAATAGCCTATTCAAATAGATTTACTTGCATACTTGATTTTTGTTACCTAATGAAAGCTTTCTGAAACTAGCTCACATTTGTGCTTCATGCATCTCACTCGGGTTCCAATCAGCAGCTGAGGGTATGCTACTGGGAGAGTGCCATAGGACCGTACTGACGGTGTTGCTGCTATGCACAGTAGTACTTTGAGTTCCTAGAGCAGTTATGGTTGCAATAGGTAGTGCACCAGAAAAGCAGTTATGAGGCAGAATGTAATAGAGACACAAGAACCAGTTCTTGCTAGTCTAATAGACAGGATGCAGACCGCTTGATCGATTTTACACATGCAACCTGCATTTGATCTGAAACTGAGGTCCACCCGTTCTGAAAGAAACAAATGTTCTGGGAATTTCTAACATGCCTCCTTCCTGAGGACCGGCATCTCCATTGGATAGACAGGCAAATTTGTCTGTCAGTGTTGCAGCTATGAGCTCCATTTCATTGTCTGAGGTCAAAGACAACAGTTACTCTGTTGCATACTCAGTGTTAACCTATTCAAGCTCAGTTCAAGTACCCATGTACCATGCTTTCCTATCCTTCCCACAGCTAGCCAGCTGCAAGCACAACTAAAATTTTACTTAAAGGATCCACAGCAATAATGTTTCAGGAAGAGGATGGGGGGGGTATCCTGATATCTACTCACCATCATAACCAAGGCCAGTTACCCTAGTGATGAATACAAAGGAGAAAAATCCTGTGATTATGAAGCCCATGAAGAATAAGTCTAGAGAAAAGGGAAAGAGATTCAGTATGCTGTCATATCACCCCATAGCAAGCCTATTTCTGTACATCTTCAGACACCTTTGTTTTACAACAGGGAAGGGAAATCTCAGCTCACTAGCTGTTAAGTACAGGAGAAGGGACAGGCAACAGTTGGTTCTGGAAAGGGCTCTCCTCAAGCACATCAAATAAACATGATTTTTGCATGTTCTCCATCATGCATCCTAGTTCTAGATACCTGTTCTTCAAATACCAGAAGCTTCTTGTTCTGCACTTACAATCTCTGATCCTGTTAGAGCACAGCAGTGGACCTAACTGACATGTAATTGCTACCAGGTGATTCTTCAGCAATAGCGCTACAGGTCTAAGGTACATCTATGAAATTCCAACCAGATTTATAATGAGAAAAAACTCAGTACCTGTTTTCCAGAATCTGTGTCCAAAAAAGCAAGTGAAGAGGCCAAGAACAGCAAGAACAGTGAAGAATATTTTGGTAGAGAGTTTGCCTACAAGAAGAAAAGGTTATCAGCATTCCTATCTAGTAGTCCCAACAATGAGACTAACAAAGTCAAGTTACCACTGTTGGTAGACTCAGTAATGGTAACTGCTACTCCTTCAGACTCACTACGCGAACAGATCTACAGCATCTGACCTAAAAGATACCTTAATAAAACCTCCAAAAGAATATTTAACTAGCTCTAGTCTGAGTACTAAGTCAAAAGCTTCCTCCTTATTCAAGGGAATGAAGTTTCTGTAACTATTAGCAAATTACAGCTGCTTAACTATTTGTAGTACCACCATTACAGATTTGAAAAAGCTCTACTCAGCTTTAAAATAAGGACATCCAATCGTCTATAGAAGTCAGCACTGCAGGGCTGGTGACCCAGACAGCAGCTATGATCTTTATCTTTTCAGCCTTCACATTTACCTCCCTTTAATACAGTTTTCTGTGCAACAGAAAGGACTGTTAGTACCCCAGTACAGCTCACCTCTGTCTCCTAAGAAGAATTCTTACTGTCATTTACACAATTTAGAACAAGTAGACTACATTTCTCTAATTCAGAAAACTAGGGAAAAGGTTTTTAGCCCTGATAATCTCTTATGGTGTCTTATGACACTAAACTCGATGAGCTACTTGTGTTATAAGACAATTAGGAGGACAAGTCTTACTTTGTAAGCATATTCTATCCATTATTCTTGTCCTTCCCACGATCATAACATCAGCAGAAGCTTTGCTCAAATTCTATTGTCATATGACTTTGTAGAAAGTAGCATGACTTTGTAATCACATTTCTACTGCTGGCATTATTTTCAGGTGACTGTCTCCTTTCGAAATATTTTTATGTTACTGACTCCTGTTAGCACCAATGCAGTTCAGAAGATAAAGCTGGGCCCTAATCCAGCTTGTGTTTTTACCAGCTTGGTTTCCACATGCAGCACCTAAAGCACTACAAAGTGATTTAAAATTATGTATCTAGTTCAAACAGAAAAAGGCATCAAGTTATAAGCCAAACATTAAACCTCCATTAAGTTAAGCTTTCACTTGCTAATAGCTTTCCTTAGATTTATTTTATCATTCTAGAATTTCTCCTCAATCAAGAAGCAGACTCAGTTATAAAGCAACAAAAACATATCCAGGCTATATACCACATAAAAAGCACCATTCAGTGTGCTGGAGCACAATGAGATTGAGATGAGTTGGCAGGGACCTACAAGTCCCAACTTACTGAGAGAAGAGCAGTTATCCACTAGGTCACCAAAACTGCAGGCATACGTGTGCACAGGTATGTATGCAGCAGAAGTATTCCAAAGAGGATCCCATACTATGACATTGTAGATCACACCTTGCCCAGGGAGTGAGGAGAAGTAGACATTGGTCTTATCATCAGTTGTCAATGTAAGCATCTGGAACAAAGAGTATTTTTAGTCACAAATAACTGCCTGTCACTGTGTCTGATGGCACATTGTGTCCATACAGCCAGACAATACTCAGCAGCTCAAGAAAGATGACCAGCAAGAAGCCAGCAGCTCTCCTATTCTGAACAAACATCTTAGCATTATTAATTGAGGCATTAAAGGCTCATAGGATGGACTCCACTTCCTCCAAAAAACAGCAACAATTTCTGACAGCACGTAAGATTCTCCCACCAATGTTTTGTTTCTCCTTATTTGAAGAGAGTCCAATTTTCTCTATCAGTCTTCTTAATCCAGGTCTGTCCTCAGAAGCAGGTAGGTAAGGCTGCCATCCCACTCCCTAGCAAGACCAGACAGGTCATGGTCACTGACATTTTCCCCCTCCATCCATTCCAGTCTCTTTGCCTGGAGTAGGTAAACATGATGCAAGTGTTTGCTGTCATGTTAACTCTTCATGTCACTCCAAACTGGGGTCAGCACCTAGTCCAGTTCCACTACACTGTTTCTTGCATTCCCTGCTCAGTCCTCAGCATCTGCCAGGCATTGTAGGAGACCACAGTGATGTCAGAAGCAGCTCTACTTCTGGATTAAGAGGTACTCAATGGCAATATTGCTATAGGTAAACTAGCCTCAACATCACCAAATGATTACTGTGACTAAAGCAGTATTCAGCAAGTAAGAAGACGCTGCAATAACAACTTACTCGATTAAGAACAGGCTACACGACAAACACTTCACACACCCATCATTAATCTCAACCTAATATCAAAGACCATTGCAAGAGGTCTCAGTCCCATGACATTTCAAGCTGTACTCACTAGCTTCCTCTCCCAGAATAGCCAGTGGCTGCCATTTCGTGTGCAGGTGCTGTATACTTCCTAGCCAGAAATCCCAGATACAAGCAGGAAGCCTCAAGCATCAGCAGCTTGCCTATATCACCACTCAAAAATGAGAGGCACGGGGGAGGAGAAAGTTTAATACAATGTTACTGCTAAGCACCTGGTATGCTGATGCTTCATACTTACTTTAACACCATTAGCTTTGATACTTCGCACCTCAGACATTTTCCGTATGTGGCTCATGAGTACCATCTCAGAAAGGTTGTTCTCTGGTAAGAAGTACTGGTAGACATCATAGCGCAGCCGCCATCTGGAGTTCTGACCAGTCCCTGAATCACAGGCTGGTGGATTTGCTCCTCTACAATTAAAAAAAAAAAAAAAAAAAAAAAAAAAAAAAAAAAAAAAGTCGACTACAAGCCCAGCACAAGCCTCCAGACAGATAATCTCTCCCACAAGATGCAACTTTCAGTTCCTGTGTAACCTCCTCCCCCCATCCTTTTTTTCTTCATTTACTTTTTAGATTGCTGGTTGCAGCAAACAAGATTTCCACCAGTAGTTGATGTTCAACCTTTCCAGCAGAATCTTATACTATGATTCTAGTCAAATATAGGATAAGGGAGGTCTGCTGAGTACACTGTAGTCCATATTTTTTGTTTTATTTATTGAAAAACACACATACCTAGCATATCCCAAGTTTGCAGGAGCAAACTTAATGTGTATATCAACCAAGGTATAGTCTAAGTAAATGTTGGGATCCACTTCCAAGTCAAATTCTAGATTGCAGCCTCCAGGTATAGGATCTAGAAAATAAGAAATAGTTAGCTGTAGTAGTATTTACTTCATCCTTACACAGCTTGAAAAAAAGTGTTAAGACCTCAGCAACACATGCATTTGCAGGCAGGCATATTCTGCTTGCTGAGAATACAAAACTGTCAGATTCTACTCTTGCAGATGATAGAAGTGGTTTCACTGCAATCACTAACATAAGCCCTGATACACAAGCACAGTGTTTTTCTACTCTAAGGCTGAAGTCACAACAAGAACAAACAGTACATCCTATACACAAGTCTCTAATGATCCCAAGCTCTGGTAGCTCACAGTATCTCCATCATACACTTGCACCACGTAAGAATACTACCTCTGAAAAGCCAACACTAACACTTAATTAGCTTGTAGTAGGCAGAGCTGGTATTCTGTCACAAGAAATAAGACCATACCTTTCTCCATATATGGAATGGAGATAGCTGTGCTTAGCACCTGGTTAGCATCCAGTGACCGAAGGTACCATGTACACACACTCTGCTGAGGCCGAAGGATAGAAATCAGTCCTTTGTCTACTCCAGTTCCTGAGCTGTTTGCAGATGGATTCTGGACAGAAATGGATTATATAAGCAAGCAGTTCTTCAGGACTGTATGTCACTATAACTAAACATATTGCACAGTAGCCCCATCCCTGACACAAACCTGTAGAGCATGCACCTCAGTGCCAGCTGCCACAGATAGCTAGAAGGTTAGAGCTGAAAAAAAGAGCAACCTCTGACACCATATATTGCCCAACTCAGTCTCAAACTTTATTGGTTGGACTTTTGAGCCTACCAAAGAGTTAATACCACAAGCAAACAGCAGAGGTTTCTAGCTAGTTAAGCCTAATGCCATACAAACATGCATTGACTAGTAAAGATATAGATGGATTAGAATAACCCTTACAAAAAGCTGTGAGGGCACGAAAGAGCATCCTGGGAGCTGAAGTGCACAAACACCTTGCTATCTCCACCGGGAGGGAGATGATTGTGTAACAGCTGGCTTTTAACACTAGCCATGCCACACAGCTCCCCCAACACCATCCCTTTCAGAACCAAGAGCCTGGAGGAAAGATCTGTCAGCAATAGCAGCACCACTCTCATGGCTGGAGCAACCAGCTGGCCTGCAGTCAAATCTATTTCAGCATGGAAAATGTGCTTTTGTCCAGGACCACCACAGTTATCAGAGGCAACATTGCAAGGAAGCACTTTGGACCTGGCAGGCATTAAGGTCTGGCTCAGTTGCTCCAGAAGCAAGCCAGCCCTAGAAGCAGTACAGCCATATTTACATAGCTCTTGGCCTGGCAAGCCCCATGCATGCAAGCAGGGATTGAAATGGCAGCAGAAAACCCTATGACTGGTAATCAAAGACTGAGTAGGTGTAGCAGTGGTGCCTTTGCCCCGTAATCCTGGGTATTTCAACAGTATAAAGGAGACTGAGCTGGGCAACTTGTGTACCAGGTTATTCATCTTTTAAAGTTTCCCAGCATAGTTCTTGGCACCCAACATATTCTTATTTGGAATACAGTGATGGGAAACAGGATGGCAGCTGTCAGGTCGATACCTAGTACTTTCAACATTGAGCAGAATGTAGTCAAACACAAGTTGCTGGTTTACAGCATCGCAGAAGTATTTTAGATTGCACCTGAGTAACGATAGGACAAATAGTGGCTAGTGTATAGCAGTAGGAATGCTTGTGCTGCTGGCTAGAAGTGACAGCCTTCACTTGAGTACCATAGAAGAATTTCTCCATATGCTACCAAACAAGAATTAAATTCAGGAGCAGCAGCTGGGATAACAATACACTAACTGCAGTACCTATCTACAAGCCACATGGACAGACAGATGAACATCCCAAAGTGGTAGATCTTAGCATAACAAGGCTTCTGGGATATATGCTTATCATGAACCCATTTTTAATCAAACACCAATGGACATGGTCAGCAGTCATATGTCAGAAGCACCACTCCCACCAAGAATGAAGCCTTGAAGCTCTGAAAACTTTGCCATCAAGGCTTCTAAAATAGCAATCATGACACATGAGCAAGTAATATTTAAGTTTCAGAAATGCATGTTACTTGCATGGCTATGTAGTACTCACATAGTTTGAATTCTGTATTCCTATGTGTAGGAGAGCTCTCATTTAGGGAAAGAGCATAGTATTTGATAACAGAAATGACACTCTTACCATACCTTGTCAAAGGATATCACCACGCTGTTTTGCTGTGCATGTACTTGAAAAATAACAACTGTCACATTGCTTGCAATGTTCCTGATTACAGCTTCTACTGGATTGGTCTGGTTAAGTAGCACATTTCTGAATTTTCCCAGGGAGAGCTCAAGAAGACCTGCATTCCAAAAAAAAGAAAAAGGAGGATCTACTTTTTTTGCCCACATGAGAAGCAGTTCTCAAGAACAGCCTGGAAGCTTCCAGTAACCCAATAACATACTAGCTGGGAACAAAGCAAGACGTTTTATACTGCTTGTACTCAGTAAGTTATGGCTGCAGAAGCTCCTGCACACGGAGGTATACCTACAGGGACATGTGCAGGCAGAAGCCTCCAGACAGCCTGGCATTCACCTAAGCACACAGGACTTGACTTCCTGCCAGGAGCTCTGTCCAGCTCCAACAAGACACTGCACTGGCTTCTCACCTGCAGCTAATCAGGGGCAAGCAATAATCACTAAAGTAAATAATATCCTGAGCTCTACTTGCTCTTTTGCAAACCCAGGACAATATGCTTGTATTAGCCAGCCAACTTGCCCAGTTGGACTTCCTGGGCAAATTTCCCAATGATGGGAATTGGGTCAAATCCTACAATAGAATCAAGCCTGCAGTTTAAAGAAGTATACTCACCCACTTCCAGTTCACATGTCATTTGCTCCCATGCTATTCCTAATTATTAGGGCTGTTGTACCCTTATTTATGCATCTAAAGTCTAATGACTTTAGAAGATGCAACCAAGACCATTTCTTCTTAGGATGCACATAGCTCTGTCACCTGCTGCCTTTTTAATTTAAAAAGAGACACATGACCCAGGATATAAGATCCTTTGAGAATCAGCTTTGGCTTGTTGTTCAAGTCCCACAAGAAAGCCTGGTTTCTCCCTGTGCTGTGCTCTTGGGGGACTGGGGATTTCAGAGAAGGGAAGAGAAGCAGCTGTAAAGAAGCCACAAGATTTTCTTTTGTTGAAGAGTGGACAGACTAGATGCATGTGGCAAGCACGATGCCCTTCAGCTTTGCATTCTGATGCTTCATAATAATTCCCCTTCAGGCATGCAGACACAGAAACCCAACTGACCTAAAGCTTATCAAACAGATGCATATTACTTCCACAGCAGAGTTGCCTCTTCCAGCACATGGGTTTATACCATCAAGTTACTCTGTGCTTCTTCTATTCAAGTACAAACAGCACTGTCCCACGATCGCTGTCATGGGTGTCTCAGGTGGTCTCCCTTTCAAAAAAAGGGAAGTCTTCTCATTCAGAACTCTACACTCAGTATTCCATATCCCTTTCCTGTTACTACTCCTTCTCCCCGGACAAGAACTGCATCTCTGGCCAGCTTCTTTGCCTTCTGAAGGCATGTAAACAGAGGTGAGCTCCTACATTTATACATCATCTACTCTTATCACAGCAGTGAGAGAGAAAGAAAATACTTTCATCTTGCTAACTTCAGTGCTTACCTTGCTCCTATGCTCACCCCAAAACTTCGATGATTACCAATAAAACCCTTGCTGAAATATGAATCAGACTAAAGATTTTTTTTTCTATCCTATCGCCTGCAGTTTATGCTAGGGTAGAGAAGTTTCTACTGCAAGTTCTCAAGCATTAAATACTAATGTAAAATTAGAACTACCAAAAGAAAAGCTTTGAGTATTTTTCAGTTTCTCATGAAGTCCTTTGAGCAGTATTCAGACATCCCCCTCTCCACAATACTTCTTTCCCCCTTAGCTCTTACATTTTACCAGAACTGCAACTAACTGCAAAAGCTAGAGAAGGGCACTTAAAAAGCACCAACTTTCTATGCACTCAAATTTGATGTGAAATTTAGAATACGGGAAAACAACTTTGAACTTTAAGGGCAGTTTCCTGAACTGCAGGAAGTTCACCAAAATGGTCTTTTAAGGAAAAACTGAAACCATATACATCCTCTCTATGCTCTAAAGCAAGGGGGAAAAATAGCTCTGGTCTGCTTAGTTTCTCACCTCCCCTCTGTACTTACACCCAGAGGCCTCCACATATATAAGAGCGGATTTGTCAGCAAGACATGCAGACACTACTTCAACATGATCATGGGACTCTGAATGTCAGAGGCACTCTCTGAAGTTTAATTAGCGTGGCAAATTAAGGCATGGCATTCTACATTTCTTTAGTGCTTGCATAACTTCTCCTAGAACAGCACATTTCATTTTAAACCAAAGTCTGACAGAATAGTATAGACTCAGGATAAAGAACAAGAATGACTACAGACAGCCAAGCTAGTATTTTTCAGCTTGCTTACTACAGGCTCCTTGAACCACACTTCCACCTAGGCTTGAAAGATCACTAAGGAGAGTTCACAAACACTGTGAAGCAGCAGAATCTTTTAAGCAATTTGCTGGAAGAACAGTTGCTACATGGCCACAGACAATACCACCTAAAAGCCTTCCTGCCTTCTCAATTCGAAGAAGTCATTGGTGGTGCTCCTAGGCAGACTCCGTGGGACCTAGACAAAACAACCTACTCACAATTCCCCAGGGCCATCCATCACTGGGCTGCCTGAGCTACATGGGGCTCAGTGGTGGCAGAACAGCTTTGAAGGGCAGAAACCAGAAGCCTCCATGAACATAGTGCTGGCCACAGCACACACGCTTCGGCTCTGTGAACACAGCATGCCAGACAGGGCTACTAAGAAAACACTATCACAGAAATGAGCCAGAAACAAGATCCAGGCATCCCAGCTTTATTTCTTTTTGTTTGTTTTTGTTTTTGCTCCACTTCTTTTAAAACAGTGGAGATCTGGAAACTGCTGGTAAGATGCCAGGCTAAACTCCTCCTCTCTACAAGAGGAGGAAGTCTGAAGGTCGATGCGTGTGGTTTTAGATAAGACACAAGAGAGGAATTATTAATATTACAAAAACTATCAACTGAAAACAGATACTTCAAGTCAGTATTATTCAAACTGAGCAAGAACAAAGTTGGAGTACTTAGCATGTGTTATTCAGTGTACCAGTACCACCAATACTAAGACAGGAGCACACACAGAACTGAGAAGCAAAGGTGGACAACAATCTGCTCTGTCACCCCATGTTGCATCATTTCTCCCACTAACTAAATGAGCAAAGCTAGTAAAGACAGCAGAGGAATTTAACCTCTCAGAGCTCTGTAGAGATCACAAGTTATTACTCTAAGAAACAAGGCAGCCAGCTCTGCAGAGGCTTGGCATTTTTTATTCTTTCTCTATGCTTGCTGGAGAAACTGCAGATCAACAGCCAGATCAAATCAATTCCATTCTGTTGAACCATTTCCATGCTGCTGATTCAGTGCCAAGCCCTCAGCTCATTTGGTACTTTAATTGAGCCACCCACCCTCCCAGCTCCAATAGGAAAGTGTCATTCCCCATTGCCAATAAAGAGTTAACCACATGAGGTTCTTGGTGACACCCTACGGCTCAATTCAATTTCCATTAAGGTACTGAAGAAACACCTTTGTTGTCCATGCAGAAACAGCCCTTTACCTGCAGAGCCATGCTCAGTCAGTATACATGTCTCAGACAAAAGTTCCCTGGTCAGAAAATGCCACAAGGTACAAGTGACCAGCTGCCACACTCAAACTGCAGAATAGCTTTATGGGAAACTCTTGTTTTAAAAGGCTGTCTCTGTATAGACTAAACAGCTAGCACAAACTAAGTAGATCCAGATATGCCAGGGGTGAAGGAGCAGACGGAAAGCAATCATTCCATTGCTTCTTGTTTTTGCATGACTATTAGTAGAACTGTAACTTATTTCATATTTCATAAGTTCTATTTCATAAACGTGGGGATCCCAGGAGGAAACATGCGTTCTGTTTAATATACTTCTGCATAAATACTCAGTTTAGATAGCTGCAGCCCATCAGAGCCCCGGAAAAGTAATACCAGCCATCAAAGGCAGATTTTACTTGTCAACACTTTAGAAGTGAAGTGGGATCTTCTAGTATTAGGAGATAGCAGAAGCCATCTCCACAAACCTGGATATCCCAGACTGAACAGCCACAAGACAATTTCAAATCAGTGAACCAATAAGTAGGTGTCCTTGTTTAATGGGCCTAATAACAAGTTTGGGTTTGGTACACAAATTACACAGCTTATTAACTTCTCATGAAGGAGATATTCTTCCTCCCCTTTACCCTCAATTCTGCAAGGTGTATCAAAAAGTTACTTCAAGGCAAAGCAGCTGCTGTCTCACTTTCATTCTGCCTTTGTAAATACTGTTAAGAAAATAAACTAAATTTAAGATCCATCTTCAATCAAGTCTGTGTGAGAAGTTGCTTATCAGCATCTTTTAATAAAGAGATTGAGACCTAAGAATACTGAACCTTTATTCTCAAACCTACCCACCACCACCAAGTACCAAGCTGAAGTTCTCAGAACCTGCAAGAACACTAGGACTAGAGCAGAAAGAATACTTGCGCACTTGGGACTGATTCCAAAGGCTGTCTTGCAGCCTTGCAAAGCATCTCGAGAGTAGATTTCTCCTTCTGGAGAATTAAACTTTGTTCCATGCTAGCTTAGAAGAAAAACTAAGAGGAGGCTTATATCAGCCCTAACATACAAGACTGCTTGCTTATCTCTGAGGAAACTGCTTATTTTTTCCTTTATTTGAACAACAAAAAAAGGATAAGAGATTAATGATAAGGAAGTAAGCGCCTGTTAAATCTTCACAAGATATAATCATTACAGTCCACTTACTTTCAGAGATCTATTATAGTCCCGTGCATGCACACAGAGGAATTACAAAAAAAGCCAATGCTTAATAAACTGAGATTCCATCAGCAGGCCAACAAGTCATTTTAGGATCAGAGTTCCAAATATTTGGTGGTTTCGCTCATTTCCTTGATTTTAAGAAGCTAGTGGTTTTCAGCCTGCAATTGGCAAGGTGCTGGGAACCCACAACCTCTTGAGAGCTGTCACAAAAAGAAGCAGTTAACCCTCTTCCCTTTCTGATATGAACTCTTAGTCTAGTGAATGCCACCCTGTTTCCTCAAAAGGGACAGAGCTCTACACCATACAACTCCACACCCCTCAGCCTACACCATACCCTGTAGCAGCAGGACTGTAGGCAGCAGATCCATCAGATTGTTCAAACGATGGCGTCCATAGCTAATAAGGTGCAGGGCTGTTATTGCAGTAAGATGCGTAGCTAATACGGTGCAAGACTGTTAAACAATAATTTAAATTAAAAATAAAAAGTGGGGGGCGTAAAGCACCCTTTTCCCGCAACGAACCGCACTCGACCAGCTCGCTCCCTCCCGCCACGTAATGGCGGCCGCAGCCCTCAGCCTCCCTCCCCAGCCCCGTCTCCAGGCTCACCTGAGGCGCCGGCCTCTCGTAGCGCCTCGGCGAGCCCCAGGAGCAGCAAGACGCAGTGGGGGAGCCGCATGGCGCTGAGGAGAGAAGAGGAGAGGAAGATGAAAAAAGAGGCAGGACGCTGACGATAGAGCTGGGGCGGGCGGAGCCTGCGAGGGAGCGCTGCGCCGCCTCGTAGGCTCTGCCCGGCCCAGGCCGTTCTCGCCTCCCCTCACACACCTGCCTGAGGTAACGGGGCATAAATGCCCCCAAAACTGCTTTTATCGGCCCCAGCCACCTTCCCCGGCTGTGTGGTGATTTCCACGGCTAAGATTGGTAGTGGTGGTGGTGAGCTTGGGAAGATATCCGCGCTGAGGTGTTATGTAGAGGGGGTGTCAAATTATTATTATTATTTATTTATTTAATGCACTGGTGTTTTGTTTTCACATAGTCTGATAAAGCACAGTACAGACCCTGAGGTTGCTGGTGTGCTTAAGGTGCTTCTGGCTGTGCAGGTGATTCATGGGCTCGTGACGAGATGATAGAAGGCAAATTAAAAGTCTCTTTTTCCACTTTCCATGAGTTTCAAGATGATCCTGTTGCTGTTTCTGCCTTGTTTATAAACTTATATTCTAACGTAGGCTCTGAAAAGCTTTGCAGACTCCTCCCTGTTTTGTTGAGTGTGTTTTTCCCAGCTTGCTTTGATCCAGTTTCCAGTTCAGATACAAAAGGAAGCTGCAAGCCTGGCATAAGAACGCAGCGATGAGCGCTGGTCTGCGTTTAAGGCTGCAATCATTTTAGACAAGTGGCTTTTCTTTCTTCTCTACATCTTTGCCTGCTGTGATTGGGATATCCTTTCTCTGACAGGATATCATTGAATCATAGAATCATTAAGGTTGGAAAAGACCTCCGGTATCATCTGGTTCAATCATCACCCTACTACCAATTCCACTCACTAAAACATGTCCCTAAGCACTAGGTCAAACCTTTCCTTAAACACTCCCAGGGACGGTGACTCCACCACCTCCCTGGGCAACCCGTTCCAATGCCTGACTGCTCCTTCTGAGAAGAAATGTCTCCCCATTTCCAACCTGAACCTCCCCTGGCACAACTTGAGGCTATTCCCTCTAGTCCTATGACTAGTTATCTGTGAGAAGAGGCTGACCCCCAGCTCTCCACACCTTCCTTTCAGGTAGCTGTAGAGAGCAATAAGGTCTCAGCGGAGCCTCCTCTTCTGCAGACAACCCCAACTGCCCTAGTTCCCTCAGCCGCTCCTCACAGGACTTATGTTCCAGGCCCTTCACCAGCTTTATAGCCGTTCTCTGGACATACTTCAGGGCTTCAATGTCCTTCTTGTACTGAGGGGCCCAAAGCTGAATACAGCACTGGAGATGCAACCTCACCAGAGCTGCAGAGCATAAGGGGATGATCACCTCCCTGGTCCTTGCTGGTTATATATCTAGTTCTGCCAGACAGGGTTCCCACAGTTCAAAGTCTGTGTGATACTAGAAGACCATCAAAATTAGCTTTTTGCTTGGAGCTGCTGTCCTAGCTGACCTCTGGAAATGAGACTTCTGTCACTGTCCTCAGCTCAGCATTCAGAGGACATACTGTGGCTCCAGCGCCTGCGAGAGGCTCCATAAACCCCACTTACTCCAGGCTCAGCACCGCACTCAGCCAGCTTGCAGAAGCCCCAGGACAAACCTGCCAGCTTCACTAATACCTTAGAAACGAGCGGTAGCTTTGCGCTAACACTGTGCCAACAGCTCTGTGGCCCGGCTTCGGTGGCCAGTGTCGCGGCTCGGCTTTTTAACCAAGCCCCGAGCTACCCCGGGCCGCGGCTCCTCCCGGCCTGCAGGGGGCAGGCTCGGCCCGGTGTCCGGGCGGGGCGGCAGAGCAGCGCCATGGCGGACAGGTTAACGCAGCTGCAGGACGCTGTGAACTCGGTGAGGCAGTGCTGCTGTCCTCTCCTGTCTCTTCTGCATTTTTCTTTCTGCAGGGGAGAGGGGCCCGGCGTTGGGCGCGCTGCGCTGGCAGCCCAGGGGGGCATCGCCGCTGCTGGCCGCGGGCACTGCTCCCGTCCGTGCCGCGGGGTCGGAGGGCGAACCGGGATGGACGTGGCCGCGGTGCTGAGGCAAACTAACGGTCTCGTTACCGCCCGCAGCTCGCAGACCAGTTCTGCAATGCCATCGGGGTGCTGCAGCAGTGCGGCCCGCCGGCCTCCTTCAGCAACATCCAGACGGCAATCAACAAGGACCAGCCGGCTAATCCGACGGAAGGCGAGTCCTCCTGCCTCTGCTAGCGCGCCGCGAGCGGGTCCCGGTGCGGAGTGCCCCGTGCCTCTGGCTGTGCACCATCTTGTGCTCGGCAGGCAGTTCCGCCGGTAGTAACGCGAGGGGTGGCTGAATTTAAGTCAGAAACAACATCAGCTGCACTTGCTGGATAAGGTTGTGGTAGAGGAAAGATCACTTTAAGTTTTAACTAAGCATTAAAACATGTTTCTTGTGGTGGTTTGTTTGCACACATGCAGTAGCCTTTTCTATATAAGTTATTGTAATAGGACTGTTGGGGGAGGTTGTTAGTGAGCAGCCCTTTACTTCCAAAAAAAAAAAAATATATATATATATTTACAAGAATAGGGGTTAGTTTCATGAAGTGGAGCATGAGTTTAAAATTCGCCATTTCATAGACTTGTAGTTATTTATGTTTCTGTATGTGTTGTTTGCTTATGAAATTAAGGAATAATGTCTTGTTGACTCTCCCAGCTGACAATTGTGGTTTTTTTTTTTTCAGTTGCTGTTGGTAGGTTGCTTGGGTATTGATTTATTTTTTTCCTGAGAGAAATAAAACTAATGTAAGATACTAAAATTGAAAAGCAAACTAAAAGTTCTATGTAATCTTAGAATTTCAAGTTAGTATTTAAATAATTATGTTATCGTCATCCTAAATCAATACCCCCTATTGTTTTTCCCTGAGAAAATTTTGCAGGTTTCATGCATTAGATAAAGTTTTATTAGTAGGATACCAGGGGAATGGTGATTCTCTTTCTAGGACAGTTGTTGACTAGTCCTTCATTGGGTACGGTGGCTTGCTCTCTGACACAAATTAGTTGGAAAAAAAATCAAGTAAAAGATTTGTTTGCTTCTTTATGGTACTTGAGGCTCTTCCAGGTACTGACATCTATGTGATGACTTAAGAGTTAGAGGCTTTGTTAAGATCCTAAAAGGGTCAGTCCTCTGCTTTGTCTTTCTTATTCATTTCCCTGAATGTAGTGAGTTCAGTAAAATCATATAACTGAGTTAATGATGCTGATGAAACAAAACTACCAGTTACACGTCCTTGGGTATTTAAATTCTTAACAAACAGGCCTTAAAGCTTAGTCTGGAGAGCAGTGATGTACAGGTAAGAGTATATATGTGATAACACAAAGGACAAGCTTTAAGTGGGTTTGTTAGGGTGCTTTTGGTTGCCTGGGTTGTTTTATTCAAGTCAAGCGTACCTTTGAGAATGTCAATCTTTTCTAGTTTTTTCTCTTTTGGAGAATATTTTCTCAGTTCATGAAAGATTTGTGGAAGCAATCAACAGGAAAAAATGTGTAAGATCTTAAATTATAAATTGAAGGCTGTTTCAGTATTCTAGCTGCAGTAACAAATTGATTCAAATTGAATGGATACAACTCCATATGGGAAAGCTTTGTTTCTGACTTATAGAGTCTCTTATTAAAAATCCACGTAGGTCTTTCAAAGATCTGGTAGCTAAATTAAGATCCATTATTAACTTATGTTCTTCTGTTTCTCAGTGGCAATTTAACTTTTCCTGTGGCTGAATAGTTAACTTTTTTTTTTAAAAAAAAAAAACAACTAAGAAACCTTGCATTCTTTCAAGATTCTTAACATAATTTACTGTCTGTTCTGAAAGTAGCAGGACTCATTTTTTAAAAAAAAAAAATATTCATGAGAATAGAACAAACGATTAGAATTTTTCAAAGTAGCACCCTTCTGCATCTACACACTGCCAATGAGTTTTCCAGTTTTTGTACACCTCCAGGAACACCTGGACCGGAATGCTGTTTAGCTCCCTCATCATGGCCTCTTGAAGCACCTCTATCAATGCGTGATGCTTCCGTTTGAGCGTTGATTTTATTCTCGGGAATAGAAAAAAGTCTGGTGGGGCCAAGTCGGGGCTGTAGGGGGGCTGAGGCAGCGTTGCCACCTTGTGCTGGGCAAGATACTCCACTACGCGGAACGCTGTGTGGCTCGGCGCGTTGTCATGGTGCAGCTGCCAATTGTTGACGATGGCTGGGCGGACGCAAGCAATGCATTTTCGCAGTCTTGTGAGGACTTCCACGTAAAAAACTGCATTAACTGTTTGTCCGGGTGGTACAAACTCTTTGTGGATGACTCCATATCGATCAAAAAAAGCAAATGAGCGTGGACTTTTGCTTGGATTTGCTCATTTGTGCTTTCTTGGGGCGTGGGGAAGCAGGGGTGTGCCATTCTGTGCTCTGCCGCTTACTCTCCGGGTCGTATTCAAACACCCACGTCTCGTCACTGGTCACAACATTGTCCAAAAAGTCGGGCTTCTCATTCACATGATGAAGAAGATCCTGGCAGATTGCTTTCCAGTTGGCCTTTTGCTCCTCTGACAACACTTGTGGCACAAACTTCGCGCACACTTTCCTCATGGCTAAGTTTTCTTTCACCATCTCAAAAACTTGGGTTTAAGGAATGCTTAAGTCATCAGCAATCATTCTGATACTCATCCTGCGATCACGGTTCAGTAAATTTTTCACTCGCGACACATTTTCATTGGTCTTGCTGGTCGAAGGGCATCCAGAGCGGTCGTCGTCTTCCACTCTTTCCCTACCTTCTTGGAACAGCTTGTGCCACTCAAAAACACCCAATCTACCCATGGCAGCATCACTGTAGGCCTTCTTAATCATGTCGTGAGTCTCTTTGCCCATTTTACCAAGCTTTACACAAAATTTGATCGCGTATCGCTGCTCCAGTAAACGCTCCATGATTCTCCGTGACGAGGCGTTTTGACAGGTTTTCACAGTACAAGCGACCTGCTCTCTTCAACAGCTGACAGCCGACTGCCGATTTTTCCCAGCGTTCCCAATATCCCCCTCCACTGATCGTGCGCGTGCAGACTGCCTCTCGTCTGCCCGTTCGCCCAGGAAAAAGCCAGTCCTACTACTTCCAGAATAGACCATGTAGTCTGTGTATTTGAATTTTTAGAACCTTTACAGTTTCTAGTGTTCTCTTTACGTCTAGTGACAGACTTCAAGGCAAGGGTTGAAAGGTTAAATGAGTTCTTAGCTACTTTCAGTGCTTAATGTAGTGACTAGACTAGTACTGTTCTTAGTAATTTCTTAACTGGCTAACCATGATGGAGTTCTAGCTATTTTCTCACTTATATAAAGCCCAGCCCTTTGTATAACCAGTTACCTTGTTCTATCTGGGATTGTAGTCAAACTGCCATCATCTTTGTAGAACGGCTCAGGTTGGAAGGGGCCTTAAAGATCATCCAGTTCTACCCCCCCTGCCATCAGCAGGGATGCCACCCACCAGACCAGGTCACTCAGGGCTTCATCCAGCCTGGCCCTGATCACCTCCAGGCCTCCAAAGTTTCTCTGGGCAACCTGTGCCAGTGCCTCACCACCCTCTGAGTGAAGAATTTCTTCCTAACCTCTAATCTAAGTCTTCCCCTCCTTTTGCTCTGTCAGATAATGACAAGACAAGGGAGAATGGTTTGAAACTGAAAGTTGTTCTCCATCTTTCTTATAAGCCCCCTTTATGTACTGAAAAGCTGCAGTGAGGTCACCTTGGAGCCTTCTCTTCAGGCTGAACAGCTCTATCTCTCTCAGACTGTCCTGTGATGAGGTGCTCCAACCCTCTGTGCATCCTTGTGGCCCTCCTTTGGACCCGCTCTAAGAGGTCTACATGCTTATGGTGCTGGGGGCCCCACAGCTGGCTGCAGCACTCCAAGTGGGGCCTCACAAGGCAGAGCAGAGGGGGACAATCCCCTCCCTCGACCTGCTGCTGACCATGCCTGTGTTGATGCAGCCCAGGATGCAGTTGGCCTTCTGGGCTATGCAAGCACTCACTGCTGGCCTATGCCAAGCTTTTGGTCCACCAGAACCTCTCCGCAGGGCTGCTCTCAATGAGTTCTGTCCTCATGTCTGGGATTGCCCCAGCCCAGGTGCAGCACCTTGCACTTGGCCTTGCTGAACCTCCTGAGGTTCACATGGGCCCACTTTTCAAGCTTTTCCAGGTCCCTTTGGACGGCTTCCCTTCCTTCTCTTGTATTGACTGCACCACTCAGCTTGGTGTTGCCTGCAAACTTGCTGAGGGTGCACCCAATCCCACTGTCTGTGTCATTGATAAAGATATTCAACAGTACCGGTCCCGAGACAGACCCCTGAGGGACACCACTCATCACCAGCCTCCATGTGGACATAGAGCCATTGACCATCACTCTCTGGGTGCAGACTTCAAGCCAATTCCTTTCCTACTGAATGGTCCTCCCTTCACATCCATCTCTCTGCAATCTGGAGATGAGGATGTCATGTGGGACTGTGTCAAAGGCCTAACAGGAGTCCAGGTAGATGACATCAGTCAGTTTTCCCTTGTCAACTGATGCAGTCACTAATATGGTTGTGTTCTTATCACTTATGATACTGTTACATCCTTCCTCTAGGGGAAATTTTAGCATCTGTATACTTCAACTCTTTAGAATTTTCTGTTGTAAAAGCAGGGTTGTGCTTATTTCAATAATGTGTTGAGTAGGCTGACTTTATTTAATTCTTTTAAAGAATATGCCCAGCTGTTTGCAGCATTGATTGCACGAACTGCAAAAGATATTGATGTTCTAATAGATTCCCTGCCTAGTGAAGAATCAACAGCAGCTTTACAGGTAAGAGTACTTGTAATTAAAAATATCGGCCATTACTGATGGCAACTTTCCTTCTTTTTTAAACACTTTTTTAACTTTCAGACATGCAATCATAAAAAGTGACTCTCGTGTTGGCCTGAATTTTTCAGGAAGGTAGCCTGTCAGTATTTTATGGGCTCACTGGAAAAACTGCTCTTTACATTTGGTTCTTAATACGGCTATGCACAGAATATTTTAAACTTTTTGGCTACAAAGTTTTCCAAAATTAACTTATCATAACATCACAGTCCTAAAGCATAGTACAGCTACCTGTGTTGTGTAGATATTCTAATATTAATGCAACAGATATGACAATACTGATGTGCATTGGCATTGTTGGCTGCTTTTTTTCCTTGGATCTTTCATTGTCTATTTGCTCATTAGGGCCGTTTCATTTTGTAGCTACACTTCTGTAGTCTTTCGTTCTGCTACAATGTTACTGGTTGTTAAAGGATTGGCAGGGTACGTTTGAAGTTCTCAATCTCTGTCACAAAGCAGTTCCTTCACTTTTCAGTAATAGGATGTACTCTTTTGGACCAGCCAGGCAATTTTGATGTTTTTATTTCTTGTTCTTCCTTTCTTTAGACCGCAGAAGCTCTAGGAAGAGCTTGGGAACAGAAAGCAGCTACTAACCAAGGCAGCTATTAGCAAGCGTAGCCAGTATCATAATCTCCATTCCCTGCCTTACAGGAATGGAACTGCTGCAAACAGTTTCTGAGCCCTTTTGCAACATTCAGCTGTTTCTCACTACCAAAAAATGTCTCAGACCTACAATTCAAAGAATGCTGCTGTGTTTTGTTTTGTTGTTTTTTTTTTTGTTTGTTTGTTTGTTTGTTTGTTTTTGATGTTCTGTGTGCAGACCTTGCATATTAAATGTCAGTTTTTTTGGACTCTAGTTTCTAAATTTACATCAAGTATTTTCTTTTTAGAATGCAGCAAGGATACAGAAAATTCTGTTTCTTTGAGAAATCTATTTAAGATCTCCTGAAGGTTTTACACCAGGGTTGATAATCTGTGACTATCCAAAAGCAAATTGGAAACCTTGCTAATAACAATTGAACATACTAATTGGGAATGTAAACACCAGCCTCATTTCATGTGACTGTATCTAATAGTTGAAGACTTCTTTCTTCTGCAGCTAAATTAGACTTATTTCATGAATGAGTTGGGTTTGATTGTAGTGACAGCTAATGCAAGCAAACCAGGGTGCTCCAGAAAGGAATTAGTTATCCAGTAGGGGCATGCTTTCCTCAGAATTGATATTCTAACAGTTTCTCGCTTAGTTCATGCAGAACTTGGTTTCAAAAGAACTTCTGATCTTTTTTGCTTGGTTTTGAGAAGTTAGCCTGGATTCCATCTTTTACTGATTCTAGTTTTGACTTTTATTTTCTGTTGTTTGAATTAGGGCACTATTAAAGATAAATATTCTGACATTTAAAAATACTATTTTGTCTTGTCTGATGGTGATTGGAATACTCTAAGGTATGCAATGAAGGTTTAGTTGAAAAAGGTAGATAGACACCTGATAGGTAGGCTTAAGTGATAAAAGGGGCTGCCACCTTAATACCCAACACAATTTACTGGTCCCTCTTGAGGTCTTTTGTGCCAAGGCTGATGCATATTTTGCTCAAAAATGGCAGTTTACCTGCAGTCAATCTTCTAACATCTGAGACTGAACTAACTGAGCTGGATTCTATATTTTGAGCTTGTATGTTTTTCTATTCTTTCTCTGACCTTTCTTCCAAGGTCTGTCAAGTCTTAGGTGATATATTAACCTTCATTGTACATGAGCCTTGCAGAGCAGGAGATGAATATGTTCAAAAACTTACCAGTTTAAGCATGATTATAAGGAGACCCATTAACCAGGTTTTAAGGGTTTGGGTAGTAGTTTAAAAAAAGTGTCTGAAGCCAATTTTGTTTCATCTGTTCTGTAATTGAGTTGGAACAAGTCTGAGTAGCTTTAAATTTGGTAAATATTTTACCTGAATGCTGAAGCTCAGGTGTTTTATTTCACTAACTTTGTCTAAGTGAAGCATTTTTGTTCAGAAATAAAATATGTGATTTTGTTAGTTTCATGTGAAATATGCTATTTAATAGGACGGTCTAAATAAGGTCCCCATAAGATTTAAGGATAGTTTTCAGTACCTGTGTGGGGAAGGGGATAAATATTCACTTCTTATCAGGAGAGCTAAGTGTTGCAGTATGAAAGCAGCTAACATCTCTATTTGGTGTTTTTAATTTACTCCATGTGGATATGCACTGTGTTTCAGGCTGCACGCTCTAATGAGTTACTCTGAATTTACTAGTATAGAATTTGGGGATAAAGGGAGAATCTTTGTTTTCTAGGGGGCGTTAACCGTTACATACTGCCTCCCCTCAGTAAGAAAGTCAGTTTTGTGTATTTGAAGATCCTTACTTGTCTCCCTTCCATTTTAAAGGCTGCTAGTCTGTATCGATTAGAAGAAGAAAATCACGAAGCAGCTGCCCGTCTAGAAGAGGTGGTTTATCGTGGAGATATGCTACTGGAAAAGATACAGAGTGCCCTGGCAGATATTGCCCAGTCACAGCTGAAGACGAGAAGCGGCACGCATAGCCAGCCCCTTCCGGACTCGTAGCACCAGGGGGCAGTGCACCCCTGCAAAATGCAACTGTGAAAGCCAGGTGAAAACACAGCTCTGTGTCTACAGGGAACTGCATCACCCAGCCCTGCTCCTGGGGGACTACCAAGTGCTCTGATTATCAGTAACGATGTCTTTCCTCAGAGGTTAAGTGGCATGTGACATATGAGAAACATATGGTGGTTCTGTTCTCAAATTTCACATCTTAGTGTATATTTCTTTGACTTAAAATGTTAATATCTTATTTTTTTTTTCTGTTCATAGATATGTCTGACTTCAATCTGTTACTTTTTATATTGGCCTTACTGTCTAAAAGAAACAAAGTTACCATAATGGTATTTGTGTAATTTACTCATCTGTCTGCAAACTTGTATGTTCTTGGTGTATTTTCTGTAAAGCTCAAATAAGCTGTTTAATTTGCCAGAGTTCATACAGATAATGCTAGACAATGGCACAAATACAGTGGTGGCCATCTGTTTTAATTAACAAAAATGGTAATTAAACATTTGTATTACTACTTAGCTTATCTTTTACAGAGCAAATAAAGGGGTAGGTAAACTCTAAAGTTTGCAGAGCAAGTGTTCATGCCATTGGCATCTCATTTAAAAATAAATAAATCTGCAGATACGTGGTATGGCATCTCTTATCATTTGTAATTCACAAACGGGTTTTTAACTCCATTGCAGCCACTGATGTGCTGTTACTTGCTCATTGCTCTGCTTCTGCTGCTGTTCTGCATTCTCAAGGCAACTGGTGAATTCCTCTAAAGCAGACAGCAATAAGGAAGCATTGGATGGCTCTGAGAAACTAGCAGTGAGAACTGAAAGTAACTTATGTGATATTGCTTTTCAGCATAAGCAGCTGCTGCCATGTGAATGCTAAAATCATAAGCAGTAAAAGTCCTGTGATCCCCACCATGCTGTAGAGAGGTTTTTCTTTCTATCTTCACACACTGAAAAAACTTGTGCTCCTCATCCTAGGACTATAGAAATGCCAACATCTTTTCTTCCATTTGGAAAAAATAAAACGCAAAATAAAACTACCAAAAACAAACCCACCAGATGATTTGGGCTTCAGCACATGAACTTGGAGTCAAACTGTTGGTCACCCTCTATGTCTTTGAGTTACCCGACTTGTGTTATTGTGTTTATTTCTACATGTCTACTCATTTCCTGTTCAAGACTACCTTCTATGTATTGGACGTGCATCAGCTTAGGTAATGTGTATTGCTAATGTGGATGGACAGATAAGAGCAATTCAAGTAGGTCTTTAGCAATCTGATCTGTAGGGAATTAGATCCTTCTGCTTAGTAGGCTGCACCAATGGAATGAAGAGTGTAATGTGGCACAGAATGGTAGGTGTTGTAGCAGCATGTTTTGCGGATTAAAAACTACAAAGCTGTTCCAACCTGTAAAGTAATAAAATTGACATATTTAATCAGGCTTGTATTTAATTTAATATTTAGTCAAACTTGCATTTCTGTAGTCATAAATTTAGTCTGTTATTGTCAGGCTTACACCATACAGATTCCTCAAAAGAAACAACTGGGGAGGTAAAGAGGCTACACAAAGCACAACTCCAGTTCTGTAATGGTATAGCTATGTAAAATAACTGAGCTGTGGCAACTTACTAAGCCTTGTAAATATGCCTGTGGCCAGTGGAGGCTGAGGGGCAAAATTTTAATTTGAAGTAAGCTCGTCAGGCCTACTCTTTTCTGGGAAAACTGCATCCAGTGCATCTGAAGATGATGATTTTTTTAAAAAAGCTAATAGACTTGGAAAACTTTAAGTGAAGTGCTTGGCTTTGCTTACGTATTTTATAGGTATTGAGACATCTTAATTTCATATTTGTACAGTCCTGGAAAAGGGATTAGTTCTTTATAGTAGATTCCCTAGTACAGTTTAATATGGGCATCACCTCAAATTTGTTCACTTTGAAACTTCCTTTTTCAGAGATGGTGTACGTCTTCACTAACAATACAGTTTTTGTTCCATATATTTTTATTTTTGTACTTGAAAACTGCTGTATTAATGCAACTTATTAATATTGTTTAGCTGTAGAAATTTTCCTTTATTTGAATATAGTAGACCACTCTATGTTAAAGTGTGTGTTGGTATCTAGGTTAATCACACTTGAAAGAAAATTTTAAGAGGTATAAGCTCCCAGTATGTATATGTGGTTTCTCTGACTCTGCCTGTGTGTAGTTTAGCAAATGCTGCCGATTTAATTAATAGGGATGCAGTCTGATCCAGGTTAAAAAGCAGGAAGGCCAACATCATTCCTCTTTCCTTTGAGACTGTAATGATTGGGTGAGTGAGTAGCAATGTAAGATGTGACCCCGCTAGTCCTCATACGCTGTGTTGCTGGACTAGCTATTGTAAGTCCTTACCTGCTGTTTCCCAGGCTGCAGCTCATTCTGTAAGGCTCCATGGCTTTTGGTGTGTTGTGGCAGAAGGGGAATAACACGTATTTGCTACAGCTGTCTAGTGGAGAATGCATTAGGTCTGGGGCTTGGAGATGTGGATTCTTTTCCCCTCTGTGTGAGATGGGTTGATTTGTCTGGTCCCTGCTCTTGGGGCTTAAATATTTTTTATTTAAAAAAAAAAAAAAGTGTACAATCTAATTATGGGGCTGTTTTGAAATAGCTTAGCGTGCTACACTCATGCAGGAATTGTGGAGTATGCAGGATTACTGTGTCAGTATCTTCTAGCACTCTAACTTTCAGGGGGGGGAAATGAAAAGGGAGGAACCCAGTGACCCATAGCAAAAGGCATTGTGTCCTCCCTGAGAAGTAATGTCTGCCTCCTGTTTCAATGTTAGGGGGGAGGATGGGGAAAAGGCTGCAGAACAGCTGCTAACAAACATACCAGGTTACCCACCAGAGAGCTGTAAAAGAGAACTTGGGTGGAGATGAGAATAAATGGAGGAGTTGAAGCACCACAGGAAGAAAGCAAAAATACTGAGCAGGTATAAAAGAGTTCTGCATATTATGTTGGACAAGGAGTGCTGCCCGATGAACAAATTGTGCTTTGAAGAAAGATAGTGCAGAGCATAATGGAAAATTCCATTGGAAAACAATCTCAACCACTTCAAAACCACTTCACCACATGAGCAGGAGTGTTTCATGCTGAGAATCTATATAGCCCACTGGCAAAGATGTTGGAATCAATGTGGTAAATAAAAGCAGATGATCAAAGCCTAGTGTTTTTTACCATAAACAACCATGCCTGGAGGAGAGGAGCACCTCGCAGTGGCTGTTCTCAATTTTATATACAAGATTAAGGAGGAGTTCACACATTTCTTTTTAAAGGGACTGTAAGAAGTGCATTAACAGTATTTTAATTTCATGTCTTCACGGAGTTAATCCTGACGTTATTAGTTGATGTTTGAAGCTCGGGGAGCTTCTGCATGTGTGGCATGGGGAAGGAGAGGCTGCCCTGGCCACCCTGGCAAAGTTGATACCAAGAGATTTTGGGAGTCTGCAACAAAAAAGGCCAGAGGCAGTTTTGCTTGAAAGGACCTAGGGGTCCTGACAGACAGCAAGCTGAGCGTGAGCCAGCGGTTGGCGTTGGCCAGTGGCAAGGGCCAGTGGCATCTTGGGCTGTTATCTGGAAGCACAGCCAGTACATCAAGAAAGTGATCACTTGCCTCTGCTCAGCACTTGTGGGACTGCGTCTGGAACGCAGTACACTGGGTCCCTGACATGAAAACAAAAAAAAGTGTTGATGGACTACAGCAAGTTCAGCAGAAGACTGCTGGTGGCATGGGCTGCAGCACCTCCCTGGTGAGGAGAGGCTGATGGAGCTGGTCCTGTTTGGCTTGGGGAAGGGATAACGCTGGGGGAATGTAACCACAGCCCGCCTAACCACACAGCCAGTGCGGGAAGGTTATGAGACGATGGGGCTGGGCTTGTCAAAGCGCTGCGTGGCAGGAGAGTGATAGACAGAGGGCAAAAATTGCAACAGCAGAGGTGAGGTTTAGAGCAGTTACAAACAAAAGCTTTTCCACCATTAGGACAGACATGTTTTGGAAGATGGTCCCCAGAGAAGCTGGAAGTCCTTGGAGATTTTCAAGACCTGACTGGATGAAGCTCTGAGCAACGTGGCCTGGCCTCACAACGACCAACCCTCAATCAGGAGGTTGGACTAGAGACCTCCTGAGGTCTTGTCTGACCCAATGATCCTATGGATGCTAGGCATGTTAATTGTTTGAGAAAGAACCAGGAAACTGTAAGGGAATGTTGTTTCCTTGTCCTCTTTCTAAAAAGGCAGATCTGGAGGACAGAAAACATGAAGTGTCTGGTATCAGCCTCATTCCTATTGCTGAGACTTTGTGGTCTCTGCACTGGAAGGCTATCGAGTTGCTCTCAGGTGTGGTGTGAAATTCCATGCTGAGGCAGCCCAAGTTTCCAGCAGGTGCCCTTGGAGAGTGTGATATGCAAAATCCCCATCCTACACTGAAAGAAAATTAATCTGTCAGATGATGCTGACTCATTATTAGACAAAGGCAGTCTTCTCTAAAGAAAGAAATTGTATTTGTCTTTTATATAGCTTGTTTTGCCTTACATAAGAAATAACGAAAGTCCTATTTTCAGGCACCAGACAAGAACAAAGTTTTTTTCTAGACTTTTCTTTCAAATCTATGGAAGAAAGTTTGAATAGATTTTATTTTCTGAGGAGCAAATTTGTCCTTTTTACCTCTAACTGCTAGGACTATATTCTAGCAACAAAGGGCACAGAAAAAGTTTGCAAATAAGGTGTGTTTTCATGCTCCAAATATGTCAGCCACTATGTTGTATGTGCTTGCAATGAGTACACTTCACAGTGGCAATGACCCTCAGGAAGTGTTTGTCCGTTTTAATGTGGTTAGTGTAACATGCTTCGTAGGAGTATAGCTTCACAACTATTATATACTGATTGTATACACTTACACACAGGTTTTATGTTGATTTATGTTTCTAGGAAAGATTTGTAGGAAATCTTACTTGTCCATGGTAGGCTAAGCAAGCAGAACAGACTTTTTATATTTTTGCTGCTGCTGTAGCCACCCAGTATAGCCCAACAGCTAAGGAAATTCAGCTCCTGCTCTGACCACAAAAGAGCTATCTATTTTGTAACTGCTTAGACTGTCACCACATTTCTTCTGAATTTCTGTCTGTAGCTAACATTCATGAAGCATAGCAGAGTAGTACAAACAGACCTTCCACCAACTCTTTTAATATGATATTTACTTACCATAAATATTACCAGACTACTTCAGAAGTTTCCTGGATTTAGCCTCTTTAGCTTACATACTTCACTGAAGTCCTAAATGAATTAATCCTGTGAAGTGGAAATTTGTAACTGAATAGGGACTGTGCAATCTGACTCCAAAACATCCTTTCTCCACCCTGCCCACTTGAAAAGAGAAGATTGAAATAGAAGCCCTCTTTCAGGAAACAATGTAATTCACTCTATGGCTGTGTGGGAGAGCAGCTGACTACACATTAACTTTCCACAAGTGATAAAGAAAAATCATAATTGTTTTCTCAAGCTTTCTCAGAGAAGACTTATTCATAAAAAGAACACCCTCAAAGCTAAGAGCTCAAAAGAAGAGGGCTCTTGCACCAAGACCCTATGAAGCCTGTGGAAAAGGGGCTTCTGCAGGCATCTCTCCAGTGTCTTCTCAAGGTGTCCAATGGAACAAGAATAGGAAGAAGTAACAATCTGCTTGTGTGGTGCCTAGGGAACTGCCTCCAGTCAGGAAAAACAGGAAGGTTAAATTTTATTTCAGTGCTGAACAGGAGGGGTGTTCATAGAAAAATACTAGGACAGCTCTGATACGCAATTGTACACAACATATCAAAGTTGTTGAACAGGCTGCCCAGGGAAATGGTTGAGTCACCATCCCTGGAGGTCTTCAGGAAACATGTGGACTTAGAACTTAGAAACATGGTTTAGTGGTGGACTTCAGTACTAGGTTAAAGGTTAGACTAGATGATCTTAGAGGTCTTTTCCAACATGAATGATTCTGTGATTCTATGATAAAGTGCATCTTTCTGAAAATAAATAAATAAATAAATAAATAAAATACAGTTCCCCTGCTTCCTTTTCAGAAGGTATCAGAAATAGGGTGGGTTCTGCTTACAGCCCACCTGCCATTTCATTTTGAATGCTCCTATCAACAAGCACTCAAAATAATAATTGGTTTTGGTAACTAGACAGTTTGCAGATTCACCAGTTAGATAAATCCCTCCCTGTGACAGGGAGCAGTATAAATGTTTGATGAGCCTGAGGATGAAAGTGAAGCCATGACCAAGGATGTTTTTCGGTGTGCCCATTTCACTTGGCATTCCAAAAATTGCAATAATCCACTGTTAGAAGGGATTCTCTGGTACAGTGATGCAATGACAGCACAATAATTTGTCCAACCTCCACTGTAAAAGAGTCAGCAGAATCACACAGCTATTGTCAAAGGGTGTATGATGGAGAGGAAGCAGACCCTTTATTTCAGTGGCACTGTGTATGTGTGTATGATGCTAAGGAAGTTACCTCGCTGTCCCAGGCCCCTCAGAGGGGGGTATTGTTCTCTGTACATTTACAAAGAGAAAGGCACAGCCTAAAGTGAAGCTTCCATCAAACATGCTTCCTTGAATGATCAAAGCATCATGTGTTGCTTCCATCAAACGCTGCAGAACCATTTTAGACCACTTGGAGGGCAGTGAGGGGCATAGAAATGCCCAGCCAGTTCTCCACCACCTGGTGAGGTACCTCCCTCTCTTGCACAGCTCCCACCATGTGGCTCTCTCTATGGCATCACAGTCAGGGTTGGGGCTGCAGCCTGGACATGCCTTCAGAGTTGGGGAGGAAGAAGTTGGGTCACACCTAAACTGAATCCCTAAAATAATCTCCAAGAGACTGTACAACATCACCCCCCTTCCCCAAAAGTCAGTGAGTTTGAAGTAAAATTACACAACTGGTTAAAATTAGCATGGTTTTAATTTGTACTTTGAAAGCCAGCTATGAAAAGGTGCCCACTGTTGATCTTGGTGAGGTGTTCCAACCTGCTTTAGGCATCCAAGGGCACAAACAACCCTGCTTTAGAAATCACTGCTGGCAAAGGAGAGACGAAGCTCCCAGGCACCACTGAAGTACTCCAATTCTCAGTGGATTGGATGGGTGTACAACCACAACTTCCCCGGGCCACGGGAGTGCAACAACAACGGGAATCCTTCCTGTGACTCAAGCAAGCTGTGGAAGAGGCCTCTGGTGTGCTCAGACAGAGTGAAATCTCCAATGAGGCAGAATGGGAAGCTCTGACTTGTTCTGTTGTATGCTTAAGTGTACAAAGTGTAATTCCACTCAGCGCATTAGTGTTTCTCATCTGAGAACAATTTTGTTTAACTGCTTCCCTCTCTTGCTTCCTCAGCAGGTATTTTGCTGCAGCAACAGCAGCAGGTGAATGAGTATATGGCCACACAAGTACACATATCCTTTCATCTGGCCCTCTACTGACTTGTTACAACTAACAGCAGGTTAATCCCTGGTAGCCACTCTCACAGGAGATGTTCAGGTTGTTAGGCACGCTAAAAGGCACTGTTTTGACCTCAGCAGGTAGGTACAGCTGGGGAGAAAGGGATCCGTTTTCACAAAAGGTCTGTTTTATGAGTTAAGAAAATGGCTAGGCATCTGTAGATGCCAGCATTCCTTGTGTTACTTGTTATTCTGAGCTAGGTCATATTTAATTGTCTTTTGTGCAACGGCGGGTACCAACCTCTTCTGGAGTCCTGACTTTGATGAGCTTCGGAATAGACCATAAATCAGTAGTCCAAAATGCAAGAGATGCATTTATTCCAGGGACATTGTAACAAGAAGAATCCTATGGAGCAGCATCAGAAATGAGTCTGATTGTTCAGGGTAGTTAAGTTAAATATTTACCCCAATAAGAAAAATTGTACTTACACTCTGCCTGGCTCTTTATGCTTGATTGGTACCAGAATAAAGCTACAATAACATAACTTCTCTTTTTGTAAGAGCAAATAATGAATTTAAACTGTAAACAGGTTGTAGTCCTTGCATTGTAAAGGGAACTTGTGGTTGGTTTCTGTTGATAACATCTCACACTGAGGTGTGGCAAGCGAACTTCAGCTGTTAACTGTACATTCTCCAGACTTGTCTTTCTTCAGCAGCAAATTGTGTTATGATTCATGGCTTTTAGAAGAGTGATGGTTTATTCAACCTAGCCGTGAACACAGCTAAAGCTGGGTGGGATACCTGACAGCTGTGGCTTGCTTTGAAAACTCTCCCTGGTGCTGCAGTACTGCGTCAGAACCGCACGGCCCGAGTTAGACTGATCAGAAAATCTGAGTTCAGGAAGACATCAGCCCCAGCGTTAGTGAGAGGGATTGCTAAAATTATTTCTGCCCTCTTTGTGGCATGGAAGTAGATTGTTACTTGGGATTATTCAGGCATTTAGTCTAACAAGTTTCTTACTACCATAAGGGATGTAAGGGAATGAGTACCTAGACAGTGCCCTGGATCCCCTGTGCTTGCTTCCTGTGGATACTCCAGAATTTGTGGCTCTTGGTACTGCAGCCTTGTGGTGTGAGATGCTATCCTGTGGTTTCAGTGTGACGGGATGCTTTTGAACCAAATATTATGTGGTGGGGCACAATTGATCTTGCTCACCCTGGCATCCCCTTCCATTTTCATCCCATGTTTAGACCTCGTTATGGTACTTGTGTTCTAGCCTGTGCCTTAAAACCAGACCTCTTCGGTGGTAGGTCTGTTGCAGGGAACAGTCATTCCTGGAAATGGGCTTGCAGGCTGCATGGAGTGCTTGCAAGGAGACACTGCACTGCAGAACTTTTAATTGTCTCTTTGTTGTGATTCATAGTGCTGGCGTACTCGGGGACTCCTATACCAGACACAATAGAGCCAGCTGTTGCACTTGCAGAAATGTATTGTTCTGTTATTTTAACCCTCCAGAAACATGCACTGAGGACATGAGCCTGTTGAGATCGGTTGCAAGGAGGCATCCCTCCTAGTTGTGACCACCCTGGCCTGTCCCTAGAGGCGGATTCCTTTCTTTCAAAATCTTCAGGTCAGTGCTTTGAGAATACGTCTTCAGGTCAGCCTCTTAGTCTAGAAGAGCAGCAATTTGAAACACTACAGACTGTGTAGTAGAGAGTGTGTTTAAACTGCTTGTGGTCACCTCTGCTGACAATTTTCAGGGGATATTTTAAACACTGCTCTGTAAGACATCATTGAGGGGCTTGCCAGGCTTTTTTTTCAAAAATGTTCCACCTTCCATAGAAGCACTGAAATTGTCATTAATACATAAAGACAGACTGAGACCATGCAAATGTGGTTTGTGCTCCAGTATGAGTTCATATATATATATATATATATATATATTATATAGATAGATATATATATAACAATTCACCACTCCAGAGCAACCTCAAACCCTGAAGTCAGGGCTCTGTACTGGGAGGTGAGTAGCCTACAGTCAAATCTCTCATATCCCCCCTTATGTGAAATATAACATATACTAAACTTTGGGGCCAGACAGGGACTTTGATGTGCAGGGAAAAGATGAAGGAAAAGCCAGAAAAAGAGTATTCCAGCAAGTAAATGGGGATGTAGTAGTCCCTCATTGATAATCAAATCCATGAATAACCCATTCGATTGAACTGTGTGCCTCAGTGACAAAGTGAAATGTCTGCATAGCTTCTTGTGACAGGAGAGACATTCATTCTGAACCAGAATAAAGGGACAGAGAATTATTTTCTGTGACTTTACTATAATTTTATTATTATTATTTTCTGTGACTATGATGAAACAGCTAAGTACGGCTGTGACTGCCTCTGCTATTTCCCTTGCCATATTTTCACCTGCTTTTTCTCTGAAGAAGAGATGTCAATTTCATCTTTTTTCTATGTTCTTTTCATAGAAAAGATTGCTCTGTCAACTTCATCTCATGGTTGTCTGGCAAATCCAAATAAATGTAATTAAATATTAAGGAATTGGGCAAGCAGTGATGGAGTAAATACCACAGACCCTGTACAGATCTCGGGGTGAGATTTGACTGTTTAACAGATGCATACTGTTTACCTGATGATAAAGGTATACTTTGGAATAATCTTATTTTGGTAATTTATTAGTTGATTTTGTTTTTGAAGTGGATGGAGGAAAGACTGAGCTGAAAACAATCTGCTCTCATTATCTGCAAGGAGGGGAGAGTATCAGCATTATTCTGGCACTGACATTCCATCTGGAGGGACAGGTGCTCTTCTTTGTCCATTCAAACACAGAGTTTTTCCTCAGAGCAGTAAGAAGAGTTTTCCCTTGTGTCCTTTATTACAGGAGCTTTAGGCAGATCTACCCAATGAACCATGATACTATTTCGTTTCATGCTGGCCATCACACACACATGAAACAACGCCAGCTTTGGGCAAAAACAGCTTTTGTTACCGGGGGCATTAGCAAATGCGTATGGCATGGCCAAGGACAACACAAGCCCATCAAGAGACAAATCAGTCGAGCTCCCCAGTGCAGATAGATGGGGCCTGCATCTCCACCACGCACCAGCTGTCACAGAAAAAAAAAGGACCAGGGAGGCACTGGGGCATACTGTAATTAGTTGGGGGTCTAATGAAGCAGGTCCTTTTGCCACCGCTGATGGATGGACAAAGGCAACAAAGCTGCTCTGGAGCAGGGGGGTGAAATGTGCAGTTTGCAAGATTCCTGTCTGATGATGGTTTTCCCCCACTCAGTGAGGTGCTGCCAGCTCACAGACAGCACAATCATACTCCTCAAGCACTGAAACAATCAGTTTTTTAAAATCTGCAAGCCTTGATATTTCAAATGATTGAGGCTCACAACAAATGCACCTTGTGAAATGGGAATAGGTTTAAAAAATGAGCCTGAGTGACTGAAGGGTTGAGAGAGCCAGAATATGTCAACAACATCTTTTAATTACTCTGTGTATTAGTTCCTCTGTCACTCCTAGAGCTTTCAGAAAACTAGCTCTGAAACTGTTCTTTATTTAGAGAGGAAAAAAAAAAAAAAAAAAAAAAAACAGTCTAGGCTGACTCACAGGTGTCTGGAAAGGCCAGAATACTTGTCTCATTGCATGTTTCATCACAGTATTTTCAAGACATTATTGTAGAATGATGTCACCCAGGGAAAATGTCATCTCACCAGAGCTGCCCAGAAGTTTGCCTTTATTAAGTAGGTTGAACAGTTCAGTCTGCTTTAATGGTTAAGCTGACCAGACATTTCTCAGTAATCACAATGTTTTCCTTAATGTCTTCTTGGACTGGCAATGGGACAGGGGTTTTGGGGACTTACGTCATTCCCAACTCTGCTATGTTTACCTACCGCATAGATTTGTAGATATCCACTTTAACATATCAGTGCTAAAAATAGCTTCAGGTGCTACACACGGAAACGGATAATCACAGCTGAAACACTTCACGGAGTTCTCAGATTCACTCCACAGACATTTAGATAGATACAATTCTTCTTTTCTAAGGTTTGGGCGGCTTGACCTAAATGCTTGTGTAACAGAGTTTGACCACAAAGCCCTTAGAAATAGTGAGCTAGATTAGGTAGCTAATTAAAATAAATAAATAAAGGAGAGTTAATGGAAGACAAAAGGCAAACCCTTCCCGGCTCTGTGCAGTCACCATATCATCGCCAAAAATCTTCTCCCGACCTAAGGCTGCTGCTGCTGGGTACAGCCGAGGAATCGAAGGAGGCCATCAGAGGAGGCTTAGGCCACCTCTGTTTCCAGATGGTGGACTCTGCACTTCCTCCCCACCTACCAGGGTCACCCCATGGTGGGTTAAGGCCATTTGCTGGCTCATTGGAAATGCAGGCTCAAATGTTTCTAAATGATCTCCAACCACTGGGAAAAAAATAAATAAATAAAAGAAAATGATTATTCTAAACTGTGGTGTGTAATTAGACTAAAATTATTCTGAGTGTCAGAAGATGGGCGAGCCAAAAAGAGAGAGAAGAGGAACTTGCTGATAGATGATGATTTATGAAATAAAATAACTGCAGATACTACTCAATTGCTTCCTAGCTTACTCTTTCTACATGTTGTCTCCTCGAAACATCATCCCTTCTACCTTTAAACCAAGCAGCTGGATTCACAACCCTGATCCCTAGGCAGAAAGACCAGGAAGTGCAGGAACAGTACTCCTCTACCCTGTCTTTCCCACATCCATTCTGCAAAGCTTTTTTGCTTCTTATTTTTGCCTGGCTTCAGTTGACCTCATGGACCTGGCATGGTCATCTTTCCAAAAGCCTGACTCCACTGCTCAAAACCCCGTCATGGTGCTATGTAAGCAGTGGTTTCTCCAGAAACATTGAGCCTCTGCCCAAGGAGGGACCATTTGTGACAAGAACCTTCCAGAGGAGATCAAGAACATGTCAGCCATGGGCTTTATCACACCTCTTGTCAGAGCTTGGGGAAGGGGATTCTTTATCAGAGGGACTTTGAGAAGGAAAGAAATCAGTAACAAAATCGTTCTGAATATTGACCTTCATGTCTTCCCCTACACCCTTCCTCTTGTTTCCCCTTCTTCAGAAAGACTTATTTTTGCTTGTGAAGGCCCAAGCCTCCATGAGCATATAGCTGCCTCCCCACTGAGATGGGTGTTGTGTGTGCAGTGGGGTATGGCATGGCAGTGATGTAAAACTGCCCCAAAATGCACTTGTGAAATTCTAGCCCCCCAGTGGCTTCAGGCACAGTGTTTTCCTGGTACAAAAATCTGCCAGCCTTGACCTGTTTTGAACTCATTTCTTAAGAACACTGTCTTAGTTGATGCTGGCGGATTCCAAAACCATTCAGGAAGTGTTTTAAGTGCAGTGCATTAAGCTTCGCCTTCCCTATGGCCCTGATGTAACACTTAATACAGGCACAACTTGATGTGTTAGTACAAGGCCATTTGCTCCGAGTTACACATGCTTCTGCTGGGGAGCAATGGATCAGCCTCCTCATCGTGCTCCCTGTCTGCCTCCGGACTTCCCTGAGAAACTAATGAGCTGAGCAAGGGACTAAATCAACTGAACCCAAGCTGTAGACTTCTTCAGGGAATGTTAGTGTCAACTGGAGCTGTTGTAGCCAGCTGGGTTTGTTGGCCCTGATATTCCATGCAGCAGAATGCTTAGGGCCAGAAGTGGTGAGACAAGTGTTACACACAGGTTTTACTGGCTTTGATCCAGAAAGCAACAGGCACGTCAGGGTTTAAACTTCAAGTAATGAGTTAACATCTCAACATGTTTTGCAGCATTATCCCTAAATATCCAAATCCCTGATATAGCTCTGTGCGTATAAATATGTATGCAGAGGCACACATAGCTATGTACAATGTTTGTCTGGGAACAGACATTTGAAGTAGTATTTAACATCTTCATGCTATTCTAAGTGTTACTGAAAGATGATAAAGGATGTACAAGGAAATGGTACAGTGAGGGAGCTGAAGCTCCATCACTTGGGCTCTCACATTTATTACAAATTTCTCTGGGTTGTGCCGGCAAAGGACAGAGCAAGTGAGGATCACTGATCATGGATGGTTCATTCACTGCCTGCTCATCTGCCTCCCACCCCCTTGCCTTTCTTTTCTTGGATTCTTCTCTTCTTGTTTTTTTGTTTGTTTGTTTGTTTGTTTGTTTTGTTTTGTTTCTTTTTCCCACTTGTCTCCTCACAGGATATGAGTAACTGCCACTGAAGTCAAACTGAGTTACTCACTTCCTCCATAAGGGAACTCAGATTCCTAAAGCACACTGTCTGCAGAATCACATAAATATTTGCATGTCTGCCCTGGAGTGGGAATGAGCTCTGAGAGAACAGCCTTGTGAGGTTTCTTGCATTTCATGAGTGAATCAGGTGGGAAAAAAAAAAAAAAAAAAAAAAAACAACAACAACAACAACAACAAAAAATGCTTCTTTAAGTATTTTTGTTTCTGGAGAATTAACATTTATACAGAAGTCTTTAAAAATTGACAATATTAAATACATTATGTGGTTTCACAGAAAAAGGAGTATGATCTTGTATCTATTTACTTTGAGGCTTCTTATCAGTTTTTGTTCTACCTACACTTCTTTGTCCAAGAAATGGTTTGGCTGCTTTCTAAAGATAAAGAATTACACCAATTTCAGTGGGCACAAAGTTCTGTATTTACAAAAAAAAAAAAAAAAATGTATTGCCAGAGTTAGAAGCATGATAAAATCTCCCTGTTGGATCTGAATAGTCCCACGCATTTCTGGTCTTCAGAGCTTCATAGGAACATCCTCAAGTACTCATCTGAACTCAAATCTCTGTGGTGGCTGCACAGGACAGACTGTAAAGCCCTGTAGAGTGACCTTTGTACTTCAGCCCAGCTGACTGCATCTTTATATATTTACTCACAGCTTCCTCTTGACTTATGAACCTCTCTGAACTGTGGACTTACAGCCCCCTCTGAGCATACAGAGGGGCTGATATAAAGCCACAGCTACTGCTTGCTTCATATTGTGCTGTGTCTCCAGGCAGAAGCCTGAAAATCTGGCTGATGATCACAGTAGGGGCCGCCTGAAGATAGTGCTGCCTGATATTGCATGTGCTTGTGGCAGGACTTCAGATAAATCTTTAACTCTGGGCCTTGTGTGAAAACTAGAGTTGAGAAAGACAACCTCTCAAGATGGTTCCTTACATGGGAAACTCCCCTTTGGCCTGACCCAGCAGGTGATAAAGCTCTTCAGCTTGTAGAAGCAGTTGTGGTTATGTTTTTAAAGCTGAAATACACCCCATGAAAAAACACAGGCACCACAATTATAAAAAAACATCCTCTCTTAGTGTCACTGGGTCACACACTGAACTGCAAGGAAAAAGCAGGTGATTTTCGGTCCTACAGAAACCCAGAGATTTCTCTGCCAGGCTGCAGTCTTCAGTTCTGCACTCCTGCAGCTCAGCTTTCTGCCCCCAGCCCAGCAAGCTTCACTCCCAGATACCTGTATCCTTTTCCATCTTCTTAAGATTTTATTTCATTTCTGTGTTTCTGCAGCGTTTGCTGCCTTGAATGCAAGTGACTGTTGAGAGGCCTATGAACAGAAACCTGAATTTTACCACCACTGTGAGCAAGATCAAGATCTTTGTGGCTCAGGCACAAAGAAGGATGCTGTCCCTCTCCCTGTCCCTCCACGGCGCTGTAAGAAAAGCAATACAGTCATCTGTGGGTTCAGGGGGAAAAAGAAGCAGTACAAAAGTTATGTGTCATTTGCTGTTTGGATGAGGCTTGTATCTCACCTGCTGAAGCCAAAGGCACACCCCAGTAACTGCACAGAGCACAGAAATGAAACAGCAGTTTCAGTGTAAGAAAGACTTAAAAACATGGTGTCTGGAAGAAACATATACCACTGAAATACTTCTCTTTTATTCCTTGTTTCACAAAAAGAAAAAGAAAAAAAAAAAAAAAGGAAAAAAAAAAGTGAGATAAGTGCAATAATGAAACAACTGTGTCAGAAACCGCAGGCGTTCATAAGAGTTTTTATGCTCTAAGAGGTTGCTCCCCTAGTGAAACACCTTGGGATTCCTGCAAATCTAGCTGGGGTTCATTGTACCTCTGTCAGGGAGAGGATAGCTCACTCACTTGTGCAGCCTGGGGTGCTTCACCTTTCAGATCAGCACCTCGTGTGGTTAATGGTCAGAAGCTTTGTTTCAGCTTCTAGGGAACACTGACAGGCCACCAAAACCTCTGCTGTAAGCACTGCCAGTGGAAGCAAAAGATTGAAAGGGGAAGGAGCTGGCTCCAGCCTTTCCTCATCCTGCCCAGTGCTGCCCGGTCAGAGCTGAGAAGTGCCTGCAGCACAGCACAGAGGTTATCACACCTCTTCCTTCCCTCCAGGGTTAAATCCCAGCCTCAATGAAGCCAGAGGCTGAAGTACTACCAGCCCTCCACCACCTTATCGTGCCAGTGCCTACACTGATGGCCACTGTTGGCCTCAAAAAAAAGGCTCTTCAAGAAATTTTGCAATCTCCCTTTATAGAAGTTAATCAGACTAGTCCTTTTCCTGGTACAAAACCACATTAAAAACAAAAGTCTTGGAAAAGTCATCGCAGGACTTTTTTATTTTTTTTTTCCTGCGGGAGGAAGGAGAGCCACACAGTTGGCAAACACGGATTGATTTTTTCCCTCCTAAAAACATTATTTCTTTGCCTTAGTTTTTGCTATGTTTCAAACCCTTGAAATAAAGACCCCCTCAGTATTATTTATCATCAAACACTAAAGATTTTTCTCTGCTCCACAGTGCTGTTTGTTGGCCGCATCTCTGACGAGTATAAAGCACAGCAGAGAAGGAGGCTGGAAGGGACAAGGGATGTGGCAGGAAAGAGAATTAAAAGGATCTAAGGGAGATGGTGTATTCTGAGGATCCAAGAACTTCTGAATTTCAATAATCCTGTCTCTGCCACAAGTTAGCTAGCTAGGTTACAGGGGAAAAGAAAGGACCACTGAACTCAGGCTATATGCAGTTGTTTACATTGAGAAAAACAATAACAGAGAACAAATACAAGGCAAAGAGTTGGGGAAGCACTGGAGAGTAAAGATGGCTGTGCTGAAGACGTGATTATCTAGCTCCTTTGGGAAGAAACCAGGAAAATGGTATTTCTGACACTTCACAGAAATGTATCAGTAAAGCCAAAATGTTTGATTTTATATTCTTATTATTTCTGAAGAAGAAGACCTGTGGGACAAACCTCTGCTAGGTTTTCTCTGTGAGAAAGAAGAGTGCCTTTATATACTTGTGTGTGTGTGTGTGTGTGTGTGTATACAGCTACAAGCCTAATTTCTTTTTAAGCTTGAAGGTCACTCTTAAGCAAAGATCATGGCCACAATATTAAGTTATACTTAGGTAAAAAAACACAACAAAGGAACAGGATAGTCTGTATTTTTTCAGTGTCTGTGACACTTTTATTACCGATTTGTTATTGCTGTCCTATGGGAAAGTCACTGAAGCATACATTATTATTCCCACACCATCTTCAAAACCAGTTAAATGCAAAATTCCAGATTAGCAGTGGAAATGTCTGCATGTGTCTGAAATGATTTTCCTTCTAGCCCACCATTTGTCACTCTGGGAGATGAAGTGGGTCAAGCTGCTACTTGACCTTACGCTTTTTCTTCTTGCAATTCTTGTCTCAGACCTGCAATGTGAGCAAAACCTTATCCAGCTTTTAAACTGTCTTTCTGCTTATCAATTTGTTTTCATTCTCCTTTTTCAAAGTTATTATCAAGCTTCCACAAGAGTTATTGATATTTGCTGAAGCATCCATAATCTGATTGTCTCCACCCAACCCCTTCCCGTGCTGGTTCAGCCAGTGCTCTGCACGTTGCAGCATTGGACAGAATCAGTTAATGACATGGCTACTACTGAAGAAGCATGCTCAATGAGAAACTTCATTGGAGTCAAGAGTGCACTGCCAGAAAGGCAAATTAATACTGTTTTACTGGTGGTGGAGGATGACAGGTGAGTGCTTGTCAGAAGGCTGTACCCTGCACAGCTGTGCTTGCTTGCTTCTGCCGCTAATGAGCTCTGAAGCTGTCTGGGTCATCACATCCACACAGCTTCTTCCTTGAAGTGAGGAAGAAGATAGTGCATAACTGCTAGTGAAATGGCAGCAACTACAACAGCCAGGTGTTGGCCTGTCTACAACAAACGCTGGCTTGCTACAGTTCAGGTCATTTCTCTTTTGATGTACCCTTGTTTGTTAATTCTGCTTATCCGAAGATGGACCCAAGCAGCCCTGGTCATCACATCACAGCAGTGTCACAGGGAATCCTTCCCAGCTGCATGTGGAAACCTGCAAGGCTTTGAGGAATGCCTAAAAGCCGTACGAAGCCCCAGCGGTCAAGGGAAGAGTTCGACTTGACCTGAGTGGTATTTCATTCAGTTTGCAGCTATGGCACTGAGATTCAGATTACAGATTTACTGAGCGAAGGAGTCCATGTGCATCTCCCTTTTGGAGAGGCTGCCTGACAGCTCCTCCTGCAATTGCAGCTCCATAGGGTAAGAATACTGATGCTGCCAATCCCTCACATGGATTGGAAACCACCTGAAAACGTGGCTATATTCCTGCTAAAGCAGATACTCGAGAAAGTAGCATCTGGACTTTCAGTTTACATTTTTTTGTGCCATCTTACCGCATGTCAAGCTGCCCTCAGAACCAACCTGTCCTAGTAAACTCTGCATCAGTCTTTGCTGTTATGTTTTGCTCTCTTTCTTGTATTTGTCTAAATACATCCAAAGTCATTGCTACCCAAAAGCTCTTCTGGATTAGTCAAGAATCTGGGGTAAGGTCCCTTCACCGCACCACAGCTGACTTGCCTGCCACACGTCTCCTGTTACATTTCCAAACAACATTTTCACACACATGATGGGCACTCTCAGATCTGGGTTTGGGGCTTTCGATCTTGATACTTCAGGATCTGAAATTTTAGGAAGAAGACTGAGAAGTGACATGATAGCTTTCTGTGATCTGAATATGGGACTGCAGGTAAAACTACTTCTTAAGGCTGCCTTGTGTCATTAGGTAAAGGAAGCAGAAATAAAGTGGGTTTGGCTGTGCCATTAGTTGGCCAGAAGTTTGTAATTCAGATAAATACAGTCACCCTTTCTGATAGGAATGACACCCTTCCCTTCACTCTGCAATCTGCTCCTGTGCTTCTGGGAAACTGTACAAATATGACAAAGGTCATGCATTTCACTCTGCTTTTGCTGGGAGATAACACCCTGAGCTGGCTCTCTCACACCTGTGTTACCCCTGCTGCCCTCAGAGCTGAGCCTGTACCTGCAAGAAGGGCCCATCCCTGATTTTCTGGAAAATATTGGCCACTGAACAAATTTGTCCCCTCAGGGAGGCTTTTCTAATCCAAAAAAAAAAAAAATCAATCAGTGCAATGACAATGACAAGATGTTCTCCTGTTTCTCTCCTGTTTCCCTGTTTGCACTGCACAAGAGGTGACCTCAGATTCACCAGGAAAAACGGCTCTCTTAGTCATCTTGCTGATGTTTTCTGAGACATTGGCTCAATAACATCTACTAAATGTAGGCTGGCTAGGTCCCTGTATCAGAATAAAAGCCTCAGCTCTGGTCTTTAACCTGAATTCCCCTTTTTTTAACAAGTAATGTAGAAAATGCTGCTTACATAGGAGAGCGATTCCAATTCTCTTTTTGTCCAGGCTGGAGTTTCAGTGCATGTAAGTGGTGACCCTGGGAGACGTGCAAGCTGCCACGTATTCCTGAGGGATGATGACCCTTTGTTGGCCTCCACATCTCTGTGTGAGCACAGCCCCTCTGCTTGGCTCTGATGGCACCAACAATTTGGTAGAGCCTTTGGTTATCCTGCCTACCTTGGGCTAAGGTCATATCATGATGTCACTCTGGGGCCAACCTTTTTAGACATTTCATGGATGAGCGGGTTAGGGAGCTCCTAAGAGCTGATGCAGCCCTTGACTTGTACCTAAGCAGTGCACAGCATTTCCAGAGGCCAAAGTATATGCAGATACGCTCAGCTTTGGAAAGGGAACTGTATTAAAATGAGGAAGCATTTTTAAAGGAATTAAAAGGGGCAGCTAGGAGAAGTAAGTCCTACAAGCAGCACAAAGGTTACTGAGGGATGCCATGTTGGTAGTACAGTGCTGGTACACACCACCTTTTCAGAAAAGCTCGAAAAAAGGGCTAAGGGCAGCCATCTTTGTTAAGCAACAGAACAGGGAAAGGCGTTAGGAAGAAGTTCAAAAAGCTGAAGGCTTGTCCGAGTGGAGAAAATAGAAACAATCATAAACTCTGTCAGATTAAAAGCAAAAATGCAATAAGAATGGTCAAAAAGAAGGACTTAGAAGAAATTTTTAAAATACATATCCAAAATAAGATAAATATATATATTTATAAATTTATTTATATGCCATATATATTTATTTATATGCCAGGCACACACAGTCCAAACGGTTCCTTCAATGTGTTGAAGATAATTTTCCAATGCATGTGGTGGAGGAGCCAACAAGCCAGGGGGTTCTTCTGGACCTTGTTCTTACCAACAGGGATGGGCTTGTTAGGGATGTGAAGGTTGGGGGCACCATGGGATGGTGGAGTTCAGGATGGAAAATGGTGGAAGAAGTAAGGCAAAAAGTAGGATTGCTACCCTGGACTTCTGGAGAGCCAACTTCAACCTCTTATGGGACCTACTTGGGGGTATCTCATGGGCTAGGTTGCTAGAAGGCTTGTGAGAGCTGGGCAACCTTTAAACTGTACTTCTTCCAAGCTCAGGATCGGTGCATCCCTAAGAGTAGGAAATCAGGGAAGGGGGGCAGGAGACCTGCGTGGATGAACAAGGAGCTCATCAACAAGATAAAAAGGAAGAGGAAGGTCTATGTGGAAATGTGGAAAAAGGGCCAGTCCGCTTGGAAGTAGTATAGGAGTGTTGTCAGGGCCTGCAGGGACATGACGAGGAAGGCTAAAGCCCACCTGGAGGTGAAGCTTGCAAAAGAGATAAAGGATAATAAGGTTTTTTTAAAGTATGTAAACAGCAAATGAAAGACTGGAGGTAATGTGGGTCCTCTGCTGAATGAGGGGGGTGTCCTGGTAACGGGGGACACTGAGAAGACAGAGATACTGAATGCCTTCTTTGCTTTGGTCTTTGCTTCCATGACTACCCCTCCCGGAACTCTTGGACCCTGGAGGGAGGAGAAAGAGTCTAGGAAGTGGAGATCTCCCTCCTGGTTGACGAGGGAGTGGTTCAGGAGCATCTGAGTGGTCTCAGTGTGCACAAATCCATGGTCCCCGATGGGATGCATCCGCATGTGCTGAGGGGGTTAGCAGAGGTGATCGCCGAACCGCTCTCTATCATCTTTGAAAGGTCCTGGAGAACAGGAGAGGTGCCTGAAGACTGGAGGATAGCCAATGTCACTCTGGTCTTCAAGAAGGGTAAGAAGGAGGATCCAGGAAACTACAGGCCAGTCAGTCTCACCTCTGTCCCTGGAAAGGTGTTGGAACAGCTTGTTCTGGATGCCATCTCCAAGCAACTAGAAGAGAAGGTTATGAGGAGAAGTCAGCATGGATTCACCAAGGGGAAATTGTGCTCAACCAACCTCATTGCCTTTTACGATGGCATCACCAGCTGGGTAGATGAGGGGAGAGCAGTGGATGTAATCTACCTTGACTTTATCAAGGCTTTTGATACTGTCTCCCACAAAATCCTGCTAGCAAAGCTGAGAAGGTGTGGGATAGAGGAGTGGACAGGAAGGTGGGTTGAGAACTCGGCTGACTGGCTGAGCTCAGAGGATGGTGATCGGCAGCGCAGAGTCCGGCTGGAGATCTGTGACTAGCGGTGTTCTCCAGGGGTTGCTGCTGGGTCCGGTCTTGTTCAACATCTTCTTCGATGACCTTGACAAGGGAATAGTGTTCACCCTCAGCAAGTATGCCAATGACACAAATCTGGGAGGAGTGGCTGACACGCCAGAAGGCTGTGCTGCCATTCAGAAAGACCTGGACAGGCTGGAGAGCTGGGTAGGAAGAAACCGAATGAGGTTTAACAAGAGCAAGTGTAGAGTCCTGCACCTGGGAAGGAACAACTGCATGTATCAGTACAGGCTGGAGGATGACCTGCTGGAGAGGAGCTCTGAGGAGAAGGACCTGGGGGTCCTGGTGGATGACAGGTTGACCATGAGCCAGCAGTGTGCCCTGATGGCGAAAAAGGCCAATGGGATCCTGGCATGCATTAAAAGGAGCGTTGCCAGCAGGTCAAGGGAGGTGATCCTCCCCCTCTACTCTGCCCTGGTCAGGCCTCACCTGGAGTACTGTGTCCAGTTCTGGGCTCCCCAGTACAAGAAAGATGGGGATCTCCTGGAAAGAGTCCAGCGGAGGGCCACAAAGATGATATGGGGCCTGGAGCATCTCCCCTATGAGGAAAGGCTGAGAGACCTGTGTCTGTTCATCCTGGAGAAGAGAAGACTGATAGGGGATCTTAGCAATGTTTACAAATATCTTAAGCGTGGGAGACAGAGGGATTTGACCAACCTCTTTTCAGTGGTTTGTGGGGATAGGACAAGGGGCAATGGCCACAAAATGGGGCACAGGAAGTTCCACACCAACATGCGAAAGAACTTTTTCACGGTGAGGGTGACGGAGCACTGTCAGAGCATGGCATTAGAAGGGCAGAGCTATCACCCTTCACTAAGACAAAATGTCCTTCAAAGTCTGATGGGTATTTCAGATTTGCTGTGGCTGTTTAAGGATTATGATGCAGCTTTCCATATTTATATACATTTAAAATGTTTCTGTTAAGTGCTATATAGTTTTAATTTCCCTTCTAATAGTATTTTTTCTTATTCCACTATTCTAACTGCATGAGCTAGTGCAGTTATACATTTAGAAATCTGTCTTTCTAGACAGAGACTTCACAGAATCAAAGAAAAGGTTTTATTACTGACTCACCATAGTCCTTCAAGTGTTACTCTGCTTAAGACACTGCTTCTGGTTGAAATTTTTTTTCAGAATTAAAGCCCTAATTTCCTATGCATTTGAGTCTGACTAAAAGGCAAACATAGCATTGTGGCCCCAGGCTCTCAGAAAATACCATGCACCAAGTAACACTGCAAATACTCCCTACCATGGTTCTTTATGCAGGGAAAGTCCAGGATGGGACCGGGGGTCCTACTCTTTGGTTCCCAAAGGGCAGAAGTTCCCCAACATTTCTCTTGCACCCAGCCATGGTGCTGCTGTCCTTCTCCCCTCTGGCTTCAGCTTCATGTCTTTTGAGGTGAAGAATGAACGTGTACAGAAACAGCGGCTGTTGAATGTCTGCTTTGAAATGAGTGGTTGTAAGGACAATTAATAGAAGAATTTCTAGGTCTAAGATGACCAATTTACCTCAAAAAAAAAAAAAAAAAAAAAAAAAAAGGTAGATATTCTAGCTGAAACATTTGTTAATATGTTTTTCATCTTTTTGTCCTTTAACTTCACAGTTAACAGCATGCATAACACGTATCCCTGAGTCATTACTTGTCTTCTAACATCAGTGCAACTGCACAGCATTAATTGCTGCTTTCTCAACAAGTTCTCTGATAAGAAAAGGGAAGGTGAGGATTGCTGTCTCTGCCTGCCAGCAGGTCCAGTCATGCAGCATGAAATCAGTTTTCCTTCAGAAAAATGACCATTGCAGGTATTTTGGTAAGACAGAAGGTTACTAGCATGTTTGTCTCTCAAACTGAACAGTAATACGGCTAACTAGAAAAGGAGGCAACTTCTCTGGCTTGTGAGCAGCACAGAATATATCTTGTTTTTCTGTGTGGAAATACATGAAACACAGCATCGTTACTGAATTCACATTCACTGGATGATCTTCCACCTAACAGTCAAACACATACTGGAAAACTTCTTCCAGTATATCAAATGCAAAGGTAGTTTCCTTTCAACACTGAATAGAGGGGAAGCAGCAGACACTTATTCGACAGCCCCAATTAAGCAGATGCTGATGGAAGAAGAGAAGACTTTCGATGTTAAAGTGTGTTCTGGCAGCAGTCCTAGTCCTTACCTGTTGATTTTCCAAATTGGAAATAAATCTGCAGGATGAGAATTTCCAGAAATGTATTTAACTATGTTAAAGGAATCAGTATTCAATAGACTTTTTATCATACTGGCAGACCAAAAACAATCTTGTGTGATTCATGTTCTGTTTCTGAAAGCATGGCATATTTCTGAACCACATAGTGCTTCATAAGAGATGTCCTCCAAAATTTTAAAGACTTTTCAAAGCATAAACAAGAGCTGGACACAGTCACAGCAAGTTATGTGGTGTCCTGGTCCTTGTAAGCCAACAGGAGTCAGCAAGGTTTGCAAGGGTTGCCAAAACAACGTGCAAGTAATGGTGTCTATAAATCTACTTGACAGTGGCATGTTGCAACTTAGCTGTTTGTTTTTGGGTTTGTTTTTGTTTCAGAAAGGTGCCTTTCTGTCATAATCAAAGTCAGTGATTTTTCCAGATACATTAATTTGGCTCCATTTCCCCATGCACTACTTAGATGCCAAAATAAATACTTGGCAAAGATAAATTCACAGATCTGGCAGACTAGGATGAGGCTCAGGAGATCATCTCATCCAACTCAGGCAGACTAAAACTATCTGGACACCATCCCTGACACTTTTATCCTCCTCACTTTAAGAAATCGATACCACTGGCTAGAATGTCCTTACACTTTCAGATGGAAAGGCTTTCCTAATATGCTACCTAAATCTTTTAAGCTTCAGGTGGAACTGAGTCTTTCCTGCCCTTCCCTAAATGGACATGCAAATTATTGTACTGTTGCTGCTCACCTGCACCAGTCCCTTCCTAGCTGCCATGCTAGTTCTGAGCCTTCTCTTTTCAACCCAGTGCCTTCACCTTCCTTTCAATGGATCACATTTTCCAAGCCTTTTATCATGCTTATTGCTTTCCTGTGCCTTTCCTTCTACTGCGCCTGCTTCCAGCTGAGAAGAAAGACTCCAGGTGGGATTTCATCATTGTGTCAGAGTGGGAGAATTGCTACTGCTGACTAGGTTTGTCCAAAACTTCCTAAGGGACCACATCCCCCAGTGTAAAAACACAGATAGAGCTCTTGTCCACGGAGCTTCCAAAATCTCCATGTCAGAACCCAGATCTCATTTTGTGTGTGAAACATTGCTACTCTTTGTACAGAGCTTCAGCTTGCACCATCAAATCGGTAACCTCGGCAGAGACTCAAGCTTGACACAAGCGACATTTCCAGGGTTTTTCATCATTAAGCACCCAGAGCGTTTGCCAGCTGTAATCCTTAAGGGTTTGTGTATGAATGCAATTTATGCTAAAATGAATTTTACACCAAATGACTAGACCCCGTCACAAATCAGACAAAAAAACACCCAAGTACTGGCAGGGGAGAAAAGGCAGCATCCTGGATGAAGTATCACATCCTGAATGGAGGCTTGTGGTGCCAGGGACTGTGCAGTTGTTTTTCTGTTTATCCTACATGGGAAAACAACATCATGCCCCCACGAGTGCACTAGAAATATTGAGCTACATTTACATAATTTTCCAGGAAGCAGAAAACATTATTACCCCCTTCTAACCACCAGGAAAACATAAATAGGCCTTGTTCAAGGTCAAAGTGAGTCAGCAGACTGCTCAGGCTGAAACCAAGCCAGTCTCATGTTTTATTTAATAACTAAGACAATGTTCCTCCCCTCTCCCCCATTTCACATAGCGTTCACCTGTGTAATCTTATAAAAAATATATATATATAAAAAATCTTATAAAAATCTTACTAAAAAGTATCTCTAAAAGTCCCCTGTCTCCCCCTGCTTTATTTTTATCAGCCATGCCTCACTACAGACCTGCAGTAAGGCATGGCTGATGGTGACACTGCCTTGTTGAGACTCTCGGAGAATGTCCATTGCTCTGGAATCTGAGCTCAGACAAGAACCTGTTGCTCCAAGCAGTCATTAGGCCCTCGGGCAGGCTGGTGTCCTCACTTTAAACCACTACAACTGGATGCTCTGGAAGAAAGTAAGCAAAAAGCTCGTGATATACTGGACTGTGGGGACTGGAGGAGAACTTAGAGACATGCTCTGAAAGGTGTCTGAACAGCAAACAAGTAAATGCATTTATCTGCCTACATACCAGTTGTAGTTTGATCAGTGAATGCATCTATTTTCTTACCTCATTCAAAAGAGAGGGGGTATTTTTATGGCAAGGATCTGTGCAGGTGCATTCCAATTTTTGGACTCCCTAGGACTGCCAAAGGCTGTTGTGTAGATAAATATTCATTTGAAAAAATGCACTGAAAGTACTGTTATCCCCATATGCTACTGAGGATGCACAAGATAGAAAAAAATAAGGTATTTACATGGTTACATCTGAAATGTGTTGTAATTGCCACTCCTTCATTCACAGGTTTGCAGGCACAGCAGCAAGCAGATGCTCGAGAAGTCAGGTGCATGGAATAAACCTTATCTGGAGTGCTCTGGCTGGCAGACGAGAAACTCAAGGGAGGGCTACTGCAGGAGCATTAGTCAAGAAAACAACTCACAAAGGTTATTTACGAGGCTGGGGAACAAATAAGCAACAGCAAAGTGTCTATCTGAAGTGGCAAAGCTATTTTTTATTTTAATGGTTTCCATAGATTTGGATGTTGTAACATTCTTTCCCTCTAAAGGTCGCAGTGTGTTTATAATCACAAAACTGGGCAAAACCTGCTCTTTGCACAGGATATTAACTTCTGCCAGTTGTTGTAGCTACACACTTGAAAAATTAATGTGATAGCCCATAAAGGTTAGAAAGCTCAGATCCCTTCTCCCAGAATGAAAATGGGAGAAGTGATTTCCTACATCCCCAAAAGTTTGACTTTTCAAGGTTAATTTACTCAGGTGTTTGGGCACAAGTTGTCCTAAGTCCAGAACATTGCTACATGGTGAGCTGTTGAATTTGGCAAAATATGGCGATCACATGCAATGCTGTTTCTTTTGATGCAACAATGCAATTTGTAAATTTTGGGGGTAGAGATGGGACCTAATCTTGACTGTTGCTTCCTGGAAGTACTTCAATAAACAATGGCTGGAGACAACAGTAGGACCCAAAGCTGTAGGGCCAGGAGGGCATGGGTTGGTAATCTGTCCTGTTGAGACAGAATCAGGGGTGAGGGAAAGCACCAGCCTAGATGTTGGTTTAATTCCTGGAAGATGCTGGCTAAGCTCATATTCCTCTCACAGGCTCAGATTGTGACCTAGTAAAGGTCATGTAGGACAAGCTCCACAAACAGATGTGTGCATTAAATGCCATTGCTGATCTAGGACCTAAGTCTTTCCATGCCTCAATTAGTCATCAGTACATTCAAGGCAACAGAACTTCCCTATTTTAGTGTTGTATTTGGAAGATAAACACATCAAAGTCTTTCAGATGCTGCAATGAAAAGAATCATGCAAGTAGCAAAGATGGAAAGAACTGAGCCGCGATTCCTAACACATTCCAGGACGGGTGACTGGAGGTGCAGAGTGAATGCAGGAGCTGGAATTGAGGAGGAAAGAGGTAGGAGGGAAGAGAGAGGTCAGACCTCACAGTACACACTCCTGGAGGGCAGCTTTGAAAGACAACAGCAAAGTCAGAGTCTTTTTTTATGAAGAAGAAGGTGGCTGTATCTGTTCTGTGAGCAAGATAAAATTCTGCAAAAAGTGAAACAATTTACTTTTCTCTGCCTTTCTTTCCCTACTCCCACCAGTGGAAGGATGCAGACCCCAGGGAAGGGCTCTTTCAGAGCCTGACATCCCCAAGTGCCTTGTTCCTAATTCCTTGGATAACTGAAAGCATCTGTTACTGCCTGAAGACTAACAAAGGACTTTACTAAAATGTTAAGGTCCTCTGGCCTGAAGGACCACAGTAACTCTGCCAGAATTTACTTATGGTCTAAAAGGAGACATTTTCATTTTGCACTGACCTTACAAACTATGTGTTCTACATCTGCCCTTCCCATTTTTTTTTGCTCCTGGCGGGTCTGGCAGGAGACTGGGCAGAACAACCTATCTGCACTGGCCCAAGGATCACCTGTCTGAAAAGCCAGGACACCACACAGGGTGGCAGCACACCAACAGACCCCAGCACTATGCAAAGGAGAATGCAGCCAGCCAGCCCCAAACTGGCTCACCGGAATATACCACTGCCCACTTTTCTCATGACTGGGAACTTGAACTTTGGACATCTGCACTCATTTTGTTTCAGACTCTGATTACTGCACAATTACTGATTAACACTTTAAACGTCCCGCTCAAATGGGTGATTATTTCTGAATTGCTATTATTGTAGTAACTTACAAGAAATCCCACTTCCTTGTGAGATATGGTGTGAAGAAAAAAGGTTCATGGACAACAGGCACAAGATCTTCCTTCTGGAAGGAGTTTACAGCACCCACGGAATAGCGGGTGGTTTTGTACCTTATGTTCCTTATAGAAAAAGGATTATATATTCTCAACCTATACAGCCCATCCCCTAGAAAAGAAGGGATAGGAGTAAATGCTTAAACATGCCAGCTGATATCAACATTACCAAAAACAGAAGAAAATGAGCACATTCAGCTGGTTTACATACCACCAGGCATCTGGTGTCTAGTGTTCCATGCTGGCTGACTCAGGATGCTCTCAGTCTGCATTTCCCTCAGGCTCTCTCATTTGCTCTCCAGAGGCACTAAACCCACTACAGGCACAGATATTTAGGTGGAATTTAGGCTGGCTGGAAACTAAGTGATTTTAAAACATAATTTAAAAGAGAGACCCCTAAAAAAAAAAAAATAAGTTCTCCTTGTCCTGAAGGTCTTGCATTTAAGGGAACACTTCCTGTAATTTTTATAAGCACTTTGTTTTGCTCTGGTATTTTTCATTTGGGGATCATATCTTGGCAAAACCAGAAACAACTCTTACATGATACATGGTATATTTTCACTTCAGTGATAACTGAAACTCTTGTCAGCAGGGTTTCATCCATAGAGATCTCAAGGGTTACTCCCCAGAAAGGCTCCTCACTCCCTTTCCATGCAAGGAAGCCAGTTTATAAATGAACCAGTATTTCAGACTGTGTCCAATGGTGGGAGAGAAAATATTCTCCTTCTCTCCCTTCCAGCCACCACTCTCTTCCGTTTCAGCTTTTCTCTCTATTGACGTGTTGTGGTTTAACCTGGCCGGCACCTAAACACCACACAGCCATTTGCTCACCCTCCCCCATCCCTCTCCGGGGTGGGGGAGAGAAACGGGAAAGTGAAGCCTGTGAGTTAAAATAAAGACAGTTTATTAAGACAGAAATAATAATAATAATAATAATAATAATAATAATAATAATAATAATAATAATAATAATAATAATAATAATGTACAAAACAAGTGATGCACAGTGCAAGCTCACCACTCGCTGACTGATGCCCAGCCTATTCCCAAGCAGCCAATCCTCCCACCCCAGCTAGCCACCCCTATATATTGCTCAGCATGATGTCAGATGGTATGACCCAAATGTTGGCCAGTTTGGGTCAGCTGTCCTGAGTCTGTCCCCTCCCAACTCTTGCTGCACCCCCAGCCTGCCCGCTGGCAGGACAGAGCGAGAAGCTGAAATGTCCTTGGCTTGGTGTAAGCACCGCTCTGCGACAATTAAAACATCAGCATGTTATCAGCACTCTTCTCATCCTAATCCAAAACATAGCACCCTACCAGCTACTAGGAGGAAAATTAACTCTATCCTAACTGAAACCAGGACATGAGGGGAACAAAGCCTGAAGTATCTCCTGTTGGCAAAAAAGACCACAGGTTCCTGTGGGCCTAGATCCAAGTGCTCTGAGGGTACCACAGTGTCTCCCAAACAATTCAGCTCTGCATCAAGCTCATCAAAGATGTCACCAAATGAGCATCAGGACTTAAAGCCTCTGCCACCCCATCCAGGGAAACTCAAGAGGCAGCTGCTGTCAACTTCTTGACTATGCCAAGCTAATAATGCTATGAAGTAGGTGAGGAGATTATGCTGCAGGTATGTGCATCTTTTGAGAGGCATCAGAAATCAGCAGGGAAGAGCATCCTGGCACAAGCACATGAGCAAGGATGCAATTAAACAGGCTTCACAGCAAATTGGCAAGCTGCACACTTGACCAAGTCTTGCTTGACAATGTGTCGTAGTGTGCCACCATCAGCATCCTGGTTTCCAAGGTAATTATTAAAGAAATATTGCTGCATGAGGATGCTGCAAAGGAGACTAATTCTTTAGAAGATGGCTTTGTATGGAAAATGGTCCAGCTGTAGGTTCATCTACAGACATGCTTCATCCTAAAAAAGCCTGGAAGCAGAATGGCCAAGGTCCCCGTGTCTGACCTGAGGAAAACATGGTGCAGGAGGGGATCAGCTGTTTGCAGGGAGATGTGCAAGGAAGACAGCTCAGCAACTGGCTCTCCTCCCTTCCAAATGTGAGCCAAGATAAGCACCCCAGCAGAGTGCCCTGAAGCCCTGCATTGCTTCCAGAAAGGAGTTGGATAATGAAAGGTCCTGACTCACCTGGTGATGGTCACTGTCCATGGAAGATCCCCCAGTAACTTCAGCTGGGAGAGGAAGGACAAATTCCAGCTGACGGTGGCAGTGCCTGCTCAGAGTCCCTTCTCACCACTCAGCCCGGTTTTGAAGGCGGCCAGCAGCCCCCTGGCTCTGCGTTCACACTCACCTGGGAAGCACTGGCACAGGCTGCTAATTTCCTGCTATGTCCCACATCAAAGAGAACTGCTTTTCACTGGCTGCCAATTTCTCCTGTGGAGAGGTGTCACGTAGATACACTAATTGACTGGGAAGAGATTTCAGACCCTCAGGCAGCATATCTATCAGAAGCTCAAAAAACTCCTCTGATTGCTAGTCCTGAACTTCTCATCCTGGGTAGTGTAATTCAAATGTATTTATTTTGTTTCTGTGCTTGCTGTAGTGAGAGCTAATCCCAAACAATCTTTACATACAGTAACCCTAGCGCTGATTCGAGTTAGGTCTGGCTAAAAAACCACGTGCAGGGGCCTCTCTGGCACACTTCACAGGCCTGTTTCCTTCTCTTCCAGTCCCTGCACTGGACTCTGCTGGTAAAACTACTTGGGTGTGGAGCTCTGCTCTCCCCAGAGCTGGCCCGAATGTCCTCAACCAGCAGCGTGAAACACTGCCTTGGCAGAAATCAGTTTTAATGGGTAATGCTAGAATTTTTATCCCAGTTGCTACAACTCACAATATGTTTTGTTTTGATCTATAACCCTAATAAAAGCCACTTTCTATGAAGCTAAACTGTGCAGAAGCGGCTGCTGTTACACCAGGAAGTTGAATAAAACCCCCACAGAATTACAAGTCTCTGAGCCATCAGATGTGCTCTCCAGCATTTATTATCTTATTTGTTATGTTAATGGCTGGTTATTCTCATTAGCTGTTCCCTGGATTTATACAAGCTGTTTTTCTCCACTTAAGCTGTGCAGCCTACTGTGTAAAGGTAATTAGCACAGGGCTGATGGATTAGGTGGAGAATCAGATGCCAGCTGTGTCTCCATTCTCCAGCAGTGGCCTGAAGGAAGAGATGCTGGTGCCATGCAGGAGCCACTGGCTGAGACAGAGGCACGCCGTGCAAACTGGAAGGCTGTGCCTGCCCTTCAGAACTTGCTCCAGGGAAATCAGACAAATGAGGTGGAGGTGAAGCACAGCCACAGAGATTAAGATATTTGTTAAATGAGAATGTGCCAATGGGAGACAGGGCTCTTCAAACATGCTGCTTTGCAGGAGAGTGCTGGCTTTTAAGCACTTTTACCTGGCTGTCTTCGTCTTCCCACTCACTATGACAGATCCCTGCCTTGTGTTAAATAAAAGCTGTCCACTGTGTTATGGAAATCTATGCAAGTGTGATCCGTCACTCTACACCAGAACCAATAAAACATCAAAGAAGAGAAATCTGTGGAAAGCTGCACAAGCAATTACAGAGGAGCAACTGTCATCTCATGAGGCCTGACATTTAAGCGCACAGACATTCTCTTTATGTGTCTGAGGTATCGCTGTCCTCAAGGGCAAAATCACTTTAAGTGATGTGTCTGCAAGAAAGATAGTAGTTCACCTTATTCTTAACCATCTAAGAACAGAAAGCCTTTTGTCTCGATCCTCTGTTTACAGCAAGGGAAGGGTAGAAACTGGAAACAGGGAGCATGAGCCGCACCTATGTCTGATGCTGAGAAGAGGTTGTCTTTACAGCTGGAACAAAGAGCTCACAGACATCAGCTCTCAAGGCATAAAATCCTTGCCCATGATGGAGAAAGCCTTTCTGTTGCCACAGAACATTACAGAAGGTGGGGCCGGATCCTAAAACAAATGTGGAAAGAGACCACGTGAGGCACTTGCTTCCTGGAATGCTAGGACTGCTTGGGTGCTGCTAGCAGGTGAAGTGAGGCTGGTAGTAGCATGCATGCCCCCCACTCCCACCCACCCCCCCAAAAAAAAAAAAAAAAAAAAGAAAAAAAGAAACATGTACAGAAAGCAAAATATGAATTTTCAGATAAGAGGGATTATTTACATGAAGGAAAGCATAAACAAAGTGCTGGAAAAGCCAAACCCAATGGCCTTGAAAAGAGTTCATCATCTTTCAGATTAGCAGGCCAGCGACTGACTCACAGAAGCATCTATCAGTGTGCCTTCAATGGGGAATGATCATTATTGTGCCCAGACTAAGGGATGCTGAAGATTTGACCTACAGTGATGGTTTTGAAAACGTGTGTAACGTATCAGCTGCTGCCAGTGAATTTGGTTTGGCCATAGCCAGGAGAAAGAAGCTGGGAGGATGAATTTGAGTCTTGTCCTGCAGCTGCAATACTCTGTAGCATTCTCTGTAGCTGCAGGAAATACAGAGGGAAAACAAGTGACACTACACTGGATATGCTGACAGCGAGGAGGAGGAGGGGTAATCCTGCAGCCTTTTGGGACAGAGACAGGATCAGGTATTAAAGCAAAAGGCCACTGTAGTGATATGGAAAAAATGCTAAACAGCCCAGCTGCACACTGATCCTAATGCAATATCACCACGCTGGCTGAGCAAACACTTGTAGAGGGCTGGGGGCACCCTGTTACACTCAACATTCCCACTAACCCCAACCAGCAGTCCCAGCCTTTGAAGAATAATCACACACAGGATGGGGAAAAAAGCAATCTTATCTGTTCGTTCCCACAAAACTGCCCATAGGCAGACACACAACTTGGCAGTGGGTCCTCAACAGCTATTTCACATCAGTAACTGGAAGATGTCAGCCACAAGCAGTTGTGACGGCATGTTAGGCAAACCAAGTGGTAAATTGATAGCATGGAGAGACACGGCTTCAGTTGGCCTCAGAACAGCTTGTCTGTGGGCAAGGGAGCCGGGGGCTGCAGACTGCCATCAGCTGCACCTTCATGCGCAGCAGCTGGGGCTGAGGCTCTGCCAAGCTGCCAGCCACATGGCCAGTGAGGCAGCAGGGCATCACTCCACATCCCCACATTGAACCTCTGCAGATAATGCAAGCTTTACATTAAAGCCAGGGAGAGTGTGGCGGGTGTGATAAATTAGTAGGGGTTTGTCCTTGAGAATTTAAAGAATCTACTGAGGAGATAAGGTTTCATAACTCACGGCATTGTAACATGGGGACAAAGCAAGACATCCTGTTTTGCCCCCACCTGAACACAAGCACAATGCATGATCACTGGAGGAAGAATAACGACCCCCAACAACAGACTGCGCAGTCTCAGGACAGGTCTCGACAGGTCTCGACAAGTCTCGACAAGCTGGAACTTCAATGCTATAAAACAGCGACACTGGAAAGAGGAAGTTGCGTGCCGTGGTGGAGCGGAGACTCCCCAGCCGCCCAGCGCTGTTTTGCTTGTGTCTGCTTACTTGATTAATAAAATAATTTCAATAGACCAGTAAATTGTGTGGTCTAACTTATAACAGCGGGTTTTGCTTCGCTCCTCTGGATGAAAGGAAAATCCTGCCTGCACGCGCTGTGTATGCTTGTTGTTCAGGGAAGCAGGGAAATAGCTCATGGTGCCATTGGCCTGCCTGCCTGCCTGCCTGACAGCGAGGTCCTGCTAGCCACACTTGTCCAAGTGGCCTGACCTGAGCAGCATGCAGCCCAGGGATCTTACCTTCCAAAGTATCCTCTCTGAAGCTTTAGGAGGTCTGTCAGTAATAACAATAGGGCTGAAATCCAAACTGGATTTGGCACTGAGATTCAATGGGAATTTGATGCCAAAGCCATTGAAAAGGGAGATCTTTCTGTCCCAGGTGGTAGGCAGTTGGTGCAGTTGCCCTCTTTAACTTTGCTTTCTGGAGTTAAACACAAATTTTAAACCTCGGTCTTCTCCAGGACTAAGCTACAGTACCAGGCAAGGATGCAGCACTTCAAATTCTGGACGCTGTAATAAAACATGGAAATTGGATGCAAATTATTTAGTACATTTATGATACCACATTATTTACTGGCACTGCAGTTTGATAATCACAGCAATAATTTTCAAATTACCTTTGTCCAGTATTCACTACCTTTCACAAGTACTGAAACACTTCCTGTTCTTAAGCAGAGAGGATTTCTAACACTTGTCCTACATTCGTAAACTGAAACAATTTGCAAATGACTGTGGAAGCTAAATGAACTGAAGGCAGATCTTCAAGGCACAAACAGCAGTGAGGCATAACTTCTTTACAAATAACAGGACACTCCACTAAGGATTTGTCCAAGACCACACAGAAAGTGTGCTTCATTAAAAACTGCATTAAATTCATATCTCCTAGTTCCCAGTTAGTGGGGAAAAACAAACAAAAGTCACTAAAACAACTTCCTCCTCATACACAGACATTGGCTTTAACTCTGTATCTTAAAAGCTTGCATGTCCCAGAACTCAGTACAGCTGAGATGATAATCTGCACCTGAAAAGCTGCACCCTGGGACATCAGCTCCATGTTAATTTGCTTAGGTCTAGTTGTTGGCCAGGACACATGGTAAGCCAGGACATCAGATATGGAATGGGAGTAGGTGGAAGATCAGACACATGATCCTGGGAGCCAGCATCTTGGCATACTACATATCTAGGCAGGCAGTATTGTGAAGTTGACTATGAGCAGGAAGCTTTCTTCTTCCAGTAAAACAATTACCTATTAACAAATTAGCCCGAGCAATGGGATAAGGTAGGTCTGAGTGCTTCAGAACAGACACGGCTAAGTAAGACATCCTGAGTCTTACAACTTCTAAGAGATTCTCAGAGAGAGACAATTTCACCAAAGCTATCCTCCATCAAAATGAGCTGTCTCACTATGAGGGGGCACTGGAACATAATTATTGCATGATGGTCATCTCCCAGTTGTGCATTTCTGATGTCTGTACCCAAGAATAAAGGAAGACATGGATTACCTAACCAATGATGTGCACAATGTATATTTTTATCCCAGAGCCATCTATAAATAAAAACACATTTCTAAGCTTGTTATGTATAATGCAATAAAAATAAAAATCAAACCCAAAACAATGACTCACTTCCTTCAAAGGGGTTTATTTAATTATGTACATGGTCATGCCGAGTGTTGCTGCTGTGAGTATGCTGACACATCTTCAGCTTTGTTTACTCACTGATTAAAAGAGAAATGTCTGTGAGATACTCGTTTGCATTAGCAATTTACTGTGTTGTCTCATTCTTGTGTTTTTGCTAGTTAAGGATGTTGTGTGTCATGGAGCAAGACAGCAGGTAGCAACTAGATATTAGCTGTGCTCCACACTGCACAACATATCCGGCACAGAGGAGCAGACCAGGAAAAACTCGAGTGAAACATGAACCTGCTCATGTGCTTTCTGAGGTGCGCTTTGAACATGCTTTGACTAGAAGCCATTGGCCCTTTTGCACGTTTCTTCGGATTGCAGCCTTGGTTGTTTTCCCACTAGGATGAGATTTATCTCACCTCACTGTGTTGCCTGAAACATGGGTGTCTGGGCTGCTTCTGAAGGCTGCTGTTCAGGCTGATGAGGGAAGTGAGGTATCTCCTGACCATACACCTCCTGTAGGAATGGTCAAAGAGGAGTGAAGAAGAGGGAGCAAATCCTTCCCATGCCTTTGTAGTCATGCAGGCTGGCAAGAACTGCACATGCATCTGAAGGAGGGAGAAACAACACATCTCTGGAGAGACTTTTCACAGGTGCTGGAAAATATTTGGCATTTGCAGACCTGTTTGAAGTACGAGGGCCAGAAGCTCAGCTCACATACACTCGCATCCACTTGCAAGGGCCACAGAGCCTTGCAGGTGTGGAGTTCTCCTAAGGATTAAGTTGTCAGCAGAGGCAGTGTGTCATCATCTAGGCTGGTATAGTTTTATTGTAGCATCTTTATTCCACTACTACCACCCTTATTTTCACTGCAAAGCCAAATTTTCTCCATACTGTACCTACAGTATGAAATCTACCGCTCTGCAGCATCCACTAGCTGCTGCCCTTTCATCCTAAACCTCACCTGAAATTTGTTTGGTGATCACACATAACTGTTGAAAATCACCCATTCTTCCTGTGATGTGAAAGCAATGATGATTTTGGTAACACCAGCTGGGTGTAGTGAAGTCCAAAAAATTACTTACACATTTCCAATTCCCTATCTGCTCTTTCTGGAGCCTGTGCATTTCACAGGAGATTTATTACTCAGCCAGACTACCCTTTGCAGTGTTACAATGCAGGCTTTTGCTCACAGGGCAGAGTAGATGTTTGTATTTCACAATCTGCATTTATTTGACAAACTCACAGTGAGGGATTCTACTCTACTATAACCACAGATTGTCTTATTTACAGACAGGGTAAAACTAATAATCAGTCTGGTGAGACAATTAGGCAAACGCCATTAATCATCAAGTGTGTAAGCAAAATAGACCTACATCAGCATTCACAAAGCTGAATAGCTGCCCTTTCCACCACAGCAAACCCTTGCCTTTTCTTGTCTGATTTTCTTCTGCTGCTCCTCAGGTTGTGAGGTCCAAAGAGCCCAGAGGTGCCCTGGCTGCCGTCATCCCACTGCTGTAGCAGCCATTCCCATTTTCAGACAGTGCAAGGGCAGAAGATCCTGCCTGGTGGCTCCATGTGCTCTGCAGGAATGTGCTGGTCTCGGTGAATTCCCAAGGGAGCTCAGGCTGCTTTTTGGGGAAAATCTGCCTGCTGGGCCAATTTACCTGCTCCTGTGCCCTCCTGGTGCCTGTGCGACTGTCACAGCGGGCAGCTGAGGTGACAGTTTTCCCCAGTTCCCTGCTCCTCAGCAGTTTACCTTTGATAATGGAGACCCAAGACCACAGTTGTTTTGCTTTCTACTAAATGCATGTCAGCAGATGTTTTCCTTGGCTCTCAGTGGCATTCTGAATGTCTGCCATTCCTTGTATTTCAGGTGACAATTTTCACCTCTTTAGCATTTGGAGAGTCATGAAATATTAGGCATATTGTGTTCTCCAGGAGAGTGGTCTTTCATTGCAGCCAGCAGAATTCAAGACGTCTTCAAGAAACAGCAAGGTGTTGTCCTCAGCTGCCTCCTTTTTGTTTTGGTGTCCTCCCTTCCTCTTGAAGCTGAAGATTTCTTACCTGTGCTCAGTTCTTTCCATGGGCTGCACACAGCTGAAATGAGCCACACAAACAAACTGACTCATGGACTGGGGCAGAACACCATGCTGGTGGGACAAATCACAGCAGTAACTGATGTGGAAGCAGAAGGCTGTGAAGGTCAGGGGAAGAGTGTGAAGAAAACCCAACCATGTAGGACAGGGGGAGAGATACTGGCATCTTTTAAGCATGCACTGCACACACCGAGTTTCCATCTTAGGCTGGGTTGCTTCTTCTGGTCCCTGATGCACAGGGACTGTCAAGAGCTCAGCCTCTCATGGTGGGACCCAGATTTCAGATGTCCATTGCCCATCAGTTCTTTTCATCATGCTCACAGCCAGATTTACAGTTGATCAGCACTTGTATGATGAGATCATCTGGGTACCTCCATCTGGACAAAGTACTCAGTCACCCTGAAACTTCTGCCAAGAAGAACTGAGTGCATGGAGGACCTGTGCTGGTAATCCATAGCACTCCATAAACCAGAGTAAAGCAAACCTTTAAAGCAAACCTTTGCAGGGAATTCAACCTTGCAGAAAGCATATCAGTTTGCCAGGGCCACTGCAGCTTAGTGAGCATGTATCCTTCCATTAAACTTCCATTAAACTTTGCATCACAAACCATGACACAGAGATCCTCCAGAAAATATACATTATTATAATGATTATAAGGGTCCATAAGATCCACTTAGTCTTTTTTTTTTTTTTTTTTTTTTTTTTTTTTTTTTTTTTTTCCTCAGTACAAGTCTTTTACTAAAAATAGCTTTCAAATAGCAGAAGCACTATATTTTGGGTGAATGACCAGCTCTTTCAAATTTTGTTACCTACTAAAAAAATGTTGATTCTTCACTTTTCTCTGAAGGGTCTCCTCTGTCTGCTTGAATTTTGTGTTTGAAGGAAATGCTCATCAACCTCCAAGCCCTAAAGCACAGGCTACAAATACAGCTAGTTTCTTTCTGGATACATCTCACTGTGAAGCCCCAGGGAAAGATCACATGCAATAGGTCTACATTGGTGGGCTGCAGGAATCAGAACAGGAACTCGGGCCCATCCATGAAACACCTTCATGAAGTGCCTTTTGAACTGAGAATGAACCTTGAATAGAGTTACCCAACAAGTGCAAAGCTGTTCCAGCTCCTACAGCTGCTCCAGCTCCTGCAGCCACTCCAGCTCCTGTGGCTGGGTCAGAGAAATGAGCTGTAGCAGTGCAAGTTGCCCCTGTAGACAAGGTGAAAAAATGGTATTTAGAATGCAGAGAGTCTTCTGCTAGGTCTAGGTATAGAGAAGAGGATGCTGGGCCATCAGGGATTCAGGAGGAGGAAGATGAGGATGCCGAAAAATCAACAGTAACTACCCGAAACCTGTACCAGTGTGAGCTACAAGATGTGTGAAAAGATTTTGGTCGCTGCATAGGTGAGCAGCTTGTCATCTGGCTGCTCCGGTGCTGAGACATGGGAGCCAGTTGTGTGGAATTAGAGGGCAGGGAAGCCAGGTGGCTGGGATCCCTTGCTAGAGATGCAGGCATTGACAAAGCAATTGGAGATGGATGATCTCACAGCCTCTGGAGGTGTCTCCTCTCAGCTGTGAGGGAAAGGTATCCCTTCAAGGAAGAACTCATATGTCTACCAGGCAAGTGGACCATTGTGTAGAAGGGAATCCAGTACCTGAGGAAATTAGCCATATGGGAGGTGATTTATGAGGACCCAGACAGCAGAAAAACATCCACAGATCCAGATGAAGTCAAGAGTACATGACTCATGTGGCAGAAGTTTGTACGGAGTGCACCAGCATCATGTGACAGCTCATTGGCAATAACGGCCTGGAAAAAGGATGAGGAACCCACAGTGGATGAAGTGGCTAAACAACTCTGGCAGTACGAAGAAAGTCTCTCCTCTTCCTTACAGGCCTGTGTCTCAGCTGTGGAGAAACTTTCTGAAGACTTCCACCAACTTAAAGAGAATTTATCTTCTTCCCCACCTGAACAAACCAGTGTCCACCAACTAAAAGAGAATACTTTGGAGAAATTGTCTGAAAAGTTCCACCAACTTGAAGAGAGATTATTTTCCTCCCCACCTGTACAAACCACTGTCTCAGCTATCAGGGGTAAGCATTCATCTGCACAAGGAAGACGATATGGTGGGTACACACCCCGTGCCACCCTGTGGTTTTACCTACGAGACCATGAAGAGGACATGAGAAAATGGGATGGAAAATCTACTGCGACCCTAGAGGCATGGGTATGTGAGTTGCAAAATAAAACAATCTGGAAAAATGGGTTCTCTGAAAAGTTTGCTGCTCCAACTTCCAGCAGGCAGTCCTTCAGACACAGAAATGAAGAAGATTCTGACCAGGATTAGAGGGGCCCTGCCTCCAGCCAGGGGGAGGAAAGGGACAATCGAGTTTATTGGACTGTGTGGATTCCATGGCCTGACATGTCAGACACACAGTAGTATAAGGCTTTAGTAGACACCACTGCACAGCGTACTGTGATGCCATCAAGCTATAAAGGGCCACAACCCATCTGTATTGTTGGGGTGATGGGGGGAACCCAGCAGTTAACTGTATTGGAGGCTGAAGTGAGTCTAACTGGGAATGAATGGCAAAAGCACCATACTGTGACTGGCCCAGATGCTCTGTGCGTCTTTGGCATAGACTATCTCAGAAGAGGATATTTCAAGGACCCAAAAGGGTTCCAGTGGGCTTTGGGCATAGCTGCCTTAGAGAGAGAATTAAACAATTGTCTACTTTGCCCGGTCTCTCAGAGGACCCTTCTGTTGTGGGGTTGCTGAGGGTCGAAGAACAGCAAGTGCCAATCACTACCACAACTGTGCACCGATGGCAATATCGCACCAACCGAGACTCCCTGATTTCCATCCATAAGCTAATTCATCAATTGGAGAGCCAAGGAGTGATCAGCAAGACTCATTCACCTTTCAATAGTTCCATATGGCCAGTGTGAAAGTCTAATGGTGAGTGGAGACTAACAGTGGACTATCGTGGCCTGAACGAAGTCACGCCACCACTGAGTGCTGCAGTGCCAGACATGCTAGAACTCCAGCATGAACTGAAGTCGAAGGCAGCCAAATGGTACACCACAATTGATATCGCTAATGCATTTTTCTCCATTCCTCTAGCAGCAGAGTGCAGGTCACAATTTGCTTTCACTTGGAGGGGAGTCCAATATACTTGGAATCGGCTGCCCTAGGGGTGGAAACAGGTGACTGTTTCAGGGATACAGAGGATCTGAGGCCCGCTACACTACAACCAAAAAGGAGATATTGGCAGCATATGAAGGAGTTTGATCTGCTTTGGAGGTGGTCAGTACTGAAGCGCAACTCCTCCTGGCACCCTGACTGCTGGTACTAGGCTGGATGTTCAAAGGAAGGGTCCCCTCTACACATCATGCAACTGATGCTGCATGGAGCAAGTGGGTTGCACTGATTACTCAGCGGGCTTGAATAGGAAACCCCAGTCACCCAGGAATCTTGGAAGTGATTATGGACTGGCCAGAAGGCAAGTACTTTGGAATATCATCAGAGGAAGTGGTGGTCCATGCTGAAGAAGCCCCACTGTACAACAAGCTACCAGAAAATGAGAAGAAATATGCCCTGTTCACTGATGGTTCCTGTCGTATTGTGGGAAAGCATCAGAGATGGAAGGCTGCTGTATGGAGTCCTACACAACGAGTTGCAGAAGCTGATGAGGGAGAAGGTGAATTGAGTCAGTTTGCAGAAGTGAAGGCCGTTCAGCTGGCTTTAGATATTGCTGAATGAGAAAAGTGGCCAGTTCTCTATCTCTACACTGATTCATGGATGGTAGCAAATGCCCTGTGGGGGTGGTTACAGCAATGGAAGCAAAACAACTGGCAGCACAGGGACAAACCCATCTGGGCTGCTGCATTGTGGCAAGATATTGCTGCCCAGATAGAGAACCTGGTTGTAAAGGTACGCCACGTAGATGCTCGTGTTCCCAAGACTCGGGCTACTGAAGAACATCAAAACAACCAGCAGGTGGATCAGGCTGCTAAGACTGAAGTGGCTCAGGTGGACCTGGACTGGCAACACAAAGGTGAATTATTTATAGCCCAATGGGCCCATGACACCTTGGGCCATCAAGGTAGAGATGCAACATACAGATGGGCTCGTGATCGAGGGGTGGACCCGACCATGGACACTATAGCACAGGTTATTCATGACTGTGAAACATGTGCTGCAGTCAAGCAAGCCAAATGGTCAAAGCCTCTGTGGTATGGAGGATGATGGCTGAAATATAAATATGAAGAGGTCTGGCAGATTGACTACATCACACTCCCTCAAACCTGCAACGGCAAGCGCCACTTACATACAATGGTGGAAGCAACCACCGGATGGCTGGAAATATATCCTGTGGCTCATGCCACTGCCTGGAACACTATCCTGGGCCTTGAAAAGCAAGTCCTATGGTGAAATGGCATCCCAGAAAGAATTGAGTCAGGCAGTGGGACTCATTTCCGAAACAACCTTATAGACACTTGGGCCAAAGAGCATGGTATTGAGTGGGTGTATCACATTCCCTGTCATGCACCAGCCTCTGGGAAAGTTGAACGATACAATGGACTGTTAAAGACTACACTGAAAGCAATGGGTGCTAGGACATTCAAAAATTGAGATGCGCATTTGGCAAAGGCCACCTGGTTAGTCAATACTAGGGGATCTGCCAAGCAAGCTGGACCTGCCCAATCAAACCTGTTACGTACTGTAGAAGGGGATAAAGTTCCTGTAGTGCACATAAGAGACATGCTGGGTAAAACAGTCTGGGCCACTCCTGCCTCAGGAAAAGGCAAACCCATTCATGGGATTGCTCTTGCTCAGGAACCTGGATGCACTTGGTGGGTAATGCCAAGGGGAAGTCCGGTGTGTACCTCAAGGGGATGTAATACTGGGCGAGAATAGCCCATGAGTTGAATTGTATCATGTTAATTATTATATAATATTGTATGTCATCACTACCATGACTACTATATACCCTAGATGAAAATGGTGATTAATTAGAATGTATGGGAAAGAGTGTAACCTGATCATGACATAAATGGTATGGAATAAGGGGTGGATATAGGTCCTGGTTTCAGTTAGGATAGAGTTAATTTTCCTCCTAGTAGCTGGTAGGGTGCTATGTTTTGGATTAGGATGAGAAGAGTGCTGATAACATGCTGATGTTTTAATTGTTGCAGAGCAGTGCTTACACCAAGCCAAGGACATTTCAGCTTCTCGCTCTGTCCTGCCAGCGGGCAGACTGGGGGTGCAGCAAGAGTTGGGAGGGGACAGACTCAGGACAGCTGACCCAAACTGGCCAACGGGGTATTCCATACCATCTGGCATCATGCTGAGCAATATATAGGGGTGGCTAGCTGGGGTGAGGGGGGCTGGCTGCTCAGGGATAGGCTGGGTGGCTGGTCAGCGGGTGGTGAGCAACTGCATTGTGCATCACTTTTTTTGTACACGTTATTAGTAGTAGTACTATCATCATCATCATCATCATCATTATTATTATTTTTCTGTCTTAATAAACTGACTTTATCTCAACTCACAGGCTTCACTTTCCCGTTTCTCTCCCCCATCCCGGAGAGGGAGAGGGGAGGGTGAGCAAATGGCTGTGTGGTGTTTACATGCCAGCCGGGTTAAACCACAACACTTCCTCAAGACTTCTTACAGGGGCCATGGCTACTTGCTTCTGCACTGGTGAATTCCTGCATTTACCTGTTACACTACAGAAATATAGGAGTGGTCAAGTTGCACATTAGCCCCAAGGTATCTGCAAGACAAAACTGGCTCCAGCTTGCTTGGTTCTGATTACAGAAAAACAATTCAATGAGACTCTGAATCACCCAGAAGATGATGAAAGATGTTTTCTATCTGCCTTTCATAACTATTTGATCACCAGAAATCTACCACGTGGAAAGGCAGACTGGGCTGCAGCCCTCCTTGCTCTGCTGTTCTCCCTGTACCCGAGAGCTCCTTGCTCCGCGATGCTCTCATGCAGGGCACAGCCTCAGCCAGGGAAACCAGAGGAGGCTCAGACTAAAACATCTGCAAGCTGGGGGCACTTTGGGGACTTCCTTAACAGCCCCGCTGCAAACTGGTAAACTTCCATTTTCAAAGTAAGTATCTTACACAACTGTCTCATTTTTCAGCTGAAATGTGATGCATTTTCCTTTTGTTTCTGGGCTTTTTGCTTTTCCTTAGCAAGGCAGTGGCTTGCTTGGATTAGGAACCAGCTCAAAGAGTGAGTTCATGTGGAAAGAGAAGCACATGGAAAATCACCTGCTTCAAGCTCTCCACAGATTCTGGGGATTAACCATAGGCATCATCCTCAGCATTTCCTTCTGGCTGGTTTAAGGAGTTTCTTGTTCAACTTGCTGTTTGCTCTGAATCTAGTTTTCCAACATCCATACTCTATAAGGACACCTGTACCAGGTACTTCAGAGTCTGGGAGTATGAACAGGCAGCATAAATTCTTTCTTCAGCTTACATACTGCAGTCACCTGTCATACTGCAGATTGCTGTCCATGCTGTAAATCCTTAGTCACCCAGCTTCCACCCCTCAGCACTGATAGGGCAGAAAGCATGGGGAACCAGTAGCTTATTAATATGGCCTCTGCATTGATGCTGATGCTTCATGATGTAATTCCTATAGTTCAGCTGAAGCCATCTCCCTGCTGCAAAATTTCACTGTGTTGCTTCTGAAGCACTTCACCCCAATATATTAAGAGCTTTGGTAGGTGATAGGTGGCAAGTGAAATGAGATTAATAAACACAAGACCACTCCATTTGTTCCAGCTTTGAGCTCCTATCTAAAGGCAACATGAGAAGGAGAAAGATGCTGGGTGTTTTCTCTCTTGACATAAAAGCAGATGTGAAATAGCTTGACTTTACATTAGAAAGATGAAGTCTTGCTTTCATTTCCTTACAGAAGATTTCTTTTGGAATGAATTCTGCTGCTTTTTGCAGGGGTTTTTAAGCCTTTTGGTGATGAAGCTAGGGAAAATTTGACTGTTATTGCTAAACACTCAAAGGATAAAGAATGTGAGAAATGTAACCTATGGCAAAGGAAAAGTGCAAAACAAAGAGTTCTAGGAAAAAAAATAAGCAAGGGTAAATGCAGGAAGAAAGCAGTATGCTTTTTAAGAAGTATAATGAAAAGCAGAAATATTAATATTAATTAATATTAAGGAAAAACAATCAGCATTATTGGCTATCCAGTCTGTAAAAATACAGAAAGCAATACATCTGTGGATTAAAATCCTCAGTCAGTAAGGGAATACTCAAAAGGATTGCCAACAACAACAACAAAAAGTCAAGAGATAGGGTAAAAGTGAGAAATGGGAAGTATGTAGGAGACCACAGATAAATGACTACTGCCTCAGTACTATGATCTCTATTCCAGTGACCTTGGAATTACAGCCCTCTTGTTTTGCAGAATTACACAGTAACTGCCTTAAACACAAAATGTTTACAAAAGGTGGAGAATGAGAAATCACTTAAAATCCCTCCTAGTAAAATACAGTTGATCTGTCTTGAAAAGAGCTCAAGCCAGTTAAACAACAGCATTTAGCATTTATACTGTTCTTTCCCTTGCAAATGCTTTGAAAATATTAAACATAGGGCATGTTCCCAGCCCCATTGCTTTTTGTCACAGGCTGGAGGTTCTTGGCCACACAACGAACTCTGCCAGTGCTCCTTGCCAGCTCCTGTGCAATGTCAGTGGTGATCCCAGCCACTCCACTGAAATGTATGAGGAACACTCACCTCTCACTGTCTATTTGGTAGATGTTGAAGGGGAAGCAACCTCCTTTAGAGGGGTGGCAGCACCCACCAGGGATGAAATGAAGCAGTATTTCCAAGTGCAGCAGTATCTTCTAGCGCTCTTTTGTAATGCAGATAGGTTCCTGGCCTCCTGTTCCTCTGGGTGACAAGGAAATGTTGTTCCTCCTTTTGGAAAGAGCAGTCCTGCCTCAGAACTTCTTTTGGAGTACCACTGTGGCTAGAAAAATCACCAGCCCATTCCCTCTCCTATTAAAGCTATTGACAAGGTGAAATGATGATTTATTGGTGCTGTGTTTCTGCAGCACAGAATTTTGGCAGTAATAAATCTCTGGCCAGACAGATGATGTAATAATCCAAGTTTTCTACAAATAACCTAACATTCCTTTGTGATTCCTAGAACAGTTTGTATTTTCTAAGTGAATGGGAAAATGCAAGGACTATTTTTACTTCCCATGCAACAGTTTTGGAAAAAGATTAGAAGCTTTTGTAATTGCCTTTGTCCTGGCTGGGATGGTAAATGCTTTGCTTACTTGGTCCAGTCAGTCATAAAAAAAGAGGTATAATTTCTTAATGTTTTCCATCTGCAAATTTTTAGATACCTTTGTGACTCATACAAAACATCCAAGTGGAGAAAGATACAAATCCAAGGGCCAGATCTGAATCCACATGCTCTGCCCCTTTGAAGGAGTTTGAGGCAAATTTCATTCCATTAGTACTCTGAATCTCTGATCGATCCCTGTAATTCATGAAAGTTGTCTGGGGCATACCTGGTTGATATTTGGTTGATACAGAGCTTTAATTTAAATGCAGTAATCCTGAAATGTAGAATGTGTTTTAACAAAAGACAGGGTGAAGCATCTTTCCTAAGGCTACCCAGGAATAGAATCCTGAAGTCTTTATGCCTGGTTTTCTGCACTAACTCCTTTGCAGCTCTGTCTTTCCAAAAACTAGCAACTGCCTTTCACTTTTTAGATTTCCCTCTTCTTTATTAAGAGTGGACTAATAAACATGTATGATAGCTTCCTTTTTTTCAGTGCTTATCACTTTGTCATCTCAAAGAGAGAGAAGCTTGAACAGAAACAACGAAGCCAAACTCCTTGAACTGTAGTGACAGAAATATCTGGATGCTGACCCTGTGTTTTATGACTGGCACCTCTTTGTAGTTTTGAGAAGTAAACTCAGTAGATTACCTCTGTCTCACATTGTCAAGACAACAGCCAAGCTAGCTAAGTTATTCTGTCTTCATGTAAATGACTTGCTGCAAGAAAGAAAGCAAAACTATGCAGATCATTTGGGAAAAATACCTGTTTGGCAGGGCAATGCACTTTACCATTATGAAGAAATGGGTGTGGGGAGAAGAATACATACTACATTTAATCACTCTCGCCCTCTTCTCCTGCCTACCTGTAGCTGGTCCAGCTGAGAAAATTGCACAGACACATTGCTAATAGTAAGGTATCAATAAAATACTCTGTGATGAATTACTGTAAGTTCATAGTTCAATAAGATCCCTAGTTCCCCATGTAAACTGTATTTACTGGAACCTTGTATTTCTTGCTTGCTGTTTTCTATAAAATTATATGAAGTGATAGTGATGGGATTAGCTAAAAAGCAGTGTCAGCCCTTCACCTCCCCTGTAATAAGTGTAAGACGCTTCCCTCCAGGGACTGGATCATCTTTTGCTTGACAGAACAACACTGGAAGTTCCTAAATTATTGGCAAAAAGCCCCCTCAGCAAGATCAAATATTTACATCTCTATGTCCTTTTAAAAAGCACTGAAAATATTATATGGTCCTTTGAGGATGCTTCCTGCAAAAGAAATCAGAAGGATCTATACACAATTTTTCAAGCAAACTTCTTTCTTCTTTTGGATAAACTGGAGAGCACTTCTGGAAACTTCAACAGAGATAACAATTTTTTATCCTATGATTAATTCAGTAAGGGGTCATGGATATGGCAGAGAGTGAGTGAGCATCGATGACTGCGTGCAGATGAACGGCCAGGACATTGGAGCTTATACCATCCAAATTGGAAATGCAGTACTGTGCCCCATCCACACCTTCACCCAGCTGGGAGTCCCTCATGGTACCAAGCACAGCTGTGCACTGGCATACACCAGAAGTCTGATGCTGCCTGAGCAAGCCCAGAAATAGATGATATGCTGCAGCAGGAAAACCCAAACGCTCAGAAGAAAGCAGCTTACTTTATCGCTCTGCAACAAGGAGAAAAAAGTTTCCTTCTGGAAAGGGAAAATTTATCTTCAGTATCTGGAAGAAGGCTCTGTTCATAGGCAGAGCTATAAATAACAACTAATTCAAGCTAGTGCTTATGCTGTGCTGTCTTTAAGCAGAGGCAGATGAGGGAGAGAATGACTAATGAAAATGTGGTCAGTAATACTTATTGAGTTGCCTTCCTCACTCTGTCAGCTACTGCTGCAGGAGGCCCACTGCTCCATGCACTGCTTCCTCTACTTTCCTTTGAAAATAAGCTGCATTGAGGCCAATGTTCTGCTTTTTCCCAGTTTGCACTTAGGGAAGTGTGAAGAAAATTCATTCATAAGAGAGAGGCATCCTTCCATGGCAAACTTTTCGTTTCAGACCACAGCAACAACACACAGAGTGTCCAGGTCAACTGTTCCCCTCCTGCCCCACAACAAAAACAGGAATTCTTATGCACAGCCACAGTATACTATGGTTTGATTTCTACCTACATGTTTGATGCTAGCTGTTGGACATCCAGAATGATAGAGAGATCCTACACGCATTTCTTTCTCAGCTGACGAACGTGGGACCTGTTCCTTTCATGATGTGCACCATGTGCTGGTGGCATTTGGCAGTAACTAACAACTTGTTCCCTCTGTAAGCAGTAGGGTTCTGCAGTAAGGTGCTGCTCATCCCCATCAGTACACACAGTTGAAAGCAAGAGGATTAGGGAAGATGTTCCAAAAACAGGTTAATTAGGGAAAATTGAGTGAATAATTTTTCCACCTAATTGGTCCCCTTAACACTTTACATATAGAGACAAGGTTTTTCAGATGACTCAGCGCATGTTTTGCCCAACATTTAGGACACAATACTGAAAAGAAATTCTCTTAACTTTGACTAAATGTTGCCCTGTTGACCAGCACAGGCTTGCATAACCAGCTTTGCTTTAAGTTCTCATTACACAACTTTTTTGAAAGTAAAAATCACTGACAACTTATTGCATTCCTAATTACCTTTAATTTCAAATGTCTTAGCTCAACTAGACCTGCAATTTGGCTTGCTCTTTCTATCCTCTTTTTATGGAAGTTCTGCTAGTCACTTTCTTTACAACATAGTCATTCTCTGTATTTTAAATTAAAATCTCAGAATTAGAATGCCCACAGGCCAAGAGACATGAAAGGTGTAGAAAGTGTCCTTTCCTCTCTACAAAATAACTTCGAAGGACAGATATCATGGTGATATCTACATTAATGAGAAAGAAGAGCCAACGTGTAAGTGATGCGGAGGCTGCCCTCAGCCCCCTTGCTAAAGCCATAAGCTCAATGTGCACAGAAGTCATGGGCTCTTCATGTTGTGTCAGAAGGGAACCACCATCAACAGGAAGCATCAATAGGAAGACAGAGGTGATAGCTGGTTGTAGGAGTAGCATTAAAGAGTAACCTTGACAGTGTAGAACTGAACTCCAGCTCTAAATTGTAGGTGGGTAAGAGTTGCCCTGTTCTTTCATTAGCGATGACCTGGATGGCACCTACTTCTCTTAATACACTGGGGGAAAAGAAAAAAGAAAAAAGAAAAAAGAAAAAAGAAAAAAGAAAAAAAGGAAAAAGGAAAAAGGAAAAAGAAAAAAGAAAAAAGAAAAAAGAAAAAAGAAAAAAGAAAAAAGAAAAAAGAAAAAAGAAAAAAGAAAAAAGAAAAAAGAAAAAAGAAAAAAGAAAAAAGAAAAAAAAAACTTTTTCACAATAAAGAGAAGTGTTTCTGAATGCTTTTTAAGAAATCTTAAGAAATTGCCTTGAGACTTTGAGTGCCAGTTTTAGATACTATGACAGCCAAGAAATTCACATTTCAGGAACTGTTTCTTTAATGACATCCTTTCCTGGCAGACCGCAAAACTAGTTCAGAGGTGTCCCTTTAAGAAGGGCGTGATGAAAATTTCACAAACACAGGGGTGTAGTCTTATGTGACTTATAATATACCTAACCGAGATGCTTTTGTTGCTTTTATTTCTGATTGCCTCACTGCATGCCTAGGAATATTATTACAGGCAAGAGCAGGAGAAATTTGTCAGCTGCTTCATACCACTGTACCCAGCTACCCAGTTCCTGGGAATCCAGCCTGGTCATAGCAGATGGATTAGACAAACAGCATGTTAATCTTGCAGATCTCATATCATTTGGCCTTTCCTATCAGTGCTCATATGTATCTGCTTCACAAGGTAAATCCATGCCCAGAGTAGATGTGGCAGCTATGGAGTTGCTGTATGATAGGTGACATCACCATTCTGTAAGGAACTGACCCATTTGGTTACTTGCTCTGACTTAAATAAGGCATTACACAGTGCTCTAGACATGAGGGGAGGAAATTATGGCAATTTAAAACAAAATCACAAAATTCTGCCAGTAGATAGGGCAAAATTGCTAGACCAGATGGGGTAATGTTTGAAGGAAGAAGCAGCTTAACCAATGGCTAAATTCATGAATTATTCCTTGGTGAATGTCCTCATTTTGAGGTCTCTCATGTGGTCATTTGCAATGCTGTTCAGTTCAGAATAGTTTTTTGGCAGTGTAATAGCACAAAGGCATAAATTCTGCCTTCTTGGATTTAGTTATCCTGCCTCATTATAGTTTTCAAAGTCCAGCTAGTGAAATGTGATTTTTACTGGCAATAGCTGTTCATCTTCTTTTCACATAATCAGGAATAATACAGAAGTCCTGCACTAGGCTACAGACAATTACTTGTAAGGTAGTAAGAGTTTGTTCTTTGTCAAGATTAGCTTTGTTCATGTAGGTGGTAGAATATGAATTTAATGCTTAAAATACAGCATGTGACCTTGAAATCAGATGAAGAATGGATATAAAAAAGCAAGTTCAAAAAAGTACAAATATAGTGATTACTTTGGCTAAAATTAATGGTGTGGCTTGGTCTGACAAGACAGAACAGCAGTAGGATGAAAACCCTGCTTGAAATAGTCTTTTTCTTGAGTGGAAGGGAAGTAAGGGTTGTTTCATTTTCCCCAATATTTTCTAGAGGACTGTAAGGACTCTTTCTAACATCTTTTGTTGTTGTTGTTGTTGTTGTTGTTGTTGTTGTTGTTGTTGTTGTTGTTGTAAAATAGGCAGGGCCTCCCAGAGAGGGGAGGAACAAGCAGAGCACGTTGATTAGCATCTCTTGGGATGAAACTCTCGCTCCCGTGAATTTGGGGAGTCACAGCTTTGGATTTAGGCCTTAGCACCCCAAACCATTGTGCACCTCTGTGAACTGAAACCTTCAGTGAAGTACATACACAATTTCACCATATGTTTTATCTACATACATAAATACAGAAAGTATGCTCTGTGTCCTTTTTGGCATCAACAAATGTCTAACAAAAAGCATATGAAAAACGCAAAGTCAGACAATACCAGATAAGATCAAAAACAACCTCAGGGGCAGCCTAAGAAACATATTGACCATAGCTCAATACCTGCACACAGTTGACAGAATACTCTAATGGTCAATAACAGACCTAACTAAATCAATGCAGCTCCTGAAAGGAGCTCTAAACTCAGACCCCAGTATATCTACTAGGAAAAAAAAAATCAAAAAGAACTCTTAGCCAATTGCCTTAACAGAAATATATTGCAGGAGTCCTAGAGCTCTCCAGAAAGTTTCCAGAAGCTGGGATTGGTGGATCACAGAGTTCAAGTCATCAAATTCTGCATGATCTGGCTGCGTTGTGCTCCTGGAATGGGAAGGACTGGGCATCTTGATGCAGACACTTTGCTCCTCATGCAGCTTGGTTTCACTTACTTTTGCACTGAGCACAGGCTGGCTCCACTTGGAGTTGCTTGCCTGTCTCTAAATTCTGCTCCATATCTTAGTAGGTTCCAGAGTTTTTTCATGAGAGCATGCCCTCTGCTACATTGTGTAATGTAATGGGAAGCTAACAGTGTGTTCATTTCCAGCACCACAGATCCTGAACGGTTTGTTTTTCAGGTCAACAGGAAGTAGGGTACATCACATTATATTGAAACTGGCCTATGCTGATTTCCCTATAGGAGAAGAGGCTTCTGCCTCTCTGGAGTTCATGTGGGAATGAATATGCATACACCCTTAGGGACACAGTACGTCAAGAGGAAAAGAGTGCAGTAATGATTTGCATTATGATGAAGTCAGCTCTGATCCTTTTCCAGGTGTCTAGCTACTACAAAAAGACAAAAAACATGGAAAATACAAGTGTCCTACTCATGTCCAAATTAAAAATAACACACTCTTCCAGTCCTGCTTCTATGCTGGAGAAATGCTGACAGTTCAGCCATGAGGTCAAAGATCACTTTTATTCCACCCTGCCCTGCCTTTCCAAGGTTCTTTTACTCCCCAAAACCCATTCTTTCCTGTAAACAAATTAGTCCATTTACCCATTTACCACAGTCAATGCACCAGCCAAACCAACCTTCCCCTTAACTTCATACTGCCAACAGTTTGAATTTGGAATGACAGCTTAAAGAAAGAGGTCAGGCATTTGGTTTCATTCTTCATGATCACAAAACCTCTGTCATTCAAGCTTATTCAGATTTCCCAAAAATATTTTTATCATTAGTATTTCAAATGTTTGACCAGTATGGAACCCTGCCTGGGCAGCTCATTGAGTTGCACATGACTTGCTAGCTCCAAAAGAGGGAAAAATATAGCTTGTAAGAATGTCTGACATTGTTGCATTTCTTGGAGAGGTGAGCCAAACTATAGAAGGCCTGATCCTAAACCTTTCAGAGTTGTTCTTAAGTGACTAGCTTCCCTCTTCCTCTAGTGATTTATAGTTCTACCTTAGTAGCATTTGATTTTCCACCACTCTTCACATTAAGAAAACAAGATATTGTATCCATAATATGCCTATAAATGTGTGAAAAAGGCTTAAGACTAGAGACCTGTCAGATCTACAGAACACAAGGTTAACAGAAGATATATGGAGCTTTTCCTTTCAAAGACATGCCTCTTCTGAAATTCTTTCAAGAATTCCTCTTTCAAAAAAATCTTTTGAGACTTTTCCCTACATGTCCTGTCTCTGTGAGCCCACAGTACTTTGGTCTGCAGAGGTGAAAGCTTTGTGTTGTGACTTCCAAGCACAACATGGACCATAAGCTGTAAACGCCTGGTATAGCATGGGTGTGTGCATGTTGATGCTGGAGACAGGGATCTGACTCTAAGTTCACTATGTTTATCTGACCTAATTTTAAACTGGAGACCTTGGCACTGCCAACACTCTACTGGCAGCAGCCTGGAGCTCAGAGCAGGCTGCCAAACCATCCTGATAAGGAGGGCAACTGTAGCAGTGATAATCTCAACTCATCTGTGAGCTACTTTGCCCAGGCTGCTTCCCATTGCCAAAGTCACCTGGTGCAGTTAACCTGTGATAGTCAGGCTGGTGCTTCACCAAAGGATATGAGTGGCAGAGGAACAGCAAGCCCCCTTCCACAGGGTCTCGTGCTCCACACCTGCCCCTTCCCTTGCTGATCCCATTCCTGGTAGGGAGGGAAGCACCCAGCCAGCTCCAGCCCCTCCTTGCTCAGCCTTATCTATGTTAAAATCCAGTCACAGAAATGTACAAAGGACAGCAGTACAGACTTACTATGTAATGTAAATTAAATGATACACATCGGGTCAACTGACAAACATGATTTCCCTAAATAGTGGAAACAATGAACATACGAACAGGACATGGCATAATGAAAAAGTGATTAGCCAGTCAAAAGTATTTCCACAAGATATAAAACGTGTCTTTCTAAATCTTAGCAATTTTGTGTGTTTTTCACTAGCAGGTAAACTTGGATATACCTCAATGAGTGTGTAAAGCTGGGGAGTCTCTTTTCAATTTTTAAAGAGTAAACACCATACATTCAACTAAGCACCATCAGGAGCTGAGACAGAGAACAGGTCATGGTATGGAACCATCTCCACCTCTGCTCTTACTGCTCTCCAACAGTGGTGTCAGTGGGCTTTGAGTCAGGCCTGGAGAGACAGAAGATCAAATAAGTCACATTCAGAGAAAGGACCCTTGAAAAAAAACAACCAAACAAACAAATGAGCACCTTTGAATATGTATCTATCTTCATTTCTCTTCAGTTCTCTGCAGCAGACAATAAGACTGAGAAGGGGAAAAGGGAAGAAGGCCACTAACAAAAACTTCTCATGTGTTTGTCCTTGATTTGGAAATAAAATTCCAGTGAACTGTCTAGTCCCTACAACTAAAGAAATCAGATTTTTGACTAATGCTTTTGCAAGTTAAATGCTCTCTATTTATTAGCTGATATAAATTGCTGAAATATACAGAAGGTCATTCCTGAGCAAGATATCAACATGAAGAAGTACCAGGCATTAGAGATAGCAAAAGGGGAGCAACATATATGCAGCTGTCAGTCCCTGACCTGTAGCTACACTAACAAGATAATAACATGAAAAATGTCTGAAATGAGAAATATATGTAAGTGACAAAAGAAGGGCTCTGACAAAATAGAACTGCTGACAGGGGTAGAAATGATCAAAGCAGCCATATCATAAGCACCAAAAAGAGCATCATAACAACAGGAGGGCCAATGGAACAGCCTGTGGGGGTTGCTTATACAAGAGAGGATGAGGGATGGGAAGCGGAAGAACAGGGGAGGGTGAAAAGGGGAACATAAGGTAAAGCAGACAATGTAACTGGGATTGGAAGTACCTGCAACAGCCTTGCACTTGATCTCTGCAGCTTGGAGAACAATAAACCTGCTGTTACTACCTTACTCATGTCTGACTTGTTTTCATGCTCAGGATGGACCTGGTGTGCCTTTTTCCTTAGAAGTTTTCCTTATGAGGGACTTCAGTCCTTGCCCCGGTTATGTTGTGGATGTACCTGTGCCCACCCTGTCTCTGTCCCTGTTTCCTCTTTGGATGTCCGATCCACATTGAACATAGCTCGTCTCCAGTCCTGTCTCCTGGACAGACCTCAGATCTACTTCGTGGTCTTGTCTCCAGTTGTGTCTTGTGCTGCTCCTGACTGGACACCTGGGCAGACTCCAGACCTCAGCATCACTTGCTGTGGCTCAGACTGTTGGTGGCTGCTGCACGCACAGTTCACATGCTGGAGGATGGTGCCCTGGCCAGCAAGGGCCTTACCTGTGCTGTGATCACCCTTGGCCCCAGCTTGTCCTCCCTGGTGGAGAAGCCCTGCTCTTGCTGCTCCCTGACTCTCCCCAATATCAACAAAGGAGGTTCAGGTTGGAAATGAGGAGACATTTCTTCTCAGAAAGAGCAGTCAGGCACTGGAATGTGTTGCCCAGGGAAGTGGTGGCATCACCATCACTGGGGGTGTTCAAGTGGAGGTTGGATGTGGTTCTTAGGGACATGGTTTAGTGGGTGACATTGGTGGTAGGGGAATGGTTGGACCAGATGATCTTGGAGGTCTCTTCCAACCACGATGATTCTATGATTCTACCTGGGAGGTATCACCATCATTTCACATCTCTGTCTCCACATAACTGAAGTGAGTCTCTGAACTACCTTCCAGATTTTATTACAACAGACCTTTATGAACAGTGAGTTTACAAGCTCTTCTTCCCTACAGCATATTTGAGTGTTCACATCTGAAATATTTTCTTCCAATAAGAAACTTCTCTGGGTTCTCTGAAGAACTTGGTTTGTGTTTGTTTTTCTCACACCTTTCCCTTCTGCATTCACTTCTGAGATATGTTCCCAGCACATAATACTTAGGGTGAGGAACCAGTCCTGATTTTGAGCTTTGAGTTGCTCTGTGGGTCACACCACAGCCTCTATGTGCAAATTTCTAAAAAGAAAAAATTCTTCATTAAAGAATTGGGATTCCTACATATTTCAGCTGATGAAAAACCTCCAGCTAGTGAAACAACCCTACTGTACACAATCTTTCTGGAAATAGACCTCAAACTATTGTTTTTACTAAGAAATGCTACTGTCCCAGTGAGACAGGAGATACTAGTTAAATGATGAGATATCTAAGAGAGTTCTTATCCATGCTTACTCTTCCTGTATGCAGTCCCCATCACCAGGTTGTTTGCTTTAATAGACCCTCACAAATCTAGGCTAGTTATTTGACCTTTTGTTGTCCTTCCAAACCTACTCTCTTTTGTCAGTAATCCTTTGAGTGTTCTGCTTTTTTCAAGAGTTTTGAGTGAACTCAGGTGGTCAAGTTGAGGCCATGCATGGCTAGTTACAGCGGAAGGAGAAAAATAAGTACACTGATTAACATTCTGCTCCCTTTGGAGAGGCAAGGAAATGCCTTTGGCAGCTCCAGATTTACTGACACCCTGCTGGCAGCTTATTGCCTGTGTTATCTGAACTGCAATCATTTTTGAAAAATGTGGCTGATCCTTGACTGTTGACTGGGAGGGTGAGAACAGAGCTCTTGGAATTCAATGCTTGATGTTGCTTTAAAAAGCTTTTCTTCATTGGACCCCCTGTGGCCTTTCTCCTTAGCAGGCTTGAGCATTGCAGGCTTAATTCCTCACTGTGTTGTCATTCCAGCAGTCTCCGTCCAGGGATCCACACTCCTGAGGACCCCAGAATTTCACTGGACGTAATGACAGCCGCAGAGATCTGGCACTGCTTGCTCTGGTCCTGCTAAATGTTCTTGGCTGGTGGCTCTACCCCTCCACGATGCTGTAGTCACTCAGAGACAATGTGATGAAGGCTCTGTAATAAGTGCAGGGAAACCATGAAATCTTTTGTTGGCTTATAGTAAGAACTTAAGCATATATTTTTCTTTAGTGTTCTGCCTTGTCTTTATCAGACCCGATTGTTTTCTTCACACTGTGGCACTTAATTGGGTTGTTTTCAGTTAAAAATCCAAGCTCATAAGGTAACTGGAATGGAACTGAACTGTTTTCTTTTCTCTGACCTCCCTCATTAGTAGCCTAAGCAAGTGTGAGGCTACGTTAAGTTTTGTACTATTTTGTTTGCTTGCAATCACTTTTTTTCTTATTTCCTGCAGATGGAGATTGTCCTTATATCATTATTATTATCATTATATCCCAGCCTGGGGTTGTGGTATACAAGAAGTGAAATGGCTAGTTATATAATTTATGTTATCAATTGCCTTGACAGAGAAAAAGGACAATGAAGGTAAATCTCAGAAAGAAAGCAGCAAAAGAAGGAAGGCAATTACAGCATGCTTACATATTTTGTATTACAGAAGCAGCTTAAAAAATGACTTAATCGAATCTCTGTGCCGAGGCTAAACTGGGAAGATGGTAGCTTCTTTGCAAGCTCTACCTCTGACACAAGTGGGATACCAAAACATCATCTTATTTATTATGTATTTCTTCACAGGGTGATTGTATCAATTTCTTATGGGCTTGTATGGGCTTGACCTACAAATGCAATGTTGACCAATTCCTCTCCTTAGCAAACTTTGAAAAATATTGCTGAAGTGTTAAAACTATTACTGCAATGCTCACAGTAATTAGCACTTCACTTGGAATGAATTTGACCACTTCAGAGGGTCGCTTTTGAGATAAATGGAAGTGCACACTCCTTTTTGTGTTCACGTCGCATGCTGCCTGGTCAGGCAGATACCCTACTGTGTAGGGTGACAGCACGTAGTGTTACTTGCCCTTTGCTGACACAAAAGCTTCAGATCTTTATCAACAAGAAAACTTAGGATCTTGCTGGCAGAGGCCAGCACACATGGCATCTTCATGGGCCAGGTTTAACTACATTGACTGTTTGTGTACATGTGTGTGCCTGTGACAGACAAATGGACAGAGTCAGAGACCCCATCAAATTGATGTCAACCAAGAACTGACTCTTGATGGTTTATCAAGACTTCAGCAGCAGCATAATTCACTGTTCACTAGAAAAAGTACATTTTCTAGGTATTCATAGGGACTATAGGAGGGACATATGGAAACTGACTCTCACTTCCCTATTTCAAATTAGAGTTACACTACATGTAGTTATGCAGATTTGTTAAGAAGCCAGCTCATTTAAGAGCTGACCTTTGACAAGTTGAGAATGATTATTTTTGTATCCCTGCAGATTTTTATTGCATTTAATTGATCTGTATGACAATCTGCAGACCTGAAGAACTGACAGCTCTGCTCCTGCAAAGACATCTCTCAGAGTTCTCTTTGCTCTGCAAAGCAGAGACAGTTTACTGTTTACTGCTGAAGTGCCCTTGCTGCAACTTTGGCAGCAGTGTCTTCCTCACTAGCAGCCTGTGGCTTTGAGGGAGGAGCAGAGGTGTAGGAGAAGCACAGTTATGATGGAAACAGGAAGGGCTCAAGCACTTAGCTCCAGAGCTGGCTGAGAGGCAACACCTCTCAAGAGAGAACCAGATTACTGTCAAAAACTTGAAGACTTCTCATGATATCAAATAGGAAGCAATACCAGGGAAATCTAGTAGGAACAGGTCAGGTCAGGTACTGCTAAGGGGACTTACAGAACTGGGAGGGCTTCAGGTAATGGGACTGAACAACAGTGAGAGGATTGACTGGAGATGTAAATCAAGAAGGCAGCAAAGCAGGGGCTGCATCTTTGTGTGAGTATTTAGGATGGACCCTGAAATGTAGGGTAGTGGAGGAATAAGGCAGAGGAAGTTAAATAATCAAAGCACTTGGTCAAACCTCAGGGTTTCAACACCATCCTTTCCTTCTATTTCTGACTCCTGGTTTTGTGACTGTTTGGGAGGGGAAAGATGACTTCAGATTTCTGAACTCTTAAAAGTTTTCAGGCTGCATTTTAGGATAGCTTTGGGGAAGAAATATCTTCAGTTTCTCCCTGGTGGTCTCTTTACATTGACCCATTACTTACTTCATCACGGAAACAAACGGAGGGTGTGATCTGGAGATTCCTTTATCCCTGAGACTGTGGTTTTCTCTGGTTAGCCACGCCCCTTGCCTCTTCCCTCCCAAAAGACTCCATTCAGTGCAGCTCCTCTGAGGTACCTACACAGCTGGAGCACCCACCTTAGCAACAGCGTGCCTAAACATGAACACAAGTAAGCTTATATCAGCCACTTTGGAACAAATTTTTCATGGTCTTAGAAACGTTTCCTCACAACTCCAACAATCTCTTATTTCTGCTTCCTTGTCACCCATCCTCTTACCTTCTCTACCAACTCCATACTGAGCTACAGACTCTAAAACTAACTGCAGGCTTTGACTCCCCACCACTGACCATACGAACATGAAGATGTCAAGAGGGAGAGGGATCAGAAGACTATGGCCTTCAGGCAGGAACCTTGTCACCTTTTGCAGGCAAACTTCATTCCCATTCTGCAAGACCAGACACATGAACCTATCCTGCAACCCGAAGCGCTGGGTTCAAGTTACAGAAGAAATCCAGCAGGTTCAATTCCAGTCAGGTTAGTCTCCATGCTTTCTGTGCCTGCTTTGTGTTTCTTGATTGTCCTATGTATGCTACAAGTAGCTACATGATGCTATGGTGCCAGCTGTCCATTACAAGCATGAATGTCCCCTACATAGGCTGCTCCAGAATTCCATGTTCAACAGATTCAATGGGATAGCTCCCGCAAGTCTGGAGACTTCAGCATCAGACCCTAAAATAGATGCACCAGGGCTGAAAAGCAGGGAACAGAATGGAACAGCAAGTTGCATCATTTCATTTACATCTTGTTCCAGTTTCTTTTTTTCTTAATTTATTTTAAGAGCTTTATGTCAGAAACAAAAGCTGATCTAGACAGCTATATAGCAAAGACGAGCAGAAAGTAAATATTAAGTAAGAAGACAGACCGTGCAGTAAGCTTGCAATATAAAGGTGATCTGCCATGTATCAGGATAATTTGGAAAGAATCTACACAAAATCTTCTCTATGGGGAAAAAGCATATGCTCATTCCTGAAACAGTGTAAGACCAGATCAAATACATTAATTAAGAATAAAGTATCTGCAGGAGTGCTTTGTTACATATATTATTTCATGTTAAGGGGTTTCATGGGAAAAGACTGCCAACTTCATCATTCTCTAATATTTAAAGAAAATTCAAAGCTGACTGTGCTAACTGAGGAAGAACACTGAGCTTCTTTAATAATTAAAATTGTTATTAATTAGTGTTTTTGCTAACTTTTTTGTTGTTGTTGTTGTTCCAGACTTTCAATGTTTCTTTGTTTATGGAAAAAGGTCATGTATTAAATATATCTGTAGCAAGTCCGTGAGGATTTTCTCCAGAGAGAATCCAGAAATAATATTTTAAGAGATGACATTGTCTAAGTGAACTCAGCTATAAATATTTTAATTGCTTACAAAGTCAATCAATTTTGTCACATCTTTAACTCCTGCCTGAGGAATTTGGTACCTCTGTGCCAGGGTTCCAAATTGCCTGCAAAAGTTGAAGCCAAGAAAGAAGTCTATGCTAAAAATCAGCAATACTTTCATAGCAAAGAAATCATTCAAATGGCATTGAAAATCTGCAAAATATTGGGTTTGGAATGATAGTTGTAAATTGCTAAGACACTCAGGATATGAGCTGAGAGCCTATAAGGGGACCGTGGTGATTTCCTTGGTTTTGTTTAGCTGAATGAATTGCTTTGTTCCTTAGACTACACATATGGAAACACAAATGGTTTCCCAGTGACAGAGATGTTATTAATATAAAGAAAATTATGTGGGCTTTCAGGAAAGTATAAACTAGAACTTTCTAAGAAACAGAATGGAGATAGCAACAGTCTGTAGTTGGTTGTACTGAACAGAGCTGGATTGTCACAAATGCCTATGAAAGGCACTTCATTAAGAACTTAACATCTTTGTTACTAACTTTAAGAGGCATAGCAAATGATGTATTCTGCTTTCAAACTAAGAAGTGAGGCAAGTAGTTTATGGCCCTGCATAAATCCATGGTTCATCCACTCCATAAATAGTGAAATGCTGGTCTCTTTACTTCCCAAAATATAATAAGAGTTGGAAAAGGTTCAGAGATGGTCAAAAAGGATGATGAGAAATATAGAACAGTTTTCAAGCGAAGACTCTTTAGTCTGTAAAAAAAGACAATTGAGGAGGTACAGGATGTAAAAAGAAGTATAGCACTGACAGACAGATCAACAGTGTGCTGTGCTGACACCAAACCTAGTGATACCAAGACTCTCAGAAAACAGGCTCAGGATAAGGAAAAGACAGAGATTTTCACACAACAGCCCATTGAACTCCCTGCTGAAGTGTGCTGGGAATGAGAGATACTCAGAGGGTTTTAAGAGGAGACCACACAAGCACTTGGAGTAGCAACCCATTGGGGTTAGAATATAGGCTGATCACATTGGGCTCAGGACATCTGAGGGTTTTAAAGGGATCTGTTGGAAGTTTGTTCTGTTCTTCCTTTTTCCTAGGTGTTTGCCCACAACCATCAGGAAGACAGAACTGTGGCCTAGACAGAGCCTGGGTCTGAACTGGTACAGGCATTCCTGTGTTGTCACATAGTTTTAAATACTGATGACAGTTTCCTGAGTACAGTCTGACCTAGCAAACAACATGGTGAGTAATGTTACTCACATGAATATTCCCACAGAAGTACCAAAACAACCGATTTCAGTGTTACCTAATTCTTCAAGAGTTTCCAGATCAAGATCTTCTTAGTTGTTTGATTCAACTGTGGAACATTCCTTACGAAGCACAACCACACATACCTTCTAAGTTTGCATTTTGCCTATTAAGAAATTGCATTTTATTCTATGCCTCAGCATTTTATAAGCACTTGATACACTGCTATGCCCCACAGGAATCAGGCAACCAAACAGTACATTCAGCAGGTGCAAAACCCTGAACAAAATCATGCATTTTTATAATTTAGGTGGATTAGGGAATTACAAGCAAAATTTGGTTTAAAAACCATCAAAACCATCTGAAAAAGTCATAAAGACACTGGAAAATGTGTTTCTGCATAATCTGCACCATTCTCACCTCGTTCTGCCTTATTTCATGACTAATCTTAAAAGTTTTAGTATTTTGGGCTTATTTTTATGAAATAGAGCTGGATGATAGTGTATAGAAAAACAGAGAAAAAGCAAGAAAGGAAAACCAGAATTGATTCCTAAATGTTACATTAGTTAAGTAGTTAGTTGCAAACTAATTGTAATGTTTCCTGTAAATTAAGCATTTATATGTTATTTCTGATGCTGAGAAGGTCTTTTTATGGTTAAAAAAAATAGAGTATTTCCAAGGGACATCTCTAGCATGACTCCAATATCATGATCTGTATTTGTTATACCAACTGACCACAGAAGACAGCAATTCATGCCAAAACCTCACATAAATGTCCTTTCACAGACAAGATATCCCCCTTTTGAATTACAAAAATGGGAGCATTATATTGTTTTGGTTTGCTACAGTCCTTCCCCTAAGTTTTTTGAAGGCTTCAGAGGCTCAGTGGAATTTGACAGCTGGTATTTAGGCTTTTGTGGTTGCCGTTAATTGCTGCACACCAGGGTGTACCCTCATCCCGCAGCCAGAACGGTCTGAGCAGAGGGCACAGAACCTTTCGCTGCTTGTTGCAGCGTACAGGAGTGGAACATTGTGCCGTGTGCACAAGTACACATGTTTAGAGCAAAGATTTTGTTTCAAAATGCTTACTATGACCGAAACCTGGCAGCTTAAAAAGATGTTCTTCTATGTAGTCAATAGGTTCTTAGACCTCTAAACTAAGGGCTAACTGCAAATTACATAAACATAAGTTATTGAGCAAATCCTGCTGATTAATAACTCTTAACTTGCATCACAGTTTTGTTTAAAACCTTGTGTATTCCTGTCAGCTCTCCCCACTTCATTTGCCTGCACAGAAATTATTTGCAGGCTGGTTTTGCCAAGGTTCACTTCAGGGTGAGCTTTCTTTTTTTGCTTGTTTGATTTTGATTTTGATTGTTGCTTTCTTTAAGCGTGCAGACCTTCAAAGGTTATGGATGTGACTAACTGTATTCATGTTAGGTATCCCATTGACCTCAACTACAATAGAGGTTACCCCATTGCAAGATCAAGTAAAGAAAATCCTTCTGTGTATATAGATATATTAGGGGGAAAAAAAAAAAAAAAAAAGAAAAAAAGAAAAAAAAAAAAAAAAAGAAGAAAGAAAAATTAGAAAATTAAAATAAACCATGTCTATTTTGCAATGGAAAATCCACTAACAAAAATATTTCCACAGGCAGGTAAAAATAGAAACATGAAATACTCAGTTTTTCCATCAGTCTCTTAAGTAACAGGCAGTGCTATTGTTACACTGTTGTTTCTCTTGTTAATTGCACTACTATTTTGGAAAGCTCACAATGCTGACTTATGAGGAAAGTTATAAGGAATTATGAGGAAAACTCATTATGTAAATAGACATTTATCATTGTCCAAAATAACTGACCAGTTTTTACATGCTGGTAATTTTTGTAGTTTCAGGAACCATTTGTTTTCCTTTCCTGCCCTGAAAATAGAAGTTTACTCCACTTCCCCCTCTCACACACACATACCAGCAAAACTCAGTAATTTTCCACTGGCACAACGGTCTTTCAGCATCTGCCATCTGCTGTGCTGGCAGGACCCACAAGAGGAGTAGCAGCAGCAAGTCAGGAACTGTAACATCATGTTGTGAATATTCATTCACTTCTCATTGTCACAGATGGTCCTCATTGTCTCTGGGACCAACCTTGCTTCCCCCAGCTTCCCTTTGACAGCTTTACAGGAGGGGAGCAGGCAGAAGCAAGATACTGAAATCAAAGCTCCCAAACATCAAAAAAAAAAAAACAGTTGAAATCAGTCACCACTCCCCTTAGGATGTTAGGGATGGTGGTAGCTCCGCCACTCCCCTTTACTGCTGGTATCTATACAGATTTGTAAAGACTTCTGCTCTGGGAAGAGTGCTTTAGTGAAATACTGCTTTTCTAGATCTATAATCATTTTATTTTGAATTTACTTATCATAATATATAGTGTTTTTTTCCCTTGTGCTAATTCTTTTGCAGGGTCATATATCTATGCTTTCAACACTGCAACATGGTAAACGGGAGTGCACAACTTCATTACTACAGGCTACAAATGTGGAAATGGTTTGGCTATCACAGAGAGCTGCCCCTCCATAAAGCACTCTTGCATTGCATATGAGTTAAAATGTGCTAATTTTAGGCTTCTGTTATTTCACACCTACCAAAACTAATGCTTCTAAAAACCAATCTCAGCAGGTAGGTCCATGGTGAATTTCCTGGCTCAGGATGAAGGCAAAGGGAACACATAGATCCACTTGCAGGACCAAGGTCCTGAGTTCGTAAGGTGCCTGGGAAGTAAATCTGTTTTAGTGCACTCAACTCTCATTACCCTGTTGTCACTGTATACTTAGGTAAAATAAATTTAATGTGGTAAAATAAACAAAATGTGGTTGCCAAGTAAGTCTGGGTCACAGCAACCACCCACAAGTCACAACACTAGTGCGAACATCCACCAGCTCCCACGTGCTGGGCGCTGTGAGGGGCAGCACACAGTGCCAGTGAATGTCATCCTTCCGATCCCAGCTCAGGCTTGCCCCCTGCGGCGCTGGCTTTACCAGCAACCCGCATCGCGGGATGACAGTTTTCCTCACAGGCGCTGCTGCTCCTCGCACAGTCAAAGCAGGGTTTCGCTTGCATGCCATGTGCGCCATCACCCTTCCCCTCGTACTTGTGCGCTGGGGCTGTAAATACACCCTGCCGGGGCACCGAGGGGGCCGTTCCCCGGGTCCCCGCTCCCCTTAAGGGGCCGTGGCCGGGCCCGCCGGGGCCGTGAGAGGGCACCGGGGCCGGGTGGCTCCGCGCGGGTACCGGCAGCAGCCAATGGCGGCCCCGTTCGGCGGCGCCGGGCTCTCGCGAGAGCCGCCGGTAGCCAGCCCTCCGCCGGGGCCCTCCCGCCGCCCTGCTCCTCCTGTCATTAGCGCGGAGGACGGGGCCGTGGTCGCACCCGCTGCGGGCGGCGAGCGCGGAGGAGGCGGAGGAGGACGGCGGCGGCGGCGGCGGCGCAGAGAGGTGAGTGCCGCGGGCAGCCTGCCGCCCCGGGGGGCGCCCCTCAGCTCAGCCCACTCCTCACCCCCGTGCACTGGGTGGTGGCGGGGAGGTGAGACCCTGACAACAGCGCCGCGAAATCCTCCTCAGCCTCCCCATCGCGGTTCGCCGCCCCCCCCGGCGTGAGGCAGCAGGAGCAGCCATCGCCGCCGAGACGGAGGGAGGGACTAAGGGAGGAAGGGAGGACGGCAGCTGCCCCTCAGCTCGCGGCTCCCGCGGGGACCGCCGCCGAGTTCCACTCCCCACCTCTTCGCCCCCCCCCCCCCCCCCCCCCCCCACCACCAACCGCCACCACCGGGGGCACGCGGGCGGCGGTTGGGCGCTGAGGGGCCGTTGGGGGGGGGGCAGCCGGTGGGCGCTGAGGGATGCACCGGCGGCTTCGGGCGTGAGGGTGCCCTGCCTTCTGTGGAAATAAATACATACTAATGGGTTTAGCTCTGTAATTAGCTCTTTTTTTTAAAAAAAAAAAAAAAAAAAAAAGGAAAAAAAAATCCTCAATAGTTTCTGTTTGCTCTGCTGGACAAATCCAAAATCCAAAACCTGCTTTTGTAGTTGAAGGAGTTTGGGATCGGGCCCATAATTTGACAGCTTGTGCTCTGTGTTTGCAATGGCTTCAGATAAAACTTAAATGCTAAGAAACATGAGGAGTCTCTCGTTCTTGCCTTTTTCTTTGTTAACGTTTTGGTTTAGAATGACAGGGCTCACGCTGAAAGGGTGCCCCTGCCGATGTCACACACCTGATTCCGTGCTGTGAAATCCAGACCCTTGGTGTAGCCCCGGAATGAAAACCAATGCTGAAGTTTGACTTAAAATTTCTTCTCAGATAATTGTTGAGTATATTTGTATTGTTCAACTTTTACTTGTCCGTTGCTGTAGAGTGATGAAATGTACTTTTAAGACCAGAAATGTTGGGTTTTGTCACATACGCTGATTCAGTGTTTTGATTACAGTTTTCCCAAGTCCCTTGAAGTAGAAGGCTCTTGTTTGCAAGTGGATACAACACTAATAAATGTCCCTAATTCGTTGGGCACATTATATCAAATATGCCAAAACATTAAACCATCTTCAAGACCTCTGTCTTCCTTCTTCTTTAGGAACTCAGTGGTGCAACAGTATCAGTTGTAGTGTTACCCGGAGCAGTTAACTGCAATACTTGCAAACAATCCAAGGTGCTCCTGTAGGTGCTAAGCAGGCTCATTGTAGCTGAGAAATGTTATTGTATCCAGTAAAACTGATGTATTTTTATCTTCTGGGCTGTATGTAGTTGAGTTCTCCTCTTATAAAAAGGTGTCTTGAATTCCAAAAAGGCAGCTTTGCATAGTTCTGTGAAATTAGAGCTTAGTTTTTCACCTTGAACATGGCGTGATGTATGTTCAATTTTTAATATTGTTGATTAACAGAAAAAAAGCATCTAAAATTAGGCATTTTGCCTCTAATATTTCAAGGCAAAAGAAACCACCAAACCACTAGCTAAACAGAATACAAAATAACCAAATATTTATAGCCTAGTGGACAGGTATTGTGCTGCATTTCTGCCTAATTTGCAGAAAGTTAGTCATCTTTAAAAGCAAAAAAAAAAAAAAACAAAAAAACACCACACCCACTCATTAAGCTGTAGTGGACTTGGACCAAGACCCCATACTCTCCGTGCACAATTAGAAAACATTGAGCTTGATTGATCAGTAACTTTATTTTTTTTGTTGTTGTTTGAACTACCTGCTGTGATTTAGGATCTCTCTTGAATCTCTGAGTGACCACAAGGAGGTTAGTGGTGTGGGTTTTGTCCACTGCCTGAGTAGGCAGTGGTTTTGTGTTTTTAAACCTTATCTTCTCCCATAAACTCAATTTTCACTCAGCTCCCATCTAATAAAAATTCTTGCACCAACAGGTTGGAGCAGGGGATTAATTAAAATGTAAAGCCAATTGATAAGCTTTGATATTTGTATTCTAAGAAGAGTTGCAGGGTAGGCATGAAAATTACAAAGACAAGAATTAGTTCTCTGAATACAGTATTCATCAGCACAAAGACTAAGCTGATATTATGTGGCAAATGGTCTGCTTTGAGTCCACTGGAAAGAGTCTTTATGTGTCTTAGGTAATGAGAGTGGACGTAAATCAAACAGTATTGTCCACAAGATCATTTTATAGTGTTCCCAGCTCATTTCAACATATAGTTGCATTTAGGGCTAACTTGTCAGCAGTAGTAATTACATTACCTTAGCAGAAAAATGTGGGTTTGGTAAATAACCGAAGTTTAATTCTTCAGGTACATTGATGCAGGCTTTTTCAAAGTCTGGAGCCTTAATAACTACTGAGAACACTTAATTGTTGTATAAACAGTGAGGGTAACCAAATCTAACACTAGGGGGTGTGAACTCGGAGAGGAGTTATCTTGTGTCTGGTCTGAATTTGTATGGTGAACTGGATGCAAGGCGAAGGGTCCTTTTTGGAAGGATCACATGGTGGTCCTTGACAGATGCAGAAGAGTAAACTTGGTTGTTGAATTGGTACAATTCAACAAAAAACTGCTGCAGCTCTGTAGTCTAATGCTACAGAGTAACTTCTGTCAGTCCACTGCATCTGCATGAGGAAGCAGTAGAACATTTTTTCTTTGACAACAATAAAACTAAAACAGGAGCTAGTGGAATGAAGGAATTTATTGGGAAGAATTTATTTTCCTTGTCGTAAATAATTTGATCAGCATGGAGAGCATTAAAATGGACAATCATTAATACTGTCTTTTACATTTGGAATCAGGCCATTTTGTGAGGCTTGCATTTATATTTCACCAAATACTTCATAGACACTGAAGAAAAAACAAATTGAGAAATAATGTTAATCTATGCAATCTATTCAATCGTCTGGCTTTCTGATCTCTCAGTAATTTTGACACTGGATTTTGTGTTCTGGTTTGAACTGTGACTTTAGTACTCAGTTTCTGATGTATATTCTTAGTATACCTACAAATAAACTTGCAGTTTGTTAGCTGAAATAGTTTTATTTGAATTGTAACAGTAGAATATGATGAAGAAAGCAGACACCTAGAATTTTAATGTAATAAACATGCTTCAGAAGACTTGTGTGAGATCTTGATTTTCAAGGGGAGAGTTGCTTTCCGTATATTTACTAGGAAAAGGAAACAGTGATGGACTTCAAACGGTAGGCTGGGTTTACAGGAATTTACAATAGCAGGAATCTCATGAAGCTATAAAACCAGATACTGCTAGTCACCTTTCAATAAAGAACAGGCACTATGAAGTAATAGTTCGGTACAAACAGATCAAGTTCATCTGAAGGTATGAGCGAGTGCCCTGAAACTTACTGCAATGGAAGAAAGGGAACAGACAAAAGAAAGCTGCTGGCCAGGTGTGGCTTGCCTCACTGGGGGAGCTGAGCGTGCCCAGGTCTACCCTGTGGGAGGGGGGCTCATTGCTGTGGTAGCTTTGCTTCTGCCATGCATGCAAACCTTGACTGTGCTGGCACTGCTAATAGTCTGAGTCCAGGCACTGGGAAGGGGTTACTGGATAAAAAGGACCTTTCTCACACATCACTCTTCTCTACTTTTTTTTTCTTTTTTGTTTTTTCCCCAGGATGAGTAGAGCTGAAGCTAATGCTGAGAAAGGCCTGACACAACTGCTGTGTAACACAAGAACAGCTATAGCTCCTTCTGCTAGAAGTCCTTGGTGTTATTATGAGCACACTAGTAAAGAAATGAACTTGCTTCTAGCTGAAGAGATAGGAAAGTATCTTTTGGAATTTAACTGTCTGCAGGAGAGCTGCTTTCTACCAGCTCACCAGTGTGCAGGTTACCTAGTCACAGAACTGCCTTGCTGTTTTCAAGCTAAATTCATGACTAGCCATTTAGGTTTCCATCTATCACAACTGAGCACCCAGGAGAGGATGCAGATGTGGCTACTCTATTTCCACATGAAGAACAATCTCTGGCTAACTAGCTACATGTGAACCAGAATGTGGGGAGAGGCAGGAGCAGCACTAATTTTTAGCATGATGAGTCCTGTATGAAGGGGACAGCTTACATTAGTAGCTTCACAGATAAGTGTTGCACTGTATTTTACTGAGGCAGCTGTTATTTCTTGAAGTTAAAGATAACTAGATTCTTCTGTTTTGTGGTATTTAGCATTTGGCAGACCAGCAAAGGAGGACAAATTCAATCACAAGCTATGCATTTAATAGGAGTACCTGCTTTTACAAACTACAGAAACAATACAGAGAACAAAGTCTGTGTTTAACAATAGTTAAAAATACAGTTTTACAAGCACATATGGGAACTATAAGGAAATTTTGTTCCGCATAAGAGCTTCTCTGCAGGATGCTAGGCAGTCGTACAGCAATGAAAGACCTGGCTGTTACCAACATGTAACAGCCAACTGTTGAAGTGCATTCCTGTTCAGTGGAGTAATGGCGTTTGGTTAGCAGGTACTTGTGTAGCAAATGCACTCGGTGAGACTTATCTACAAAGTAAGGCGTTCTTACAGTGGACTTTATACTGTGCCATCTCTTGGAAAGCACTGAGTGCCTCCCACTGAATTCTGATTTTCAAGATTAGGTGAAGGAATTTTATTGCTGCTGGTAGCATTAATATATGTCTTTCTCACTTGATTTTGTTGGATTTGTTTGTGCTCAGTTAGTCTACTGAAGTGGTAAAGTACTCTGGTTAACAGCTGAGTTGATATTCTCCATGACTGATTTGCCATGTTTTGCTTCTGTAAATTAAAAGTTTTGCTGTGCCTAAAGAAAACTTCTGCTAAATCACGCTGTCTGCTTACAGTTGAAAATAATTTATTTCCTTTATTTTTTGAAATTAGTTACAGCATGAATCTTTGCTTCTGCAAATGCTATAGGAAAGGCATGAAGTCTGATTTCAAAATACAGGGGAGGAAATAATGACAATTAAGTTTATGGAAGAAAATAAAACATGAACATATTGCAAACTGAGCTTTTGGTAAAGTCTTATTGCATAGTTCTGCCCCAATCTTAATAGGCACAGTTAATCATTACATCAAAAGATACCATGGGCAGAGAAGCAAGGTTTATTTAAACAGAAGTTCTTCATGAATTCAGATCTCAAATATCTTGTGAGCAAATAGTGTAGATGATCATTTTCTATTGAAATGTTTTAGATGGGTTCTTCTGTGCTTGATTTTTGATGGGGACTCTTTTCTATCTTGTCCTGTTTATCTTCTCATTTAACAGAAAAGGAGAGTTCACATAAAATATGTATGATGTGAGCATCTTGACTCACTTATGTGCCAGATTTGGTGACTTTGCTGCTCAGTTGCATAAGTAGCAGTTAGAACCACATTATGGTTTGGGTTGGAAGCGACCCTAAAGACCATCTCTTTCCAACCCCCCTGCCATGGGCACGGACAGCTCCCACCAGACCAGGTTGCCCAAAGCCCCATCCATCCTGGCCTTGAACACCTGCAGGGATGGGGTGTCCACAGCTTCTCTGGGCAGCCTGTGCCAGTCAGTGCCTTGCCACCCTCTGAGTGAATAATTTCTTACTAATATCTAAACCTAATGTCTAAACCTACCCTCTTCTAGTTTAAAGCAGTTACTCCTTGTCCTATCACTATGCACACGAGAGTGCTTCTCCATCTTTCCTGTAGGCCCCCTTTAGGTACTGGAAGATCCCTAAAAGATCAGAGCCTTCTCTTAACCAGGCTGAACACCCCCCACTTCCTCAGCCTTTCTTCACAGGAGAGGTGCTGCAGCCCTTTGATCATCCTTGTGGCCCTCCTCTGGACTCACTTCAACAGGTCCACATCCTTCTTGTGCTGGGGGCCCCAGAGCTGAACGCAGCGCTCCAGGTGGGGTCTCATGAGAGCAGAGCAGAGGGGGAGAATCACCTCCCTCGCCCTGCTGGCCATGCTGTATTTGTGCTTGGGACTGCTCCAGCCCAGGTGCAGGACCTTGCACTTGGCCCTGTTGAACCTCATGAGGTTCACACAGGCCCACCTCACAGGCCTGTCCAGGTCCCTCTGGATAGCATCCCTTCCCTTCAGAGTGTCAACTGCACCTCACACCTTGGTGTCATCAGCAGACTTGCAGAGAGTGCATTCGGTTTCACTGACCATGGCACCGACAAAGATGTTAAACAGCGCTGGTCCCAGTACTGACCCCTGAGAAATGCCACTTGTCACTGGTCTCCACTTGGACAGTGAGCCATTGACTGCAACTCTGAGTGCAACCATCCAATTCCTTACCCATCGAGTGGTCCACATCTTTCCAACTTAGAGACAAGGTTATCATGGGGGACAGTGTCAAATGCTTTGCATAAGTCCAGGTAGATGACGCCAATTGCTATTCCCTTAAAATTAAAAACTTTGTAAACCTTTTTTTTTCTTTATAAAAGATTGAAATATTTTTAAAACACCTGGAATAATCTCCTGTAAATTGTTTATGCTTTGAATTATTCCTAATAGAAACTGAGTGAGCCAGAAGTCAGAGAAAATGATGCTAAGTGGAGTAGAAAATCTATAGAGCAGAGACTTTCTCTAAAGTGTTTGAAAAGCACAAAGTGCAGAACATGGACATTACAACACATTTAGTGATGAGAGGGTAGGGGAATCTTCATGGGGGGAATAACTATGTGTATGTAGTGCAAAGCATGAGTATAATTGACCTTTAATATCTGCTTAGAAGAGACATGTATGAAACTGAAGTCAAAGAAAGGTCTTCCTCGTATCACTCATCTGAATCTGACTGCTATCGCTATTGCCGAGGTTGAGTTATGCAAGCCATGGAGCAGTTAGACAGCTACAGAAGCTGAGGCTGTGGTTCTCAAGTTCAGCAAACTGTGGTCTGTTGTCAACCCACAATACACTCGGAGACTGTCATATGCCTTTGATTTAAAGAACAACCAAAATCCCCAAACTTCCTGTCCCACTGACCATTCACACACTGCTGATGATGCCTGTGGACCATGGTTTGGAAATCCCTAAGTTATGACGAACGGTGGTGTTAAGTATACTTATCTTCAGAAATAGTTTCAGGTAAGAAAATGAATTACAGGTGATCTATCCTACCTTCTCTAAAAGGTCATGGTAAGCAGTCTTGTCTCTGCTGCCAGATTGATTGAGCTTAAGGGGTTCTACATTCTTTTTTGTCCTTACGCTCCTATTTGTACAGCCAAAGCCTGTGCTTTAATATAAGTACTCAATGGGAAATGGTGGCATTATGGTTAGAAATAGTTGATTTAAGAAAAAAAACTGAGAAGGGTAACTTTTTGTTTGAAGGGAGAGAAAGATCTAGGAAAACAACAACAGTTGTTGTGGGTTGGAAGATGAAGAGCCGATGATAAAGTTGGAGGGAGAAGAAAAAAGTTCTTTATTTTATGCTTTATATTTTCAAGCCCTGCTGGCAAGCCTTCAAAGAAAATTGAAATCTTTTCAGCTTCTTTCCTATGTTATAGCATGCACCACGTAACGAGCTCTGTTACTCAGTTGTTAGTGCTGTTTACAGGCTGTGTTTGTCCATCCCTTCCACAGGAAGAAACACACTGAAGTCCCCCTGAGCCCCAGGTGCACAAAGAAATAGAAAGGTGTCTCCAAATTTGAGGCCATGTAGTTATGAGAGTGTTATAGGAGAACAAGTGTGCAGGATTAAAATTTGGCTTTCAAGTTTGCTGGTGTAGTAATTTAAAAGGATGGAGCTGTGCAGGTGAGGACTGTACTGTGTCTACCAGCTAATCAGTTTGAGTATGTATGTGTTCCCAGAGGGTTGATTGTAACACCTGGGATGCAATTTAGATGCAAGTTCACTTGCATCAAAGTTTGTTGTGACAGGAACAACAATGTGTGCTCTTGTTTTTGAAGACTTACTGCTCAGAGCTTTGTCATGACAAGGAGTGCAAAATGAGCACTGTACTGATATGTTCAACCCGTCTGATGGTGCTGTTAGTCTTAGGGTGGACATTCAATTTGACTTGCCGTGGTGCAGCTCTAACCAGCTCCTTTCCAAACTGATCCTGTGTGGGCTTCCCACAGGCAGCAGTTCGTCAAGAACTGCTCCAGATATGGGTCTCTACCATGGGGTCCATCCATCAGGAGCACACTGCTCCAACCTTGGTCCCCCACTGGCAGCAGCTCCTGCCAGGTCACCTGCGCCTGCGTGGTCTCTTCTCCATGGGCTACAGGTCCAGCCTGGAATCTGCACTGGTGGGGGTCCTCCACAGGCCTCTGTCAGTGCAGGTCCACCTGCTCCATGGTGGTTTTCTTCATGGGCTGCAGTGTGGAACCCTGCACCCTTGTGGTACTCTGTGGGCTGCAGGGGGACAGCCTGCTTCACCATGGTCCTTGCCACAGGTAACTTCTGCTCTGGTGCCTAGAGCACCTCTCACCCTCCTTCACTGACCTTCATGCCTGCAAGGCTGTTCCTCACTCCTCTCTCTCTCCTAGTTGCTGTGTAGCAGCAGTTTGTTTTTGTTTTTTCCTTTTCTTAAATATGCTCTCACAGAGGCACAAACAACATCACTTAGTGGCTCGGCTCTGGCCAGCAGTGGGGCCCTTATCTAACATGGGGCAGCTTCTAGATTCTTCTCACAGAAGCCACCCCTATAGCCTCCTGCTACCAAAACCTTGCCACGTAAACCCACTACAAGAGAAGACACCCTTTCTGAACATGCCCTGACCTATGCCACTGATCTCAGCTGCTGCTCACAGTTTATTCTGCCAGTAGCAGGGTTGCAGCACAACTTTGCTGAATACTTTGATGGAACTAGTGAAGTGGTTCTTCGGAGGCTGCCAGAAATGCTTCTGCTTTGATGCCTGGCTATAGTGAATAAATACGCTTGCATATTATCCAGTTTAAAAAAAAAAAAAAATCTTTACAGTCAAAAACAGCTTTTAGGGTGAAAAAACACCAAAGATATGCATCCATTTTTTCATGCATAGTATAGATCATTTCATTTGAAAGGATTTAAAGAGTAGTGGAAATTCAAAAATTGAAAAAGGAAGTAATTATAAGGTAAATGGGAGGGAAATGGTTATACTTTAATAAAGATAAGTAATTTTAGCTCATGTTCCCTCTCTTCTTATCAAACCAGCAGTAAAATTGAGGAAGACAGTTTCAGTTGTTAGTGTCCAGTCTCAGTTTCCAATTTTGGTCCCCAGGTGTAGGATGAGCTTGTGTGGAGGAGTGAAGGCTGCAAGAGAAGAATTAATACAACAGTTTCCATTAGATTATTTCTGTCTTTTTATTGTTCTCTGCATTTTTTTCATGTAGAAGCCCACTTCTGAGTCTAGTCATATTTGATAGTATCTTTCTTATTTCTGTTTGACTGTAATTTCCTCAGCCTGAGAAACACATGCTAAATGTATTTTCTTGGTTCTTTTGCCTAAGTGCTTTCAAGCAATCACGTCATCTTTAAAGAACGGTGCCATATGGAGTAAGAGGGTAAACTTCTATGTTCTTATTTAGGGCATAACAGAGCAGTAGTGAATGCGCTACTTTCTGTTGGTAGCAAATCTGTCTGCATGCAGCTGAAGACTGTAGCTGCATGATGAAATTTTCTTCTGTCCATGTGGAAACTAAGTGCTTTCCCTCCTGGCTGTCAAAGCAAGGCTGCATTTTACTGCAAAGACAGTGGTTAAGTAAGATCAGCCCTCCTCACTTCTCTTTGAATAGTAAAGTAAATCGTCTCCACATATTGCAAACTAATAAACCACAGTAAGAGCAGTGCAGAATAAATCCCGTATTTGTCTTGGATGGAAGGCCTTCTGTCTGGAACGTTTGAATCTGTGCTTAGGATGCAGCTTCCTTCTGTTCAAGGGTGGTGATCATCTTGTCAACAAAGCATCTGATTTACAAAGTGAAGTCACAGAAGTAGGCTCCTATCATATATGTACATCCAGCAAGGGAAATAGGGGATTTCTTGCTTGTGGTATAACAAGTGCTACACCTGCTTATGCTTGTTCCCCATCTTTTATGTGACTACATCAGGAATGTAGTTTGTGTTTGATCAAGAGTGCAGGACTAGGTGAAGTTTTAGCTAACCCTACTTTTTACAGATGCCACACTGAATGCATTCTAATGGCTTTCCAGATCAAGGGTATCAAAATTAATATTTGCTAATGACAAATGCATCAATAAACACAAGTTTCTTTGTAACTTCAGGATTTTTTGCTTTCTTAGTCAATGCTACTTCTAAGCAAGAACCTTCCATGGTTGATGTGAAGCTAAATCCATTTCCCATACTGGATTTGGTGGCATGATTCTCATCAACTTTGAGGGAGAGAGGACTGACAAAGGATAATCCAGCCTCTGTTCTGGATACCAGGGACGTTTTGAAGTGATGGATAGAGGGATAATACAGGAACATACCAGGATCTCCTTATAAGTGCTTTTTCAATGCTGAAAGATCCGGTGCTCTTTGAGGTACTGACCACATTTGACCCTGCATACTTAATAGGCATAATTCAATCAGTTCAGCAGCTGATTACAGAGCACCAAAATTCAGAAAGCTTTCATCTTCTTTGAATGAAATGCATTATTTTCTCTGAACTGGCATCTCTAAATTTACAAAGCAGCCCCAGTACCCTAATATTAACTGTGTTTACATTCAATTACTTTGTCATCTGAATGCAACAGAGTTCAAATCAGTTACAAATCAGTTACTGGCTGATTTTTTTAATTTTTTTTTCAAAACTATTGCTCTGAATTCTAGCAAAGTTAATTCACTGGGATTTATATGATGCTTTCCAGGGGCATGGGGCTTTATTAAAGGAAATTAAGATAGATGTTCATGATCAAAGCATTTGATCCTGTACTGTTTGTGTTCTTTTAAAATTACTCTTATAGGAGTTTACAGTACTGTATGTTTTTCTGAGTGCTCTAAGTTTGGATTGTTTGCTTCGTGCCCCCTTTCTGACAGGAGACTAGGCCAAAATTCATAATTGCGTGTACCCTTGGAATTGAGCTGTTTACTCAAGGAGAGACTATATTTGTATGTTAAATTTTCTTAAAGAAAAATACGTGGGAGCTGTTAAACTTGTATTGGCTCTGGAAACGAGAAATGCAATTAGCATGTGGGATGAGAATATTGCTGTCTGGCCTTCCTTTTTCGTGGCTGTAGCATGATGAAAGTCAGCAGGTCTTGTTTTTTTCCGACTGTGAAAGTGTGGGTTTATTTATATTTCTTAAAGAAATTATTAGCTTAGTAGATAAAAGACCCTGAGATAGTTTCACAAAAGATGCTTGGTAAAAGCAATTTTTGTTTTGAGGGAACATACTATTTTGAGAGAGGATAACATTTTTCCTACCTTATTCAGTCCTTGGCCTTTAAAATGGTATCAACAAAGGAAGTGTCTCTTACAGATGCTTTTGTGATATGGTTCATAATTTATTGAGAGCTGGATGCAAATCCATTGACTCATTTCACGTAAGCTACCAAAGAGCTACTTCCAGTTATTGCCTGGACCAGGTCATCGAGCTGAAAGATGCCACCTCTGACTGCCAGCCATGCTTCACGAGAAACATAACAAACATGCATTACAAATATTTCAATGTTATAATTCAGCCTTTGAAGTTTTGGCACTTATTTGGCATATGTCTCCAAAGAGATATTTTTATCAAACTCTATATAGACAGCTTCAGTATTTTGTCATTTTTCTTTGTAGAGAATATTTTTGCTTTCTGTGAGGTGCCCAGAATTAAAGGATATAAAAATGACAAGATGCCCAAACCACAGTTGGATTCTAGGTCTCTTAGGCTTGTTGGGAGCTGGGCGTATCTGCAGTAGAGACACTTGTGCTCAGTCTTCCTCTGCTGCTCTGCGGTAGAGGGTGGGGATGGGGCAGGGAGGCAATCTAATTTGTTTGCTTCATTTTGGCCCTTAGAACATATTTTAACTGTAAGTCATGCCCATTTGCTGCTGTTTGGTTGCTGGGTTTCTGAAAGTGTTTGATAAACCAGTTATGGATCCAGCCGACAGTTACAGCCTTTTGAGAGGATCAGGAGAAGCAAATTGATGAATTTAAAGATTAATTCCAGGTACCATTACCACACAGAGGGCTGGCATTGTATCAGCTGCCAGGCAGGATTCATCTGCCTGTTGAGTGCTTAAAAGTTGCATATCCAAGCCAGTTAGTCATCCTAGCCTACCTCTGTAGGCAGTGGAGATGAAAGCAGACCTTTCAGAAGGGGATTCCTCTGAGCTGCCTTAGGAGATGTTTGCCTGTGGAAGTGACTGTTTTCACACCCTGCCATTAGAGCTGTTAGAACAAAGGCTATCATGTTTTTCAGGAGAAGATGACTACAAGCAAGGCCCAAGAGGCCCTGCAGTTGTGCAGCCCTGGATGCACGTATATGTTCCTGACTGCTTCGTGAATGTGACTGCTGAGTAGTATCCTATGGCAGCTGAAATTTCAACAGTTATAGAATCTCCTGGTCTCACCTTGGTAAAACATCCCTGTAGGTACATGTGAAAACTTGTGAATTCACAGATTCCTTTTGTTTTGCCAACAGCGTAGTCAGAATATGTTTGTTTTTCTCCAGAATGTACTTCCTCCACAGCAGCTGCAAAAGCCCCAGGGCCCAGTGCAAACACATGCGTCAGCAGGCACAGCACCTCTGCAGTTGCACCTCTGAAAAACCTGGGGCTTAGGTCAAATGAGCTTTGTTCTCAGACTTTTTTTCCTGTTTCATTGTGTAGTTCTACTTTTTTCCCATAGTTCATTGTAGCAATTAGTATTCATCAAATAGAATCATATCTTGAGGTCTCTTCCAACCTAGAAATTCTGTGTGATTCTGTGATAGGCTGTGGAAGGGACCCACAAGGATCATCAAGTTCAACTTCTGGCTCTGCTCAGGACCACCCAAAAAATTGAGAGCGTTGTCCAAATGCTTCTTGAACTCCAGTGGGCTCGGTGCTGTGACTACTGCCCTGGGGAGCCTGTCCCAGTGCCTGACCACCCTCTGGGTGCAGAACCTTTCCCTAACCCCCAGCCTGACCCTCCCCAGTCCCAGCTCCATGCTGTTCCCTCGGGTCCTGTCATTGTCCCCAGAGAGCGGAGCTCAGCACCTGCCCCTTTGCTCCCCTTGTGAGGGAGCTGCAGGCCGCCATGAGGCCTCCCCTCAGCCTGCTCTGCTCAGGGATGAACAAACCAAGGCACCTCAGCTGCTCCTTGTGCATCTTGCCCTCTAGACCCTTTACCATCTTCATAGCCCTAAAAATAGGATTCCATAAACCATTTTGTTTTCCTGAAGTGTCTAAACTTTGCTTTTCAAACGTATGCCTGTGAAGGCTTGCCGGAGGAACAGCTTGCTTCTCCTCAGTGCTGACGTGATCTGTGTCCACTAAAGCTTTCTATTCTTGTGGTTCTGATGTTCTAGGCCATCGGATCCACACAGTCCAATAAATCCGGTTATCCCTCTCCTCTACCTGGCCAGAGGCAGGGCCCCTCTAGTCCTGGCTGGAGCGTCTGCCACTTAATTCTTGCAAATGAGAGGTAGAGGTCCCTTCATCATGGTCAAGAATAACATCAGCTCTTCTACTGCCTCTGGGGTACTGCCCAATAATACTAAATTAAAATACTAAAATACTAAAATAAAATAATACTAAACTGAAGGTGAGAGGCAGGACTAAAGCAACAATTCCATTCCTCAGATCTTCCTTTGGGTTTTATGAACTATGCTTTGTGCTTCAGATGCTGATATGTTGCTGCTAATTGGTCTGTTTGTTTGCTTGTTCAAAGTCTTAAGATAATCAGCTAGAGACATCTTCTGTTCTTCTCATAGCATTTAAAAATACGTGGTATTTGTATAAATTGATGATGCTGTAGATGAGAAAAGCAGAGGAATTACAAGAGGTGATACTGGGATCTCTGACACAGGAATGATTGTGATGAGTATCGAGGAGCATTGGACTTAGCTACTGGGTTTTTGGGCTAGTTGGATTAATTTTATTGTGCCTCGGTTTCCTCATCTCAACATATCAGAACAATCTGATTTCATAAAACTACATGTGGAGAGTGCTGTGTAAGCCTGTAGGTTATCTTGGAGGTATTACTATTATTATTACTGCTGAATAATTGGAGTTGGAAGGGGTCTGTTCCCTAATCTGCTGTAGACACTGCTCAGGATTCTCTGGTCAAATTCTTCCCTTGCTCATACATCTTTGAAGCCCTTCCAAGACTGAGCCCATGTTCATTTACTTTTCTTCATAATTAGTGGTGATTCTACTGATAACTTGCTTTACAAAATGTTGTTGTTGTTGTTTGTTGTTGTTGTTTTTCAAAGTACCTCAAGATTTGGATAGAAAATACTTTAAAGGGGCAAAATATAATTTTCTTGAAAGCTGGAAGGCAGGTACATCACATGGGGAAGCAGAATAAGGCCTGCAGCTCTAATTCATTGGAAGATGTTTTCTGGCATTATTAACAAGAGAAATATCCCAAAGGAGAGGAAAGCAGCTTGAAGCTTGGTAACAACTTGAAGAGACCTTTGCAGCTTTGGCAATCCAGCACTGCAGGTGACCTGTGCTTTCAGGATTTGCTGAAGTTTCTATATATTGTTAATGATTTATTTCATAAGATTTTACTCAAGGGGATGGGAAAAAAGAAAACCCTAGCTTCTAGATCCTGCTCCTGTCCTAGTGTTACCATCTTAGACCTGGGGAGAGTAAAGATATTTTTGTTATGCAACTAGGCTAGGAAGGTAGGGCTCAGTATCAACTGGGGCATGATGTGTGGAATAAAAAGTTCTGCTTTTTGCACAGACTTTTTCTGACTGCTAGGATTATTTCTAAAGTAAGGGATTGTACATGGCTTTCTTTTCTGTATACAGGTGCAGGTGAAATATGTTTTAAGACTCAATTGAAGCTATTGCTATTTTTATTAATCACCCAAAGGATCACAAATGTAAGTATTTCTGATTCTATACTAATGCTACATTATTGAACTCCTTTTTTTAGTGCCCTTTATATTTTCAGAAGTGAAGAGAACATTGCAGAGCAGCTGCATCCCAATGATTTGTGAAGTTAAGACATACTGTCTTACCCTGTGTTGTATCAATGTGACAAACTATATTCTTGATATTATATATATTCCTGGGGCTTTACCGGGAAACTGGTAGAACTTTCCAAGTGTCCATTTATCAGTACTTTAAAAGACGGCTGATTAATGTTATTTGCATATGAGCAACAGAATGTGTAAACATTGACTGGGGACTCATTTGAATGAGCGCTTTCAGTAGGATTCACAACAGCAACACATCACCAAGGGTGAGAATTATAAGGATTAATGCCTCTTCTGCAGTCAACGGTAGTAGTTATCTGTTTCTCCAGTCTGATCAAATGGAAAGCTCAGAGAAATGCAGTGACAAGGAAGGGTCTGTATGCCTCGTAAGTTCTGCGGCCAGCTGAAATAATGCATTTTCAGAATGCATAAGTAAAAACACTAATCCTCCTCCAGCATGTTTTCTCCTAAGCGCTCAGGCTCTTTGTGTGTATGAACTCATTAAGCCTCCTAATGTGACCTGCTAAAGACAGGAATGATGTGTCAGTTCTCATGTAGGGTAACTGAGGCACACCCTATATCGTGGTGTTTGTTTTTTTTGTTTTGTTTGTTTGTTTGTTTTTGTAGGTTTTGTTTTAGTGCATGGGAAGAACAGATGATTTGGATTCTATTTTACTTGATGCAGTTTCCCATGCTGTAACCACAAGAGCATCCTTCCTCTGTACATACATCATCTACAACTAGAAACAGAAATGTCAAAATATTCACAATTTAAACACTTGCATCGTTGCTAAATGCCAGGAATTTAATGTGCGTTTATTCTGCTGAAAGATTTGTCTACCTCAAGTCACCTTTGGGGATGTGTTAGGGATGCCTTGGTTGATAACTCTTTTGGTAGAGTTGTGGAGTAGAACAAGAGGAAATGCATTAAGGAATGAGTGAGAAACTAGAGAGGGCCTTAAGGTGGATATTCCTGTGTTTTACTGTAAATGAGGTACTGGACTTTGCTCTCAGCATTCTTGGGTGCTCATAAAATAATTCAGATTCAAGCACAAAGTATGTCTCTCTTCTGCGTAGTGTAGACGTGTGGTCCACATTAGCATTGCTGCTTGAACATGCTTGTCCACAGTGGGCTTTTTTCAGCATACCAGAGCCAAGCGGCTTTCCAGGAGAAGCACTCAGCAACTGCTGATGCAAGCAGAAGCATCACATACTACAAATCCTTCCTGGTCTTTGTAAATTTAGCCACGGTTATTCATGAAGGGTGCAGTCTTTGATACACCATATAGAGGATAGGTGTTCAGCTGTTCATTAACCTCACTGTGATCATTTTCATCAAAATCAAACAAGTTGTGTTCTGTATTGATGCAGCTTGAAGTAAAGGGGGGGGGGGAGGGGGTTTGCCACAGCCTCTTTTGAAATCTTTGCAAAGCTGTCCACTCCACCAGCCTGTTTCTAAATGGAGCCAGCAAAATCTGGTGCGAGAAGAACGTGGCTCACTGGAGAGAGTTAACCTCTGTTTAACAGTTGTTGTAGTTAGGGTATGGCATGTTAGGAAGAACTTCTTTACTGAAAGGGTTGTGAGGCATTGGAACAGGCTGCCCAGGGAAGTGGTGGAGTCACCATCCCTGGAAGTCTTCAAAAGACGTTTAGATGTAGAGCTTAGGGATATGGTTTAGTGGGGACTGCTAGCGTTAGGTCAGAGGTTGGACTCGATGATCTTGAGGTCTCTTCCAACCTAGAAATTCTGTGATTCTGTGATTCTGTGAAACCTGTAGCTTGTTGATGTGACTGGCCACAGGGAGAACAGACAGTCCTGTACTTCTGCTGCCACAGGTGTATCCAAACCCTGCTTGGATGTCCAAACTTAGGTGCCTGCAGAATGGACAGAGCCCTTCCATCCCTTTCTTCCCTATGCCTAATCCATGTGCTTCATTACTCCCCTTTCACTGGATTTGGCAGTTGTGTAGTTGGAGGGTAGGACAAACTAGCTCACGGATGTTGTGGAAGAAATATCTCCCCTTTCCAGGGGTGTGGAGATGGACAGTACCTTAGAACTGCTGCAGTATCAGGAATACAGTGGGAGTGTGTGGCCGGGATGGGAAGGATCAATAAAGAATGCTGGAGGGGGAGAGAGGAGGACCTCTGTCTCTTTCCAAGAACCAATTCAGAGACCTGCATTGACACTCCTGGAAACAGCAACTTCTGTCCTTTCTGTGTAAGTGCCTTGTGCCCAGGGCCCAATTCCCATAAGAAACGTCAACATTAAATATTGTTTCAAACGTGGAAATGATCTCATTCTTCCTAGAGCTTATTTGGGTTTTCTGTCTTGGTTACTATTTATGGGAAATAGCTGGTTGAATCCAACTCGTCAAGCAGTGCAGATCACTGCCTGGAAGTCCTCTTTATTTGCCACTCCATTGGTCTCCATCTTTACACTTTGTTGACACTGAGTTGGCATTTCCCTTCAGGCTTCCTGCAGGTAACTCCAATTGTCTTCCTCTCCACTTGTTGGATAAAGAAATGGAGTCACCTTAGTCACCTTATAGGGCAGTAGAGGCTTGCATGTTGAAAAGTAGCAGTGAGCTGTTCTGCAGGAACTTGGGAGTTGCTTTTCCTTCTGCCTTCCTATGAAGCCCATACCTTCGTATTAAGTAACCTATGTTGCATGAAGAGTGCTTCTTACTGATGAGCCTCAGTCCTTTTCTCAGCCGCTTTACCCCCGGGACATGCTGCTAGACACTTCTGAAAGCTTTACTGGTAGGAAAGGCTCTTTCCTAAAGAGGCTGTCATCTTGTTCTCTTATTCTTGTCATAATCAATTTGATCTTGAAAGCATATGAAATTAGGTTCTTTCCTGTTTTCTTTATTTAATCTGGAAATTTGCCCATTTTTGTATGTTTAACTGTGGTGTAGCAGATACACTACAGCCTCAATATGTTTTAGAAACCTGAGCAAATAAGCATATCCTCTGTTCCTTTTCCCACTCACTTTCTATTGCAGCTGGATATGGCAAGAGTTTTTGCCCACCCACACCCTGCTTGTGCTTCTCTTGTCCCTTAGCTAGGAAACCAGATAATTGAATTGAATCTCTGAGATTAAGTTAATGGAAAACTCCACCTGTTTTGGATGAGCTTTCCCAGGCCACGACTGGAGAATGACCTTCCACAGGAAACTAATGCCCTTCACAAACCTCATCATCTTTCACCTAGGTGCAAATCTTCTCTTTGCCTTTCTTTACTCTCCGCCCCCCCCTCCTTTCTAGAATGGTGGATATATGTGTGTGTGTAGGAGGGAATGTGTATATGTACACATACCTGTAACAAAGCACTCCTGGTCACACTTAGCCCTAGAGATGAGCAGTTGTGGTGTTAGGCAGTGGGCTGCACGAAGCCTCAGAGATCTGAAGAAGGGAAAAAAAATAAAAGAAACCCTGAAGACTTGCTTTTCTTTTTACCTAAACCTCTACCTCAAATCCCAGCTACCCCCTTGCAGTGTATTTTTGTTCTCAAAGTGATACACAGCTGCTGTTGAAATGCAAAAGCACAGTTGTATTGACCCTGCCTCTTCTTCCCTAAACCAGTCTGATGGTAAGACAGAATGACAGTGCTTTCTCTGTTCAGTTGCCCTTGTTAGCCCTGGAGGGATTATATTGTTGCTGTTAGGGCTCTTTCAGGAAGCAGCGTTTCTATCCACCTTGGGTATCACAGAATCGTCTAAGTTGGAAGACACCTCCAAGATCACCTAGTCCAACCTCTGACCTTACACTTAACCAGTCCTCCACTAAACCATACCACTGAGCTCTACATCTAAATGTCTTTTAAAGACCTCCAGGGATGGTGACTCAACCACTTCCCTGGGCAGCCCATTCCAGTGCCTAACAGCCCTTTCAGTAAAGAAGTTCTTCCTAATATCCAACCTAAACCTCCCCTGGCACAACTTTAGCCCATTCCCCCTCATCCTGTTGCCAGGCACGTGGGAGAATAGACCAACCCCCACCTTGCTACAGCCTCCTTTAAGGTACCTGTAGAGTGCAATAAGGTTGCCCCTGAGCCTCCTTTTCTTCAGGCTGAACAAGCCCAGCTCCCTCAGCTGCTCCTCGTAGGACTTGTTCTCCAGACCCCTCACCAGCTTCGTCGCCCTTCTCTGCACCCGCTCAAGCACCTCTATGTCCTTCTTGTAGCGAGGGGCCCAAAACTGAACACAGTACTCAAGGTGCGGCCTCACCAGAGCGAAGTACAGGGGAACAATACCCTAGCCCTGCTGGCCACACTGCTTCTTATACAAGCCAGGGTGCTGTTGGCCTTCTTGGCCACCTGAGCACACTGCTGGCTCATATTCAGCCAACTATCCACCAATACTCCCAGGTCCTTCTCTGCCTGGCAGCTTTCCAACCACTCATCTCCCAGCCTGTAGCTCTGCTTGGGGTTGTTGTGCCCCAGGTGGAGGACCCAGCACTTGGCCTTGTTGACCTTCATCAGTACAGAGGGCTGGAGCTCCTGGTGGTTTGGTGGTAAGGGCAGGGCCCATCTCCCATCTCTACCTCCCAAATCTGCTTCCCAGCTTCAGCCTCTAGGAAGGTGGTACCACGTATTCCTCTTCTCTGGGTCAAGAGACTGTACGCATCTTTTCCTATCTGTATCCTGGGTCTCATCACGGTCATCTGCTTATGTGCCAACAGCTGCCTCCTTCTCCAAAAACCATAGTTAAAGAAATTAACTGTTGTAGTGGGATTTGAATGGGCAAGCATCTGATCTCCGGCACTGCACGTACTAACAAGATGCACCACCTGCGTTTGTAGCTTTTAAGGCCAGAGGGATCTGTTGTGCTCATTAACCCTGACTGCAGGCATAGCACAGGCTGTAGCTGGTCGGTCATTGATGTCCTGCATCTTGTTTAGCTGCCAACTCCTTTGCTGTCACAAACTTATTATGTGTAATGTCTATATTAAATTGTGACTGATGTGATTTTCAAAAGAGCCTAGCAGGAGTCAGGAATTTGAACATATATCACCAAAAAAGAAAAAACAATTCAGTGCCATCTTCTCCTGCTATAAAATCCAATACAAAAATCCCTCCTAGTTCCCAAAGGCGAAGCCTCTCTCTGTTCCTGCCTCCTTAAGCTCCTTAGAAAAGAGAAAGGCTTCTTAGCATCCCTAAAATTAAAGAGTTGAATTTTTTGTCTCAAGGCTGAAAATATATTACAATTTCAAGGAAGCTTTATGCAGATGTCATATTAGAACCATCTTTTATTTTTTACTACTTTCTTGAGTTGTACCTCTTGGCCATGAAAGAGCCAGACCTGGAGAAATCTACTGTGACTGAAATATACTTTCAGACAGCTGTATGTGTTTTGAAGTGGAACATATCTTTCATTGGACCCGAGTATACTTTTATCCAGAAAACCAGTAAGTAACCAAGGAGGAAGCAGAGTTCTGGTCAGTGACCTCTAAAAGGATTGCTCTTGCTCTGTAATAAAAATTATTTCATGATCCAAAACATTGCAGTAAAATGTTGTGCAAGGAAATTAATTTAGCAGGTCTTAAAACAAGATTTTCTTGAATATGTGTGGATACAAGTACTTGCTAAAAGCTGACAAAATGCTTAGGTGCAGATGAATGCACTTACTTCAGTAGGTAGAAGTGTCTACAACCATGCAGCTCTTCTTTGAGGACAAAGATCTACACCACATTGGAACCTGGGGAGACGCAAGAGAGAGGAAAGATGGCAGCAAGCTAAAGCCAACCCTGAAATACCATGCCATTACCTTTTGTAATTACACCATTACCTTTTCAGCAGACTGCTGATTTCCCTTGTTGGCCCCCTCAGAGAGGGAGGCCTGCATGGCACTGCTGATCTGGTTCCCCCATCATGTGCTGTGCTGAGACCTGCCATGTTGAGCCCCTGGGGCACTGCACAGAGCTGGCCTCATCTTTGGAGCACTCTTTGGAAGACAGAGCAGCGAGGGTACACCAGCCCCCCTGTGCCCTGGCTCTCCATCCTTCTTGACCGAGCAGATGTATAACCTCTTCTGTTTTTCCCCCTCTACCCAAGGTTAATGGGGTGCACGTGTTTGTCTGTCTTGTGGCCATGTGCACAGTGGTTTTAATGGTATTAAAGCCCAAAAGTTTGGATTGTTGTCTGAAAAAGCCCTCCTGTAAAGAAATTAAAGTGATTTTTTTGGAAGGACTGAGCTCGTGAAAATATTTACTGCAGTCATTCAGTGCCAAGGTCCAATGCTCCTAGACCAGGATGTCTGAAGATTGTACTGTGGGATGGAGCTGCCGATCTCCCACTACTAATGAAAGCTGAAGCTATAATTTTCACATCAAAACTATTTTTGCTAATGTGCATATACATTTCTATATATGCCTAGTTTATATATATACCCATAGATGCATGCCATAAATGTATATATTTTTGTATATACACACGCAGTGTTACCACCCGGTATCTTTTCCTGTCAGGGAAAGGAATTTCCATTTGTCAGTCATGCTTGCCACTCGCTGGAAGCAGGACTGAATCACAGGCAGGTGTTCATGGGAGACTCGTGCTGCTTTCCTTGGTTGAAAAGCAGGAAATCCTGGAGTGCAGTGGAACTCCAATATTCAGTTTTTATTCCATATTAGGAAATACTTCCTTATCATTACCACGGATGTGTTGTAACCATTCGTGAGATTAATTTCGGTGAGGCACGTTGTAAAAGCAAGGCCCTGTTGCTTCGTTCTCACTTTTGGGCATGCTGGGCTGGAGGGACCGAAGACCCCGGCCCAGGGACCAGGGACCCAGGCCCAGGCTTTTACAACCAATGCTGGCAAAACCTTCCTCACCGAGATGTTTAAAGAGAGGCACTGGGAGCCCCAGCACTCCGTCCAGGTTACTCCACCTCTCATGCTGGCATGGAGCACTGAGTGGCAATGGGAGAGAAGCAAAAAGATGGCTGAAAGCGAGGCTGGATGGAAAGTGGGACGGCTTCTTTCAGAAACTGCACTGGCTAATGCCAGCTTGGGGTGAATTTATAACTGGAGCTTTTGCTGCTGTCATTTTGGAGGGATTTTCACCTGCTTCGAGCCCTTTCTTTGTACTTGGCTGCAGGTGGGGTTTGTGGTGTTAGGAGCCTGCAGCAGCCACAGGTCCCTCACATGTCTCCAGCCCCATCTACTGGGGTTCTGCACATGTCCTGACATCTCTGTATGTTTTTTTCATGGCAGTCAGGCACTGGGAGCACCACTCTTCTCTCTCTGTCAGCTGGGACCAGGGCAGTCGCGGGGTTCAGACGCAGCTACGAGGGGTGGCTTGTGTGGGTGCTCTGTGGGGAAAGCGAGAATGGCTTAAAATGGCTAAAACATTTGAGCATCTCTTGCTTTTAAATAGCAGAGCCTGTTCTGATGGGGCTAATTTTACTCTGCTTCTTAGTGCTGCTTTAAATAGAGCAAATGTAATTCATGCTGTAACTTTAAAGAAGCAAAACTTAGTGAACATAACGTGCCTTGAGAACGAAAAACAAACTAAAGGAAATGAAGTATATAGTAAGGTAAATGAAAGGCTAAAGTGTTAGTGAGGCTTGTTGCAGTTTTGCATTTCATTTTCACTTCTCAGATGGGGACTGCACTAAAAGCCAGGGGATGTCAAAAAGATCTGCTTTTGGCAATAACACCGAAGAAGAAAAATCTGCGTGTGAAGTATCTGATTTGTTGTATTTGGCAGGGAATGTTGCCTCCTTCAGATATATTTAATAAAATAGAGGCTTGTGAGTTGTAATACTACCGAAAACATAAATTATGTAGGAAGAAAATATTTTCCTTTCCAAAACATATCCCAGAGCAGTGCTCGGCAAACGCACTGGTCTAACAACAATGAACTTCAGTAACAGCAATAGCGCAGCTAGTGTCACCCAGATGCCAGAAAAAAAAAAAAAAAAAAAAAAAAAAAAGAATACTAATGTCAAAACTCACTGAATTTAAGTTCACATATGCTAATTAAAAATCTTTGGGCAAGACTGTATTTTGACGGTGGCAGTCTTTGTTTTGGGATAACGTAAGCACTAAGATCTAGCTCCAAGACTTGAAAAATACTGGCCCAAGGCTGGCAGAGATGGCAGTAGCAGGGTTTTTCCTGTTTGCTTGCTGTCCCAAGGCTTCAGGACTCTGTAGTGTTTTGTGTGTTTCTGGAGGTTTCTCAAAAGTTTTGGAAGTGGATTCCAAAAGGGTTGTAGGAGAAGAAGGCAGAGAACTTCTCTGAGAGGAGGTTTGGTGTAAACAATGGGACAGTGAAAACAGGCATGACACAATTGCCAAATTTGTGCTGGAAGAACCCGTAGCACAGAAAGTCCTTTTCCTTCAGGGCTGTTAACACAGCATGACCACTTTCTCCTTCTGTCCAATCACTGGAGCTACCAGCTGTCCCACAACACTTTTATCCGTGCTACCTGTGTGCATATCAGCTCCCAGTATGCACAGTTGCGTGCTCCACAAGTTGCCCACAGAGCCTGGGCGGCTGCTGCTCCAGCTGCTGCTCCTCCCCTCGCCGGCTGCTGTGTCACACCACCTCATCCTGCTGAGCCTTTGGCTGCTTGTTGCATTTATCTGTCCCTGCCCACTGCCTTTTGATGTGAATCATGCAGTTATTTGTGTATGGTGGGTTGTTTTTTTTGTATACATGTGTATAAATATCCTGTCTCTCTTTAACGGAATCTGAGCAATTTGGAGTTGGCAGGGCTGGTGCTCAGACATCCATCTGTGCTGTATCCATTCTGTCTTCCCAGATAGCACTTTATTTTTTAGATATAATTCCAGTCACCAGTGGGTTTAGTGCCCAGTTTTGCTAGCTGCTTTGCCGTGTTGCCTGTACAGAGCTGAGCAGTGTTACTCTGAGTGTTCCCTGGCTTCTCACCCAGAAGAACTCCAGTGCTACACATGGTGGTGATAACTGGCACTTCTGAAGGTAACCACTGTATTGAGCTGTGTGAATTTACTTTGGAACAAGTCTGACACCAAAACTGTGTCTCTTTTAGTTTCTAGTTCTATAAACTAGAGTTTATAAACTTTGCAGCTTTAACATTTTTACTGCAGTCGGGAACTGGCTTCCTAATTCCTGGGGTTAGGAGCGTGCTTGGGTATCTAAATGACAATTGTTATCAGCCTTACTGTGAAGTGGCATGGCTGTTTTGAGAGGAGGGGCTGGCATTCAGTATGCCATTCAACATGTATGTAGCTTTATGTTTCAAATCAGTGTCAGAGACCCAGCGGCATGAAGAAGGCATCATAGTGCTGTCACGTGGAGAAATACATATTTTTGTCTCTGAAAGAATTGTGTTCTTTGCTCAGTAGCTTAAGTACACATTTAGTAACAAGTCTGGAGTAAACTTACTGTTGGGCTGATGTATGGTTATGTTGTATGCATGGTTTCAAGAATAAGAATATTTCCTTTGTGGGACTTGGATCCAGATTAATTTGATAGTAAAACCAAATTACATGATACAAGGTGTAAGTGCAGGAAACCTGCCTGGAAGGAGGTTGGCATCTTCAGAGCCAGTCTTATGGAAGCAAAGCCCAGTTGTGACACTGTCCCTGTCCGGCTTGCACAAGTTTGCTTTTCTCCCGGCTGTCTGTGTAAGAGAGCAAGAGCTGATCATAGTGGTTGCTGTAGTATCTTGAGACGTGAACCCCCTAATAAGGCAAGCAGCATTCTTCATGGAACGATTGGCTTCAGTTCTCACTGCCTGTAGCAAGTGGTCGCATATTCACCTTCTCATTGAAATAAAAAGGTCACTTAAAAAGGTAAATGTGAAAGATCAGAAGAATGTCAGAAGGATCTGAAATGATTGACTTCCCTGTCTTTTCTGGAGGGAGGTAGCTGTCTTTTACTGAGATAGTTAGTGATGGTGAACTGTGAGGTACAGTTCAAATGTTTGGTGATAAAAAGTGTTAGGGTTATGCTGTCTACTCCACATCCCTGTCCTTTTGCTCCATGTTTGCAGGCTGGAAAGTAAGGCATAGGGTAATAAAGTAAATTTCTTGACACCTTGTAGCACATCTGGGTAAGTAAAAATAGGCTCTAAGATTATCAAGTGTGGAGCTTCATGCTTCCCTGGCAGGTGATAGCTCTGCGCCCTCCCTCAGCTCCAAGTGTCCCAAGCAGGAGCTGTGAAAGCGAGAGACCATGTGCACGAGGCTTGGATTTTGTGTCTTCATCCTCTCCTGATTAGAAAATAAACCCAGCTGAGTGCCAAGCATTTTCTTTAGGGGAGAATGGATCTCCAGGGGCCTTGACTTCTTTCATCTTTCCCCTTCTGAGTTTTTACTAATACACGGGATTGGATACTTCTGATGTTTTGCTTTAATTAACCAGAGCCTTAATCTGAGAATCTAATATGAAAACACTGCTGATGGACTGTGGGAGCTGCCAAGAAGCCTCCTGGAGAGGATGTGAGTTTTGAGTTACCAGTTGTGCAGCAGAAGCTAGATTTCCAATGGTGGAGACACTGTCAGGAAAATCAATGCTGTAATAGAGTTGCCATGCTAGATAGGAGCAGAGGCTGAAGTTGTAGTAGCTACTGTTTGGCCTGTCTTTACTTTCCAGTTAGAAAATACATGTATCTCAGAGTAAAGCAAAAAAATATATATGCTTGGGCCAGGCAGCATTTTTCACCAGGAAGGAGATAGCAGGTGAGGAGAGAAACTTACTCAGAGGGGACTCTTAATCTCCAGTTAGTTAGCATGGGGCCTGCTGTCCCCTTTCTGCTGCTCTTCCTTTGGTGGTGCCCTCCATGCCACTATCCCACCTACCTCTCATATAGGGCGACAAGGGGATGCTTTGCACACCTAGAGCTCCTCACTCCTCTCTCCTCTGTGTCCCTGCCATAGGGGCTAACTGATGAGCAGACCAGGCACTGGGAGAAAGTCTCACACTGGGAATTTAGCCACCTGTTCAGGCGGCACAAACCTGATTCCTGGGCCAAAGAGCACATATGGTTCTTCTGCTCTTGGCAGCTCCAAGGCCTTGTCCCGCAGGCCACACACAGCTCAGCGCCTCCTGTTGATTAGATTGTTTTGATGTCTCTCTCATTCAGAGCCTGTGGTGTATCATTTTTTCCAAAGCAACGGGCCCTTCAGAAAGGCCTTCGGTCTTTGCCAGCCAGAGGAGCTGCAGCGAAGTGTGCCTGGTCAGCTCATGTGAGCTTCCTGTGCTCCAGGGAGCCCAGTGCAGTGCCAGTGCTGCAGCAGGAGGAGAACAGTGATGCTCTGCCAAGTTATGCGAGTTGGGGTGGGTTAATCAGCTTCTGAGGGCATTTCCAAGAGCTGTGGGGGGCACCTCTTCAAAACATTCCCATGAACGTGGTGAGGTCAGTAAAAGCAGGGTTCAGGCAATGAAGCTTTGAAGCCTCTTCCTTCCACCCCCTCCAGCATCAGCTGTTTACAAAAGTCATACTTAAATATTTTACTTGATGGCTCCCAACTGCATATTTTGTTTGAGATGCAGATTTGTGCGTTGTTTTGGGGTTGGATAGTGCAAGCAGAGAGGTAGGAGGAAAAAGGACAAAGAGGTTTTCTCTGTTGTGAATTGAGTAGGGTTTGCTGAGCACATTGGGTGTCCTGCCACCTCAAGCCCTTTTCCACTTATGTTGGGGAACCTGGAGAGCTCACAGTGCTTCTCAGATTCACAACGCTTTTACCCCATAGTGACAGAGCCGACTGGTAGCCATCTAGGGTAGCCACCAACCACAAGGAGAGCGAATGTCAGCTGCCTTCATCCCTCCTCACCCGGCAGAGCTTCAGGGCCACTGGGGCACGTGAGGCCATGTGGGGTACAGGCAGCCCATGCTCCTGTGGCCATCTCCCTCCTGTCCTAGTGGGCTTGTGCTGTGGTATGGTGGGGAGGTCGGCATGACCTGTGGATCAAGAGCTTTCTCTGAGCTCACTAGGTTACTGGTTGGGTTCTCTTCTGTGTTTTCTTACTGTAGCACCACAGTGAAGTTCAGCCCTGCTATAAATAGTGGGGTGTGCTGATGCCAGAGCGGTTATCTCATTTTCACAGGCTTAATAAAATCAAATGACTTAGATTCACTCTTCGGTAGCATCGGCATTTGCAACTATAGGAGCATGGGGAAAACAAATCAATGGGAAACAAAACTGCAGTGTGGTTTTATCCTACCAGGAATAGGAGGCGTACAAATGGTAAACAGCCCGTTGCCTGCTGATGCTAGGGCGTGCTTTACCTTAAAGAAAGGTTAATCCACTCCGAGCCTGGGCTAATGCTACACTCCCCTGACACTGCAAAACCATCAGAAGGCAAGTTTTTACTTTGCTAGATAATTTCTTGAAATAATTTAATCGTGGATGCTGGTGTGTGTTCAGCATTTGTTTAATTTGGGTGTGTCAACACACTGCCTGCCGGTTTTGCTCTCAGATACCTGTTTTATATTTACCTTTTCCCACCTATCAAGGAAGAAAGGTAGTGTAATGTAGGAGAGCAGACTTAGCAGGTAGAGTGCAGCAAAGTTCCCTAACTTTTGGAAAAGTGTCCAGCATAAGGGATGTTTTTGTATGGAGAAAGTAGCCCCTGAATTTTCAGTGACAGTTACTGGGAGTTGACAGCTCTCATCTTTCTCTAGTAGAAAATTGAAGGGGACAGAATAATGATTAAAAAAAATAAAGATCTGCATCATCACAAAACAGCTGTAGTGCTATTAAAACCTCCTTGCACGTGTGTGGGGAGATCCATTTGTATTCTCAGAGCTCCAGCATCTTGCACACTCTAAAATACATGGCTAAAGTAATAGCCATATAATGTTATAAAAAGCCTTTATTTGTGATACAGCAGCTGCATTTCTGGCAACAAATATCTTATTGTCACCCCAAATTCAATTAAAAATTCACAAGATAAAGTGCTGTCCTCACAGAGAGTAGCCAGCGCATCCAAAACAAAGAAAAACAAACAAACAAAAAAACACAAGACAGAATTAAACAATCTTCCTATATGATGTAGAAATGCAAGTCTATTTCTGTATGAAACCTTTAATTATTTTACCTTAAAAGGTATTAAGGGCTGCCTGAAGATCATAAACCTAATTTAAGGTTTGTCTTCCTCAAAATCCCCTGGTGAAATTAGAGGGGTTACATGAAAGAAAGAAAGAAAGAAAGAAAGAAAGAAAGAAAGAAAGAAAGAAAGAAAGAAAGAAAAGAAAAAAGTGTATTTACTTCTGGTTAGCTTTTCAAAATAATAAATAAATAAATAAACACCTTGAGCAAACAAAGATGCTGTTATTTGTGGCTCCCCTCTGTGGTGGAGCAGCAGCTCTGCTGGTGTGCCTCAGCCCATGTTCAGGTAGGGCATGAGTCCTCCTAGGACACACTGTGTTTTGTTCCTCTTGTTGACTTTTTCTTTTAACCCCTGTCAGCTGCAAGGAGCTTGGGACTGCCCTGAGATGCCTTTGTCCTTCATTAAAAGGGTTCTTCTGGCACAGGGAATTCTGTAAAGAGTGGGTGCTCCAGAAAGCCCTCATCTGGTTGTCAGTGTGGCACAGGGGTAGTGGTAAATGAATGAAACCGAAATGCTGGTAGCCTAATGCTCTTGTGGTGGGGAAGAGTTTTCTATTCTTGCTGGTTGGCTGTTGCTTTAAAAAAAAAAAAAAAAAAGGAAAAATACGGAAGTTTTCCATTTAAGATATGGTGATGCCAGTATTTCACTTTGACGTGATACTTTCTAAAATTCCCCAACTGTCCATGTGCAATTTTGTTGAGCTCCTTTTGAATTCTAAGATATCAGGTAGGTATTCCTTATCCTTGAAGTCACCTCTGGATAGTGTTAGGATTTTTGTTCATTTTTCCTGTCCTTCTGGTAGTCCTTAGCATTTCTGGAGTCTGAAGATGCCACAAAGCCATCCTGCACATCCAGCTGTGGGAGCTGCCCCATCCTCTTGCTTTTTTCTTTTACTTTCCATGCTCTGCCATCTCTTCCCTCCCCCAGGCTGGGCTCAAGCCCACCAGAGGTACATTTTCCCAACATGAGGTGTTTGTTTTTTTTTTGTTTTGTGTTAGAGAGTGGGTAGTAAGTCCTGGTAACTTGGGATAGTTTTATAATACAGTGTTTTGTTGTTTTTTGTTTTTTGTTTTTTTAAATGGAGTTTCTTATATATTAAGAACAGTGCTTTTCCTGTGATTTCTATAGTGTCTAAGATTTTGGAGACGGAGAGTAGGAAAGAAGTATACATATCCACTTTTTTTCCAAGTGAGTAATTATTTGATGTGCTCTGTTTCAGTGCATGTTACCATGGCGATGACTGCAGGGACTACAACATCCTTTCCCATGAGCAACCACACCCGGGAGAGAGTGACAGTGGCCAAGCTTACGCTGGAGAACTTCTACAGCAACCTAATTACCCAGCACGAAGAGAGAGAAACAAGGTACCAGCTCTGCTTTCTCTCACCTTTCTCCAGCTTTTCTTGGTTGACTTTTGGCAGCATTTGTTCAGGAGGAGTTTCAGCCCTGTGCACAGAGTGGGTCTCAGCAGGTTTTCATTACTTGATAGCAAGGAGCTCATCACCTAAAGGTGCAGCTGCTGTCTGTGCTGGCAGACCTGTGAACATGCCCTCCTGCACCAAGCAGTCACTGAGTGACTGAGCGCCTCTGCTGCTGAAGTTCTCGTGCAACTTATCACCTTCTCAAATTATTATTACTTTATGGAAACCACTCTGTGTGTGGTCTTACTTTGCTGCACATGTGAGGTTTTTACTTGTGTGCGTGGTTTTGGTGACCTCTGGTTCCTTCACATGTGCCACAGGGAATAAACCCTACAGAGGCAAATGCTGCAGAGCTGCTGATGTTTGGTAACTTGTTTTTGTACAAGGCAGTGGCTTGTGGTGTTTATTCATGCTCTGCAGTGCTGAGCTCATGCCAAGACTCATAAACTCTGCAGAAGAGAGTGTGAGAGTCATGGGGAACAGGGTTGATGGTTTAGAGGTGTTTGATGGGATGATGTAGTGAGGAAAGGAGGCAGAGAGCTGTTAGAATGGAAATAGATGGCGGGAAAGAGTGTAGGGCTGGTAACAAAGTGTTGGAAGGCTCTTGACTGGGAAGGAAGAGTTTTGGGGGTAACATTGTACCCACCCTCTAAGTTTCTTCTGTGTGATGCTGACTGGTACTCTGTGCGAGGGAGTATGCGTTGGTCATCTCTGCTTTAACTCCTCATCAGTGCACAGCTCCACTGTGCTGAAGTGCTGCTTGAATTAAGTGTCAAAGCTCCAAGCACTTGATTGTAATGAATGTTGTGTTTCAGATTGTCAGCAGTATGTGAAATTATCATTCTCCTGCTAATGTGTTTTTAATTGAGGGATTTTCAGTCAAACAGCAGGGTTTCCCTCTTCATCATATTTAGTCATTATCCCATGTAACTGAGTTGCTTCTATTTAGGCGAGTAGTCTGTCTACTGAGGGCTTTTTTTTTAGGGGACCCTGCTGCACTTCCTCAAGTGCAGGAAGGCAGGAGCAGCCTGGCACCCAGCACTCAAACTGAGCTGTTGCCAGCAGGTGACCAGCTTCCTGAAGCTGCACCCTGACAGTCGTACAGAAGCACCCTGGGGGTGCACAGAGAGAGTTCCAGTATCCACACTGGCCCCTTGCTGTGTGCAGCCTCCCTGCCATCTGTGGAATACTCCAGGCTTCACACCCCGCATAGAGCCTCCCCGCCTGGCCGGCACCAGCAGCAGGAGTCCAGGAGGGGCAAGCCCTGGCCCAAGCAAGACATGAGAGGAGGTGGTGGCAAATCCAGGAGGGTGCAATGAGTTAGCATGAGGCTAAGGGGAGCAGGACCAGTTGTGTGGTCAGGGAACAGACAGCAAGACTGGGAGCAATGGTGGAAGCTGGGGCTGGGTTGAGGTGCTGGAGGTAAAGCTGAGATGGTTTTTCCACCATTTCAAATGTTTTTATCAATTAGGAGTATGAGTCAGAATAACCAGCCTTACTTGACGATTATATAAAGAAATAAAAGTCCATTAGGCTGATTATATGGTTGGGCCTTTAGTGCCTAATTCTGGAATCATATAAGTACATGATTAAATTTACTTACACGTTTTCAACAGGTTTGGTTACAAGTGAGGAAATGTATGGAGTGGGCAATAAGTTCTCAAATTTCTGTTTGAGTCAAATGCTTTGGTATCTGGACTATGTCAGGAAAAGGGGTTGTCTTACTGTAGTGTTATGGTGGTTTTTTTGTTTGTTTTTTAATTAAAAAAATAAACTTCTTGTTTTACTCCTTTGCAGGCAGAAGAAACTAGAAGTGGCTATGGAAGAAGAAGGGCTTGCAGATGAGGAGGTAATACAACTTGAATAACCTTTGAAGAGATTGCTTTGTTTTTGTTAGCACTTCTTAAAGTTGGAATTTGAGGAGTTTACAGGCACATTAGCTGTCAGGACAGTAAGTTTTAGTTTGTAAGTGAATGTTGCTTTTGTAAATAATGAGGCAAGCTGTGCATATGCTTGAATGTGATGCTTTGAGTAGCTGAGGGCTTTTCATACCCCTTTTAGTCATTATGAAGCATATGACCACAGCAAGTATGTAACATGTTTTTCAAAATTTAAAATTGTTTGGCATGTGATTTGGCTACAGGCAAGAAAAGGGTGAGATGCACTTGGGTAGAAAGCAAAATGCTGAACCACTTTTTTTTTTTTCTTGATTTAAACAATAAAGCAGGTGTTCCCATGATCTATTACGATACAGATGTGAAGGGAACTCTTTCCAGATGGCATGTCTCAGAACTTTTCTGAGGTTTATCACATCATTGCTGTCTGTACTTCTTACAGAATAGACACTGGAATAAATAGTAACAGCAGCCTCAGTCAGTTCTATTTATTTCTCGTTTTTTGGGTTGACATAACTTCTGGAAAGAGGGAAAAGTAATGTTGGTGTGTAATGCCATCTTGTGGTTTTAAATGATACAGTCGTTGTTCTCCAAAATCTAGCAGGCCTGATTGATGGGTTTCATTATCAGCCTCTGAGATATTTTTGGCATCTTTGGGAGCATAAGCTGGCATTTGTATTTTTTCAGGATGAATTCCATTGATATTTTTATAGGACAAAATATATGGCAGGATTGGGACAGATCTTTCTTTCAAATACAAGTATTTTCCTGCCCTAAAACAAATAGATTTTGTTATAGGATAGGGTAAGCTGGATTTCTGCTGCCTGTTAGACTCCTTGTTGCCCGTCATTTGTGTTTTTGGCAGAGTGCAAGTTTGAGCTTTTATTGATCCTTTATGCTGCTGAAAAACAGAGTCCTTGTCTTAGCTGGTGACTTTGGCCTTTGGTCTGATGCACCTTGTTTGAACCTATATGTTCTTTTCATAGTTTCTATTACTGCCTCTTTATACGTAAGTAATAAGCTAATAAGCAAACAAACAAACAAACAAACAAAAAGCTGTGCTTGAGGCCTCTTCATAAAAGACTGTGGATCACACTTCAAGAAATTCAGGAAGATTTCTCCTTTTACATTTTCTTTGTACTCATAGAGGAAGGGAGAATGCTTTACAGGAAGAGAGATTATATATCTTGACTTGCTACTGTCAAATGACTTAAATTCTCATGTGTCTTCCTAGAAAAAACTGCGCAGGTCACAGCATGCTCGCAAAGAAACAGAGTTTCTGCGACTGAAGAGGACGAGACTTGGCTTGGATGACTTTGAATCTTTGAAAGTTATAGGAAGAGGAGCATTTGGGGAGGTTTGTGGCTTTCTTGCTTGAATGGGATATTAAAATTGGATTGAACATCAAAAAGAAACATTTTAATTAAAGAATAAAAAGTTTCAGTTGAGCAGTTTTATTTTAGGAGAATAGCTATTCGAGTAATTTTGCACATGTAATAAGACCAGTACGTACATGGATTTATCAAGGCCACTGGAAAAGGTCTGTTTCCTGCAGCTTCCCTTCCTATTAGCCCCAACTGATGTTGCCCATGCATCCACCCAGAAATGATAGATTTGCAGTTGCACAGCTCCTCTCCATAAAAGTCTTCTCTGCCCTGTGTCATATCATGGTTGTGCTTACTCCTGAATTTTACCAAATTCAGTCTCTCAGCTATGTGGAATTTAGTGTGCCTGCTAGTTTTTTAAAACAATGACTGCTTCAAACATCTGTTCATCACTAGTGTTGACTTTGTACATGTGCTTTTCAATGTTTAACAAAAGAACCTTTCCATGCCCACCAGTTTAGAGCCGTTCTTATGTTCCACACTGGGGTTTAGTTTGAGGTAGATGGGATTGATTGGGTTATTTTTCTCATTAAAGGTACGTCTCGTTCAGAAGAAGGATACAGGTCATATTTATGCAATGAAGATACTACGAAAAGCAGATATGCTGGAGAAAGAACAGGTTTGTGTTGTATAGGTCCCTTAGATTTCAAAGTTACTTTGCTTAGAAAATTGCCAAATCTCTCTTTGACAGGTATTATTTAGTCGTTATTTTCACTTCTGTAGTTCCAATAATTGTACTGCTGTCCAACGCATCCATGGAGTTGCTAGGTCAGTACAACAGAGTAAGTAGAAGTTAGCATTCTTGAAAATGTTTTAGTTACAACTAATTTGTAACAGTGATAAGGATGGTGTTTTTTTCTGTTAGTCTCTTCCTTTATCAATGTGCACCTTATAGCACTTCTTTGTAAGAATACATTTCGAAGAAAATGCTTCTTGGAGTGGTTTTGTTTGTTTTGCTTTGTGGTGTTTTTTTTTTTTTTTTTTTTTGTGTGTGTGTGTGTTTTTTTGCTTTTGCTTTGTAATCCAGAATTCACCACAAATTCCTAATAGGACAAAGCAATATGAAGAACTAGCAATAGTTCTTTTTTAGCAATATGAAGAATAGAAATCAAGTGTGGATGTCTCAAGCAAAAGTGCAGCTAGATAAAGTTGGGGTTACTTAGCCTGGAGAAGAGAAGGCTCTGGGGAGACCTTTTAGCAGCCTTCCAGTACCTAAAAGGAGCCTAAATAAAAGGTGGGGAGAGATTCTTAGTCACAGAGTGTAGTGATAGAATAAGGAGTAACTGCTTTCAACTAAAGAGGGTAGGTTTAGGCTAGATATTAGGAAGAAATTCTTCACCCAGAGGGTGGCGAGGCCCTGACACGGATTGCGCAGAGAAGCTGTGGATGCCCCATCCCTGGAAGTGTTCAAGGGCAGGCTGGATGGGGTTTCAGGCAGCCTGGTATAGTGGGAGCTGTCCCTGCCCATGGCAGGGGGGTTGGAACCAGATGGTCTTTAGGGTCCCTTCCAACCCAAGCTGTTCTATCTTCCTTACCTGTCCAAACCCATCATTATTTCTTATATTATCTTTCTCAGCAGTGGTACTGGTAGTACTACTACATTTTTTTTTTAAGTCATCCCAGGACAGACATTTTGTCTACTCATTGCTGTTTCCTTGAATGAAGGGAAACAGAGGAGTATTATGTTCTGCCTCACAGCCAGGATGTGTGTGGTCTGCTGGCTGAAGCCCTGCCCTCATTTCATAACCTGATGTGGCAAGGAGGCTTAGATCACAGTCCACATTTAGCTTGTGTCTGTAATGTTCCCTGGAGAGTATTTATTTGCTCTAACTTTCATTGCCTGGTTTGTTCAATGGGAAAGCATCACAGAAGACAAATACGAGAGAGATAGAACTTTCAAGCAGGGTGGCACTGTGAAGTTTTTCTGGCTGCTTTTTAAGCAAGGTTTCAATGTTATACTTTATAGCTACATTTAGAAGCAGAGGAGTGGAGGGTGGAAAGAAATCTTTTCTAATGTGAATGTATGGAATAGATAGAGCTAGATAAATTAAAGTTGGAGCCTCTACTACAGAGAGGGAACGCATTGCCCTACAAAAAAGACACACATTAGAAAGATGTTAGAACTGAGGAACAGATGCAGAAGACTTGGCTTATTGTAAATATTGCTTGAATCTGGAATAATGGTACATATTTTCTTTACAGAAGTCACTTTCTGGTATCTGAAATGTGAAAATCTTACAGCTGTCAAGAAATGTTTTTCCATGCAGATATTTTTCATTTTCTTCCACAACTAGGGTACATTCTAGTAAAACACACACCCTTCCTCCTGTCTCTATTACTCTTAGTTTCCAGTGAATTCATGAGGTAGCAGCTCTCAGTATGCTTTTCAAAGACTCAACTGGGACTGGAATACATGTATCTTAAGCATGGTCAGACATTCCCAAGCTCACTTGCCTAGGACCAACGTCAGCAGCAGTGGTGAATGTATCAGTTCTGGGCCAGCTTTGTGCACATCATTTGACGGAAATGCTCCATCTTCCCTTCCCTTTTCTTTCCCCCTGCTAAAATAGCCCATGGCCATTTTTTGCCCTCCTTGAATACTGGCCATTCAGCTCACTGCTACTTAAGGTCATCTCTGCAAACTGAGATTCATTCCAGCCCTTTTTCCCTTTGGTCAAGGTATTTGCTATGCAGTTCAAGTAAGCTTCACCATGTACACAGGTAGGAGCAGTCTCCGTGTGTCATTTGAAAGGGCTTCATGCACCATTAGTAGTATGTACAGTGTGGGTTTGGGAGCTAGATGGTTGTTTGCTGTATGTCAGACATTTCACAATGCTGAAGAGATAAGGTTTTGCAGGAAGTAATTTAGTCATTCTATCACTCTTGCAAAAGAGGATTCCACAGGCTTATCTTGCCAAGTTTAAACTGTGAAGTATTACTGTGAGGAAGCAGTTATTAACTCTTTATTTGTAAACGTATATGAAAAAAAATGATAAATTCTGACATTAAACATTAAGCATCTACCATTTTACCTATTAGTTCTTGTGTTATTTACAACAAACTCTATTTTTTTCCAATAATTATGTCAATATCTGCATACTGAATTGCACATTAAATTTTTATTTGAGTTTGCAGTAGGGATGCTACCTTGCAGAGCTGACCATCATAACAGAGCTTTTTATTTTATTTTTTTTTAATGTTCTTAGTTCATTTTAGGATACAGTAAAAATGGAACTGCAGTTTTCCACCAACTTCTTCAGTTCTGCCTGACAAACAGGAAGCTCAACAAGCCATGTGTTTTCTTTCTAGATACCACTTTTGTGAAGTTATGTAAATAGTTATTTTCAATATTGAGTTAATTTCTGTGATTTTTTGCTGTGTGTTTTCTGAGGACTTTGTAGGGTCTAGTAAAAACTATGTAAAATAGGAGTGCAAAAAAGTATGAAGAATATCTTATTTGTATAAAGATCATGAAAATATATTTTAGGATTAGGAATATAGCATGGCATTTGGTATTGAAGTAATTAAATACTTCTTTAATAACAGTATTAAAAAAATTTTAGGTGGCCCATATCCGAGCAGAAAGAGATATTTTGGTTGAAGCAGATGGAGCGTGGGTAGTGAAAATGTTTTACAGTTTTCAGGATAAAAGAAATCTTTACCTGATCATGGAGTTCTTACCTGGAGGTAAGCTATATGTTGTGTTGTTACTAAGTTGTATAAGTACTTCTTCCTTAGCTTTGTTTTCAGCTTTCTAGAAGTGAAGAAACAAGCATGCTGTGTAATTTGTGATAGCATAAATTTTAATGATGTTTTAAGTGAAGTCCCGGTAACTTAACCTTTCCTGATTTGTAGGTGAAGGGGAAGGATTATTGGAAGATGTTAAAATAGACTTGAATTAAATAATAATTCTAGTCCCATGTTCTGCTTTTTACTGACAAAGCTAGAAACAGTTTTAAAAAAGTCACTCTTGATCAATTTTTGTGCAATACATTTATTATGCATTAAAAAATTGCTGCATTATTCAAGGCTATCCAATTAGAATTCCTATTTAGGATTGCAACAATTTTACACCAGTTTGCAGAAAAAGTATGTTGGGTTTGTAGGTCCTTGCAGTAATAATTTTATAATTAGTAGCTATAATGCTAGTAACAAGTTTAAATTTGGAATCTAATGGGGTTTCACCATTAAAATGTTCTGATTTATAAGCTGTATTTTGTTTTTTTTTGATTAGGTGACATGATGACCTTGCTAATGAAGAAAGACACCTTATCAGAAGAAGAGACACAGTTCTACATTTCTGAAACCGTGTTGGCCATCGATGCTATTCATCAGCTGGGATTCATCCACAGGGATATTAAACCAGATAACCTCCTGCTGGATGCTAAGGCATGTGGTGTGCACGTAAACTATCTATGCTTTAAACATTACAATCTGCAGATAACGCCATTCACAGTGGTGCTTATCACTGGGAAACTGTAGTGCCATACCACTAGCTGGAATAAAGACAAAAAATGGTTGCTATCTTTTTATGGTAGAACTTCACTACACTTAAAGCAAAACTACCCTTGTGGTTATTTTTTTTGTTTGTTTGTTTTGTTTTGCTTTGTTTCTATTTCTTTTTTCCTCTTTTTGTAGTTGGAAAGCCTTGTAAGTGTGGAAAGACCCACTCAGGGCATCCAGATGCTCAAATTCATACACATGAAAGACTGGTATAGTTTGTTAGTTCAAGAAGAAGGAAAGCATGAAACAATCAGACAACACTAAATAATCAGTTCACTTCCTGCAGTTATCTCATTTGTTTTATTGTCCACTCATGAGTGGGAGCAGTCTGTCCATTTGACTGCCTATGAGCTATGAAATGGACCCGCTAAGTATCATACACAAGCCTGTAGAATGTCTAGCACTGATCTCTAGAAACCCAATTAAAACTAGGTTAACATCAAAACAGAATAATTTTGTGCTGGTGGCTTTTTCAGTCTCAGTGCAAAACAAAACCAAGTAAACTATCTGTACTCAGCTGTTGCAGATATAGCTATTCCCAGGAATTACACCCTTTTTAGAGAAAACACATTCTCTCCATACATCAAGAATCAGGCACTATTTGCCCACTTTCCCTGGATTAGGTAGTCCTGTGCAAGTCCATCATTCACACATGGACTAAGAAGGCAAGTGCAGTTATGAAAACAACTTTTTTTTTTTTTTTTTGAACACTACCTTTCTAAATTGTTCTTATCTTATTTCCTATCTTATTTGGTGTTTTTTAGGGTCATGTAAAACTGTCTGATTTTGGGCTATGCACAGGTTTAAAGAAAGCTCACAGAACTGAGTTCTACAGGAACCTTACACACAATCCACCAAGTGACTTCTGTAAGTATAAGGTGTCCTAGGTAAACATTTAAATAGTTTTGAGCTCCACATCATACTTTATTTCTGCTGGGTTAAACACAATTGGTCAGGCTGAGTGCATTTATTTGGATAACTGGAAATGCATGTGTTCCCCATGACATGGGAGCATTTCACAGGAAAGAAATTGTTTTGTGTAGTGCTAATGTGTTTTTGTACACTTGTATACAGACACAAGTACATGTAGTGTGATTATATTTTAATGCATTTTTCATAACAATGTTACTGAAGTTACAGAAATGAATGCTCTTCCAGATCAAATATGGGTTTCATGTGCTGACTTACCGAGGTCAGTGACAATCACAACAAACCTTAAGAGAGTAGAGCTGTTCATCTCTATGCCATGGCGACACTTAGACATTAGGATTTTATTGCATAAACATAAAATTATTCCACAGTTCTTCTCAGATTCTTCCCTTGTTGTTTAAAAAACATTGTCATCTTCTGTTTCATACCTGAATACACACATACACACTACCAGCCACAACAACGTTTGCTGATTGCAGATCAATCTGAAATAAATAAATAAATAAATAAATGCTAATTTAGAATTGCCAGTCACATATCCTACTGATGTGATTTGCAGCCACAAATTGGACAGTAGTTATTCATTGTCCTTTTTCTGTCTCCAGTGAAAATCAAGTATTTATTTCTAGGAAAAAAAGCATTCTTAAGATATAAAATCGTTTTCCTTTGAAGACAAAATGTTATCAGCCTTTACTTCACAAATGCATTCGTTACCTAATAACTATTCTCTAAATTAGCATTTCAGAATATGAACTCAAAGAGAAAAGCAGAAACGTGGAAGAAGAACAGGCGACAGCTGGTAAGTCAATAACATCATATATATATGTGTTTTTAACTATTTACAGAAAGCATTAAATAAAAACGTGGCATTAATGCTACCGGTTTTGTTGTTTTGTTTTTTAAATCTGTAAAGGCCTTGTCTGCTACAGTTGTAGCTCTTTTCGAAGTCCACAAATTCTAATCAAATCAAATAATTTCATTTGTTTGTTTTCAGAGCTGTGACTAGCAAGGCACTGCTCTTCTTTATGTTTTGTTTCCCTCACAAGCATCTCGACTAACTAATCTCAGGTGTCAGCAGCCACTTAGCAAAGCTGTATCTTGAATATGTCTCCTAGACTGAGGCTATGTGTTTGAACTTGAGTTTAATTCCTGCAGTTCAGTATTGCAAGATGAGTAGCTACATGATTCTTTTTCAGAGAATTGCAGAGGAAAAACTTGTTTGGTCTCCCGCTGAATGGGAATAGTATGGAAAAGCACTGAAGTGGTGCAGCAGGGGTTTATAGTGCAGAGTGGCCAAGTAATAAAGGGCATTCTGGCATTAACTAAAGCAAACTGAAGCATCTGTCAACCATAGCATTTCAGAGTTTCAGCTCTGCTTGTTTCACTGAACAGTAGTTTGTAAAAAACATCAATTGCAAATTGTGGAACTTTTTATTTTTCCTCCACATTTAGGAGGATGATTTCCGTTTACTTTCAAGGTTCAAGGTTCTCACTACATCCGTGTTTTCTCATGTAAAAGAACAATCTTCTTGGGATTTTAGATATTGTGAATTGTCAAATTCAGCATTCTTGTCCATCCAAAAACCAAGATACTATATATGAATCCCCTAGAAAAAAAAGTTTTGCAAAGTGGAAAAAAGGTAGCATTAATTTTTAAAAGAACTTATTCATTTTTTCCAGGCTTATTCTACTGTTGGGACCCCAGATTATATTGCACCAGAAGTATTTATGCAGACCGGGTACAATAAACTCTGTGACTGGTGGTCTTTGGGAGTCATCATGTATGAAATGCTAATAGGTACGTTAAAGACTGCAGGCCTAAGAATCAGAGGATTCAAAGGTGACAGGGTCTGTTAGTTCACCTAATATGACCTGCATAGTGCAGGTAGTAGGATTTTATTCACTACTTCCTGAAGTGAGCCCCAAGCATAGCTTGCAGAAAACTTTAAAGTACTCCCATCTTTCCAAGAAGACAGCAACAGGTAATGCCTCAGTTAGTCGTTTCAGCGAATAACTAACTGTTCACTATTAAATGCTTTTGAGGTTTTGTCTTCTTACCTGGTAGTACCAAAATCAACTTTAAATATAGTACTATAAAAGAGAGCTTTTGTCTCCAACAATATTTTAGATCTGGGAGCCACAGTGGCAAAAGCAGAGCCAAGGGAGGGCCAGCAGCTAGCATTTATTGCTACTTCAGGCAGTGCCTCCACTCTTGACAGTCTACTACTCTGGGAAAAGCTTGTTCTTTTTTTTTTTTAATGTTTGTGCAGGGTATCCACCTTTCTGTTCAGAAACACCACAAGAAACTTACAGGAAAGTTATGAATTGGAAAGAAACTTTGGTATTTCCTCCAGAGGTGCCCATATCAGAGAAAGCAAAGGATTTAATTCTAAGGTCAGTAATAAAAGCCCACTCCTGGCTACTCATCCAGACATAGTTATCTTCCATTAGGTTAACTTTCTGTTCTGCATGAAGGAAGCTCTAGACTGGGGGAAAAATTGGTTTCTTCTGCGTCACCTTCCTTGATGGATTTTTCAGTCTTTTTCCTTTTGCCATTTGTTTAGCATGAAGGAATAAGCTGTAGTGATCTTGATTTGTACTGCTGCATTAGGAGAAAGAGCACGCTGGGGGAAAAAAAAAGTGATTGACACTTTTTTCCCCTCAAAGGGGCTCAGAAAACAACTACTCACCAACATTTTTAACAGTAAAGAAAATCTTTGGATGTTTTGGATTTACTCATGTTTTCCAAGACGCTAGTTTTTAATCCTTTCATCTTGTATTGAAATTTTATTGATGGGTTTTGATGTCAAGGTCAGGCAGAAATGCTCTGTTTTCCTGATAGATTTGGAGGGGCAAATGCTTTATGGCCTTCATGTGTTTTGTTTTGTTTTTTTTTGTTTGTTTGTTTTGTGCTTTTGTTTAAATATTGTATTACAAGCTTGCACTATTTTGTTACAGGCAAAAAGGGGACTGCACTTGTATAGGCAGGGCTAAGAGCTAGAATTTATTGCAGACAAAGCTAAAGTTTTATTTTTGTGGATACAGATAAAACCGAACTAAAATAAGGTCAAGTTCAGACAAAGCCTGAGACCTGGTCTGGCTAACTGTTATTATAAAGTTTGAGGTCTATTATTAGTACTTGGCATCCACCACCTGGCTGGACTATAGCAGAAATATGAGCAGTTATTTCCCAGGTGTCACTACCACAAATAAAAGAACATTACAGTCTATAATTGGAGACAGTTTTATAGCCTAACTTGCTATAAACTTGCAAGGATTTTACTAAAAATTTTACTAAAATCCTTGCAGAAGATTTCACTAAGCAGTGAGAAGATGACCTTTTTTGTATTGAGGTGTACATGATAGGAGAAGTGCCTTGTGAATCTGGATGATGAGATTGTATGGAGAGAGATATAACAGCAGGATGACTAAATCACCTATTAGAGGCTCTGCACATTTAAGCAAAAAATACTTGATGTAATGAAGGTCAGCTGACTTACAGAGCGCCAAGAGGCCCACATCCACTTCCAGTAGGTTGATGGGGACTCCACACTGCAAAATCAAGCTTTGTTTGACATGGATATGTTTTCCTCTGTTATTGTAAACCTCCCTCTGTGTCACTTCTGACACCTTTTGCCACCCTCAAAGAGACTCTGCAAAGACAGTGTAAAAATATAAAGCAATTACATCTTTGCAAAATGTAGCTAGGGCTTAATGAACTCCAATGAGCTTTCATTGGCATGCTTACTATCTCCTTGATGAAATGCTTAAGAGTCTTTTCCAGTCAGGTAGGCATCAGTCAAGAGGAGAAGAGAGTCAGCCTTTGCTGCTCCCTGGTACAAATCCCTGATGTCACCAAGGTGCTATTTGAGAACCTCCTCCTCCCTCTTTTTTTTCTTCAGGGCTTTATCCTTTTCCTTGTTGGTGTTTATCCTTCTGCCTACTTGAGCTGGTAACTGTCCCCATCTCAAGAGTCTTATCTCTGTCTTCATTTTCACCTTTCTTATCATGTCTCTACAGACTCTCACAGCTTCTTCTCTCAGATTGAGAGTTTATTCAGGAGTCTGTGCCAAGACTGTGCAACTGGACCATATCAGAGAGAGGCCTTGGGTCTTCATGCCATCAGCCCCTAGATCTCTGGGGGGAGGGAATTGAGAGTGACAGGGAGAGCAGGGTATGTTTTGGACATGGCATGTTCTGAATTTGCGTTGGCTCACCTTATTTCCAAAATGTCACATGTGAGAGTAGTCTTCTATCACATGATGTCTATGTTCCTATTAGTTTGACTTTAAAACATGAATTTTAAATAGTTGAGAATGTGCAAAGGAGTTTTCAGTAGTAGGGACATAAGAGTTTCAATTCCAAACTAATCTTGCAAGACATGCAGTAATTTTTGACTAAACTTGAAGATGGGAATATCATTAGAAAATGTACAAGTTACTGTCATCATGACCTTCATTTTTGGGAATGTTAACAATATTCTACTTCTGCTATTTTCCCTCATCTCCTAGATACAATGGGCTACTTTTACATTACTTGGAAAATACAGCAATTTAAAAGAACATGCTCAAATTCCCGATACAGGGATACCATGGCACAGTTTTTCGCTGTTGCTTCTGTCTGCGTTTATTGTAACATTCTCTTTATTTTTCCACCTTTTCAGGTTTTGTACTGACTCAGAAAACAGAATTGGTAGTAATGGAGTAGAGGAAATAAAAAGTCATCCATTTTTTGAAGGCGTGGACTGGGGACATATCAGGTACAGATGTGTATACGTATCACATATTTTATAGAGAACATAGCAGCCATGAAAGCAAGAATTTCATGCATTATGATGGCAAGAATAATTCTCTTCAATTTACCTCTTATTTTGAAATGCACTACTGGCAATAACGAGTGACAGCCAAGGTTTTCAGGCTGTGCTGTAATTCATAGATCTGATCAGAGTTTACTGTCTTGAGATTTCTCAGGTTGGCCCAGATTGACCAGGATGGAAAAAAAAAGTGGCAGACTGGTCAAGTTATTCCTGATTTATGCTCTTGATATTGTCAGAGAGCTCCTCTTCCATCAGTAATGGGAAATGCAGCTGTTGCTATAATTCACTATTTTTGTGATAGGAGCAAGAGAAAAGCAAACTCTGCCCCAAAAATGCAGGGGAAACAGATGAATGAAAACAAAAGGCAGCAAGTAGTAGGAAAATGTCGGGTATGTCTTTGCACCTGAGTGAACCGGTATGTCTAGAGGGCGCTGGGCAGAGGCACTGACTCACCTCAGAGCGGCAGCCTCATTGGCCTAAATTCTGCTGGCCAAGCCTGGGTAGAGGCCCTGCTGAGGCAGCCATACCAGGTCTAGCCTGAGCTTGTGTGTACAGATGCTGAGCTACATCTACATGTACGTGCAGTGGTAGCACCTTCAAACAAGACTTTGGGACCACAGATGTTTTCAGCTGCAGTAATAGCTACTCTTCAGCCCTTCTTAAGGCTTGAGGTAGTCTGCTCTTTCAGGAATACTGCACTTTTGCATGTGAAAATCCACACAGTGGGCATGTGATTGTCCAGCTCATGTACTTCTTGTTTCTTCTGTTGTAGAAAGCTTCATGTAACTTATCTTTTCAATGTGGGAAACATTAATGAGCACCAACAGCAGTGACTTACCTGTTCATGCCACATTTGGCAATGTGGCAAAAGGGTTTCCCCATTCCACCCAGAAGTGTATTTAGTTGTAGTTGTAATAATCATAGCTGTAATAATTTTACAGCTGTAAATTAATGTCCCCCACAGTGCCATGTTCCAGTTTGAATGCTTTTGTGGGACAGATCACTGAAGTAACTTCAAAAGCTACCTTAAAACTTTTTAGAGGACTGTCTGATTGTTAAGCTAATAAATCAGAAACGTGTGACTCAACTCATTTTGGATGAGAGATACTGACAACTGAGCATCAGAAATGGGAGCTACAGTCAGCAGGTGTTTGGATGAGTTCCAGGCTGATGGGTACTGGATTTGTAAAGCAAGATGTCTAATGGCTTCAAATACAAGTAAAATCCTGCTTGGCTGGGTAGGCAGGATTTAAGAAATGAAGGTAACCACTGTGGTTCTTGGTGACATCAAAGATCGTAATAGCTATATGGCAGATGAGTTTGGAATGCTGTTTCAGCTAATGGAAAAGCATGTTTTTCCACAAGCTTGCCAAGATGTTAGTGCTAGATAGGAAATTATTGAACCTTGCCATGATGTCAGGAAGTAGGCAAGCCAGATGCATCTCTTATGGAAACTTTGTACTTTAAATTACAGGGATGTTGTAACTGTAAAAAACTAAGTTAAAAGAAATGGAACTTAATGTATCTTTTTTTTCTTTCTTACTATTCTTTTATGTCTATCTACAGGGAAAGACCAGCTGCAATCCCTATAGAAATCAAAAGTATTGATGATACATCCAACTTTGATGAGTTTCCTGAATCTGATATTTTACAGCCTGGTGAGACTGCCACTGTAAATTCCAAATTTCAATCTATAATGTGCCATGTGCCAAAATGCTCCATGGGTTTGTTCATTCTTGTTTATTAACTTTTCTGATGTCCTAGTCAAGGTAATATATAGGCTTGATCTAGAGATTCTCTTTCAAAAACAAATGTAAACGTATGACTTCTCATAGCTTCTACTTCCTTAAAACTTTAGGGAGAAAAAAGATTGTAATAGTTAAGTACATTAATTAAAATGGTTTGCATATGTAGTGAGCGCCAAAAGCAGTACAGTTTTCTACCATATAGTCTGTCTAAACAAATTCTGATAAAAACAGTCTGCACTGATTTACTTTTGATCTTTAATTTTTATTTTTTAGTTTTATGCTAAACAGTGCCTCTCCAGTGTCTGTTAGCTATTCCTGTATTTAGGTAACACCAAGTGCATTTGTATTGGTTTTGGCATCTCAGACCCACTGTATTACTGAAAATGTACATCTAGATACCCAAAAACAAACTTGGACATCAGCATTTTTAGCGCCTAGAGTTGAAAATGCTGTTGTAGAACTCTAAAAGCAGCAACCTGAGTGCTGAATATAGGAGCCCACTGCAGTGAACGTCAGTGTTCAGCACACTAGCCGTGCGGGCTGCTCACAAAATAAAACGTGACTAGATCTCCCGCTGGCTATACAAGCCTCGCAGAAGCTATAACCAGGCAGAAGGCCTAGAAAAGGAACATGTGCTTTCATGTGTGGGAGAACTTGGATAAAACTTTTTCTTCAGTTTGTGGTGAGGATAACGCTATTGTGTACTCCTTCATTTGTTGTGCATATAGCATTCTCAATGTTTTGTTTCTTTTACTTATATATGCTATAGTAGTTTAAGAGGTTCCTCTCAATGTATGGGAGCCAGTTATAGTATATACATATACAGAAGATAATAACCATTAACAAACAAAACCAAATTTTTTTCACTTCAGAGATGCATGCTAAAATTAAGTGACTATTAAGTCATTTATTAGTTACTTTTTAAACTACATTAAACTAGTATAAATAATGCTTATATTAATGACAAAAGGCTGACCTGATTAGAAACAGGAATTTTTCAAGGAATTTATGATGAGTAGGGAAATACAAGTTCAGGACTGTTGATGTGTGAAAAGTCCTTTCAGAAGCAACACTGTTTTTGTGTTTTGTTTTGTTTTGTTTTGTTTTTGTTTTATTTTTACTTTTGTATCTGAATTCTAGTGCCAAACACAACGGAGCCTGACTACAAATCCAAAGACTGGGTTTTCCTCAACTATACCTACAAGAGGTTTGAAGGGCTCACGCAGCGTGGTTCGATCCCTACCTACATGAAAGCTGGGAAATTGTGAAACAAAACCCAGACCCACAGAAGAAATAAAAACAGAAACCTCAGGTAGCTGCATCACCAGACCCGCTTGGCATTAGTTATCAATACATTGACTCTGGTGCGCATCAATTTCACAAGGAAATTCTACAGGATTAGGATTTCTAAGACTACTACAGGAATTAGTTGGCAGTGCCAGCTGGCTTTTTTTTTTTAATATTTGAATATTTTTGTTAACTTTATTATACAAAGGTACTGGAATAAAAGGAACATACATCCCTTTGTAACTGCACTGCCTATGTGTGTATAATGGTTAATTATGCCTCTCTGTCCTGTGGCTTTGTTTGTACAGTAAACTGTCTAATCCACCCAGGAGTAAAATACATCATTTTATGCAGCATTGTTATCATACTGCTTACCTGGTGGGTTTTAAATATGCAGTATTAAAAAAAATAATAAATCATTGCCCACATTTTCAAAATTCTCTGAGCAGTTGCTCAAGGGTGTTTCAGTTGTGGTGTGCAGATATACCCCATGAGTGTGGCAATATTGGATTATTCTAAATAGCAGTGTCCTGTGGGGCCTACTTGTACCCTGCCTAGCCTCGTTGCTCCCCGCTGGAGGGTTTTGTGAGCAGATTGTCCCTTTTTGTGGGGGATGTGGGGCAGGAAGATGGTCCCTGCGATCTGTATAGTGGCATTTCTGCTTTAATTGATAATTAATGGGTCCTATCATTGAAGATGATGATACTGTTCATGATGATGATATACCTGTTGACAACTTCAGAAGAAAAAAAGGAATCTGAGTAACAATGACAAAGACTCTTAACAGATTTATTTTTTCCATTACCAAGTTCTGAAAATATGGCAGTTTTCAAGATTGCATTTCTGTCTCTGTTGGAAGGCAGATAATCTTGCTATTGAGAATTTAAAATATCCTTTTCTGTCTGAGAAAAACTTACCCTAGGGAAGTGATCAAATGGCTGCTTTTTCTTTTCCATCTCCCTAAGAAGTTCCAAGAAGGGATGCTGTTGCACCCTTTTCTTTCCAGAATACCAGTAGCAACCTCTGCCGAACCAGAGGAAATGGAGTGCCCAACTAGACTTACTCTTCTGTGGGCTCCAGTTTTTTCTAGCATCTCTTCCTAATGTGGACCATGGGATTATAAAGGATCAGCTGAGTCTGAAGCCCAGTTACCAGGAACCACAAACAACCACAACTGAATCAGGCAGAGCACCTACACCTGTTCTCCCCACTCTGCAAGATGGGGACAAACTGACAGTAGAGAGGGGTCTCCTTCCCCTGGCTCAAGGAAACTGAAGCAGAAAACTGTGTACTGGCTATGATTTTGTTCCTCAGCTACATCCCTGCCTATACTAGCATATTATCTGCAGTACTTTGAATCTATCACAATACAGTGGAGAACTTTGGTGTCGTTTTCTGATTACAAAAGAGACTTACAGCAATCAACAATTCACCAGTAATTGAACAACCAGAGTCACTGTCGCTGTCTTCCTCCTTTAAACACAAGTGAAAGGCACTCTAAAGCCCCCACAACACCCGTCGGAGTGAAGCACAGGATGTTTTGGCATGTGGTAGGGAAGACTCCATTAGACTGACTTTTACAGCAAAATGGAAGTGACTATTTATAAAGCTTTTACAGAAATATTTATTGCTGTTAGGCACCATGGTATCAGCTGTTCTGAATTATTTGTATGCTTCAAAAACATAGTTTAAAGTGTTCATCTGTTGCATAAAAGTCCATTTATCAGAAAAATTTGTGTGCATCAGCAGCTTACTGGCAATGTGTGTAGTCTGCCTTGATTCAACAGTTGCTAATTTTTTCAAGGCCTTCAGTGATGCCTTTCCTCCAATACTTTATCTTCCTTCAAGCATCTAACATCTGCTACTTATGCTGCTTTTCTCAAAAAAAAAAAAAAAAGCGTTCAGTTCATCAAAGAAGAGTGTCCAGTGCCTCAGGGCCCACCCAATTTATAGTCAGATTATGGCTGAGCTAAACTTGCCTAAATGTTCAATTTAAGTGGGAACAACTATGCAATCTCCTAGTTTTTCTTCACAAATCTTACACTAATTAACACCTCTTTACTGCTACTGGGACAAGATCCTTCAGTAATTCTCTGGTGTTGTCTTTAGCCATGTCAATCCAATGTAGTGAAGGTCAACTGTATCCATACAGAGACTGTCCAAAGCCAGTAACTTAAATCCACCTTTTTATACTTTTTAATTTCTTTCTGACATAGCAGCATAGAAGCATAGCAGCTTCTGAGGCTTCTGAGAAAAGGAAATTCCTTTTCCTGACATTCAGTCCCTTCTACCAAGATGGAGGAGATTGGGCAGAATATATACAAGATGCAGATTTTGCCCCAAAGGGTACTGCTATTCAAAATAGATTTTTTCTTAGTTTTAATTTCCAATCTCATTCATGGGGTCACTATATGCACCAGAAGTGGAATTCCTGTGAACAACACATTTCAAAAGACCACAGTTACCCTTTTGTGTAATGTAAAAAGAAGTCTTTGCTTGAATTTGCTAAGACAAGATCAATTTCATGGAAACTGCAAATGCTCAGTAATATTGGTGTTTGTTTGTTTGTTTTTTCCTGCAGGGTTTGCAGGAGGGGAGATAAATACATTCTTAATTTAAAGCTATCTATTAAACTATGTCTGTACATACTCACCGGTTTACAAACTTGGGAAACAGCTGAACCCTTATATTCATAACACTAAAGATAATATGCATTTAAAATTGCAGATAATTAAACATATCAGTGCTCACGTAAGAGTTATATCCTTCAGGAAACAGCCTGCAGCCTATTTAGCATAAGCTCCTGTATTGTGGTAGTTGAATTTATTTCTTTGAAAACAGAATTATTTTAATCAATAAGTCCAACAAAATATTAACTACTGCTTTTAGGATTATAGATTTTTTTTTTCAAAGTTTAAACTGTGACACTATAATAGATTAAAAAGAACAGAAGGTTAATCTACACTGGCTTTCAAAAAATGGAAGTGCAACATATCTTTTTGCTTTATTTTTGTCTTATTCCTTTGGATGGTCATTTGTCTTTTTGTTTATTTTTTTTTCTCCTTTGGTGTTGTTTGTCACTGTGCCATTTATTTTTCTTATTCTTGGAGTACCAAAGATCCTGAAATGGCTTGATGATTGCAACCATGTGAAAATTTATTTTGTGGAAGTATGATTTGTTAACTTTTGTTAAAATGTGAAATTTTGTATGCAAATTCTTAGAGGTTTACTGGGAAGTTAACCTATTCCAGCAGGGAAAACCTGAGTGCATCAATGGAAGTAGTGAGCCTGAATCTAAATTCTGGATCTGAATATGCTGAAACTGGGGAGGAAGTTTGAATTGGAGAACACATCTGAGCTTTTGCACTTTGTTCCATCTCTAATCAGCATGAATGCGTGGCCTTAGGTATAGGACATACACAGAGGTTCATTCATGTGCAAAAGGAGTTAAAATAACAATTAAAAAAAAAAAAAAAGCCAGCATTCACAAATCAAATATTGTTGATACTGCATTTGCACTGTTAAATTTGCCTTGCTGGAGCGTTATGTATTATTTTTATAGGTCAATTGTTAAACAGCTGAGTGGTTGGATACAGTATGGAATAATAGCATCTGATATGGGTGAATTCACCAAAGTGCAAAGGGGCTTGCTGAGAGCTCTCCACACTACTAAGAGAAATGGGCATAAGCAGTACAAAGGGTGTTGTGTTGGCTCCTTGTAACAAGGTGACTTTCCTCCTCTGCAACAGCAAGTAGGGAATACTGCAATTTAGCCCAGTTATACTCTAATGCTTAGGAAATGCTCTCACTTTTTCAATAATATGAGCAATTACAAGCATTGTGACATACTGTACCTTGTCCTTTTAATGTTGATATATTACAGCAGCTTGTTCTTGGAGTCAAAATGGCAACTGCTATATTTTTCCTAGACTGTGTCATTAGTTGTGGTTGGGAAGGTTACATAGAAGCATTATAAAATTTATATGAGGCTTTTTACAGCATTTGAAAATAAAAGTAGCATTCTTTTTGTAAAGTTGCAGTTTTCTATTTCTTTATTTTTACAGTAATGTGTTGGGTTTGTTTCTTTTCCAGAATGGGAGACATCCTAGGGAACTGAAACACTGTTTTGGGTGTGTGTGGTGAGGGTTCATTGTCAGTGGAATTGAAGATGAGAATGCACATCACTATTCTCAATCAGATGTACAGAGAGCAAGAATTACCTGACTGGTACAAACTGCAGTCACATGAAGCTGTTTCTAAAAGGGCTACCGCTCTTCACAGAAGGCTTCCATCTCCTTCCCTGGAGATGATAATTTAGTCAAGAAAGGCTTCCATGGACAGTTGTTCTTCAATTCATCACAGGAACATTTTTGTCCTGCTGTTCCCAATTCCTTACCATGTTTAGAGCAGTGGAAGCAGATGCAGTTGTTAGGCATTGTAACATTATTTTGAGGTGAGCAGCTGAAAGCGAAGAGGAGCTGGCACCCGCTGAGTAGCCCTCCATTGAGTAACAGCCCTCCTCTGCTCAAGAATCACTGCTCTCAGTAAGCTGATACAATTTGAGCAGGATCTTACAAATTCTATTTAATGCACTTACACTTTTCTTGCAGTAACCAGATGTTATCTTGTACTGAGCTACATCTCAAAAGGAACTTCAGGCTTGGTTCTTTTTCTCCTTGCATTTCCAAATTCAGTATTTCTCAAAAATACAGCACCTTAAATATAAAGGCTATGCCTTCAGCACATGCAAATATGTATTTTTTTAAGTCAATCACTCAAGAAAATAGTATGTAATTTAGTGTTAAAACATACTGCAAATATCTGCTATGCATTTATTTTTTTTTTTTGTACAGAGTGTGCCTTGTAACCAAAATGATTATGCTTTGGACAATAAAATGTCTTTCTGACAATCTTCCTATGAAAAGAGAAGGATGGAATATTCAAAACATTCTGTCTTACTAAGGGGTGTGATGACAGTAGTGGTTCCCAGCTCTGGACTAGACAAGGGTGGATTTGCAGTTCAGGCAGTGCTTAATGTAGTTCTTTAGGTTAATTTTATTTACTGGGTATGTAAACTTTAGTTATCACAGAGGTTCTAAAATGCCTTATCCAATAGCTGAATTTCAAAAATGAACGTAGGTTTGATATGTGCATGCTGTACTAGTGTCACCTGTCAGCCCTGCTGGGCTCTGACGCACCAGATGAGAGTCTGGCTAAAGGAGCTTGCCATCTAAGATACCAGCTCCAGCAGCTATCGGGACAGCTCAACGCTGGAGAAGGGCAGGTTCACATATATACAATGGAACAAGAATATTATTTGTCAGTTGTAATGGTCCTGAAGTCTCCTAAGAGGATTATTAGAATTCATTGTATTCTAAGTTACCAAATTTTCTCCTGCTATGTGCTTTCAGTCTGGTATTTTCTTTTTCCCTTTACTTTATTTGTTTTAATTATAATTATTAACTTTAGTCACCACTGTTTTAGTGATCATCTAAAATGAAGGACATCTGCCAAAGGAGGGCACCCAGGACCCCAGGCTGAATCTGAGTACCTCAACCATGAAGCAGAACAGCCCCACTCCTTCCTGCTTACTGCTGTTCTCAGCAGCCTCAGTTTGTGTACTTGGCTGCACGGAAGCACTGCTGCAGTAGCCATAAGGGGAATTGGATCTGTGCATTTGCAGGGAGTTCATCTCACCACCTCCTCCTCCCATCCCTTCTCTCCAGGTTATTTGATAGCATAGAGGTTGCTGTTCCCTGGGGAAGTGGGGTGTGTAGGTTTGAACCCTCTCACAGTCTGGGAAATTATCCCAGGTTTCTCATTTCTCAATAAAGCCAGAGCTCAGCTAGGGACAGCTTGTTTCTGAGTTGAACCAACCTTGATGCCATGTCCTGTTTCCATACCAGTTGCTTTAAACTGTTTCTAGTGAGCCACCGTCTGCTGCGGCTTCTTTCTCCCACAGGAACACGCAATGCTCAACGTCTGCTGGCCCCAGGCAGCTGCCTTCCGCTGGTGGCAGTCCCCGTCCCTTCCCCTCCAGGTGTCCTTGCCTGCCCTCACCCTTCCAAATGCCAAATCTTTGCCCTTGCTTCTGTGCCTTCCCTGAAACTAGATGATGTTGAAAGGGGAGTTCAACAGCAGAGAGTGTCGCAAGCTTGGAGCTGTTGTGTAAAAGCAGGGTGTAACCACTGCCCCTGCGTCCATGTTTTGGAACAAAAGACAGCAGCTATAGGCAGCAGGTGTTACACACACACGCACCAAGTGCATCCTATACATTGTTTACTTTCAGGGATTTAGGCAGAATCTGCCCCTCAATGTGGATGTGTGGGAATATGCCTGATGTGCAGGCAGCTGCCAGCTGCTCCCCAAGGGCACGTCTGCACCCCCGTGCCCACCTGCATAACGGGGGGCTGGAGGTGAGCACTGATGTGAGTGTACACCTCTCCAGTGTTAGATCTCACCTGAAGGCCGCAGTGGCTCTGCTGGTTGTGGGCACTTATTTCCCTACTTCAGGCTTCATTATCTCTGTCTAATAACAACAAATGATCAGATAAGAGCCTTGATGACTTTCTGGTCACGACAGAGTGAATCACTGGTAAACCAGACACGCACCTCAAGATTTTCAGTCCAGCAGGCTGCCTTTGAGGTCTCAGCCAGTTTCCACTGATGTCAGCAAAAGATCCCTATCAAAAGCAGAGAAGCCAGTGAATAAGTATGGTTTCAAAAGCAAGCTGCTTGCTGATGCCATGCTTTTATGTTCTTTAGGAATGAGACAAACAGATTTTCTATCCGTAGTGTTAAATTGGTTGAAAAGCAGTACGTCAAGAGGATAACGTTTGGCTTCAAATACAAAGGTGAGAAACTTGCATGGTGTTGCTGTTAAAGAAGAAAATATTGCACCTCATTTGTCTGACAAGCAGAATTAAACTAATGCCTCAAGGAAGCTTCACAAAACGCACAATTCCTTTAGGTGCGTTTTTCTGAGATAGCATAGTGCATTACTGTGGGACATGACCCAGGCTGGGCCCAAGTTTGGATCTTGCATGTCCTGGGAAGCAAGCAGTGCGGTGTGGTGCCTGGCTTTGTGAAGTTCAGCCAGTGACCAACGGATACCTTGCACTCAGCTGGTGGTGTTCTGCTGAGTAACATAAAACATACACAACCAACTGCGTACACCACTTGGGGGACTTCTATCCTCAGTTGATTTGCTCTTGACTTAGCTGCACAGATTTGAGGTGGTTTACATTCTTGTGTCTTTGCATTGTTCCAATACCAGCTGTTTAATCTGAGGCTGGTAACATCAGGAGAGAGCAGGAGTCTGTGCAATGGATGATAAATTTGCTTTAACCAAGAAGACGACTCTCATGCAGCGATGTGATACATTGGACCTTATTTGCAGGCAAAGATGAATGAGATGATTGCAGCTCAGCATTTGAAAGACTGGTTGTGTGCAAGTCCACAAAAAGGTGTTTTGTCCTTGGAGCTGCACTGCCCTCACAGCTGGCTTTGGTCTCTTCTATCCACAGCATAAACCGCACTGGGTTGCAGTTCAGAGATTCTAGAGAGCTAGGACTCAGCTTGTGGGCTGCCACTTGTCCACCATGGGCACATCTCAATTGCATTTCATTTTCAATAGGCCCCAAAATGTAGCTTTACTTATCCTTTTGTAGAGTAACTGCAATGATGTTTTTCAGAGCCATTAGACACTAGGCTCTTGCCAGACATTCCAAAAGTACCAGTTTCTGCTAGGAATGAAAAGACCATTTAAGATGTGAAGTTTATTTTGTCTTTAAATTGAAAGTGGCACCATCAAATTGAGAGACTTTTAGGTAAGAGATATACAAGCAAGTGGATAATATTGTGGACACAAACCGTTGCCAGGCAGGACTCCTAAATAAAAACACTTCTAAAAATGCTCATCTTTTTGACTTCTTTTAAATTTGTTAGAAAACCTCAAAGTAAATTGATCATCCTACTTTTTCCAATGCTCAGATTAGAGAGAGAGCAAGTAGGAGTTGAAGCTCTTCCCAAGTGAAACTTGTTTCATCCTGTAAGGAATTTGTCAGTGATTCACTGATCTTTAACGCATGAATATTTCACTATCAAAACCCAAGCTGACATACTGCATACCATAACCCATATAACTTCACTCACTGTATTGTGCTGGGTTTTTGCTTCTTTGAAGGGCTTCTGTACCAGTTACTGAGTGGACATAATTTTAAATGGCTGCTTTTTGTTGTTGTTAGTTTGTTTTTATAGGCTGATTACACTGTATTTGGGCCATTTACATAATTTTTGAAGCAAAAGTCTCTCCTGATTTGGGGAATATCTTTTGCTTGAAAATGATGGTACATTTTACTAATGCACGGAATTTATAGCCAAGTCAACAAATTGCTTGAAGTATGGTTTGTGCTGATTAACTTCAATTTACTGTTATTAAGTTCCAGAAGAAAAGCATTAGCTAGGTAGTCCCAAGTAGCCACCTAAGTCCTTTTTGTGTGAAGCAATAAAAGTCACCCTAGTACTACATGGTTGACCTCTCCGTGGTGATTAAGGAGGTATTGGGGAGGCATTGGGGAGGCATTGGGGAGGCAAGGACAATCCCCAGACATGGACTGTATATCTCGAAACAAGACACTGAAACTCATGATAAGGAAGCGGCAGACGGACAGAGAAACAAACGTAAGGACTATAAATCTCAAAACTGGACATTGGAATTCATTATAAAGATACAACAAACGGAAGAATTGGCAACAACCAGCTCTCGCAATTAAGAAACCTGCCAATTCAGCAGATTCCTGACCAAAGGTGAAAAGTACACTGTGAGGAAGACTCGGGGTCTTCCTCCCAAAGACCCCTGCCCACGTCCCAAAGACCCCTGCCCACAATTCTTGGAAGGCTCTGCGCAGGCGCAAGGTGCCAAAAGACTAATTAGCATGAGAAGCGAGGGAAGGCGGGGATAGGTAATGCATATGTATAGGTGCTTGTAGAATATTGATAGATTGATTGTATAAATTCAAGACTGCTTTCTGCTTTGAGTATGCACGATAGGTGGAGAGATCCCCCGTGCATCCAGCGCTGCAATAAAGAATATACCACTTAAAGGAATTTCGGCTTCGATCTTTGAATCAGTGGTCCCTCAGAGGAGAGTGCTTTTTTTCCAGTCTGTACCCACTTCTGAAATAGGTCACTTAAGGGCATGGAGCTACATCAGCCCCAGCAAACACACCAGAAATTAGGATTCCCTTCAGGAGTATATCTCAGAGAAATGCTGTTTGAGTGCTCTCTGTGTTCTGTGTAGCAGCTAAGACACACTATGCTTCAGCTGTTATTAACCATTCACAGAAAAGAAAAAGGAGTAATAATGCAGACACCTTTCTTTAACTGCTCTGTCACAGGCTGTTATTTAACTGCTCTGAGGTTTGATTGTTGTTTTTACCCCCTTTAGCAAGTTGTTGTATAAGTTGTTTGGAAAAAAAAAAAAAAAAAAGAGGTTATCTGTTGCTTACATAAAGCATTCTCTTCTTTATTTTATAGCTAAAAGCTGCTCAAGAGAAAGTGCTTTCCTAAAAAGGGCAAATATATCAAGTGTGGCCTATTCAAAATCACTGCCTTACATAAATTGGGATCCTACTCTGCCAACACTCAAGGCTAACTATCTACTATGAACACCAGTTACTGTCATATATGAAACGTATGGAATGTTCAATAATGAGATCAATCACCACCTTTGAATAAGAAACAAATATAATAAATGATGTTTAAAATCTGTGTTAGTGAATTGGTGGTGCATTACATTTATAAGAACTTTGTAAGTGCCAGAAAATGTGACATTGAGCAAGGAAGAAAAATACACAGGTTATGAAGGTACTAAGAAAGCATGACAGGCAGAAATATCGCTAACGGATTGATCTATTTTCTGGCCTAGACATATCATTAAGTACAAAAAAATTTGCATTCATTCAATTACAAGTACTGCTATTGTTACACTAAAAATATGAAATAAAATGCAAATAAGACATTAGCTCTGTTTCTAGTGAGTCCCTTAAAAAAAAAAAAAAAAAAGTATATTGCATGCTGAAGATTCCCATAGGGAGAGCATTTGTATTTAATAGCTTAAAGACACTTTCTGGAATGATTTAAATCTTCAACTCATTTTGCCTTACAACAATGGCCATTTTCCACTTTCTATGGTTATTGATACTCCAAAACATTTTCAGACAATGTGATTGACTGAAATTTTAACATTTGGTTGTCCACCAATTATTCAAACCTGAAAGATGAAGCTCCTAGCTTCAAAATTGGAGCAAAAGTATTTTGGCAGAGCCCCACATGAAATTTAAGCTTACTGTGAACTAATTCTTGGAGTTCTGAGTTTGTGGGTTTTTTTCAGTATCAGTTCTAGGATATAAATAAGTGTATACCAATGATACTGATTTTCACAAAGATGAAAAAACAATATAACTCCCATCTTTTAGCTCTTCCTACTGCCTTTTCTTTCATTTAAGGCAAGAGTGGTTTGTAATTGCTTTTCTCCAATACAAATTCTGTAAGAACAACTGAACCAGCATGACAGAATACATACAGCACTACAGGGTAGTGACAGTGGGATTATTTATTACCTCAAATTCTGAGGTGACAAGTGGATTTGCAAGGGGGAAAAAAGTACCTTATGAAAAATAGTATGCTGAGAATGTCCTAGTGGTGTAATTGCATTTGCTCATTGACATCCCCAGCTGGTAGGCACCGCTCCCTGGCCAGGTGAGCATGTATTGTTCTGCCACTCTGCCTCTTTCACACATCTAGTCTAGCAAGCACAGTTTGCAGGCCTCCACAATATTAAAGCCAAATGACAGCAAATCTAGAAAAGAAGATAAAAGATGGCACAAATGGAGTTTAGGACTGCAACCAAGTAGTTGTACTCAAGATCGCAGTTTGGAGTTTAGGCAACTAAATTTTGCATAAATCTCAGAAAGCTATGAAGGAAAGATATCTTTGTTTTCTGGTTTTTAGCAGCTCTATCACTGACTAGGAAAGTTAATAATCTTCCATCACATTGTGTTAAATTGATAGGTGGTCAGGTGGATTTTTCCCACATCATTTTGTGAGGATTTACTTTCTCAGGTTTTTAAAAGTATTTTGGTAAACGTACATGTTTATATGCAAAGAAAATAAGTATAACGCTGACCTGCTGTCTTAAATGAGATGATGGAAACAGTGAATGAAAGATTTTTTGAGACTTCTGTTTCAAGATACTGGCCTTCTCAAGATAAAATATTGACCTGCCTTCACAGAGAAAACAGACATAGAAACACCTATTTTACACTTTTGTTTTTGTCCAGACAGGTATCACAGAATCGTCTAGGTTGGAAGACACCTCCAAGATCACCTAGTCCAACCTCTGACCTTACACTAACCAGTCCTCCACTAAACCATATCACTGAGCTCTACATCTAAACGTCTTTTAAAGAACTCCAGGGATGGTGACTCAACCACTTCCCTGGGCAGCCCATTCCAGTGCCTAACAACCCTTTCAGTAAAGAAGTTCTTCCTAATATCCAATCTAAACCTCCCCTGGCGGACTTAACCCATTCCCCATCGTCCTATTACTGGGCACATGGGAGAATAGACCAACCCCCATATTGCTACAGCCTCCTTTAAGGTACCTGTAGAGAGCAGTAAGGCCACCCCTGAGCCCCCTTTTCTCCAAAGAACAACCCCAGCTCCCTCAGCCGCTCCTCATAAGACTTGTTCTCCAGAGCCCTCACCAGCAATGTTGCCCTTCTCTGAATTCACTCAAGCACCTTGATGTCCTTCCTGGAATGAGGGGCCCAAAAAAGGGCAAAAGGGCCCAAGTATACCAAAAGGTATACCAAGCTTTAGTAAGAATATTTAGTAGGACTTTAGCATTTCCTTATTTGGGGGATTTTTTTTAAATTTATTTTATTTTTTTTATGCAAGGCAGCAATAAACAGTCCTGTCATTTTCTGAAAAGCCCTAACTAGCTGTAGACTTACCACCAGTGGTGAGATGTCTATTACTACAAGAGTCTGGACTGTTACTACAGCACTAGACCTATTGCTCTGCTGCATGTGACTATCATTTTGAAGAAAAGAGCCTTTCAGAAAACTATCTTTCAAGCAACTTATTTCTGCAAGAGCAATTTTACTACTCATGGGTTGTCTTAATGCTTTGCTTGCTTGCAATGTCTTTAGACCTGGAGAGGTCTAAACATTTCTTTCACACATTTCTTTCCTCTTTGCATAATGTAATGAATTATGAAATTACATAGGTAAATAATATTCTTGCTTTTATTAAAGCCAACATATTTTTGTGTATTTAATTTTCTTTTTCACTTTTAGCAAAGGATGCTTTTCTTTTTATCTTAGAGAATAATTTTGTTATGCCTCCAGACCAAAAAAGCTATCACTTTTGTGATTGTTGTCTGTTGCACAAAGATAGAAATTTTAACAACTTAAACATTAACCTCTAGAACAGATGCCGACAATGTGATACACTTTGAGAATAGTGCATCCACTTTTGCTAGTTCCAAAGGAGTCACCTTTACTAGTAACTGCCAGAAGCTCTGGAAGTCAATGGAACAGTACACTTGTAGAGGTAGCTTTCTTCACACAGGTCTCAGATCACCTGGATCCAGCTGCCCTGTACACACTTGGCCCCTTGAACATGAGTTCAACACGTAGGTGCAGGGACACATGCAGCCTATGAAGATGGCTCAGGTAAGGATGAGAGAGAGAGTTAGGAGAATTTTAGCAAATAGAGATAGAGCGCTGACAGTATTAAACCAGTGGATGCTACTTACTGTCTTTTCTAACTATTGTGAACTGTGCAAATTAACTATAGCAAGAAGCCTTGGGCCCCTTACCAAGGTTAGTCTCATGATAAGAGCGTGAGCCTCTCATGTGAGCCTAAGAAACTGGTAGAAACTAGTCCTGTGGATGGGCAAGAGCCAAGGAGCAATTGATTCTGCACAAGGACAAGAGGTCAACTAGCGATGATGAAGAAGAGTCACCAACCTTCATCCCCACAACCCCCGGCAACCACCACCAGGTGACACTGCGCAAGCGCAGATGGGAGGAGCTTGTTATAAATTCGCTCAGTCCCAAAGTAGGATTAAATAAAAAATAGGATTTATTAAAAGAATAGAGGTAAGCAAACAGCGCTGGGTGCACCGGGAGTCTCCGCTCCACCAGGACACACACCAGTTACATCAAGTAGCTGATTTTTATGCTCCTAGACTAATACATATTCATTACTACTTCTAAAAAAAATAGGTTATTATAATTAGCTTCCGGGATCCAGTCCCTCCTACTGGAGCATGCGCATTAGTCTCCGGTGGTCCTGGTCCCTCAGAGGGTCTCTAGGGGTCTTTCATGCTGAAGGCTCGTAGTCTTCCTCTCCAAGTTTTTTTCTTGTCCTTCCCCTTTGTACTCCTTGGCAGCATGTCAAGCTTACATAGCATCTCCTGCAAGTTTTGTCTCCTAGCCATCCTTCAGCTTCTTTTTTTTTCTTCTCCTCCATCTCATCTCCTGGCCACCTGGCCAGGTATCAGGGGCTTGCATAGTGTCCCAATCAGAAGCCGTAACAGTCACTAGTTGTTAGCAGTTGTTCTGAAACCCCCAGACATCAAAGACTTCAAAGAAAAAACACACAAACACAAATAGCTCTCTTATTGACACTTTACGAGTAGTTAAAACATTCCTCACCGGCCATTCACAGGGACAGTCACACCTATAGCAGTGTTAAATCAATCACGAAGAAGACAAAAAAAAAGGCTGTAACTGTTAGAAATAGGAGTTCAGAATAACAAAAGCAAACAGGTTCATAGATTTGAGGAATATTTTCTGAAGACTCGATAAATTGACTAGAATAAGGGGGAGACTGGGACACACTGGGAGAAACTACATCTGTGGTTCAAGAATTAAATTGCCAGTGCAGGACCCAGAGGCAGACAGGACTGCTCTTTATTGACACGAATTGTTAAAACATTCCTCACAAGCTTATGGAGATAACTCCTTAGAACTAATTTTAATATAAAATGGAGACAAGTTATGAATATGTATATGTGCAAGACTTTGGTGGGACTACCCCCCGTGCTGCCCAGTGCTGAAGAAACGTACCTACTTTACAATCTTACTGATTGTGGAGTCTGTTTTCTGCAAGTCAAGGATGCGAGAGACTTAGGCAACAGCCTGTTCTGCTGCACTTAACAGCTGGAGCTGAGCAAGCAGAGGCTACCTGAATGAGCTGGAGCAACACAGTAAAAGTGGTTCTGTTAAGAGGAACAGGTATTGCTGAGGTCCTGGTGCCCGCACCACACACTGGAGAGATTTCATTTCAGGTTAGCTCTGGTGGAGTCGTGTGGAACAGATGCCCATTACCAGGTGCAGTACATTATGCAATTTCACATGCAACTTGAGGTTTCCACACAACATGAGTGAAGTTCTCACACAGCCTGACCACTCCAGGATGCGAACCAAGATGCAGCAAGGGTACTGGGTATCTTCATTTTGAAACCGCACACCTGGCATTAGTCAAAACCAAGGTTACACCCTCAGTGCCTAGCAGAATGGAGGTCTGCTTACACAATTCACCATAGTGGTAAGAGTTAACTATTTTTGTGCTACTTTTTACTTGCATGTGTGCCTGTTCATCGCCCTGCCCACACGGCGGAGCAGATGACCCCCAAAAAGGTGTCACCCAACCAAAATCATGCCAAGTTTCCCACTGAGCGCTTTCTGCCGCACCTGCCCTCCCTTCACCCAGCAGCCGTTGGCCCCTGACCGCTCCCCATCCGCCCCGCCGCCATCTCGTGAGAACCGCCCCGCCGGGCGGGGGGGGGCGTGAGATGGCGGCGGGGCGGGGAAGGGGGGGTAAAATGGCGGCGGGGCTGGCTCTGCTGAGGCGGTGCCAGTGAAGGGCGGAGGGGGAGCTTGGCGGGGCGCTGGAGAGCCCGCCCTCGGGCCGGCGGGGCAGGGCCGGGCCGGGCCGGGCCGTTCCGTTCCGTTGTGTTCTGTTACGCCTCACCTTAGCTCACCTCTCGCATGCCGCCAGGGCCGGGGGCGCTGTGGAGCCGGGCACGGGGCCGCCCGTCATGGCAGAGGCAGGAGCGGGGAGCGCCGAGGGGGCCGATGAGGAGCGGCGGGCTGGCGAAGGTGGCGGGGGGCGGCTGCTGTGGGCGCGGGCAGGTGTGGGGCGGGGGGGGGGGGGTGCCGCCCGCGGGGTGCGACCTGTCGTGGCTGTCCGTCTGCCCGCCTGTCGGTGGGACCCCGTGAGTGGGGCAGGGAGGGGGCTCTGTCCTGCGTGCGCTGGCCCCGAGTATGCTCCGGGCTGTGCCATCTCACTTCTTCCCGTGTCTTTAGTTCTGTCTTGGGGTTGGATTTGGGTGATCTTTTAAGGTCCCTTCCAGCCCGAGCCGTTCTCTGCTTGGCGTGTAGCTGAGGTGTGCAGGGGTGGATGCAGCGGCGGCGGGCTGTGTGTGTCCATAGGAGCCCCGAGCACAGCGTCCACACTGCACTTCACTTTGTTCAAGCTACAGATGTGGCATCATGCTGATGTGACGTGGGCAGCAAAGGTTTCTCTATGTTTGACTTAGTACGCTGTTTCTGATACGCAATTAGCACCTCATATGCTAGGATGACTTTTTGGCAGGCAAATGTAATTTAGTACTCTAAGTGTAGTGATTTTTGGCTCCTGCATTCACATGCCTATGCCTGTATAGTGAACAAGGATTGATGTTCCTATTCATAATCTTAAGTTTCTGGCACAAAAAAAAGGCAAGTTGTAAACCAGCTGCAGCTGCTTGTGCTCCCCCCGCCTTGAAAACGGGTGTGTTGCTTCCTCTTCTGGGGATTTGAGAAACAGAAGTGAAGAAATATCTCCTAAATCATCGTTGCAGTTCTGTTTAGTTAGCACTGATTCTTCTAGGTTTAGTTGTTTTAACACGTATTGGGTTGTATGTGTTTTAAGATAGATGGGGATCCTGGTTGTCTAGAAGAAACAGGCATTTTTCTGTCTCTCTGTTGTTGGGCTGTTCAAATACAAGTATAATTTTGTAGAAAGTAATTAGTGTTTGAAAACAAAGTGTTTCTTATTTCACACGGTTTTTGCAGCATGTAAAGTCGTGTTTAAAACAAGCTGTTATTGTTTCTATGTGATGGATGGGAACAAAATAATAAAAATAAAGAAAGCCCGTTGTGGTCATTTCCATTTACAAATGGGAAGGTAATGAAGCACAGGCTTTTATGTTTTACTGTGGAAGAAACCCTCCTCCCTGGCTTTGTTGTTATTCAATGTTTATACTTGTTCTTTTAACGGATTTGGAAGAAATGGAGTCTTTTTCTATCAACTTTTTAAAAGATAAAAGTATCTTCATTTGTGGGGAGTAGATTCATACTGGTCAGCTTCTTAGTTGTTTTTTTTTTTTTTTCACTCAAATGTACACATTAATGTTAGTATACTTGCACATTATTAAAGACAAACTCTAAACTGGACAGTTAACATCAGTTCAGAATCATCTTCACTGTAAAAATAAAACCACTTTGTGTGTGACTGGAAAATGAATCAATATGCATACACTGTTGAAAATTCCCTATCGGGCTCCAGGCTTGATGGGGTCAGCCTTTTCTTGCAAGTTTTTGATTCAAGAAAAACCAGGTATACTCAATTCCCTTAGCAGTATATGATCGGAGAGTGTTTTTGGTTTGTTTTGTTCCCCACCTGGTAATGAACTGAGATATATGAGACTATCAGTTTCTATCAGTGACCTGATTTGAGCCTGGAAGTGACAAGGAAAGCAGGGTAATCTTTCAAGGGCTTGTCTGGTATCTTTTCATTAGGTAGTTACAGTCATACTTTTTAATAAACTAATAGGTTTGGGCACATTGGTGTCTGAGATCCATTAAGTGAATATTGTATTTAATTAGTTGTGATTCTTGAGTATTTTTTTCTGAATGGTGAAAATAAATGAGCGTAGACACAGAAAGTAATCAGTGACCTATATTAATATTTGGTTTAAATTTATATACTTTGGGATATTAAAATTTTTATTTTCAGCATTTTGTGATAATAAAAACAAATCCAGTGTTCTTAAGCCAACCTGTAAGAGTTTTTCTGTTTACTGAAGTATGCATCTTTTTCCTGTTTATGCATGCTTATGAAGTGTGACACTAAAAAAAAACAAACAAACAAACAAACAAAAAACAAAAACAAACAAAAAAAAAAAAAAAACACCTGTTTTAGACAATACCTTCCTGGTATTTTCATAACTTACCCCTGATGAAAACAGTTGCCCCAGCTTTAAAGGAAGGTATACTGTGGGCTGTTGTACTGTAAGTAGTTTGAAGATGGTTTTCACGGCCTGTTTTAAAGCTGTAAACCCCAGAATATTTAATACAACTCTCACCCCTATTTAGAAAATATGGTTGCCTGCTTCATATGTGTTCAGACGTGCAGGACCTGTAAAATGATGCATATCATGGTGCCTGTAACTTTCTTCCTCATACAGCATAAAGTACTATAGATATATAGAATACGTGTACAGTTTTTCTCATTCTGTAGTAAAAACATGGAGTAAGAATTCATTAGAATGGTTTTAGAAAGAACAGTTTTGTAGTAAAGTAAAGCTATTCGAAACTAATTGAATCAATAGCTATCTTGTGTGAGTATGCACCAGTGCATGTACAGCTAGTTACATTTGTAATTGCTTGGGAAACCAGAGACTTCTTAAATCTTCAAACAAAAATTTTGAGCGTGTCTTAAGCATTGTGAAACTTAAGAATCCAGCTGGCATCTTGGGTAGTACCTCAGTTTAGAAAATGTAGGTTGCTTAGGTACCTTTGTGTGTTCATGCCTCTGCTTATCTTTATGACTACACTCATAAGAGCTTCAGGCTGAGACCCTTATATCAAGTATGTACTTGGAGGCTATATGTGTGTGTTGGTGTTTAGGTTCAGAGCAACAGCATTATTCTGAAGTGAATTCTTAGTCATCCTCACTTACTGCTCTGCAGCTTTGATATAAATGAAGTAGACCTCTTTCAGAAGAACCTAAGCTAGAATGGTATTGTAGGAAGATTAATGCCACTCCAGGAGCATACCAAATGTACTCCAACTCCGGATGTAAAGAACTGAACCAAGGGTTGGTTCTCAGACATCTTTAAAACATGCATTTTAAGGATTCTTGTTCCAATGAACCAGATTGAATGGGATTTAACATAAGCTCCCTGGACTACTAAAAAACTAGAAGTGGGGACTTCTGTAACCACCTGCTTAGCTCTGCTGGCCTGTTGCTGCTCTGCTGTAGTACTGTACTTACTAATAGACAGCCTAGTAGCTCATGTGAGTAGATCCCAATTTCAGTAAGTAATCTAGCAAGTAAGGACCACTTATGTGCCACCTTAACTACATGCACTTCTAACACGATTTTGAGTTCTTGAAAGCTGTCAAAGCTTGGAATTCCTTAAGCAGCTGCTGAGCTGTGACATGGAGAATAATAGTTCAGCGTTGTATCTTCTGAGGACAAATGCATACAGAATGCCACCCAAAAGGTTGCTTTGTTTTTGTTTTTTGAAAGGTACTTGCTCATTGATATCTTACTTCAAATATGTTTTACTGCAATATCCCAGTAGATGGATTTAGATGTTGTTTTTTAGTTGCTTAAAAAAAAACACAAAACAACACCTCTAAATGAGGGGGCAGATTAAGAGGTTTTTTTATTATTTATTAATATCTACATTACTTGTATTTTTCTGCTTATGTTTGGAGTGTCTATATTTATCTTGTATATTTTGATGATTCTAAGAAGTGACAAATGTGTTCTAATATTAAATGAATATTTCAGGAGAGCTTATGGGGAGTAAATCTATCGCTAGCCAAAAGCTGAACTTTGACAGGGAGGTGAGTGGATCATGAAATGGCAGTAAGGCATAATTAAGGCCATAATTCTGAAAAATTGTCTGGGATTTGTTGCATGTGACTCTACCAGGTGCTCTCTGTGGTTGTTGTATTGCAGCAGCTGCATGAGAGGTCTGTAGCCATCTTGGGTGGGATTCACCTTGCTTATCTGCAGATGTCAGTGGAGCAGATAGCAGCATCAGAGCTAGCTACTTTCTTCTTTGTATAATTACCAAAGGGAAGGAGGTAGGCACTCACAGGCTGCATTTCATCCAACCAACTATGGGAATCTATTTTAGATTGAGATGAATCACCCTAGAAATGTTAAATTTCATCTAACCAACTGTATGAGCCTATTTTAGGTTGATATGAATCACCCTAGAAATGTCTGCTACTCTCCAAGAGGCCCTAGAATGGTTAGTTCAGATGTGGACATAACTGTTTGCTTGGAGGCATCGCACCTTTTATGGCTGGTGGAGTTTGGCCATAAGCCTTTCCTAATAGCCTGTGTTTGTTTAGGAATTGGAAACCTTAAAACTGCTAGTGGTACAGACGGCTCAGAAATGTGGCATCTGTTTAGAAAATACTATTGTCAGTAATTAGAAACATGTAGAAACGAGTCTTGTTTTTTAATACATTGCATGGGATTCACACAGAACAATTACTGAATGTATTTTTTGCACAACTGTATAAATTTATAACCATTCTTTAAATGTTAGGTTTTGCCTGATTAATTCTAATATGTTTAGTGAGAAGGTACAATTTTTCATGTGATATGTTTGTACAGGCTTTTTTTTTTTTTTTTTCATAGAGACAATACTTATAACGCTGTTTTTTGTTTCTAATATTACATTTGACTGTCCTGATGTACATACCTCATATGCTTCTTTAATATTTTTAAGATAAGTATATGTGCTTAATACTGAGAACCAAGCAGATCATAAATAGTGCCTTGAAAACATATGTCTATTTGCTCAGTCAACAGTATGCCAGGGCCTTAGTAAAAGTGTGAAATTATTAATAGCATTAGTTAAAAAAAAAAAAAAAAAAGTCAATTTGAATTTTGTTAGTTTTGCAATCCAAGCTACTGTAAATTATAGCCTTTGGAGGAGCAAAACAAAATGTATCTAGTTGAACTAAACTGTTTCACGCACTCTTTTCAAAAGTAACTAATGATTTTAGTCATCCAGGAAAATAGATTTGTAATAAAGATGGTCTTTGTGGGTTCATGAAGCAAGAGTGGGAGCCATTTAGTTTCGCTTCATGTGTTCCTAGAAATGCTTGGTTTTAATGGTATGAAACCGTTCACAGAAAAGGAAAATATAAGATGTCCCTCAGCTGCACAAACAAAAGGTAGGAATCCAGCTAGGAACCTCCTATTGTAGAAACACACCTTATTTATTGGATCCTTTATCCATCTCTCCCAACGTGGTACAGGCAGAGTGAAGAAGTCTCTTATCGCAGAGTGCAGAAGATAAAGGCATTCTTCAGGGGGAGACCTTGGAATCACCTAGTCTCATAGTGAGAGCTATTACAGAAAGCCCGAAGGGATTATTTTAAAGCGCTTTTACTGATTTCTTAAAGCTGACCTAGCTTTATGAACTGTTTCTGTCTGCTTCTTGTTCAGTGAGTAGTAGGTATTAAAAATACTTGTTCTTGTCTGTGAAATTTTAAGTATTTAGCTTTCTACTGCATTTGGTAGTTCTGAAGTTTTAATTGATTTCCCTATTTGTTTTCTGTTTTTTTTTTTTTTTTTGATAATTTTAAATACGTAAGAGTATGTGCTGCATGCTGTACATGGCAAGAATTAATACAAATTCTTAATATTATCTATCTCCTGAAGATATAGCTAGATGGTATTTAATATGGCATTTCATTTAAGATGTCACTGTGATAGTAAGGATTCAGCCTATCACCTGAATATTTCGATGTAGAAGTTCTAATAAATTGTTACTCATAAACTAAACATTCTGTTTTATCTTTTTTAAGAAAAAAAGTTAGGAGATGGGTTCAGTGTTCAGAACTTAGTGCCAGAGTGTCAGGACAAATTGTAGTTATTTTGATAATATGAAGGATAAATTGGAAAAGCTGTAAATAACACACAGATTCCTTTTTGTTTCTTTAAAAGGAAGTGGTTTAGGAAGCAGGCTGGCCATCTGTGTGCAAAGGAGCATTTAGGTCAGTGGGTCTGTTCTGTCCTGCCTTGTTAAAGGATGAAAGGATTTGTTGTGCTGAAAGCATTCTTGTCTTTGGTACATTTAGGTTTCTGTTTAGTAAATACTCGTATGAATATGCATGAAGAGTGATTGTTACTTCAAAAACCTCGTTTAATGATTGCAGACTGCTGTTAAAGAAGTAAAACTACGCCCTATGAATAAGAAGTTCCTTTGGAATTGTTTTTGTTTGGTTTTATAATTGCAGAAATTTGTAGCAGAAATAACAAGTGAAACTATAAAGTGATGATTAATCAAAAAATATGTATTTATAACTTATTTTAAAATAATTTTAGTATCCCTAGTTTGAATGTATTGTGTGCTTGAAGTAACTACCTCTTTCTGTTGTAGATGCCCAAAGACTGTTACTTTTTTCAGAAGTGTTGATTGATTTTCTGTGTTCCCACCACTTACTTTTCTTTGGAACTTCCTATGTGGCTTAATGAGTTAAAGAGATTTCTAAAATAAAACGGGCTGACTCTATATAGTCTGACTTGGTAGAGAGAGGATTAGTGGAAGACCAGGCAATGTTCTTCAAGTATTAGTCTATTTTCATTTAACTCTCTAGAGTAATATTCCAACAGAAAATGAGGACCTAGGAGGTAATTTTTCTGGTGAAAGATGTATTTATACCCAAGAGGGGAAAAAAGCATAAGCTGTGCTTCATTCATTTTACAGACAGCACAGATGCTTTAAAAAAAAAAAAAAACACTCTTAATAAAGTATCCAGATTTTCTTCATGCTGGATTTTGAAAGTACCTATTTGTTTTTTGCCTCCTGCAAAAGTAGGAGATACTTGCTTTGTAGAATTAATCCTTTCTTGTTTCTAGTTGTATGATGCTGGATAGTTTCCTCACTAACATGGGAAGCCTAAAGGATTGCCTGCATTGCTGAAACAAAGTTAGCTCTATTTCTTTAAGTATCAGCTGGGTAATTCTTTGTAATAACTTTGCACTGAGATAGGGAATAAAAAGTGCATTAGTGCTTAGGTTCCTTGAGAGTACGTTCCTTTACCAGTAGGTTGCTAGGATTATTTTGGCTTGTGACTTTTTTTTTCTGTCTGAGGAAGAAAGCTGTTTTCCTTGATAGGAGAATTTTCAAGGGATCTCTGAGATATGTGACATGCTTTCAAGACTCTCTTGGCCTATGCGATTGATGTTATGAATAACTATAGATTTTATGTCAGAAACATAGCAAATCTTTTTTTGGGATGCTCAGCTTGTTTAAAAAACATAGCTTATTTTATTTTGTTTAAATTGAATGTAGAGTTAATATTTGGATCTGCTAGCTAATGCTGCATCTTGTGGAGCAAGATGCTTGAGGTGCTGGGAGATTTAACTGTAGTCTGTGGAAACTGAGGAAAAAGGTATATTTTACATTGCATTAGTCTATTGAGTAAGTTGTGGAGGTCTTTATAGGACTGTGGAAAAATGATGTGCAGTTTTCTGTACATAGGTTGTAGCAGTGTAACTTGGTTTTTGTCTCAGGTGTAAATCACCTACAAATGTGGGTTTTGGTTTTTTTTTCTTTTCTACAAATGAAAGTCAGAATGAATGCATGATGATGTAGCTTGCAATGAATGCTGAGCTTTTTTTCTTCATTTATAGATAATTTCTCAATAGATGGAAGCCCGTGCATTACTTCTGGAGTCTCAAGCCTCATGAATCCAATAACTAAGTCTGTTACTGCTTCTTTCAATGCTTCTGTGGCTGAGATTCCAAGGAAGCGCAAAGGAAGTGATTCTGATAACCAGTAAGTAAATTGATTGTTTGTGTCTCCACATAAATAAAGGAAAGAGGATTAGAAAGTTACTGTGTCATAGAAATAACAAATGAGCATCTCAAATTTATTACAACTATTTATTTCAGTTCTTCTAAATGTGTTGACAGTTCTGATCACTTAAAACTCAAAAAATAGAATCCTTGAATCCAGGTGATATACGTGTATGTGGGTTTCTGTAATGTGTCTTTCTGTCCTGAAGTGTCTGGTAATGTGTCTTTAATAATGAAACTTCAATCCTGACACTTTTTTCTTTTTCTGCTTGCAGCAAATTATTAAATAGCTTGAAGTCTCAGAAGTGCACCTTTTGAATATCATTTTTAATCTCTTTGATATAGAATTGCAGAATCAGAACTGCTGCTTCAGTGAACAGGGCAGCCATTTATATAAATATCCAGAGAGAACTGTGACCTAAAAATGAGTACCTTCCTGAAGTAGTACTCAGTTTCTTTAAGTGCACCGATACTATTAGCTGTTTTCTCCAGTTTTATAACAGCCAAACAGTTACCAGTTAACCAAACAATTGTTTACACAAAACAAAAACTGCAATTTCAAGTCCTTTGTTCAAAGTTACATTTATCAGCTAGAAGTAAGTCAGCATGCAGATCTACTGCATTATAAGCATCTCTCTGTTACAAGTGTGGAAAATCCACTTTAAAAGGGTGGGGATTGTAGGAAATTTACATATATTTGTGATTATTAAAGCAATTCTCTTTAAACCGTGCTTTTTCCATATATAGGCCAGTGATCTACAGAATGTAGCCATACTGTGGATGTTGATGTAATTATCAACTCGCAGCTTCGTGTCTATTGAGAAGATCTCTGAAAACTCCAGAAAGACAATAGCTTCTGAAAGAAGTCTCCATTGTTTGTTTGTTTGTTTGTTTTTCTGTACTATTAGTTGATTTTACATGTTTAATGAAAATGCTGGTTATTCAATAGTGTTTCCCTGAAGTTTGGATCTGTTTCTGATTTCATAAAACTTCTGTCAGAAAAACCAAGTGCAAGCTGAAAAAGTATCATTTTATAAGTACTAACAATCCGTTTGTAAAAACTAATATTCTTGCTGAGAATGAGTGAATAATCAAGTGGGATTTCCACACTTTTTTTTTCTGCAGCATTAAGTATATCAAGTCATCTTGCGTTTCAAAGTACATTCAGCTCACTTCATTACCTGTTTTGTAGGGATACGGTTGAAGTTGATGGTGATCCTCAGAAAAGGTACTCTTTGTAAATGAATCCATTTCTGTTTTCAGTGTTCTGTCACACTTTCCCATTTGTCTAGCTAAGCTGAGTTGTTTGCCTTAAGGAATGCTTGTCTAAGGATATGTATTTGTGTTGCGAAAGGTGTAGCTAATTAGTGGGGTGGATAGATCCATTCAGTGGTAAAGTTTTCTACTGTTTCTTTCAAAAATGACACTAACGAGCTCATATATTTACCAGACTTATTCATGTTGAAATTAAGATACAAATAGGAAAGAAAAGAGTAACTGTTAAATAAGGCCAAGGAGGTGAAGGGAATATCTCATGCTCCTCTAGGATTGGCACATCTAAAAATGTTTTTCAATTTTTTTCATCCTTCACAGTGTGCTTTTTAAAATATAACTACCACATACATGTTAAAATAATGTTGTTATGAGATGACAAGCCAACATTAGTATTGGCTGTGCGGTATAAATAAAGCCTATGTGTGTATTATGGAGTAGTTATTAGTTACATTATTACTTTGTGATTTCTTTCTCTGCACCTCAATACCTTACTTAGAATGTATATGTTTATATGTAGCTGTCCAGTATTCTATTTTATCCTTATAGTCAATATTTGGTGCATGATTTATTTGGTAGTATTAAAACCTTCTGAGCATAAATTATTTTTTTTTGTGGATTTTTCCATTGTGCTCGTGATGGAAATATAAAAGAGAATTATCTTTATTCAAATATTTAAGACCCTCACTTCATTTTTAGAAGAAATAAGGAATTATGATTAATAAATCAAATAATAGATGAAAAGGTGGTGGCAATTAATTTGAATAATAACAATCCTGTTCTTGCTGGTACAAATTAAGGACACCTACATTAGAGCCATGAGGTAGACTTTCACTCTGTGTTCAAGATAGTCTTAACCTAGCTATTTATATTAATAACAGCACATCTGTTAGGACAGAGGCTATATAAATCCATCGAAGGCTGTGACTGGTTGCTTGAACAGCAAACTTGTTCAAGTTTCTTCCCTAAGTGAAGCTTCTGAGGGAAGAGATACAGTCAAGACTCTGCATGCTGCATTGCAGGTGATCTGGCTGTACTTTCTCTTCACCTCTTATGGTCAGGTAAGGTAACTTCTACAGTATCAAGGAATCATCTAGGTTGCAAAAGACCTTCAAGATTACCAAGGCCAACCATCAACCTGGCCTGTTGAGTACCATCCCTGACCTGTGTCCCTTATTGCCACATCTATGTCTCTTCAGGGATGGTGACTCCACCACTTCCTGGGCAGCCCATTCCAATGCTTCACCACCCTTTCTCTGAAGAAATTTCTCCTAATATACAATCTAAATCTCCCCTGCTGCAACTTGAAACTATTCCCTTGTGTCCTATTGCTTGTCATCTGAGAGGAGAGACTGCCAGCCTCCTTTCAGATAGTTGTAGAAAACAGTGAGGTTTCCCCTCAGCCTCCTTTTCTTCAGACTAAACAACTTGTTCCCTCAGCTGTTTGTTATGAGTTCTGTGTTCTAGTCCCTTCTCTGCACAACGCTCAAGCAACTCAATATCCTTCTTGCAATGAAAGGCCCAAAACTGAACACAGTATTTGAGGTTTGGTCTCACCAGTTCTAAGCACAGAGGGATGATCACTTTTGTAGGCCTGCTAACCACACTATTTCAGATGCAAAGCCGATACCGTTGGCCCTCTTGGCCACTGGAGTACACTGCTGGCTTGTGTTCAGATGGCTGTCAAGCTAGCACCCCCAAGGGCCCTTTCTGCTGGGTGGCTTTCTAGCCACTCATCCCCAAGACTATGTTGCTGCATGAGATTTTTATAGCCCAAACGCAGAACCTGGCACTTCTTAGTCTTGTTGAATGTTGTGTGATTGGACTCAGCCCATTGATCTAGTCTATCCAGATTCCTATGCAAAACTTTTTTACCCTCAAACAGATAGACAGAACTGTCAAACTTGATATTGTCTGCAAGCTTACAGAAGGTGTTCTTAATCCCCTTGTCCAGATCATTTTTATCAATGTTAAACAAGGCTTGCCCCAATACTGTGCCATGGGGAATGCTACTGGTGACTGGCTGCTATCTGGGTCAGACTAGTCCTAGTCACCAGTCACTAGGACTCTCTGAGCCTGGCTGTACAGGCAGTTCTTCACACAGCAGTGTAAGCCTGTCCAAGCCTTGAGCATTCAGGTTTTTCCAGGAGGAATGTGTGGGAATGTGTCAAGTTCTTTACTGAAATCCAGGTAAACAGCGTGTATAGCCTCTCTGTCATCCTTACTGCAGAAGGAGATCAGGTCAGTAAGGCAGGATCTGTACTCCATGAACACATGATGGTTGCATCTGCTTGCTTGATTTTTTTGTGTGCTGTGAGATGACATTCAAGATGATCTGCTCCATGACCTTCCCTGGTACCGGGGTCAGACTGATAGGCCTGTGATTCCTGGGATTCCCCGTAGACTTGTGAATGATCAAATGATGTAGCAGGTCACCTGCAGTTTCCTAGTGAATTATAGGTGCTTCATCTCGATCCCTGTCACTGTTTTCTAGCTTGGGGCTGGGAACAATTGGCCTTGCTAATAAAGGCTGAGACAAAAAAGGGATTAAGTACTGGAGTTTGTAGTATATGCACGTTTCTGGTAAAAGTTTATTTCAAAATGAAAGAAGAAATATTAGGTATTGATAACTCCTCCAGATCTGAAACAGTTTCACTAAAGATAAATTATAGGGTCATGTGAGCCCAACCTAATCCTGAATTTGGGTTTATCAGACTGCCTGGGTTCTAGTAAAATCTAGGTTGAGCAGCTGGATCTCTGGATTGGTTTTGTATTAATTTGACTCTGGCTGCTGTATCCTTCCTTATTGGGGTCAGTGCTGGGTTGTAGGTGGAAGCAGCTTTTGAAGTCTTTTCTAAAGCTCTAATCTCCAACTTTCCTTCCACCTCTTACTTCTGTTTTCTTATAGGAAACAGCCACTGCCTGATTGGCTTGTCTCCTTACAGTCCAGCCACAACATACACATCTTCTAAAATGATCTTGAAGCTAGCAGGTCTCTCCTCTGGAATGAAGCTTAGAGTACTACGTGAGGTGTCTCCACTGCTGAATTAAAAAAAAAAAAAAAAAAAAAGGAGCTGAAGTACTGTTGTATAGATTTAAAAAATGCTTGTATCAGTTTCTTTTAAAGAAAATAGTTGCCAATATTAGTGTGAAACTGCCTCTCTGCAAGTACCAAATTGCTCATACTGAATTGGCAAGACATCTATTAGGCCACTTTCTGAATTTCTTAAAGATTGTGGTGGGAAATACTGTGATCTTGGAGAAGTGAAAAGATCATTGCTTTTGTTTGAATTATTGTTTAAGTTTTCCTGCTGCTAAGTATTTATCATGATATTGGTGCTATGACTGTCTTTCATTTATGGTTTTCTTATATAGACTCTTTCCAGTCATTGCTGTGGGGTATGGGAAAATTTTAATTTTTACTTCTTTTTTGGTCCTTGAGCAATTATGTTATATTTTAGGCCCAGCCTAGGCTAGGGTTGTTTTTTTTTTTTTAATCTTTTGGCAATCAGATTTTGGAAATAAGAACATTAATAGAGGACCCTTGAAAAATTTAAAAAACAAAAATACACTAAATCAAGACTGGACTTAAGCTGTTTGAATGTACCATAAATTTTGTTTTCTTTAGGTTAGAAATAGCTCTATAATAATGAAATATCCCTGTAATATGTTCACATAACTGTGAATATTGGAAATTATGCTTTTTTTTAATTTGTGTTACGCATCACTTTCTAGATAATGTTTGTGTTAGGAATTTTTGTGGTTTTGGTTTTGTTGGAGTGACAGTAAATTTATAGCATTTTCTGTATTTTCTTGAATTCATGGAAGAAGTGCCTAGTACTAAATATACAATGTAAGACTTTATATCTTGTTTTCTCTAGGAGTGAAGATGAAGAACATCTTAAGATAAAAGATTTCAGGTACTAACTTTATAGCATTAAATGCTATACTCTCAAGTTGTGTATAAAGGAAGCTAGCTGATCCTCAGTCTGCATGAATTGAGGAATTGTTTCTTCTGGATTTGTTTACACATGGAGGTATTTAAGAATCATCCCACACAAAAATGGATTCAGTGAAAGCATGACAAATAATTCTTGTTCTGGAACAAGTGCTCATATATGGAATTACTTAATGATTGCCACTGCACTGTGAATTCACATCTTACCTTAATGCAAATTAAAATTCACAAAAAGTACTTGTCTAAAGCATTATTTATGCAATATGCTAACTAGTAATTATTGTAGAAACAAGAAGGTTGGAAAAGACTTCCAAGATCATCTGGTCTACATTAAATTGAATAGAAGAAATTAAACAGTGTTCCCAACCAAATTTATAGTTTTTTAAACTCCAAAATTTGTTTTTCTTTAATGAGTACCCCAGATCACTATGTAAGACTGTATTTTGTACATTGCTTTGATACTCGTGTTGTACTGTTCATTTTTTTCCTTAGATGTTGGATTTTTATTTTATATAAAAAAAAGTATATGTTGGAAGACATTCTTGAAGGTTTGATCAACAGTTAATCTCTGTCCAGTGTTCCTTTTCACGAGCTTATTAGGAAACTTGCTCTTCTCTCTTCCTGCTTTTAACTGGGGAATGTAACAGCAGGCTTTCTGAATCATCAAGTTTCACTAAAATTTCTGTATCAATAAATTATTCTTAAATGTTAGAGGTGTGGAAGATTGTTCTGTTTTCCCATATGTTTGTAACCATTTTCCCGAGGTTCAAAGTACAAAGAGCATACATAATATATTACTTGACTGGCCCTACCCTGATACAAAGGAAAAGTGGAGTGAGCCAAGAATAACTGGTGAAAGTAAACTAAAAAAGGCTTTGGGGGGGGTGGGGGGGGAATTTGTATGAGTGATCCAAAGTTACCCATATGGAGGGGGAATTTCTTTTTTGTGCTTCCAAAGGAAAATAATTAAAAACAAAGAAGACTAAATCTTTAAAATTGTACTTCACTCTTTCTAACAGGCCAGAGTTATTGAACTTTATTATCATTAATGCTTTGTTACAATACACTGAAAAGGAAGAATTTGGGGCTCAGTTAAACAAAACACGTTGCTTGATTTGGTTAACTGCCATTGTGTCTGGTCTCAATCAGAAAGGGAAATAATCCTTATTTTAAATGAGTGGCTAGCTTGTCTTCTGAGTGAGAAGGGAATAGAATTAATTCAACTTTTCTTGACCAGCTAAACAGTAGAGGGACGATGATCAGCTAGAAAGTCAACATGCTAGACTAGAAAGAATTTGAGAAAAGGTGACCTGAGATAAAAATGTATTTGTGATGCCTTCACAGAGGCTGAAACCCTTCCTTAATTCACCTTACTAAGTGAATGAAGGGGGAAAGCTTTCTGAAATACCACTAGTGAGAAATAGATGAAGCATAGCTTTTTCTTCCAGTTTCCATAGCATCTCTTATAACCACATGTAACTGTCATTTGTGCTGTGAATAAATGCTTGTATTTGTCTTTTTTCAATATGAGTTATTTTCAAGCTAATTAAATAACAAGAAGACATTGTTCATTCTGGATTATTGTGAGTTTGCATAGACAGAGCTCAGAGATACTTCAGCAAGTGCTTAGAGCATTATTTGTTTAAAAAGAAATAGTAGTAGAATTAATTCACCATCACATTACACAGGCTAGAGAACAGCAATGTCTTCAAATGTCTACTAATGACATCAAATGTCTGGTATGCAGTAAGATGTCAAGGTATTCACTTGAGCCTCAAGGGTCACAAGAAGAATTTCAGTTTTGTAAGTCTTCATCAACTCTTGTTTCTGCCATATATGATCAAGTTGTTGCAATATTTCACTTCATTATTGTAACCGTTGCTACTTTGTTCACATGAATCCAATTGTCAAATACATGTGTATAAAAAAACATTTCAGTGCAGTGATACTTTTCATGATATATTCCATTCCCAAAATTATATTGATGAATATTATGAGGAAAATTGAGTGTTCTACACCTTAAAATATTTTTTTTTTTTATTAGAGAGGCTCACAGTCAAACAGAGAAACGAAGAAGAGACAAAATGAATAATTTGATAGAGGAATTGTCTGCTATGATACCCCAGTGCAACCCCATGGCACGAAAACTAGATAAACTTACAGTTTTACGGATGGCTGTGCAACACTTAAAATCTTTAAAAGGTAGGTTTTAGGAAACTAATCCTGACAGTCCTTGTTCTATCAGGAGTTATACTACATATTTTCTTTGATATTAAATACATCTAAGGTCTCCTGTTTTGTTTCCTTGCTGAATTCATTTGAGTCTGTTCTTCGTTTAATTTTACATTTGTAGTTTCCAGAATTTCATTTATTTATATTTTTTTCTGCTATAATAAGCAATACTTCAGTGTCTGATACCTTGTTAACTAAGGCTATACCTTTTCAAAATTACAGAAAAATCAAGCAATTTTATCTTCTGTTATTTTCTAACCCTCAAAAGTTCTGCTGTCTCTCAACTTCCCATCATACTTTCTTTAACAGTAATACCTGTGGTGCTGTACTAACATCAGTAGCTGTACTGCTAGTGAGAAGAAAATAGTCTTCAAACTATTTTCAAACTAAAAATGTTTCAAACAGTACTTCAAACTAAAAATGTTTCTGATTGCAGAGTTTGTGATTGCATCAGCCCTTTGTATTGGAATTTCCTATTTAATTATTGACTTTGTAATGTATAATGTCATTGAAAAAGACCATTTTAAAAAAATAACTAAATTCTGGGAAGACTTAAAGTTGAAAACCAAGTCACTTATGAACTATTGAATACTTCCAGTGAGTTGTTTGTCTAGCATGACATCAAAAAAAAAGTCTTCTCAACAATGGGAAACTATGCTAATCCTTACCTAAAGAAACTGATCTAAGTAGTTATAGTTACACTGATAGAGAACACAGAGAACTTACTTCAGTGATCAGTTTCATCTTTTACAGTGTAGTTTATAAAACAATGACTATTTGCATAAAACTAAAGGAGAAATTAAATTTGAATGTGATCGTCTTCTCTTTGTTTCTTTCGCTTGCAAGGACAGTAGTCAAAGTAGACAAAGAAACATAGCAAGACATATTTTAATAAAATGGTTGATGGCTGATTACATTTAAGTCTGAAACACCACAAAATTTTATAGAGTGCTACGGAAAAGTGTTGTTAAAAGCTTATGTCCCCAGCCACATAACAAAGTAAATATAGATTTCACTGAGTGGTTTTGTGTGTGAGCCAGAGTCAAACCAGGATATATTCTTTAATCTCTTTTTGCCATTCTTGCTTTGTTCAAGTGTTTTCTTTCTCCCCTAAGAAAAATTAACATCCAAATACAAGTTGCTTATTGCTTCGTCTATCAGCAGCATGCAAAATTTTTTTATTTTTATTTTTTGGCAACACTTTCAGAATAGTAATTTGTTCAGCTGTAAGCAAAGATCAAAGACTCTGTGCCTTGCCAAAAATTTGATTATGGATAAACGCATCTCATAAGAACCTCTTTAGTTGTAAGTCAAAGCAATGTATGAAATTAATTATGTGACTATCTTGACAGTTATGGACTCAGAATAATTTAGGTTGGAAGGAATTTCTGGAGGTACTCCAGTCTAAGTAGGCTGAGAATTGTGCATAAGGAAATAATGTCACATATTAGCAGGGTAGTAATTGCACTTAGAGTTTAAACAAGCATCTACATCTTGACAGTGGAATGAGAAATCTTAAGCTCAAACAGTGTTATTTTAACAATTGTTTAGGAAAACTGGACTTTATCTGCCATTGTTGTTATATGTATCTTCAAAACAAATGCTTTAAGACAATGAGAGATACTATATGGAATTACAGCAAATGCTGAAATTCATTAGCAAGTTCAACTGCTCTCAAAACAATACCTAGAAAAAAATATGAAAATACTTGTAATGGCTAAGGAGGATTTTAGTGTGTTTGCCATGGATGATAGAATAGTAATATGTTGTGCGTCAAACATACAATACCTATTCAGTGTAACTACACAGAGTGATTTTTTGGATGGCTGGATATAGTGTACTAATGAACCTTTATTCAAGCCAAAAGGATAACATAGGAATTACTCAGATTCAGCAGATATTAAGGGTTTTGAAATAAGTCTACAAAATATTTCTAGGTAATGCAGAGCTCATACTACCTTTTCTGTAGCAGTATACTGAAGATATCTGATCAGAAGCTTCCTTATTTTCTGCTAAATAAAAGGCAAGGAAGTAACTGGTGATATGCCCATATTCAGTATCAGTGTACGTTTTCTTACACTGGTTTGTTTGGTTCTTTTTTAAAAAAAAATCTTTTATAAATTTTTGTTCAGCTGTTGTGATTGAAAAGGGAATTTACAGGTTAAGAATTAAATAAAACTGTGTTGAAAGTAAATTTAAAATATATATTTTGATACTGTATGCATGTTTACAAATAAGCTATTTTCCAGGTTCCACTAGCTCTTATACCGAAGTTCGATATAAACCTTCATTTTTAAAGGATGACGAGCTCAGACAATTAATCCTTAGGGTAAGTAGAAGGCAACTCTCAGTTAAATGTTGTCCTTATTAAAGCTTGCCATTAACTTTATATTTTGAGAGAGCTGCCCCCCGATCTTTTTCTTCAAGCAAGTGCTTTGATGTAGTTGATGAGTTTTGGTTTGTAACCTCTGTACACTAAACAGGACTTTCCACTAAGATATACTCAGCACATTTCATACATAAACTGTTTTTAATGCTGATACTGAAACTTGCATGCAAGTATATGGAATGCTTTTAATTTTTCATAAATATACTTGCAGTTACTTGCTGTGCTTCAAGATGCAGAAATAATACCTGAAAGAAAATCTTCCTGTTTTTGCATGTAGTCATACACCCACACCCTCTTACCCTTTCTAATTTGCAGCTATTTTCTCTTTTTCCTTTGCTGCAATAACACAGTTTGGCAAGATCTGTAAGATGACTCCAAGTTAAGCTGTTTTGCAGCTGGCGTTCTCTTTCCCAAAGCTGTGTTTAGGAAACTCTAGCTGTCTGTAGTCGAAGGTCTGATTTGGTCCCTGCAATCTTTTTAATTGCTTTTTGGTGTGATTTTTATTTAATAGAAACATTCACGTTTAAAAGTGTACCTCCTTGTAGTCATCAATATACATTGTATATTTTAATTGTATGTTTTTAAGACAGTATCTTTGTATTTTCAGGCAGCAGATGGATTCCTGTTTGTGGTTGGATGTAACAGAGGAAAAATTCTGTTTGTCTCAGAATCAGTTTGCAAAATACTTAATTATGATCAGGTGGTTATATTTGAGTTTCTTGGTTTGTTTTTACCTTGCATTTTCTTTCAATTAGAAATATTTAAGCTTTTACATTTTACTGTATTTTATTTTTAAAAGAGTCCTTTTGTTTCTTGGAATTTCTTGGAATGTTGTTGGTAACAACAAAGTAAAACTGAATTTCCTGGAATAAGTATTTATAAGTGTGGTCAGTGTTTGTGACCTGAGTAATAGCACTGTATTTCAATTGATCATACTTAAGAGAACTGCTAGGCTAAAGGAAAAGGATATTTTGAAGACGTCCAAATTTTATCCCCATTTTTTTGTTGAACGATTAAGTGATTTTTTATTGTTCTAACCTGAGGAAAATTGGTTGTTCAGCAGCATGAGTTAATTAAAGCTCTCCTTGGTGCAGCGCCTTCAGGCTCAGATGCACCATATATCACCTCACCCACAGTAACCATCCATGTTATATAATCTTAACTTGTAGGAAACAGTGTGAGTTAGCTTAACCCATAGAATAGGCTACATATAATAACTTTGTATGAGGTGACATTTAACATCATAAGGAATTAGTACAGATAATAAAAGCACGATAACTTGTTCATGTTTCCGTGACTCCCATTCCAAAAACAGGCTAAAACAATTAGTGCTTCCATCTGTCTACTTCTATAATTTAGAAACAGTTTGTGCTTCATTCACTTTGATTAAAGGAGGAAGGTCAACTAATCTGGATTCTGTTTTATAGATTTTCTTTAAACAGAACTATGTCTTACTTAAATTAAAGTTAAATGAATCATTTTACTTTGTAACAAACATAAAGCAGATTTTTTTTGAAAACCTCTATACTGAACCTGCTCAAAAGTACAATTTGGAGTCTCTCATGTTAATCATACCTGCTTCCAAACCCATAAGATTTTCACTGTTCCAGCCAAAGTGGTTTAGAGAATTTAACTGTCTTAAGCCCTGGATTTATTTGCTTATCTAGGAACCTCTCTGGGTTATGAATCCCATTCTGCAGCATAGTCTGTTTGATAAACCTATGTATTTTGACAGGGCTGCCATTAGCCTTTCTCAGGGGCACTCATCATTTTCCCTTTTCGTTAGGGTTAGATGGGGACTGAGTAAGTGAAAGAGGCTGAATATTTATCCTGCTTTCTTTGAAGATTTTCATTAAATGTGTTTCTGGTTGTTGTTTGTCAGAGAGGTACTCCTGTTTTATGCAGTGATCATGTAGCAAGTGGCCAGGGTCCAAAATGAGTTGCAGTTTGAGTCTGGAATATGATTATCAACATAGCTCCTTTCTACCCTTTGATTTGACCTGCTGTGGTGAAGGTAGGCCATTAAAAACCAAAGCTTGCCCACTTCTGTGAGAATTCCTTCCTGTTCCAAGAGAAGGTAGCAGTACCTGCACTAGTGCAGCAGACAAGCTTTGGATGAGCAAATTGAGTGGGTTGAAAGGATCCCAGCTAGAGCAATCACTGTAAATGTCCCCTAGTAAGGAGTGCTGAAGTGAGCTGAGCCATTTGCAGCTTCCAGACAGCGCCTGGCTTAGCTGTTCTGTCCATCTAAATGAGAGCTCAGTCATTAGGTATTGTAAATTTCTTTCTTTTCCCTTCCATAACCAAAATAATCTGTGAGGGGAGTTGTTTTTCACATACCCTTCTTCGGCTTCAAGATCAGGAGTCGTGTTAAGTAAATATATAAATATATATATATTTATAGCACTTGCTCTTTATTAATATGCAACTAGTATTTTTCAGAGGGAAGTTACAAATATTTTTTTTGCTACCCCATTTATATAAAAAATAATATTAAATGGAAAGATAATGCAGATTGAAATACAGAACTTTAGAAAAAATGTGATATTTTAAAGTGTTTTTTTTTTTTTTTTTTTTTTTTTTTTTAAGTAATATAGCATGTTGTTTTTCCAGGGTGTTAAATGTGTTCAATGTCCTAAAACAGTGGGGCTCTTTTTTCTTTTCTTTTTTTTTTTTTTTTTTTTTTAATAGGCCAGTTTAATTGGACAAAGTTTGTTTGATTACTTGCATCCAAAAGATGTTGCCAAAGTGAAGGAGCAACTTTCATCTTCAGATGTCTCTCCCAGAGAAAAGCTTGTAGATGGCAAAAGTAAGTCATGTGTGAATGTACTCAGATTTCTTTTTTTAAGAGGTGTTAATAAAATCCAGTTTTTATGCAGGACATATTCATGTGTTCATATGTGCAATAAGCTCTGTTCTTATGGAGGACATATCCACATGCTTATATATGCATGGATGTACAAACTTGAAATATGATTTCTATGAGCCAGACATTTGAATGCTTATCTGCTGCCTAGAATGCACTTAAGAGTTTAAAAACTAGCCCAGAAAACAACTTACTTTAGATAATAAGAGTGATTTAAATTTGCGTTGTTAAACATTTACCAAGTTGTCATCTGACATTCTTCCTACCAGGCATACTACCTTTTTTTCTTGTATTTGATAGATCTTGTCAATACAAAAGACCTGATGTAGTCGAACATGGGATAAAATACTTCAGTATCAAGAATCCCTGTCTTCTCTGAAAATGCTAAGTGTCAATCGTAATTTAACCAAATCTTATTTTGTTTGCAGTTATTTCTAATATGGAAAGCATTATGTACTCTGCAGCTAATAACTATTTTATAGCTGACTTTTATAAGCATTTTCACACTTCTATGTACCAAACAGAAGTTGAAAGTTTATAAAGCATATTTATTAAAATATAATTCAAAATGTCATGTATGGCTTAAGTTTAATTTGGTATTTCTTTTTAATTTTGGAATATGTGTGACAGCCACGTTTTCTCTGCCCTGTTTAAGTTATTAGACCTTTTTAATTTTTAATTGCCAGGACAAAAATTAGGCAACTGAACAGTAAGGAGAATGTACTAGAAACAGAAATGAAGATTAGGCCTTGGACTCAACAGTTTTATTGCTGGATTATTTTTTTTTTTAACTACTTTACTAAATTTTTATAAGCTGGCTTGCAAGTACACACAGATTTTCAAGCTGGACCAGCTCGACTGAATTCTGGCGCTCGACGTTCCTTCTTCTGTCGGATAAAATGTAGTAGGACCACAGTCAAAGAAGAGAAGGAGTGCTTGCCCAACCCAAAGAAGAAAGGTATTCAAACAGTGTAGCTGAAGTGGGGGCTTTCTGTCTTGAAATTTGGTATATTTAAGTTCCAAGTCAGTAGCATGACCCTTGTAGTTATCACTGACTTCACAAAGTAGCTGTAGTGAAGTGTAAATATTTACTGAAGAAACATCTTGAAAAACAGTCTAATTGTACTCTTTCTCCTCCCTGTTCACTCCTGAAAAGAGGGAGGGAGGAAGGAACCTGAGTTTCAGTGCCTGTTTAGGAGCATACGCTCTGTTCTAGTCAAATTTTAAAGTCTCAGGGAAATTTTTGAAAGCACTGGAGCAGATCAGAAAAATGAAACTAAATAACATGTCTTGAAGATAAATGTATGAATCAGGCCTGCAAAATCTACTGTTTCGGAGGAAAAAAAAAAAAAGCAAGTAAAAACTTTTTTTGTCTGATTTACATTTTGTGTTGTGTGTACTTACAAAGTATGAGTTTTCTGTTTTTGTTTTTTAATGGTGAAGTTAATTTATCAATGTAATTCCATTTATTTTTTTCCAATAATTTTAATCTAGTTTATAGTTTCAATTTAGTTTTGGTATGCCTGTGCAGCAAGTATATTCTTGTCAAGTTTTCAGTGAATTAATCTTTTTTTTAAAAAAATGTAATTTCCAGCTTTTGTTTAATACCTTGGCATTGATCTTTGCAAAAGTGTGCAGAAATTACTTGATCCTGAATAAATCTTCCTCCTTTTTTATTTCAAGAACCTGTTACTGTTGAGATATATATGTTACTCTTGAATGTACAAGAATAAATTTAAAAATAGGTCTGTCATTTTAAGTATATGGAATTCCATCTCCCTTGAATGTGCCAACTAATTTGATAAGACTATTTAACATATAAATGCTTCTTCAGGAAAGCACTATTCAGGGAGATCACACTGTAAATCTGCTAAACTGACAATCACAGCAGAATAAATACCTCCGTTTTTCATTTTACAGCGGTAATTGATGGTTTCCATAGTTGATAGAGTTAATGCAGTCAAATCTATGTAAATCATAATTTGGTAAGAATACTGTTATTAAGAGTATTTTGGCAACTTGTTCTAAAGATAGTTACTGCAGCACATGGTATGTTATATCTATGCATTGATGCAAATTAGGCTATTTACATATCATATAAGCAGTGTATGCTGTAACTTAAGTCTCTTTTGATATTTGTGTTCCAAGAAAAATTGAGGAATTCAGAAGCCTTACATAAATAGAAAGTAAGCTGGATTGTTTTGGGTTGCAATCTTGGTTGATTATTTTAGTAGCTGCAGTAAAAGTATATTAAGATCATAGTGTTCATATAAGATAAATTGATATAGAAGCTACAGAATGCTGCCATGGATAATTTTAATTTACAATATATAAGAAAAAATATAAAGAAAAAGTGATCTGTGAGTTACTAGACTGTGTTTTTGTGTTTTTTTTTTTTTTTTCCTTTGAGACTGTTTGCACTGTCAACACCTATAACATATCTTACTAAATCTTATATAGGGCTAGAAGTGCTCTATCCAGGTAAGCCAAAATTAAGTAGTATAAAATTAATTTAAAAGTATTATGTAAAATTAATTATAGCCTTCTACAGTTGTTGTAGGTAAGCATAAAATATGACTGCTGCTATTATGGTGAAAGGAATAAACAACAACAACAAAAAATATTTTGAACCGTAACTGCTGATTTTATGTCTTTTTATTAGATCACAGGAAATACTGTACCATTCACTGTACTGGGTACATGAAGAACTGGCCTCCTAGCGAGGTGGGAGTAGAAGAGGAAAATGATGTGGAAAAGGACAGTAGTAACTTTAACTGTCTTGTTGCAATTGGGAGGTTACACCCTTACATTGTTCCACAAAAGAGTGGAGAGATAAAAGTCAAAGCAACAGAATTTGTTACACGATTTGCCATGGATGGAAAATTTGTTTACGTAGATCAGCGGTAAGCATTTTTTTCTGTAGTGAAGAGAAAATCAAAATGACACAGCTAGATAGGTTTTCTGATCTTTTCTGTGAGAAAGAAACATGATGTTTCAATCAGGATAGAATTTCTAGATTCTGTACACAGGAAGAGCTTTCTCCTGAATCAATGACTTTCTTTTTGGACTTTCTTTTTGTTAAACATAATGTAGCAAAAAAGTGTACCACTCTGTAGGAAAAGGTAGGCTATAAAGATGAAAATACATAATAAAATACACTCATGTATTTATTTGTAAAGAAAAATCTCAAGTTAGAGCTTCATATCTCTCTATATGACTTTTATTTGTTTATAAGTTGCACTGACAGAGAAAAAAGTAATAAGCACTTCAACAAAATTACTGCATGTTAAAATCTTCATATTTGGAACAAATACATTATATTTAAATGAGTTACCAAATTATTTCATTTGAAGTGAAAGCCAAGTTCCTATTTTCTGAACTTCTTTAAAAGGACTTTTGTCAGTAATATAGACTGAATTTCATTAATGACACTGGAGGATTTTTATTGCTTTCATTCATCTTTCATCTAAAAGTATCAGTTCAAACCTATTCCTTAACATGGCGGAGCAAAATTTAGCTATTTTTTAATGACTCATTATGTGGGTTCAGTACTCTGGCTAATTAGAAGAGCTAGTAATGATTTGTATTTTGTGTGCATTTAAATTGTGCATACACATGGTTTGCATGTTTAAACACTGTTACTTTGTCTTTCTATTGTCATTCGTTGCAAAATCTTGGTATCCTGTATTATTCATTGCAAACAGATCCAAGGTAAACTGCAGTTAATATTTCCTGTTGGTTTAGAGCTATACTAGTGCTGTATCTTTTCCCAAACATGAACACAAGCATCTATTTCTTTAAATATTCATTTTCTGCTTTATCTGATACTGAAGAAACCAAGCTTTGCAATTGTTTGAATCCACTGCAGTTCATGTTTTTATTTCTAACAGTGCAACAGCAATTTTAGGGTATCTGCCACAAGAGCTTCTAGGAACTTCTTGTTACGAGTACTGCCATCAAGATGATCACAATCATCTAGCTGAAAAACATAAAGAAGGTACAAAACAATTGGTCCTCCCAGGCTGTATACAACTACATGTAATTGCTATGTGAAAACAGTACAAATCAAAAAATCAGAAACTGGAAATTAATAAAGTTAAACAATCTTAGCATTGTCCCTTTCTACACCTACATGAAGACATGCCCACATAAAGCGTGTAAGAAAAACAGGGAGAAACTTCTGTTGTCTTGGATCTTGGTGCAGTGCTTTAATTGCAAGGGAATAACGTTAATGCTTCTTTCAACCTTCCGCTTCAATTCTTCTTTGTTAGAAAGAGGAATAAGTCCTCGAGAGCAAATATGACTAATCACTTAAATAAAGACACCAGTTATTAAAGTTCACCAAGTCTCCCTGCTAGTGGTTTGCAGAAACTTAGTACATGGGCTCATGTTTAAGATGAATAGCATTGTTATAAATGTAGTTTGATTTCAGTAGGGTTTCTGTCTTGCCAATTTTATGGCATTTGATTTGTATTTCTGATTGTCAAAAACATTTTGGCTTTATGATATCAGAAACTATTTTCTTTAGCTTAACTCTGTCCTCCAGAGTATTAGTGATCATAATTCTCCTTTCTTATTTAGTGTTGCAGAATAAAGAAAAAGTATTTACAAATTCCTACAAATTTAGAGCAAAAGATGGGACATTTGTTACTTTAAAGAGTCAGTGGTTTAGTTTCATGAATCCGTGGACCAAAGAACTGGAGTACATTGTATCAAACAACACTGTAGTATTGTAAGTAATTTGTTATATGAATTCCCTATGTTAATTTTTGTCTTATTTACAGCTAGCACTGATAGAAAGCAACCTGTTTAAGAAGCAGAACAAGACTAGAAAATATCAGCAGTGCACAAAGAGGTTGAGTAACCTGGGAAAACATTCTGCATTTACCAGTTGATTTTGATTTCAGGCTTAGGTTGTGGATTTAACTATGAAAAATGTGTGGTTCACTAGTAGAAAAATGGGAAAGAGTTTATTAAAGGAAGAGAGGAAAGATCTTTAAAGATAATAGATATGAAAAAATGGAAATGTGAAGTTACTTCTGCTTTTCTTCCTGAGCTTTGTAAGACTGCATGGTGGGCCTAATTTTAAGTGCTACCCTACCTGCCATGTGTCAGAATATGGAGAAGCATAATTGATAGATAGTAGAAATGCAAGGCAGGACAAGAAGATACTCTCCAAACTGATTGCAAAGGAAGAGCCTATGAGACAGTAAATGAATTGTTGGAGTGTGTGATTAGTTCTTCTTTTGTTACTTTTTTGTTCACTGAATCGTGCAATGGTGTTGTATTCGGATTGTTCAATAGATACTGAGGTTCTTTACCAATGACGGGGTTTTTGGGAGGGAGAGGACAGGGATTCTATTTCTGTTAGATCAAGTTGTCAAGGGAGCCTTTAACCCATTTTGTAATTAGTTCATGTCTTAAGTCAACATTGTCCACCTATTTTGCCCATGTCTTTTTTCCTCAAAAAAACAGTGAAGAGAAGTTAAAGCAGCATGTGCTGCCCAACAGACAAAGGCCACTTCTACCTGCCCTGGAGATCCAGGCATCCACAGCTGTCTGGAGGAGGAGAAAGTAGGCAGCAGCTGCAGGCAGACAGTAGCCACTGGCCTGTCCTAGTAGCAGTTGTTTCTTCTTAACTGCTCTCCGACCTAGGAATAAAAAGGGCAGCCTTGTTCTCTTGGCATGGAACACAAATAAATTGACTGTTCTTTTTTATTTGGGGAATAAGTGGAAATGAGTATTTCTCTTAGTGCCTCATAACTATCAAACAGTACAAAGGTTGAACAATGAAACATGTAAGGAATATTGCATTTTATCACCAGCTTGAGGATATTAGTTTTCCTGTGTAAAGTATTGATTGAAATCAAACACAAATACACTGGATCTTGCCATTGAAAATGTTGCTGATTTTTGTGTTTTCTTTTTTATTTAAATTTCAGAGGTCACAATGAGTCTGCTGAAGAACATATACCCTATGCTTCCCAGCCTACAGAAGGCAAGTGTCTCTTCTTACAGTTATCATAGGTGTATCTTCTGATGGATCATTAATGTTTTAGGTTTATTGAATCCAGGATTTAAGGCTAAGCTGTTTTGCAAGGGAGAAGTTTTTTAAAATATTTCTAGTGACAATTTCTAGCTACTTGCAGCATCCTAATTCATGTAATTTAGATTAATGTGATGAGAAGGGCTTGCAGCATCTCTTTTCCCTCTAGAAATTTCTACTATAGCTAGGTTTTTGCTGATAGAATATCATGTTTCTGCTACAACCTTTTCTTGTTTTGTTTTGTTTTTTTCTTTTCTCCAGTTTTCTGCAGAAATACAATTGCAATGACTTTACCTACATAATAAAGGGTGATGAATATTTTGTTAACAGTTCTGTGGTATGCACATACTCTGGTCTCTGAGGTTTTCTTTTACCTTACTAGATATTTTTCTTTAACAGCATGTTTCTGAAAGTCCAACTTGTTCTCCTTATGCTTTTTGCTTTGACTGAGATGAGAAATGGTAATAATTAAAGCTAGTAACTTCATTACTGAAGTTCAGCAGTGTTGACATTTATATTATTCAGTTATCTTTATATTTCAAGTAAGACTTATCCACCAGGAGGTTAGTATTTTAAGGAATTTAATTTCTGAAAAAAGGGAACAAAAACTGCTTTAAAGTGAATCCTCGAGGTGATTGTTCCATGCTATGTAATAAAATGTCTACAAATTTTAGATTTTATTCTAATTTATTTTATTTTTTAACTGTAGATGCTGTTAAACAATCTTTAGTGAGTGTACCTGGAATGTCCTCTGGAACGGTTCTTGGTGCTGGCAGTATAGGAACCGAAATTGCAAATGAAATATTAGAATTGCAAAGGTAATAAGCACTTAACATCGTATGTTAGGATTTTAATTAAAGATGGAGAAGAGGCATATGTGATTATGTGGGGACTGTTCAAGTTTCATTTTTAATATATGTATTAAATTATTTTTTTTGTTCAACAATGGTGTTATGAGGTACCAATTATAACCTAATATAGGTCTCATGCATGGCAGTACACATCACAAGCCTTGATAAATAGTTTTGTTCTGGGCATGCAATTTCCTTTGTTAATGGAAGAATTATATAACTATGATTTCAAAAGTATTACTGTGATGCTTCTTCACTTGAGATTGAAATGGGTAGATATTTCATTAGGGAATGGAAAATCAGTTGCCTGTGAGTAGCATTTATATTTTTCTAATAGTGTAACTCTGCCAGCAGAGACTTCTTTGAAACAGTAACCAGTGGAGTGCTTTCATAGCCTGTCTTGTCCCTTTCCTAATTGTCCTGCAGGTAGGCTAAAATAATAGTTCAGTAGCTCCCCAGTACCCAGCTGTAGATTTAAAAAAAACATAACTGCATCATTCCAAATGGGAATCCGTCCTAGATTTATGCTGTTAAAGACTGACCCTTTTAAAATTAACTAGTTTTAGTAGATTTGTAGCATAGCCAGTGAATTATAAAGGAAGAAATATAATTTTAATGTGAAAATGTACTTCTGTGTTTTTTGTATTGGGCATCCACAGTGGTGCCTGACTTGCTTATAGAGAGGTTATTACTCTATTTCAGTTTGCACCATATCAGATTTGTTGTTTAAGAACATTTTTAAAAAGCCTCTGAGGCTAATTCCAGGATTTGGGGATTCACAAGCACAGAAAAAGTCCAGTTTTGGTTACAACTCTTTTGGGAGTCAAGGTTTCCCCAGAAGCTCCAAGCACTTTTGTTAAGATCAAACATAGCATAGGGTACTATCATCTCATTAGGACAGGACAAGTCATCTGACTGTTAGTTTTGGCTAATGAAGCGATCTCTTAGACTTTAAATCTTTAACTTCCAGTTTCAAGTAAAGAAATGCAAACAAATTGTTTATGTCTACGGAGCAGTGTATTCCAAGGATCCTTGTAATTCTTTCCAGTGACACTTTTGCAACAGTACCTAAAGGACCATAGTGTAATACTAAATCGTCCAGTAAGAGATACACCAATTTTGGAAACAATGGTAGATGTGTAAGGAATAGTTTAATATGCCATAACATAGTCAGCTTCTGCTATTTCATTAGCAGATGTCTGACTCCTCAGCTCATCTGTGAGGATATTATGAGAGGCAATGTCAAAAAAATTACCTATATCAATGTAGCATCCACTACTAAATGCCTTGGTCCACCAAGCTAGTCACCTTATTGTGAAAGGTTATCAGATTGGTTAAGCATGATTTCCTCTTCATAAATCCATGCTGAATTCCAGAATTACAGATTGTCTCCTCATAACATGGCTGTCTTCTCAGCTGTCTCTTCATCGGAACACAGTAAAAACCATGGCCAGAGCCTAAGAATGATGAGTCATGGTGGTAGATGTTTCTTACTCTGTTTCACATATTTCAGAGTCACTTTCCAACAATTAAGTCATATCCCTTTATTAGAATAGTCAAATTGAACAGGGACTCATTCCTTTTGAATGGAAGGAAGAAAGGAATAAATAATTCCATAGTGATAGGAGGAAAGGACTGCTATTTTAAAAATAAAAATAAAAAATCCACCTCCAGCATGTTGACAGGTTGCTGGGATTATCTGTAAAGAAGAGGAAAAGCACTGTCAACAAAAGCAATAAAATTGGGATGTTAAACTTTGGTAATACCATTTTTAATGTTCTCTCATTAATACCACCTATAAATGGAAAGTGTTATTTTTATCAACTCTTCTGAAAGACCAAAGCTGGTAGTTCTCATCTCTGATGATCAACACCCAGGCATGAGACAAGAGCTTAACTTGATACCTCTTCTTGGAGCTTCAGCCAGGTCAATGTTATGTTCTTGATTGAGATCACTTGACCTTTGCTGAAAGGTATGTAGATCGTACATGTCATCAGCCTAAGAAAACCAGTTTATTAGGTGGATGAAAAATAAATTGCTGGATGAGGAATGAAAGAATGCATTCCTGTGAGTTTTCTTTGAAGCTACCCCTTGAAAGTTTTGATATCTGTGTTTTTTAAGAACCACAAGCAATACTCTTCATAATACTACAGAAACACAATTTCAGGTGCAGTATCTTCCTAAGCAGCAGAGGAAAATTTTGTGAGCTTTTTATGAAGATCAAGCCAACTCACTACTCTTCTGTGACAGTTCTTAGAGTTCAGCAGGTCGTAAGAGAGCAAAATTTTCATCTTAGAAAATGGAGGAATCCATCATAACAGAAAGAATTGTGGAATTTGAAGAGTGTGATATTAAATTAATCTCCCCAGTTTGGAGGAGGTTACTTTAATAAGAGTTGTTTGTTGTTTTGTTTTGTTTTTTTTTTAATGGATATTTAAATGGAATTCTGCTGTGGAGTTGAGGCACATACGAACAAGGTCTCTTTAGAGATGTTTCAGGGGAGTATTTATTACTGCACTTCCTTCCTAAGAAGAACAAATGTTCCTAGTCTCCTACAGACCTTACAGAAATTGAGTTTATTTATCAAAAAGTTAAATATTAACACTGCCATAATTTTCTGTCATTCTGTTTGCCTATCATAAGCTTGAAGCTCTTGATGATGCACATCTCCCTATCTATCAAAGATTCATTTTGTAGATGTCTTGTTTCATCATGTAAGAAAAGTATGGCTTGACTCCTTAATGGAACAGCAGTTTAATGCAACAGGACATTTACCCCTCTTTGTCTGATTTATCAAAACATCTTTTAATCAAGATCTAGTCACAGTGATAGGCCAGACTTGCTTCTCATTTGAAAAGTGCAACTGCTATGAGAAATTAAAACAAACTGTGTGAGTTCTAGGTTCAAATACCAACTTTTCAGGAAAATATTTTTGAAGGTACTGGCAGCAACGACCACATGCCTTACGAAGCTGTATCAGATAGTCTTATTTTTCAATTCATTGATTGACCTTTGTTTTTCCCATTTACATGCACATCTTGAACACTTTTTAGAACAGGAAATAGTGTTATATTGCTTTCCTTGGGAACAATCATACTACTTCTCAACTAATAATCTCATTATCAATAATCTAATTAACCTCTAATTAATCTAATTAACCTCTGATTAATAATCCAATTAATCTCATTTATAATCTAATAAACTAAAAAACTATTAAATCTCATTGGGATCAGTGTTGACAAGCAGACTTGTCTTATTAACACATGACTTTAAGACTGGTGCAATCGGCAGAACTTTGGGTTTGTTGATCATGGGAAGGTCTACATGACACTGGGGCTGCTGGCACCATGTAGGATGTGCCTCTCTCAGAGGTGGGAAAAGGATTTTTGCCCAGGAGTTAGCGGAGCTGATAGATAGGTCTTTAAACTGGAGTTGAAGGGGGAAAGGGATAAAACTAGGCCTGCCATTGATAAGCTAAAGCATGGCACACTAGAATCAGAGGGACTGTGTGCTAGTGAGGTCCTTCGGTCTGCTACACAAGGTGCTGCGTGCAGTGAGGAGTATTTGAAGTGCTACTACACAAACACACACAGTATGAGGAATAAAATGGAGGAGATAGAAGTCTTGGCCTGTTCTCACAGCTACGACATCATCGGCATAAGCGAAACCTGGTGGGATGAGTCCTGTGACAGGTGTGCTGCAATAGGTGGTCACAGGCTCCTCAGGAGGGATAGGCAGGGCAGACAAGGTGGGGGGGTGGCAATGTATGTGAAGGAGGGGCTGGACTATGTGGAACTTGAAGTTGGCGATGGCAAAGTTGAGAGCCTCTGGGTAAGGATTAAGGGATGAACAAATAAAGGGGATGTCATTGTGGGAGTCTATTACAGACCACCTGGCCAGAATGACGCTGCTGATTAATTATTCTTTGAGGAACTAAGAGATACCTCAAGATCAGCTGCCATCATCCTTATGGGGAACTTCAACTTGCCAGACGTCAACTGGGATTACCACACTGCCAACACAAATAGGTTCAGGAGGTTCCTAAAGCACCTCGATGATAACTTCTTGGTGCAGGTGCTAAGGGAGCCCACTAGGAAAGGTGCCTTCCTAGATCTGTTGCTGGAGAACAGAGAGGGTCTTGTGGGGGATGTGGTAATTGGCGGCCATCTTGGTCATAGTGACCATGAAGTGGTTGAGTTTGAAATTTTTGGTGACAGAAGGAAAACTGCCACCAAAACTCCAGCCCTAGATATGGGGAGAGCAGACTTCAGGCTGCTCAGGGAACTAGTCAGCAAGGTCCCCTGGGAAACTGCTTTTGAAGGTGTTGACGTCCATTAGTGCTGCTCAGTCTTTAAGCACTGCCTCCTAAAAGCACAAGATTAGGCAATTCCAAACTATGGAAGTCAAGCAGGTGGGACAGAAGGCTGTCCTGGCTGATCAGAAATCTTCTTCTGGAGCTTAGGCATAAAAAGAAAGTGTATGACTGCTGGAAGCAGTGTCAGGCAACATGGAAGGAATACAGGGACACTGTTTGTGTTTGTAAGGAGAAAATTCATATGGACAAAGCCCAATTAGAGTTGAAGCTGGCCAGGTCTGTGGGAGACGATAAAAAGGGGTTTTTTTTAGATATGTGAACAGAAAAAGGAGAACCAAAGAAAACATAGGTCAGCTACTTGATGGGAAAGGTCACCTCACAGACAAGGACATAGGCAAAGCAGAGTCGTTTAATGCCTTCTTTGCCTCCGTCTTCAATGCTGATGATGGATTTCGGGACCCCAGGTGCCCTGAGCTGGAGGACCGTGATGGTGGGAATGATAAACTCCCAACCAAACCTGAAGGTATGCAGGATTTGCTGCTCCACCTGGATCCGTGCATGTCCATGGGTCAATGGGATTCATCCCAGGGTGCTTAGAGAGCTGGTTGACATCATTGTGGGACCTCTCTCAATTGTTTTTCAACAGTCTTGGGAATCTGGAGAGGTCCCAATAGACTGGAAGCTGGCAAATGTTGTGCCAATTTTCAGGAAGGGCAAGGAAGAGAACCCTGACAATTACAGGCCTGTCAGTCTCACATCATCGCCTGGTAAAATTATGGAGAAGATTATCCTTGAAGTTACTGAAGTGCACCTAGGGGACAATGCAGTTGTTGGTCCCAGACAACATGGGTTCACAAGCTATAGGTCCTGTTTTACTAACTCGATTTCCTTTTATGATAAGATCACCCATGTAGTCGATGAAGGGAAAACAGCTGATGTGATTTTTCTGGATTTCAGTAAAGCTTTTGACACGGTTTCCCATAGGATCCTACTGGACAAAATGTCCAGCATACAACTTAACAAAAACATCATATGATGGGTGAGCAAATGGCTGACAGGCAGGGTTCAAAGGGTTGTGGTATGTGGGGCTACTACATCAGGCTGGCAGATGGTCACTAGTGGGGTCCCTCGAGGCTCCATTTTAGGGCCAGTCCTCTTCAATGTTTTTATAAATGATTTGAATGTAGGACTAGAAGGTGTTTTGAGCAAATTTGCTGATGACACTAAACTTGGAGGAGTTGTTGGCTCTGTTGAGAGTGGAAAGGCCTTGCAGAGAGATCTGGACAGACTGGAGAGCTGGGTGATCACCAGCTGCGTGAAGTTTAAGAGCAAGTGCCGGGTCCTGCACCTGGACGGGGCAACCCTGGCTGTACGTACAGACTCAGTGACAAGACGCTGGAGAGCAACCCCACAGAGGGGGATCTGGGGGTTGTGGTTGACAGCAAGTTGAATATGAGCCAGCAGTGTGCCCTGGCAGCCAGGGGGGCCAGCTGTATCCTGGAGTGCATCAAGCACAGCATTGCTAGTCGGTCAAGGGAAGGGATTGTCCTGCTCTACTCTGCGCTGGTGCGGCCTCGCCTCAAGTACTGTGTGCAGTTCTGGGCACCATTGTACAAAAATGATGTAAAACTGTTGGAGAGTGTCCAGAGGAGGGCTATGAAGATGGTGAAGGGCCTAGAGGGGAAGATGTATGAGGAGCGGCTGAGGTCACTTGGCCTGTTCAGCCTGGAAAAGAGGAGGCTGAGGGGAGACCTCATCACAGTCTACAGCTTCCTCACAAGGGGCAGTGGAGGGGCAGGCACCGATCTATTCTCTTTAGTGACCAGCGATAGGACCTGCGGGAATGGTGTCAAGCTGTGATGGGGAGGCTCAGGCTGGATATCAGGAAGAGGTTCTTCACTGAGAGGGTTGTCGTGCACTGGAACAGGCTCCTCAGGGAAGCAGTCACAGCACCAAGCCTGTCAGAGTTTAAGAAGCAATTGGACTGTGCACTTAATCACATGGTCTGAATTTTTGGGTAGACCTGTGTGGTGCCAGGAGTTGGACTCGATGATCCTTGTGGGTCCCTCCCAACTCGGGATATTCTATGATTCTGTAATAGACAGAATGTAAGAATATTCTGAGAGCAAAAATGTTTTGCTTGCCAGCTCAATGAACCACAGTGCTTGGAACCCTTGTAATCTCAAGCAGGCATGTCTATTTCAGTGATCTTAGTTGTCCACGGACACTGGAAATTGCAAATCAACCTACGCTGAACAGTTATGAAAAGAAGCCAGCTGTGGAAAGGAGCAGTTGCACTGTGTGACTGGGATCTTTGGCACTGCGTTTATTTTGCAGTCCTGTATCTTGGAGTGGGACTGGGAGGAACTAGTTTTTAAAGTCTGTAAGAGGAAAAGGCATTCACATGTACAAATGGTTGTTGAAGGGTCATCAGTAAGTACTGAGTGTTTCTGTAGATGTCTGAGCATCATTGCTTGCAGCCAGATGTAGTTCAGTTTTCCAAAATAGTTGCAGAAAAATAGTGCTGTATTTATTTTCCAGTTGGAGAGTAGAACTTGATGCTATTTCTTCATTTTCTTTTATATGAATTCAGGTTACTATCTCCCACATGCTGAGGCAGTCAAAATTAGACAAAAGAGTGGCCAACAAAAGTTGACACCAGCACTTTTTCATCAAATACTTCTGTGGTTACAGGCACAATCCAATAGAATGACTGTGTTTAATACCTGAATTTCCTCTCATTTTTTAATATCGGTAAGACAGATGGCTTTCAAGCTGTGCATCAGGCATCACTAAACTTTAACAAAAAATTCAGGGCTATGTCCACACTTCTACTAATGAGCATTTCTGAATCAGTTTAACAAGTGAGGAATGATCATTTCAGTTACAGCAGTACTAAAATCTATTCGGTCTGGAATTTGTCCCAGCTTTTAGAGATGACAGCACTGCTTACCAAACTGTACATCGAAATGTAAGGAGCTAATAAATGTTCTGTGCAAGTAACTAGACTTACTTAAGATAGGTTGTTGATTAATCCATATCCTGTCTTTCCTGCTGTACCACATTTTGGATCTGAGGAAGTGGTGGAAACTGAAGTATCCAGAGTGCTCCACTTCTATAGCCTTGTCCTTTGCGAGTCGGGAAGAGTGTGGGGGGGAAATGTGAGCAAGCTATCCAAAGGGCCCTGGTATGACATTTTCATTGTTAGTTTCATATCCAGCGTGTTTGGTGAGGGAGGATGAGCAGGATCTCAAAGAATTTTGGTAACAAACTAAGTGTACTTTATTTTTGGTTGGAGTTTAACGAAAACAGGGAAAGACAGGTATCTACAATAATAGTAGAGGGAGTATTAAGTGTATTGTTAGTTTAGCAGAACTTCCTCATGTTGTACATATTACGTATGTATTTCAAATGCACCTATTTGTACCAGTGTGCCTAATTCTGAAACATTTGACTCTCTGCTTTGTCACTGCTGCTGATTGAAGAGAAAAATGAGTGTGCTCAAGTACTAATGACCTATGGACTTTACTGATCTCTTCTGTTCTTTGCATTATCGATAGAAGAGCAAGAGCACTTAGAATCTTCAGGAGAATTTAAGCCAACTTTATCTCAGATTAGCTGGCTCAAACTTCATCACTGGGGAGATCTGCTGGGTTCTGCAACAGGCTGTTTTTCATGATCAATGTGACTTGGTAAATCAATTATACATATAAAATTTTAGGTTGGATTCTTCACCATCTGGGGAGTTAAGTCCATCACATCTCTTGAGAAAGTCACCTTCTCCAGCTTTAACTGTAAACTGCAGCAATGTGAGTATATCACTGCCTGTAAAAATAAATAAATAAATAAAATACCAGTTCTTGCTTTCTCTCAAACATTTTTTCCTCTACTTTATATATTTTGCTGGTATGTTTGCAGTAGGATGACTTCTATCTCTATTGTTGCTAGCCTAGTTTTCACAAGTGCAAAAGGTAATTTAAAACTACTTAGATCTTTGTCGTGATTGTAGCAAGATGCAAAATAATAATAGAAGAGATGCAATTTCCTAATTCCTATAGTTCAATGCATCTCTAACATAGGAGGTATGAGGATTTTTATCATTTAGCAAGAATGTGTTGATATTAACTATTATAGATGATGTGAATGGGAATTTGTACTTTATGGTACTATATGTGGAGAGCATGTACCAGTACATTTTGTTGTGCTGGATTTATTTGCTGAATATTGAAGTAGACACTTAATAGTGCAGATGTCATCACAGTGAAATAGTCTTGACAGATGTGTAAGTATCACCTTTTATTTAAGCAAAGTCCAGTGCGATGTGAACTTTAAAAAAATAATAATAAAACACAATAGGTCTTCTTTGATACACATTTTTCATTAACTCTTATCTAGTTCTTAATGCTTTTATGGAAATTTATAACATTCCAGTAATGTAATAATTGTGACTAAATTTAGAATTTAATTCTGTCCTTCTACTATTTCTGTTCTTTTAGGTGCCAGATAAGGAGTTGATTCAGTTATGTCCTTCAGAAGTAGAAGTTCTACAGACTTCAGAACAAAATCAGGGTGCTATTCCATTTCCGAGTAATGAACCTCTCCTCAGTAAGATTTATTTCTCTTTGGGTATTTGGGGACTACAGGGAAAGACATTTATAATAAAATTTGTATTTTTTGAGTGCACCAGTATACAACCATGTATAAATTACAAAGTTTCAAGAGTCAGTGTTTGTCTTAAGATGAGTGAACTCTTAAAAGAGATGTGTTGTCACTGGAAGATGAACAGCAAAATCAGTTGTTCGTTCTCATGACAGAAATAACATCCAGCAATACAAGTTTACCATTATTTTCTTGCATTCCACCATTTTAATTAGGTACTTAAAGTTTTTTTCTGCAGAAGAAAGAGATAGGTAAGAATAAGTATGGTAGCGCAATGTAAAGGATTTGGTTGTAACTTGTGAACTACTGTACTTATTGTACTTCATGTCTTTCTTAACTACAAACTGTGAAGAGCTACATAAAAACAGCTGACAAAAATGTTTTAGAACTTTTTCTTTCCCTCCTTCAAGAATGCAGTAAGCCAGAAGTTTGGATATAGGATTCCTTGGCTCTGGAAGAGGAGAATGCCGTGGTATTAATTTTAACATTAAAGGCAAAGTGCTGTTAAAGTCATGTTTATGCTTATCCTGTACCTCAGCTCTTAGAAATTTTTCCACCTACCTCTTTTATGATCAGTTATTAGAGCTTAATTTATAACCTATAGCTGTCTTCCAGTTGAGCTATGATCCTCAGAAAAGAATTTGTAAAAACTTTTTTTTTCAAGATATGCAAGGAAACATTTTTCACTGATACTTGAGCTAAAACTTTTTTACTGTTGTTAAAGGCGAAGGTACAGAGTTGATTTCTGGAGCTGACACATAGTAACTCATGAGGTTTCAGGAGTCCATCCAGCATAGTACATCAGATGAAAATTTGGGCATATCATTGTGTTTCCCACTAAGGTGACAATAACTAGGAAGCAGCTTTCTACTTTGGAGGCATGAACTTCACTGCATGGATACAAGGTTTCTTAGCTAGCAGTTGACTGTCTGCAGATAGGCCTTATTTCTATCGTCTCTACTTTTTTAGTTTTTAACATTTGCATGTAAATGTTTGCCTCATCTTTGAAAAAAAGTGTCATTTAAAAACAAATCTGTTTTGAAAGTTACCATATTATTCATGCTTTGTACTGCATACGTAAATATTTTAATAATTTTATAGGTGGTAATTCTCAGCTGGACTTCACAATATGTGAAAATGATGACACTGCTATGACTGCTCTTATGAATTACTTGGAGGCTGATGGAGGACTTGGAGATCCAGCTGAACTCAGTGATATACAATGGGCTCTCTAGTTTTGCTTTTTTTGAAATAAGGAGGAATTTTAAGTTCTTAATGCACAACAACCATACATCCTCAGTACTGTACTATGACTTTTTTATTGTTGCATTTGAATTCATACATACTATCAATGTATTTTTAAAGACTGAAGCCTTGTTCACAGACAGTTTCTGCTGCAACTATGGAAAAATGCAGTATTTTTTTTATGATGGGGAACCTTGACGTTTTAATACCGAAGTATCTGTAACTGGAATGCTTAAAACACAGCTATATTTTTTCTAAGAAGCTTTAACCAAAAGGTACTGTACAATGTACAGAATATTTTTTCTTAAATTTAACACTTTTATTTATTTTTTGTTTCAAATGAGAGAATATTGGTTATCTGTGTTACTTTCTCTAGAATCTAGTCTACTTACAGAATCTAAAAATATTTATAACTATTAAATTTCATTAAAATGATAATATGCACACACTACAGTTGTAAAATAAGGTTTTGTAATTCTTAAGTGATGCAGTTTGTGATTCCTTGCTCTTTCAGAAGTGCAGTTTTTGTAGTCAAAAGTGAAAATGCAGCATACAATTCTGCGAGCAAGGATTAGACCGTCATACCAATTGGAAGAAAAAGTTGTGAGAAAAATAATTTCAATCATCTGCCAGTACACAAACATGATAAGAGTATGAGAAAAGAGAAACAAAATCTTTGCTACATTGTATTATTCATAAAGTATTACTAGAGGGGCAATGCATGGAACCTAAGAAAAGTAATGCTGTAACTGTAATAAAGCACTTTAGTCTCATCACTAATTATTGCTAACTAGAGAATTTTGACCAGATTGTCTTAGTTCCAGAATGAGGATAGATAGCATTGTCTATTAGTGGAAAATGTTAAAATTCTGTAGAATCTTTTATAGTATCTATGTTTGGGAGAGATTAGGTGATTTCATATTTCTTGAGTCTATGACTTTTTAAAATACTTGTGTAATACAGTGCTGTCTATAAGTAAATGCTATATAGAATGATCTTCTGAGGAACAGCTTTTCCAAGACCTGTATACCAGTTACAGCAGATTACTCAAGAACATGGCATTAAATAGGTTGCTTTAAAGCCATATAGCATTAATATATAAAGTGTATCTTTTTCTTTCTGATATTAAAGGTATAGATAAATGTGTGTGTCAGTTATATATCATAAAAGCATACTTTTTTTTTTTAATTAATTCACGTAATGAAAGGAAAGCCTTCAAAGATGTTTGATATATGTGCATCTTTGTTTGATACAAACATTAAAACTTGACCGCAGGTACTGCCATAAGCACTCTTACATTTGTTTGAACTGTAAAGATGAGCAATAGGCAGCCCGTTTCAGATTTTGCAAAGGCTGAAGTGTGAACAAAAGATAACTTCTCTAAATAGCCGCCAGATGTCATGCTTCTACTGTTGGATGACTACCCTTTCATGAATGAATACAAAATTTTGTTGTACATTGACTTGCTATGCTTTGATGGAGCAGCTTTATATCTTATAGATACGGATTGTTTCAGAAATGATGAATTTTTGGTGACATCTTGTACAAGTTTTCTAGAATGGCTTGTTGGATTTTTTTTCTGTCTTTAGATATTTTGAACTGAACTTGCATGTCATTTCCTGCATTCACGGTTTTTTAAAGACATGGGGCCAAAATTACCTGTTGTTTAGCTTTATTGGAATAAACTGTTCTGTTTCTTAACAGAAAATGAGTTTGGGACTATATCATAAAGCAAAGTGAGAAGAATAAACAAACATTTTCTAAAAATCGATTGAATTGTACAACTGTAAAATAAGAATTGCAGTTTTTGCCATTATGAAATGTATTTTTCATTTTCTGTGTTTTTGACCATTAAGGTAAAAATCAATTATAAATAAAATAAGAAGTACTGTGGCTAGCACAGAGAAATAAGTAAATACATGACTTAATATTTCACAGACTCTTTACAACATGGTTTGTTTTTTATTCTGGATTAGTTTGAAAATGGTGTAGATGTTGTTATTGAAGGAGCATAATAATTATTTAACAAGATCTATATAACCTTCTAGAATTAAACCACTGGTTTGCATTCTTACTGCATTTTCCTAAAAATATTAATAATAATAATAATTTAAAAATGTAACAGTCATTTGCAGTCAGTGATCAATATTGTATGTCTCAATTAATTTTTAGATTTTCCCTTTAATGTTTGTAAAATTTTCTGGTTTAAAGAAGTCCTAGAACAAAAAGTGTCATTTGTAAATATTTATGATGAATAAAGAGGTGAAATTTTTATGTACTTTTGAATACAATTGAGGTAGTTGTGCTTATTTCTCTTTGTACAACAATATAATTCTAGTAAGATAACGACAGATTTTTTTTGACTTGGAACAGGTTATTGGAGGATGTGATGAAATCAGGTTAATAAAATGTTATTTTTATGCACAGCTGTTAGTCTGCACACAATTCTATCTGCTCATTGAATTTAAATATAAAGTACTTATGCTTTAAGATCCCAGGCTCATTCTCTAAATACTTAAATGGGGAGTTTGACCTAATGTGGGTTCTGGTAGCTCAAGTCCCTAGTGAGGCTCACTATTTTCATTTACTTGCAAGCACAATAGGCTGAAGTTGGTCGTTCCACTGGTTGGTGACTGTAGTGTGTTCCTATTTGTGATCCAAGCTGAAATGAAGAATATACTAATGTGGAAATGATGTTGCTTTTCCTCAAAGCCCGACTTCTGGCCTCTTTCACTTAGTCTTTTGCTTCTTTTTGTTAGGCTGACATACACCATGTAAGTTCACAAAATGTCCTGGAATTCCAGGAAGTAATTATCAGCTGGAAAGTGATGTGCCACTTGGGATTTCTCTGAAGATAACCATTTTTCCCCACACATTAACCATTTCCCACACAATATGAGAATATTTTTATTCTGCACAAATATGGAGGTCACAGATGTAGTTGGGGTATGGGTTCTTGCAGGTTAGAAGCTGTTTCAGAGCAGCACAATCAAAGGATCTAGAAAAAGGTAAGCGGAGTGGTGAATGAGCTGCTGAAAGACAGCTTGTGCTGCTGTAACATGTTCTGTGTGTACCTCATTTCTAAAAGATTGGTCTGAATAGCTCCCTGTACTGTGGCAGATGGCTGTCATCATTGAATTTTCTGTGTTCTTTATAGCTTAATTGTTTTCAGAAAGTTCATATCTTCCTTGTGAGGAACAGAGGCATGTCAAAAATGTTCATGTCTCTTGGAAGTAGCAAAGAGCAGTTTTACTGATGTTGCTCCTGTCTCTACAGCTCTTCTTACATGAGGTCCTGGGGAGCTGCTGCCAAACTATACCAGCCTGCTACATATTTTTGTTTTTATTTTTAATTTAATTAATTTATTTTATTTTATTTTATTTTTAATTTAAGGGCCTTGTGAGCTGTGTATGTTATGTGTCAGCTTCTGTCAAGTGTTTTTACTTTGTTAAATGGGAGAGAAATGGGAGTGAAAGGGGAATGAATCAGAATGTCTGATTAATTGAAGGATAAGTTCATATGTATGGGCAGTTACTACATACAACTTTTTATCCTTTGGTTGTTTTCTTGTCAAAATCTCCAGAACTACACAATCTTTGGAAATAATAAGTTTGTGGGGAAAATCTTCCTGGTTGATTGTTGCTCCCTATCTGGGAGGTAAATGTTTACTTCCACAACATTTGCCAGATCTCAAGCATATGTGACCTGACATCTGTGATCTGTCCTACAAAATTTAGGGAACTTTGGCACGACTGAGAGAAAATTACATAATTAATAGACTCTTTTGTAAAAATGATGTATATCAACGTGTTTCTAGGAAATACTATAAAGAGATCAGCAGAACTCTGAATAATACAATATTTGAGTTAATTTGCAATGGTTTTAAATCTCACTTTAAAGACTGCTTCTTGCATAAATCTTACAGATGAGGCTAAACCATATAGAATACTATACTACTGGGCTTTAGTATTTAGGCAAACATAATTTGAGTTGATTAAAAATTCTTCAACAGGAGTGGTTCCATCCTTAGACATTGTTTTGTCTAAATAGGATAATAAGTAAATTGGTTTCTTAATTCCTCATCTTTGTGCACTTCTGACTTGCAAGGCCTTCAAGAATACCTCTTTTTTCAGGACAAATACAGTTGCAGTATCAGATAATGCTTTTGTTATCATTTAAGAGATAGCAAATCTTTTATTTTTGAAAAACAATAACAAACCATGCATTTAGCCTTGTGAATTTAGCCTTGCTTCTGCAATGTATAATCACTTGCTAAACACTTGTTCTGCAGAAGCGAGCTCAGAAGGGCACCAGGCTGGTTGTGCTTCGTTCTGTGTGGAAGGCAGGAGCACCTACAGCATGTAAGACTGCCTGCTCTTCTGTGGGCAGCAATGGGCACGAGTCAACTCCTAAAGAAAAGAATAGGGTAAATGCAGCAACAGCTTTAACTGCTTTCAGCTCAGGGGAGTTGCTCAGCTTCATTTGGTGTGTCTGTTTCGTAAAGCCTGAGAGATGTCTATTCCGAGTATGTGTGTTTGAACTCCCTGCATTGACCCCATGGAAACTACCTTCGTACTGCAGGAAGAGCTCTTACCTGTTTTGGCTCCCACCAGTTCATTTACGGATTGCTAGTTCATTTGTGGGTCACTGCTGCTTGTACTGGAAGAGACAGCAAACAGTTGTTTCTCATCTTCTGTCTCTGTGGTTTGTCTCTCTCATGATGACTTAGTTTTTTATGACAGTCCTCCTTTATGAACCCACAGCTTTAAAACTTATTAAATCATAGTTCTTCAGAGCTGTCCTGCTTGTGGTTTATTATAGTAATTTACAGCATGCTCCTAGATTATCTTTGGGGGAAAAAAGTCAAAAAGGTAAACATGTTTATTTATTTTTTTTTTTTTAACATTTGGGGCATTTTGTATCTGAATTCTAGAAGGAATGTAAAGTTTCGAGTATAAAAACGTGTTGTGTATCTCAGAAATCAAAGGTCATTATTTCAGTGTTCTTACAGTTACTTTGGTGGAAAGCTATGGGAAAGAGTCCAATGTTGTGGGAGTTTGCAGATAAACAGAAAGATCAAATGAAGTGAAGCTCCAATACAGTTGCAGGAAAAATAATTTTATTAAAAAAGAAAAAAAAAAAAAGGACAACTACTTGTATAAAAAACCTGAAATGCAATTCACTGCCTTATTGCCATGCTGCAGGTGAAGTGCTTGTATGACTGGGGCTGTGGAATGGTGTCTCTCAATTGGTCTGTGATAAAGAAAAGGGGGTTGGACTGTTGGTTCCTCTCTGTCTCCATCTTTGTCATATTTAACCTTGTGAGCATTCACTCATTCTGGTAAGCTTTCTTATCACAGGTGCTTTAATGGTATTTCAATTTTTGGTAATAAGCATTAGAGGTATTAACTTTAAAAATGGTGAAGAGGGTTATTGATAGTCTGAGGGGACTTTGAAGTACTTAGGCTGGATCATTTCTCACTTAGGCTGGTATAACTGCTGCATTAGCATGCAATCAATTTCACTGAATAATCAACCCCCTTGTGCTAATCCACCCACAGCTGCATTTTTCTCATTATTGATGTTGGGTTTCTGTGGATTATCTAATAACAGAAATTGAAATACCACCTTATCAATCTGAAAGGAGTTGGACACTGTGCTGAGTGTAGCTTGTACTACTGGAACAGTTTGTTTATGTTAGTAAGTATGGCCCTTTTTAGAAGGACTGGAAAGTTACTTCTCTGGTTGCTGCCTTCAGCCTCATTTCAGTGTCTTGCTTTAATTGAGCTATGGCCTTTAAGACTGGGTAATAGGGAATAAGGCTTCCAGGATTTGGAGAGACATTTTCTAACCGTGATGACCGTCCTACTCAAAAGCAGAGTCAAAGTTGTTCGGATCAAGGAATTTGGAAGATGGATCTTCCAGTCACTTGGAAGAGCCTTGTGACTGACATTTTTGTGGCAGGAAGTTTTTCATCAGACAGAACTTCTAACCTGTTCCAGGGGTTTTAAACCAATCGGTTTGTATGTCAAGAACTGCAGTCCCTGATGTGGGAATTAGGCATATGATATGAGATGACTGGATTATATTTTCCTCCTAAATGACCAGACTTTAATAGGTATTTTTAATTTGGTCATTGATGTACAAGGAAATTTGTGGGTACTTCTATTTGTAATCCACTGAAATGCCCAGTGTAATTTTCTGTATGCCACTGGATGGTTAAGCTGTTCCTTCCTATGAAACAACGTGGGAAACTTCTTCCAACCCTTAAAATAGTTGTAATGGGGAATGAACTATGAGTTCTTTGCAATCTTGTTTCCTCTGAAAGTTGAATTTCACAGGGAGTGGATAACACAACTTCTAGGATTTTTAGTATGACCCTGTTGGAGTTTAACATTTTAACTGATTCATACTAAATGTGACTCCACAACAATCAATAAGATTCTTTGCCTCTGGCTTCAGTGTAGCCAAGATCGCTATTAAGAACAATTGCAATGTGACCATTAAAATGGAAGTTCAAAGTAGAAGAATTGGCTGGGTATAAATCCTCTCCACTGTCATGTATTTTTGTGTGTGTTCTTTCTCTGCAATCAACATTGGATAGATAAAAGGGCTTTTTATGTACAAATAGATATGTTTAATTCATGTAGGCTGTAGATGAGATCATCATATCAGATCTACTTAATCAGTTGTAGATATAGTAGTCTATCTTTTAACAAGACCACACTTTCTAAATGTTTCTGCTTTTCAGGAATTGTTAAATTGAAGTCTTAGTTCACAGCTAAGAAGGAGAAAAAGCAGCTTTGCTCATGTCTTGCTCTCAAGGTTATTCCCACTGATAATCACATGGAGAACAAGTCATATGTAAAGGCAGGGTTTTGGCAAAATATTTGTGTCAAAACAATATTTCACATCACAATATTTCACAAACCTCACAAACCTCACATTTCACATCACTTAGTTTATAGCAAAAAGGTTCTTCAGTGTTTCTGCTGAGGATGCCGTGTGTTTCTGCCATCTCAGGGGTGTATATCTTTTTTTTGACTGAATAGTTTTTTAAGTTGTATTTCATCGTCTTGATGGAAATTCAAGTAATAATCTAGCTAAAATATATAGATGTCTGCTGTACATTTTCAAATTATATAGAAGGTTTTAGAAATCTCAAGTATAAATTGTTGTAGAATTTTAATCATGTTTATTGTTGTTATTCCCTGACATTGGTTGAACATACCCATCAGTTAAAAAAATGCAATTCTTGGTAGCTCTTCAGGAGCTGTAAATAACAAGTTCATTTTACAAGCTTTAAGTTTGAAATAGTGGCCTAGAATTGATTATAGGTGTTTCATTTTCAGCTTGAAAACACCAACTGTGCACAAGTTCTTTGAAAATATTTGCAGCGTATGACTTTTTTTTTTTGTCATTGTTGTTTTCAAAGAAGATTTAGCAATTTCCTGCAGAAGGATCCCTGCTTTACCAGTACTGCTAATTATGTGATAGCATTTTGCAGTGCTATCTTGAAAGATTCCAGGGCTAGTTCTGAACACGCTGCTTTGTATATGGCACCATGCAAAGTGAATCCTAGAAAGAAATCACCTAATTATGACAGCAAAGCTTGTAGGTCTAACCTAATTGGCTTGTCTTCCACCATCTAGCTCCAGGTCCAGCTTGGACATCTCGACACACCACTGCTCGGTATGGTGTAAACGTTGTCTAAAAGCTTAATCTCATAGGCATTTTAATATAAATAGCTTTATTCATAAGACTAGCTCTGTTCAGAACTAGCTACATGTTTAAATAAGTAGTTGAGCTTGGAGTGTGCAAGGTAGAATTAAACTCCAGAGATTACATTGCTTCTTTGGTTGGTGGTTAAGCAAAAGTTTTAGCAGCTTGTGCCAGCGCAATAGTTCTGCACTAGGAAAAAGAAAAAAAAAAAAAAGAAAAGAAAAAATAAAATAAAATAAAATAATAATAAAAAAAAAAAACAGGTGGAGCCACAGTCAGAAAAAAAAAGTTTTTAGCAAATGCTGATAGCATCAAAATAGCATTGAGATATTTGTAAAGGTGTAGTTTAAAAATGGTAGAAGCAATCTGCATCTCAATTTTAAGCATCATCAGATTTTTTTTAGTGCAACAATTTTAGTTACACATTTCTTAAAGAAATAGATAAGATCATTAGCATTAGAAAAGGTATTAATAGCATTTACTTGTGAATATACCTCTGTAAACACTAATGAATCGCCAAGATTTTTTTGCATGAGAGAAAAAATGAGTTCAAAAGGCATTTGCTGAAACTTCATAATAAATGCAAACATTAAGGACAGGCTGAGCAGAGGTTCTAGTATGGTAATAGGAAACTTGGCTGAAGAGCAAAGCCTAGGTAAACATGTGAATTCAGACATCATTTAGCTTAAGCAAAACCATACATAAGCAGATGTGACTTCCCTTTTGTAAACTCAGGATCAATCCCACTTCCAGGTTTTTAACTTTGTCTATCAGTTCTCAATGTTCTAGTTGTTATTGCTGTGTATTTTTAGCAATTAATTTACTTTCCCAAAGCCTATAAACTGAAACAAAAACATTTTCCAGTCCTGCTTGTTGCAACTTGTGCCGCTGGAAAAAGAATAGGAAGGGCCCATGAGGACAGAAGGAGGTCAAAGAAGGGAGCACAATTCTCTATCTTACTGGAACAAATACAAGTTTCCTGCAATGACCACACGATTTGTAATCTAGCTCAAGGTGAAAATTGATGGTTTAATGCTGAAGTTGCTTTGTTTTTTCAAGTAGGTGAGATCTATATATACACCTAAATTATAACAAAAATGAAGAATAATAGGTTGGGATTTGAGTCTCCCAGCTGTCTTCACTATGTGTGCTTCTTTCCTTAAACCTTTCTGTGGAAGTGGAGCAAGTTTAGAGCCCTCAGTTGTCTTGTATTTTGGAAGTGTGTAATGGAGTGAGGTGCCACCTCTGGAAGCCTTAGCGTGAGAAGTGAACATGTAACCTTCTTGTGCTTCTTCAGAAATAGACGCTCTTCAGTCCCTTGCACATAACCATGTTTTCCTATATAACAAGTCTTGACGTAATGAGAAGTGCAAATTAAAACAGAGACATACAACAATACTGACACTTTATGTTTGAGTTTTTTACATTACCCTCAATCTCATGTTATATCATAGGAGAGGTAATTCAGAGCTGTGGCTCACCTCTTCTTCCTTTTGATAAGGAGGGTTCAAGTAGGTTTTTACCTAGTCTTCATAATGAGAAACCTGGAGTGGGACTGACTTAAGCAAGAAAATCTCATTATCTGGGTTTTGATTTGGTTCATCAGTACTCTGGCAGAACTGCATCATTTAAATGAATTTAATTCTGAGAAGCTTAATTAAATAATCAAATTGGGAATCCTGTTAGGATAACATAGATGTTACTGCTGGTTGAAGCTTACTATTGCTGTGTGGTTTTTACTTGTAGTTTTGGAAGCTGGGTGGTGTCTTTTTCATTAATCCTCTATTTATGCTAAAATAATCTGGATTTTGTTAGCATAATAATGTTAACAATGAAATTGCACGGTTCGAGGACTGCTACAACATAGGATAAAAATACTAGAGGCATTTGTATGTATAGGTTTATGTGCCTTTAGACAATGCATCTTAAAAAATTACCTTCTAAAACTGCCTTTTTTACAGAAGTAGGAACTTGGTTATGGACATCAAATGACATTGTCCCAAGGCTGTGCTAAAAGCTTTTAGTCCATAGATAGTTTGCAGTTGTGCAGTTTCTCCACCCATCTCAACCTGGAAGCAGAGATACTTCCTCTGCTGGAGAAGATGCATTAAATTCACCTTTAGTTTCCTTGACTGCTATGCCAAGCTTGCAGACCCAGGTTATAATGTAGCACCAGTTGTGATCATACTTGTTTTGTAGTATGTGAATTCTTAGGCCTCAGAAACTGGGGTGGCCCTACTCACTAGTTATGATCCTCACAAATTTAGTAGGCTTGCAGTTTGTCATAAAAGGGTAGTGTGTAAATGAGAGCAGATGTTTGCAATGCCCAGTTCTAAGAGACTCCAGGTTAAGGGGGATCCCCACAATTGGGGTTGATAAGGGCAAGCAGGAAACAAAATGAGACAACACGCTAGGAAAACTGTTGGGACCATATTTATCCTTATTTTAGAGCCAATCAGGGTCTAGAGCTGAAGTCCAAAAACTCTATGCATTTTCAATAGCATAAGGCTGAGGCCATCAGAAGAAGATTCTATACTTCTTATAAAATCCTGTGCTTTTGGGTAAAGGGCATGAGTGAAGCACATGCTGCTTGCAGTAGCTTTGCTTTTTGGCAATGGCTGGGCACATGGATGGACTACAGTACTTTACCAACAGTTTCTAGAATTTCATTTGCCATTGCTACTTTTTCCTCAGCCTCACAGGGAGCTAGAGCAGGCCTCTTTAGGTACACTAAAGATTGCATTCAAAAATGTCTGTTGATGTAGAAACTTTTGAAAACCCTCAAAAGTGAAGGAAAATAACAGGGAACACTTCCTTATCACTATTCTTATCCTACCTTGTATCATACATGGAAGGATACTGAGTTCAACAATCCAGTGTAAACACCTAGCTTGCTGCTTGGGATAGCTGTGTAGAGTGTTGCTACTTTGCCGCACACAGCCTGTGTGACCTTTGGAATTCACATGATACCATTGTCTCCTCTTCCACCTGTGAAAACAAAGCTCAAAGTACTCCTCACTTCAAAGGCTTTTTTTTTTTTTTTTTTTTTTTTTTGAGCATAATTGATTGACTGTTACAGTAAAAAGGACCACAAAGTGCAAAGGCAAAGGGACACTAGGTGTTAGTGATACTCTGCTAGTTTTCCTGGGAAAGCAGCACATATGGGGAGTTAATAATTGCCAAATGTAATTATTGTCAGGCTAGAGACTACATTAATGAACAGTGTATAGAGTGGATAACTAATGCCATACTAATGTAAAGAAATTGGTGTCATAGCCAGGGATGGGATGAAAAGTTCTTGCCAATTTATTAATGAATTAGTACACTGTTGGGTTAAAATCAAGAGAAAAAACATCAGATAACACTACAGTGGCTGGACTTCAACAAGTTGAAGCTGCTGGCTCTTGTTGTCTGGTGAGGAACATTACAACCTTAAAGTAAAGATTTTCCTGGTAACTCTTCTTGAAAAGTAGAATAAGCCTGATGAACCAAACCTGAGTTGTATATGAAAAACTGCACTTGCAAGCAGAAATGACATTTTCCAGCTTGATTAATTAAAGTGTAATCAATAGCTGTGACACAGCTGTTTACTAGGAAGCCAGCATATGGATTTGATCTGTGATTGTCTGAAGAAAAGAAGAACTTGTGTGCACATTAGCTATACAGTTCCATCATAGCAATTGCTGTTTATATTTAAATCTTGCCAGATTGACAGTAAATCTAACTGGGACTTTGACGTTTTTAAGGTTTTGGATAAAACGGTATGTTAAGATGAGCTAAAGTGCTAAAAGTGAGCTCAGTGCAGTGCTGCTATCTATAGTATTTCCTGTCTCACAATAGTCCACCCAGCTGCCTTCTGTATAGCTGAGTGCTCAATCCCAAGTAATGATGCACAGAAGACATAATTCTGCAATGCAGCACAGTGCCAACGGCAGCTGTCATTTTACTAGCCCCACACATTAATGAAGACTACAGAGGCTCCTCTCAGATCCATCAGAGATGCCCATGAACCTGTTACTGGGCCAAGCAGTGCTGTCACTGAAAGCTACCCAGAGTATTCAGAAAACAAAGAGTACTCATATCAGGCCAAGGAAAAAAAAAAAAAAAAGAAAAAAAAGAAAAAAAAGAAAAAAAAGAAAAAAAAAAAAAAAAAAAAGGGCATTTAGATTTCTCTGAAATTCTGCAAAATGAAATTTCATCCCAATTACCAGAAAGAACATGGGAACAGCTAAAGTAAAAGCTACTGATTTGAATCACTGGCTTGTGCGAGGAGCACAGATAGGGAATGCAAAAAGAGCCCAGCCTCACTGCTTCAAGGACAGCTCCAGCCTCAGAAGAGGAGGTGCAGCAGGATGAAACCTGAAACCAAGCATGTGGTTCTTCTCACAGCTTCTTCCCGTTTCCTACCTTTTTAAGTTAATTTGTTCTTTCTGTCTTTCACAAAGGTTGGTCATCACACAGAGCGATGCTTAATACAGTCCTCTCTTTTGGACAAAAATCAATGTGCTATGAAGTGGAGGAGTTGCCACTGCCCACCTCTTCAGAGGATCTCCCTCCTGTGTAGCAGCATCTCACAGTAAGGGGTGAGTGTCCCAGAATAAATGCCTCTTGAGAATCAGGTTATTCCATTTACTACTTCAGTGGATAGTTTTCAAACTTCAGCTTGGACTTACAATAAATATTTTCTCTTCTAGATCAAAGAAACATGTCAGGAAGCTTCTGCCTGATTGCCCCCATCTAATGACCAAGGGAAGTCCTGCCACTACACATGGGCATTGCCAGCCTGGCTTGCTCGCTGGGGTGGTGCCTCGCAGTATTGTTCAGTGGGGACTGTGGCACAGCAGGCAGCAAAGCAAAGGCATGCTGGACATGCTATGTTCTGGCATTGTGTATTGCTGTAGGTAAGAAAATACACTAGTTTGCTGTCAGACACAATCCAGATGATTTACACCATAAGCGTGTGTGTGGGAGCTTGCTTACCACAGGCTTCATTCTCTTGTTACAGCTAGTTTCATTTGTTCTATAGTGTTCTTTCTGACATGAGTTTGAAACAAAACAAAATTGCCTCTTTTTGAGTCATCCCAGAAATGATGTGTCATAAGTGAATGCTGAATTTCCTGCCTCCTGGACTCCTTGTCTGTTTTTCTGAGCTTAGAAGTTGTACCTTTCCGTTGAATTATTACTGCAATGATCTAAGGAAAGCAAATAGTTTCCTCCATCACATGAACTTTATTTGAGCATGAATTCAATGAATCAGGGTTGGGAAAAAACAAACAAACAAATAGCAAAAAAAAAAGCACTGTATTTCTTACTCATTGTTGTTTTCTTGCTGCGTGATCCTCTCTGGGATCTAAAAGCCATCCATATGCCAAGCCTGACCCCCAGCATGTATACGCTGGCATAGCCACATAAAATCACTGCAATGACAGTCTTCCTCAGCATCTGGCCTAATATGTCAGCATGTGGATATGTGATCTAACAGACAAAGATACAGAGCCAGTGAATGCACTGATGCACAAGCAGCAGAACAAGTAATTTTACATGAAGTTTGTGCTAGCTTAGGCTCAAAAATGCTCCCTCCGGATCTGCCTTATTTGGCTGCTAATGCTTGCTTTAAATACCATTCTGCGCTGTTTTGGCATTTCCCCCACCCCTTAATAGACAGAGCTTGTCTATGGAGCTGAATGGGCATTTTTGGGAAGTGGGAGTATTTAAGCAGATAGACAGAGAAGCTGCGGGGCACCAACAAATAAATGATACCAGCCCTCACTAAACATAAAGCAGATGCAAGTTTCAGCAGTCAAAGAGATTTACTTGCTCCTGCTGCTCCATCAGGAGATATACCTCCACAAGACCGTGACATAGCTCTGTTGTGTCCTGTTCTTGCCTCCACAAGATGCTTACGTTTCAAACAGAAAGCAAGTGTCTGCAACAGGTTAAAGCAAGAGATGGAAGAGAAAGACAAGGGTAAAATAACTGGAGATTACCATGCTTAACATGGCATTTTCCAAATAGGTCAGAGTGGTGAAGGCAAAGGGTTTAGAACGTGTCTGTAGCTAACATCTGCTGTCTCTTTCCTACAAAATAATTGAGTGCTCAGCTGGGCTTCTCCCCACAGACCTTGCAGCTGTGGAAGGCTATCAGGCAGTGGTAGGTACGTCATGCCTGGAGAATCAGCTCTGTAATCTGGCCATCTGGGACTCCAAAACCCACAGTCCCTTGACATACTCCTCTTATAGGTCAGTGATTTAGACAGCTGGAAGGTTTGATGGTCTCCATGTCATCAGTGAAACTTTGTTTCCTCGTGTAATGCCCCACCTCATTCCCTGGTGGTCTCTGCATCAGGTTACCTGGTGAGCAATTGGCAGGTTTCTGCTATGAGTCTTAATCTACTGGAAGAGATTACTGCTCCAGGTGCTGCTAGTTAAGTGTCCTGCCTCTGCCACTTCGTGTCCCAAAACATCTCTTCTTGCTGAGGAGAATTATAAGCAGAGCTGCTGGCTTCTCCTGATGATTTCCAGCCTTGGCAAAAACCTGGCTGAAGTTGCTTAAATTGCTTGCTTTTGCTTGGCTTCACAGTTAATGTGGCAGAAAGGTTGGCCAGGGGAAAGCCTCTGTGGCCCTGGTGATGCTTTCCCCTAGGGAAGTTCTTGCAGCACACCTTAGGTAGAAAATGGACCCCAAAACAGCTACTGACTGAAACCCTGCTCAGCCCCATTCAGAGGTTCGGGTCAGTCTGCTGGTGTCACCTCACCAGCAACGTGCAGCGTGTCCCCAGCTGGCAAGAGATCCCTGCTGGGAGGGAAAGTGGAAGCACTGGTCGGTGAGTGAAGAAAGAAAGCGAGATGACAGCCACCATGGCAGGAATGGGGCCTGGGGCTTTGCAGGGGAGGTGGCACTCCTGAAACCTTCCCTAGTGTCTTCCCAGGTACCTACAGTGGCAATCACAAGCACCAGGTAGCATCAAGGGGGCTTTGCCCCATGCTAGCCATTCCTGCCCTGGGGCCACCTTTTCAGCAGTGTTGGTGCAACATCTATGGTGGCCTCCAGGCAAGGCTTTGGCAACAAGCTGTGACTCCAGTGGGCTGGCAAGCCTTGGCCCAGCCATGCTTGGCTTAGCCTCCTGCTTGGGGGCACCAGCAGGTTTCACTTCCCAGGCCCCACATCTTTGGGTGCCATTTTGGCACTGTCCTCAGGCCCTGGCCTGGTGGTGCCATGGTGTGGTTGTGCCCCTTCCCAGCCTTGTCCCAGTTCATGCTCCACTCCAGGGCTGGGGGGGGGGGTCTCAGGAGCTTTAAGCCGCTCCTTAAATTAATTTTCAGGCTCACCTGAGTGGAAAGTTTTGTTTCTTTTTGTTGTTGTTTGGTGGGGCCTGGTGGTCAGCAAGTGCTCTGAGGAAGCTGTGTGGGTGGTACGCAGGCCCTGGGTGCTCCTGGGCCCTCAGGCACTGCCAGACATGCTGACGTTGTATCTTGTTAATTTACTTACACTACACCTGCTCCAGGGCATGTGGAGCACTGTGCCATGCCTCTTTGCCCTGTCTGTCTGAAGTGTTTGGGCTGCTGTGGAAAGTGCATTGCTGTGAATTCAGCACATCATGCAGAAACGTTGTTTAAGAGCTTATATGTGTCTGTATTTATTTCATGTATATCATTCTCTCCTAACAAAGGTACTATTATTTACCCGTGTATGGGTAAATAATAGATCTTATTATAAATAATAGATCTTATATAAATCTTATTTTTAGACTAAAAATAAGCATGGGCTGCAGGAGGTAAGGGAAGAGAACCGGCTTGAAGCCAGCGTGCCAAGACCAGTGCAAGGTAAATCAAGCTCAGCCTTGTGTCAGAAGAGGCCCGCTTTGGCAAAGAAAGACATTTACCCATCTCATGCAAGAATGTGAATACTATTTACTTGGTGGGTCATTATCTCACATCTGCAGCATTTGCATACAGGGATGTAAAAGAAGTGCTGCCAAGCAGCCTGCTGGGTGCCTGCATACTGCTGCTGCAGCTCACAACTCAGTTCTCGGTGCACACCTGTGTTCAAAACTGCTTTCTCCTTTAGTATTTACAACTAACCATGCAGTTAAAACGTGCCATTCACAAGAGAAACAATTAACAATGGGAAGCTCATTGTAGTGTGTTATTCATAAAACCTGACTCATTCAGATGGATCATTTGCAGTTAGTGAATTTAAAGTGATTACTTCTTAGCATATTGTCTGTCAAAACATGGGGACTGAGAGAGGTGATGCTTTTGTTCCTCATCTTCATTCACAACTTTTTGGGTTTTAGTTCCCTGTTAGTTTCTTGGCTTTGAATATTTTGCTATTTTTATTTCAGATTATTCAATTTGTTCAGCTCCAATATTCTTTCTGCACATACAGAAAAACCATTGTTATCAAAATCTGGCTCAGTTCAGCCAACTCTTGTTCCAGATGTTCAGATGGTAATTCCATCACTTCAGAGATTTTATGTTCTTTTAAAACTTTAAGAGCAAATGCTTATGGTTTTCACCTTAGATCTTATTTAATTCATCTTTAAAAATATATTATGTTTCAATAGCCAATGTAAGAATTTTACACTTGAATTTAAATAAGCTTATATTTGAAGTAGGATATTGAATTATTAATGAGTCCAGTTTAAGCGTTTACATATGCATACATATGTAAATGCATGTACTTTAAAAGAAAACAAGATTTTTCATTACCATTTAGCCTGAAGTCCTGGTTTCCAGAGATTAAGGGGGACATTTATGTTTGCAAAACACCTACCAAAAGATAACGGATACTTCTGACTTGTGCTTTATCTTAAATGTGAAAACATAATTCCTCAGATGCCTGAGATGGATTGAAGCTTCTTTTGAATGTTCCTTGTATGTGTTTTGTATATAAGTTAAAGACCTCAAATCTGAACTTTTTGACATTTTTGATTGAATTTTAAGGTGGTGTATGTATAGATATAGCACTGCTGTACACAGTTTTACAAGAAGCCATCTCAGGAGGGGGAACTGGAGAGTAAGTTATTTGGAAATACTTAAGGGATTCTCTGCTGAACCCAGGATTAGCAGAAATCATCTGCAGATGTTAAGAAGAAACAAGAATAGCTTTGATCACTTAAATTTGAAACTTTCTTTGAGAACAGTTTTAAGATAAATTAGTTATTTTAGGAACTAAAGACATTGTTATAGAAAATGGACATAGGTATTCTCATTGAAACAGATTTTTTTGCATACAGTTACCTGAATTAAAAAAGAAATGCCTCTTTAAAGATGTTCATATAAGTTTTTGGCACAGAGACATGAGCCCCACAGCAGGGCTGCTGATGCTGAATCTGAGCCCTGACGCCTGTGCATTAGCAAATTGTACATTAATGAGCTGATAGAGTAGTAAGATCATTTTGTAGGATGGTGTTTAACCAACCAGAAGCAACAGCCACAGGTATTTTCGTGAAGCCAAGCTGACAGAGGAGGTATGCCTTTCACCTTCAGCAAGATTAGACTGAGAGTATATTAATCTTGTCTGAGACACACATTGGCTTATCCAGCCTTATTTTGTTTTGCTGTGCTCACCCATTTTCTTTTCCTTACATTTTCTTTTCCACATATTTAGCCTTTCATCATTCACCAACTGGCTCACTTCTGCAACTCCCATTCTCTGTCCATCTGTTGTGGTGAAGGATCTGCAATGGCAGCAGCAGACTGAAAAAGCATGAAGATCCACCTCAAGAAGAAGGAGTGACCCCATGGCCTGATAGTGCTTCTGAGCTGTTTTGCTTGCCAATATGCCCTCATACTAGCACAGACTTTTCTTCCCGTCATTCAGCACTGCTTTCACCGGACTGAAAGGTGAACAAACATTTGCATATTCCCATGAAATAACTCCATGTTTATATTCTAATTTTAATATTAATTTGTTTGGCTCCTGATCTTGGAATATTTAATTTAATGAAAATCCTCAATATTCATCTTGGAATATTTAATTTAATGAAAATCCTCAATATTCATCTCATTATCTGAACTACGTTGCTCTGTTTCTCTAAATGTCAAAACCAATGCTTTGTCTGCGATGGAAGGTAAAACATCTAACCAGCTTTAATGGAGACATTGTTGAATAAATGCAGTCTGAAAAAGCATTTTGACATCTAGATTTAAATTGTCTGTACAGCAACTTCAGTGAGATATCCAGATACTTTTGTAATCAGAAAAAGAAACTACTTCTCCTGTTAACCAGCAGATAATTGAAGTTGTGTTCATCTTGCACACCCTTTGTTGAGAAAGAAGAAGTCTGGTTTTAATTCCCCCCATTGTCTTGTGAATGGTACTCACGTGGTTTATTTTAGGTAAATAATGTATTGGGCTAGGTGAAGTCCTAGTTATAAGCTCTTCATATCAACCATACTAACTCAGATATGACTTACTTCCCACTTAAACAAAATCCCTTTGTCTCTTCTGTTCCTTACCCTTAATACAAAAAGACAGGACTCACAAGTGATGTGGAGAATAAAGATCATTCTGATGTTTTTTTTTCTAACCTAAAAAAATAGGTTATTAAAAAATAACCTTCACAAACGAAAGCTTTATTCTCCCCCTTCCTAAGGTGCAAATTCTCTGGAAAGAGAGAGACTAAAAAAGAGAGTAGCTAAACTGATTATCACCGCCTTCTTGTGCTCCTCCTGAGCTGTGTTTTCCATGTTTCTCTTTTGTTTCTTTCAGAATAAAATAATCCCTGTTATGGTTTTCTGTCACTTTGCTCAGAGCAAGGCAAGCGTCACTTTGACTGATGCAGTAAGACATCTTGGTTACAATCCTAGTCAGCTCATAAGACTTTCCTTACCACCTCCCGTTTCTCTAGACCAGAAGGTTTTAGTAACTTTGTGTGATTAACTTGTGTGCTGCTTGATACCTGCAAGCATCCCTTCCCACCCTGTGTGTTGATGGTGAATCAGCCTCACAGCCTGTTGCAGTTTCCCATGCTTGTGAGTCACCAACAAAATACGTTTGGCCGGAGAAGTCAGTCCAGGAACAAGCACGGTTCGTGTACCTCAGACTCTTAGAAATGGGAAGCAAACGCAGTTCCTGTTCTCACCGAGGCAGGATACTGTTGCCTTCCCCCGAGGCCCTTGTGGCCCTAGTATGTAAGGAATATCTGAACCTGCCTTGTTTTCCTCTTTTGAAGGTCAGCCCTGTGGTTAAAGCAGGAGCCTAGAGGCCAGCTGATTGGGCTGGCTTTGACACTGAGTCACTGTGAGATCTTGAGCAAGTCACTACAGTTATGTCTACAGCGTGCCAGGCAGAGATATCTGTGACTCTATCTGTGACTCCAGAGCTGGGTCAGGCCCTGCACACTGGCTGCCTTTGCCAGCTGTTAACAGGGTGAGTAAGCCCAGGGACCGGACAGTTGTGAGCACAACTCGGCTCCTCCATGTTGTGCCTACATACCACCGTGCTCAAAGGTCTCTGTATGGTGTTATACTGCAAACCTGGATATATCCTGCACCCCTTTATCCCTCGTTTTCTTCCTTGGTGGTACAGAGAGAATAACTTCTGTGTGGTAAGATGAGTATTTTCAGATTCTCTTAAAAAACACTCTTTTTTGCTGTACTAGTGCTTTATCTGCTGAAGAGCCCAGCTAAAAGGATTTGGGGTATAGCTATAAGCCTGATTTTAGCAGAACTATGAAAAGACTCCATGCAGGAGCACCAGTGGTGCGATATAGAAGCTGATGCTGAGAACAAACTGGACCAAAGGATGTGTTTGATGAGTACCTGGGAAACTTAGAAAAAAAAAATAAGGTGGCTGTATTCATGCATTTCCCTGGGGAATGGGAATGAGGAGGTCATTATGAAAGGAACTAATGGGTGATAATATATGTATGCAAACAGTGCTAGGCAAAATGGATAATCACGAGTTCAGAATTAGTAGGAAATGAATAGTGAAAATTATCCTAAAGGTCAGGGCACAGAAGCTTAAGTGTAGGATGTCACCCCCAGCCAGGCATAGCTGAAGGGCAGTGGTGCGGTCAGATGTGAACAACAGTGTACAAGGAATGGACTTGCCCTTGCCTAGAAGAAAAGCTTTCCTCAGATTAGGCAGATGTTACAAGTTGAATCTCTTGAAGGGCTTTCAGTAGGCACTGGGAGAAAAGAATGCTGTTTGTTGTGTCCTTCTGTGTCCACCATGCCTGCTTTTCTCTGATAACATTGTGCAGTGCTTAGGGACTCAGGTGTTTGCCTTGCTGGTGTTGTTGCATCGTGCAAGCTGTGTGTGTGTGTGGAGTATTAAAGTATTTAAGTGGAGGGGTGTTTATTTGGCACATTCCACCAATAGGTCTACCAGTAAAAGTTAGCACTGCTACCTCTATGTTTTTCTTGACTACTGTCACACCACTTTGTTATGGAATGTTTTTTCCTGTGTCTGAAGATAAACACTCCAAATACCCAAAGGGCTTCTGACTTTTCTTGATCGAGTGAGTATGTTTACTGGGTATATCGGAAATCAGCCACTGAATGTAAGTAATTATCTTCTGATACAGAGAGAATTGCTACAAGAATTGCATGGGCATCAACCCAAAGAGTACTTGAGCCCAGTAAAGCTACATCTATAGCTACATGAGCCAGCAGGAGACCTCCGTGGAAAGAAAAATGTTTTGTAGGCCTGCAGAAATTTAAGAACATAAAACATACTTTAGAACTGTGGTTTTTCCTTTTCTGTTTTTAATGATTGCTATCATCCAAAATAACAGAAAGACAAAGCCCATCTGAACCACCATCTGAGGTTGTCTCTTGCTCACATTCTACATAGAACGACCATCTTCTCCCCTTTATTATTTTTTGTAATTCTCAGACATGGCCTGACACTTCTCTTATGTTCTCCTCAGTGTTCAGGCTGAAGAAGTTTTCCTGCAGCCAATTACTTTTGCACCCACATAGATGTGTAAAGTTTTATGGAAAGCTTTCATGCCCAGTTGAAAAAAAAAAAAATTGACTTTGATTTTTCCTGCTAATACTTCAGGGGCTAACTGTACGAGCTTCCCAGGTAAAATATGCAAAGCTAGTTATCTCAATAGTCTGGTGATGGCCACAATTCCATGACTGAAACAATCCCATGCACAGGAGCAGATCGGTCATTTCTTAAGTGGTCTTCCTTCTGGGAGATTTAAACTACAAAAATGTCTTTCTTCGTGTCTTCATGTCTTTCTGGCCAGCCCAGCAGAGCCAAGGCAGCATCCCTTCTGTGAGTTTAGCAGTCTGTTCAGTGTGCGAGGCTTTTCTTACAGCATTTTCAAAAGCCTAGCTGCAGGCAGAGGCAGCAATGGGACAACCAATGTCAGAAATCTGATAGTTTTTGGGGGGTACAGTTCTGGGGGCATTTTGTACCAGGGCTGCTATGGAGTAAGTCAATGCTATTGCCACTGAACCTTCTCTCCTCCTCTCCTTCTTAGGAAGGGTTTATACAGGAATTTAAACATAAGGAGGAAAGTTAAATTATTGATTTGACAGCTAGAAACTGTTTGTACACTGCTTTGTCCCAGGACTGAACATAATGTCATACATAAGCTTGAGGTTTTGGCTCAGACAATTAGCTCTGTGATAGTTAAGTGTTTAATAGCCAGGATACTAAAGGTAACTGAAAGCCAGGACAACTCTGACAGCAGAGCTATGATAGCTGGTCAGAAAGCAAACATTCCCAACATAGATGCAGATTCTAACAGTAAAACAGTTTTTGCTGAGTGGGCAATTTCCAGCTTTCTTGAGTGAAATAAGCTACCCTGATGGTTCTCCCTGCTTATCCTCACGTCTGCACAAGGTGCTGTTGCTGGCACCGCTCTGCCACTGATGGGCCTGATCCCATCACAGCTCTGGCTGACATGGCCATGCCAGAGGATGTAGAAGCAGAGACCTGACCCGAGCCCACCCTGGCTCAGCTTCAGGGTTAACACCCATCTGTGAACAGAAGGAGCGACTCACCAAATCTGCTTTTTAAGCTCTCCTGAAATGAAAGCACCTGCACAGCCTAGGTGTGAAATCATCACCCATGTGGAAGAAGATCCCTCAGCTCTTCTAGCTGTTGTGTTTTAGGAAGTGGTTTAGGTCTAAACGTAAGACTTCTGGGCCCTGGGAAGCTGCTGAATTTTTAAATAAAATGAAATAGAATTGGCTACAGTGTACATGGACTGTTGTATTTAGGAGCTCTGCCCATGAGGAAGCACTGATATGGAGATATGGGGCTAATGACTATTGTGCAGCTGAAGACTTCCAGGTGAGAGCAAAACTGAAATGTGGATCACTAGAAGTCATCAACACTCCCAATTAACCATCATGAGTCACTTAAACTGTAAAATGAGATAGTGATGCCTGTGAGTGTTGCAAGGATAACCACATTAAAAACTGTTTAAAAAACAACAAAAATGTTTATCATTCAGGAGGAAAGTTGAAGCAGAAACACAGAGTAGATACGTCACAGATTTAATAAGAGTGCCATTAATGGCTGTTTTGCAATGGGTTTAATCTGCTTTTGCAGTTGCTGCTGGTGGATGGCACGGTCCTGCTTGTGCCCCTGCCCCTACGCTCCAAATGCCTGCTTTGCAGCAGGGATCTTGGGGGCCTGATCCAACTGAAAAAGTAATTTTTTCACTCATTCAGAGCAACCCAACCCAACTGGGTGGTTCCTGTGAGACTGGCAACCTGATGAGGGGACAGAGTGATGCCCAGTTGGATGGTCAGGCAGTGCTGGAGCAGCTTACATGTGAACCCACGTCCCTCGCTGTACAATGCTGTCAATGCATAAGACTCCTAGCACCGCATTCATAAGGCAGTGTCTGTTGTACCTTCAAAATGCCTCTGCAGCTTTTGAAATACTGGGCTTAACACTATTTATTGATTTGCAACCACAGTAAGTGAGGGAAAAGATCTTTCCCTTCACCTGCTCAAGCAATGAAAAATGTTAGAAAACACTGATTTATCATGACCTCCCACAGCCTTCACAGGAGGGACTTCTGAGATGCTTGCATTCTCAGATACCACATTTTCACAAAGGTAGAGAAAATCAACCTTTCCTTGCAAACTAGCCTCAAGCAAAAAAGGCTAAACTATTTTGGGAGATGAGAGATAAGCATGCTAGAAAGTCTTATCAGAGATGTGTCTTAACCTGCAAAGATACTTTCTTTGATGCAAACAGTTGTTTGAAACGTTCTGTCAGCTCAGATTTGCTTTCAGATGAATCTCACTTGTATGCCGTCCTAATGAAGCTCTTCTGAATTACTTTAGTAAGAACCCTCACTTTCTGAATTAAAGTGTTAAAAAAAAAAAAAAAAAAAAAAAAAAAAAAGGAGTTACCAGAAATGAATAGTTGACCCAGAAGACTGACTGACAAGCATGGAGATCAACAGTTGTTTCAACAGCTTGCTATGATGCAAGTGAACACCAGTCATCTTCAGAGGGACAAAACATGGAGAGCTGGACCCAGGAGTCTGGCACTAGTATGTAGCCAACAGCAAGGTGCTGAGCAAAACAGTAACACTGATGGCTTCAATGAAGGTTTGAGAAAATGGGCAAAAAGACCAACTGTAGAATGTGATACAGAAATGTCAAAAACTGTAGTTAGCCACTGAAGTTTTGAGATGGAAGAACTAACAGATACAAAGGAAGACCAGGGATTAGTAACTGTGTGGCTGCTTTTCCTTCTTTTCTTGCAGCCTAAGACTTGACCCCTCTTGAATCTGTGATGTACTCCAGCTTTGTGGCCAACTCCACAGACTGGTAACCTGCCAGAAAAAAAAAGGTGTTTTGCATCAGTTTTTCCTCTCTGTAAACTGTGCTTGAACAGTGAATGTCATGCTCCAAATTGGGTCGAGAACTCAAAATGTTTACTTTCCATGCAGTTCTGAATAGAAAATTTCACATTTTTTTTAGCAGCTACAGTCAGAAATGATGCACCACCAAACCACTTTTCCACATCCAAAACGATTAAGTTAAGCGCTTTGTCTAACCCGTCCGGTGGAGGAGGGGACGGGAGGAAGAGCTCCGGGAATAAAGAAATTTGGCGTCGAGTGAATCCCGAACCCGGGCTCTGCGGGTTGACCTGGCCGCCAGGCGCGCAGGGCCGGTGTCTTCTCTCTGGCCAATGGAGCTGGGTGTCGCGACCGACCCTTGGGGCTCCCCGGGAGCCATCCGAGGGATGCGGGAGAATATGTTAGCCCAGCGGCAGAGAGCAAGAGCCGGCAGCCGAAGCGCGAAGGCGGCGGGAGGAAGCCGGAGAGAGCCTCCCAGCACCTAGGGGCTGTGGCTGAGGGGCGGCGGTGGGGGCGGCCAGCGCCGCTCCCACCTTCCCCGCCGGCCTCCGCCGGCCGAGTGACTGCGGTGGGGCCCAATCAGGGCCCCAGCTCGGCCCGGCGCTGCCGCCCGCCCCGTCGGGGAGGCCCAGCCCCGGGGCGGGGAGCGAGGCGAGGGCCCGGCGCGGCGCGGCCCCGCTGGGTCCTGGCCGCCCTGTGCCAGGCGGGGCAGCCCGGAGCAGGCGGCAGTCAGAGGTGCGGCCGACCTGGGAGTGCCCGGCGCGGCTTCGGGCGCAGGTAAGGGGGAGCTGGGCCCCTGCGGGGGGCTCCCGAGGCTCGGCACGAAGCCGGCGTAGCCGAGCGCGGCTGCCCCGTCCCGTCCCGCCGCCGTGCGGGCGCCGAGCCCGGGGCCGTCGCCTGGCCGGGTGTCCCCAGGGCTAGACGGCTCCCGTCCCCGCAGGGGGTCCCCACCGCCTGCTGCCGTCCCCGCAGGGGGTCTCTGCCGCCCAAGTCCGGCCCAGCGGGGCCCCCTGGAGCCGCTGGCCCGCGGCCCTGGCCTGGCTTGGGCGGAGGAGCCCGGCTGCCCTCCCTCCGGGCTGCCGCCCCCGGGCCGGGCGAGGGAGCGTGACCCCGCCGCAGCCCGGCTAGAGGTGAGCTGGAGTCGGCCCTGGTGAGCGCCCTGGAGCTGGCTTTCGTTCCCGGAGTAGAGTTTAGGGAGGTTTGGGGGAGCGGAAGCCTCCGCTTTCATCGGTGCAGGCTGTGGTGGGACGCTGTAGTTAGGAGTGCTGTGAAAATTTGGCTGGGAGTCATATCCTGCACGAGCAAATGTGTTTTGATTTAAGGCCTGGGGTTCTTACATCCTATAATTATTTTTTCTAGGTCTGTTTCTTTTAGTTCTGGGACTTGGGTGAGCTGAAATAGCTGTGCTAGCTCACGCCCTGGCTGAGGTGCAGCTGTAGCAGTGAAAAGGTGCTTTGTACCTATATAGCTGTTTTCACGGGAAGAAATAAGCCACGCTGTTAAGCGCTTTTCTGCGGTATAACATCACGCTTGTGCTCTCCTGTGGAAGTGCAGTGCAGATGATTTGGGACAAACGCAGATGAACACTTTTTGGGACGTGCGCTTGGCTGTGTCTGGAGCATTCAGACTCTGCTGGTTCTGTTTATTTCAGCCCAAGCTCAGATACTACCAGCAGCAAAATGTGTGAGCTCTGGCATGTATTGAAATGGCAGCACGATTGAGCAATGAGAGTTCCAAAAACTAAGCAGCAAAAATGGGTCACTTGGAGTGAGAATATTCTTTGTGCTTACATTATCGAGTATCTGACAGCAAGATGTTTCAGTGTGCCAAATCCAGATTTATTGCTTCTATTAAAGGTAGCAGCCATTGCTTGAGGATTTATGTTTGTCAAGGACAAAAGTGGCTTGCCGTTACAATAAAAACGTGAATACGGATTTCAGTAAAACTGATGAGATTCACAAGGCAGTGCTGCAGACAGGTTGTAGGGTCATTCCAGAAACCAGGAAAACTGAAATCTGTTTTAAGTTTTGGTTCCAAACACGGCAAGCGTTTTGGTCTAGAGAGACTTTTTTTGTGTTGGTAGGAAGTGAGGAGCTGCAGCGCTCCACAGTTTGGGTGGAAGCCATCCTGGGAGAGTTTTGACAATAGGATTTAGTGTAATTTCTTGAAAAGCTGTAGATCAGCTCCTTGAAGCAGGGGGAATTGTTTGGTGTGCAAGTGAGAGACTGACTCAGTGCGTGCTGCGTGGCTCTTAAAGATCAATGTTGCCATGCCTGGAGTATGAAGCCACTGTTTCTCTCCCTGAAGGCAGTGTCAGCTGCATGTGTTTACCTGGCTGCAGAGCTGGGCCTGTGAGAGCTGTCTCTCTCTCCAGCAGCGTTGCTCCTATTCAGAGGCACTGCTGCTTTTGAGCAAGGTGCTGTTAGATATTCAACAGCTGCTGTAACTCTGTCAAGAGCCCAAGTCAAAATATATCATGCCAGATTCAGGCACCTCTGCAGCTTCGGTGAGTTTTGCCGTGGGTTTTCATCCTGTGTGCTGGCTCAGTTCTAGGTTTAGCAGATCAGCTGAAGAACGTTTGAGCTGTTCTGTCCTCTGCACATGTGTCCACAGTAGATCGGTGCTGTGGAGAAATCTGTGAGTAACGTTTCTGCTTCCATGCAGGGTAGAGTGCCTTGAGGTCAGGGATGTCACATGGGGCAGAAGGCGCTGCTGAATGCCATCTTCTGTTCCTACATAGATGCAAGTCATGTTCCTGCTTTGGGCTGTGCTGTCTGTTGCAGTATAAAACATGTTGTGGGAGGTAATGGGGTTCTGATTAAAAGATCTCTGGAGGTGTACTGGGAGACTTCGCTTGCAAGCTGTGCCTGTGAGGATAACTGTTGGCGTTCGTGAAATTACAGCCATTCCCAGGACGCTGAGGCTCGTTCTCATCTGGTGCTGCCAGCCTGGTCCCATCGCTTGCCGGTGATGAGGAGGACAACATCTGCTCTCTGATCACCAGTTGTGTCAGGCTGGTCTGAGGAGAGGAAACGCTATGTGCTGATGTGCATGGTCCCATGTGCTGCAGGAGGTTTTGTCTTAAATCTGCCAGAGTAGGGTGTCTGTGGTTTTTATGTCTTACACTGCATCAAGGAATCAAGACAGTTTCAATGAGGAGAGACTTACTCCTCTGAAGTAAGAGGTCTGGAACAAAGGCGGCTTGCTTACTTTCTTAACAGTGATCTGATGGTATCAAAATGTACCTCTGGCTTACTGAGGACAAAATAGTGCTGCTGCAGACCCGTTAGAGTTACTAATTTCCTTTGTGGTGCTTCAAATCGTGTGTTGTCTGTGATGGTGAGGGAGCACAGAGAGGTGCCTGTGTCACATGTCTGATATGACTGTCCAAAACGTGTCCTTGGCCCCAAGGAAGGGGTAAAAGGAGTGCAAGAAAGTAAATGCTCATTCCTGGCGAGTCTGTTGGTTTGGTGTAGTTTTTGGTAGAGAATGAAATAGCCCAAATATCTGACAGGATTCAGGGAGACAGTGGAGCATCCTGGAAATTTCTGTGGTGTTAGAGTTTGGTGAAGCCCCTGTCCCACTGCTGACAATCTCCATGCCTTTTGTTAAGGTGCTGGTGACTTGTGCCTCAGCTCCTAAATGGCAATGTGCAGGTTAGGTTGCTATGCCTGAGGTGGCTGCTTCTCATCCATCTGTACCTTTGTTATTTTCTGGCTGCAAAGCAAAGCTCAAGTTTTGTTGCTTCTTTAGAGATCTGCGATTATGTTCTGGCCTATTTCTGTACGGCCTCGCTTTGGCAGGCAGGCGTTGTTGTGTTTGCTCTTCTTGTGTGCAGCTTCTGTATACAGCTGTGTATTAAGAATAAATAAAAACAATACCTTAATAAATAAAAACACTTAGTACCGTCCTATACTTAGGCTGAGTGGTGTTCCCCCCATTTGTCATTGTGAGATCCCATTAGTCATCTCATTAGCGACTCTGCTCTTGGATGCAGTCCAAGAGAGGTAAACTACGCTGCCTTGTCTCGTGTTTACTGCTGGTGTCTATACCCAGGCACTCACTTAACATTTATTCATCATGTACTATGAATTCACACCCTGCCTTGCCCTGCTGTATATCCGTTTGTGTGCCCAGAGCCCAGGTTGCATGTTTTGGTGTCTCTTTAACAGAAATACCATGTCTTGTTCTCCTCCTGTGCCAGTCTTTGCATGTGTGCTGACTGTTCTGGCTGCAGCGGAAGGAGGGCATCAGCCTGCCGTGTGCCTTGGTAGGACAGTGAGTGATATTGCTGGAGGGATCACTGCTGAACAGGTTATCTATGAGTGGAGGATCTCAGAAATCAATGATGTTCACTGTTCAGACAGCACTTTGAAGACAGTGGTTTTATGTACACTAATCTTTGTAGCCTGTCATAGGAAAGGCAGCGTGTTACTTCCGAGAGATTACATCTCCTGGTTCTTGAGAAGTCAGCATCCAATCCAGGATTAAAGCTTGGTCTTTTTGGAGGATGATTTTTTCTCTTGCCACAGGGTTGTTATCAGCAGCTGTTGCATCTCTAACTTCAGGCGACTGAGAGCTCAACAGATGGGTACACTGAGCTGTAACACCTATCTTGGTGCCTTTCTGGTGGGGTCTTTGCCTTGGCTCTCTCCTTGCTCTGAGTGCCCTAGCAAGGGTGTTCAGCCATGAACACACAGCAAGATGCAGGCAGCGATACATCAGTTTCCCCCCTCTCTTTTTCTACCCATGTCTCCCCAGTTGGCTTGTGTTTTGGTCCAGCTCAGGGAGAGAAGACTGGCTGTCTGTTATTTTTCTAACAGGCTTTGCTCCCAAGATCATAACTTTCATTCTGTGTAAAGAATTGAATTTTCCATCAATAATTAAGTCATCACACTGGATTTTCAGTTGCTTTCCCATTGTATGCATTGCCCTTGCTACGGGCATATGCGATTTCCTGATACCTTTAACTTCCAGAGCATTTTGTCCCTCTGTGACTTATGTTGTACATGAGGAAAATGTGGTGTTTTAAAGCTTTATGCTTTTTATAACTGCTCTGCTTCTGTTTCTGTCACAAGGCCAAGATAAACCAATTATGTAAAGAGCTGATTTCTTTCCTCAGTGGAAATATATTTAGATACAGGTCTTGAAACCAGCCACAGCTGTATTCTTCCTTCTCTCTGTGTTCTCCTTAGCCACCTTCATCTGTAACAGAGAAGGCAGGTGGAGAATGTGGAAGGGCTTGGGCTGTGCAGTCCAGCCTGGCAAACCCCAGCAGTTTTTCCCCTGGGTGGGAGTCCTGCGCTGTCTTGTTTTCGACTGCTTTGTCCCTTCAGGCCATGAGAGCTAAAGTTTCACCAGCACTGTCTCCACGAGAGGTGCTCACTCTGTGGGGGGAGTGCTGCTAAATCTTGCCCTCATTGCTTGCATGCTGCATCTTTTCCTGCATGTTGTCTTAGGGCCACGAGGAACAGCCCCTGGTGTAGACTAGAGTAGTACCATGCTTTTGATGAAAGAGAAGAACAAGTGTGAATCTTGCTAAAACTGCTGGGAGATGCAAAAGCCAAAACATGTGAGATTACTTAGGCAAGGGAGATTGGATAACCTGTCCGGCATCAGGCTGGTGTCCCACTGTCTGTTAAGGTAAGGCTGCTCGCTGTTGCTCTGCCTCATTAAGCCATACTGGTTGTGCCAAAGAACCAGGGCCAGAGGCCATTTAAAGAGTCTCTGGTTCAACGTGCCAGAAGAAAGACAGAAATAACAAAAAGTCCGACTTTAAGCAGCCATGTACGTGCATCTTGATGGCAGTCACACTTCTGGTAGGCTCACTGCTACACTCTTGAATGAATAAAATCCCATTGAATGCCATCTGTGAGCATAGGGACTCCAAGATAGAGTGCAGTGGTCCAAAATTTGATTTGTACTTGCATCTTTCTTTGAAAGCTTTTTTTCTTAAATGTTAGTGGAGAACTTAAGGCAGAGACTTGAGCCAGCTATTACAGCATCTGAACTGGTGAATCTTTGCGCTGTTAAAGACAGCCCTATAATTATGTCTTTGATTTAAAGTGTGCAGATTTATGCTAGTGGTTATCTGATTTTTAAAGTTTTCTCGTAAGTCCAAATGTGGCAGATGTGGGAGAACAACTTTTGCCACATCTGTAATGCAGCAAGAAAAAAATAAGTGGAAATGATGATGATAATATGGTCTTACATGCCTGTTTTCGAGTTGATCAATTCTGAAACAAAAATCTAGGGGAAAAGTGTAGTGTGTATTTAAAATATGAAAGTAGGAGATGACCCCAAATAATTCATAAGACTGCAGTGGTTCTGAAGGGAGATACAACATTCCCAAACTTTAGCTGGTAACAGAACATAGCTTTTGTAGTAAAAACAAGCAAGCTGCTGAATAGGCCAGCCTCCATCTCCTCATTTTCAAATATTCCCCTTGTAGTGATCTTTTATGACTGGCAGAATCAGGAACACACACACACTTATCAAATTAGCAGCAGGATCACTTCCTGAGGAAGGGTGGTGACTTGTGATCCTGTGACAGCTTTACACATTGCTATCCCTGTGCTGCATGGTGGGCATGGCCCTGTGAACCTGATTCGCTTGTGGTTATGTGGTTGGACATCCATGGGCTGAATGACTGGCTTAGAATCACAGAATCACAGAATTTCTAGGTTGGAAGAGACCTCAAGATCATCGAGTCCAACCTCTGACCTAACGCTAGCAGTCCCCACTAAACTATATCCCTAAGCTAGCAGTGTGAGGAATAGGACATCTCACGGCAAGTTCTGAATTTAAATAGAAGGTCCTTAAAAATAACGATGTATTTTTTCTTTTGTCCAAGGAGAGGAATTCAGGGAGTGAATCAGAAGCTGTTCTATTGGCTTTTGTCCCTCGAAGCAGAACTCTGTAACTGGTTTCTCTCTCTACAGCAGAGAGGTACGGTTAAGGTTTGATCATGTTCATGCTTCAAGGGAGAGCCATGGCTTGAGCTGGCTGCGTTCAGTTCATCGCAGTAGTTTCTGTGGCTTGTGGTTTATTGCTGACTCCTGCTTTCCTGGTGACCCCTAAGGGAAAGAGCTTGCTGCACACCCAGCAGTTGATCTGAGGTTCCTGCAGTCAGTCACTGACTTTGAGGATGTGCTGGGTTTACTTGGTGTGCTATGTGACACTGAAAGGCTTTTGGCAAGGCAGCTGTTGAACTGAGCAGAATCCCCAATGTTCAGTGAACTTCAATGCCATTCAAAGGATCTAGAGTTGTCCAGAACGTCTAGGTAGGTATTCTCCTGAAGTCTTGACTTGATATTTTCTCTCTCAAGTATACGTACACATTAGCTGTAGCTATAGGTTCAGGGAGAAATCCAGCCTCAAAGGTATAAGCGTTGTTGAAGCAGGTGAGCTATTTTAAGTGGCCTAAATCACAGGGAGTGTAAGTATGGGGAGAACAATGTGCGGGCCCTTGGAGGCTGGTCTCTGTGTTTTCAGAAGTCATGAGATGGGCATGTGAAGGTGTGTGTAGGACCAAATTAAGGTTGTGCAGAGCATGATGCAAATTATCAACGTCTGTCTCAACCGGCAGGTGACAAAAAGTATCTTCATTGTACAAATGTGTTGAGCTGTTGCTGTGTTTCTGAACATAGTTATTGTCCCGCATGGCTGTAGCAGTGGTCATGGGTTCTGTCCAGCTCAACAAGGGTGCAGACAGTGTGGGTTTGTGAAAATCACCCTTGCTGTATGGACACTGCTAGAATCTGTTTTCCCTTAGCCTTGGGTCAGGTACTCAAGTAATGAAAAGGTCCTGCAGAGGTGAAGCGTTGGCAAGGAGAGGGAGCATGTAGCTAATTGGGATCTCTGCAGTTAGAGTGTAGTTAGAGTGTAGAAGGATATTATCTCTGCAATTAGAGTGTAGAAGGATATTAATAGATACTAGGCATGTGACTGCTGTTGTACCTTGCTGTGTAAGGCTTTCTGGTAGATTCAAAGGGTCTTCTCCACCACCTAGCTTAAATGTAGCACTGGTTTATTTGTATCCATCCCAGAGAAGTGGGCAGAGTGTGTTGCCTCTGAGAGCTGAAGAGAATAGGGTGCAGATGGAGGCAAGGGCATGGATGGGGCCATGCTGGGGACGTGGTGGCTGTGGGGGGGCCAGGAGCAATCACGGTGCTGGGAGCAGCTGGATTCCCCATCCGAATGTACATGCTGGAAGGCAGGCTGCTGTGGTGGGAGGTGGTGGCGTAATGAATGGCTCTGCTCCCTCTGCTGCTCAGCTGGAGCCTTTTTGCTCTCCTTCCTATAGTGAAAGCACCTCTGATAGGCTTTTGCTCATTGGGTGGAAGGGGTGGTACATTGGGGTCCTCTTATAAGAATGAGACAAAAACTTAATCCTCCCAAGATGACGTATGCAAGGTCTCTGTTGCATGCTACCCAAAGCTGCCAGTCGCTTTGGATAGCATACCTCCTGAGAATCTCTCTGTGCTGCAAGGGGGCCCTTCATGTTTTCTCCCCAGTTCCTGTCCACTGCTGTGCACACAGTGGGGCAAGGTCTGCCTCAGGACAAGGTGGGTGTGTTGACCAGCTAATCTCTGGGAAAGGCACATGGGAGCTAGGTGCCTCCCGATGGTTTGGGTGCTAGCTTTGTAGTGCCTTCTATCCTGCTTCCATAACAGCATAAAACAAAGGAGGCGTTTTTTTTTTTTTTTTTTTTTTTTTTTTTTTTTTTTTTTAACTCTTAATTTAAGTCTGTGGGAAGTTGGTTTTGGTTTAGAGCAGGGATCTGAAAAGGCTTGTCAGTTGGATCTTAGAACCATTCAGCTTTTTTTTTTTTTTATGTAACCAAAGTTCATTTAATGCGTGACAGCACTTTTAATTTACGTTTTTAAAGGAAACATCAGGGGAAAGTTCAGAAATGCATATTTATGTATCTTGGCTAAGCTTGGGTCTAAGAACTTGTTTTTCTTATTTCAATGAAAGAGAATTTATTGTCTTAGGCTGGGATTCTTTTCTGTTTATTGGAGAGGACAAAAACCACAAAAGAGCGTATAGTGGCTTACATTTGTCTACCCCTTCCTTTGGGTATGAAACCTGTTATTAACAGGTTCCAACCAAAAGTGTCCTCTCAGAGGTTTCCTGACATGTCCTGTTGGTGTTCTACATGTACCTTCCATGCAGTGCTGGGTAGGATCACTGCAACCTCTGACAGTGCTGGTATAGAAACTTGTTTTCAGGGGTGTCTGCAGGACCCACAGCACAAGCAGGACTTTGGACACCATGTGAGTGCATCTGTTCTCACCACCCTTGCTGGGGGCGCAGATGTGCCCCCCTTACACTCCCTGGCCTTGCAGGTGTACACAGCATAGCTGTGGCTGTGTGTTTTTAGCGTGGGCTGGTCCGACCACTGCCGAGAACGGTGAAAGTGCCGTGGTGCTCACAAGACCCTGTGCTTCCACCTACGGCGGCAGCACCCATATGCCCCAAAGGCTGTGATGATGTTTCTCAGCAAGCTTCCCATGGATGATGAATCCTTTCCCCCTTCCAGGCCTTCACAGGAATTAATGAAGCAGTATCGATGATGCAATTGAGCGTTACATGCCAGGAGTAGTAACAGGTCCATCATCCATGGACATGCTTCTGCAGCAGCATCTGGCTGGCTGTCCCTCTGTTTGCAGCACTGCTAGAGAGCATCCTTTCCGTGAACAGCCGTGAGGCTTAAAATGTAATGTGGAGATAAGAGCATTGTGATTTATTTTCAGGGTGGTGCTGGTAAACTTCCTGCAGCTTGGTGGGGAAGATAATCTTGCAGGTTTGGGCTCCATTGTTGTGACTGTGTCTAAGGTGAATATAAGAAAAATATTTTGGTCGAATAGGCTTTCCTCTCTGTTTCATCCAAAAGGAAAAATCTGTTATGGGCCTGATACATTGTTCTTATTACTAAGAGTATCTGAGTGGGACCTGAATCTGTAATTACTTGCACGTCCTTATCTGTGTGATGCAGTCTTTTCCAGGTTGCTTGTTTGGCTTTCAGAATCACTCATCACGACATGCACTGTTAAATCCACATATGCAGAAGTACTTGATCATAAAGATGTCTATATGGCAAATGGCATTTCTTTTGGAATTGTTTTGGGCATCATGGTAGAAATGGCTGCTAATGACCAGCATTTATTTTGCTTACAGAAACTCTGGAGCTGCAGAGGGAAAGGAGGGTGATGTGCAGAGAAGTTGGGCGAGACATTTGTCAAAAGGCTTTCCCATAGAGAGGAGGGACTGATCACCTGCAATGCCTGCCAGGGGTGAGGCATCCACATATGCTGACTGGGAGGAGAGGGAATGTCTTCTAGCCCTGTGTGGTGATTGCCTGTGTTGATTCAGTAAACGGAAACTTTCCATAGTAAAAGCAGTTCTGCACATTCCCAAACTTAACATCCCCTTCCTTCTTCATTCCCTTTGGTGTGTGTTATCAGGCATTACAAAGAGCATTGAAAGTGAGGTTGGAAGCTGGAACCATGTTTGCCCTGCTAATGGTGACAACATTGCAAGGATGGAGTCCTATCACATCTCCAGAGAGCTTTTTGTCAGAGCAAAACCACAGCAGGCCCTTGGAGATTGCCTCCTTTTGTACAGGATGGTGGCAGGTAGAGCTAGAGATGTTACTCCTTTTGGACCAGGCTGGGAGGCTGTCCCTCTGTTGTCTGCATGTTATGTAGTAGTGGATGTTTTTTCCTTCTGACTTGGAAAAAGTGCTAAAGCAGTACCTTGAGTTCAGGGCTACTTTCTGCAAGAAGCCTCCATGCTGCTGTCTCTATCTAAAATCCTTCTGAGTCTTCAGCTTCTTGCACTCAGATCTTGTGGTGTATGAAACTCCTTCTTTCTCTGCTCTCTTTCAGGGAATTTTTACAAATAAATCAATAGCTGTCTAGTTATGACAGCGAGAAGTAAAAGGCTGTAATGTCTCCATGGCTACCTAAAAAGTACTTGCAAAATGCTAATGGAAGAGAGTGCCCTACAATTATCCCATATTTCCTTGCATGCAGACTGAAAATCGTTTGCATTAGTTAAGTAATTGTTGCACGCTTGTTCAGTATTTGGTTACTGGAATAAATTTTTGTTCTTTTAACCTTGTGAGGCTGAAAAAATGAGTTGTTTTAAATAGAAAACTACCTGACCTGAGCTCTTGGTAGATGAACTGACAGTAAGTGCACCAGCTAAATCCAGCTTTCTTTTCCCTTGTGTTTCATGTAGCATCTGAAAAGAGACAGCTTGTGGCAAATTAGCTAGGGTAAGACTACAAAAAGATTGAATTATTCCTGTTTCAACAGCTCACAGCGTGCAAGTACTTGCTGGCTGGTTTGTACATAATCTGTATCTTGGATGAGTTTGCCAGAGCTTCTTCGATTGAGAGGAAAGTAAATAATTTCCAACTGGAAACCTTGCCTTTGATGTAAATGATAATTTATTCATTCATCAGTAAAAACACCACGGAGACACAATGAGCAAAAATTGTGGCAAGTCTGTGTTTGAGTGTCTCACAATAAATGCCTGGGCCTGTTTTGTTTTGTGAAGAGAAGATGTTTGACGTGCTGTCCTGCACTGTCCTGAAAAGTCACTTTGCTCCTAGTGAAATATAGCGCTGGCACGAAAATGCAGTTGTCAAAGCATATGTGAGGTCGTCCTGTGCATGTAGTTGTGCCCTATGCTGCTCTGGTCACTTCAGGGCATGGCACAAAAATAACAGGGTGCAGAGTGAGGTCTGCTGTAGTTAGGCAAGGCTAATCTTACTGTCAGGCATCTGTAAATGCAGAAGTACATGTAGTTGGGACAAGATAATGTTTCTGTAGGGACTTGCCTTGATACAATGATTTATTGCAGCACTTCTGGAAGGGAGAGACTGAGCGGGTAGGGAAGTTACAAACATGTGGCAATAGTTTAGGATTGGCGTCCTGGTCATTTAGGACAGCGCATCCAGCTGGACTGGCGGTACTAAGTTGGAATTTGGCTGTGGCACTGCAGGTAATGCTTTCTCTTACAAAATATGCTATACCATCTTTTTATGGCTGTGGGGATTTAGGCCTGGCTTCGTTGTCACATGCGATGAAAAATCCTGTCATGCCTTACCTTAAAAAGTGGGGTGAAGTCCTATCCCCTGATAACACTTGCTATTGTAAGAAGACGGAGGCATTTGGCTGAATTAATGATTGACTTAAAAACAACAGAAGAGGTCCCTCCAGGCTCTGGGGTTTTGTATCGGGTGTGCTCATCTCGCCAGCTGCCCCTCGCCATCCCAGGTGTGGCAGCTCTCTGTCTTGTAAGCTTTCAGTGCTGTGTGATCTGGCCAGACTCAGTGCCTCCTGTCCTGTTTGCCACTCCTAGCAACAATGAGAGGAGGGGGGTCCTTGACAGCCGACGTGTATGTGACCCCTAATCACATCCCTGCTGGAGGACGGGCTCCCTAACTGCAGCTGTGCCCTGCTGCATGACCTGTCACTCACAGTGGAATCCCCTGGTAAGTGCAGAGTCCTGTCTTTAATCCTGCTTGTCTAGCTTGCACTACAAAGCCTCGAGGCAGGAACTTTGTCTCCCATCTCCACAGCCTCCTGCCTGGATCTCATCAATGTTTACACAGACATGCGAGGGCAGCCAGAGGTTCTCTGGAGCCTGATAGATGCCATACATGAGATTAATCCAAATTAAACTGTTACGCCTTCCACAATAAACAGGAGATAGTAGCACAGATTCAGCATGTTGCATAGCTTTAAGACTACGAAGAACAAAAAGTGAATCCTCCTCCAGAAGTTGGCCATGCCTGTATTAGGCTCAAAGAAATTTTGAGACAAACCAGTGCTCCAAGCTCACTGTGTGGGTGTTTGTGAGAAGCGAAGGCTCCTTGGATGGATTTATGGGAGAGGATTGTGGGTGCAGCAGTGCTGAAGATGAAGTGAGGGAGCTGAACAAAGCATGGGCCTGCTCTGCGTGAATTTGTGGTTGTGGGCTCATGTGCTTCTCCCTGCAAGAATGGAAGAGGGCAGGTTGAATGCCATGGGTTGACCTGGAGCTGGTTAGCCTGCCTGATGGCATTTTGTTTATCATACAGGTACGTGTGCTCGCTCCACGTGCTTGACAGCAATAAGAATGTGTCTTAGGGGTATGGAGACCAGGGGGAGACAATCTGGTTGGGTCAGTCTTCGAGTGGGCATGAGGAGGCTGCCTCGTTGTTGCTGCAGAGCTTCTTGCAGTGCTTGGGGCGTGCTGAGGGTTGGTTGGTGTCCAGGCTGACAACAGGGAGCCTGGCACTGGCCACAGAAGCAGGAAAGCTTGCTGCTGGGGGAGCTGGCTCTGTCCCTGACCCCTTTTCCCAGCACTGGCATGAAGGTGTGGTGGACTTTCCAGCAGGGAGGACAGCCCTGGAGGCCAGGAGTATTTTCACTGGATGGAGTCCAGGTCACCCACGGGGACGTGAAGCTTTGCTGGCTTGTGTCTTTGGATTAGGCATATTTCTCCCAGTGAGCGTTTACGCCTTGCAGAAAGTGACAAGCCTACAAAAATGCATACACTCTGGGCCTGGTGCTGGTCTCAAACACTGATGGAGGCGAGTGATGGACTGGTGTGCTTCTGGGCTTAAAGAGAGCAGCGTGGTGCTCGGAGGGTTCCCAGCACCACCTTGTGGGAGTGGCCCTGGGGGCTGGGAATGGGGAGGTAGGGGTGCTGTGGAAGGGTTTCAAACTGCAGGTCAGCACGGGAGCTCAGCATGGCTTGTCTGCGGGTGTGAATGTGGCAGTGAATGTGGCACTATCACCATCCAGCTGCCGCCTCTGCCTGCGAGGAGATCGTCTAGGTCTGGTGGGTGCCAACAGGCATGCGACCCCTCTTTGGGGCTCTGGAGAGGCAGTTTCTGACTGTGAGCTCTGATCCTCTGTGCCCATTGCACCTGTGTTTGAGGAGAGGACCAATTCTGTATTACACAGCGGCAATCAGGCATTGATTTTCCAAGCATGTTGCTTAGGAGTAAAGTACAGAGGAAACGCTGCTGATGGCGAGGAAGGAACTTGCTGTATCCCCTGTACTTGTGGGTCCCTCCTCCCCTTTGCTGCCTGCTCAGCAGATGAGCATATTAACTGCTTGTGGCTGGATTTCCAGAGAGGAGGCTGCTTCTTGAGACTTCCTCTCGTAACTCACATCTGTGATGGATGCAGGCTGTGTTATGATTCCCGTCCAGCTGTGTATGTGTGTATGGGGGGAGAGATGTTATTTTGGCATCTGCAAAGACAACTTGCCTAAAAATAGGCTAAAGCCACAAACTTAGCAGCAGAAGTAGCTGTACCCAGAGTCTTGCTTGTTGCATCTTTCTTTTTATTCTTCCTCCCCTTAAGAAATATTTGTTTGGAATACGCACTGTGCCACAGCTTTAGCACAAAAGTTGCTTGTGGTGGGGGACTGAGCAGCTGCTGGGGTGGATAAGGCCAGGCTGAGCTCTGCTTGGGGCTCCAGGGCTCAGGTATGTTGCTGCACTCTTTTTCTTTCCTTCTTTCATCCATCGCTCCTCTTTTGGATCCTGAACTCCTCCAAGATGGGGAGCAGAGTGGCGTGCAGAGCCCTCGCTGCATTGGATTAAGTTAGCTGGTACCAGAGACCTACAGATTTTAGGACTGCGAATCAACTGAGCCTGTGAGCAGGAGGAGCGGTTGTTTGGCTGTGTTCTTGTGGTTGTTTTCTGTTCACCGACTGCATTGCTGGGGTAGTAGATAGCGGTGTTGAATTTTTGGACAAGGCTTTTGAACAAGATCTTGTCTCAAGATGCTCGGTCAACCACCTACTGTAATGCAGAGTGCCAGTCTAGTTTTGCAAATTGAAGCTCTTACGATCTTTGTGTTAATTTAATTTCCTGCATAAGACACGGAGCTAGATGATTCAAAGAAACACTGTAGACATGTAATCCAGGTAGAAGCAGAATTTCCATATGTATGCATGTGCAATACTTAAAGTTTTCTGGTGACATCAGGGAGGAAGTATAAAAATACACACAAAAAATCAATCCTATAAAACTTGTCTATTTTGAAGAAAGCATTTAGTTGGTAGGGATCTGCATAATGGAAAACAGTCAAAGCAAGAATGGAGAAAGCATCAAATTAGTATCTTCTCTAGTGGTGGGAGTGGGGTGCATTGTCTCTTAAATGAATGTAAAAATGTATTCCAGACAGCTTGTGAACAGTCAAGATTCAGTGGTGTGAGCATAAGGGCTATTATTTTGGGTTCCCGGCTGGATTCCAACTTCAGGAATCCTGATTCAGGGTCAAATGCCTCCTTGCTATAGACAGGCTTCCAGTACTTAAAGGGGGCCTACAGGAGAGCTGGGGAGGGACTCTGTCACAGAGTATAGTGGTAGGCCAAGGGGAATGGCTTTAAACTAAAAAAGGGTAGGTTTAGATTAGACATTAGGAAGAAACTCTTCACTCAGAGGGTGGTGAGGCCCTGGCACAGGCTGCCCAGAGAAGCTGTGGATGCCGCATCCCTGCAGGTGTTCAAGGCCAGGCTGGATGGGGCTTTGGGCAGCCTGGTCTGGTGGGAGGTGTCCCTGCTGGGGGCAGTGGGATGGAACCAGGTGGTCTTTAGGGTCCTTTCAAACCCAAGCTATTCTGTGATTACCACCTCCTCCTATTCCATGGGACCAGCAACTCAATCACTTTTCCACCCTCCAATGTCCTTTGTAATTGAGCCTTGCCCACGTGCGTTGAGCTCAATACTGGCTCCTGCAAAGTCATGAGTGCTCAAAATAACACTCTTGCCACGCTTCCTGTGTCAAGTGGCTGAAGAGAAGTATTTGTGGGAAGAGGTGGTCCTGTGAGGCGGAGCAGACCCCTCACACGTTAATCGAGCTCAAGTGAACTTGGGCCTCCTGTGAAAAGAGGGCAGTGCTCTGGATAGCAGTGCCTGTGCTTGCCAGGACACCACAGGGTCCAAATGCTCTCTGTGGGGTGTGTATTTATACAGAGCACTATGCTTCTTATATATGTGTATATATAGATACAGCACTGAAATATTAAAGTAAATATATGTAAATATATATAAAGGGGTCTATATTATAAAAAGTTCAGCTGCTCTCTGAATTTGTCCATAGGGTACAAGGGTGTTGTTCCTGCATATCTGTGTGCATGGCAGGGGAAAACAGCAGGGTGAACTCACAGGATTTAGGATTTACCTGAGCGCTGCCTGCTTGTGCTGCTGCTAGGTGTTGCTGAAACACGCATTGTCAAACTGTTGCCTCTGTCTCCCTCTGACTCGAATTAAAAGTGCCACGCTTCAATTAAAGATGCAGATGAGAGGTCAAGCTACGGGCACTGCTTGAATTAATTTTTCAATGTAGACAAGCTCTCTGCTAATCAGTGTGTATATCAAGTCCTGCAGCAGTTTAGTGCTTTTTGTTCTGCCACTTTCCTTCCCTGCATGCTGCCCTCCTGCTGCACCGCTGTTCAAAGTCTGTCTCATTTCAGAAGTGTCTGCCTATCAACAATACATCAAATGATGCTCCTCAGGCTGTGTGTATTATAAAACATGTGTGTGTATAGCTGTGTATATGTGTATATATAATTTCCAAATGCTTTGTATAGCAAGAGCATGATAATACAGTGTGTTTAATTGTGAATTGAATTAACAGAGTAATACTGCTGTTAAAAATATCCAGCAGGACTCAAGCTGGGAGCAAGGACATGTGCAAGTTACCTGGTTGGTGCACTCAACTCTGTGGTATGAAAGAGCTTTCCTGTCCCTTGTCAAGGGCCTGCTGTCTGTGTCTTCCAGTCGATCTGTGTGCCTCAGCATGATACGCTTGTGTTCAGTACTCTGCTTGCACAGTGTGGGTGTAAGAAGCTGTTCCATCCTGCTGACCTTCCTCATTTCTTCAAGCTTAACGTTGCTGGTCATAAGAAGTACAGCTACATGGCTTGGTGCTTCCTAAATTGTTTAAAAGGAGCTCTTGGGAATAAAGGCTGTTATTGCTCTTTTTCTTTGCTTTCTCTTCAGTCTGCTAATAATCTTGGCTTCTTGTTCACTTTTTCCCCTCTTTTTAAAGACTAGGAAAACAATGGTCTCTTTTTTTTTTTTTTTTTTTTTTTGAACTGAGTTTGCTACAGCGTCTGTAGGACAAATAAATCTTTTGCTTTTTCCTGGCTTAAAAATACCTCTAGTTGGAGGGAAACTATAAATCTAAAATAAAGAAAACTATAGTTTGGCCTTTCTTTCTTGGTTAGGCACAGAGTGATGTAATGAAAGGGCTACCAGGAGGACCAGAGAGATAAATTGTATGGGCTTGAGGACTTTTCTTCATTGCTTTCCTGACTCTGCCTTCCAGCCAGCCCCACACTTGGCCAAAGTCAGTCCCCAGCTGCTGCAGCAGTAACTTGCAGCTCACCTTTACGTGCGCACTCACCACAGCGATCATCCCTATCGCGGCTATGCTGAGCGAAGCAGGAGGGCTGGCTGACGAGGGCCTGCAGCCCCGTTCCCTGCTACCCCGTGTCCAGCCCTGAGCAATCTCACCTTGTTTGAGCTGGTAACCCTGCCAGCTGTGCACAGCTGGAGCACAGCCTGCTCTCGCCCGCAACTTCTTCTCCTGGGCAAGCGGGAGCAAAGAGGAGGCCTGGGTTGGAGGTGACCTCAGGGAGGCTGTAGGGTGGTCACACAGCATCTCTATTCCTTTGGTCGTATGACCAGTGTGGTGGCCCTTTCCCAACCCCTCCTACCCCTTTGGACTGTTTTGGGGCTAATAGTAGCTGAGTGGGGAGCATATAGCTCCAGCTTTTGAGCCAGCGGGTGTTCATGTGTCTGGATCATGCTCCCTTGGGGTTTGTGACTAGACCACATCTTCGCAGCTCTTACTGTAAAGAGGCAATGACTGACATGCAAGGACTAAAAATATATTTCTTTAATAAATCCAAAATTGGTTTAGCCCTACCCTGGTACCTTCTCTGTGTGCTCCAATGTGCGAGTATTAGCATCAAAACTCTGGGTCTAACTCAGTGCTTGCTGGAGCAAACAAATGTTGAGGTGGTGCTTCATGAAGTTAATGCACAACCCTGTAAAAGTGCCCTTCGAGTCAAGTGCCCTTTATGTTCAGCCAGAGAAAATTCTCCATGTCAGCCTGAGTTAGCGGACACTCCTGTTGATTTTGTTTGACGCTCGCTTTTCTGACTGCACAGTATCACTGGGTCTTCAAATTGCATGGTTGTTGTATGGCAAATCCCAGCTGCAATCCTCAACCGGCAGCAAATCTGACAGAGTACACGGTGAAGTGCTCTGCTTAAGCAGGGAGCTGAGGGGATGTGTAGTAGTTCACTGGCCCTTTGAAAAGACACTGAGGATGGATTTTGCAAAGTCTAGCCTTCAAAAATATTTCCTGTGTGCTCACTTTATTTTTCTATACTAACAAAGCTTATTTTTAAGCTCTGTATCAGTATTCTTGTGTGGAGGCTCTAAGATTACCTGCGCATTTATTAGCGCTAACTTCACAGTGTGGGATTTGCATAGGCTTAACAACATTATAACATGCAATTTGAAATAAAACTAATAGAGCCCTTGGATAGGAAGTCAAATCCTGAATAGGTAATATGACACAATTAAGTTTCTCTGTGCCTAGCTAGTAATAACACAAAACTCACGGCAGTATGGAAAAGCTGTTTGGGAACTCAGAAACACAGAGATATGTTGAAGGACTTCTTCGCAAATGCTGACTGTTTGAATCATTCTACTCTTTAAAAAACAATTTTCTTCTCCCTTTTGTCTTGACTAGCACTATTTTTTTTTTCTGCATGGAGTTCATAACTACCCCTTTGCTTGGGATGGATGGTTTTAAACAGGTAAAGCAAAGAGGCGTGTGTGTGGTAAGGTGCTGAAAGCCAACTCTCACCCTTCCTTGGTGAGAGTTGATAAAACTTCTGAGGGCTCAGCAAGAACAAGGACTCAGCCAGAAGCCAAATAATCTGTTGCAAACGCTTCTGAGCTGCAGGCAAGGCTGGATCCCCTATTTTAGACTCCCTTTGAGGGAGTGGTAGCTGCTGTAGGTCAGTGATTATTTCAGTAGTGACCTTTTTGGGAATGTTTGGTGTCACATAAAAAGTTGAAAAAGCTACAGCAAGACTGGCCGTTAAAGTGTGGGTTGCACACACGGGACCACAGTATCAGTACAGAAGAATGGTTCCTGGGTGCTGGTTGTATTTTCTTGCTTTTACAGAGGGGAAGTCTAAAACAACATGGGGAAGAGATGCTCTCAGGCCTCCTGAATGAGCTAGCCGCTGAGCCCTGAACCTGAAGCCAGAAGCTGGTGGCTTGCCTCATCTCCGTGCAGTACCACTGCCAGGCATCCTTCAGTACTTTGTGTTATTTAAACGAAGGAAGTTCATGGATTTCTTTTGGCAAGAAACAGCAGACAAATTCAGGGATATAAAGCATCCTAAATTGCTCATCTTTTCCACACAAAATTTCTTTAAACACTGTGTTTCTATGAGGCAATCTTTTCTAATGATCTGATGTATCTGGCTTCATCAAAAACATCTGAAAGAAATTTTTTGGAAAGGAGGACCATGGAATAAACAGCAAATTAAATAACTTTACAGCTCTGTCTTGTTTGTATTACAAGGGGAAGAGGAGAGTGATTACTTCTTGGCAAATCAGGCTACACAAAGGAGACCTTTATGAAAGATTGTAGTAAGTGCCCTCAAGAGTAAGAGGCGATGCTGTAAGAGTCAGTGCTGCAGGCAAGGAGGGGAGATGCATTTACCGGACTGCATTGCTGTTGCATACGTGACGATTATGGTGGTGTAATGAGCCTGGTAGGAGCTGTGGTAAGCTGTCTGGCTGATTTCATCTTGCAACAGGTGATCTCTCAGCCTGTGGGTCCCCATCTTATATATATATAAAGGGGAAAAATCAATTAACAAAAGGTGGCTTTGCATGTTGGGAGATCCGTCCTTGAGTTGCATTTCTCTGCAGAAGAGAGCTAGCTGCAGCGGGCTGCTCAGCGCTGCTCACACAGCTCCTGTAAACTCTTCAGCAGTCTGCCCGTCCCTTCTCTGCTTTGCTTCTTGTGCTCTTTTGGTTCATCTAGATTCTCCTCCGTGGGCCTCTGTATCATATAAAGTCCTGTCTGATTCTTGACTTGACTTGCTCCCCCTTTTAAAATGAGTGCTCTGCAAGTTTGACATCTGCTAGACCTCATTTTCACTGGGGTGAAGGATGTGCTGTGCCGGTGGGGTTGCCTCAACAAGCTGCAGAGAAGTGAAGGTATGGCTTGTCATCTGCCAGGCTTTGCAATAAGGTGACTCCCTGGTGCTGCTGGTTGCTACAGTAGAATGTTTTCCTTGGGATGATGATGGTTTGGTGACAGACTTACAGACTCTTTACTGTGCACAAGACAGTAAACAGTGAATGAATGGGAAACGAAATTTGTGTCAGAGCTCAGTAGCTAAGTTTTTGTGCAAGATCATCATAAAATGGTCCAGTCCTCTTCTGGGGCAGTTCATAATGAAGATCTTAATGACTGACAGCTTACCATCACTAAAGCAATTAATTAAGGCAGCCACTGGGAAGTACTGGGGTATAAGTTCAGGACAAGGTATGTTTATTCTTGGGTCTTCCTTTCTACTGCACCCCTGAAACTAACATTTTTGCAAATGATGACTTGTCCGGTAGGTAAAGCAGTTGTACTTTATTATTTGGTCAGGTATAGGAGGCTATTTTCCCCCCCTACGAATTCACAGGATCCCTAGAGGATATTTCAGGAAACCTAAAAGCCTTTTCTCTACTTTGAAAGATAACAACTGACACTACCACTGAAGCAATCTTTCATATCTGTGGAAGGTGCTCTAAAGAGAGCTTGGGATTCACCCAGCCCTTCTGTGTAGGGAAGGGGGGGGTGCTATCTGTGCTCCACTACCTTCCTGAATACCCTCCTGAAGATGGTCCTTTCCCCACTTTGCACATTGGAAAATAATCAGGTGTAGTGATACTGAAGCCCTTTTGGTATGTCCAAAGTTTTACACAGAAGTTAAAAATCATATTTTGCTAAATTGCTATATTCTAGGAACGTTCTTATAATAGGATGTTTTATAGAGATATCCTTGTGTGGGATGTCTATGGCTTCTCATATTAACTGTCCCCCCATAATTGGGAATGATGGTTATTAGGTGATTTCTAAATGAAGATATATTACAATGCATACTAAGTAGTGCAGTTGTTTGCCACTAGCATCTCATGAGTGGTTCTTTCACATGAAGCTTTTGTTTTGGCTCCTAAGTGGAGTTTGCCTCTTTCCTTTAAAAAACAAACAACCTCCCTTCCACAAAACCAACCAAACAGCTAAATATGAAATCTTTATTTACATGTACTTCAGATGAAATACAAACCTAGCTTTAACTGAACTTGTTTATGCTTAGCTGCTGCATTGGTCAGGGCTGCTTATTCTTTCATAGGTGTGAAAACAGTGTGGGTGGAGTGGGAAAGCTTATAGGACCAAGCTCAGTTGAAGGCTTGTGGATAAAGGCAGCTGCTTTCTGGGATTGGATGTCCCCACACGGCTCTGCTTCAGGCTATACTGCAATGCATTTGTCCCCTGGGGTTAACTGCAATGTAGGGCTCATTGTGCTTGCTGGATACCTTTACTTGAGCTCTATCTTGTTCTCCCCACAGTACTTCTTAGCTTTTTGCTGTAAACCTTGTGGTCTCTGACACAGTGTGGCATGGCACCATGAGCTTTTGATACCAGTGTCCAGCTATTAATAACAGGAGCCAGACTGAAGAGACTGATGCATTACAGCGCAGATCGCAGACTGGTGTCCCCTCCATGCTGCTATCTCAAGGACATGTGTTGCTCTTCACCTGGGGTGTTAGCTGCAGCCGCTGAGCTGTTCAGGCGCTTGTGGCCATGCAGGGCTCCTCTGGTGCCTGTGCAGGATAAAATGCCCCTGGATGAGCAGGCTGCAATTTGCAAGCATGGTTTGTATATTAATATCATAGGAGGGTGGAGGGAGACACTGCTGGTGACTTTTTAAGCTGTCTTATAATCAGTCTGGACTTGTCATGATAGTCTGGAAGGGAAAAATGATTTTGCATCTTGTTGCTTATCCCCCAAATCTTTTGCTCTGCTTGCATCTTTTATCTTGAAAATGTGTGCTTATTCAAAAAGGAATATATAGCCATCTGTTTCTTAAGTATGATTGCTTGGGTTTTAGAAATCTTCCCCTGAAAGTATGTTCTTGTGATTCCTGATCTAATCATAGGCTACTTCCCTCCAGACATGAAAATTAAATGGTGAAACTTTTTTTCCCTCCCCCTGTTCAGTATAGACACTGCTTCCTTGGTATTTTTGTCCCTGGTTGGTACAGTCACTGCTTCCTTGCTATTTTCCCTGAGAGAAAAACTGTTGTTCCCTTGTTGCAGGACACTGACCTCTTGAAGGAGAGAGACTGATAGCTAATGAAGTTTTTCCTCTGAGGATAATGCCAGTGGAAGGGTATTTAATGCTGGTGGCAGCATCCTCGCTTACTCCTTTAAGTGCTCTAATAGGGTGGTTATGAAGAAGATTCTTGAATAAAATCAAACTAGACCAGAAAGGCTTGTGAGAGAGTGGGGAAGAGATACTAATGTTCTTCCTCTTTCAAGGCACAGAAATGTTCATTTGTTAGGAAATAACACAGATAAAACTTCCAGCGACCTATCCACTAGCTGCCAGGCACAGAGGAAGATTGGGGCCAAGCTGGTTTGCCAGGGTGGTGGTGGTACATACTGCGGGGCTGCTCGGCCCTGCCTGGGGATGAATGTCCCTCCTGGCTCTGCAGGATGTTCCCCTTGGCCATCCCAGCTGCTTGGCACCTCTGAGGGTAGTCCCTGCTTGCTTCTGATCCTGAGCCTTCCCTTCTTCTGCACCAAGGATCATTTAATCATATTTCTGCCCCTGAAATAACTGTATGATACTGAGCACACCTTGGGAAAAATCAAACCCACATAGGTTGCAAACGATCCTGGTCCTCTTTCAGAAGTGCTTCTGAGTTGCTTCTGTTCCCAAAGAAGAAAATGCTTCATGAAGCGTGGTGTGCGTTTCTCCTTTCCTTGGGATAAAGTAGGAAGTGGCTCTGGAGAGGGGTCTTGCTTTCTGTTGCAGCTGTGAGGCATGTGGATTGGGGAGTTTCTGGTTTGCCATGGTACTTTTCCAGGTGTGAGCTCAGTTGCTGCTGTTCTGCTCCTGTCCTGTCCACCGCCTGCAGCCATGTGGACCCAAGAGCATCCAGTGTTATCTGGAGGTATCTGAAGATGAAATACAGCTCAGAGAGGGTTGGAAGGAGGACAGGGAAAGGGCACCCTTGCTCTTGTAGGTGTGGAGATGACAAACAGCTGCCACCACTATTCATCAGGTAGCAGAGTTGATGAACCCTTGTTCTTTACAATTTTGTTTCCTCTCTGTGGCCTTTTGTACTGCCATGACTGGGGTCTTTCTCCTCAGACCCGTTTGTTCTCACTGTCCTTCCCGCCCCTTACCTCCAGTGTATCTCTTCCCTCCCTTTTGCATCGGTCCGTGGTTTCTCTCCAGTGTTTCTGATAGTGGCCAAACAGGAGTCAACCCGTGTGCTGGGTGTGGGGCCAGCCCGTGTGCTTGTGCTGACAGACTGGGCCAAATAAAGCCAGGCATTGATCAGCTCCTGCAGCAGATTTCAGCCTCGCGTGAGGCTGATCTGCATGCGTCTCCTCTACCTACATACATAGTAGTGTCTCCCGAAGATGTAAGAATGTGGCACCCAGTCAAATCTCTCTCCCTTCTGCCAGATGTGGTCAAAATTGACTAGCGAGTCAAAAATTTAATAGGGTGAGGACTGATAGACTACACTACCCCATAAATTTAATATCCTTTAGAATCCAGGCCAGAAATACGTGGTGAGGGGTTTATGCTGCAGTCATGTGCTTTAAAACTGTGTGGAACAACGTGATTAGTAGAAATGTTATTTTCAGGATTATTTGCAGCGCATATAAAAACACATCATCTGAATCCTGTTGTGTGCATGTGTATTAGCTTAAAAGGGCTGAAACAAGTGACGTGTCTGTATGGAAAAATAGCAAAATAAACGTATAAACCTTTTGCTTGTGAAGCTGGCAAAGCATCTGGTTAAGCTGATCTTAATTTCTAGATTATTTTTTTCCTCAAACTTTTGGCTGCCTCTTCTTAATATATATATTAAAAAAAAATGTATTTTGCTCTTTTACATGGTAAGTGCTTTTGTTTTGTGCTGTTTGCCTAGCTTCTGCCTCACTTCTTGGCTCTGGAAATGTGGAATTTGGATGCATGTGCCTCATTAACAGGGGCATATAACAGAGTGTTGTTGGAGCTATTTAAGTTCCTTCTAGGAATGGCAAAGTACTGCTGTGACCAGACTTCAAAGTGAAGGGTGCTTGTAACAGCTGAGGATAATTGAATGGCAGGCATTGTCCTGGAACATGTTACAAGGCCTCAGTGTAAGCCCAATCCTTTCCGCTAAAGGAATATTCTGTGCTTATTTCTCATAGAGCTGAGAGGGAAACCAGTATGTGGCAACACCAGTCAGGTTCAGATGACCAACACTGTTACATCAGGGCCTTTTCTGCATGATGGAGTGTACCAAGGTTGAAGCTGTCTCATAAACCTCTAACCAGGAGGCTCACAGAGGCTTTTCTTGGCTTTTTTGCATATGGAGAAGAATAAACCTAAACTGGTGCCTGTGAGAGAGAAAATCCTTCGATAATCTCTTTGTGTTAGCTTATTGATGATAGTGTGACATCCTGTTGTGATCATCTTACCATAAAAAAGGCAATCCTCTCTAAGAAAGCTGCTGTGAGCTCTTGCCCTTCAGTGCCAGGGCTGCTTGAGATGCCAGCTGGTGGCTGGTGTTGCTGTGACGGTAGAAATCTGGAGATCACTGTCCGCCCAGTGTGCTCCAGTATTCCATGGGCTTAGCAAGATTTGGTCACCTTCTTGTCAGCAAGCTTGACAGAACTACAAAAGAGGCAGAATACTGACAAGAGCAGTTTTTGTTGGTATCGAGTTTGTGCTATGGAAAATGTCTTTCAGGAGATTGAATTCTATCATATCTAGTCACACAGGCTTATTATCACACCGCTTCCATAAAGTGGGTGCTATGGGCATAAGATCTTCAATTAAGTTCATATAATAATCTTCCATTTCTTCCAGTTACTTCTACATCTCCCACCAGTTGATGTCTATTTTCACAGACCACAGCCCGTTGCTTTGGCTTGCAGAAATCAAGCCATGAGCTAGCTGGCACACTGCACAGAGTGGGGCTCTGGTTGGACATTGACTCAGTTGCTGATTAATATGAAATTATTCATAGTCTTAAAATTTTTCCATGCATAGATCATGTCTAGTTCCACTTAAACTCAGATAAATTAGCGATTTGAAAGATGCTGTTTACACCTTCTGCAGTTGTAATTTCATTATTCCTACTGTTCCCTACAAGTGCTTTGTTAAACAGCCTATCTGCTATTCTTCTCTGACTCATGAGGTTATAAATGTTATTTATAATGATCCCAAAAATTGTTTATTTGCTGTGGCAGTTGGCTATGTTATCCGTATCCTCCAGTGCTGGTGTGTTGATTCAGTGACATTTGTGTTTGTGCATTGTTCAGATTTACCATTGGGTGGAAGAAAATGTTGCTGTATTATATTGCAGCTGCTTGTGTTGCTGGGGTTAATGATGTGGTTAGTTTGCTTGGGTCCCTTAGCTTTTACTTCATGTTTCTGCATGTGCTAAAACCTCCAGTTTTGGATCAAAACATTTTTTTTAAACTCAAGGCTGGTTCCTGCAGGCTGAACAAGCACTATTTTGGGTTTCAGTTGTGGGTACAGTAATAACCAAAATCAGATTGTTTTGTTGATGTGGATGCTGTGTGTTTTTGTGTGTGTCAAAAGATGTGCAGCCTCCCAGAAATGAAAAATAAAGATAAAAGCTGGAACATCTGCATTTTTACATTTTCTGTGTAAGTGTGGCTCACCTGTCCCCCTGTTAGTAAGAGATCTGTTACATGGTCTGCAGCGCCTGGGAAATGTATCCAGGGACGGGGTGATTTATATGTGACAGATATTGGGTGTTGGTGGGTGGTAATTGGTGTGGATAGGTGATGTACATGAATGGGGGGAAATTATCCAAGCTTTAGCCCCAATTAATTTAATTCAGGTTCAAACTAGACTTTGCCAAAAGGCCTTACCCAAAAAATTGTACCATTACCATACCAAAGTAAAAGACAGGCATCAAGGACTTTTTCCCATGGAAAGTCAGTAGGTTCCCAAAGCATTCAGACTGTTACTGTTTCTTCATTGCTTTCCTGCTTGACTTCAAATCCCTCTCCCACCTTTCCAAGGCAAAATGACTGGATGTGATCAGCTTGTATTGGTGACTTCCTTAGAAATGTATGTTATTCATATTCCTTCATAAATTTTTGAGTTCTGTGTAGTAGCTTTGATCCATTACTTAAAGAGAAAAGGGAGGAAAAAAAAAAAGGACAAATGCTCTGTTGACACAGAGAAAAGGCAGAGTTCAAAAGAATCAAATATGCTTCTCAGGAAAGAATCTTCTCAGAGTAAGCCTTTAAAAAAAAGTTGCTATTCTACAACCTCTCTATGTAACAACCATTGTAAACTAGGTATTTGCCATAGGAAAGGCTGAAAGTTCTGCAAAAGTAACTCGTAACATATTTAGATCTGTTGGAAGCTGAAGAATCAGCTTGCAGAACTGCCCGTGCAGGCCTGGACAAGCAGGAGCCATGTCTGTGCAGGAGCATCCAGCTGGCCACTTCGTAAGCCCATGTGAAGCTGCAGCTTGGCCAAGCTGCTGCAGCTGCCCCCAGGCTTTCGGAAAGATGTCCCAGCCACAGCTGGATGGTCAGGCTCTCCTGGGAGACTTGAAGAAACACTTGATCGAGTTTTGTTGCTCGAAGGTGTGTATGTGTGGGGGAGACAAAGGATGGACCAAGGAGGCTGCTTCTTAGCAGAGGAGCCTTCTGCTTGCCACCTCTTCTCCTGGCAGGCTTGTGCAGAAACGGCTGGCTCTCCGAAGAGGTCCAAGCAATATGACTTTGAGACACCAGAAACTTTCTCAACCCCTTCTGGAGGGATAAGAGGTCAGGATGTTGGCAGAGCTGTTTACAGCTGGGGAAGCGTTGGCTGTTGTCAGATGTTTCCTGGAGAAGCAACCATGCTGCTTCAAACTGTGAGCACAGTATATTACAGGCAGTGTCTTCTCCCATCACAGGGCAGAAAGGCTTGTTTGAATATTCCAAACGGACTTCAGGAAACGTTTCTTGTCTGTGAAACTTTGGCCACCATGTCTTACGCTGTCCCCTGCTGCAGGCTGAGTTTTGCTGCCTGGCTGATGCTATCCTGAGCAGTCACGCCTATTATGCCCAGGTCCCTGGCTTCTGTCTGATTTGTTGATGCTGAAAGATCCCTGTCCATAGCCTGGATAATGACCTGCTTCATCAGCCTCACTGCATCCTCAAGGTGTAAGTGGTCCAAGTGGTCAGCAATCACAAAGCCTTGTTGGCTTGAGCAAGGCTGGCCCTTGTATTCAATTCAGGCACGTGTGTGTAGGAAGCTTAGCTCATCAAGAGCTTTGGAACCTGAGAGGGCGGTGGGAGATGTTTAAATGCAAGCTGCTTTGAGTTCAGTTGCCTGAAGAAGATGTCACCCGGTTTTCTTTAAAATGTAGGAAGATAGGAAGAATGTCATAGTAGCTTTTTAATTTAAACACAAACACGCAGATGTGAAGTGAGTGTGTGGGAAGGAAGAGTGATTTGAATTGTGCTATGATTACTTGGGTCCTATATTACAGAGGCATTTTTAGTAGATAGGAGGGGATCTTTCAGATCTTGTAACTCAAAACCCTTCTTTCCTTGATCAGAACTGATTAGGCAAAGCTGATCTTTATTTTTATCTGGTAAAGAACATATGTAAATCAGATTATTTGCTTGCAGTACGCTTGACTGCATTCCTCCAAAAATATTCCTGAAGCTTCTAATAGGTACAAAGAAAAGAGACAGTGCTGCTGCTTTTCTGTTAAGCCAAGGCCCTAAATACAGCGCAACATATGAATATTTCAGATAGTAGACACGGGATCGTGTCCCTTTTAAATCCACCCAGTATGTAATTGCATGCAGTTCTGCTTCCTTAATTTGAAAAAGAAATGGACGGCTAATGCAGGAAACCTTTGATAAGCAAGGTAAAATATTACTGTTGAACATTAGAGATTGTAGGTTTAGGATTTATGTTTTCTTCCTGATTAAGAGATTACAGTCTGAAAATAACAACAACAAAAAAAATAAGCATCTTGCACCTCTCATGTTTTACCTTTATTTACATTTGTCTTGCAATACCGTTGCTTCCTGGCAATATTAGAAAGGTTCCTCCAGGGCAATTGTCTTTTACATTGGTCTCTGCAATAAAGCAAGAAAACCTTCTATTTCACCTGTTTTGCATGGTCCTGCAGGTATTAAATGATCGTTCCTAAAAATTGCCTCTTGATTATGAAAGTAGTTTTCTGGGAGGTTGTTCTTTGGTACTGAAACTGAACTTACATTGAACTCAGTGTCTGTGGAGAGCTGAGATCTTGCTGTTAAGGCTGAAGAGCTTGTCACACAGACAAGTCTGCCCACATGTCCTCTGGTTGGGCTGTAGGGCATGTGTTTATTACACGTGGTATCAGAGTAGCTATTCTCTCTTGGGGTTTCTTGGGTGATAATTTAAGCCAGAGAAACTCCTCCCTTTTCCCAGAAGTCCCGTTTTTCACTCAGTGTCCCTGGACTACAGCCTTCCCGGGATGATGGTGATGCAGGTTGCAAGGTAAAGCCCCCTGGATCTCTGCGCCCTCTGCAGCCAGGAAGAGCAAGGGGTGAATGAAACTTGAGGAGGGAAGGAAGAAAGGAAAAATAGATTGTATAGACCATTTTCCATGCAAGGTTTTCCTGTTCCCATTAGTGAGTGACCGTGCTGCTTGCTAGGGGTGTGGGCTGGGTTTGTGCAACTCTTGACTCTGTTGAGAAGGAAATGACTAAAACTTTCTGTCCAACCACAGTAACAAAGAACATCTTTGATTTACCAAAATAGTCATGGTAAGGAGACTTGGGATTAGCTGCTTGAGTCTTGAAGCAAGCACTGCCAGTGCTCCAGGTGGGAAAGAGCAAAGCAACCCAGGGTCTGCACTCAGGGCAGCATGACTTGCCCTGCCTCAAAGTGGGGCTTGTTAATCCCTGCCACAGGCAGCTCTAGCAGGACTGCATGGGAGCTTCGTGCCAAGAAGCAGCCAGGACTGCTCTGTGTTGGAAAGCCCTTTGCGCTGCAGAAGACAGGATCTTTCCCCTCTGCCTGAATGCTGCTTTTGGGGTCCTCACAGCCGAGGAATCTCAAAGATCCCATCCATTTGTGAGCCTTGCGTGGCTTAGCTGGAGCTGAATATTTGGAATGGAGAGGAGAAGCTCCGTCTAATGATAGGTTTTCCATTTCAACCCATGGTATTACTTTAGGCAGACCTACAATAACACTGTTAACTAACTTTTTTCCCTGGCTTTGTAGTTTTATACGTGACATACTGCAGTACCCTTTATAGAAACCTCAAATATTTTTATTTCCCTGCTTACCTCTTTTTGTCTCTTTTTCCCTCTGACAGATGTTTTTTTGTTTGTTTGGTTGGTTTTTGTGTTTTTTTTTTCCTGTGTTGCACAGGACATAATTATTTTGTTACAATAGTCTGAAGCCCCGGTCCTGTGATGGTCCGCTTGCACAGACTTAGATGTCCCTGTCCTTTATGTCCTGTGTAAATTTTGTTCCTGGTGCTTTTGTCTAATCTAGTTTAAAAAAACTGCTCCAAGAAGCAATGAACACCCAGTCATTTGTGTGCCCTGAGACTGCTTATTCTACCGTTTGGCATTTAGACCTGAAATTGTATCTTTTTTTGTGCCCGTGTCCCATACATATTTGGGCTGAATTCTCCCTGTTTCGTTCACACCTTCTGGATATTTGCAGTTGGTCTTTGTTGCCCCAAGTCAGCTAGTTAGTCTGACTTTTTAGCCTTTTTTTTTTTTTTTTTTTTTTTGAGCTTAGTGTTTGCATTCTGATCACGTTGCTCGCTTTTCCTGAACTTCTGCCAACTTGGCAATACCCGTTCTTGCTCTTGGCATGATTTCTGTGCCGAGAGCAGTATCTCAGCATGCCAGGGCAGTATCCCAGGTGGGATGCACCAGTTATAACTAGAAGAGTTACTGACTTTGCTACTGAATGATGCATGGTACATTTACAGCAGTGCTCCTGGCTGTTTTGGTCCTTCTACCATCGGTATTTATCTGAGCTCTCATATTTAAGTTAGATTTTTATGTCTCTTTTAATGGGAGCTTGTGTAATTGCCTAGGTTTGGAACTAGTTTTGTTATTGGTCTATAACTGTTTTGTTATTGGTCTAGAGTTTTATTTCCCAAAGTTCCCTTTGCATTTCACATTAGAAATTTATGCAGAACCTTCTCCCAGAACAATTTTGTCAAGCTTCCCATACAAAATAGCTTTAGGTGTGTGCATCCTTTGCGATGGTGGGAAGAAGCTGTGGGGTTCGTTTGGTACTCTGTGCTGCGCTGACTTCCTCTGGCTTTTCTGTGCACTCAGATCTCTGGACATCCAACTCTTGGGATTTTTAGAGGTTGCAGTAGTGAGAAGGAAGTCTTTGCAAGTTGTCATTCACCTTTGCTTTGTGTTATACAGGTGTGATCAGCGGGGGAAGTGGGGGGGGGGCAGGCAGAGACCAACTATTTAATGTACAAAAACCAAGAGAGGATGTTGCTGGGTATTACTAGGAATAAACAAGCTCATTTCCCATTTTTACATCAGTTGTCATCCTTTAATTTCTTGGTACTGTTTTTTTTAAATGCTGCTATGTATGTCATCCACTGTGCTTCCTGTGTCCTATGTCACTTTATCATCAATTTTTGTAAGATATCACTGTTAAGTCTCCTCAGACTCTGTAGCAATTAATTAAATTCTTTATTTTTCTCTTTTCAGTGTCAGAAGTTTATATGGATCAGTGTTACTGGCTCTAGAATGACAGGGGAGATCAACATTAAGTCTGCTCACCTGGATACGTAACCTTGCCTGGGTGACTAACCTAATGGCTCACTCCTCACTATAGATATCTCTAACATCTATGTATCTGCTGTTCGTTTGTTTGTTTGTTTGTTTTTTGAGAACTTACACAACAGCTCCTATAGGCTTTTATTTCAAATGATATTAAAATGATGCTGCATTACAGCTTCCAGCAGGAGTTGTAGATAAATGTCATGCTACTTCTGCTTGTGTAAATATTCGTTTATTTGGTATCTTTTAAAGGGTAGTCATGACTTACACAGTCTGAACTGCTGTTTAGGTCCAGGGAGGCTTTCCACAATTTAAAGATAGTGGCTTTCAAGTTTTAACATGGACCATGGCAAGGTAGTAAAGTATATTTTGGTTATCCAAGAAATAAAACTGAAATGACCGCTGGAGTCATTCTTGCTGTATACCATGGGCTCAACAAGCAGTGCCAGGGCTTCAGTAGGGGGCCTGCTGTGCTTGTCATGCCTGTGTGACGTGGCTGTGCTGTGCATGTGCAGTTAATCTGACTCGGCAGGTCTATGGCAATGTGCAGAGAAACTGCCCAGGGCTTTCAGATTACTGTGGCAAGTTTATGTGAAAACACATTTGACAGAATAGACTATCTGTTGCATTAGCTCTTGGAAATGGCCTAGTTTAGTAGACTTGAAGGTGTGGCATTTTGCATTCAGTCTAGACTGATTTGATCCAAGTAGCCTAGTGCATGTCAGAGCTGGCAGTCTTGTTTTGGGGATAGTTATCCCCTATCTACTTTGCTTTGGATATTCCAGTGCGATCTAGCAACCTAAAGGGTTTGAGGCTCCTAAATTCCAGCTCTGAGAGAACTAGGTTGAGTTGCTGCATCCACACTTCAGCTATGCACTCCATGGCTGGGCTGCGCTCACCCTGTACCACTGCCTCTGAGGTCCCAGCTGGTGGCTGGGCCTCTCCTTTTGACTGGTGCCATTGCTGTAAATCACACCCTGTACGTCTGCTTGCGAAGACCAATGTCCACTAGCATACAGCATCCTTCACCTTGGCTTGCTACCCTTCAGTTGCCTGCAGCGTGTGGGGACTGTCATCTCATTTGAGGTATTTTCCCTCTTCCTGGGTCTCTGACCTTTCCCACACTAGATCACTGCATGTGAGCTCTCTTGGATCCACAAGCTGCCTGGAGTCTTGCATGAGACCTGGAAAGAAGTGGATATTGCACCCTGTTTCCAGGAACCCTAAAATCCAGCACCAAAAGCTTTTATTTCCCAGGCGTTTAATCAATGATGTGATGGCTCCAGGAGCAGTTATCGCCTATTGTCCTCCTATCCTGGTCACATTTCTTTAATTTTATTGCTGCTTATCAGACTTACTAGCATTGTACTCCAGCTGTCCTGGTGCTCCAGCTGGATTTGAATGGGTCATGGCTGTAAAAACATCATTAAAAGCCTGACATTGGCTGGCTGCCTCATTCTGCTGGATGTGTGTTTGGAGATTTTCAGTCTGCTGGCATCACCATGTGAATGTCTTGCCTTTGCTGGACATTGCTGCATCCTTACTTCTCAGATGCTGTGCTGGTTTCCTTTCCCTAGGAGTAGCCAGAACTATTGGGACCTAAATCTTTTATCCTCCCTGTCACTTGTGCTGTTGCTCTGGGAAGAGGTATGTGTCTGTATCCATCTAAAGTGCTCTTGATCCTCCTTTCTCCATTCCTGCAGCTCGAGTACTGGTGTGTTTCTTCTGCTTGGAGGCTTCCTGCTTGAGCTAGACCCATTTCTCTCAGCAGTCTGTCTGAAAAGCTGGAACAGATTTCTCCTGCTGTTATTTGCTTTCACCACCAAATAAATAAAAAAAAAGCCTCTCCTAATATGACATTCCAAAATCCTTCTGACTTGGCCCTGGCAGGAATGACAGGCTGTGCTACAGGCTGCTGCCTGCTGCTCCAAACGGGGCAGATGAACAAGGGGTTTCCCACTGCACTGCCCCACATTCAGCCCCTGATGTCTCTGCTCATCCATGCACCAATGTGTTTTGGGTGAGGTTTCAGTGTCACGCATTCCCATCCTGTTATTCCCAAGCACACATTCATGTTAAACATGGTACTGATGGCCTTTATGTAGCCCTTAGTATGGCAGAATGTATAAATAATCTGGAAAAGATAAATGCTTTTCACTAAGTCTTAGCAGGCAGAGCTGCTTTGGTGTGGTGCCATGAAGATACTATTCCCATGCGGCTGCTGCTCTTTCCTTGCGCATTCTCTGCAGGTTTTTGGGTACCTCCTTGCTCTGCCAGTTCCTGGAGCTGCTCTGAGTCAGTCTGCCTGGGGTGGCAGCATATTGTCTACATGTCCAAAAGTGAGATGTAGTGTGCAGAGGTCCATCGGGGCCAGGGAATGGGTTAGGCATCGGACATGGCACAACTGGGACTGCTGCAGCCACAGGGCATGGAGGGCAGGGATGCTGCCTTCACATTACCCAAGACCGCTGCATAACAAAGGGTGCAGTGCAAGATAAAGTCCCTGTTTGTAGGAAAAGTGTCCCCTTTCCCAAATCCACTGTGTTATCCAAGCAGTACCAGGGCATGAAAGGACGTGGATATGCTGATGAAGGAAGGCCATCTTTTTGCTGCTAGGTTCAGTATGGGTTAAGCCCATGAATCTCTTCATTTATTTTTGAGTTAACATTTTGCTTGAGAGAATGATGCCCCTGCCCTCATAAGCCTTTCATATGAAAAATGAACCTCAGGCCGGAGGGAATGGGGAAGGAGTGTGATGTGTAAAGGAGGCAGTATTTTTTATTTTTTTCCCTGTCCATTTCTTCCAGGAGGAAATACTGCTGCTTACAGAAGGCAGTTCGTGTTTTCGTGCCTTTACTCTGTCATTTTACGCGATGTGGTTTGGGTAATGTTAAAGTAACTTAACATTATGTTTACTCACAGTACTGCTGGCAGCTATTTAATATACATAAATATCTCTACAGCAAGAAAGGGAGTTGTATTTATTCATAAATAACTAGCATACTGCCCTGTTTATCTTGCACATGACCTCTCTGTTGCACAGGGCCTATCCCTGCCTCACCCAACCTGCTCCTTTTTATGTATTTGACTTTCCCAGTCCTGACGGTTGCTTTATATTCAGAAAATATAAATTCATCCCCCACAAAGCTTTCAAATGTAATTTCATTTCTTTACTTCTCTGAGAAATTCTTTCTGCTCTCTTCAAGACTGAGTATGTATATTTTCCCTGTTTATTTAGGCATGCTTATTTTGTCTGTAGAAACTTGGTCAAATGATGTTTCTTTATGTGAATTTATAATCCTGTGTGGTTTGTGTATTGAGAACAATCCTTCTGAGCTGAAAGAAGATTGTCCAATCTGTTTTAAGATGTCCCACTTTCTGAGTATTGCATCTCATTAGGAATATGGCTGGCTGTTTGCATGGCTTTTTTTCTTTCCATCAGTACCTTGGGGGAGAAAATATCTCATTTCATCATGGTAATAATACTTGGTACTTTGTTTCTGCCTTCAAAGAACTATACAGTTATGAATTAAATAATTTCTTTAACATTGTGTAGCAGTATATAATCATTATTTGCCTCATTTTACAGATGGGGAATATGAGCAAGAATTCAAGTGCCCTTAGGCTGTGAGAGGAGAAACAAAATCAGAGAGAGTACCAGCTCCCTGACTTATACTAGAGTAGCACCACACCTTTCTTGTTGAAATTAAAAAAAAAAAAAAAAGAGAGAGAGAGAAATAACAACAAAGGGAAAGGGAGAGATGTTTATCTGTAATCATCTTGCCTAACCTTGTTAACTACTGAGTTAAGTGCAGCAGTTGGTGGTGGTGCATTTTTTGTTCCTTTTTTTTTTTTTTTTTTTTTTTTTTTTAAATACGTTGTTTGACCAATGTGGCTGTTGCATTGCAGTGTGTGGTTGGAGATGTCTGAAGTTTATGAAGCTGAAGTGGCGTGTGAACTGCCATGGCTGCTGTAGAGGGAAGAGGTTGTTTGCTGCTGGATGGGCAATCTCTCTCTGTTCCTGCCCTCCTGTGCCCCCTCAACCCAGGAGAAGTGGAAACCTTTTCTGTAGTATTTGAAAGTATTTTTTCCTCTTGTTTGCCAGCTGAGGCTGGGATGGGAAAAGTGAAGCATCCTAGAAGGGGATTGTGTTATTGCACAGCAAGTACAGAAAATAATCCTTGCCTCACCCGCCACGTGCCATGCTGGGATTTTTGTTTTCCCCTTGTGGGCTCAAGTGAAAATTGTTGGCTCAGGGTGGTATCCGGGATGTTATGGAGCAGTCCTGCATGTCATTGTCACAATATTGATGAATTCAGTTAAAACTCCTCCCCCTCTGAATTTTGATTTTTTTTAATGAAATCTAGAAAAGATGTTTTGAAGTTCTGGTCAGCAGTGGAACAGTTTAGCCCCTTTGGGGAGGACAGATAATCTGCTTGTTGAAAAGCAGCTTGATGCAGAGGAATGGAAACCATGTGAAGAATTTTATCTTTCTTTGGAAAATTTCTTGGCTGCTCCTTCACAGGTTTCAGATGTTCCCTGTCTGCCTTCAGACTGGTTTCAGATGTCTTGTTTGATAAACTTTCTGATGAAAGTCTTGCATGACTGACTTCAAGCAACTTTATTCTGGGTATGCCCTGCTAGTAAAGGCGGTGGGGAATGCAGCTGTCTTCAGCCATGCGCTCTATCTGGGAATGCAAAACTGCCAAGCCTTTTTAGGGACTCAAGATTCAACTGCAAGCATATATTTAGTTTTCTGTTTTGGATGAGTGGAACAGGTATCCCGATGCCTTAGATGAGATCTGCAACGACAGACAGCAGCACCCAGGTATCATAGACAGTATTTTTTTTTTTCTTTGCCTTTGCTGGGAGAGAGGATGTAGTCTTGTTTTGATCTTCTACAATCAAATCTGTGTCGGAGTGTGCTTGTAGCACTTCTCCTAAAGACATCATGGGGCTGGTCATCTGGGAATGTGACAGCTTTGGATCTAGCCTGTACTTACTTCTTGCTGGCACCTCACTTGTACATGCTCCCTTCCAGCACTGAGCAGAGCTGTCCTGTGCCACAGCATGCTCACAGGGCTCTGCTTTCATCCAGTGTTTCACATGATGCCCAAATTCCTGATAACTTGTCATCTGACCTTTTTCAGGAACTGAATGTGGCTTATCCTGAATCTGGATATTTCTCCCTCGGTGGGCTTGGAGAGCCCTCAGGGTTGAGCTGGGACCTGAACTTTGTAGCAGAGCAGCTGGTATGCAGGCTTTCACTCACTCTTTACTTGCAGTGTGTGTGCTTGCGTTGTTGTCTTCACGTCTTCTCTTTGTTATCTGACAACTTCTCTCGCTAGACTTGGATTTCAGTTGCTCAGAAGAACCATCAGCAGCTTAGTGTGTGGGGAGTTGCGTGTTTTCCTTGAGCCGTTTTGTTTGTGAGATGGCTTTTTTCCTTTTTTTTTTTTTTTTTTGCTTGGGTCTTGCTGATAATCCTTACCAAAGAATTTTTTGGCAATACCTTAGTATCTCTGATTAGGTATTTGAAATTAAAAGAGGGAGGGAGCTACTTGACTATCCAGATGCTCCCTCCTTCTCTTTTTCCATCTGCAATGAAAATTCACCAAAACCCAGGTAACTTCTCAGCTGTGAGAAGAGAATTGTGTTTCCTTCAGCTCAGCAGAGCCATGGGAGCTCGATGCTCACATGGCCCTTTGCGTCGGCTGCTCTTTGGGGCACTATCACTCCAAGATCCAATGCAAGAGATGAAGAGGACTTTTCCTGCCAGTCTCCTGCTTGAGGCTGCAGTTTGCAGTTGTGCCAAGCATTAGAACTGAGGAGTGGTTTGTTTCTGTGTGTTTGTTTTTTTTTTTTTTCCGTTCGTGTTTCCTCCCAGCGGTTCCCAAGCAGTAAAGAGAAAGGAGAAACTGTCAGATATCATGGGTTGTGATTACAAATCACAAATATCATTGGCATGCAATGGAATAGGAACAAAGCATGGAAAAAGGAAGTGAGTGAGGGGTCGTCAGGTTGAGCAGAAGGAAAGAAGCAGTGGAAGATGGCAGCCAGAAGGTGACTTGAAGGAGGGTTAAAATTGTGGTCATTGGGAAATGGAAGGCAGTGGGTACCTGAGCCGTGGTTCCCCACGGTGAACTTGATTACTGTCAGTCCTTGCGCTACTTGCATAGCCAAGAAATTAGGTTGTGAAATAACGTAAGTGAACACAGGATATTTCTTAACTGTTAAGAGCTTAAAATTGCAACTTCTGTGTTAAACTTGCCTCTCCAGCTGCCCATATCCCCACACCCTCACAGGCAAGCCTTGCCTTATAGCTCAACTTTTTGACTCTTCATTCTTACAGTTTTACTTGGAGTGGGATTTCTACACTAATGTGACTCTGGGACTTGGGTTTGTTTGGCAAGAGGTTTTGTGACAAGTGAAGAATAGACATAAGTTAAGACAGGACCTCAGGAAGGACATGCTCCACTGATGGCATGTCTCACCAGTGACAATGGCAGTAGTGACAATGTGGGTCACACTGGTTAAAAGGAGAGATGGGCCTAAGCAGGAGCTAATGTGTTGAATATCCCTGAGCCCTCTCAACTTGTTTAAGGGAGGTTCAGATCCATATGGCATAAAATTGATGTTTGTCTCAGGTCTGCTTATCTTCCTGCCAGCACATGCATGCTTATTTGAACCAAACAAAATGCCAGATGTTCTCTTATCTGAAAACCAGAGATTCACCTGAAATTGTTTTTTTCAGGACATGAGAGCTTTTTGGGTAAAGCTGTCTGTCTGCAAGCATTTTCCAGGACTCATCACACTTTGAAATCATGGTATTAAAATAATTACCTTTGAAATGCAGGGAGGGTCATGTGCCCTACATCAGAAATTCCTCTTAGTACGTATTAATCTAGCATATAAATGTCATGGCTTACATCCACAGGGTGTTTGTATTGAATTTTTAGCTGTAACAGTATCTCTTACTCTTCAGAATAAATGCCATATAATCTGGTTATGAGCAATACTCTTAATTTAGATACCAAAAATAGGACATAAACAGATCTAAATTACTGCAAGCAGGAGAGCAAATAACTGTGCCTCATGAGGGGAGTTCAAATTCAATCGAATCATCTAGCATTCCATGTAATGAATGGTAAGAGACAGAGAATTCAGTCTGTTTCATTAGGGTAGCACAACAATTGTCGTATTTTTCTCTTCTCTGAAGGCCTGATTCTCCTCTGTCTCACCTCTGGTATACCTGTACTGGGGAGTATAAAGAAGGGTTAGGTTGGGAAACATGCTTTTTTCTTCCCTTCACCCTACATCCCCTTCCCCCAGTAGGTCAGTGCATGCTGATTTGAGGTATATAAAGCAATAGAAACTCAGGCTTATCCCCCACCACAAAGCCCCTGGTTTCAGGGAGAAGGAATTGTTCCTCGGAGCCCTACAAGTGCAGCACTGGTGAGGACACAACATGCATTTTGTGAGGAGAATTATCCTTACTCTGCAGGTGAGCATCATCCAAGAGGCTCAAACACGTGAAACATCTTCATCACTTAACCAAGCCACCAGTCCTATACCTGGAGGGGGTTATCAAGATGCTGGGACTTTTACCAAATAATGTTTTCTTTTCTCATGCATTTGGCAGCTCTGAATCACTGATTAATTTTTGTTGAATTTTCTATATGGACTCAAGGTAAGTGATAACAGCAGTTCTGTGTAACCTTAAGTAAATCTTACCTAGAAATATCCTGATAAAGTAGTTGCTTTTCAGTATAGTCATGGTGTCACACTTAACCAGAGTAATCTGAAGCAAGATTGGTTTTGATGAAAGTGAGTGCGTCTTTGTGGCAGATTTGAGTTTTTAACTTGTTTCCCTTGAGTACCAACACACATGCCTTGGTGGCTGTGTTCTGATAGTCCTTTTAAATGGAGAAGGAAGAAGGGTTGTAGCCACAGTGACCTGGATGCTTATGGGGGCTTGGTCCTGTTCACTTTGTGGCAGAGGTCATAGCTGGTGGCTCGTGGACTAAAGTGAGTCAAGGTGAGAAGAGCTGGTATTTCACCATGGACCTTATTAACAGATTGCAGATGTTACTGAAGCACCCACAGGTTGTACAGAGCTAGCAAGATCTTTACTTAGAGGTCCTGTTTTGGCCAGTTGGTCAAACAGGCACCCAGTGTTAAGCATGTACCCAGTACCACTGACTTCTTATTAGGAGCATGCTTACTGTCAAATGTGGGTTTATGCAACTTGCTGGTCTCAGTCTTTGTGGGTCTTGCTGAAAGGATCCTGTGCTGCCAGAGAGATTTGTCTCTGTTCCAAGCTGTGGTTCAGCTAGGTTGTCAATACAGGGGGACCATACTGTAAACATTGTGAAATGCCAAGCTGTTATAGAGCCACTTAGCTGATAAGGAGCTGCTCAAAATATTTTGTAAGTTGAATTCTGCTCTGGGACTGGGCAGCCACTCCTGGCTGTGCTCACGATGCTTGGTGCCAGGGGTGTTTTGGCTGTTTTGCGTGCCAGGCTTGCTGCTAAGCAAGACTTGATGTTGAGACTTGATGCAACATCCTGGGTGTTGTGCTGCCTGAGGTCCACCAGGCAATGACAGTGATGAAGCAGCCTTGGTGGTCATCCATCTGGGCAGTTATCAATCACCTCCTGTCCACATGAAGATAGAAAATAGCCTTATGCATCCCATCAGGTGCTGCAGCATTGTGGGAAAAATGAAAAACTAACTAATGGCTGCTCTGGTGCCCTTTGTATCTGTTCCAGGCTCACAGTAGGGGATGAAAATGTTTCAGGTGGAGGATGTCACCCTCTGCCACATCTCTGGCTATGTGGGGGATGGCCTTGTTGACTGTCAGCGTTTTAGACCCAAGTCTTGCAATGGTGCAAAGGTGGTCTGTACTTGCCAGCTTCCAAGTTTTCATAGGAGCCTCTTTGTGGGTTTTGTGCTTTTCTGTGCAAAACCTTGGCATGGATTTCTGTTATCGCTGTCTTTCCTTTTCTCCTTCTGCTTCTGATCCCTCTAAGTACAACAGTTTAGTACTGTTTACTGCTTTTCTTGCAGATTTAGTAATATTCAGAAGTTAATATGTTTGCATCCTATGAGTAGATGATCTAGCCTTGCCCTCATTTGCGTTTTCTGTATCTTGGGCTCATCTTAGCCTGTTTCATCTGCATGGCCCACATGGTGTAAATAATGGGCTCTTCATGTAGGGACTGTGTGCAGCTGTGTTGGTATTTGTAAGAGCTCTGCCAGGCTCCAAGCTGTGCCGCAGCACTCTGGGCAGAGCAGTAGAAGCAGCAATGTGCACAGAGCAGTGAGAACATGGTATCGTGTGCTCTGGATGGTCCCTGTGAGTGCTCATCTGGGTCAGATGTCTGGTGCCACAGAGTTTTTGGGCTGCCAGGGTCTGGTGTTAAGATTATGCTTCCCTGTTGAGTGGGGTGTTTGTCAGATAGTAATAATCCTCTGTCATTAAAGGTAGGGGTAGCACTGCTCTGAGTAACTGGAATAACTGCCTGTTGGGAGGATGGGAAAGATAAGCCTACCAACACTGCTGCATCAGGAGAAACCATTAATGTAGACAGTAATGATGGCAAGAAACCATGTACATACATGACAAGCAGTAGTAATGGACATGGCTGTCTCTTTTAATGTTCCTAGTATGTGATAAGTTGTCAACGTCTGTTAATTTCTGCTACTGCAAAATAAGTAGACAGTTCTGAGGTTTGCATTATTAAGTGTTCAGTTGTGTGTAATTTACGGTGTATTATGACAGCTGAAGTGAATGCCATGATCCACACCATGAGACATGGCTGAATTACTATCTTGTCTCTTACCTAGAACAAGTTCGGAGCCTTGCTTGTGTTACAGTAGGAGAGGAACACCGTGCAGTCCTGTTGCTGTCGCTAAATATTGCATACAGCTCTTTGGAGTGCTGAATGGTGCCGGGTGGCTGGTTGGTAGCCACACCAACTTCTTGGGATCTCATCAGGTCTTACAAGCAGAGAAGCACCAGGCTGGGCCACAGTCCTTGGACAAGAAACCTGCAAGGTACACAGACACCAGAGATGTCCTTGTGGTGCCGTATGTGTTCTGGCACATATGCATGCTGGGTGTGTTTCTCTTTTTTTAAATTGTGACTTGGTGTTGTCATGCTTCATGAAAGCCATATGTTAGTTTTTAGTGTTAGTAGAAAATAACACTTGATTCTCCTCTCCCTCCACTGTGCTAAATGATTGGAAGATGAGTTGCTTGAGATCTGCAGACAGGCAGAGTATTGATTACGCATAAGATACCCATTGCTCAGCCACAGGTCGAGTACACATCTACGCTAAGCATGGCCTTGGTAGCAGTGTGGAGATTCCCAGATGCTATTTCTACGTGCAGCACCGTCTTTCTCCCTGCTGCTGAGAAGATCCCCTGGAGTCATCTCCACCATAATGACTTGCTAAGGGTTGATTGCACAGGCAGATGATCAAATGCTTTCCTTGGATGGGCCAACCCATTGAAATAGCAGTAAAGGCAAAGTGACAGGACTCCCAGCTCAGGTGGGCAACTTTTAGTCTAAGCCCTTCAGGGTAAATGTGGTCTAGCTAAGGTGTTTTTTGTGATTTAATACCCAATTTACTTAATCTTTATGCCTGTCTTCAGCAAAGTTATCTCTCCTGAGCTAGACAGCTGGAATTAGGAAAATACTGTATTTTTTTGATGTTGTTGCCAGATTGTTGTGCAGACGTTCAATTGTCATCTCCCCCTAAACTGGAAATTTTGTGCTTGGACTGTAGCACTGGGAAAGCCTTGATATGCAAAGCTGGCATCACAGTCCACAGGCTCCTTCTCCTTAAACAGAGTTGTTTTTTTTTTTTTTATAAACCATAAGAAACTCTTTCTTGAGTAATGTTTAAATAGGTTTGCAGAAGCTTCAAAATGGGCACAAATGTGTCAGAAATGTGGCTGAATATTGGCATTTACTTCATTGATAGCTAATCCTTAGCTGAGGAAAATGGAATGGCATTTAAGCAGATGTCTTGTTCACGTTATTTCCCTAAGTCTTTCTTTAGGCACAGTAGTGCAATGTAGGTAATTAAAACCCTATTTATTTAGAGGTTTTCAATTAGCTGGCATTACTACTTCAGATCTTACGATCTGTAAAACAGTGTATCCCTTGATAAAACTTCATGTTGTGTAGCACTGGACTTTATTTTCAAACACAATTTAAATAGAATATTGTGGGAAAAACAAACAAAAACAACAACAACAAAAAACAGAACACAGAAATGGCAAATCAGTATTTGTGGCATTTCTCAGAAGCTACTTAGGATTATCTCCTTAAAAAGGCAGATTCCTTTGCCTGCAAGTCAAGTAGAAGAGCAAGAACTTATATTTTATTAAAATATTATTAAAGGCCTGAATGCATTTATGATCTGTGAGATGTTTACAGGAAACAAAAGCTTGCTATTCAGAACTGTCAAAAATTTTAACAAAGGGCAAAAAGAAAATCTGAGAGGCCAGCTGCATGGTTCAGATACCTCCACTTCCAAAGTTCTGGTAATTACCTTGTTGAGACACCTGATTCAGGCCAGGTTTTTTTCTTTTGATGAATATACCTCTGACACTGTTCAGTTTGACATTGTATGTTGAACTAGAATTTAAATAAACTGGAGTGCTGATTGCCATTTTTCATTGTTAAACATATGGCCAGCTGAACTCTCTTCCAAAAATTTATCAACAGTTGATTAAAAATGAGACCACAGCTTTCTGCAATGTGAGCAATGCATTTGTTTTAATCTATTTTCACTGAATTGGGAGTTCTTCTGGATGTTTTCCCTCTCTCACTTCCCAACATCAGGGAGTTTGGGCTTCTGTCAAAGACTTTTAAATTTAGTGTGAAAATGGCATTGGAAAAGCTGGGAGATCCAAAGATAGTTTGGTGGGTAAGGCAAATAACAGCAGGAATAGTTGTGCAGAACGTATTATTGTCCCGCTTTGGAGGGCACTACTTTGGCGTTTCTATAAACTTGTGTTGAAGGCAACACATTTCATGTTGTTGCTGTATTTTCTACTCTGATTGTATTGCAATATGTCTTATGCTCAGAAGATCAGAAGAAAACCCTTTTTTTTTTTTTAGTTTCCTATCTTCACTATTTTTTAAGGCAAGGCATGTTCCAATAGGGAGAATGATTTCTCAATGGAAAATAATATAATGAAACTATATTTGTAAAAGCTTTAACAGCAGTGATCTTGCACTTAGATACATAATTTTCAAGCGTTCCTTGTACTTACGTGGATTTCCACCAATTTCAGCAGGGCTTACTGTTGAACTTGCAGCTTATTTGTACATGGTATATATCTTCAATTGACTGAGTGAGACTGTTTCCTTGGATAAAGCAGGTAAATTGTACAGTGAATTGGAGGAGCAAACAACTTTTGCAAACTTGAGTGCACAGCTGCAGTGGCTGACCTTAGGCATTTGTACCAGAATAGTCTTTGTTGTAACATTCAAGTTAGAGCTTTCTGTGGTCTTCCTTTTTAGACTTCATGTTCAAAACTTGGTAATAATAGCATATTTTTTTCAGTAACACTATATTTCTAGGGTATTTTAGTCCTTCAGAACTGTAGTATAGCAATTGTGAGCACGTGCATTGAAATTCATTTGCCAAAGTAACAGAATTTACCAACAAAGCCTGAACGTGTATTAAGTAAAATATCATGGTAATTATAGTTAAGCAAAACCTTGACATGAATGAATCCACCTACTGAAGTGGCAGAGTTTCATGCTGTGAGGAGGGCAATTGCTGCAGGAAGTAGTACTTTTGTAAAACAACACTTTTGTAGTGCTGCTGGAGGGGTGAGGATAGCAGCAGAGCTTTTTTTTTTTTTTTTTTTTTTTTTGTGAGCAGCTCAGGACACTCCTGATGCGGAGCTGCCCTGGGTCATGGCAATATTGAGAAAGTGATGTTATTTGTTTGCTTCTGATGTTGTTTTGTTTTGACCTGGTAATAGATAATGAGGACAACTTCTAGAACCTTCTTTTTTTCAGCTGGTCCAGTGAGGTTCTTGGCTGAGGCACGAAAATCTGGTTATATTTTGTTGTCTTCCCAGCCACCCTCTTCCCCATTCACTGAGAAATTCGGCAGTGTTTTGGGAGTCCTGTTGAGTTCTTCCCCATGTCTATAAAGAAAATTGTTGAGATGATCAGCTCACATCTGTTAAACTTCATAATGGACCTCTGTTTTTCCCATAAACGGCTTCTTCCCTCCACTGGCCTTTGTGGTCTGGGCACTACCATTGATTACAAACACTCTATTGATGTCAGCAAGACTATTTGCATTCTGCAGGTTAAACCTGCTCCCTTGGACCAGGATCTTCGGCGACAGGATGGACTGGGGCTGTACTGTGGTTCTATTTGACCTTTGATACCTGAAGAAACCCTTGTTGGGCAGCTGGTATAGGGAGAATCTTCATATGGTTAGTATATGCTTTTCTGTTAGACTGAGTCATACCCCCCACCCAAAGGTTGGGAAAATGCGAAACACTTTTATTGTCTCCTTCTTTTAGGAGGAGATGTTCAATTTGATTTGTATGTAAGTAGGAAAACTTTGAAGTGTCATTGAAATACAAAGGGAAAATACTTCAAAGAAATGTAACATTAAAAACATATCTGATCCCTCAAGGATTTTGAAGTTTTATCCTGAGAATAGGCTTTCAGGGGAACATTTGTATGGAAATATCAGGACTGATTAATTTGTCCAAAATATTTTGAGTGTTGCCAGTCAGCATCCATTGAATTATTATGTACTACTTTTGACTTTACATCATGGCAGACTAGCAGTCCTACGTTCATCTATGTTGCTGATAACCATCACTCAGAAGTTAATACAGAGTCTGACAGGGAAACCAAAGCATGATGTTGCTATGGTGTGAGACTTGTTCAATATTGTTACCCCAATGTCCAGAAGAGATAACTGGATACAGCCAAATAAAGCTTCCCAAATTTCTGATTTGCATGGGTTGCTCTGCTAGGGTATGGGCATGGTGGTCTGTGGAAGATGATGGGGTGTGCTTGTGCCACTCCTGTTTGATGGTGGATTACACATTTCTAATAAGTGTCTTGAACTCTGGGAGAGTTCACATCTTGAGCTGTGATTTTTACTTCACTCCTGTAAAAACATGCCCAGTTGTGCTGGAGCAGAGGGTGGTGGTTTTTCCTTTTGGCAAACAGATTCTGGCATCAGCATTTTAATTGCAGGAATTATACTAGCAGTTCCCAGAGCTCAAGGGTGTGTGAGGAGGTAACTAGATGTGTATAAATCATGGCTAAGCAGAACTTTAAATACTGGATGCATTGTTCTGTCCTTGTTATCTTCTGTTACAATGAGGCTTCAGAAAGTTAGAAAAACATGAAGTTTCCTAAGAACCACTTTTTACCAATACAGCTGTGAAACAATTGTGTAGTTCCTTTTGGTGGTCTTATGTTATAAAAACAGATTTTATTTAAAGTAGCTTTAAATTACTTGTATTATTTTTCAAGTTTTATTTTAATTGTATCTGTAGGTTGAGGGAAGGATGGGAGAAAGGAAACAGTTAAGCTGCCTAAGCTATTTTTTTAGTATTGCAGATTTTAAGAAAACAGGTGATCCAGGTTTCCCCTGTCCACATCCCTTCCATGCCTTATGATATCCTTCCATGCTTTATGATATTGCATTTCAAATGTGGGGCTTTGTGTGTTCAGACTCTGGGTGTTCTCAGATTCTCGGATCACATCAAACTTCCTTCAGCAACCATGAGGTTCAAATGTGTTTTGTTTGTTTTTTCCCTTTTCTTAATCAGAACTACGGTCCTGGTGGAATTACTTCTCTGTAAGATCTTGAGTTTAGGGAGAAATTAGATATTGCAAGATTTGTGGTAGAACAGGCTTTCCAACAGTCTGTGAACCTGACTGGCATATCACAGTTGTAGACTGGCACAAACACACTGCAGGTATGTGATGATGGAGAGTGGCACGTGACTATTCCTGCGCTGTTATTGTATAATTTAACCACACCTAGGTTTGCTTCAGACTCGCTGACATGGATCATGGCACTGCTGGCTGGGGCAGCACGGGGTGATGCATGTGCTAACCTGTGTGCTGCTTATGTGGTTTGCTGAGACAACTTGGACTGCTCTGGGGATCTGAACCAGGTGGTTTATGGGTATATCATCACTGGGCTTCTGTGATTGGATTGTGAACTGGCCTGTACTGCTCTTAAAAGTTATCTTGTTCTATGTTTAAGCATTTTATAGCTGTGTCTACTAAAGGCAGACTACTAAGCCTACCTTAGTAAGGTCAGTAATAAAGCAGTGTATTGCTCTGTCTAATAAAACAGGCATTTTTCATTGTTCTATACAGTCAAAAAAGAGTTGTTTCATACTTAGCAGGTGATCTGTAGCAAGTGAACTTGGTCTCATACACTTTTTTTTTAATCACACAAGGAAGACATTAATTCTTAAAACCTTCAGATGAGAATCCTCGAAGACTTGTGCTGCTGTGTATTGTCCACCTCGCAGCAAAGCACTTCCTGGTAAGACCAGTCAGGACAGTGTGCCTGTCTCCTCACCTCAGGGCAGTCAGAGAACTCGTGCCGAACTCCTTTGCTAAAACAAATGATTATTGAAACCAGCGTTAAATAAGCAATGACAGTTTGTGATGTGTGCATCCACTTATTTTTGATAACTTTGCCTACTTCAATAGAGTAGTGACAGCCTAAAGGACAGCATTGGCTCTTACTGCTGCTGGTTCTGCACTTGAATTTTCTAGTTTTGTCAGCTCTGCAAACAGCCTTGAATTTCATGATCTGAGATTCTTCAGGAGGCGATATGAACAGCCCACAACCTTGTTTACTCCATGCTGTGCTCCTTTGCTGGACGTGTGTGATGTTTTTCCCTCTGGTCTGCACCCTCTCCCCTTCAACTCCTTGCATTGCCTCCAAGAGACCGATGGCTGAACCAGACAACAGGAAGTGCTGGTGGCTCTTGGCATTTGAGCAGTAAAGCTTGCAAGACCTTTCAGAACACATTTGTAGCGGATTTTTCTCTTAAATTACACTTTTGCAGGTGAGAATAGCTGGTTCAAGGTAATACACTCTGAACTGAGCTGTTGTACCAGAAAGAAGGTTGCTCGCTGCTGGGCTGGGGGGTACTGCATGGCCTCCCTTCTCCACTTGTACACAGTATGGAGCAGTAAAGGAAAGGTAGCCAGGTAGGACAGAGCTGGCATGCTTCTCTGGAAGCTGATAGTACTGCCGTCATCCTGTTGACTTATCATCACAGAGTGCACACAGCTGCCTATGTCAGCTCTACCATTACAGCATCTTCACGTTCTCTATCTGCTCATTTCCTTATTGGTGTTTGGTATGTTGCTTCCCCACCATGTTATGTCATGGGGATTATTTTCCCACAGAGTTAATGATGCTTTTCCATCACTGTTGCATTTCCTTTTGTACGTACGTTATGGTTGTTTCCTGTTTCCCTTGCTTTTGCAACCATGCTTTTCGAGTTTTAATGATCCCACCTGGAACAGGTCACTTGTCCCCCTAAACTCCATTTTCTATGATCAGGCTGACAAATGACATTCAGCCAAATGATATTCTCTTGTCATCTTGTCTTGACATTCAGACAAACGACATTCTCTTGTGGGCAACCCCCCCTCAAATTTCGTAGGTACCTTGTTCTTGGCTCTTGCAGATAGCAGGTTTACTCCATCAGTAATCTTGTCATCCTATAGAAGTCTAGATGGGTTTGTATCAGCTACAGATTTGTCCTGGTTGGGCATCAAAAATGCATCAATACAATCACGTCCTAAGTTTCTCACTGCTAAGATTTTTCTCCATCTTGTAAGTTGAATTTTACTCTGTTAAGCCAGCAAGTTCTGCTCATCTCGCTGGTGGGGCCATCAGCGACAGATGGGATATTTCTCCCTCCTGCATATGCAGAGGGGTTTGTCTATGGAATCAAGAAGAAAGCTCCAAGGCTTTTTCTCTTGCTGAAGGAAGCAGAAGCAAGTCACTCTTTCTTCTGCCACCTCCTTTTCTCAGTTTCCCTCCTCTTCCTGCTGCAGAAGAAAGGGAAGACAGTAGGGCTGGGACCAGTTTTTTTTTTTTTTTTGTTCCCTCTTTCTGCAAAAGTCAAACCTCTGGCTTCGTTACAACCTGTTGCCTCCCTCCACCTTGCTGGTGAAAGCCGTCCTACCCTTCAGTATCACCCATACCCCATGTCCACGTTATCCCCACACAAGCATTAGGCAGGGTTAAGGACAGCATATGGCTCCTTAAAATTGCACTGTGATAATAGTTTTTAGAGTGGGGGGTTTGGGGAACGGGGGGCATTGTTTGTTTGCTACTCATCACCATGGCACTCAGAAGAAAGGAGAGCCTTTGCTTTCTGAATGATGTGAATAAACATGCAAGTTTTAGGATATGCATGTAGCATGTGAACTGCGCATGCCTTTTGCAAGCTGAGAGTTAATTCAAAATTCAAGATCTGTTTTGAAACACACAGTTCCTTCGTCTGATACTTCAGGAGATCTCCAAAGTAGAAGGTTCTTTTTAAATAGTGATTAAGGTCATGTGCTGCCTAAAGCAGGTTGTCTGGACACAGACTCTCTCATATTCCTCAGTGTGCTACCTGAAAAGCTATTGGCAAAGCTCCATTGTGAGGTCTTGGCAAAGGGCTTTAGTGTAGGAGAAAAGAAAATTCAAGGTCCACATGTTTTTGAGGCATGAAAGAAAATCAGACTGAAAACTGGCCTTCCATTTCATATTTTTAACTTTTTTCCCCCTATACTGTTCACTCTAAAATTTTGTTCCATCTTATTACAAGAGAAAAAAAAATAGTCTTCAACCATCTCAAACTTTACACTGCTTATTTTGAAATTGCCAAGAGGAGAGAGATGGCAAATCACCCACTATCAGGGGATTGTTTATGAATCAGTGTGGTTGCACTGCTAACCTAAGTTCTTAGATACCACGAGTCTTTAAAAACAAACAAACAAACAAAAAAAACCTATGCTTACACACAAAGCATATATTTCAGTTATCTCTCTCTTCTATTACACATTTGTCCTGAAAAATAAATCTGAAGACTAAAAAAAAATAAAATCAGAGGAGGAAGATGTAATGCTGGGATTTATGTGAAAATTTTCCCCATGTAACCGTTGATGCTGTAGAATTAAAAGATGCTTGTTTTATTTTTTTTCTTTTTTACTGTTTTTTTTTTTTTTCTCAGATAACTGTTGAATATGAAAATACTAGTATAGATAAACATATTTATTTTCTGAGCTTTCAATGATTGGTGCACTGTATTTTCTCTTTATGCAGTGACAATGCTGAAACTGCAGATAGAAAGGTCTGAAATCAAATCCTAAACCTGAAGGTCCAAAATGTAGAGCCAAACACTGTCAAATCTGGAAGTTTGTGAATTTGGTCCTTGGAATCAGCCCATTAAAAGAAGGAGGTGTGTGAGCTGTGAAATTGGATCTAAACATGGGTTTGTGCTGTGGATTTGGAGGTTCTTAAGGTATTTTGAAGAACTACCTTTTGGACTTTTGATCAACAGTGCCTCTTTTGTTTCGTAGCCTGTGTGGCCATGTCAGTAATGTGTTGATGGGGAATGTGAGGCATTTACTTGCTTACAGTAGTAGTCTCAGAGAGATGAATGAATATCTCAATTGATTTTCTAATCAGTGGACCCAAGCAAAATGTGAGAAAAATACATACTGATTTGTCAAACTCTCTACCATGAATAGTGGAAAGGATTTACTAAACAGCTAACTAGTAAAACATGAACAGCCTAAAATGAATCTATCTCTACTTTTTCTTTCCTTTTTTTTTTTTTTTTTTTTTTTTGTAAGCCTCCATTTGACCCTGGATTACTTGTGTGTAAATAGTTAAAGCAAGTCTAAGCAGTGTTTACAGGCAGGTCTTTGCATGACGCATCTTTGCAGGTAAGGTGCTGCTGCCTGGACTGGGGCTGTGGCATGCAGAGCGCAGAGCTAACTTGTGCATCATGAAATGAAGTAACCCATCATATGCTGTGCTTTCTATATTCCTTTCCATTGCAACAAAAAAAAAAAGAGCTAAAAGAGTACAGGGTGGCAGAGATAAGCACCCAGAATGATTTCTGTGCTGCAGACCAAATTAAATAGTTTGGTTTGTAATTGGATATGAATAAGCTATAAACCTTGACTCTTAGACTTCGGGTGTTTACATAAGCTGTTTGCTGTGTATATGTCTCTGACAGAGTATTTGAAGAATACTTATCTTGTCAAGGCTTAGCTTTTGCACCACTTCCAATGTATTTTATGGATTTTAAGGCGAAGTGCAGAAGAATATATTTGGCTAAACTGGTTGGTACTAAAGTTCTTGCATGGTTTCAGGTAAGTTTTTCCCAAGTGTAAACAATTATATCTTGGAAGGACTCTTGTACTTTATACTATTAAAATAGTTTAAAGCCTTTTCTATGGCTTGATACCTTATATCTTAGGACATATCTTACATTCGGTGGGATAGGCTTTCTGCCTTAGTGTGCTTCCAATAATTTTTATCAGTTAAAGGAAATAAATAATGACTGTTGGATAATAAAGAAATAATGAAATTCAGGGAATAAGGGAAGATCTGGAGTTAGGAAACAGGGTCATTTGTTGCCTTTTGGTACTCCTGCTTAATTAGAGAACAGCATCACTTTGATGTCATTGAGTTTAGCAAATTCAAGAAGAAATTTATAAAAATAAACAGATATTACCTGTTTAAATAAGTCTGACAACTTTGGGGTTATTTATAATTCATAATAACATTTGTAATATATCCTTTTTGTGCCAGTAATGGGAAAAAAAAAAAAAAAGGCTACTTTTATCCATTTCAGAAAGATCTTGTAGATGTGCTTGAAGCCAGACATTTGACTTGCACCCAAGTCTGTATTCTGGCTTCCAATCTTTAGCAGAAGAAGGTCTGATATGGTGGGCACTCATCTGCTTCGGAGTTCCTACCTCTCATCTGGAGGCTGCTGGTGCTTTGTGCTAGTATAGGTGGGATGCTGGGTGCCAACAGACCTTGTGTCCCATCCGTTGTGTCAGTTCCTACGTGCCTGTGCTTCATAAGGGATGCCACCACTACCTGTCAAGTGTTGAGCTCTGGGCTGGTGCTGAGCCTGCAGGTTGGTGGAGTCCTGAGCACAGTCCCACCAGATTTCTGCTTTCACAACATCACAGAAGGGCTGAGGCTGGAAGGGCCCTCCAGAAGCCATCTGGCCCAACCTCCTGCTCAAACAAGGTCATCCGGAGCAGGTTGCCCAGGACCACGTCCAGGTGACTTTGGAAGATTTCCAGACAGGAGACTACATAACCTCTCTGGGCAACTTGTACCATTGCTCTGTCACCTGCACAGCACAGAAGTGCTCTGGGGATGGGATGAGGCTTCTCGTAGCCCTGCTGAAATGGAGCAGTTTCCTTGTATGTCCATGGGAACATGGGGCACGTGTCCATTCTCACCAGGCCTTCTTGCTTCGGACAGTGCAAAGTGACTGCTTGGTTATCACAGAGAGGGACGATTTGAGAGTTGCTCTGCCATACCTAGCTGTGGCGTGTGGATGGATTTTTGTGATTCATAATGGAGGCTGTGGGCAATCAGGGTGAAGAGATAGGAATGTGATGGGAAGTTGGGTGGCACAGGAAGAGCTGCCGGGGAGGTGTTCTCACGCCATGTGCCCAGGTGAGACCATGGGGTTTGCTGCCAGCAGCCATGCCAGCAGCCTCCTGGCAGATGATCTGCAGTCTCCAAGAGCTTCTCGTCATTTTGTGTGTTTGACACAGCATAGGGGATGTGGTTGTCTTCTGTTATTCCTGCTCCGGGCACAGGTTGTAACACAGCTTGGAACATGTTTTGGACTGAATCTAGGACATAACTACTTTCTTGTGCCTGCCTCATGTTAAGATTCTTCTCCACAGTGTTCCTGATAAGATATGTACAGCGTTTTCTTATTTTACTTTTTAAACTTCATCTCTTCTTATCTTGTAAAATGTCAGAGCAGCATATTTGACAGGATCCATTTTCTTTTTAATTTTTTTTCGGTCCTGGAACATATAAAACGAAGTCTGCTTTTTAACAGAAATGTTAATACCCCTATTGTAAATTAGCTGATTATATTCATTATTAAGTGTTAATTTGCTGACAGATTGCACTGTAGTTGAATATATTCAAAACATCCCATGAGAAATTATGCCAGAGATTTAGATCAAATTCATTTAAGGCAATTTTTACTAATTATTGAAATGTTTTTTGCAAATAAGTTGCTCTGTGTTCGTGTTTCTTTTCTGCCCAGCAAGTAAGAGCACAAATAGTGTGATTATGTGCGTGAAATGACAGTTTTTTTCATGGAATAGAGCCTCACCTTGTAGAAATTAGTTGCTAAGGTTGTATTGGTTTTGTGTTGCAAAGTAGGAGAGGCAAATCCAGAAGATGCTTCAGACCTCTCGCACAGTCATCTCTTAGATGCAGGAGTGAGACTAATTGACATTAATTTTTACAGCAAAGTGAAATTAGAGATCTTGGTTCTGCTGTGGTACTGTTTCTTCCCCCTCCCCCCACCCTCCCCGTAAAAGATGGCTGTAATTTGTGGACTTTTTTATTGCATTCTTGTGGCAGACTCCTAGGAGAATAGCCACCTCCTCAGGGTTCTTTTTTATTCTCTATAGCTGTCAGAGACAAATCCTAATCAAAATACTCCATTTCAGCGTATTAAAATTTCCGACTTTAAAGACTGTTATGTAGCACTGGGAGAGCTGTGAAACTCTGGTCATCCATTTTATTGTATCATTTCATAAGAATAATCTGTAGCTGATGCCTTCTTTCCAACTGCTGAATGTTTACAGAGCGTGTGTGCACAGATGAGGGTGAGTGGGATGAAAAGGCCAGACCTTACCCTTCCCTGGAGGGGCTGCAATTAGTGCATTTGTGTCCTTGCAGCTTTTGGACCTCCTGGGATGTAGCTGATTCTCCTCAGCTCAGCGAACCTTAAAAAATAATTTTAGAGGATCCTGGGCTTGGATATGCTGTCCCTGATGCCTCATATCACATCAGGGATATGATGTCCCTGAAGACCCAGAGTCTTGATGTCAAACAAGACTCAGGGTGTGTTGTTTGATCTAAGAAAGAGGGAGCCCCTGGGTGGGGACACAATTTCCTACATATGTAAAATGTTAAAGTACTTTTTTTTTTTTTTAAGGTCTGCCATCTTCATTACATATCAGATTCTGAAATCCATATTCAGGCAGCTTTCTGTTTGGATCCAGCAGACTGCAGTTCCTATTCACAGGGCTCGAAAGCCCTTTGTTTTTATAGCTTTCCTTGGATTTATTTGCAGGGCAGTGTTTTGTTTCCTCTGTAAATCATTTGGAATATATCTTTGCTAGCACTGTAGCCAGAGGGTTTATTCAAAAATAAAAATAAAAAATCTCCACCTACTGAAAAGTGAACAGCATAGCCCTAGCAACCAGGCCGGTGTGTCAGGACCAGAGGAGAGAACATTAAACAAGTAAGACCAAATAACATCATCTCTCTAACAGCCAGGGATGCAATAGAGGTGTCAGCAACAAGATTGATTGCAACTGATAGTGGAGATAACTGCATTTGTATGTTGTTGTGGTTTTGTTGTTGTTGTTGTTTTTGTTTTTTAATGGTGGATTGTAAATATAGCCTCATTGAAGCAGTGCTCATCCTTGTCAGCATGACCAAGGTATTCAGCTGTGAGCCCTAGAAGAGGGATCTGCTTCTTTAGAAAAACAACTGAACAGCCCCCTGCCCCAGCTAGCACTGGTTGTGTATGCACTGAAGGAATAAGGAAGGTAAGTCTTCATTTTCTTGAAAAGCAAGGGGAAACTTATTTTAAATGGTCTGTCAGGGCACTGTCAGTGCTTTCCTTCCAGGTGTGCTCTCAGTGGTATTCTGCCAGGGGTGGATTTCATGTCTGCCTCGCTGTCTCTTTGTGTACTGTGGTTTCTTGTTCATCTGCCGTGTCATAGATCTACCTTTGTTAAAAGGATTTACCTTTTTGTTTCTTCTTGCTTTTGTGAATGAAAGGAATTGAAACTGCTAATCATCTGAAATATTAGCTATTCCTTATTTTCTTAAGGAACTTCAGTGTACTTCTTCAAGATGGCTTTTCACTCATTTCTGACTCTTGTTTTCTTTAGTCACTGCAAGTAAAAGGAAAAAGAAATCTTTGAGTTTTCTGCTAGGTTTTATTTCTATTAGACCAGAGTCATAAAAAGCAAAGCAAATAAAGGAAAATATTTAACAGGAAAGGTTAGTTCTGTTAATGTTCAGCATGAGCTACTCTGAAGCTTTGTGAAGTTGGTTCCCTTCTGTAGGTGCAGTGATTAATCCACTGGTGTTTCAGTATTGTCCTTTCCTATACTCCACAAAAGACTTCTGTCTAATAATTGCATTTCTTTGACTCTCTCCACACTTCCCCTTTCTATGCTCTTCCTCCTGCAGTTTGTTGTCTTTTCTTGTTCTGTGCAGTTTGGTTCTTTAGTCTGCTGGTGTATGAGGTCTTTTGATTTCCTCCCTGCCCATCCGCTCCCTGCATGCTGGTGATGGTGTGCAAAGGATAAAAGCAATTCTCTGCCCTTACCGGGGAAGTATGCCTTCAATATATTTTTCTATCGCAGTGTTTTTACTTCCTGACTACTAGATGTGATGTACTGTGCTGGGAAGGTGGCCAGAGCAGGATGTGCCATTCTAGACTAGATTTCAATGACCACTTTTAGGACCAAATAGCTGGGGAAATGGGATCTTGTTGCGTCATCTCCAGCTGTTTGGGTTAGGGGTTTTTTGTTTGTTTGTTTGTTTGATTGTTTTTCTTTTTTTTTTCTTTTGCCTCCAAGTTTCTCAGCTGTGGCATCGTTCTGGCTGCTAACAGACCCTCCACAAATGGTGGAAGACTTTGGAGAGCAGTGTGATTTCGTGGTCTTGCTTCACTAAATTTTATCTTAAAATTTCTCACTGTTGCTCCTGGGGGTGCAGCTGCTTTTGTTGTGGCAGGGGAGGAAGCCCTGCCCAGGCAGACATCTCCCCTGCCTTGGAGGTAGGGCAAGGTGACAGTGGGGTGAATGTTGAAGGACTCCTGGATGCTGTACGTGCCACTGTTTGCCACTGTGGCTCTCCTCAGTACAGCTGTCTTAAGGATTTTTGATAACCACAGACAACCTTTGTTTAGGAAAAGCAAGGATGTAGAAACAGGACGGGTGACTGTGCCTGGATGAAGGGTAGAGGGTGTTTTTTTTTGTTTCTCTGAACTGTGCCTTTATTGTGGAAGTGTAAATTTACCCAGCACCCTGAGCTGGTGGAAGGGGATGGGGAGCAGAATGTGGCCCTCATAATTCACCAGGAAATGGTTGGCGACCTACTACAGCACTTGGATGTACGCAAGTCAATGGGGCTGGATGGGATCCACCCGAGGGTACTGAGAGAACTGGCAGAGGAGCTGGCCAAGCCGCTTACCATCACTTATTGGCAGTCCTGGCTGTCAGGGGAGGTCCCAGTTGACTGGCGGCTAGCAAATGTGATACCCATCTACAAGAAGGGCCGGAAGGTAGACCCAGGGAACTATAGGCCTGTCAGTTTGACCTCAGTGCCGGGGAAGCTCATGGAGCAGATTATCTTGAGTGTCATCACGCAGCACTTGCAGGGCAAGCAGGCGATCAGGCCCATTCAGCATGGGTCTATGAAAGGCATGTCCTGCTTGACGAACCTGATCTCCTTCTATTGATAAAGTGACACGCTGGGTGGATGAGTGAAAGGCTGTGAATGTGGTCTACCTTGACTTCAGTAAGGCTTTTGACACAATTTCCCACAGCATTCTACTCAAGAAACTGGCTGCTCACAGCTTGGACTGGTGTACGCTTTGTTGCATTAAAAACTGGCTGGGTAGCTGGGCCCAAAGAGTTGTGGTGAACGGAGTCAAATCCAGCTGGAGGCCAGTCACTAGTGGCATCCCCCAGGGCTTGATGCTAGGGTCAGTCCTCTTTAATATCTTTATCGATGATCTGGATGAGGGGATTGAGTGCACCCTCAGTAAGTTTGCAGATGACACCAAGTTAGGTGCGTGTGTCGATCTGCTCGAGGGTAGGAAAGCTCTGCAGGAGGATCTGGATAGGCTGCACCGATGGGCTGAGGCCAACTGTATGAAGTTCAACAAGGCCAAGTGCCGGGTCCTCCACCTGGGGCACAACAACCCCAAGTAGAGCTACAGGCTGGGAGATGAGTGGTTGGAAAGCTGCCTGGTGGAGAAGGACATGGGAGAGTTGGTTGATAGTCAGCTGAATATGAGCCAGCAGTGTGCTCAGGTGGCCAAGAAGGCCAACAGCATCCTGGCTTGTGTAAGAAGCAGGGTGGCCAGCAGGGCTAGGGAAGTGATTGTCCTCCTGTACTCGGCTCTGGTGAGGCCTCACCTCGAGTACTGTGTTCAGTTTTGGGCTCCTCACTACAAGAAGGACATGGAGGTGCTCTAGAGAGTCCAGAGAAGGGCAAGGAAGCTGGTCTGGAGAACAAGTCTTATGAGGAGCGGCTGAGGGAGCTGGGGTTGTTCAGCCTGGAGAAGAGGAGGCTCAGGGGCAACCTTATTGCACTCTGTAGATAACTTAAAGGAGGCTGTAGCAAGGTGGGGGTTGGTCTATTCTCCCATGTGCCCAGTAATAGGACGACGGGGAATGGGCTAAAGTTGTGCCAGGGGAGGTTTAGGTTGGATCTTAGTAAGAACTTCTTTACTGAGAGGGTTGTTAAGCATTGGAATGGGCTGCCCAGGGAAGTGGTTGAGTCACCATCCCTGGAGGTTTCAAAAGACATTTAGATGTAGAGCTTAGTGATATGGTTTAGTGGAGGACTGGTTAGCGTTAGGTCAGAGGTTGGACTTGATGATCCTGAGGTCTCTTCCAACCTAGACGATTCTGTGAAATTAGCAGTTCCTTGCCCACAGTTAATTTTTTTCCTAAATACAAGGTGAGAAACAAGGGGTGTGCTGTGAGCAGATGTGATACAATAAGGGAGCACTCTGTTCCTTAACACGTTTTGAGCCTGCAGCTAAAATATTTCAGAGGAATTTCTTGTGTTTTTATTTGTGCTCATCACTTCTTGTCCTGTCACTGGACACCACAGAGGAGAGCCTGGCTCTGTCTTCTTCACTACCTCCCATCAGGTATTTATGCACATCGGGGGGATCGTGGGCACTTCCAATTCCCATTTATTAATAGGCTGTTGTGAGTTTGTGGGTGCCCTGTGATGTTGGCCCTTTTCCACTTAGAGCTGCAAGGAATCAGCATTTTGTCTAGGGCAGCAGCAGTCCTGGGCTTCTCTTTGTGCTCTTTGCCTTCAGAGAGAAATCCAGCATAGGTTGTTCATATTCTTCGTTCATAAATAACTATATTTGCTATGTTTTAGCAGGACCTGGTTATCAGAACTAGGAAATCCTAAAAGAAAAGGGACAAGACTGTGTTCAGAATTGTCCTGGTGAATGCCTTTTCAAAAACTGAGTTTGCTACTCTTTTTTTTTTTTTTTTTTTTTTTTTTTTTTTTTAATCAGACATAGAGACACTAGATGAAATATCTTGCAGGAGCTGCATATTATGCAGGCATTCTCCTGCTTTAAGTTTTTAAAAATCAAGGTCTGCCTCTTTGAAGGTTCAAGTTGCCAATTGTGGTGCTACCACATTTGTAGTTTTGCAACACCTTCACTTCCAGGTGCTTTCACTTTTTGAAGTTCTTTTGGCTTTTATAACTCTGGCAACTAAATAAATAGAGCAAGGCATTTGCCAAAACTGCATTAGCCTGTGCTGTCATTCAAAAATTGTCTTAGTGTTTGGACCTGCTTTATGCAAAAAAAAAAAAAAAGTTTTGATCTAGAAGATGAAATGTTTGCTGATGTTTCAGGGCTAGCATTTCAGCAAAGCTAGTAGGCAGCCTCCAGTAAGAGATATCTTCCAGCTGGGTCAGACCAATTAGGTGACTCGTAGGAGGGAAAATTCAGTTTATAACATGTATTTCTGATGCATAGTAATTTATAACATGTATTTCTGATGCTTTAGTAGACTCTATTCCAGGACTTATGCCAGAGATACTGTGAACAACTTTATCAATTGCTTATGTTGGGGCAAATGTCAGCAGCAATGTGGCCTAGTGCAAAAACCAAATGGCAGGGTATGCAAAAGGTTAAAGCAAGTTTTCCTTCCCGGTGTTTGTTTATCTTTGTTCTGTAACTGTATTTAGAGCAGATGTAGTCTCGCCTGTCCCAGATGAAATCCATAGCAATCTGGGTGTTTTCAGGGGCTCATGTGTCCATTGTGCTGTGTGGGAAGGATCTGCTGCACCTCTGCCCTCTGCAGCCACAGCTCGGACGAGTACTGAAGCACGTGCTTAACTCATAATAGCGCTCTCTTCATGGGTCCCACTGGGATGTTGGCTCTGCTAATTCACCCACGCAGGCAGTGCCTTGGGCAGGCTGGCTTTTCCAGTCTCTACTGGAAATACTTCTCCAGGGACCAGATCTGGCCTTCAGGAGCTTTGGAGTGAGATCAGATGCAGCGTTTTGGTGTGAGTCTCTGCTAAGGTGGGAATGATGTCTTCAGGGGGATGTACCGTGCACACATGCAATTTCCTTCGAGTCTTGGGCATTTGAGATACCCTGCCTATAGGCAAATGGCTGCGCAGCCAGGACTTCTGGATTGTCAGATATCCAGAACTTGGGCGAACAGTCAGACTTTCCTTCCATACCATAAAATTCACGGGGAACAAAAATACAACAGAGAGACACTTGGTTTATTGCTGAGTTGCTGCTTCCTGTTAGCATTAGAAGGCCTGTGTCTTCTGTGTGTGGCTCTCTGAAGTGCCATCTAGGGTTTCTGAAATGCTCTGCAGGATGCCTCATCAGTGGCATGGACCTGTAGGCTACAAGCTGACCAAAAGTAGGCCCTGGGTCATTAAGCTGGTGCTTTGTTTCTTCAAAATGCCATTTCATGACTGGTAATGAACATCTCCCAGTCTTGTGATCAGCAAATGGCCTCAGTTTTGTTACTGGTCCAGCGACGGTGGTGTCTGAATTCAGACAACATGCAATAAAATTAAATTTTCTTTTGCAGATTGAATTGTAGACTTCAGGCTCTGGATCCAACTCACACGACTGGTGTTTTATGGTTCCTTATGGTGGAGCTGGTGATCATCCCTAAGAAGAGAGAAGATGATGAGTGATGCAAGTGACATGCTTGCTGCGGCTTTGGAACAGATGGATGGCATTATAGCAGGTAAATGCTTGGGGCTGCTTATTCATTTAACTGGTTCAGTCCTCCTTTTTCGTACCCAGAAGGCAGAGTTTCAGGCTGAGGAGGTCATATGCTGGTTATTGTGTTTGGCATCTTGCCTTATGGCTTAGAGATTACAAATAAATAGAGTGGACGGTTGCACAGACTTTCACACACAGACACAGCTAAATGGATTGTAGTTTTCCTCCCAACCTCAATCAAAATGCTGCTCAAAATGGCTGAGTGATGCAGTTCAGCTGGTGCATGCAGCACCATGAAAGCCAATGATAAGGCACGTTTCAAACCAGCATGAGTATGTTTAAAGAGCTGCTGCATGGCAGGAAGAGACAGGTTGGCTAATATCAACTATTCTGGATTTCCTTCAACTTGGAAGAGTTAAAACATGAATTGATTTTTCCTTTTTTCAAAATTGGAATACTCTGGGTATAAGCATGTCATTTAGACCTGCCTTTAATATTAGTGCTTTTTATAAGTACCTGTAAATTTTAAGTGGACAAAGGAGAGGGAATGCAGATTATACAACTTCTGCTTTTTAAGTTGAGTCTAGTGAGTTAGAAAATAATGTAAGTGCACAACACAGAGGAGCAAAGCAGCGAGAAGTTAATAGTTTAATCCTATTCCAGCAGCACTATGCAAACAGCTACCCAAACTGAAAAATATTCTGCAAGGGTAGCAACACAGTCATAAAGTCTTTAATAGTTACATTTAAAATTATTTCCTTTAGGGGAGGGAAAAAAAAGACATACGGTCTGTGCTTTGCTTGAACAACAATTTTTCTATGCAATTTTTCCAAAGATATTAAGAACACTTATCAGGCATGCATGTAAAGTGGATTCAGATGGATCATAGTGAATAAAAATACATATGGAAATTTCTAAAGTCACAGCTTATAAGTAGATACTGTTGCTTGGATCAGATCATGCATCTGTGTTTCCAAGAGCCGAAGTTGGTTATAGCAGGATGAGGTTTAAAACAAAAATAAAATGTGATATTGGGATGTTTAAGTCACCACAGACTTTAACCATGTGTCTGAACATGCCTTATGCTTTTGTGGGGATTTTTCACTCCATTTTTTTTTTTCCAAGGGGATTATGCCTGCTTTTTATTTTTGGCTTCCCAGATAAGACAAATGAAGGTTCATGGCAGGGCATGTATGGCATAGCTCTGTAGTTTCCCAAAGTTGACAGTACAAAAGCTGATGCTCTGTCAGAAAGACTGTGCTGAGGCATTACAGTATTAAGGTCACAAATCAGTATGGTGAAATTCTAGTTGGAATTAGCTGGGTTGATTGAAATCAGCCTTAATCCTGAATTTGTAGTTCCCTTCCTTACTTAACATATAGCAACTTCTAATATAGGTCAAACACAAATACTGTGAGTTTATGCAAATAAGAGGTTTTTTTTTTTTTCTTTATTAACATGCAGGTGTCAGTGCTACCATGTTAAACTGTTGGGCTTTAATTTAATTAAATTTTTGCATTGTAGAAGTGATTTAGGTTTTTTGTTTGTCTCCATATATCTCTATATTCTTAAAAAATAAATAAAAAAAAAAAATCCAGTGCATTGGAGCAGAGTAACATATTTCTGCACGAGAAGTGCTCAGCACTATTTCCTCTGGAAATCATTGGGGTCTGACTTGGGTCATGTAGTCCCCAAAAGGTGACTCAAAGCATTACCACGTGAGCCTGTTCCCTCCGCATAGTTTCACCCTCCAATGTATCCTTGGGAGTGGAAGCCCAGCCCATGCCACAACCTCTTGGGTGCTGTTATGGCACATGCATCTTCTGTCAGATCAGCCCACCTCCTCCTGTCCACTAAAACTGCCAGTGATGGTGGAATTCCAAATATACATCAGCAAGGGCTTGCCCCCTCCATATTGTAGGGTGCTGTGTGGGGAGGGAGGGGGCAGGATGCAGCACCAGTGCCAAGATTGGTTGAGATCAATTCCTACCAGTAGCAAATGCCACATGACACTTCTAATCCTTGCTGTCCATCTCCTGTGGCTGCCTGTCCTACCTGCTTGCCCTGTGCCTCACTCCCTGTGGTTTTGTTCAATGCAGGTTCAAAGGCACTGGAATACTCCAATGGCATTTTTGACTGCCAGTCCCCCACTTCCCCCTTCATGGGGGGCCTGCGGGCACTGCACCTGGTGGAGGACTTGCGGGGCTTGCTGGAGATGATGGAAGCAGACGAGAGAGAGGGGCTGCGCTGCCAGGTCCCAGACTCGACGGCAGAGGCTCTGATTGAATGGCTCCAAAGTCAAATGGTATGGTCTTGCCTCGTTTCACCTGTGTTTTATGCAGGGCCTTTGAAAGCTTTAGGGTTGGTTTCAAAGAACCAAATGTACAGGGTTTTATTTGGGAGATGCTACAGTGGTGTCGCAGAAGAGCTGTTGCCTAAATACTTTGTGCAACAGGTTGGCGTTCACTTTCTTAGATGTATACTGTGCCTCATTTTAGTGAGCAGAAGTTTTTCGATAACTGGAGTTTCAACTCAGAGGGTTGGGGAAAGTTATCTTTATAGGAGTCAGACACCTAAATGGAAAAAGAAAGTTCTCAATATGAACTTCTCACTAAAAAGCGTATTTGGCAGCATATTTTTTATGGTTGCTATTGGACTTCCTTACCTGGTTTATAACAGAATTGAGTGGTGTATATGCTCAGCATCCCTTTAACCTTGAAACCAAACTATATTTCAATTTGCTGTTTGTGGATCTATTAGTTTCTGTTATCCCTGTTTTAAAGATACCTGATAAGGGTGTTCTTTTCCCCAAGCCTTTTTTTTTTTTTTTTTTTTTTTCCAAAAATCAAATATTATTCAAAAGTGGAGGCTACCTGAAGACTAAACTGGGAAATAAAATGTTGTATTTATCAGGAGGTGAGTTATATGGCAGCACTTTTAATGAACCACTGGTGTGGCCTTTGGGTGCCCTATGATTGGTGTCTTCTTTACAGGGCCAACGAAAAGACCTCGAAAAACGAAAAGCTCGTGGTTTGTGGCAGTTTGCCTTGCTGTGGAGGCCTGTGTATGCACAAATTTCAATGAAGCTCTAATAGGAAATCAAGGCTTATTTCTGGAGGCTGTGTTTCAGCGTTTAAGTCAGTCTGTGGCTGTTAAAACAGATGAAGTTGTGTGCTTCTGCAGATTTTGCCAAATCTGTCTGTGGCAGCATCCTGGTCCGTCCCCTCCTCTGACACACCAAGATGTTGGCCAAGGTGATGCCATACTGCTGAAATGAGGGTTGCCAGGTCTGTTGAACACAGGTCTGACACTGGACAGGCATACTGTGGTGACTCCGTGTTGCACCCAATGCGTCACTACAGCCAGTAGCTATCAGGATGAGAAACCACCTGTCACCTGATCCTGTCGTGTGGACATCACGCCTCCCCTCAGAAAGGGTTTGTTCACCGTGGAGCTACAGCTACTACACAATGCATTTTTCTCTTGATAAACAGTTTCATCTTGGTGATCAGCTACAGCATGCAACGTTGCCCGGCACACTGCTTTCTGTGAGGGGCCCCAGTGCCCTACCAGCACTGCTGCGGCAGAACCTGTGCCCTGGGAGCACAACCAGGTGTCAGGCTGCAGTTGGCTTGGCATGACCTGACGTGCCATCTAGCGGCACACAAGCTAGGCACAGCACCCTGGGAAGAGGTAGGGACCTGGGTTAACATGGCTTGGCTCGCTTGTGCAACTCTTATGGCAGGGTTTGAGGGGAGAGTGCTCTGTTGGTGTTTTTTTCTTTTTTTAAATAATTTTTATTTTGCTCTGAACTACTCATCTGAAAATGCCTTAAACTTTGTGAAACACATGGGAGCTTTTCCACTGACTCCCATGCGACTTAGATCACAGCCCTGCTGTTGGTGTGGCAGTAAACATTAAGATCAGGAGGAGGCAGGAATGACATTCAAATCAGATCTTTAAAAAATGCAGAGATCTTGCTGGCATCAGCATTTCCTTACCCTGTAACATACAGCAGTGAACATCGCTGTAACTAGTCTCTGCTCTGTGTGGAGCAGAAAAAAGAGGGACTTACCAGCTTTCATGCAAGTATGGCCTTGAAAAATAAATAAGTGCTCGTATGCCACATAAACAGCCTTGGAAAATTAACTTCTTCCCATGGGGTGCATAGTTATTGGTAGTCTACACTGAGCAATGCTGATCTACCATGTGTTATTCTGGAGTAAAGGAGCCCAACAGCCTGGCTTGAGGCTGCAGTGTCTGCTGAGATTAGTGAGGTGAAGGTCAGTCGACCTGTGGGGCAGCAAATGTGTGATTTAGGAACGCCTGGCTGTTAGGAGCTGCAATAGTATCCTTCAGACCCCTTTGACATGGATCACCATGTAGCAGTTAGGCAGCAATGGTTTTCATGGTAGCAGTGAGCTGAATCTGGAAGCGGAAGGGCTCTGTTGTGCTGTTCACTTTAGTGCCACCTGAGCACTGAAAATGATTCTGCAAAAGACAGCAGAAATAGCTATTCCATACATGTTTCTCCTCAGACTGCCTCAAATTATTCCCACATACTCTCTCTTAAAACCCCTAGTAGGAAGACTGAAAGTTAGGCTTTGTACTGTGCTGTAGGTGAAGAGTGTAGGATTTACAGGTGCCACCAGTGTCATCAGTCCCTATCTAAGTAGGGCAGGTTTTAGGTGAAGTGCCCTGATGATTTACAGAAAGGCTGTTTGCAACAACACCCATCCTTACAGAGGAAAGGAAAACACCTCCCTTGTGTGAATTGGTTTAATCCTCCACGCGTGAAGAAGTTGCATCTACCAGACTATTCAAATCCACTAGAACTGGTGTATGATGTCCCAGCTAAGCCGTAACCAAGTCTCCTCTGTCTCAGAGGAAAACAAAAATAGTGTTTGCTGCTGCCAAACAGTGTGTCACAAGAGAAAAATCCTCTCCTGGCCTCCAAAGGGAAACCGCCAATGCCCTAGTTGGGAAAAGTGTCTGACAGCAGTCTCCCAGAGTTGATCACTTCTGTAAAATAAGGCAGAGGATTCAATTTCACCACGTCTGAATGGGCTGCCTTGTGTCCCTGTGCCACTCAGTGACCTATTTCTGCTCCTCACAGTGTGCATGACAGGCATTAGAGAAGTCTGTGCAAGCACTCAAAACGCACTAAAGAGTTACAGTGCCTTATCCTGCTTTTTTTAAATGGCGAATGCCAGATGGCCACGTGACACCAGAGCACACGTACAGTGCCTGGACATCTGGCAGAGCATTTCCGTGAGGAGAGATCAGATGGTTTCCACTATGGAGTTCCAGAGAAGTTGCAAATGCAGCTTTGTCTTGCACAGATAAGCTGGTGTAACTGCAACATTTCCAGTTGTCCATCAACAGCTAAAAAAATGTCTTTGCTGAAATCATGCATATCTCTATGTGCAAATGGGTGGCAAGTGAATGCTGTGATTAAAACTAGAAATTAGGCCATTTGTTCAAAGTCTGGAAAAGGACTTAAGCCTTTTCTAAGGTCTGAAGTGTTGGGACTACGTGCTTTCTCTGGGGACCAGTTGTGAAATCCATAGCCAGATCTCACAACTATTGCAAAGTCTTGGGGCTTTTCAGATTTCTTCTGATCAACAGAAGTGCATAATACATTATGATGTGTGGTTTAATAAAACATGTGCTGTACTCTGGATGTGGAGCTTCTGGTCTGAATGTAGATGTGTGAGTGATCTGTAATGTCATTACCAGTAACAATACTATCTTAATTGAAATTCTGCCTTTTGCAAGACCAAGGCAACCCCATTGCTTTGGGGATGCTGAAAGTTCCAGCAACTAGAAGCTGACAGATCTATCTCTTGAAGGAAAATTCTCAAACATCTTGCTCCTAGTCATGAATGTTGCTTCACTTTCTCTTCAGATTAAATAAACAGGAGACATTTTTATTTCTGGTTGTTGTTTTTCTTGACCTTTTTTTTTTTTTTTTTTTTTTTTTTTTTTTTAAATACTACATGTACTTATTAAACAACCTTCTCAGAAAGAAGAAACCAACTGGATCTTGTTAAAAAGGAGAGTAAAGGGTTACATGTGGGTGGACAGTCCCTTCCCAAACCTAACAGCCAGTTTCTTCAAGCTCCTCATCTGAACATTTATATATGTCCTGTTAAAGTTCATGTGGTGTGCCATCTCCTCTTTAAATTAAGCGCTCCTTGAACTGCAGAGCTGGGATAATACTTTTTCTTTAAAATTCACCATGATCCATAGCAACAAGTGCAATTGTGGTTTTAGCTTCAGAAGTGACTTTCTGTAGCATTGTAAGTTGAATATGAGAGCATTAAAATAAAAGACAGTTAACAGCCTTTAAAGATTTCTCAAAGAACGTTTTCAGCTCATCTGAAGATGATAGGGTGAGCTGTGGTCCCCTAGTGTCTTGTGTAATCCAGAGTGTCCTCTGACAGACCAGCCTCAAATTTTAACACTTTTTCAATGAGTTGATTCTTCCCAAGAGTGGCAAGGAGTAATGAGAGCTAATACAAGTGAGTTATTACGTTTCTGAGAGGAGTTTTCCTGTCTGGATAAGCATAGCTTGTAATCTTCCAAAGATACATTAACGTATTTGGAAGACAAAGCAATTCCCAAGTTGTGGAAGCGGTTTGGTTAGCCAGAAGTTGTCTCATATTTTTTATTCATGAAAAAAATGTCTTCGAACCAGAGTTTGTTGTTTGATTGTCTTAGTGTGGGTGTATAGTACATTCATTTGGCTCAGCTTGTGCTTATGTTGAGTTCAGCTACTGAAAGGTCCTTATGGTAATGTGTGGCATGCAAGTTTTACAACCAAACACCTGTTTGAGATCTCTTCTCTAGTTACAATATGAAAGGAGTCCTGTGATGTTCTCTCAGTCTGCCATTACAAACAGCCTCCCAGTAATACTTTTTGTTCATGAGAGAGCTAGTTGAAATGCAGGACCCTGCTTCTTGCTAAAAGTGATCATCCAGGCTGCTGTGTTTTTAATAGTGGAAGGTGATACGGGTTCATTAACAGCACATCTTGACTTGGCATATTCATGCATCGCAGTTGAGTTTATCAACAGTGAGAACAACCTGGGTGGTCCTGCAAAAGAGCACAGGGCAGCCCTGATGGCAGAGAATTCAAAAATCACAATTCGGAATCCAAAATGCATCCCTCTGGCTTAAAAAGTGTGGTTTCTGTGCCTTTTCTGTTCTTTTTTCTTCTGGATTATTCAGCATCATGTTTTTGAGATTTTTTTTTTTTAATCTGTCAACGTTAGTTGTAAATATTTCTTCTTCGTTATAAAAGCTGTGCTTTTTTAGATAATCATGGGACTCAGCGAGCTAGGCTCTGTGGTCAAAAATAGTAAGGATTTGTTATGCTGATGATGATACTGGTTAAAATGGAACTGAAACACTGGGACGAATGTTAGTTGTTACTGTGGCATTTTGTGTGTTTTGAAGTACAACATAAATTGAGACAAGGCACTGGTGAGATCAGGGACCATTTAGTCAATTTCTTCCTTCCTCTTTTCCTTGGCACTTATGTGTGAATTACATGTGTTCTTCCAGCTTCTCCAATTAACAACCTATTAAAAAAAGCAAACTCCCTCCTGTTTATCCCACAGGTAGGTGAAGGTACCGGTTTGTGCTCTGTGGTCCCTGCCAGTGTGGTGGAGCTGGGCAGGCTCCAGTTGGAAGACGAAGGGTTGAGCTTCCCGGGCTTTGATGTGTTAATTCCCAGAGGAGCCGCTTGCTCCGCCTGAGGAGCGCTGCTGCTGTGCGGCGCTCTGCTTCCCACATCTCCCACGCTGGTGCCACCTTCTCCTCTATCCTTGGTGAGAAGAGGAGACCTGCCCTCATTTAAACTCTCCATCACAGTTCGGAGGAGCCCTGACAGCACCACTTGGTGCAGCGGGCTTCGGCAGCGCCGGGGCTGCTGCTTCCTGCCTCAGCTGCCTGCCACGCTCACTCTTACCCTTACGTGCATGAAGATAGCTGCAAGCAGCATGGAGTATAGCTGGGACATTCACGGGCACTGCATCTGGCTAAATAAGGTAGGGTATCTCTGTTCTGGCTCTTGCTTTGCTCTGAGTGACAAGCTGTAGCTGGGCAGCGCTGTGAGGGAATTGGACGAAAGCACTTTGTCTTTCTCTTGTACAAGATACCAGATGAGCTGCTGTTGAAGAAACTGATTATCTTGAAATGGTTGCATCTTCCCTGTTCAACAGCTGTACTCTATATTTAGAAAATGTTTCAGGTGAATCCCTCAGAGTGAAGGTCTGTCTTAAGCTGACTTTCTTTCGGGTTCCACTTTTATTTTAGGGGAGCTTCTAAAAGATAATGTGGAGGTTTTGAGTGTGTTTTTTTTGTGTGTGTGGTTTTTTTGTTGTTTTTTTTTTTTTTTTCTCTCTGCCCTTTCTGTAGGGAGGAGCTAATCTGTAAACTTTAGAAAAGGCTTAGCAGCTGGTCTGCATGCCTGCTGCTGCAGCATTTGGAACAGGCTGAAAAATCAGTGAGGAGGCATGAGATGCAGGTTTGGGAGGGGAGTGGTGGGCTTCCACGCAAACTGTTTAAACACCAACATGGATCATGTTCAGATGGATTTTACCAGTGTGAATTTGGGATGGAATTGATGCTTAGGAAGAGTAAAGCTGTCAAGGCTCTGTATGACGGGGAGGGACTGAAGAATGCTTTGCTTGGAAAACTGGGAGATTCTGGAGCTGAAACCAAAGGAGCCCCCTTCCAAGGGACTCCCTAAAACTGAGAAAACAGACAAAGCAATGGTAGCTGTGTAGATAACGTGTATTATAACAATCTGAACAACTTCAGCATGTGGATGAGCTCTAATTTAACTCCAGATGGTCAGGAAAGAGATGTCAGGGAAAGCCCACTTGGCCAACTGTTGACTGGGCTGTGGTGGTCAGAACAGCGCAATCTGCTGTACAAGAAAATAATACTGTGGAGTGGCTGTGCCTTTTATACAAATCATCTCACATCTTCAGCAAGAACAGCGTGACTTGTTCTGCTTATTTGTCTCAAAAGCAGAAAAGAAAATGAAGGATAATAATGGTATCAACTTTAGCAGGCTAAAAATGAGTTTTATTTTTGAAAGGAGAATTCAGCAATTGAAAGGAAAGTGAATCTTTTTTTCTTTTTCTTTTAGAAGTTTAAAATAGTAGCTGTTAGAAACTTTCCTATGGTTTGGATTGTGAACTTGTTTCTAGGGAAAATGGATTAAAGAGTGAGGGCAGGGAAGCTGTGAAAGTCTTGTGATGCATCTACTTATTACAGGAATAATTCCCTCTAGAGGAGTGTGGATTTTTACACTTACATGACTGCAGACAAAGCTTGCACATGGGTTTAGCAGATTAGTAATGGATTGATCTTTAGAGTTTTAAGTGCACTGGGTCTGGTTTTATAAGGCATTTTAAGCAAATGCTTAACCTCAAACTTCTCAGAAGCCTTGGTGGCATAGTGACAACTGTTCTTTTGTTTCTAGGATTAAAATTGGTACTGGTAAACCTGCATTGTCTTCCCATCCAGTGTTTTGCAATTAATCCCTAAACTGAAAACACATGCAAAATCTAACTGTTTAATTGAGGATAAATTTTCCTGATGAAAAAGAGCCTTCTTTGGAAAATGGAAAAGCTTGTAAGCTGTGTTAATCCAGTATTGACTTTGATGATACAAATTTAGTCCAGAACTACCAGATGCTCCAAATACTCTTGCAGTTGCTGTTGAATCAGATAATTGCTTTTCTTTTCATTTTTTTAAGCAGAGACATTGCTGTGCCTGGTGAAATAGTTGCTGGGTTCTATCCCAGGGGAGGCTGCTCGTCTCATGGGGAGAAACTACCAGGTCTTGCACTCTCCAGCCCTCCTGGTGTTTCTCCATCTCTCAGACCTCCCACCAGCTCCATCTCATCTTATAATGTGCTGCTTTCCCATATCCAGTGTTTGGGCATCTTCCCTCTCCATTTATCTCCAGCCCTGCCTTCTGTCATCATTACTCCATTCTTTTTTTGATCCATTTCATCTCCTCTCTTCCTTCTCGTCCTTCTCTGAGAGTAAAATCATGCCAAGCATCAACTTTGTACCTTTGGGAAAGAGGACAGAGCAGAGGAGAGATGAAAGAATGCATTGCGTGGCCATTGCCCAGCAGTCCCTGATCTTTACACCGCCGCAGGAGGTGCCAGGGCTGCTGCTCAGAGAAAGAGATACCGTGGCCGCTCTGCGTTGTCATTTCTCCAACTCTCACCTTTCCCTCTACTGTGACTGAGGACAGTGACTTCGTCTCTTCATAGCTAAAATGTGTTCTGATATTGCAGGTGTTACAGAGAAGTTACGACATTTCAAACAGCAACCTGATGTTGGGTTGTACACCATGTTTTCTGTTTTCATTATACTACAGGAGGTCTGTTTTTAAGCAAATTCTACAAAATACTTATGGTGACTGCCAGTAAAGACACCTTTGTGTTTGGTTTTGTGGGAGAACAGCCTCCAGTTCTCTTCAAAGTTCTGATCATTTCTTCTCCATTTCTATTGGCAACGTGCAGCTATGGCCTAAATACTCCAAGGGCTTCTATTTTAAAACCAAGAACAACATGCTAAACAAGAAAGGTTGTTCGTGGTGTTTTTTTGTTTTTTTTTTTTTTGAGAAATATGAACAGAGTTTAACAACAAAGGTGTCTTAGCAAGATGTTGTGCCTAATGACTAACACTCTGCTTTAACACCTCATCAGTTTTCACAGCATGGTAAAGATATTTTCATTGTAGCATGAAACCAGTGCTTGCTTACCTCTTCACGCAGTGTTTTGTTTTAGTTAATTTGTGTCTGGTTGCATTGTCTAGAAACAGTAAGAGGTTCAGTGGCTGGGGCACTGGTGTGTTCTTTGGGAGGCAAGGAATTGTGTCTTGAGTCTTGCACTCTGATGAGGACATTTGTGTGAGCCCCAGCAGGGACGGAGGGCACCTTTGCACATCAGCTGCCTTTTTGTAAAGGGGAATGAATATCCCTTTCTGACATCAGAGACACATGCTGTGTTGATAAATGTCTTTTGTATTACAAAATGTAGATACTGTACTTGTGGAGGCTTGGTAAGAGCCTGAGAGATACTGGAGGACTTTACCTGAGAACAGAGCTACAGAACAACAAAACTATGAGTGTGTTTGTTGTTTGTTTGTTTGTTTTTGTGCATACAAGTGAAATCACAGGATTTAAAGCATAATGTCCTAGCTGAGCAGCTAGTGAGTTCATTTTGGAAGCTCTTTGACTTGTTTCATCTTAATTTGAACTGTTACGAAACTGAAGTTCTCAACTGGAAATCCTATGGCATGAGCTAAATTCTGTTAGAGGTCAGGATAAAAACAGGGAAAACTCAGAAGCATAGAGTACTTCTGCTGTGGTTTGGTTTCTGGATGGTCAGAAAGACTTATTGGTAAATAATTCAGATATGGAGTATCATTATATTATGAGTTATTGGTACAAATTACTATGGAACATCCTTTCTTAGTATGCTGTAGCTCTCGTAATTTCAGGGGAGATGTTGTGGTCATCTTGTGAAAGTTACACATGGATGCTTGAGATACATGTTTGCTGCTGCACAGAGATATAAAAGCTGCCTGACATAGCCTTGCTTCCTGAGGACATTGCTAAGGTGAGCTCAGACACTTTGTACCTCCTACTGTTTGCACCCAATCTTTAACTGGTGCTGGTGAGCATTTTGTTCTTCCAGTTTCAAACAAAGGAGATTTTCCCACCACCCAGACTGAAACACAAAACATAGACAAGGTGGTTTATCCAGGAGGTCTCCTGAGGCATGCTCTGCAATGTGGGGAGACAAACTGCTTGGAAGGGACACTTGGAGCAGAAGCGTGAGGCTTGCTGCTCATACACTGGGGTGGGCTCTCTTGGCAGGCTGGTGCCACAGCCTCACTGGGGCACCACAGTCCCTGGCCTTTTTTCTTTTCATCACACGTTGAGAGGGAAAACAAGGCTCCTTGAAGTTGGTGGGAGTCTCAGCACTGAGCACGCTGGATTTCAGGACAGCTTCTCAGACTACTCCAAGGGATTCATGCAATGATGGGAACCATAATTTCTTTCCTGAGCTGAGATCTGAATATAGCATTCAGCACAAAGTACTTTGAGACTGCTTTGAATATGGATAAAGGAGAATCCTTCTCCCTGCTCAAGAGCATTGCAGTTATTGTGAAGAAAGTTGCTGATTCCTGTGGACTCTGATAGCATTAGCATGTATTTTTGTTTCTCCTTTGCCTCAGGTAGCTTTGTAAAGAGATGTGTTTAGAGTGCAGACATTCACCCATACCAAGTAAAATGTACCTGATATAAAAGGATGTCTCTTACTGCGTGTTTTAAAAAAAAATAATCATTTTACTTGCAAGAAGCATAATGCACATTTGGTGGATTGTAAGTTGATTCTTCTTTTCACTTTCTGTGTGTCTCAGGGTATTTGTCTCTCTGCAAGTGTAGTTTCGTGTGGCATACCACTGAACACGAATTTTGTTAACAAATGCTGAATGTGCAATAGATGAATTCCCCAGAACTGGGTCACCAGAAGGTTCTTCCCTTCTCATCTTTAAGCCCCCGAACAACTCTTGTTCTGAACTGTGGTCATGTATCCTCCGTTGATGGTTTATTTGATTTGTAACCGTTTGGGAACTGGGAAATACTTCAAATCTGTTCTTTAACAGAACAGACAAATAGTACTCTGTAAGTGTATTGATAACACTGAATGACATGTAATAGTTGTCCTTCTTAAAGGCAGAATCATGAGCTGAAACTCAGATCTGTGTGCATTTTGGTTGTGTTAATATTGCAATAAGTTTTTAGCTGGTTATTTGCCATCTTAAAAGAAAAGAGTCTGATTTGCTTTCTGCCTACTAGTTCAGTGAAGAAAACTGATTTTGTTTTGAGTTAAAAAAGGATAGTTTTGTCTTGATAAATTCCTTTAAAGTATTAACAGTAAGGCTTCTGAGGCATTTTTATGTGGCTCAGTGATTTTAAGCCTGTGGCTTTACAGACCTTTGATAGTCCACAGACTACAAAAAACAAGGATGTTGACAGTAGACTTATTTTATCCATATATCATTGTTCCACTTGAAAATCATAAGGGTCCACAGATGAGAAAAGGTTAAGGGTCGTTATTACAACACAGTTGCTTATCATTCTTGTCTGGGTTAGTGTTACTGTTAAGTGTTTGGCATTGGAAATTATCTGTGGCTGTCACTTGAAGCTGATGAATTTTACTACATGGAAAACTATGGTTGTTGGAACCTGGGATGATGGTAATCAGCATAACCCTTTTGACTTAAATTTACCCTGCCAGTGGGATATGTCTGGCTCATAATACTGTATTTTAAATGTCCTTACTGAAAAGCTAAGTGTTACAGTATTAGATTAGTTTCTGGCATGGAATGATTTGAAAACAGTACTGAAGAATGATACTTATCATAAGATAGCTGACAATATAAATTTGCTGTCTTTTTCAGACTAATGGACACATATCTGGGAATGGAGATGTATATCAAGAAAGGCTGGCTCGTCTGGAAAATGATAAGGAATCTCTTGTTCTGCAAGTGAGTCATCACCTAAATTATTTTTTTCTGCCCTTGCACTTGTAACACTTTTTGGTTTTATGCAATTAAACCTCCAAGGATTTTTTTTCCAGTTATATTGTCTTGAACAGTAGATAGAGGGCTTGCTGATATGTGAGAGTTAACCCAGATTTGGGTGTGACTTTAGATTGCAGTAAAAATCTAAATGCCTTACTTTATTTGTATCTGATCTCTTTTTGGATCTTGTTAGCTGAGCAAATCTTCAAAGCCACTATCTTACATTCATATATATGTGTAAAATCACCTTTTATTTTTAACTGTTCACATGCTGTTTGTGTCAGGTGACATGTCTTGTCATGCGTTGCTCTCATGCAAGGTGACAAAAGCTGCAGGACGGGCCGATGGGCAGGAGGAGGTGAGCAGTTCCTTGGAGGTTCTGATCTGCTGCTGCCAGGCTGCACTGTCCTGGGACCATAGATCTCCTCCGAGCTCAGCTCTGGGCACCCTGACCAGCTGGGTTACTCCTGCCATCAGTGTTGGGACTATCTGGCACCTCTGCCTGCACTGGCGTGCTGCAGTCCCCTGACATGGACCTGACTTGAGGGCTGCCTGTGGTAGCATCAAGCTCTGCTCCAGTCAGCTTGTCTTGCTACCCAGTGGTGCTGCAGATTTCCTCAGAAGAGTCTGTTTAAAACAAAACCTTTATTCAGAAGAGGCGTGAAAAGAAGAAGCCATACACTGTGGTACACTGTGCAATCACTTGAAAAGCAGAATAACTGGCTGTTTGGTTGTTAAGTCAGGAGTAACAGGCAAAGACATAATTGTATGTCATAAAATGCAGCAGCCATCCTTTGTAGGACAAGTCAGGAGAGGAGATACAGAATTGCAAAGTGTCTGCTGGAAAATTGGCTGGAATTCCCTTAAGTGTGAGAGGAAAGCCCTCCCATCAGGTTTGTTGTGCACTGTGCTCACTGTAGAACTCTTCTGCACCATCTCCTCCCATGGTCCCATTTCATCTGTAGCCCAGCTGGTGCTGTTACTCACATATGGTTTTTCAGGTGACACATACTGTATGGGTGTGAGATACTTATATGCATCCCTTTATCTCCTCTGTACAGGTAAGTGTGCTTACGGATCAGGTGGAGGCCCAGGGAGAAAAGATTCGGGATCTGGAGTTCTCTTTGGAGGAACACAGACAGAAACTAAATGCCACAGAAGAGATGCTGCAGCAGGTATTTCAGAGTCACTTTTCTGTCTCGCTGTCTTTGTTCCTTCTTAATAAACTGCATTTTGCTTCCATGAGAGCAAAATTTAGTTCAAGGTATTGTATCCCTTGATGTCACTTAGGTAAGTGATAATTTTCTACCATATTTGCTTTAAAGTCTTTGTACTTGGTAATGTCAGTGCTGCTTTACACTGTAGGAATCCAGTCCTGCTCTCCTTTGAGCGTTTCCCCACTGAACTTCAAAGAGACTTGAATAAAAGCCTCTGGCAGGATGGGTGGATTCCCCTCAAAGCTCCTTGCTGCTCAGGGCAACTGTGATGACAGACAATCTTTTTTTCTCAGCCTGGCAGCCAACCTGTGATAATGCCCCAATGATCTCAGCTGCATCCTAGCTGCCTGGGTCTGTCGGATGGTTAATTGCTGTGTCCAGTGCTTCAGAGAGTGCAAGGAGTATGATGGTTTGTTCTCTGAAAGAGGCCTTTAGCTGTAGAAATAAAATACCAATTTCTTCCTCTTCAGATGAATAATTCTGATCTGTTCCTCTTTATCTTGAATCAGGAGCTTTTGAGCAGAACATCCCTTGAAACTCAGAAGCTGGATCTTATGGCAGAGATATCCAATCTGAAGTTGAAACTTACATCTGTAGAGAAGGATAGATTGGACTATGAGGATAGATTCAGAGACACAGAGGTGAGTAAAAACCAACAGAATAAATTGTGAAAGTCATGTGTGTGGTTTCACTTTATCTGAAAATTTGGGAAACATCTGGGAATGTTCCTTCTCTTACCTTTCTTTCTTCCCTTTTTTTTTTTATTTTTTTATTTTTTGCCAGACAAGGAAGGAATTCATCTTCAAGTTTAAAACATTTATCTCTTAAAATAAAAACAGTGTCCTCTTTGCCTTGTTAAATTCTAGTTTGACAAAGAAAGATTTCCAAAAACAGTTTCTGATTCTTTCCATCAGGTTTAAGGCAGGTGGCATTTAGGTTTCAGTAAGAGAGAATGTGGTGGCTCTGTGATGGCTTGGCTTTTTGAAGTCTCACTTCAGACCTCAGCTCCACAGAAGGGGGCTACAGGTAGGCAAACCCATTTGTTTCCCAAAACTCCAAGAATTAGGCTGTGCTTCACCACGAGGGTGACATACCCTGTGTCAGAAATATCTTGGAGTCTGCCTGGGAAGCAGAAGAAAATTTCCTATTCTGAGTTCATTAATGATCTGAGACATCTGATGTTCATATTGTGGATGCTCCAAATGTCATTCATTTCTAGAAGGGAAGAAGCCATAATGTCGTCACAGGAGACAACACTTGACACTTCCACTTTAACCAGTGGTCTTTCAACTCCTATTCAGATTCCTATATGTTAGGCAATGAAGTTTAATTCCTTCACTTGTATTGCAAGCAAAAGAGTAAAAGTTAGGCTTGCTTTTACATACTTACTGTCAAAAGTAATCCACAAACCCGAAGATGAACACCAGTGACTCAAATTATGTTTGGATTTGAAAGGTGGTGATCATTTATGTAGTGATGGTGGTGTCCATTTCTGCAGTGTAGCACATCAGGCTGCTGCCAAGCCACGGCTTAAATTTGTGTTGAGCTATTACATCCCATTACCTTTTCCTCTTAGTGTGATACTAGATCTTATGTGAAGGATGATCACAGCACTGCCTTAGAAGTGGCTGATTTTGCAGTCCAGGCAAGTGACATGCAATGTCACAGATGCCTTGCATTTCCGGATGGATTGGCAGAGTGAAAGGTGGAGTCAATCAGTGAAGGTGTTCTGATTCTGTAGGTGTGGGGATCACAACATGTACTACAAATTTGCAGGCTCCGTGCAAGAGGCTTACCTGCGTGGTAGCTATCAACAATTGCTGTTTGAAATATGCTTTGTCTTTGATAAAAAATATGATAACCTAAATTATGTTTAAAAGGTAATTACTATATTTGAGGGCCATATATATTTATTTGCTGGAAGTTTATGCCAGGCCTAGTGAACTATTACTAAAACATTCTTCTATACCTTTGAAAACCTGAACAGTGTAGTTCAGTGTAACAGAAATTATAGCTATAAAAGGCCTAAATATTGAAAGGGATAATATGCCTAATTGCCATTTTGTTCAGTGGGAAAATACTTGGCTGTTAGATCTCAGCTGTAATTAGATGTAAGAGTCTCAGACTCATGAGATTTCATGTAAAATCTCTGATCAGTATTTTGGAGGTAGTATTTATTCAGATATACTTGATATTATACTCAGTATTGATCTAATTATATTCCTAAAAAGTTATAGAGAATAATTAGTTTATTTCAGCAGGGTTGATTATTGATATTTTAATTGATTTGACAATTTATATTATATGTTGTATTATTTATATTATATATTATATATTATAATATTGATTTAGTTGATTATTGATATTTTATTGATATATTTATTGATATTTTAAATATTCTACCCTAAAATACGTTACAGAATTTCCATGCTGTTTTCAAAACAAAAAAATCATACCCAAACTGGGAAAGAAAAATTGCTAATGTTGCTTCTGTTTTTATTTGGAGAAAAGAACATGGAAAGGAAAAAAATGTTAACGTTGTTGACATATGAAACCAACTTTTGTGCAGCTGCTCTCTTCCACAGAATTATCATTCATACTAAATCCTTCCTATTATCCAGTTTTTAATTATGTCTGTTATTGCAACTTCCCCTTCTAGCTTGGTTGGTTTCTCATATTCACCATTCTTTCTCTAAAACAATGCTTAAGTAGATCTGTAAGCTCTTTTTCCTTTGTGCTCTAGGAGTTTCCTGTCTAGATGCTTACAAATACTGAGTTTTTTCAAAGCTAATTGTATAATTAATCTGTTCTTTAATCCATTCCAGTCTTTCCACTTTCTCAGCAGACACCAGGATTATTTTCCTTAAGGAGCACGGGTGGTCTGAGCTGGGCTGGGTTTATGTAAGAAAATATCATACTAGGGAGTTTATTTAGGGAGGAGTCCATAACCAGACGTGGTCTTTGAAGAAGCAGCCAGAGGTTAAACTGGCTCACTTGTGGGGAATTCTTTGTAACTTAAACACCACCAGGCTCCTTTGGGCAGATGAATTTCTCAGTGGAGAAAAACCATGAATGTAGTTTACATTTCCAGTACCAATAAGGAAGCTTCTGACCCTCAAAGCTTAAAGTTATCATTGTTTTTTTGTGCCTCTTTGGCCACACAATCAAGAGCACAAGTAACATGAGCAGGGAAGGAAAATGTTTTAGGAAATAGGAGTTTGCATGTCCCTGCCTCATCAGCTCCGTTAGTGGATCTCTGTAAGGAAGAGCTGTTGGGTGTTTGCATGGAGGGACCTGACTCTGTATCAGAAGAGGACCATTTAATTGCTCTTTACCATTTTCCATGTTTTTAAGTAATGCAGTAGAAGCGGAGGCAGAGCTCTTAGGGTCTTCTCTTTTTCCTCTGCTTATTTATACGAGGTCTGACCCATCTCTTCTGTATTGACGAGAATCTCTCTGTGGAACCTGGTTGGTTTTTAATATGCTTCTCTGCCTCACAAAGCAGAGAAATAATGGTATTTACAATTACTGTTGTAATTAAGTTATCTACTGTTGTAGATAACTTAAGACATGAGAGACATCTCTTGTTGCACTTGCAGGAGAGTAATTGAAAATATTTGTAGTGCAAAGCATGCTGTTAGGTCTCCTCTTTATTTCTATCTAGCCCTTGAGCAAATTGTACTGTCATTTTGATGAGCAGTTACCAGCAGTAAAGGACCCATTACACATGAGGCCCTTAACAGGTTAAAAAGAGGAATTTGGTTTCAATTCCAGTATCTTACATTCTTGGTTTTGTAATATTACTGTTTCCTGTTATATTTTGTGTACATCTTGACACTTCCATCAATATGGGTTGCACTAACTTTTTTTCACAAAAGGATAATATTTTTTTTCATTGATTTTTGCCTCATAGCAGCCTTTTGAATATTGATAACTGGTTTCCTTCTCCTCCTCCAGTGTTTTAAAATACATGTAGTTTAAGTGATAAATATGTAGGCAACAACTTCAGCAGAAAGATAGAAGGATTGGCTGCAGGAGACAAAAGTCCAAAACAAATCCATTGTCATAGCTTCAAAGCTAACTCTTGGACTTGTGGATGTAAATTTGTTAGAGGTCTTTAACACTTGGTGTTGGTGAAGAGAAGTTCAATTAATAGTGACATCCATGTGTAGTTATACTTAAGAGTGATGTGCTTTGTAAAGGTCACACACTGCAAAATCAGTGAGGAATTGCAGGTGTATCCAAATCAGAGTTGTACATTAGCAGTAATAATAGTTATTACTATCATCAAAATGTTCTATGTTTTCCTTGTAGTTCTGGTAATTGAGCTGGGATCTTGCTAAAGAAATACAGATGCTGCTCTGTTGCCATCAGATTCATCAAGCACATAAAATGATAACCAGGGTTTTGCAAGCTGAAAAAATGTGGAATGGAGCTGGAAGGCAGGTGTTACGAGGGACCCATGAATATTCTCCAAATGTCAGCCTCTGGCTTGTTCTGGTGCTCGCAGATGTTAGCTCAATGTACAGCACCACTTCACATGGATAGGATTTGCCTTTCTATGTAGGAAGATAAGCAAACCTAAGTAACCACACTACCCTCTCTTGGTAGTGTAAAAGCCATTAAGCTGCAGTTTGAGTCCTCTTCTGTTTCCTAGGGTGCCCAAAGAGCTTATCCTCTCTTTCTATGCATTCCCTAGTGATAGGGCATTACAGTAGTCAGGAAAGGCTATTTTTTTATGTAAAACATGCAAATGTAACAGTTTTCTGGTGTATGTTCATAAACTAAAGATCAGTGAGTTATATGTGAAGTAGAAGCACGCTGGACATCTTTAAGCTCTGTGAAAGCCACAGGTTTCTGGTAATGTGCTCCCCTTTTGAACAGGGAGATGATTTTCCCAATAAGCTGTGGTTCCTCATTTCATATGGGGGGGGGGACAATGTCCTGGCCGTCACACAGGCTTCTGACAGGTCTGGAGCTGGCTGCTTAACATCCCATTTCTTGATCTGGAGGATGGGGTAGTTTGGAGAAAGAGTGCCTTGCACCTTGCCAGGACACAAACTCAGTGTTTGTTTAACTACTGCAGGAAGGGAGCTGTGGTGCTGCTGGCACTTGGATTGAACATCCAGACCTGGAAGGTCTCTCCAGGAGGATGCACAGGAGGTTGAACTGTTCTCCTGAAGAGCTCAGGTGCAAGTCTGTGGTGTCTCTGAGTTTCTTCTAAACCAGGTTGAACTTGCAAACTTCAATAGTGGCGCCATTGATGCTTAAACAAATGTGCTTTGGTGCTTAGAGAAACAAGCGATGGTGCTTTTATTCAGTGTGTGGAAGGTCTCATGAGTGACAGAGATGTGGATTCCCACTGTAATCTCTTCATATTTTTAAAAGGCAGTTGAGTCGCTGCATGGGCAGGAGGCCTTTCTTTATCCCAAGCTCAGGTAACACGACTTCAATTTCTTTCTTTCTTTTTCCTCTGCCCGATTTTATCCAGTGCAGTAATGGAGAACTGAGAAATAAGGTCCCTGAATATCCAGAAAGTTCTGAATTTCTTGACTTAACTGTGAATTTGGGTGATGTGTTTGTGTGTATAGAGTTCCTTTTATTGCTGCTGAGTTCTTATGGTCCCACCAAGGTGTGCCTGGTCAACTATGACTCTGTTTACTGATTTATTTTTTTGCTTTTGTTTCTGTTTTTCTCTCAGGATTTGATCCAGGAAATTAATGAATTGCGATTAAGAGTGGGAGAGATGGACAATGAAAGACTCCAGTATGAGAAGAAGCTTAAAACAACCAAAGTAAGTGAAAATGAGGAAAAGAAACAGTAATAGGCACAATTCACAGGTTTTAGAACTTCTTTCTCTTCTCCCCAGTCCTTGCCTGCACCCTGAAAAATTCTGAGCATGCTCAGGAGTTCAACGATGCTCACTTAACAACTAGAACAAAGCCTAGAAAGGGGTTATTTCTGAATTTTGTGTTGTGGTTTTCAGATCCAGACATTGCGTTTTATGAAGGATAACTCACCATGCAGCTGGTTGTTAACAGTGAATCATAGAACATCCAAGTTGGAAGGGACCCACGAGGTTTATCAAGTCCAACTCCTGGTTTCCCAAGGGACCACCAAAAAAAAAAATCAGATAATATATTACCTGTTTAGACCCTTCTTTCATTCATGGGTCAAGAAATACCAGTTGCAGCACATAAGACATGCCATGGGTGAGACCAAAGCTGAGCATTTATTTTCTCCTAAATGTGCTGAAAATCAGCTACTTCTAAAGAGAAAGTATTCCCCTAAATAATTCTAGCAGTCCGTTTCTGTAAGTGTCTGACTTCTCTTTGCCATTTAGCTTGTCTCTTTTCTATCTTTAGTTTTCTCTTACTCCTCTATCTCTGTTACCAGTCTTTAATGGCCAAACTTTCTAGCATGAAAATCAAAGTGGGTCAGATGCAGTATGAAAAGCAGCGGATGGAGCAAAAATGCCAGATGCTAAAGGTGTAGTAGTTTCTGGGTAACATTTGGCCTGTTTTGAATTCTTTGTTTCACCGTTTTACACTTTGTCTTGCATTGTGTTGTTGTGGTTTGTTCTTCATTAATTCTTGTGTGTTGATATGCAGTGCTTCCTTTCTCATTAGATCAGAAAGCTCTTTATGTAGATAGACATTACAAATACCTTTTATATTGGATGGGAGAGGATTTTAGCGTATAAACTTTGCATAAGGTATTCATAATTGAATTAGGCTTGAGTTCATTTTTGTTCCAAGGGAAGACTGCCTCTTTTGTAGTTTACACCCATTACTCAAATGGAATTTTTCTCACCTTTTTAAAGAATGTTTATTCATGAAAACTAGCTAGAAAGCATTGATTCTTTCACACTGGGCCACATGTCTGGGCCATAGTATGGGGGCACAGGTATCATTTCTATGCATATTTGCCATAGATCTTTTGAGGGAAGCTCGGGAAAACATTTAAGCCATAGTATTCTGGTTTGGTGTATTCCTTTAAGTATTTAACACTTCAGTTAGACGCTATAAATGCCAAAATTAGGGGTCTTGACTTGTTTTGTTTACAAACTGAACAAATTAAATTTTTAGTGTTGGGTCCTGTCTTGATGATGATGTTACACAAGATATTCTCGGACTTCAAAGGAATATCTTATTAAACTGCATAGGATTTGACTCAAATTTTAAAACTTAAATGCATGGACCTGTGCCAGTCAGTTGCTGGTGCAGATGGTTAGATCTAAGTTACAGTTTGACAACATTTATCTAATACACCCCAACTCCCTCAAATACCATCTGTCTTGTTGCCATGAATCTCAACTCTTAAGTTTCCTTTCTTAATACTTGGTCAGCAAACCAAAAGTATGGCAGAGGTACCATGTTTTTGTCTGAACTGCTTTTCAGTATCTGTTTTTGTGCTTAATGGTGTTGTGACCAATTTTTTGTTCATAGAAGCAGTGATTATTTCTGAAACTGTCCTCAGCCTGTTGTAAGCACAGTTCTGTAACTATCCTGCTTTGAACGTGCAAAATGTTCTATAAATATAAAAATAAATGTTTGTAGCATTTTGTAGCTAATGTTTGCAGCATAAATTTTACCACTCAGCCTTATCACCTGCAATTTTTCTATCAGTGCAAGGCTAAATAAAAAAGATTTTTTTTTTGTTTTATTTTTTCTTTTTTTAATTTAGATGTAAAATCTCTTTTCAAATTATACATAAGACTGATGCTTTTGTCTGTAAGTCTCCTGCTTTTGCCTCCTTCAGGACTCAATAATCTGTTGCAATGCTCAGTGGCAGAGTTTGATGGGTGTCCCTTTACCCAGTGTAAATGTCAGGGAGTGCTTGGTCACTTTCACTGGCTGAGGACCTGTCCACTGTGCTTCATAGAAGTAAATTTTGAAAGCACCTCAGATGTGTATGGTAACTGTCACTGAGTGATTCTGTGTCTGTTACAGGATGAACTAGCAGCTTTGAAAGAGAAACTGGAGCAGAAGGAAGCTGAGGTAAAAAGATTGCAAGAAAAATTGGTTTGCAAGCTGAAAGGAGAAGGAATTGAAATACTGGACAGAGGTAAGACCAAGGGAGGCTTTCTTAGGATGGTGTAGAGGCACCCATCCTCCTCAGTCACTTTATCTGAGGTAGTACTTCTGTGAGTGGTTGAACTGAAATAACAGATAAAAACAATTTTCATGCTCTTTCTGCCTTTGGGTTTAGTACTATTTACCATATTTAGTGACTATTCACAATGCAACTGCTGAACCTACCATCAGAATAGTTCTGGATCAACATTAAACTGCCTTAGGTAATCCCTAGTTAGTTCTTCGTATGGCTTGTATGGTGTCTGAAAGATAAAGTTTATATTGGCAAAGAAATCCCTAAACTAATTTCAACTAGGTCCCCAAAAAGGTTATATTGAGAAGTTCCCTTCTCAATGTATTCGTCAAAGCGTGGGTATCTGTGCTGGGCTTTGCTTATATACCTCTTACTATTAAGGAGGGGAAAAAGCCATAATGCAAACCGAGGTAGGATGTGCAAATCTTCAGTGTGTCCCCAGCCCTAAACAGATGAAATTAAGGATTGGTTTTGGTTTTATGCACTGGTTAATTCTAAATCCTAATTAAACCTGAATTCACAAAGAAACGTTATGTGTCAGATACTTCTAGTTGCTTTCAAAAAAAAATAATTAGTATTTATTTGGGGGAAATTTAAATTTGGGAACTTCATTTAAAAATAGAAAATTTACTTTAAAGCCTCAAAACTTTTTCCATGGACTTACTGAAATTTCACTTCTGAATGTATCTTATTGGTAGTTATCACAGATTTTAGAATTGTACTTTTAAAGTATGCTTTTTAGAAAGCCACAAGAGGTTAATTAGTCTCTTCCCCTAACCTGAGGCAGAAACAGCTGTGTGTAGATTGTCAAATTTTATTTAATAAAATTATCTGATTTTAAAGCTACTGTATAAAAGCACTGAAAGTGACCACATCAAAATGTGATTTCTTTCAGAACATTTAAATGTAGAAAAAGGTCTGGCTTTATTGCATTTATTACTACCTAAATGGCGCTTTTCTTCCTTGGGGGCTGCTTTATACATTGAATTGCTGTTACCCTTTGGTTCTTACCTTTAGTTTAGTTCTCTGTATAGCTCATCAGGGCACCTTCTTCCCCAGTAAACTATGTTTTTTCTGCCTCAGAACAATACTATAAAATAATGCAGATAACACCAGTTATCAGCCCCATTACATGAATTGTGCTTTTTGAACACATTCATGCATTATCACCTAGCTGGGTTTTGCATAGCATTAGTTTAAGTGTAAGCTACTGGCATAAGCCTTTTCTGAGACCTTACAAGTGAAAACCTATAGTAAAATAAATAAATTGGCTGGATAGCCGGGCCCAAAGAGTCGTGGTAAATGGAGTCAAGTCCAGTCGGAGGCCAGTCACTAGTGGCGTTCCCCAGGGCTTGGTGCTGGGGCCGGTCCTCTTTAATATCTTCATCGATGATCTGGACGAGGGCATCGAGTGCACCCTCAGTAAGTTTGCAGATGACACCAAGTTAGGTGCGTGTGTCGATCTGCTTGAGGGTAGGAAGGCTCTGCAGGAGGATCTGGATAGGCTGCACCGATGGGCTGAGGTCAACTGCATGAAGTTCAACAAGGCCAAGTGCCGGGTCCTCCACCTGGGGCACAATAACCACAAGCAGAGCTACAGGCTGAGAGATGAGTGGTTGGAGAGCTGCCAGGCAGAGAAGGACCTGGGAGTGATGGTTGATAGTCAGCTGAATATGAGCCAGCAGTGTGCTCAGGTGGCCAAGAAGGCCAACAGCATCCTGGCTTGCATAAGAAACAGTGTGGCCAGCAGGGCTAGGGAGGTGATCGTCCCCCTCTACTCGGCTCTGGTGAGGCCTCACCTCGAGTACTGTGTTCAGTTTTGGGCCCCTCGCTACAAGAAGGATATGGAGGTGCTCGAGCGAGTCCAGAGAAGGGCGACGAAGCTGGTGAGGGGCCTGGAGAACAAGTCCTATGAGGAGCGGCTGAGGGAGCTGGGGTTGTTCAGCCTGGAGAAGAGGAGGCTCAGGGGCAACCTTATTGCACTCTATAGATAACTTAAAGGAGGCTGTAGCGAGGTGGAGGTTGGTCTGTTCTCCCACGTGACAGGATGAGGGGGAATGGGCTGAAGTTGTGCCAGGGGAGGTTTAGGTTGGATCTTAGGAAGAACTTCTTCACTGAAAGGGTTGTTAGACATTGGAACAGGCTGCCCAGGGAAGTAGGGAAATCACCATCCCTGGAAGTCTTTAAAAGACGTTTAGATGTAGAGCTTAGTGATATGGTTTAGTGGGGACTGTTAGTGTTAGGTCAGAGGTCTCTTCCAACCTAGAGATTCTGTGATTCTGTGAAATAAATAAATCCTTGAGATAGGTAAATACGGGTGAGAGCAGCGAGACTGTTTGAGTCATTAGGAACATCAGCAATGGGGGAGTGCAGGGTAAAATTTTGAACTGCTTGCTTCTGCAATAGTGTGTGATAAAGTTTGCTCCTTTATGTAGCAATATTTTGTTAAAAGTTATTTAATGTCATAACCTTCATGCTAATTTTACATCCAATGGACTTTCCTGCACAGATGAAAATTGTAAAAAGAAGCTGAAAGATAAAAGTAAGGTTTCTGGTGTCTTTCCACATGCATTTGTATTTCAGAAGTGCTTACCAGAAGAGCTTTCTGCATGTATATATAAAACTGCTTTAACACACATTGTTAGGTTGTGTCATCTATAACCCTTAGTTACACTTAAGGTAAATTTTGAGAATAAGGATGGATATATCAAACTTGAAATACATTCTCTGAAAAAAAGCTAATAAATGAAGATTTAGTCTCATTGAGACACAACATTTCACTTGAAAGCAGATTGCATAGATTTTTCTCCATAAAATGTACTCACAAATAAAATAGTTGCCTGTCAGTGAAATGAAGTTACAATCCAGTAGGCCAGATTTTCTATTAGCATAACTCAGTGAAAATTTCTGGAGCTGTATCAGTTACAGTTTTACTCAATATGTCTAAATGTCTCTTATCTAGAAAGTCAGTCAGGCAGCTTGTTTTGTTCTTGCATTTCATTAAGGAGGAAAACGATCTTCCCACTGCATTTTTGTTTTTTTGTTTTTTTTTTTCAGAAGGATTTTAGGAAGTTCAAGTAAAATGTTTTCTTGCCTGTAAATTTGGCTACCTTCCTATGATTGTAAAGAAATTTAAAGTTTCCTTCATTTATGCAAAGTAGATTTTTAGCAAAATTTGAGATTATTTCCATTTATCTTACATTTATGTAGTCCAGAACGCCTCCAAAATCAAACCTCATAGACTGATAGAACATGTTTCCATGTATTTCTATTACTTTGTAAATAAGGATTATAGATGAAGTGCGGAACCACGATCTCTGTATCAGGGACCTTTTCCAAGTCTGAACTACAGTATGTATTCTAGCATGACTGCTTGTCACAACAAATACTTGCATCATTCCATTGTGTTGGCCTCATTTTTACATCCATACTGAATTATAACTAAACACCACTGCACAATGCTTTCTTCATGATGTCCATTAATCCTATTGCTTTGTATAGTGGGTTTTTGAGATGCCATTTGGGGTGTTTATTGACTGTAGTAATGAGGATGTATTTTTATTGCATTCCAGTAGTAATATTTTGTATTTTGGACCTTTTGTTTTGCAATTATTTGATTATATGAGAGAGAGAGAGTGATAGTCAAGCAGTAGTTTTACTCATGACTCAGTTTTCCTGAAGTTGAGGGGGTGGATAATTTTATGAATTTGTTCATTTCCTTGATTTAAAAAAATATTAGAAAAAAGATTTTGTAGAAAATGGCTCTGTATATTTCCATCTAACATAGAATTTAAGTGGCTTGTGTTTTGTCTTTTAATTTGTGAATTTACCTTCAGATACTACTGAGTCAATTCTAGGGTATTTTTATTTTCCTTATTTCCTTACACTATCTTACTTAATTTGACTTAGGTAACTGTATTGTGTTTTTAGATATAGAGGTACAGAAAATGAAGAAGGCGGTAGAATCCCTTATGGCAGCAAATGAAGAGAAGGTAGCAAAGTCATTTTTTCCCTCTATAATCATTCATCAAAGTGAGTTAAATCTCTTAGGAAAATCTGTATACATGTCGCAATTCAATACAAAATCAAATTTGTAAGAATCAAGTATTCACTATAGTCAGAAGCACTGCTGTACCTTTTAAATGGAAAGATGCTGGGCATTTATGAGCTCTGTCCCATGTCCTCACAAATCAGTGTCATTAAATTCAGTGGGACTGCATTCTACACCATGTTTTGAAATGTAAAGAGCTCCAATGCAAGTCCCAGGAGATAAATACAGGCCACATTTCCAAAGGACATTCTGTAAAGTATGGTTTGTTTTCATGTATGGTTTTGCATATTTACATGCATGTACATTTAATAGGATGTTTTCTTTTGATCACCAGAGCCCTAAATCTTTTGATTACTGCTTCCTTTGTAAATGACACATGCATTATACTTGATCTTTGACTTAAAGAGGGAGCTGAAATCCAGTTTCAAGGCTGGGACAATTCTGTTGATTAACCAGATAACAGCTTTTGCTAAATGCAAGTATTTGATATTTCAAAGCCTCACAGAATTCTGGGTCCTGTCCCATCCATACTTCTAGTCTCACAGCCAATTAAATTGAATAATATCAAGTATTCATATTTATTATTTTTTATTTACGAAAGGAAAAAGATCAATCACAATTTTCCTTAATTTAAGGATCAGAAGATAGAAGAGCTTCGACAGTCTCTGAATAGGTACAAGAAAGTTCAAGACATGGTGATACTGGCTCAAGGTAAAAAAGGTATTGTACAGTTTAAGAAGTTTTAAACTCTGTTCCCATTTAAACTGTAGGTGCATTGTTATAGTGTTACATTTTGACTCTTAGACTTACTATCTTTGAAGGTATCTCTTAGGTATAGTAAAACAGTATACCAGAGCAAACTGTTAAATTTCCTTTTCTGTCTGTGCTGCTGCACATTTGGGTGCATCCGGTAGTAGTGACTACTGTTGTCAGTTGCTTATTTCCCCAGTGTAAAGTTAGCTTGAATGTGATGAGTTCTCACATTCTTTCCATTGCCTCTTGAAATGCCTTTCTTGATTAGGTACTACATTAACTGCTAAATATCGCAATTCCCTTCACTTGCAAGTGTTCCTTGGGAGGGGTTGGAAGCTGAGAAGAGCAGACCCTAAGCATGCATGTTCCTTCCAACCAAACAAGCACTGCCACAGCAGTTGCACACACTTACAGCAATGCCCAAGAGCTGCAGAAATACCTGTAGCAAAGTGGACATGCTGCCAAGACTGTGTTGTAATGGCACACAATGTCTTTGGCATGTAATGGAAGCCCCACAAACCACCATATTCAGCAGCTATGGAATAGTTCTTCCTTTCTGGAGTGGGGGGAAAGCTGGCTTTTCTTCATCTCTACTACTAACCTCTTCTCTCTTTGTCTCCCTGTCCACCTTCCCACACCCCTCAGATAATGAGCATAACCATGTGGCTGAAATGGTTGTTATATACTTACATATTGTAGCATGTGATGTTATGTTTCATACACTGAAAGGCTGGTGGAGCATTCCAGATCCAGGACCTTCTGATTCCCAAAGGTGATAAACGTTGAGGGTGGTGGTCATCAGTTTAATGTAACTACACTGAGTACCCTCTCTTTCCCCTTTCTCCCTTAAAAGATAAGCAAAACAAGCACATGGAGAGCATTACCCTGAAATGGTTCTGGGTTTTCAGATGAAAACACTCAGATGTTAGAAAACAAGCACTCTCTTTACAGTTACAATCCAGGCCTATTTGCATTATAGCTCCTATAGGATGATTTTTTTTCCCCACATCATACTTCTCTTCCAGTACTCAAGTCACATGTTGTAGGTCATCACCCTCTGAAAGACCTGTCTTCAACAAATTTTGGACATTAGCATTCTACCAATGTATGTATACATAATATATGCACAACTTTAAAAGTCTGTGTGCTGTGATGTTGCATTGCTACATTTTTAAAACCTCCTTTGTGTGCGAGTTCTTTGAAGGCCAACACAGCCTTTCACAGGCCCTGAACTGCCCCGAGTGTGTTGCCTTCTTTAGGGCAGATGGCAGATGGGCATGTGGTTTTTGTTTTTTTGTTTGTTTTTCCCCAGCTTCTCTCAGCTTAGTGTCAGGAACATAAACTGAAACTGGAAATGGCATACTTTGAAGCATTTTGGGCTCAGGTTGCATAGGGAAGCCTTTTTGCTACCTCCTTGTTAGTAAGTGACTCCTCCTCCCCTTGTTGTAAGGGAACAGAGATCAGACAGTTCACCCTGTCTGTGGGCATCAATTTTGGTATGTAAGAACCTTTACTGCCTCAAAACCAGCACTCAGGAACACTAAGAACACAACTTGAATGTCTTCATTCTGCCAAAGCTAGGATCACACAGAATCTGTGAGGGAAGAGGACAGAGGGTCATGAGTGCAAAGCAACAAGCTTAATGTCGTGAAAGAGGAGGAACATTTTTAAAATAGGGATTGCTTTTTCATGGAGTGCCATTCCTTCAAAGAGAGGAAGAGGGTAAAACAGACATCGAGTCTCTGGGAACTGTGGTGTATGGTTGATTCATAGAGCAATGGACAGGCAGTGAAAAATGAGCAAGAAATAGTGATATGGTTTAGTGGAGGACTTGTTAGTGTTAGGTCAGAGGTTGGACTCGATGATCTTGAGGTCTCTTCCAACCTAGAAATTCTGTGATTCTGTGAAAGATCTTTCATGTAAACAGACTTTGGCTTATATTTGTATCAGGTCTTTTGCAACAAGTGCTAGGTTTCTGCTTGCTTTTTAGAAAGTATCAGTTTCCTTGAACATTCCCCTACTGGGGTCAGTACTCCGGTGTTAGTGACAAGTATGGAAATCCAGGTCTGTAATGAGGCAGTTCAGGAGCAAGCCACTCTGTGGACGCAGAGGATGTCAGATGCTGATGCAGGCTACCAAGTTAACTAAATGAAACACACTCAGTTTGTGGCAGCCTGCAAACATAAAGCAGTCACTTAAAAGCTGGTGTTAAGTTCTTGTGCTGTGGACTGCATTTTTCCTATGGGTAACTTAAATACACCACAGAGATGGGTTGTTTTTGTCTCAGGCAAACTTTGACCCATCCCCCTAGTCTTTCCCTAGTTAATATGCAAAAAGTAGTATTTAGTATGAAATCCCAGGACATGAGACAGGAAATAACTACTTCAGTTTATTGAGCTTTTTGAAACTGATCCCACTAAATGCCTTTACAGGGGGCTGGGCTTTTGCTGTCAGATGCGTGTTTCCCTTCTGCTTCAACCCTGCCACGCTGTGGCAGTTGAATTAGGAAGCAGCATGTGGTACCTTCTCCTATTGGACTTTCTCCTAAAAATACATAATTCAAGCCTCTTCCAATAGCCCATAAATGAGGATACTGGCTGCACCTTGCATAGGAATGAGAGTTATCATGTATCCAGAAGTCAAACCAAGAAATTTCCCATCTTCTCTCCCTGCAGGCAAGGAAAGTGACAGTGAAGATTTCTTGCATTCAGGATCAGTTTCTACAGTTTTATTGGACACACCAACTCTGACTGACCCAGAGAAAAGTCCATCCCCAACTCCTGTAACAGCATCTCCAATCCATGATGAGTTTAACATGAATATTCATGAAGAGGTATCTCTTTTTTCATTTTTTAATTCCTTTACTCCTTGAAAATATTGCCTGTGCTGGACTCATGTTAGAGACATCAAAACTCGTGATTCCGAAAAGATTTTTTTCTGGGTCTCAGTTTTAGTAATCTTTCCTAACCTTTTGGACAAGGTGGATTTCTTGTGAAACCTGCTGAGGAGTTTCATTGGAATCCAGCTGAATTTATTTTCCTTAATCAGATGGGATCAGGAAATAGCAAATAGCTGTATTTGTCATGGTAATGGGTCTTAACTATTTTTCATATCAAACATGTCTGTTTTTGGAGCTGCATTTCATTTTTCAGGAACTGGAAGTTAACATGCTGGGACTCATTTAATATACCCTGTCATATTTAAAAGGATGCAATCATCAATGTATGGATGGTAATCATGTAATGATTGTAAACATCATTACATGATTGCATTCAGTGAAATAACTAGGTTATTGTCAAATCTCTGTTTTTTTTATGTTCACATTTTTCAGTAATAAATCTACAGATCTCTTCTCTTAAAACTCTGAATCAAAGAAGGGATTTGATAGACATAACTAAACAGCATGATAGACATAACTAAACAGCATGAACACACACTGAAGAAAAGATGTTCAGCAGCTTTCTGGTATTCTCTGAGTGGCCTGAGGACAGGCATGAACCTGAAAAATTAACTACTCTTCTTGGAGTCTGTGGTAGAGAGAGATTTAGCTGGCAACCTGTGGTGGCTTTTAAGGTTTTTGTCTACACCATAGCTTATCAGTGCAGCAATTCATGCTTTATCTTCCAGTGACATTTTTCAAGTAGTAAATCACCACTGTCTTTAAAACATATATATATAATTTATTTCCTTTTTTTATAATTTTAATTTGGAGCCTTTTTATAGTTTATCTATCACATTTACCATTTATGACTGCTTAATTTGAGCTCATTTCAGTTTGAGATATTCTTCTTTCATTTTAGAATACCTTACAGATCCACACAAGTGTTTTACAGATTTCAATCCCATCTTTTTCATCAACGTCCAAGAGTTCAGAAATTGTTGCAGAGAAAGTGAAAACACAGCCTAGGTCAGATCCCGCAAGTGATTTGAGGTATTATTGTTTTCATGTATTTTTCAATTGTAAATCCAGTATTCTGTGATGTTTAATGAAAGTAATAATCTGCCAATGACGTCAAGTTATTAAGTTCATTAAATGAGACTAACGTTCACTTGACTAGCTATCACAAACTAATCATGTATTTGCAAACTGTGTTGATTAAATATTTTTCAGTAAGTAAGCATTGATTTGGTGGTTGTTGCTTGTAGCAGCACTCATACTCTGTATCAGTTGCATCGCAAGAAATGAACAGGAGAGAAAAACTGACCTAATGTAATTAAGGACACCGAATTTTTATTTTTATATAGTTTTACATCACCTAGGTCTGGCTGAGATAATGTTGGCTGTGTGCTAACAAATGTGTTCCTGATGATTTGCATTCAGGCATTTTCCACAGTTGCTAAAGATTGGTGTAAGGCACCACACAAACTGCCACAAAAGGGCTGTCCAACGCTGACCTTGAGCTGTTAACAGTGCCTCAAAAGGAAACCACAAGAAGTGTTTCAAGAGATCAGAGAAGGAGATATCCTTGGTGTGCCATCCTTTGATGTGATGAAATGCAGATATTTCTTCAGTTGTTCTTATGAGAACTGTGCCTGAGATTTTCCAATACCAGACTAAGCATGTAGATCCAGAAATTCAGAGAAGCCAGAGCAGGGGGTGCATGGCTGCACCCTGGGGCTGTGGCTGAAATGTGGCTCCTGTGCCCCAGACTGCAGCCTCCTGGGTGAGAAGCTCATGCAGCTCTAGCCATTGCTGCAGATATTTATATCCTGCCTCTTAAAAACAAAATAAACAAACAACAACAACAAAACAGCAAAGCACCAACCAACAACAAAACTCCCAGCACTGTGGGTAAGTCACAGGGAGCCAGTCATCTCTGCTACTTGGTGTTGCAATGCTACACTATGCGTGCTGTAACCTCTGCTGCAGTACTGTAGTATTGTAGTTAACTTACAGTATGAGTTTTCTTTCCTGGGGCACTTGAGCTCAACTTCGTCTTTTAGAAGACTTGACAACTGTAGAGGAGAATATTTGGCATGTGCTAATGTGGTAACAGCTGAAGTGAAAATAAATAAAAGCAGGCTGAGATTTTAGGATTTGTGTATTAGCAAGGTGTTTGCATGGAGAACTTAAATACGTTATTTTTTTCATATCTTTAATTTTTACAGTGAAGGAAGATCAACTGGTTCCTCCCCAGGAACTCAGCTGTGTGACGGTCCAGCGTAAGTATCAAAAATATTGGGGAAACATATGTGGCTGTTGACTCAAAAACCCTATCAATCCCTCCATATTTTACAGACACATGCAAATATGCCAAGTAATTCCAGCCAAGATGTAGCGGTGGTGGTTTTCTGTTCATGGCCGTTATTTTCCAATGCTTTATCTGTGCACACGTGCTAACAATTTCTTTTATATTATGAAGCATCTCTAATTGAGTCATAGACCGTCAATAGACACTGAAATTTACAGTTTTCTGTAGTACAAGTGCCTCTGTTTTGCTTTTGTTCTTTTGATAGTGGGGAAAAGGTACTCAGCAGACTACAATGAAAACATAATTTTAACCTGTCACATAACCGTATTGCTCAGGAAAACCAGTGGGACTATTTATGAGCTCAAGGTTGAGTCAAAGCAATTTGTTAACGATGTGCCCAAGTCAACAGGGTTTGTTTGGTCCATTGCATAACGCTCAATGTCTGTTTATATTTTGAGTGATTTAGTGCCATGAGACTATTCCCAAAGCCAAATTCTACTGCCCTTATGCTGGTATAAAGATAGGTAACATTGTAAAATGCAGTGAAGTTACTCTTTTAACTGTATGTAGGGAAGACTTAAATGGTAAATTTCTTTTCAGACTTGAGCACTCCAGCATAAGTCTCACCAGAACAGGGAGATACCTGGTCTCAAATGGAAAATAAACTATAAATAAAATACTAAAGCATGATTGGCTTACTGTGCTTGGCTTCTGTAAGGATTAAATTAGTCAGAAGCCTCTTGCTAATAATACTGTTTCTCATAGCTTCTGTTTATATCACTTTTGCCTGTGTAACTTCTGCTTGTACCTCTGAAAATAAAACTTTAAATAAGAAGCCAAAAATATCCAAGGTAGGCATCAGGTCACTGCAGCATTAGCATCAGTAATTATGATCTGGAGGTTCTTAGAATATCTCCTCAAACTGTGTGGGCTCTGATTAGTGTGTTGATTGCCTTAATTAGAAATGTCTTTGTTTTTGAGTATATCTCATCACGTATTGTAATGCTTTTCGAAAGCGAACTCCTGAGAGTGTATTTATCTTAGAAAATTTAATGCCAGTTACTCCGCTTGTTCTTCATGTTGTTTCAGAACTTCTCCACTGCAGAAGTCCAGCAGTCTAAGCAGTTTGAAGAAGGAGACATATGAAGCGGTTGGTTTGAGCTCTTACTTCCATCTTTCCCTTTGAAATGGGGATGACATCTCTGTTATGGCACTGACCCTGCAGATGCCTTGTTTTCTTACTGTGAGAAACGCTGGGTCACAGCAAGGCTCCTCATATCATGTGTTACCAGTGGTCTCAGATGTGTGACATCTTCCAGACTTTATTAAAGGAGAAAATCTGTCCTTGCAAATGTAGTTTTTGTTTGTTTGTTTGTTTTTCTGCTTGAGGTGTTTACCAGAAAATCTCATGCTGTGTTTTTCTTCAAATAATGAGTGGTGGTGTTTGTTTTTTTTTAAACTTAAGTTGATATGCTTTTCTGATTTAAGACACACAGAAAATGTGCTACCACTTCCTTCCCGTGTTTAAGGCTAATAATTTTGGAAGGCTGTGTAATTAGTGCATTCTAAAATACAGTCTGCGATGGCTCTGCGTTTCAGGTGGTTGGGAACAAAATATTGAGCCATTGTGTTTCTGGTGATAGCTTCTGTTTAGGCCACTTTAGAAGAGACAAAACAGATAGACTCTGTCATCAAATCAGGGTTATTCCTGTGCGTTTTTTTTGACAGCCTAAACTGTTAAAAGCTCTTAAATTGTCTGATAGCCAAGCTGACCAAGAGCTGTGCTTTACAGCTTAAGAAGGATGTTGACAGTACTGAAAATATGACCAGAACTTGATTATGAAAGCTAGAAATTCCAGGCTGTGGGGTTGGTTGGTTTGGACAGGCAAGGAGTAGAGGCTGTGGATGTTTCATCTACTTGGCTTCTACCCTGTCTGATTTCTGCTATGGGTCCTGTCACCCAACTGTGCTCAATAGTGCCTTACAGGCTGCTTGTCACTGATTATGTACACAGCTAATCCCTTACAAAGTAAACTGAAGCAACTGTACTTTCATGTCAGCTCACTGACCTCAAAAAAAGCAAGAATTAGTCTGTGCGAAATACAGCTCCAAAGAGATATCTTTAGGGAATAAAAAAAGTACAGAGAATGGGTATATCGGTCAGTTCAACTCAGGGTGACTGTAATGAATTGGATACTGACTATAAACTGTGACTTCTAAAATGTGTTTCTTAATCTTTCCGAAACAGGACAGAGACCCTGCACAGAAGCCAACAGAGGTAATGTGTGTGTATGCTCCTGTGTGAATGCAGAGAAATGTGGACAGCAAGTAGGTGGTGAAAGGCTCAAACTTGTGAAATTGCAGCATGCAGTTCCAAAGGGAGAATGCAACAAGATAGCAAGGAGGATATGATGAATTGCCACAACCGCTTTGTATCTCACACATTCTTGTCCTCTCACACGTGAATTATCTTTCAGTCTGGTAGAGCATAAGGTTGCCATCTAAGCCAATGTTTCCCCCACATAATTCTACCACTCAATAATTAGCAAAGCTAACCATTAACTATTACACTGACTATAATTAGTGTCTCTAAAAACCGTTGGGTTTCCAGATTGTTTTCTGTAACAGCTGTGTTCTTAAAGAGACTGTCATTGCAGAACAGTTACACCATGGTCTACCCTACTATGTCAGTAGTTTGCATGCAACAGTTGCTGCCTGTAGGAAGATCTGAGTAGAGAGAACACCTACATCAAACACCTATATCAGATACTGCTTTTAGCCCAAATGTGGTATCCATTCAGCAAAAGCTAAAGGAATGTGTTTAGATTGTGAATGAGTTTTTTTCTGCCTTTAAAGAAACACTGAAACAGCAAAAAAGGTTAAAACTACTACTTGAAATTGGTGAACTGATGTTTCTGATTTTCTGTCCTGTCATTTTTACGCTTCGCTATGTGCTTACTCTCAGCTTGGTCAGTGGACATAATCATTTAATTAATTTCTTCTGAAATTGCATAGCAGTAACAAGATGAAAGGGGCTATGTGGCACTTGGCAGAGAACTGATTTAGTGTGGGGGTTTTGTCTCCCTCGTTGCTTCCCATTGCCCCTTCAGCTACCAGTGGGGGAGACAGAAACCCTGGAAATTTGGAAGAGTTCAAAGCCTTCCAGGACTGTATTTTTATCGTTTTCATACCTGTAAGCCTTACTTGCAGAAACTGAGAAACATCTTCAAGACAACACGTTATTCTTAGAAGCTAGTGGTAGTAATCCTGGATCCTGAATATATTCAAATGAAGATCTTGTCTGTGTTCTCCTTTATGCTTTTTACCTTGTTTTCTTGTAGTAACAAAAGTGAAGGAATGACTCTTCAGGTTATCTGTCAACAGTCACTTTGTATCTTTCTAAAAGGTCCTTTGCAGTTCCCTGATACTGACTGTTTCCCTACCTTAAGCAGGTTAAACCTCCAATGGAAGGTAATAATTTTGCAACTGTCCCTCCAAAATCTCCTTCTCACGGTGTCACAGGAGATGAGGATAGTTTTGGTACCCGTAAAGCCAGATCTTCATTTGGACGAGGCTTTTTCAAGATAAAAAATAACAAGAGGACTGCAAGTGCCCCAAATCTGGGTAGGTATTGTGCACCTGCACTCAGATTCTGTGCATTTTGACAAATGTCTTAATAACAGAGAACTAGAGGTTTATTTTTTTTCTGGGTGCTGTAACAGTCCTAAGAAGCAGGAAAGCCAGCCTTGGTCTCACTGTGACTTGGTGGTACTGTTCTCAGTAGAATGATTGGAAAAAATGAAGCAACAGACAGAGAAAACCTCTCTGATGTAATGAAATTAGTTGATCTGTCTTAACCTCTGCTGTGATATCTCCCCTGAGACTTTGTAATAGAATGCTGCAGTTCTGAAATGCTGGCTGCCTGGTGGTAGTTCGCACATGAGACTTGTGGGTATTTTTTCTCCCACGGTCCCATCCTCAGTTTATCTTTCATAAGATTTTTCAGATGTATGGAAATGAGGCAGCTACATTCAGTCTTCCTCTTTATTTTATGCGTATTTAAGTAGCCTTGCAAAAGAGATTGTGACAACAAGAACAGCATTGACAAGTTATTCAAGCTCATTTTGAGTTCTAGACCTGTGATGGAAAGTGTTTTTTTTTTTTTTGGTTTTGTCATTCGATGACATTTGGATGATGAAGAAATAAAATATTTTGCTTAATGCAGAAGTTGCTGTTACCAGTAGCTGAAATCCTACTTGCATTAGCTGCTCTGCTACAGTAGTATTTACACTGTTCCTGTTCAAGCATCAAGTGAGTCTGTGCATCAGATCTACTGCCATTTATCTAAAATTTATTTCTATTGCACAAAATTTAGGACTTTAGCTCTATCTTTCAGAAGCATAAAAGGGGACAGCTTCTTCTGTCTTGAGCAGAAGAGTCTCCTGCTTTTACTTACCAATGACAATTCTGGGTCATTTTTTAAAAGAAATAACATGCTCACACATTTATTATGCATTGCACATAATTTACCTGTGTCGTGTGGCATGGAAATTTACTAGCTTACTTGAAGTAGATACACAGTCTGTTCTGAGGATTAGACTTTGCTTTGGTTTATTTTGTGCATTCTTTTGTGTAATCATCTGTTTCATCCTGAAATTTGTTTAACAAGATGGAGTTCTTGTGGCTGTCATAAAAGGCTGGAAGATGGGCCATCTAGAGCATGGTTCTGTGGATTTGAGTGAGTTACCCATGTTATCCAGGTTTCAGTGCTTCCATCTGTAAAACTGTTGTCCAGATACTTGCCACCCCACAGGAGCCTGCATGAGTCACATAGCAGGTGACCTCCCTGCACTGAAGTGATGGAGGGTGCTGTTTTAACCTCTCCACCAAGGATCTTTACTGCATTTCTTTTTCTGTGAGAGAGGGATTAGCAGCGAATTGGAAATCCTAATCTCTCTGTAAATTCAATGTTGTATGTGGTGCATGTGCCTTATTGTACCTCCCTCCTTTTGTCCTGTATTTTGCTGATGTAAGTTTTGAAATGTGTTTTACCTTGTCCCTCTGCGTGTTCTCTCCCCTTGTGCTGCGTGTGGTTATGTGCGTTGTTTGGATATCTGAAGATCGCAGTCGAAGTGCAAGTGCACCTACCTTAGGTATAGTAATACTGCATGTCTGCCTGTACCAGCACTGCGCTGTGACTGCTGCTAACAGCTGGTTATGGCCACACACTTTTAAAGCAAAAGCTACACGAGAGCTCTGCATCAAAACTGTGCATTGTTAAAAGGAGTTTCCATGTAACATCTGCCCTCTGCTATAAGTCAGCTGTGCAATTTTTTGATAGCTGCTACTAATGAGAGATTGCGGGTTAATTTGCAGAGACCTTTGCCAAAGCTTTGAGCACAGAGTTACCTACAGACCAAGGTAGCAACTGAGAATCAGCAACATATAAACACATGGGGCACCTTTGTGCTGGTGCCCCTCTTGGACACCCCTGTATAAACTTGAAGGGTGGCAAAGCAGCGTTGGAGTGTATTTACTTCTCAGGCATTCATTTAGGGGAGCTCTGAGGGGAAGGGTATGTAAGTTCTCTTCTGAGAAGTAGTTATATTTATTATGTAGTAAATGAATGAGAAATAATCGGGGCAGATTGAGATGGAGCTATTTATGTAGTAAAACCTGATCTCACAATGTGAGCATTCCCTGAGTGATTCTGGCAAGGACAGGGAGGACCTACAGAGTCTGACATTAGCAAATGGAGCTGTGTCAGCTGGTGTGGCAGCACAGCCATTGCGTGTCACCCTTGCTGACAAAGAAACACAAGTGCTCTTGGCCCTCTTGGTTTCCCATACAGCCCTATAAATGTCATCTCCTCTTAGAGGTTGTGTCAGTGGAGCAAGGTACAAGGAGCAAGTATTGCAATACCCGCAAATCTCTGCTTCTAATGCATCTAGCCTTGTCCTTGATCTCTCTCTTCAGAATTATGTTTAAATGTGTTTTTTTTTGTTGTTGTTGTTTTGTTTTGTTTTGTTTTTTTGTTTTTTTTTTTTTTCTAAGCTGGCACTTTTTCTTATCCGATTAAAGCAAAGATCACTAATGCAAAAGCCTGGTTTGACACTACCGCTGTCTCTCAATGGCAGAATTCCCATATTCAGTAGTGGTCAAACCAAAGTACGAAGAAATAATCTTTTATGTGACCTTGTTGCTTCACTATGAGGTTTCACTTGTAAATCACTGAAGGAAAATGGGGCATGTTCAAATGTAGTCTATCTGAAACATCTAAAATTTTGCTCAGCAGAAAGGTATGCTGAGACCACGTGTCCCAGCAGTGTGTGCTCTAGCTTGATTCATGCAACGTGTTTTCTCCTGGAAGTCTGAGAGTCCATGTCAAAAACAAACGATGGTCATCTAATTACACACCCACATGAAAACAGGGTAAAAGTGGCTGCAGGCCTGACTGTCAGCCTGCTGTAGGCTGCCTTGCCACAGCTGCTTCATCTGAGCAGGCTCGTGCTGTCACTGTTCTTCAGCAAGCAAGTGGCATAAGCCACTTTATGGTGACTTATGGTGACTTTATTCAGCTATCTAGCACTTTGCTGCCACATCTCTGCTTATGTAGCCTAATAGATACTGCAATTTTGTGTAATTTCTTTTTAAATGGTCTTTAAGTAGTTTTGTTCTTTGTTAGCTTAGCTTTTATGAAACAGTCTTGTAACAACTTCACTTGTGAGTTTTGTTGTCAAAGAAAACAGCTATAGATCAAACTTTTCACGTTAATCAGAGTGCTCTATAGTTCTCTCCAAAGAGAAGATTCAGTTCAGACAGAGCCTAGACTTCATGGTATTTCTCTACAGAGGAACGAAACACTTCAGAACTTGCATGGGGGAAGCCCTCTTTCCACCAATGAGGTGAAAGGGCCCTCTTACTCCTGGGATGTAGGAGGAACTGTTTGTTGCTGGAATTTTCTGAGTGGGGAATTTAGGAGATACTGCAGATCTTTAGGAAAGATGCCCACAGGATAATAATTTTTTTTTTTATTTTTTTTTTGGGGGCTCTGGGGACTTCTGCTATGGCACTGATTTGTTCCTGGGCTTCTGTGAAAGGACACTCCCTGAGAAAGAGTGTATGTGGGATTTAAATCATTGATTAATTCACCAAATGTTTGTTGCCTACTCAACCAGCAAGGACATTGCCTTGGAGTGTTTCAGTAAGGCCCATGAATGAGGAAGACAAGCTCAATAATTTTAGATAGAGTTGTTCCAGAGTTCAGGAGTGTGTCTGTACAGTGCTGTGAAAGCAAGTCTTGATGGAACTTTGTTTTCTAATAGCTGAAACAGAAAAAGGATCTGCAGATCACTTGGATCTGGCTGGCTTGCCCCCTCGACCAAAAGAAACAGATAGTTTACAGATGACTCCGCCTTCTCCAGATTCCAAGAAAAAGGCCAGAGGAATCAAGAAGTTTTTTGGAAAGTAAGTGAAAGATGCGAAATGACCATTATGCAGAGCTGGATTTTGCAAAGGGTTTTGCAAGGGTTCTAGCCGAGCACTGGGGCTGCCCAAGCTGATGCTTTTGGGAGGAAGAAGCTGGTGGGCTTAGCAGGAGCACTGCTCTGTCTTCCGTCTTCTTGTACGCATTTTCTGTCAAATCTGCCTCAGCTTCTCATCTTCCATTTTCCCCTCTCCAACCAGTGGCCCTGTGGTCTGTTCAAGGCAGGCTATGGGCATGGCTGGTGTGACCGTCACAAGAGCAGGAGCATGGTATTTAAGGTTTTTTTGTTTGTTTTTTTTTTTTGGCTACTGGTGGGTTGGTGGTGGGTGCAGGAAGGGCTACAAACCCCATGGGAAATCTTGTGTGTGTTGGTTGTACTAGTAGAAGCATTCCTTTTCCTTGGTCAAATATGAATATACTTCCTTCCATTAATCTAGACTTAAAAGAAGTCAGTCTACCACCTTCAACCTAGATGACATGTCCGAGACTGAGTTCAAAAGAGGAGGGACAAGAGCAACTGCAGGGCCGCGACTAGGCTGGTCTCGAGACCTGGGGCAATCTCACAAGTAAGATGAGTGGTGAAAAGTGTGCCAATGCTTGTCTTCCTGGCAGCTCCAGTAGAGCACAGGGTCAAAAGGAGAATCACAATGTCAAAAGGATACATTCCCTCCCCTGGCGAGCAGAAACAGGCAGATCCATGCTATTTCTTCCTTTGAGAAGTGGTCTTGGCAAGGTTGAGGCTGGTTGGGTGGTGGGTGCCCAGGGGTGGGATCTTGCTGCTGAGTGAAGCTTTTCATGCCTGTGACTTTGCAGGAGTGCATCTGTAAGGCTGCACAAAATGGATCATGAGCCCTCGTGTGGCCATGAGAGATATTCCTCCAGTATATTTCCTGCTGCATTTCTAGGGATTAAAGGCAAAAGTGAAATATTATATTTTTTATTTAGAGTTTTAGCCACCCTAGGCAGCAAAGGTGATTGTGCCAGTAGCATTAATAGATTATGTTTATTGTAATGGTGATGCGAGATCAGTAGCAATTAGCACTTTGTGGTGCTAACAATTCTGACGTAGAGATACGCTATTCCAAGGCTTACCTAGCAGCTGATCATGATGCACGTTCTTCCCTGGAGATTGCCCCAGCTCCCACCAAATACCTATGAATGAATGGCTCAGTTGTTCTTATTATTTTAAGTATGAAAGCAGAAGATTGAGGCATGGGATTTATCAATCTCTTTTTTTGTAAAATCTTCTGAAGTGAGCTGGACATGCCATTTGCCAAGTGGACGAAAGAGCAGGTTTGCAACTGGCTCCAGGACCAAGGACTAGGCTCTTATATAAGTAATGGCAGACAATGGATACTGTCGGGGCAAACACTTCTTCAGGCTTCTCAGCAGGATTTGGAAAAGGTGAGAAGTACTAGAAACACTACTTTTAATTAAACTTAAAAAAAAAAAAAAAAGTATTTCTATTAATGTAAATCATGTCTGCACTGTGAAGTGCATCTAGTCAAAATAAAAATGTAAAAAATTTTTTTAGTTTTCTTTTTATTTATCATCTGCAACAATGCAAAATCTGGTTCTTTGTAGGTGACATTTAGTAGAAATGTAATGTTCTGTAATGAAACTCTTAATTAGAAGTTTGTGAATTAACTTCACTAGACATGGACACCTGAATTGGCTGTGCTGCTTTTTAAAAGCGTGCACTCAAGAGTGCTTCATTATCAAACAGCTTTGAAACAGGTTCATTATCATTTATTTATGGCACAGTTATTTTATGCCTGTGTGAAAAAGTTGTAAAAAGCTGCTGCTTTGGTCTGGATGTATTTTCTGCCCATTTTACAAAGAGGCATACACCCTGTTACACACAGGGTGACCATTGTCTTTGTCTTAAATTATGGAATCGTTTGTCTTGTTTCCTAAAACTAGAAGAAAAAAAAAAAAAAAAAAAAAGAAAAGTTGGTTTAGTTTACACTTTGAATCCACAATGTTTGCTAATGTTTGAATTTCCAACTTTTAATAATTACTACCCTCAGGAAATAGTAACCCTAGGGAAGGGGGGAGTTGTTTCAATTAGTAAGCTAATTCAAAGTTATACTATACTACAACTTTAGTTATACTATACTACAACTGGAATACAAGAAGTGTGATGTGGACATAGTGGTTTGTGGTATTCAGAGATAACATTAACCAGTGAGTGCTAGTAAAAGTGTACATGGGATTAAATAAATCTTCGATGGCGGCACTTGCACCTCTAGACTGGGGAAGTTCTTGTGCATTTGGAAGCATAAATAAATTTCAGTAATTCCTGGGACCTTTATATGCTTTTAAATAATTAACACATTTAACCTTACCTGCCTAAGTGGGAGGGAAGGTTGTAATCACATCAAGTATTTTTCTGAATATTAACATGTTTTAAATTGTTTGATTTAAGCTGGTATGGCAATACTATGGCTGATATTTTCATATAGTTCTTTAGAACCTACGTCTCTTAATCCACTCCAGTGAGCTGGCATTTCCATAATTCCAAGCATGTGCTGAGATAGTTTTGGGATTCAGCAATGGGAAATATACCTGCCAAGTCACCATCAAGTGCTGTTTACACTGTGACTTTCTGAAACCATATTTAATTCTTAGCAGAGGGAGAAATAAAGTACAGTATTGTCGTAAGCTTTGCTGCTTTCCTTACTTTCACAGGAGCTTGGGATAAAGCACCCATTGCATCGGAAGAAGCTTCAGCTTGCTCTGCAGGCGCTTGGGTCTGAAGAGGAAAACAATCATGGAAAACTGGATTACCACTGGGTTACAAGTAAGATTTTATTGCATGCTGAAGCAGCAACTTTTTGTAGGGGTTCCTAATCATGGCAAATTTAAGGCTCAAAGAGTGATAATAGCACCAACAGACATGGTTGCTATTAATCGAGAAGAGCTTTGCTGCACTAATGTGGTTGTCTCGGTCTTAGGGTGGCTGGATGACATTGGCCTCCCCCAGTATAAGACCCAGTTCGATGAAGGAAAGGTGGATGGCCGAATGCTTCATTACATGAGTGTGGTGAGTAAATGTTTCTTCTTTTCCTGACATCTTTGCCATGTTCTTAGTTTTTCCTCACTTCAAAGCACACTGGCATACCTCCAGACAGCTCACTTAAAGACCAGGTGAGGCTAGAGAGACCTGCTTTCAACCTGCCATCATTGTGACTGCATAGATATTAAATTCACTTAACACTTGAACCTCTTTCCCTCAGCCCTCCCACAGGAGTGTGCACCAGCCAAATCCTTGCTGTCCCCATAAGCATCCCATTTATGGGGCACTGGAGGGCATCTGTGGCTGCTTGGGCAGCTCTGGCAACACAGACATCTGTTCTCAGATCCTGCTGGGGAGAGCAGGACCAGATAGACATCTTACAGAGGATGAGGAGTCAGGTCATAGCAGTCTGGTTTGTAGCTTCCTAGAGTGGAAAGTTGACAGCTCTGGAGGCCAGCAGACCATCTGCACATTACTCTGGGTCTTTGTTCAAAGTTTTAAAGAGAAACTTAGAAGTACTGTGAGGTCACCATCTGCATATTTGAGTTTTGCCCCAGATGACAAGATCTATTGAAAGGAAGCTAAAGGTGGAGCTTACACTTGCTCTTGCAACATTGCAGAGGCTACACATATACTCATGTTATGTACCAAAAGCAGAGTTCATTCCAACACCTACACATCTCATATGTCTCGTGAGATGTCAGTATTTTCAAAGCTGTTGAACAGTTCAGAAATTGGGCCTGCAAATTTTCTGCATGATTGCAGAGAGAAAGTGAGAGTGTCAGAAGCACTGCTAATGCTAAAAAGATATTCTGGGATGCCATATTTGCACATGCTGTATCGCAGAATTTAACAGAATGCTTGAAATTGTAGTAGGTATCCTGTGTTAATGCTAATAGCTGCAACCTGTAGAAAACAGAAGCCCAGATAGTACAGCTCACCTGCAAGTATTTCCTATAGTCTTTCCAGCTTTAAAGACAATATCTTAAAGTGAAAGAGCAAACAAAGTAAGCAAGAGCCCAGAATCATACTTGAGTAATGAGCAATCTTGCACTTAATTGTCTGTGATGTTGTCTGATGTGCTCAGGCAGCATGTGTAAGTACACAAAAGCGTGCAGATTCTGTGGTCGCATTTCATGCAGCTGGGCTTTTGCTGTTCGTGATGCTATTAATTAATAGAAGTAGGTAGAATTTTTTTCTTCTCTTCTCTTCAGTGAGCAAATATTAAATCTACTTACATATTGATGTGGATGCTTAGGGTAAGAAAACCCAAGCAATTTTCTTTGAAGAGAATTGCAGTTTTAAGAGACAGCTTGTTTGAAAACAGGACACATTTAATAGCATTTGTATAATGTATTTCAAAATGTACACAACCAGTGTCAGCTACCCACTTTAGTGCCTGTCAGGTGAAGCCAACCTAGCACGTTTCATTTGTCTAAAACATCAGGTAAGATGACTTATAAGGCATTTGTTCTTCTCTGAAGAAGTAAATGGAAACTGAGCATTGCCAGTATTATTCCCTTCTTTGTAACAAAGAAGTCAGTCGCAGTGGTACTCCCTCATGAGTTGTGCTATGAACAGAGTAAAAGTTATCATTTTATGCCGTGTTTGCATGTATTTTGTACAGCTCTCACATTAGCTCAGCTACCTGACATGATTTTGCTGTCAAGTGCTTTTCAGTCAGATACTCGAGTACTTGCTGCTTGCATAAGGTGTTTTGGTGTTTGCTTCCTTTTGTTTTTGAGTTTGGACATTAATATTAAAGGAGGAGGAAGTTTCTTTCTTTTGCTTGTTAAATCATGGAGATCTGCTGCCAGCAGGTTCTGCTGAAGTTGATCTTGTGTTGGGAGACTTTATCACTATTGACTAGATAAGCATTGAATGCTGATAGGCTACAGTGTAGGTGGTAAAGGAACTTCTATTATTCAAGTCTTTTTTTTCTCTTAAAGTAGAAAAGTGGACAGAGGAGGGAAATGCAGCAAGGGCATTGCCTTTTAAATAGGTATTCTTCCTGTCAATTCCCTTTAATTTTAAATTGCTAGGAATGTTTTAGAGTAGAACCATCAAATTTTTAGCAGATTGTGTAAATAATCAACTAAATATAGCTGTATGCAAAGTATGAAAAATACTTTTAAAAATCACGTGAAGATTTACCCCAACTCAAACTAAAATAGCAAACTATGAAATAGAAACTCTAATCTTAAATTCATCATAAGGTTAGCCGAAAACAATGAAATATGTGGACAAGTGAAGAATCTAGTCATAGATTATTCTGACAAAATTGTAAAATAGTCCAGTATTTATAACACACATGTAATATTAAAACATTATGCACCTTTATGTCAGGGTTAACCTGGCTTAATGTTTTAATATTAAGCCAGGTTAACCCTGACATAAAGGTGCATAAATTAATTTGTCAGCCAACTTGTACCAGAAAAGAATCAGACTTTGAGACACTTAATGGCACAATGAGGATTAAATTATAATCAAAGAGCCTAATATAGCAAGAATGCAAGTCTCGCAGCATGTGACCCCTGTTGCAGTGCAGAGGTTCTTTGTAGCCCTTCTCTGGTGCTGCAGTACCTAGCTGAGAGTGGGCTGGGAAGTCTCTCCAGGCTGGTCATGTAACTCGCTCCTGCATGAAAGTTTTTCATGTCTCTCTCGTGAGACAGAATCTGATTATTTTGGTTTTGATATGATAAATTTCTGGGGCTAGACATTGAAGTGAAAATAGAGGTAGGCAAAGCATGGCATCTTCTGCATTACATAGATTGGAAACCCATCAGCAGGACACACCAACAGCCTTTTTTAGCCGGCAAGCCTCATCTAAACTTTGTGTCTCCTTAGCTGTTTTCACCATTTGTGTCCTGTGAGTTAAGCCCTCTCGGTTGCCAAATGACTCTCTCTTCCCCTTCTCAGTGATTTGAAGTAGCCCTGAATATAAGAAGGAGAACAAGGGGTGTAATGGAACCAGAGCAAAACTGCTGCTTGCTGCTCTTGTCACAAAGAGGGAAGGAAACTTGCTTCTCCCAGCTCTTGACATCTAAAAGCTACTTATTCAGCCAAAGGCTGCACCTGGTGGCCAGTGCAGGGAGAGGGACGCTGTGAGGCAGTGTCTCCTTTGGCATGGTAGAAATTCTCACATGTGTCAGGAGATGTGTGACTCTTTCTATGAAAGAGTAGCGGGAACCTAAATAGCTGGTCTGTGTGAGCTCTAAAATCAATTTCTCTACAAGATTAATGTGTAAGTAAAAAAACATTGGGAGGATCAAGCTTTTGGAGAAAGAACCATCTGCTTTTGTTAGTATCATAATGTGTTGTAGAGAGGAGTGTGCCTGTGTCTTTGCGTGCTCTTACCCTGTGATGTGTGAGAAGTGGCTCATCTCATGCTGAAAATGATGTGGTGTAAATTCACCTGACATAACCTCATATTTTTATCTCCTTTTTTTTTTTTTTTTCATTTTAACTATACAGAATGCCTCGATCAGCTTCAGGGTAATTTATCGTTTTAAATTAAACTTCGAGCTGGATGTTTGTGATATTAAAACTTTGGTCAGGACTAAATGAAAATGCCATCTGATTCTGATGCAGTGTGGTTAGAAAGCTGTCCTGTCTCTAGTAGGATTGCGGAGGAGGCATCATCTCACTCTCTCCCATCATCATCACTCCAGATTTCTTGTACTAAGCTCCATACAGCATGTGAAGAACATCATGCAGGAGCTAGTATAGGAGCAACATAGGAAGATTTTCTTCTGGGACAGATGGCTTGACATCCTGTGTCTCATTTATTAAAATTTTATCCCAGAATGTATCAGATGTGACATTTTAAGCCAGAGTCCAAAGCAGTCTCCTACAGTTGGACATTAGTTCCTCTAATAAGTGTATTTGTGTTTACTAACACCCCCTTCCTCTTCGACAGGATGACTTGCTGTCCTTGAAAGTTGTCAGTGTCCTCCACCACCTCAGCATCAAAAGGGCCATCCAAGTTCTGAGAATAAATAACTTTGAGCCTAACTGTCTGCGCAGGAGGCCATCAGATGAGGTACTGCTTGAAGACGGAACTGTGAAGAAGAATCCTCTAGTTTTTTTCTGAGTGTTTGTGATTGTTCCTTCTTTGCCCTCTCCTCCTTTTATTGGTTGTCTTCTATTTCATTTTGTTTCATTTTTTGCTTCCTCTTTCTTATTTTGTTCCCAAGTTTCATGCCCTGCTGTAATTACCTGGAACACCACTTCTTTCTTCTGCAGGCCCTAGAGTCAAATCTCTGCCAAATTTCCCATTCCTCTTCCTAGGTGACAACTGGCTCTTTTGCCTTGAATATGTTTCAGTAACAGAAGTCATCTTAAACTTAGTGCACAGTTACTGTGAGGCTTATGTAATTGTGAAGTCTATGGCAGTGTCAGAATTTCCTCTGTAAAAGAAATTTGGTACTCTTATCAGATGGGAAACTGGTATCAGTTCGTTCTGGAAGCAGTGTACACTGACTAGGGCAATGGATGATGAACCAACTCAGAGTCTTGGGTTTAGATATGTGATGCCTATCTGCACCATGTGGAGATAGCTAGTTTTCAGCTGCACTGGTAGAAATTGCAACTATTCTTAGTACACAGGAAGATATTCAAACTGCATGAAGTATGATACAGACCTGCCCACTCAACTCACAGGCACAGCTCATGTTATTTGGCACAACTTCCTACAAACAGAGCAAGAAAGATGATCACTTCCCAGTAGGATAAACACAAGCTAATCACTGCTGTAATCAGTTCTAGGCTTAGATTATTAGAAAGATAAAACATTTCATGTTGTGAATGAACCACAGTTGAAACTGGCTGATTTCAAACCATACTGCATTGCTGGAAGGCTTTAGACTCTTCTTGTTATGGCTAGAAAAGCATCAGAAAGGTAGCTTCATATCAGTGTCCCCATCACCTAGACTTGTCAGTATCTTAACTCTGAGTTGAAGAAGCAGCTTAAGAAACTCAGGAGAGCTCAGCATATTGTGAACCCTTTGCAATACAGAGGTAAAATATTTCTGATGAAATTTCAGTTTATATCTGCTCTGAAATCTTGCAGTACTTGGGGAATGTGTGGGGTTTGGTCCAGACCCATCTCTGCTTTGACATTGCTGCAAGATAGTAATCCAAAAAGAGTGGAAGCTTTTTCTCAAGTGCAAGGTGGGCTTGTGTGCATTAAAGACAGGAGAGGTTTATTTCAGTAAAGGTTAGGCTGCGACAGCTGTGTTGGGAAGTCTCCTTAACTGCCTTTTTCTGCTGTTCATAGAGTAGTGTCACACCTTCTGAAGTCACCCAGTGGACCAATCATCGTGTGATGGAGTGGTTACGCTCTGTTGATCTGGCAGAGTATGCACCTAATCTGCGGGGGAGTGGTGTGCATGGGGGACTGATGGTAAGGTTTTAGGCAGGCAGGCTGAATCTGTTTATATAAAAAAAAAAAACAAAAACAACAAAAAAAAAAACCACTACCACTGAGAATTGCTAGAGCAAAGTTCTGATATCTTTGCTGCAGCCACTCTTATTTTTTCTTCTGTTTCTGGTTAATAATAAGTTGCTGTCAAAATTCATTACCTTATAGTTTTAAAAAACATGAATGTCTTGGGCAAAATTAGTTTGGAAAGCGATGAGTTTGTTTACCTGTATCCCCCTCACAATTTGATGGTGTTCTCCACTTTCCACCATCTTCCTTCCTAGACCTGAGTATGTTTTTCTTTTGTGAGGGGGGTTTAATTCTTTCATACAATCTGTAATTTCAGTGTCAAACCAGCATTGCTTTTAGTTGCTCTAGCATGAGATGCTCTAGGCTAAAGACTTATACTTGTAGAAGCTTGTTCTGATCGATAGGTATATCCTTTCTCCAGACATTTTATGTCTGTTTATTCTCCATCATTCCTTTGACTGCATTTTCCAGCATTAAAGAGGATGGTGAATAAACATTTTGCAATAGCTCCACATGAGCTAAGGGCGGATTTACGTGTTCTTACCTGCCAGTTTGTTTCAATATAGCTCAAGAAAGCAAGTCTGGAGGTAGCATTTTATGAATCCTTTAACTAGTTATCTCTCTTTGCTTCCCCTTTGTTGTATATTTTCTCTAAAATAAAAACATCTCAAAGCAACCTTAGGAGGTGATGAAGACAGGTGTGCTTCTTGATGTCCTTGAGACCTCATCAGACAGTACTGGCTTCAGCTGTATTCTCTGTGGTTTGGTTAAAAGGTTTTGGAGCCACGTTTCAATGTAGAAACCATGGCGCAATTGCTAAACATCCCACCAAACAAGACACTGTTGCGACGGCACTTGGCGACTCATTTCAACCTCCTCATTGGGCAGGATGCCCAGCAGAAGAAACGTGAAGCCATGGAGTCCCCAGACTATGTCCTCTTAACAGCAACTGCCAAAGTAAAGGTAGGCCACTTGTTCTGGGTCATGTATGTGCTTCCAGGCAGACATTTAGATATCCAGTTTTACCTGTTCTTGGAGCACAGTTCAGTAAGGTCTGAGAAAAGGGGCTGGCTGCTAATGAAAAAAACACACATTAAACACATGAGGGAACACATCTTGTTCTTTTGGATGCAGTTATCAGGAAATGCAGCTATTCAGAAAGTCGTTGTTAGGAGAGCAGGGGGTCTTAACCCTTCATCATCTGCTTACATTGATTGAAACACCAAATGCAGAGAGATCTGTTAATTCTTTGTTTACTCTAACTTGTCAACTTTCTCTTCACTTTTAAGCCAAAGAAACTTGCCTTCAGCAATTTTGGAAGCCTGAGGAAGAAGAAGCAAGATGATGTGGAAGAGTATGTGTGTCCTATGGAACTGGGGAGGGCTTCTGGAAGTGGGTCAAAGAAGGGTTTTAAGCCTGGCCTGGATATCCGAGTGTATGATGATGACGATTTGGACAGACTGGAGCAGGTAAAACAGTTTAAAATCCTTGGCTCTGCTGTCGGGTTTGGTGGAAAACCTCCTTTTCATGGTGAAACCTTTCCTTTACTTTGGGACTGTGACTTTCTTAGAGTCACACAGCACCACTAGCAAACATAACAAACATGCCTCTCGGCACAGGAAGATACAAGCTGTGAATGCAATACCTGTAAGACCCTCTCTTGCATAGTGTGTGGCCCTCATGGGCCACACTCTTTTCTTGCTCTGACCAGGTTGGGTGCAATCAAGCATTTACATTGCCTGCTGTACTTAATTGCCATTCTGTTGTGGCATACAGTGGATTTATTATTCATTCATTATTCATTATCTGTTTTTTGCAGATGGAAGATTCAGAAGGGACAGTGAGGCAAATAGGAGCATTTTCTGAAGGCATCAACAACTTAACAGTAAGGCGTAAAACTGGTGTCTGTAGAATAAGGTTCCTTTTCTGTACAATGGACCTAAGACCTTTGCCAGTCTCTAGCATTAAATAGCAGTGCTGAGTTATCTACAAACATACTTAAGTGCAAATTTTCATCACTGTTAGCAGCTCTGTCAAGCAGCTTAGTTTTGTGTTTTGGGGAGCAATTGCTTTGCTAGGTATCGGTGCTTTTAGTGAGAGATAGTGTTTGGATGGGGTGAAACGCCTCAGTCTGAGAACTGAAGTATGTAAAATACTGTGCAAACAACAGATACAGTGAAGCCTCATCAGAAATGGAATCAGCCCAGCCCCAGCCGGCATTTCCCAAGCCATTTGTGCCAGCAGAAATGGAGCTGGGCCATGGGGTAAAAAAAATAAATCTGTTCCTCACAGTTTGTTTTGTAGATGAGTTATTTTTCAGCTGGCTCCATCCCCTGAGCCAGGGGTTCCCCAGAAATCAATGGGGGTGGGTCTGGAGGGGAAGAGTGATAGGATGCCTTGCCTGTTAGTGTTGTTTGCTGCCAGCCATGAGACTGGACTGTCCTCAGTACTTGATATTAATTGGGAGGGCCTGAACCTTGACTCTTTTCTCATTTCCTTTCTAGCATATGTTAAAAGAAGATGAAATGTTTAAAGACTTTGCGACTCGCTCTCCTAGCACCAGTATAACAGATGAGGACTCTAACGTGTGACAGTAACCACTAGGCACTGATGAAGGCTCAGCTCACTTTCCTATGTACAAGAAACAGCATTACACATGATGGGCAGCAAATCATGTACATTACATTGCTCTTGCTTCTGTTTGTTAGAAGTAATACTGGGAGGTGGCGAATTTAAAAAAAAAAAAAAAAAAAAAAAAAAAGGTGCCTACTCTAAAGTTGCCATAAGAAATACCCAGACACTAGTGAATGGTAATTGTTTTTTTACTATATTTAATATACAAACTGGTGGTATCTTTCAGAGTGTTGCATTTAAATTTACATGGTATCATAGTGCTCCTTTTGCTTATTCTTGTCCTGAGATAATCCTTTATATTGTTTCAGAATAGATGTATTGTGTCTGTAGATTCTGATCAGCTTTCTCTAGATTTTCAGTTGAAACAAGATGTTATTGCTATCAGCACAAATACTAGTTCTGCCCTTCCCATGATATCGAATTTAGTCATCCATGCCCTCCCCTGTAGCTCTTAATTGTTGCTTTTATTTTTATACTGTTTTATAAAAATAAAAAAAAAAAAAGAAAAGAAAAAAGAATATATTAAGTACATGTAAAAGCAGAAATTTAAATTTTGTGAAATAGAGTGATGGAAAGCTTGAGGTGTGGGGGAAGGGGAGGGGTTTGTAAAAGATTATCGCAGTTTGCATACCAGCTGGTTACTGGAAAAGGCAGGCTGGCCTTTGGAACTGTTTGCTTTTTTTGCTTTTTACTAAGTGCACAGTATAATGATCTTCCATTTGGGATGAAACAGTTATAAAGCATGTTTCTATTGGCAGTGACTCTTACAGAAACTGCAAATTTAAAAACGTCTTCTTCCGTGTTCCTTGCAGCAGTAGTTATAGCATTCAAGAAAGTTATTAATGTTTCTGTGACTTAAAAATATTCTGGAGAGTTTTCCTTCAAGCTGAGAGTACTCCCTGCATATGGAAGGGATATTTCTGTGCTGTAACTAACATAAAGATGGTGGAGTTGCAAAAAATCAAAAATAAAATATATAGAGAGAGAAATGTATAGGAAATATATTATTTCATAATATTAAAGCCAAGGTGGGAATTTCCCTCAAAAATACAGATATCAAACATGTTGCATATCATTTTACCTTCTAAAAACATAACTCTCTTGCCTTGAAGATGATCAGATTTTAGTAAGTCTAACTAGCCAGTAGAATTTTTTTTTTGTCAGAATTTTTCTGTATTGCAAGATGTCCTAGCCAAAAGCCCAAAAAGTAACTGTTTATTACAGTGGTTGTTTATACGGTGTTGAATGTTGCATGTATTTTAGCACAATGGCATGAAACTTCTTTGCTTTGTAAAGGAAAAAAATCCAGTTAGAATTGCTCCTTGCAGTGGTATTTGGCTTTTATAAGAGTTGTCACTTCCGGCAAGGGTAGTAATGAAACCATTTCTGACATGCTGCTTGTGTGGTATAATGGAGTTTAGATTTTGGCTGATTTTGTGGGTGTTTCTGAAACACCATTACAAAAGTTAGGAAGGGAAGGAAGGTTCTTCACAGAGCTCCTGCTTATAGCTTATAATCTATTACAAGTCTTTTTTTTTTCTTTTTTCTTTCTTTTTTTTTTTTTTTTTTTTTAAGGATGTGCAGTGAAGGCTATTTATGTGCAAAGAAAATGAAAAATTTGATGTGGACCAGTTGTGTTGTATATGATATCAAGTGCTGCCATTCTCTTTTTAGTAACTGGAGCCAGGCAAACAATCTGTAATTGTTCATATTCAGTTTGTGCCACTTTACATTTCTCTACAGACAGACTACAATACTGGTGCTTTATCCAAAATTCCTGACTAAGTAATATCCACAAATAATTTGCTATCTGTTGTTTCTTCCTCTGCTGTCTTGGGGGTGTTTGAGCTATTTTAATTAGGCAGAAATACCACATTATGTAACGCCTGCTTCCAGCTTTCAGGTGCAAATACTCGGATGTGGATTCAGGGCTTGCTTTCTGTGAATAATTTGCAATATGGTAATTATTTACATGTAAGTTGAGCTCAAGACCCTGCTCTTACCAGTAGAGATGCGCTGGGAGGACATAGCACAGGCTTCTGAGCAACAGTATTCCTCTAGTTTCACTCCTTTAGCAGGCTCTGACTAGTGGACATAATGGCTGGATATTCACAGGGAAAAAAAAAGGGCTAGTGACACAATATTATGTGCTGAAACAGGTATAAGCAAATACTCTCAAATTTCTTTTCAGTTCAGTGCTATTAACAAACATATTGGCAGCAGCAGGTGATCACTTGTTTTTAAGTCCAGTGTAAGTAAAATTCTGCTCCGAACAACCCATTTCAGCATCTACTGGTTGGAAAATTGGTTGTCCCTTCAAAGCAGCCTATCATCTGAACCGTGATTATTTTATGGGGGTCTAATATGAAAGCAAGGGATGACCTCAGGAAGTTTATGGGCGCATGTGCACAAAATTGATAACATTGTGGTATTTTGTGCATTTTTGAAGAGGGCAACATTACTGCTGTGTATTGCCATGTAAGATCCAATAAAATCTGTGGAAAATGCCAAGTGTTTGTGTTTGTTTTAAATATGTATCCGTATTTTTTTTAATTTCCTAGGAAGCTATTTTGTTCTATTTAAAAGATGAGGGAGAGGGGGCAAACAAAATTAGAGTCTTTGTGGACTCATTAGTTCATCTGTTGATAGTGCCTGCAGAAAGAGTCAGATAACAGCAAAGAAATGCACTGTCCTACGTCTTTTTATACTGATTTCTGAGATCCAGATTTGAATCACTTGGGTTATTTGGCACAGTGTGATGAGAAAGTGTCTCTGTTGATTGTCATCTGGTGCAAAAGCACCAGCTTTTGCCATTCCCACTGCAGAGAACAAGCATCTCTCTAGCCCCAGGTGTTGTCCCCTACGCATGTATTTGCAGCCTTCAGCAGGCATAGGAGCTCCAGCTGTTTTCCCCAGACCACAGTGTGCTGCTGGGATGCAGGTAGAAATGTCGATAAATGTTTTGCCTGGTGTGGCCAGATAACAGAGCAGAAAATGCAGAACCCCTCCCTGTCTTTTGACTGTCATTTCTGTGGTTTTGTATGACAGATCAACATTTCTGTGTTAACAATGAGGATAAACACTTTGAAATCTAGAGCACAATATGCATTTGTTGTTACAGTGATGTGCAAAATAGAAGATGCATACTACTTGAGAGCTTTATGCTTTCCTTGAGCGTTCTGATGTTTTACTTTGCAGCAAGAGCTTTACCTGGTGAGTCCTTTTATCTTTTTCCTCCCAGCTGAGGATAGCACTCTGTGAGGCAGCTGTGAAAATTAAAGCAAAACCTGAGTTGCCAGTAGATTTGGAGCAGAGGTCAGCAAGGAGAGTGTGTTAGGTGCTGGGGAATCCCTCTGTAGAAAGGAAGGGAACTCAAGATTTAGGGTCAGAGATAACAAGAGAAGCAGTAGTGAACACCTACTGATGGCTGTAAGTTATGAAGGAGTGGAGACAGGCCCATGACAAATATGAAGACCCTGTAAGAGAAGAAAGGTAATACCTAGGACATGATCTGTTTCTTGGAAAGAGGGACCTGAGGGCAGTGTGACTGACCAGCCTGCTCCTGAGATGGCGTTTCCCTTGTGGGTGTGGCAGGAGCACAAGAACACCTGTAGGCAGGAGGGGAGAGATCAAATGAAGGAAGTTTTAAGCAATTAGAGAAAAGAAGGCAGAGAGAGAACCTCATTGCTTTTTTCATTCATTGAGAATGAAGAGGAATAAGACTCAGTAGGACAATGTTTTGTGAGAAGGTTGGTGAGCTTCTGGGCCCATGAGGAGACTGTGACAGTGCATTTGGTGGCAGCAGTAGCTTCTGGAGCTGAACAGGGCTGGTGCCTGCTGCAGCAGTAACATACATTCCAGCTTTTACAATTAGGGAGACTGGATTTTGTAAAGTTAGGAAGCTTGTTTATTTGTAGTTGTAGCTGTGCATTGACTGTCCAAGCCTCCCTAAGATAATCCAGCAGCAACAGCACAAGCTTCTTAGTTGAGCCAAATGTTCAAATGAGTCCATGTGCATTGTCATAGCACAGTTAATGCCACTGACAGTAACAGCAGTTAATATTGGGATACAGGCAAACATTCCATCAAAATAGACCATGACATCATCTCACGCATCCTGTAGAAGTCTTCAGGTTTGGATACATATTTCTCTCTGGGTGATTAAAGAAACAGCTTGATTCATCTCTAGGAAACACCCAGTGCCAATAAAGAGGCTTCTTTGTAATAGTCCTAGAAATGAGATTGAATGAGATAAGATCAGACTGGAACGACATAGGTTTGGTGAAGGAAATGGTGTCAGAATGAACAATAAGGAAAACAAACAGGTGAATTCAGTAGGTGTGGAAGTTACAGGGCCTGCTGGGCTGGTCCCTGCTCAGTGAGCTGTGGAGGAACGCGCCCAGAAGAAACCTTTCATGCCCTCCAGGACTGCAGCCTGCCAGGCATGACTTTAATCTAGAAGGCGACAGCTACCCATTATGTGTACTTAGTAGGTCTGACAGTGCCCAGTGACTACAGAGCCTTTGCTGAAGAAGGAAGGGACTTCCCAGAGGCTGTCTGCATGTGGAAATGACCTTCTTCTGCACATAAAATGGGCCAGAAAATATCACATGAAGACAACCAGGAGAGCAAGGCCAAAACTCTTGTTATCTGTGAAGTCTTCAGCCAAGGTGTGGTCTATGCATCGCAAAGACTGAAGGACTACCTTGGGTTCATAGATCCTCAGAGCAAATTCCAGACAGCCACAGACACTCTGAATGAGATCTTTCTGGTCAACTTCATCAGCTTCTGTGTGGAAAAGGGAGTGGAGGAACGTATCACAACCAGCAAAACGACCAAGCAGCAATCCTTGTTGTTTGGTGTGGACTGGATCTGGACTCTGTTGGGAGTTGACAAGCAAATCAAACTTCAGATTGCTGTGCAGGCTCTGCAGCTGGCCGAACTTTTCCATAGTGAAAGCAGCCCCACCAAGGCACTGGATGACTGCTGCTGGGAAGCCACGCTGGCAGATGAGCATTTCCAAAACAGGAGCAGGTTCGAGAAGCTGGCAGAGTTCTGCTGCCTGGTGGGACAGGACTGCCTGGGCTTGTTCATCGTGTTTGGTGTGCCAGGGAAGCCCAAGGACATCCGCGGAGTCATGCTAGACAGCATTGCCAAGGAGAAGCAAAAATGCTGCCTGTTGGGCAGGAATGCTCTAAGGCAATTTGTCATGAGTACTGAGAGCTTCCTGTCCACAAAAGAGATGTTGGAAAACTGCCTCAGCGCAAGAAATGGACTGAAGGAGGTGGGCAATGTGTACGTGAACTTTCTGTAAACCTTGTGTTAGCAGCAGCAGCTCTGAATGCCTGAAGCAAAGGCTGTGTGGGCTGAGCTTGCCTCATTTCCCATCTTGCACGCCATTCCTCCACCCCCTTATTTCCCACTTTCCCCCTCCGCCCAGCACATTCCTGTAGATCCTGCAGTAGCCAAAGCTGATTCAGTCTCTCCAGGTTTTAAAACAACAGGACATACCTGCCAGAAAATGTGTTTATAGAAGGCTCATAATTTTGCCAGAACATTTTGTTCGCCAACTGTCAAGTATTGGCTAAGGCTGATGAAAGCTTTATTGCCTGGAGCCTTGGGAGGTCTTATTAGACTTGACTCAGCCTCTGTGCGCTATGTCTATAGAAAAGGCAGACTGTTTGTTTTTTAAACAGGAGGATGAGTCTGTAATAAAGAAAATGTGTTGTTACTAGTCATAAAAGTTGCAGTGAGTTTGGAGGACAACAAGAGGACTTCAAAACACTCTTTTGGAGGAGTGGAGCTGGTTCTCAGTTAGAAGGAGGAGGAAAAGCCCTTCCCTGGGATAGAAATGGGCTATATGAAGAAGCTATTAATCACCTGCCTGCTGGAAGTAAATCAGTGCCTTGCTATGGATTCAGGGACAGGAGAGCCTCAGTGCTGTGGGCCACTGTGAAATGCATGGGCAGGGTTGGTCCCAGCTGCAAATCCTGTTCTTGCTAAGCAGCTGTGTCAGGTCAAGGTGTGGCAAAAGGCAGTGGCAATTGTTAAAGAAAATGTGGGAAAATTAACAAATGGGGACAAAGATCCAGCAGTGGGGATGCTGATGGGAGTCTTCGTCTTTCAAAACTGCAGAGGTGAGCTCCAGACCACTCATGGCAGCGAGCAGCAGTCTGGAAGGGGCAGAAGTGCTTTGCTTTGTCTTTGTTTTCAGTATCTTAGCAGCTAATAGTATTTATGTACTGATTTATTCAATTTTCCTCAGGTTTTACTAGACAGCACTTTGTGTTGCACAGTTGTAGTTACTTTCTTTCAGCCACTGTTAACCAGTGAAAGGAAGAATTAATCCAGTTTCAAACTCCCAAACCCACTGTGTTTGTAGGCCACTGTGGCACTGTAGTGACCAACTTTTGTATATGGGAGTAGTTTTGTAAGCATCACCCTCCTCTTCATGTGGCTTTCCTTATAATTTAACAGAATAAAAATAATTTCAACAATCTTATTTTTTGCTATTTGATGTTTGAGTTTTAAGATGGGGAAGCTGCGACCTCTAAGAAATAAAGGCTCTTATTTACACAGTCATATAAAAAGAGCATAAAGAAGCTTTGGCAATAGTGCCAGAAGCTTTCCACAAGGTAAGTCTGAACTGATACTGAAAAGTGAACAGAAACAAAACCAAACACACAGACATCAGTGAAATTTTTGCCGTGTCACAAAGGTAGCTGGGCCGGGGAAGGGAGGCTTTTTAAACTAGCTCATTTAAATACGGTTGCTTTTTATAGAGCTGGCTGCATTGTAATTTTTGTGCATAACAGGGGTTTGGTAAGACAGAGAGGATAATTCTGGTATTTTATTATTTTTTTACAAAGAAAATGTGCATAGTTACAGGGCTGTGCAGTGAGAGCAAGGTCTAGGACCATTCAGGATGGTTTTTATTTTTGTGTGTTTAAATTAACAGCATGAGCAGTACTGTAGCTGGATTGATTGTTTTATAAAAGACCAGCAGAAAAGCTTTATTTTTGCTTTAAATTATCTTGCAGCTTGTGGTTTTTAGGGCATTGTCTTGTAATAAGATCAGTTCCATAGGAATGCTGTCTCTGCAAACATTGTGTTTTCTTCCTTTGGATGTTTTGCATACCTTTTTGGAGTTGGAAAAGGAAAATAAATCCAAATGATTTGCATGTATAGATTTTGAACTATGAAAATTAGACACTGAGGCAGTTGACCATTTAATTTGACTCTTCCAGAGGTGCTCTGGTACCTCAAGTAAGCAAGACTCAGGTAAGTCTTGCTTACTTGAGGTACCAGAGCTGCTTAAGCTGCCTTGGTACTTATTCTGGGATCCAGATTACATTTTCCAGGGTGTGCCACAGCTTTCACCTGGTTGCCTCATGGGTTGCAGCTCAGGAGCCTGGCCCCTCAGCAATGGTGGGAATTTGCCAAGAATCTGTGCTGTGGATAATAAAGGTGAGGACAAACAACAGAGTATTTAATGATGTAAATTTGACTTTGTTCATTTATTTAGCCAGGCTGAATTGGTGACTCAGTCATATGTGGTGGTTTTACCGTGCTGAGCAGCTAAACCCCACAACCGCTCTCTCACTCCCCCTCCTTTAGATGAGGAGGGGGAGAAGTAAAGCAAAGAACAACTCACGGGTTGAGATAAGGATAATTTAATTAAAGGGAAATAATTATAATAATTAAATAAAGACTACCATGAACTAAACAATTTAACTAAGGGGAAATAAAAGGGAAAGGGGAAAAAGGGAGGGGAAAAAGGGAAAAATAAAAAGAAGGGAGGAAAACAAACAAACAAAATAAATGAAAGCTATATGGAAGTGCAGAGGAAAGAAATTACTCTCTACTTCCCACAAATGAGCGATGATTGACCATGTCCTTGAAGCAAGGCCTCAATGCACACAGCCGGTGTTTGAGAGGAGGACCCACGTCTTCTCAACGAGAGCCCACCCCTCCCCTCTTCTTCCTGTTTCCACCTTTTATTGCTGAGTGTGACATCACATGGTATGGAATATCCCTTTGATTGGTTTAGGTCAGCTGCCCTAGTGATGTTTCTCTCCTCACTTTTTGCCCACCCCCTAGGAGGGTTAGAGAAAGGCCCGATGCTGTGCCACTGCTGCTCAGCAGTAGACACAACACTGGTGTGATAACACTGCTGTTCCAGCTACAAGTACAGAGTACGGCACTGTATGGGCTGCTGCCGGGAAAGTTAACATTCCAGCCAGACCCAGTACAGTACCGCAGGCTTTTCTAACAGTGTACATTTTTACTGGGTAAGTTGCTGACCTCAGTCTAATCCAAAGGTAATTAGGTAATTTGTGTTGTGTTTTTTTTGTTTGTTTGTTTGTTTGTTTTTTAATGGTGAGTAGAAGCAAAGTTTAGGGGGTTGGTTTGTTTGTTTGTTCTTCACTTTGCCATCATTTTCATTGTATAGCTTGGTTAATGCATGAAACTCGTGAGGATGAGCTCAAGAGCTCACAAAAGCATAGAGAGGAAACATGCAGCACCTGCTGCTGTTGGCCAGTTAGTTTCACCAGGTAGTTCTTCAGAAAAAAAGCATCAGAAAACCTTACCCTACCCCTTCTTAATTTAAGAAACTTTAAATTAAGAAAGCTGACTAGCATTTCTCTATCAAATTATGCAGAGAAATGCTTGTCTTTTTCCAGCTGAATCAATTACTAACACTGTTGTGTTGGGATAGTCCGCTTTTGTTATGAAGCCATATCATGTGTGCCCACACATACACAGCAGCATTGCATTGGCGTCTGTAACTGTACCGCCACTGTGCACAACTGCAGTACGTGTAACACCATGCCAGTTGCTGGATAGGGAACAGGACCCTACTTGCAAGTTTCCAGCTGTTTCACACAGTTGTTCAGGAAATGTGAAAACATTATTTTTACCTCCCATCACAAGCCTCTGACTCCCTGCTGTAGTGATGTTTTGCCTCTGCTGCTGTGAGGACTAGTTTCTGCAGTCAGCAGGAGCCTCTCAGACTGTAGGCAGGGAGCCAGATGAGGCATCTCCTCTCCACAGGGCCTGGCTGCAGCTGCTCCTCAGTTTCAGTACCCCAAGCCCTCTTTCAGCTGCTTCTGCCTCCCCTAAGAGGACGTGGTTCTGGTAGCTCTTGCCTCTTTCCCCTCCAGCAAGGGCATACCTGGAAGATGCACGGAGCTGCCCTGGTCCACTTGGGAACTGGGTGAAACCCTCCAGGACCAGCCTGCTCTCACACCTGGCCACAGCAAGCTGTCTAATAACATCCGCCACACTATTTTCTGTAAGACAGACAGATGAATTGGCTCAAAGAATCAAAAAAGATGCAAACCCAACATTTATTACTTGTTCAAATGTTACAGTACAGGACCATCAAGCAAAAGGGATTGGGACACCGTTTTGTTTCAGCGGATCATATAAAAAATCCCTCATTTTTTCTATTAAAAGAGACCCATGTTCACACAGATGCATAAAGTAAAGCTAAAACTAAGAGATCGGGGTGAAAAACAGCAATAATTTGCTCCTTGATTCGGCATCTGAATACAGCAGTTTTCACAGGCCCCCTCTCACCCCCCTCCCTTTTTTTTTTTTTTGAACATTCACTCCCTGGAGTGTTCTACATGTTTTTCTCTTACGAGGCTGAAGATGATGTGCTGTGTAACACGAGTCACTTGCAAAATTATTTCATACATAGATGTGAAAAAGCCAGTACTTAGATAAACAAAGTAATACAAAAAAATTGATGCATTACCAGCTAACTATTTTGGATATGAAAACTTCATTAAATACAGTCATGAAAAAAAAAAATCTTTCTTTATCCCCTAGTGATACAACCCAGCAACCAAGATAATTTCTCTCAAATATCTGCTTTTTGCCTCACAATAAAATGGACTGAAACATACTTGAGCATTATATGAACTCCACAGCATAGTATTAAAGAATAAGTTTTAGAAGCACACATCAAAAATTCAAGATTTCAGAGGCAAGTGTCTATTCAATAAAATAAATTTAATAATAGTATTATCTGCCTCAGGTTCCTTAAATTAACTGTGCAATATCTTTTTTTCCTTCTAATTCGTGCTGAGAAAGCTTTTAAATGCATGGTACACATCTGTTGTACAGGCACAAAAGAAAGCACGGCAAGTTATAGCTTCAACTACCTAGCCAAATCTTTTAAAAAAGAGATATATTTATTATACACTGATACTTGTAGCTAACTAGCATCCACATTACTTCACATACCCCTAGACATCTTTTCAATCACTCTGATTTTATCACCAGAAATCAATGTTTACACAGATTCCTTGCAGGGACTGCTCTATCTCTAATGTCAGTAGCATCTGTTTGGAAGCATAAGGTTCGGTATTCAAGATGCATCAAGTTTACTAAAGGTTAGGTAAAAAGTTGCTGTAAAAAAATTTCATTTAAAAAAATAAACTGTAGCATCCAAGAACAGTTTAGATTCAGTGAGACATTTCTATATGCTGTCAGTTTGGTGACTTAAGGCTGTTCCATGCAATCCTTAGCAACCTTTTGTGGTTTTGCCAGAGCAAGATATGCAGGTGAGTCTCCTGACTGTAGGCATACTGCATGTGAAGCTGGGCTACCTGCTAGAACCCACCTGAGTGGTGAAACCTGAGCTCCCTTCATTCCTAATCAGACTCCAGGAAACAAGAAACTGAAACTGGATCTAATTTTCACCCAGCATTTTTTCACTGCACAGAACCTGCAGAACAACTGTTTTTCTACTCTTATGCCACTGTCTGCTATTCAAAAGTAAATACAAAAGTTAGTTAGTATTTTTTCCAGTATTCAACACACGTATAAGCAAAGATTTCCAGCTACTTGTAGAACTGTGTGTAAAGCCTCCTGCTTTCCATAGTTTCCTTCATTGCCCAAGGATGTGACGAGCTGGAAAAGTGTTTGCATTGAAGAAAGGCTATTCCAAAATACCCTGGAACAAATTTCATATTTGTGTCTACTCCTGTTTTGGTTAACAAGGCAACTTGAACAACTTCAGTCTGTCATAAATGGTTAACTGTCACCCTTCAAATGAACAAGAATCTTTAAGCTTCTGGTGTTGCAAAGATTATACGTACAAGGCAAATGCTCCTGGCCCTCATATAGTAAAAGCTCTGTAAGGATTAAAGTTTGGCATAAGCAAGGTCAATAATCCAGCTCATTCTTTATATTTCATACTTCATACCAAATAAAATACTGGGTATGCACAGTGTTAGGAAATAGGATATTACTGGCATTTGATTACAGTGCTAAGAGAAGTGTAAACAAGTATTTGCCACCCTAAGAAGTTATACTTTCCTGCGTTGAGATGGAGTATAATATTTCTACAGGACAGACATGGCAAGTACAATACATCGCTATGTCTCTGCAATACATTTGTTTCTGTGGAACATACAGTATGGTTATGATACAGTTAAGCTTAAGTGTCTAACTTGCCAGAGATTCAGATAAATGTTAATTATTTTTAATGTAAATGTAGCTTCCCAGCACTGTTCATCACCCATCTCTCTTGTCTTGTCTTGGAAGAAAATACATAAAATGTATTTTCTTCCCTTCCTTACAAGATCACTGAGGTATCAGTCTTCTTTAGAAAGAGAACCTCATGTCCTTGGTGTAGCCCAGTTTGTCCAAGTTGGGAATGCAGGCATACTGGATCATTGGTGGAGGTCCACACATGAGGATCAGAACATCGTTTTGAGGTGGGGGCAGGTGGTCTCTGATCATATCTTGGCTCACAAATCCTTGGCTGTATTCCCAACCTGTTAAAAAAAAATGAAGGGGGGGGGGAATGAACAAATCACTTTATAATAAAAGTGTGTGCTTTTTTTTTTTTTTTTTTTTAATTGGACCTATTCTATATGGAAAATCTGCCACTCCTGCTTTTAAGATGGAAAACTGATGCATGGAGAAAACAGGCTAACTTTTAGTAAAACTTCCTAAAAGCCCCCAGGAAATACCAAGCAGAGCTGTGAAAAAATAACATCTATTCTCCTTATGCCACCAATTTGTATCTTCATTAGAAGAACTCTAGCTGATGTTATTCCCAGCAGGAACACTCATTGTGCTAATCAGTTAATACTAGGATTCACATTTACCCATCATATCCCCAGCTCTGGGTGCAAAACGCTGCTGACCCAAACCTTTAGGCACAATAGAATTGAGACATTTTTCTCCCACAGCCCATCCAAAAATATCCAGTTCAGGTCTGTTTACAGGCATGGTAGTGGAATTCTGTAGAACAGTGTTGAGGTCTAAGAAGGATCTTTCATCACAACTGCTAAGATCAGTTCACAATTCAAAAATACCGAAGAGAAGGAACAACAATTTTATTTGAATCTAAGTTGCCTTAGAAATTCAGGGAGAACACTAATTGAAGAAGATTGCATGACAGCAACAGACTTTGGGGACAGTAAAACCCTCCCCACAATTCTATGGGAGGTATATTCTTGGTCACAAGGTAAGAAAGCCTGTGGCTTTTCCCTCTCTGTTCCAAACTACCACTGACTAGGGGCATGAATCTACCCTGATGTGACATGAAAACCTTAGGCAATAAGGTTTCAGAAGAAAACCTTTTCAGGCTTTTCTTCCTTCAACTTGCACAGCTGAGGGAGATACATTTAGGTAGCTCATCTCTCACCTACGGCACCCAACTAGACCACATTACCTTTAAAACTGGACTGCACCAAGATGAAACCACATTGTCTTTGAGAATCACTGTTAATACAAAGGCAAATCCACTGCCTAGAAAGAGCAGCTAGTGCAAGTCATCATGTGACAGCTAGGTAGGAGTCTGTATTCAGCCACACCTCAGTGAGATGCAGTGCCTCTACCAGTCCTCTCACAGCTGCCTTAATGAATGCTCTGAACGTGAGACAATATGGTGCCATCTTATATTTATGGCTAAGGGGAAGGAGAAAGGAAGGTCACCTTGGATCAGAGTAAATAATGGCTAATATTCAAGTCTAGTCATGGGAGGAACATTACACTACCATTCACTTGAGGTGAACTTCATAGCTTTGGAAACACTGACAATATCTCAAGCTTGTGTGCATCACTACGTGAGGAATGATGCTGCTGAATGCATTCTGAGTTGCATAAACCTGCGAGTCGTTAAACAACAAAGGAGCCCAGAAATACACATACAACAGCATTTTTCCCGTCAAATGTGCATTAATTCTCATAACTTAAGCATTGGTGGAGGAAGCATGTTAGATCTTACTTTCAGGTGCTCTGTCCAGTGTATACCAACACTTAAAACGACTGGGATTCTGAACTTGGATCTCTTCTAGCTCTGAACGTAGCAGGATATCCTTCTCAGTCTGCAGGACATGGAAAACAATGATTATGCTCTGCATTTGAATGCAGTCCTCAGATGACCCCTACCGTTTTGTGAAATGGAGCAGATTATTCAATTATGTTTTAGGAGCTGAACAGAGCCTGTAAATACAAATTATTTCCTTGACTATCCCATAGCAGAATGAACAAGAAGTTCAGAACTTCCCCAAATCTTTACCACACAATGCCTTCTCTCTAAACAACAAAACAAAGCAACACCTGTATCAAAACATAGAACCTTCACTCATTAGGGAATTAGTGGTAACATCATAAGAGTAAAGCCTGCTTTTAGCACCACCATTACATAAGCAATTTTCATCAAAAAAATAACCATGACTGCACAAGTATCTCCCTACCCTCCACACTTTGCCATTCCATCAGGAAAAAGGCAAGTTTTTCACCTTTGCCACTTCAAATCATTGGCATTACCATACAGAGATCGTTTAGTTTTTAAAACAGATGTGGAACAAATAACCAAGAAGGTATCCCATTCTGAATGTAACAAAAAATGTTAGGCAAGTTCTGCTCCTCCCTGATGCAACACTGTTAAAGGCCATAAGAAAGCCTTATTCCCATAAAAGAAGTTGCAGTTCAGGAAGGAAGGAAAGGGTAGAGAATAAAACTGGCATCATCCTCTACAGCCCTAATAATTTGGCTCTGAGGACACCACTATGTCTGTAACTGTGGGGGTGATGAGGAATGTGCCAGCAACTATAGCCAAGAAGGTGCCTATTTCTGGACCTGCAGCTGCCTGTGTTCCAGAAAGGCTATAACTGGGACTGACCAGCTCAAGGAAGGCTGGTTTGAAGCACCACATGAGCTCACAAGCTGTGTGGTCTGTAATCTAACACAGCCCTTTCAGGAGAGTCAAAATAAAACATCAGCAAAACACATATAAAAAGTACTTTACAATATTGAATGTCAAAAAAACTCTAGTCTGCACGCTTTCTTGTCTGTCCATCCATCAGTAAGCTGCTATATAGTTGTGCAGTTACTGGGTATATGGACTTCTTAAAGGCAAGGACTGATGTTTACATAGGCTGTTGCTAATACATAGGCAAGTGTTCCTTGAATCCTCCTCAGAAGTAGCAGTTAATTTTTTTAGGTTGCTAAAGGAGCTCTAGTCCTATATTAGTCATTCAGAATTACTCAGCAAATGTTGGCCCTCCTGCCCTGCTAGCTACTACAGTTTGTGCCAACTCCAAGCACGCAGCAGAGATCAACTTCGGCAGCTGCCCCAACCAGCACGAGAGGGCAATACTAATGCTCTTAAGAAGGTCTTTAATAAAGCATCAGAACAAGGTGTTTGTAGGCACTTGGATCATTGTTTCTGGGTACAAAAAAACTTCTATGATTCAGACATGGTCCAGAGGAAATGGGAATACTGAATATCACAGTAGAGAGGAGTGATGAAGGGGAGCCTAGAGAAGCTAAAAAATACAGGCATGAAGAGGAGTCTTGTAATCCAGAAACGGATATTCATCATGAGATAGAATATAGAAAGAAGATAAACACCAGAAAAATATCAGTCAAAGAAAGGGGAGTATAGTTAGTTCAGCAGTGCACTGCCACTTGATTTGCACTGATCATCCAAGAAATATCTCTGTATCACAAATACCCTATGGATGAGAATCTTCCCTTTTTCCAGCACTGCAGTATGATACACCTCAAAGAGCAAAAGAAACACCAATGGAGGAGCTGATGGAGGGAATAGAAATGAGACAGCTGTGAAGAATCACAGCTTTGTAGTCAAGGAAGCTGCTGGAGACCAATTTTATTTTTTTCTTAACTAAGGTATTCTCGAAGAGCATACAAACCCTACTCTGAAACTGGGGAGCTGCAATTGCTGAAGAAAGCAGATGTCCACATCTTTTATGTTTCCACTAAGAAAGACAGCTCTAAAAGTCTGCCCAAAACATTAACAATTTGCACAGATGAATCCAGAATTTTAAAACATTTATAAACTGGATTAGAAGCAAAGCAGTGAGACAGGACAGAAACTGTTAGCTGATAAGACAGTATCACTTCATCAGTAATGCTAACAAAGGAATTCATTACAGTGTTTTCATACAGGAAGTTTTCAACACTTTTGTTCATTTCTCCCTCCTGTGTTTGTATTTTTGCACCATGCTTTCTCAGCTAGAATTTCATTTGCTGAGTGGAGTTGTGTTTGTTAAGTAAAACTTTATAAGCAGAAATAAGCACAGAATTACCTGATTAGCAAACAGCAGCTGACAAACAGTGTGGTCATCTTTGTCTTTCATGATTGCTCGAATGATCTGCAGCATAGGTGTTATCCCTGAAAGAGAAATGCTGGTTAATGATGTGAGAAAGTAAAGAAGCAAGAGGAAGCACAAGCAAACGCGTGAGAGAAAATATGAACAAACACATCTAGCAGCTGTCAGAAACCAAGGATGAATCTTTATATGCACGTACCAGTCCCACCAGCAATCATCCCCACGTATTTGACTTTTTTAGTAACTGGTTCAGCTTTCTTTTCAGGCCGAATAGCAAACACGCCTGAAAGAGAGAGAGATGGAAAACACTGAAGAAAGCAGGAAAAATGGCCTATGGTCCCTTCACAGTATTTTTAATTAATTGACTTTGTTTCAGCCCTGTCACCCTTCCCTGTTTGTAAAATAGCGGCAGAAAACAAAGGTGAACCAAAGATATCACAAAGAAAAACAAATCCTGAAGCATTATTAGAGATTTTAAGGCACGTGGCAATAAGATCAGACACTGACATGGGGTACCAGTTCTGATTCTGTGACTACAGCATCAAGCCATTACTAGTTGTATTTCTATTTGCTTGAGTCCCTTAGCCCCAACAATGTTCAGAAGCCTTGATTCCTTTACGTAGAAGTGTTTCCAGAATCTATCTCCTTAGAACTTTTTTTCCCCCATGCTGATTATTTTAAAGGAAAACCTGAAATATGCAAGGCATTTTTTTTTTTAATATTTATCTGCTCTTTTGAGCTGATTTGACAGCCAAATCTGACAAAGCTCTTGAAATTCCCCCAAATGTTGTATTTCCTCCATTCATACGTCTCTATATATAGGGTAACGTGAACACAAAGATCAGGAAAACCACATATTTAAGTTCTGCACACAGAATTGCCAGAAGATTTTTATGACAAATTTGTGGCTGCACTATACCAAAGTAAGATCTTTTATACTGGCATAAAAGTAGTTCCTACTGATAAAGTTCAATTTCACTTGGGAAATTAGCAGTGGACAGCACAAATACCAAGTGTTTTTATCAGTGTAGCAACTATGCCTGTATAAGCAATGAGAGAATTCCCTTCTTTAAGAACAGTAAAAACACAGGCACTTCTACAATCATATAACAATTCTCCTCAAGATGGCTGTTGACTTTATTATAATACTAACACTTAATTTTGTGCAGAGAAAGACCTGAACTCAGCTGGAAAAAAAATGTGATCAGGATTACTGCTATTTTATAATGTGTTTTGTGGTTTGTTTGTTTTTTTTTCTGTATTGTTTACTTTGGACAAATTATATTTATGAGTCAGCCTTGCCTTTTCCTTTGTAGACAAGCAGGCCACTTGGTCCTCTGAAGTCAATATTATCCCCTATTTGCAGGCTGTCTAAGTATTGAGACATCTTCCCTCCATCTGGAAACTTTGGATGGACACCTTTAAAGTAAATCTGTTAAAAAATAACAATGAAGCTATTAATCTGACAGCTCAAAGATGAGTATTTGCCCTTCTCTCTGCCATTCCAATATTTATAGACTCATACTCCTTTTTCAAAGGAAACAATTATTACATAAAGAAATAACATCAAGACAGATTTGACTGAAAATGAAAGGCAAGCATTAAAATTTCTTGATAAGGATTAAAATGATGCTCTTGCCCTGATTTTGATCAGACTGGACATAGACTGGCAATTTCTCCATTTTAGTTCTGTACATAAAGTATCCCTAATAAACAACATGATCTAAACCCAAGTTAAAAATATAGTAACTACTGCAACTGAAAATGGAAAAACTTCTGTGAATGTTCCCTGACAGGCCAGTTGCAAAGCGATGTTCCCAAAACAACTTCTCAGTACGCCAACTGTTTGCATCTCAAAGCCAGAGTAACAAAAAGAGTGGAGAGCAACTAACTGAAGATTCAACCATTCGCCATTTAAATTACTGTCATCTTCAAATATATGTTTAGTATAAGTACCAAGAGAAAACAAAAGTACATTATCACAAGATTAAATCACATTTTCATCAATGACATCAGTCCACCATGTCTGTAACAACAAAAATCATCACTTTTAATAACGACCACAAAGACATTAGCTATAAAAGAAGCTGACAGTTCAGGCAAGGCTAATTCCTTATTTCAGAAAGATTAAAAAAGTATGTGAACATCTGCAAATGTACACAGATTCTGGAAAATGGCAGTCTGCATATACAGAAAATTATGCAGCATCTCATGAGAACTCTCAATAAAAAAGGGATTGTGGAATGCTGCATGGATTGTAAGTAATTGCACATTCCTTGTTAGAGTAATGAAAGCTCACAGTGGCACACAGCTGAACAGAACATGGTGCATCAGACTCCACATAGCACTGCAAGAGCACGGATGGGCTTAGCAGTTGCCCAGCCTGGAAAAGCAGCAATACATTCTCACCTTGACAACAAGATCCACAAAGCCCTTGTCATCATCACTGGAGACCGGGGTGTACGGTCTAACAACCAGGGCCCCATCGATCCGTGCAGACAGGTAGATATGCTGTCCTGTGTGCAGGTATGAAAAAAACAACAGTTTGCTTTCAAAGGACTTCTCTTTCTGTGGATCTATCAGGTTGACATGAATTGTGAAAGCAGTCTCAAAGCTCAGTTTACCTTGTTTTGGAGGTACCACTCTTTCCTTTCTCATTTTCCTGACATTGTAATATCTTGCCACAGTTATTCTTAACCAGACACAGATTCTACCTGGAAGGGCAGCTAACCTTGCTGCTAACTTTGTGTGTCTATCGTGTCTGTTTTGATATCTTCACTCATTTATATTTCATCAAAGCCCTAACTGCATGTGAGATCTTGCAAACAGCGTGATCTCTCTCCATTACAAACACGTAAAAAGAACATGGGAGGGGGAAACTGCCAAGTGCTATTCAAACCACTTCGTTAAAGTGTTTGTTACAAACTGTTATAGTTTAGTCACAACATAGAAAATTCTTTGACCACAGATCACTCCAGTCTACCAGGAGGTCTTCCAGCTGCCATTACTAAGGCTGCCTAGATGTAAAGCACATTTTTAACCCCGCTATTCCTCCAGTTTAACAATAAAATAGCAATCATGTTTCAATCTCTCACACATCAGCTGAACTCTCTGCAATAATTCCTTTTCTCAATGTCTATATTTTAATGAAAAACATTAACAACAACAAAACAACAACAACAACCAACTAGAATTTAACTCCTTAAAAAGGTTTTCCAACAAAATTCCAATACTCTTAAGAGGCACATGTGAAGATTTGTTTTCCATTATTTTATCACCACTGTCTCTTAAGATGAACATAACTCTCCAAAGATGGTACGGCTCCTCTGCTTGTAATGGGATACACAAAGCTGCTACTATACTGGAAGCTGGTCTGTCAAGCTGGAGGGCCAGTGAGGCAAACCAGCAGATGGATAAAGATGTGCAAGCTGGTAACTTGGGAATTGAGCAACCACAACTGACTTGAAGCAGCATGTAGATATGAGGGTGAGTCAATGTACATTTGGTAGCACATGTGTTTCCTGTTGGGGAATTACTGAGGCAGCAGCAGCACCAGCTTCCTGTTCATCTTTCCAGGCAAGCAACTGCCTTGTCATCCCTGTCTACAGGAGCAGACCCGTAACTAATCCTGCTCGTACCCATTAGAGCTTTAGCTCCTCACTCATGGGACAGCAGCTGCTGGGAGGCCTCCGTATGAAGCCCTGCACAATCCAACTCTGAGTGAATTGTGTTCTTTCCTGTAACACCCAAGTTGGCTGGTAAAAGCAAAATGCTGGTGTTGCACTGAACATTCAGAGTGCATTCCAGTATTTGTCCCACGGCTACCATGCCTCCTGCTCCCAGCTGCTTTTACCTCCCTCACCAACTTTCAGCTGCTTTGCTCCCCAACTCTCACCCAATAAACCACTCCCCAGTTATAAAATATATATATATATATCCCAAGCAGAGCATCTTTGTGAGTACAACTACAATGCTACTGCTGGGACCATGCAAGGTGAGGCACATCCCTTCTTGGGCTATACTGAAACCATCTGCTGATTTGCCCTTATCTTACTGAATGAAATACTGGAAGATGTGGCATCCAGCAGGCCAAATTCACCCCAGACAGCTTCCTTTCTGTTAGGACAAGGACAATTACAGAGGTGAGACAGCTCAGTCCTGCGTGTTAATTATGGAAAAGTGAGGTAAACTAGGATCAAGAGAATAATATATCAACCAAAGAGAAACAAATCAGGTCAGATTGTAATGCTGAAAAGGTGTCTAAGGACCACCAGCCAGCACCTCTAACCCACAGACCATTGCAAAAGGTGGTTAAAGCCAAAGTCCCCATCAAACACACATCACAGTCAAATGCTCCTTACGTAAGCAGTAAGAAACAACAGTACTAAGCTATTACAGAGAGCAATATGCCACATGGCAAGGCCTCGGGAAACATCTGCTTCATGGTGATGAAGAAGTTCCATGAGACTGGCTGCAAACTCAGAGATTAGCAGCCTACTGGGGAATGCACGCCTTAGCAGAGAGGTAGAGGCGACATTGCCTCAAGGGGTGAAAAGGAACCACAGAGACAAAGAGCCATGGGAATACTGCACATTGGAAAGTTAAGATTAGAGAAATACAAGCAAAGGCTGATGTTAGTTTCAACTATCATCCTGGAAACAAGCTGGATGTATGCACTCTGTAATAACACAAGAATTCAGATGCTGAAGATGACTCACAGCATTAGGACTGTTCTGCAGAGCCCTAAATACCAGCTGAAACCACATGGACAGTATTTGAAGTTCAACAGTTCAAAAAGTAAAAAAAAAAACAAACAAACAAACAAAAAACCCTCCCACAAAATCTCTAAATGAACAAGGATTTGATCCACAGCAAGGAAAGACAGAACGTACCTATTGGTAGACCCAGAACATGATCTACTGAAGGAAGAGCAAATCGAAATCTTCTTGTGTCATGACTAACTTCCTGAAAGAGGAAAATAAAAATAATCATCAGCTATGTTGTTGGGATATTATGACTGTAATTTTACCTGTATAATCAACACCCAAGTCTGACCTGTTCAGGATTAAGTATCTGGGGGACAGCAGCACTCTAACTGAAGATTGTGCATAATGTAAGAACTCATCTGAACAGGGCAATCTTGCAGAGGTAAACTTTTCACTCAAATTCCCTGAAAATTTAACTTTTCCTCAAAATGTTTTAGAAACGGCATAAAAATAATTAAAAAAAAAAAAAGTTAAAGAGACATACACAAATCTTGTTTTGATATATATTTATATGTTAATTGCAAAACAGTGAGGTACTCGTAGATTAAGACTAAACAACTTTTTAAATGGTATGAATATTTACATTGCCTTCTTTGAGGAGGTTGCAAGCTAAAAAAACTAACCAGTATTCCAGTTCTCATTTAAAGGTTAAAAACACAGGAGTTCAATGCAAAAAAAAAAAAAAAAAAAGTCAACATCTCAAAATCTGATAAATTTACCCTTTCTATGCAGAAGATGACTTCAGAAGTCACTAGTGGATGTCAAAAAGATTAGTGTTTCTCATAGTACACAAGTTTTACCTCTTAAAAATCAGTTCACAGTAACGGAGTTAGAATAGTGAAAAAGAAACAGCATACTGCCAAACAGCTCATTTAATGACTTTCTTTTTTAAAGCCCTACGAGACATTATATCCCCTCTACAGAAACTTACATAAACATCCTATTAAATACTGTGGTTTTTTGTTTGTTTTTAAGAAACGACAGATTTCCATCTCATCAGAGTTCACCTAGTCTTCAATTATGAGTTCTGCTCACGCTGACAACATTTTTCTAAAGTGATTTATTAATCACTTTAAGATAAATTCTGAAGAAAAAAAGTGATTTAATTGAGGAGCAGTCTAAAAAGTGCTTCTCTCTACCTGTGACTATTTGGAACTTCGCTAGAATGACAACTGACACGTAGATTGTAACAGTGCTTCTCTGGCATTGTCCACTGCTGTTTCTGCATGAAAATTTAAGCACCAGTTTCACTGCTTCAAAGTTGGATTTTGCTAGTAATCCTTTATTTTAAGATACTGTCCTTAATAGCATGCAGAAAGCAAAAATGTTGTGAACTCCTGAATTCTCAGTTAACCATCTCATCAATTAAATTCAAGATAGCTCAGCCAAAGATATCTGATCATAAGCCTTTTGTGCATCACAAGAGACAACTGTGAGAAACACTAAAAGGCTCAAGAAACTCATAGCACCTCCGGCACCATGTCCAAAGGCAGACAGGGTGGAGGATGAAACAGTTCTCCTTGCAACAGCACAACAAAATATCAGCCATATTCTCAACTGTACCATCAAAACACTTCTGGCTAAAAATGACAATCCCCAACTACTCGCCAAAAAAGAGAGTTCATATTTTTGTTTTAAAAATAAATCATTTTGGTGCTTTGATAGTGAAGCTACCAAAAGCTTCACTGTTACAAAGAAGGAATAGTGAATATCGACTTGGTAATGGGAATAATGGAAACTCTTAAAATATGAGGGTCTTTGGTTGTGCTTCACAAGCAACAAGATGCAACACTCCAAGGAAAAACCTGCCTACTGACTTATACCATGCATGTCTTGAGTTTGCTCCACATCCATGCTGAGAGCCACAATTACCTTCTCAAGTGACATTAAAATGTTTTTGTGTAATGACAGGTATGTTTCAATTGAAGTTCTCACCTATTTTAATTTTAATAGCTTGTAAAATACAAACTGTAGCCTGTCAGAAAGACTAATTTCCTCCTCCCCAGCTAGTCAGGTATGGTTGAGAAGTTTAGCAGTACAATGTTCAGAATGTTTGTACCTGATTTTTGGCAGGACATTAGAAACTGCTAGTGAAAACACAGAATTACAGCTCTCAAAAAACTTTACTTCAGTACCAGGTTATTATTTTTCAAAACCAACTTCTGTTTCCAGAATACATTTTCCATTCAGGCAAAAATTTCTATACGTACATCACTAAAATATTCTCACTGCCCAAGCTACCCCATGCAGCAACTTTTGAGCAGGTTATAGCAGAGCTGTTCCTTCATACCAAGATTAAAACAGACTACACAACATACAACGATGGACTGAGAAAAATCAGTATTTAGCAAAAAAATGTAATGTGAACAGTGAATTATTTTCTGTTACGATCTGTCAAGCAGACCATACCTGCCACCACATGCTACAGATCCCATGAGAAAATGGGGAGTACGTAATAACTGCGTTGCTGTAGCATGCATGGGAAACAAATCCAATATGGCAGCCCAACCCAAGCCATGGGGAAGCTTTCACTTCCCAAGAAACCAAGGCTCAGAAACACAGTAATTGTTTTCTTTGATTGAACAAATGAAAGCCAAGCTATCAGCACACTCTGCATACCTTGAAGAAAGCTCTGTTCCAGTCCCAAGCTCCTTCCAACAGAACTCTTCTCATAACATTTTGACTAACTCGTTGACTTAAAAAGTCAACACTACAAATATCTTCAGGTATGACTTCATGCATACCTGAAAGGCAAGATTTCTGTCTCATACTTTTTTCTAATGGCCAGTTTATCCAAGGGAAATTTGGACTTTTCATCTTTTGATTTTTCATCTTTTCATCTTTCCCCAAGCAGAGTTACCAAATTCTGGTAGCAAGATCCAGCACTAAAAAGGTGACTACTTTCCTCTGAAAGCCCACTTGAGCACCCCAGGAGGTAGAAGACACCTTCCACTTTGAACAGAGAGAAGGAGAAGCTGAGAGACCTCAGCTACTGTCAGAACTACACCATTTAAAGATATTTCTTCCTGTAACACATACATGTAAGTGTACATAAATCCAATAACAGCAATCAGTATCAATATATTTGTGATAGCTACCGTACCAAATGCTACTGACAATGAGAACTGCCTGTTCCACCTGACTGCATGATATCTGTCTCACAGCCCATCTACAAGTGGGGATTTTAGTAATTCCTGCTGATATACTCTATGACATGAGGCTCATATGACAGAAACTATGAGTATGGTCATTTCTAAAGCAGCATTCACCACTCAGCTGGCTTGCAGAAATGCATGCTGCAGAACTCACTTATATTACGCAAGGAGCAGGTATAAATAAGTTCTTTACTTAAAATACATATGTTTAATCAATTTTACTAGAAAGGCTCAGCAGCCTTCAAAACATCTACTGTTCCCAAGCAATCCCTGCTGCAACATTGCCCAAGATTTAGGAAACTATAAGCATTTCACAGAATTAAGGGAGAGGATGCTCAGCACTGTACACATACTTACCTCTTTATCTATCAGCCTCAATGCATACTTCACTTCAGGATCCTTCAGAGTGATTGCAGGATAGGGATTCCCAAAAAGCCTCCGGATAGTGCTGTAGATTAGCCATATAGGGTATGTCACAACCCAACGCAACTGCAGCAAAACAGAGAGATCCTTAGATACATGTGCACAATAGAAAGTTATTTTGCTGAGGAGGAAAATATTAGTGTGATGTAACAATCTAACCACCCAAAATAATACTCTCTTTTTCTGTGCTAACATGAGTGGAATGAGGAAGTATCAAAAAAAAAAAAAAAAGTCAGTGTAATACAAGTTTGCCTTGTGAGCAGCCAGAGCTGCTCCCACACTGTGACACTGGGCATGCCAGCAGAGGCTTGTCAGACCCGTCCCCATGTCCCCAAGTCCAATCGCTAACAAGACCAACAGATGAGCATATGCACAAACAGCACCCAGCAGCTAGCTGCCCATCTCCCAAAGGCACAGACATGCTCACAGGTGGCTTCTGCCCATGACATCCCCAAATGCTCCTCTGCTGCATCCCATGCCACCGGGCTTGCAAGGTGATGCCAAGGGAGGTTATCCCTAGCCCCTGGGGCAGAGGGATCCCCCATGACAGCAGCTCCTTCCTCAGGCCAGGGTATCATGGCTCCCTGCCTGCCAGTGCACACATAGATATAAGCCTTCACGAGCCCTCCTCTCTCCTGGACGGGTATGGGAGTGATCGCATCCAGGTAATGTTCAGGGTAAAAATCCTCTCTGACCCTCATTTGCTGTTCCAGGTTTTAACTCAGGGCAGTGAAACAGCGTGACTGCAGCTGCATTTTTCCACGATACCTATATACATTTAAAAAAAAAAAAAAAAAGGAGGGCAATGGAGACAGAACTGAAAATAAAAATTTTGCAAAATACTTTGACTACATGAGGTGCTCTTGATGATTCTTGGGAGAGCTGGAAGCCCTGTACAACCAGCTTCTACTTTAATTTTTGTTTTAGAGGGACCTGGCCAGCATTTTGGAATCACATCTCTCTGAATCTGACACAGCTGTTGGGAGGATATAAGATGTCCAATGTAATTAATGAAAATACGGCAAGTGCAAAATTAAAAGGAAAGACAGCATAAAATCCCTCTTCTTAAAATGCTGCTGTACAGATGTATAAGATAGCAGCAGCTGGTTTGACCTGAAAGCACACCATACCACACACACACTGCATTTTTCACTTTTATTTGAAAATACTGAAATAGCCAGACAGAAGATGTTTCTAAATTAGCTGAAGTTTACAAAAAACTTACTCTTTAATTTCTGCAGACCCATCACATTACTTCAGCTCTAGGAATTTTTGCTATTGAGCCATGAAAAAAAAAAAGAAAAAAAGGATGGGGACGTTGCTTAGGACAATGACGCTGTAGCAAATAAACCCCTAATAAGCACTGCAACCAGTGACCAAGTCTAGCGGAGACAGCAAGCTGAATCGGCAAGAGATGATGTCTCAGATGCAATACGAACATGTCAGAATAAGCTAATTCGATTTAAATATATGGCTATCTGAAATGTGCAAAGCAGCAGCTGTGGGCTAGCAAATCCTTCCCCTTCTGAAGCCATTGACCAGATCAGAGCCTGCTGCAGCAGAACGAAGTTTAATTTTGAGGAACGGCTTTAGCACCACGTTAGCCTCGGGGAAGGCAATTCGCGACTCGCGGTCAGGTCCTGAAGAAACCTCCTGGGAGGAGCCCGGGGAGGAACAGCCCAGGTGCGCTGCGAGCCGGGCTCTAACGGAGCCGATGGGCAGAAACGGGAACTAACGGCTGGGGGGGTATCCGGAGGCTCTGCGGGCCCCACATAGGCGGGGCCAGGGCCGGGCACCACCGCCTGGCCACCCGGCCCATCCCCAGCGCCGCGGGCAGGGGCAGCCGCAGCCGCAGCCGCAGCCGCCGCCCTTTCCCTCGCCCCCAAACCCCTCGCCCCAAAACGCCGGATCCAGCCGCCCCGCTCACCGTGCTGAGACCGGCGCCCATCGCTGCCCTCCACCCCAGCCGACAGCCACGCCGCCTCGCCAATCAGCGCCGCGCCTCCCTGCCGCCCCGCCCCGCCCGCCACGCAGCGCCGCGCCGCGCCCCGCCAATCAGCGCTGAGCATCGCCCCTCTCCCGCCAGGGGGCGCCCGCACCGCACCGCGGAGGCTGGGAGGGGCCGGACGCGGCGGCGGGGAGAGAGCCACCGGGGAAGGGGGGCAGGCTGGAGGCTGGGGATCTGGGGGCGCTGCCGCTGGGGTCTGCAGGGGCAGCGGGCCGGGTGGGGATAATAAAAAAATAAGTAAAATAAAAGCCACCAAATGCTGTAAACGCCGTGTTGTTTTCAGTGCCTCTCTTCAGCAAAGAATGTGTGCAAGTCTGGTTTGGTTAGTTCCGCCCTTCCGTGAGCTTGTCTTTATCACGTTATGATGCATATGTACTGCTCTTTTGCACATTATCAGCAAGATTACAGAATCGCAGAACCACAGAATGGTTTGGGTTGGAAGGGATCTTAAAGACCATCTGGTTCCAACCCCCTGCCATGGGCAGGGACACCTCCCACCAGACCAGGCTACCCAAAGCCCCATCCAGCCTGGCCTTGAACACCTCCTGGGATGCGGCACAGCTTCTCTGGGCAACCTGCTCCAGTGCCTCACCACCCTCTGAGTTGTTATATATGGAGTGGTAATTCATGTCGAGAAGATGGTTGATAATAAAGAAGGGGGAGATGTGGGAGTGTGGCTGTGGGGGTCAGCAAGCCCCATGGTTGATGAGAACATCAGACTCTCAACAATGAGGCCATCAGGAATGTAAAGGAGTTTAGAGGGAACAAAGAAGGGTGAATCAGGAGACTCCATGCAGCCTCGGGTTGCTTGTTCTCCAGCCGTTAAGGCATGGAAGTTTCTGGGTGTTTGCTGTTAATGGGCAAAGTTGTTTGACCAATGAAAAGTTGTTTTGAAAAGGACTGCTGTGGGGAGAAGGGTATAAGAGGGGAGCCTGTCCTCAAGATAAAAAAGTCAACATGATATAATGAAGTTATGTCATCAATAAAGAAGTAGAAAGAAGGGATGAAAAGGTACAGGCTAGCAGAACGGAGACCAGGACGGGAACAGGCACTTTGATTGCCTCATGAAAATAGGTTCGGCCAAACTCAGCAAACCGCTCAAAGAAGCTCATAGAGATAGTCGCTGGAAATAGGCGCACCAGAGCTGGGAAGAAGCTCAAGCTGAGAGAAGCGGACCCACGCACACAACTGCCCCTCACTGGTAAGCAGCTGCGCATTATGGGGAATCACACATCCTTAGAAACAAAGACTGTCCTGGTAACCTTACAGCTTATTCTCCTTATTAACAATCAGACAGTTTATGATCCTGAAATATGGGACCAAATTGAGGTCAAGGTGTGGGACTGTGCAACTGAAAACAAGGTAGTGGCAGGATTGCTCTGCACCTGGCGAGCAGTCTCTGAGCCTTAAAGAGCCATGTGGGACCACAGTCAGACACGTGTGGTTTGCCAGATAGTGAGGGAGCTGCGGGCTCGGGCTCGCTTACTGATCCGACTGCTACACCATCAGCCCCTCTGCTGCTACAGCCATCGAAGGCTTTTGCTGTTCCGCCCCCTGGTGACCTGGAAGTGCCTTTTGACCCAGGCCCTATTGGCCTTGAAAAGGAGATGGATATGCTTTTCTTCGATCCGGGAAGAACGGGATACATAAGGCCCGACAGCCGAGTTGCTTAACATCTTAAAGCAAGACATATTGTTACCTTTTCTGATTGTACATATGTACAAGTTTGGGTTTAGTATGTAAAAGCAATGTTCTGTATATTTAGAAAGATTGATGTTCGTGTGTGTGTGTTGGTGGAGCATAGACTCCCCACAAATCCAGTGCTGTTTACTTGCCTTTTATACCTTTTATAAATATTACTAAATTCAGATTGAGTTGAGACTTCATTTATAACACAGTGAAGAATTTCCTCATATCTTATCTAAATCTCCCCTCTTCTAGTTTACAGTCATTCCCCCTTGTCCTACCACTACACTCTGTAACAAAGTCCCTCCCCAGCTCTCCTGTAGGCCCCTTTTAGGTACTGGAAGGAAGATAAGTAACAACGGGTGGGGAGGGAAGGAGCAAGGAGTCTACTGAATAAACCTCCAGTGCTCTTGTTTCTTCAGCAGTAGCCAAAGTCCCAACACCTTTTCAAGATAAGGAAAGCATAACTTCTGTATATCAACATCACCATCCACTATACCAAGTAAACCACCCAAGCCTGAATGTCAACTGCTCATACCTTTGTGGTGGTTTTACCTTGCTGGGCAGCCAAGCTCCACCAAAGCCACTCTCTCACTCAAAGGGAAAGGGGGAGAAAAAGCAATGAAAACGGCTCAAGGGTTGAGATAAGGAGACAGAGATCACACAGCAATTACTGTCACAGGCAAAACAGACTCAGAATAGGGAGGTTAATATAATTTATTGCCTATCATTAGCAGACTAGAGCAGTGAGAAACTAAAAGCAAGCTACAAACACCTTCCCCCCATCCACCCTCTTCTACCTTCTCCCCTCGAGCAGTGTAGGGGAATGGGGAATGGGGGCTGCAGCCACTCCCTGATGCTTTGTCTCTGCTGCTCCTTCAGGGTCACTTTCTGCCCCTGCTCCACATGGGGTCCCTCCCACGGGATGCTGTCCTTCCCAAACTGGTCCTGCATGGGCTGCCCCCAAGGCAACAGCTCTTCAATAACTGCTCCTACACTGGTCTGTACTATGGGGCACATCTGTCTGGAGCCAACATAGGTCCCCCACAGGTGGCAGCACACCCCAGATCCCCTGCTCCTGTGTGGGCTCCTCTCCACAGGCTGCAGCTCTGGCCTGAGGCCTGCTCTGTGGGGGCTCTCCATGGGCCGCAGCCTCCTCCAGGCCACATCCACATGCTCCACCAGGGGTCCTCCATGGGCTGCAGCGTGGAGATCTGCTCCATGTGGGACCCATGGGCTGCAGGGGGACAGCCTGCTCCACAAGGGGCCTCTCTACAGGCCGCAGGGAAACTTATGCTCCGTGCCTGGAGCACCTCCTGACCTCCTTCTCCACTAACCTTGGGGACTGCAAGGCTGGTTCTCATTCCTCACCCTCCCAGCTGCTGTTGCACAGCAGATATTTTTTTCCCTTTCTTAAATCTGCTCTCCCAGAGGTGCAAACAGTATGACTTATTGGCTCAGCTCTGGGCAGCAACAGGTCCCTTTGAAGCTGTATGGAACTGGCCCTTATCTGCCATAGCGCAGCTGCTGGGCTCTGCTCCCAGAGGCCACCACTGTAGCCCCCTGCTACCAAAACCTTTCCACACAAACCCAATACAACCTCTACAGAGTCAGCAACTCACTCAGGTAAACCAGTAGAGATGGATGGATTTTTCAACTTGCTTCTCGTTATAATGAGGAAATATCCCTGTTTTCTCATTATTTCCAAGTTTATGCAGCCCCCTGGTGGCTGATTTTGTAAATGGTGCTTGGAGGAACCTCTTGTGCAGTGAACAGAGAACCTCGGACCCAGCCTGGTGAGCCCAGGTGCCAGGATGCCCAGCCCAGGGACTTCCAAGTCCTTGTGTGAATCTAGTCCATACTACCTAGGCTAGATGGCTAACAGCCTGGATTATCAATAACAACATTTATCTGAAAATGTTGTTATCTATCTACATGGCAGGCATCTGAAAAGCACACAAATGGAGCTGTTGAACGTGGATGTTTCAGCCAGACCTCTTAAAATTCTGGTTTATATCAACACGTACAAATTAATGACTAATAAACAAATGCATCTTTGTGCCTGTGCACAGCACCCCAAAACTCTTTAACTAATATGTCCTAACTTACTCTAAACAGGCCTTGATGATTCCTAGATACATTATCTCCTAACAAAATTAAGGAAAGCAAAAGCTTCAGTCCTAATATTAAGATTAAATATATCAGCTTGCATGGGGGTCCTGAGTCACCTGCACCCCCAAGCAGTTGCTTTCTACCAACCTCTAGGTTTGCTGTCTCCCTAATCTGTCCATAAGAATATTCATAAATCAACTCTAAGTTTCCTATTACACCTGGGAAGTAGCACTGGTAAATAAAGGAAGGTGAACAGGCCCAACTGAAGTCAAGCAGGCCATATCATTGCAAGGAAATGGGAAGGGTTGGAGATTTAGCTGCAAGGTTGGAGTTCTTGATTTTTGTTGTTTCCAGGACAGGGCATACTTGGCTGTGTAATTCTCTCTTGCTTTTCCCTTTGAGGACTGCTACTGCACCAGAAACTCCCAAGGCAAGTTAAGTGACTGTAACACTATTGGCTGGAGAGAAGAAGGGCTTCAGGATTAAAAACACAAGGCTTAGAAATCTGGGCAGGAAACCAAGAGACAGGCTAGGCCCTGGGACCATGAATCGTGTTGAGAGACCATCTGTCAGGTGAGGCTCCAGCTTGAGAATTAATGCTTTGGGAAGGCTGGAGACCTCAAAGTTCCCGCTCCCTGCTCTCAGTGGGGACATGAGCTGTTCTCAGCGGGGTCATGAGCTCCATCTGCTCTCTGACCTGGCGAGGTTCCCACTGACCAGCCCAGGTTGGCTCCACTGAGATTCAACTTTCCTTCAGGGTAGTTCAGCAAACAGCAAGGAGAGAAGAGTTTCTCTAAAACAATCCGTTGGCCACCTTGGTAAGAAAAGCAAAGCACTTCAGCTAGAAACACGCTCCTGGAGCAGCACATGCTTGCCAGTGTCCTGATGTCCTTTAGAAACAGGCCTTAATCACAGGATTTCTGTCCTCCTTGACCTTGGTGAGAGTCAGAATCTGATGTTTGAGGTGGGTATTTTGTTAGATAGAGCATCTTCCACAAGTGTTATTCCCCACTCCCTGGAAATGCCATTCTAATGTGAGAGACGTGATGGCAGATATTCTCCACATTCCCATATGCCAGAAGAGAAGAACAAAGAGCAGGGGGAGCCTGACATCAGTTTCTGCACAACAAATGTATGTTGCCCTGTGGAATGAGATTAACAAAACAGTGTCTGCTCTCTTCAGTAGAGAAAGCCAGCACACAGCATTGGCAAGATCACTATCTGGACACACAGGCATGCCCTGCCAGTGTTAGACCCAGGAGTGACACAAACTCTGCACTGCTCTTGCTAGGCGTTGATCAGCACTTTGTTTCTTCAGTCCAACACACCTCTCTGGAATCCTTAACACGCTCTTAACTCAGCAGCTAAATCATAGGACAGAAGTTTTACAAGAGATTTAAGTGTTTGCTTAGTTTTGAAATCAACCCTGATGCTACTAACGTGATGTGTAATTATATCAAGAATTAATTTAAATCCACTGACTCCAGTAAAGGTGTTGCTTGTAAATGGAAATTTCTAGGGCTCACAAATGGACCTTTTTCTGCTAACATGAATAAAGGAGTTGCAACTTTCTTACAGAAGGAATACACCAAAATACACCAAGTTGGTATATTTTGAGATACATAAATTTCTCCTACTAGTGTCAGAAAGAATCTTCACTTTAAAGTATTTTAAGTGAGCTGACCAAATATGTTTCCACATACTGTTCTACATGGCAGGCATCTTCATTACCTGCAGCTATGTTTATCTTTAACATTATTATTTGGAGGGGTACATGGACCAGTAATTGCCCATGTTAATTGCTCCCTTGCCCATGTTAATTAACAGCTGCCTGTCTTTTCTCCTCTTTCCTTGAGAATGCCCTATGTGAATCAGAGACCTGAAAATCATCACAAAAGCCACCTTTCTGTTTTGGATGCACTTACTGGCACATTGATTAAAATGCCCTTAAACATGGCTGGATAGAAGTCTTTGAAAACTCCAGAGCACAACCATGCACCAGTCCAAAGCTGCCAGAGCTGCACTGAACTGCTTGCGGGGCAGGTTTGGTACTTAGGAGACAAACTACATCTCTGCTGCACTGCATGGACTCATAAACTGTATGCAGTGGGTACTGAGAAGAGACAGAATGTGTCCAAATCTCATTTTTCTTTGTTTGTGTTGGGAATCAGCCTTGGCTCTACATTACTCCTCTATCATTTGTGGTGTATATATTTCAGTAGCAGAGCTGGCTACTGTTCATAACTGAGCTATCATGTGGGTCATTACAATCATCCATGAACAAGTGTCAACAGAAAAACTTCAGATTTCTAGTGTGTCAGAAGTCATGTCTTTTCTCTTTACACTGATATTTCTTCAATAATATCTTCTCTTGCTTTTAGGATGACCATTCCTAACAAAGTGTCCTGATAGGATTATGCTTTTTGTTCTGATTATTTTAAAGGCAGCCACTGTCACCTCTAAGAACATATTGCTTCTATTGTTATTTTACTCTGGTGTTTCTCCTAGGGAAAAACAGGTGCCGTACAGCAAGGAGACAGTGCTGTCCAGGACAGTGCAGCCAGACATCTGTTTCACAATGTAAATGAAGATCACCTGAAGAGCATAAAAACGTTCTCAAGTGAGACCTGTTCTTTTGTTAATGGTGGAAGTGACAGGAATAATCCTTGTTGTTTTTATGTGTTTACAAGAAATACAACAGTGTATATAATTTGGATGGTCAGATGAGAAGGAAGCGAGGTACATTGGGCTACATGTCATTTGCAAGTAGTTTACCTGATGTTTACACAGAGGTTACCTGTATCCTCAGCGTCAGGAAGAACGCCTTTTGTGTCATAGCAAGATCTGAATTCTTCTGAAGTTCTTCAACTACAAAGTGAAACGGATGAGACTCTCTTCATTATCCCATGTATTGAAAAAATGCCAGTCATCTTTTCTCCTTTGGCCACAGCTCCTGGCCCTCTCAGACAGCACTAGGTCCTCAGCTATGCCTTGCACTTCTGTTGGGGTTATACTTCAGGTTTATCTATCAATAGATGTTTCCTCCCCTGATTTTTCTTTTCCCTGGGTGAAGCTGCACTATGTTGCTAAGCTGATCAAACTGCTGGTCTAATGGGAAGCACCATTCTTCTCTGTTTCCCCACGCTTCTCTGAGCCACACAATCCTACCCTGTGGTACAGCTCTGGTACTCACTGAATCCAACCTTGAGTCACTTGATCTGGCAGGGAATGACTTAGTTTTGACCTCAGGCATTTTTCTATCAGTTTAGTATGATTCATCATCCCTCAGAATCTACTGAGGGTAGAGCAGGAGCAGCTGAAGTGATAGGAGGCAGCAGCTGGCAAAGGGGGATACAAAGAAAATGAACTCATCTACTCAGAGGCCATGAGCTCAATCGCGGGTCACCTCATGCTGTGATATTCCTTTGCTGAAGTAATTCCCACAAAACCTTCTGCCAGCATAGCTCAAGTTCATAAACATAGGTCTGTAATTTAGGTGCTCAGATTTTTTTTTGTTGTTGTTGTTGTTAGAAGGTCATTATTGCATCAGCCACTTTGTTCCATAAAAGAGCTCAGTAGTGAGCAGTTTATCTTAAAAAGAAGTGCAGCACTGGTCTGGCTTTGAGCCACCTCTAGTCTACACCCAGCTCTGTACTCAGGAATGAAATCTGACACGTAAAGGAGCATCTTTCTTTAAATGTTCTCAAGGCACTGACATAATATATGGCAACTTTTTTATGATGGCTTTAATGACTGGATCACAGGTATGATTATGGCCTGTTCATCAGAATGAACATGCTGGAAGTTTCTCTTTTTCTGCAGCCTTTATTTCCTTATTGGACAACTATGAGACATCAACTGGAGTAGAAGAAGTAGTGACTCCAGAAGAAATAGCTGAAAACAATTGTTTTCTTGATGCTATTTTAATGACTGGAGTAATGAAAGTAAGTAACAGAAATCTTTTTTAGTCACTGAAAACACTGAATTACAAATTATAAACTTCATATGTATCTTTGTTTTTTCTTTCAGCTAGCTCATGAATATCTGCTTAAAAAAAAACTGGCAAAACCAAACCTTGCTGATTTCAAGTATCAGCTCTATGACATCTGGTTCCAGCTCTATGCCAGGAAAGAAGGAGACAGGTATGTCTGATGAATATGGCCCCTGATCATCTTACGCTATTTTGATTTATGCAACGGTAAGCCTGAATTCCATCTGTTACACGCAGAACTGGAAGATGGCCTCAGGATACAGCCCAAGTCAGGTGTTCAATGGTCCCACACAGATCATGTTTAAAGGCTTACTGATCAGATACAGACAACGTTGACCCTTGGGGTACACTGGTCTCCAGCTGGACCATGTGTCCCTAGTCACAGGCATTCAACTGCAGAAGTTCATCCACTTTTCAGCCAATTACATCATTTACTTTTGTAATCTGTACTTCATCAATTTGTCTGCATTGCTGTTACAGGAGACGATGTCAAAAGTCTTGCTAAAATCAGAATAAGCAGATGAGATACATCTGTGACTTTTACTAACCACTTCATCATCAAATAAACTTTGTGGCTAGATTCCACTGCAAATTTTGTGCAAAGTAAGAAGAAAACCCAACAAACCCTAAAGTTATCCTAACAAATAAAGAAACTGTTCACAAATTAGCGTAGGCAAGCTTGTACATCTTCTTGCCTTTTGTCCCAGCCAATTTGAACTATTCAAACAAAAGACCTATATATTATTCTTTGGTTTATTACAGACCCGATTCTTGCATTTTTGAACATGTTTTTGTTGGAGAAACAAGGCGTGGTAAACAGATTTTAGGTTTGCACAACTGGGTGCAATTTTACCTTCAGGAGAAGCATAACCAAATTGACTACAAGGGATATATCACTCGGAAGAACAAAACCAGGGTAAGAATGAGCAGGGCAGCCTAGCAAATAAGATCAATAGGTACACAGAGAAAAGCTGTGCTAATGAATCAGAACACCATGATGCAGAGGCAAGGTTGCATTTTTCCCTGTATCTACTGAGTCACATCCATAGTCACTGACATGTTCCCTTTCATCCTCTTCCTACTATCATTTGTGGTTATTGCACACACAGCATGTGTCTGTAATTCCAGACCCCTTTAAGACAAAGGCTGGGAGCAGATGTTTTTATTCAAACAAAATCCTATGGCAATTCCCCTGACTTTAAGTGAAACTGGACAGAAACCTGTTAATCTGTATGTCTTCTAAGGTCCAGTGCAGTAAATTCCAAAAGGTGCCATGACAGGAATTACTGAGCCCAGGCTACAAAAAGTGTTTTGCTGGAAAGGCAAGGTTATTCTTGGGCTTGTACAGTCTGTAGATTTGGGTTTTTATTGCTGGCAGATCTGGAAGCTCACCCCTTGGCAGCTGAATTTATTGGAAAGACTTCTTTGACTTTGGTGGCTTTTGAATCAGGTTATTTATTCCTTGCTGCTGTCCTCTTCTTGCAACTGGAAGTCTGTAAATCTTAGAGCTGAAAATTATGGGGCATAATCCAAAGAGCATTGGCAATTTGGAACCAGATTACCAAAAAGTGAAGCTTAAAAGCCATTTTGGGTTGTTGCACTTGAACTAGTGTGAAAGATAGAAAGCTTTGCCTATACCTACTCTGGGACAGGTAAAGAAAACACAGACTGAAACATCAGCCCAAAATGCCATGTTTCCTTAACAGCAGTGTTTGGTGGGTGATGGATTGGTTGGCTGGGATACCTCCAGAGCTGCTAGCCATGCTTTCTCAGTGACTGCTAGAACATAGCTTGGCTGCTAGGGCACTGGACAAACTTGGACTTTACAAGCAGGCGGGCATGGTTGTTTATTTTATTTTTCCTGGCAGCAAAGTGCTATTTCACTGTTTCTAAAGGAAACTCTTACCGGGATCTTAGGGATCTTTCTAATACCCAGAAAAAGACTGTCAAAGCATGACCAGTAATCTTTTCAGTTATGTTTTCTTACTAGTTAGAAACTCCTTCTGTGCATGCTCAGGATGCAGTAGTCCCAGGGGGGTCTTGCCTGTGGAGCCAGCCATCCACGGACGCAGAGTACTGTGGGTGCTGGTGACCCTACACCATTCCTGGATGTGTTGGTGTGAATGGTGACCAGCTTGTGAGGAACATGAGCAGTGCCAAATGGGGCATGGGTGTAGGTATGGCACCAAATGATGCACACATATTTCTTCACTAATTTATGAAGAGGATGCTACTGCTATGGGGGTCAACTGCTCTGAACCTAATTTGCCCAGGTATACATAAGCAGAAGAAATCCTAGTGCTCCCTCATGCCCAGATCCTTTTGTACTGAAACTATTTCAAACAGTAATGCTAATTTTTGGGGAACGGCAACACTACCAATGCTTAATTGATAAAATTGATCATGTATGCTCTATAGGACAGGGAAAAAGCTGCGCTCCAGGTCTGTGATCCTGGCATGGCAAGGATATGGTGTATCACATGTTGCTTAGGGCTTCCTAGTTGTAGCTCAGCTGTGGTTGAGGCAACTTCACTGTGGCACTGAGCTACTGAGATCCACATTAGGACTGCAAAAGGAGCTCAGAAGGGCTGGCATTCAATTTGTAACATCTATTTCCCACTGACTTTCACTGTAAACTGGGTGAGTCACTTTACTCTTGGTCTCCTATAAAAAAACTCATTATAATTTATTTGAACTGATATATCAATTTAACTGAGTCTGCTCTACTTTTCTGCTGACTAGTCTGCTCTAGCCTCTTTTTGGAGAAAAAAAAAGTTCACTGGCTTAAACTGCTGTCCATCTATTGTCTTCAGTGGTGCAAGATTAGTTTAGATGAAGAAGAAAACACAATTCACAAACTGTAGAACCATAAACAGGATAATTTGTACCTAAAAATCCAGAGTCTGAAATTGTAGGTATGTGGTCATAGCTGTGCTGGAGATTATCCCATTGTTGTTTGTTTGTTTGTTTGTTTAATGCTTTCAGCCTGACAAAGATGACCAAGTTTTGAGCATCCAATTCAGCTGGAAGGGCTCAGTAAAGCCAATTGGAAGCACCTTTATCGGTGTCAGCCCTGAGTTTGAATTTGCCCTTTACACCGTCATTTTTCTTCTGTCTGAAGAAAGAGTCACACGTGAAACAGTGAAGATAGAAGAATATGAGATACAGATTGTTGTTTGTCGCCATGGGCACCACATTGGAACAGCATATCCAGTGCCCTGCAGCACCAGTAGTGAAGACCAGTAGTTACAGTGATCAGGCAACATTTACCTTTGTTTTGTTTTGTTTATTTGATGGAGGGGAGGGAGTAAATTGATGAGATGTCTCATACAATTAATTTCTAGTACAAGTTTTTGAGTTGTTCACTTTTAGTCTGCAATAAAGTGTTTAATCAATAGTGTGACATGCTGGAGTGTCTGACCCACCTTGAAATACGTTTCTCCTCATATTAAAGTCTGTATTAAACTTGTATTAGCCTTCCTTAACACATTACAACACTATACTTTTCACCAGATAACAGATTTCAGAAAAAAGCCATATTAAAATCGATACACACATTTCTCTTATTTGTTACCTGCTGCATATTTGGAAGAACAAAAGCAATACGTTTTTTATACTTTTCCTTCCAGACAGGAACTTGGATTTGGTGCAAGCTGAACCACAGTACATTTTTTTTTTCTCTTCTCCTCATTTCATTAGAGGTTAATTTCAAATGCATTTTTCCTATGCTCAGGAAGCATGTTCAGCTGTGAGAATGATAACCAGATCAACAGTAAGTCTGTCACTGCTGTGGATCTGCCCAGATTTTTGCCTGCATACCATAGTAGGCTTTATCTGACCTAAGTTTACAAGTCCATGGTATAGGCACCTATGTTCCCATTACAGTCACTGAAGTCTGCAGTCATTTTTCTGCTTGTGTAATCTCTGTTAGGGTTAGATGAATGACCCTGTATAATACACTGAATAAATTCTGGGTAACAATAATCAGATGCCACTGGAGACACTGGTTCTCTTCCAAGACCTGGTCACTGTTCCTTTTGCTGATGAGAACATCTGCCATTTTTCTTCCAAAATGTATTCAATACTCCAGTGAAAGGAATGTGATGTTTTTCCTTCTCATGCTAATGCAGAAACAGGCAGATGTTCTGAGAATGTGACAAGGATTGCTTAGATATTCAAATCCTACAATTACTCCTGATGTGTATTTTCTGACAACACATTATTTGGAAAGTGCATATAACTTTCATGAATTTGAGTGTTAAAGTTAAAATGCTAACTAACCAACCCAGTGCTGGAAATATGCAAAGAAAAGAAAAGGGAAAAAAAAAAAAAAAGAAAGAAAAAAAAAAGCCTACAGAGATACATCATTACATAAGGTAGAGAGAGGCTGACATATGAAGGATAGCAAGTTACTGTTCCAAGCACAAAAGGGATTAAACACAGCACAAAGGGAATAGACATAGGACTGCTACCACGGAATATCTTCGAACTCCCCTGTTCAGGGACTTCCATCAGCCTGATGCTGTAGGACCACCACATGCTTATTTCTGCTCTTGGTGCCCCTAAGGGACACTGGAGTGCCCTGCAACCAGTAAAGTGACCTATGTGACAATAAATGTACTTCACTGATATTTTATTTGGTAGCAAAACCATAACAAGATTTAAAAAAAAAAAAAAAAAAAAAAAAAGATTATGTAATTGGATGATGTTACAACACTAATTATACACGAAGCCAACTTATATGAAGCCAAACAAGCATCACCAGTTTCTGCAATCCTCTATCCTCTGTTTTGAAGTGTAACTGCAGGTACTCAGAAATACCTGAAACTTGGCAAATCCATCCTAATAGGAAAAAAATGTACACTGTTGCACACTGATACTATTGCAGAACAAGAGATTTCAGTGATAGTTCAAGTAGTAGAAATAAAAGGCAAGAAATCAACTGTATAAATTCTCTAAAGGTATACATTTAGTGATGTCAGAGAATTAAAGTTATATTCTCAGTTTATGCTGAAAGTATTTAGAATTGTTTTTGCATAATGACATTAGAACTCTAAAATTCTCAAATTATGACTTCTATGGAAGGTCTTAAACCTCCAGGCCTAAATCTTAACATAACTAGTACAGACAGCTCTCTTAGCCAGAGGGGATCAGATGCTTACAGGAAAATTGTAACTGTGTATTCCACAGAACTGCAACTGGTGTTTGCAAGGTAGAATGCAAACTAAGGATGTGAACAAGAACTTTAGTTTTCCTTCTGAGGTAGTTAATACAGCCTAGTAGTTGATACAGCCTATGCCTAGGCAATTAGCAGGCTTAACATATAAACCTATCTAGATCTGCAAATAAGCAGAAACTATAGGAGAGATGGTGGAAGTGAATGATCTAAAAATTAGCAAATACACCTGCTAAGTGCAAGGGAAGAAGAAGAAGAACAGCGAGCAATAAAAATGGAGGCACAGAGTATGGATTCAGTATTGTCTAATGTATTGAAAAAAGAAAACCGCAAAAGAGAAACACAGTGATGAATGCCAAACACCCAGGAACTCACTGGTCACCTGCCCACAGTAACCAGAAGAGGTTGATCACCTGAGTGTCTAGGACTTTGGCTGCGCTTTGCCTGGACAAGCAGGCTACTCACTCCTGAGGGCAGAGGTGTGACAAGCCAGCCCCCAGGGCTGTGAGGAGGAGAGAATCTGCACTGCTGAACAGGCAGATGCTACGTCTCTAGAAAACAGGAAAAAGAGCTGGTGTAGAATTTAAATATTATATCAGTTCACAATAATCCCAAACAGGAGGACCCCTGGGAAAACTGGCAATGTGATCGCTTGCTCCCACTGTGTAGGAAAGGAACTACAGGCACTAAGAGTACTGCATCTGACATATCCCCCAGGTGGAAGGAGTAACAACTTCTTCCAATATTGTGAGCACTCCCAACCAGTCCTAAAAGGAAAGTAACCAGCACCTGTCCTGCAATCCTTCCTGATCCTTCCCAGCGAACCTGTGGGTGCTGGGACCAAGGCCCACACACAGGGGCACTGTGTCCAGAGGTGATGAAGTGGCTTCTGTCCTCAAAGTCTTGCCAGCATCCTCCCATGTGCATGTTCGTGGTGTTGGCCTCTTGGCACCCAACGCCCGCTCAGCTTCACCCAGCAGTGGCAACAGCACAAGGGGGCTCTCATGCTCCACCCTGGTGAAGGGAGCTTGTAAAAGAAACATCACCTCTATCTGACCTCTATTATTAGCTAAAATGGATAGAGAATGTAATTCTTCGAGACTCCTCAGAACATGCTCAAACGCATATTTACACAGCAGGCTGACTTAAAGATGATTTGCCATCTTAAACTGAGCAACATGCTTCAGAAGGTCCCTTTCATAGTCAGCATTTTCAAGCAAGAGCCATGCCCTCTGCTGGCCAATTCAACTATAATTCCTGCAGTTCTCTGCATTAAGAATGGCCTTCTACACCGTATCCCTGCAAGCAACGCCATCACGTTGTTACCTGGGGCACGGGTTTGTGACAGTCAGCTCTCTGTGTCCCTGATGCAGAGTCACTTAAGCAGAGAATAGAGGCTTACAGAGGTTTAAGGCAGTGCCAGTAGCTGTATGCGTATGAACGGCTACAGTCTGAGAGACTCTGTGCTGGCTTGCTCTTTACTGAGTTTTGTAGCCCAGGTATGGAAGTGGCAGTTTGCCAGACAGAAAGAAAAGATGATTTTTCCATACAGGTGAATCCATCAGGAGAATGTAGTATCCCGATGACATCCTATATGTGGAAATAGAGAACTTTTGTAGGTGGAAATTAATTGACAGAAGACTAAACTGGCTAATACTAAGTTAAGGCCACATCAAACAGATTTGGAAGAGTTGCCAGCCTTTCTGTGGAGGGTCTTCATTGACTTGACATGCCTACATCCTACAAACACTTCCCCCCATCTATCCTCTTCTACCTCCTCCCCCTGCGCAGCGCAGGTAACAGTTAAGGTTTGATAATACCAAAAGCTATCAGGTGGTTAGTCAGTCTGTTAGCTATGGAAGAGTATCAAACATGGATGAACCTTTCAGCTAAATCCTCTGGGAATTACAGGTCAGAGCAACATCTTTAGAGTTCCTCCTTCTGATGGTAGAGAAGTGTGACAGTCCAAGCTTGTGGGAATATTTGAGGTGAGATAAGAATAAGAAAATATTATAATTGTAATGGGGTATATTTGACTATGACACAAGATATCACAGCTATATACAGAGGACACTTATGGCATCTTAACTGAATCTTCTGTACCTTTTATCACAACTTTACATTTCCTGAATTAATCTGTAATATCCAAATTCACTTTTTTTTTTTTTTTTTTTCTGAACCAAGTTTTCTATTGGAAACTGGAATAAAAGAAAGAATAATAAAAATACCCACTAGTGTCATTAGAATATGTGGATAGACACTCCATGGTGTAAGAAGAATTTTAAACCAATTAACAGTAAAGAGTCAGAGAATATTAGCAAGTTTCTGAAAATAATATAATAATACATGTGGGGATTGTGGGGAGAAACAATATGACAGCTTTATAGCAGTTGGCTCTGAGAATGTGGCCATAGATCTGATGAACTCTCACTGAAGTTATATAGAATGAAATACAAAGTCTGTCTGCTGTATGGAAGAAAGGAAAGCAATAAGATAGTTGAATAATGATCACAAACAGAAAATTGCTTAGCCACTCATGGCAACATCTCTCAGTTTCAGTCTCCCTAAATAAAATATGCAGTAGACTAAGATCTGTGGAAAGTGTTCAGTAATGCTATTACACTTAGATAAGAGTAGGAAATTTGTAGAATGAATTAAGATTGAGTGGTACTGGCTTCCAGAAAAACAGGCATGCACAACTTCATTTAAGTGAGCTTGCGCAATAGCATCTTCAAATGTGTTTTTTTTGTTTTGTTTGTTTGTTTGTTTGTTTGTTTGTTTTAAATAATAATAATGCTAGCAGCTGCTGTTATTTTCTCATACACGAATGCTTTGATAGAATTAACTTGCACCCAGTGACAATACTGGTTAAGAATGGTGGCACAAGAATTTAAAGCAGAGAAGCAGTTCTTCTCATGTTACAAGTGCTGTTAACTACAGCCACAATACAAATTGCTTGCTGAGTTGAATAAGATAAGGAAGAGCACAATCATGCACCAGAACAGTCCATACAAGTATCACCTGATAAGCAAGTTGTAGCAGCAGGACAAGACCAAGTTTATAGGTAAGTATTACCACAAAGAAGACACTGAACCCTGCTGATGGCTGCCAGACACTGATACGGAGTGTAGCAATGGCTCAGTATTAAAGATATCCAGCCACCAGGGATGAGACTGTAACCCAGAGTCCTGTGACCAAAGCTTGGTTCTGTGATGCATGGATGTGTAGTCTTGTCTTGGCTTCAGTAAGAAAAATTGTTGGTGAGCGAATATGTACACTACTGTCAGCAAGCTAATGAAAGTAGAAACAAAAGTGAAATTGTTGAACCTGGGTGACAGAGTCAACAGAGCATTAGAAAAATACCTAAACCAGAACTGAACAGCTAACAAGTGGTGGGTGCCAACAAGCAAGTGACAGAGTCCAAAAATGTCCTGTTGTACGGCTTGACTGTCCTCATGGTGAAAAAGGTTTTCCTTATATCCAGTCTGAGCCTCTTATATCTGTTTTCTCATCCTCCTACCATGCACCATTGTGAAGAGCCTGGCTTCATCTCCTCAAAAGCTTCCTTGCTACAAGCCTGGCAAATCCCAGCATTTCACAGCCTGGCCAAGGCACCTCAACAGAGATGTGTAGTGGGAGCCAGGACGCCCCTCACAAACAACAAGTGCTCCATCAGGAGGGCAGCAAAATCAAAGGGCCTTTTGTCATCCACCTGAGGGCACTGCCCAGGACATGCCATTTCCTTTGAAACAAACCCTGGTTCCTTGAATTATTCTGTAAAAAAAAAAAAAAAAGAAAGAAAAAAAGAAAAAAAAAAAAAAGGCCTCAGGAAGCAAAGAGCTGAGCACTAGAGAGCTAAATTAATTCTACAGGAGCTTTTGCTTTTTGTGTGTAGGCTCCACCTTGACCTGCTCTAAAAGCAGTTTCGGTTTCTCAGGCCTGCAAAGCTGTTTGCTCAGGACAGTTTACAAGTTTTCATAGTTTAATCACTCTCAGACAGTTAAGCCTCTTGAATATTTAAACAAATGCTGAGGTCATTGTTATGAAGAATTGACTTAAGGGGAATGCACGGAGAGAGGTTTTTTTTTTTTCCTTCCCTGGAAATCACCATGCTCTGCAGCCATCTCGAGTGGAGCAGGTAAAATCTAAAGGCAATGACTGATGTTCAGCCACAGCAAAGTCTTCAGGACCAAGGGAGAGTTATGTCACATTTTGCATTGAGCTGCTGAAGTTACAGAGTAGGTTCAAATCCCCCATTAAGCAGAGGTCTTTTAAAAACATTTTTCTCACATGCCTGCCTCAGCTGTGCGGTGGGTGCTTCTTCCTGGTGGGCCCTCCAGAGGAAAAAAAACATTGCTTTCAAGCAAATCTTGCAAGAGTCTGCATATATGCCTTTAGATACAGTTGTAGTTCTGCTGCCTTGTTTCTGATAATGCATAACAACAGCAATGCAAGCAAACTCCAGAAATAAGGGAGAACATGGGCTATCTCATTATATTTTGATACATAGGCACCTTCTTTTCATTTCATCAATGTATGTGGGGTTCTAAAAAGCAGTACAAGAAGAGCGTGAATTTTAAACACTCTGTGAAATGATACAAGTTTCCTTCATTTACTAAGGAAGGTCATTAGAAAGGACAACTTTACTGTAAATCAAGGGAAAAGAAAAAAAAAAAAAAAAGTGAACTAAGTATCAAAACATATTTGAGAACATTTTGTAACAGCATGAAATAATAAAGGAGGAAATGACAAGGTGATGTAGTGTTTGCTTCAAACTTTTCTGCAAGGTGCCCAAGGACCTCCTAAGATCTAGGCCACTTCTCTTTTAAGCCAGGCCTTAAGCCAGAAACAGGTGGCTGCCTACAGAAGCTATAGCCAGATCATTTCCCACTCTACAAAGGACTGTGAATGGCCAGGGTATGTGGGGAGGAACAAACAAACAAACAAACAAAACCTCCTAAAATACCCTCCTTCTTGCATAGTAAGAGGTCAGTCTCCAGTGACTGCTTTGTAACTGAATTTTTGTTGATTGCTCTCTGTGTTCTTTAAAGCTATGAGAAACTCAGGATATAATTACTGTAAATCAGCTGATGTAGTCTTATTTGGAACTTGATTTGACCCTTGCTGCCTTCTGCCTTTAAACATCTCAGCCAAGCACAAGCATGTAAGGAGCACAGCATAGCTAAGTTCCTTTGGTTTCTGTCACCTATGCTGCTCTTTCTTGAATTTGGAATCAAAATAATATAGTACAGGCAATATCAGTTGCAGAAATGATAACAAAATAGTGATGGTCCCACTAAAAGTGGTCACAGAGGAAACGTCAACTTTGTACTCTTTTAAATGTAATTGTAAAGATCCTATTTCAACTACAACATCACACTGGGATTGCCTCTCCCTTCCCCCAGGAAATCAGCATCCTACCAGGTCTAATTATAAAGACGGTAGACTTAATAGCGATTGTGCCTTTATCTTAATGAGGTGGGTCAAGACTGAAAGTGATGTGCTCTGAGGCAGGGAGCACCCGGAAGGGAGCAAGGGGCAAGCCAGGCACAGCAAGACACTCACCAGTGCCTGCAGCAGGGACCAGCTCTGCTCACACACATGCAGCAGGATGCAAAGGGACTTCTCTGGCACCAGCTGCTCTCAGTCAGCTGCCAGCAGCAGTCTCGCATGAAAGCATGTCAGAGCTCCATGTAGGAAAGCACATCAGAGCTCAGTTTCAGACCCTCCCTGTAGCTTTCTGTCCCATGCTATCCTCTTATCCTTCTTTGGGGTTAGGGTTACTGGAAAGGTAACAAAGCAACAGCTGTCCACTTCAAGTCTCATCTCTAGTTTGGAGCATTAGCTTTCACCTGGGCTTCAAAATCTTGGAACCATGCTGAGCCCCCATCTGGTTGATGGCCCAACTGAAGTCACACCAGCCTCAGCCCCAAAATGACACCATAACTAACCCAAAAGTCCTGTGTCCAGCACTGCACTTTGCCTGTTATGTAAACTGTTAGGTGTAAACAGATTTTTGTAAATTTGTTGTTGTCGTTTTTGGGGGGGGGGGGGGGGGAAAGAGTGGTTATTAAAAGAATAAATAGTTCAGTCTAGAAAGCCACAGGCTCATTCTGCTTATGTTTACCATACAGGAACCTGCATGTGCTGATTTTAATCCTACAGGGTTGCCAGTCTGGAGGCTCCCTTTGGGAGCAGAGTTACCCACATGCAGTCAGTGAGTGCAGTGGGATTTCTATGTAGTGAAAAAACAGCAAGTACAAAGTAATGACAGAGAAAAAGAAACTCAGACATACAGCCAAGGAGACTGTCCTATTAGTGACTAATCATTTTCGCATATCTGAACCATGGCAAATTACTGTAGAAAGACATTGATTTTTCACTATCTAGCCCAAAAATGAGAGTTACAAGACATGCATGACAAGCCGTACTTTTGAGCATCCTGTATCTTTGCTCAGCCTGGTTTTTCACAGACTAATCCTCACAATTGATAGAAATACTTTGATGGAAAAACTCTTCTAAATCAAACAAATGCATAGCATTGAGGAAAGTTGTACACTCACTATGACATGACAATTTCTCTGAATTCAAGAACAGGTACCTACAGGAGTAAGAGATTAAGTCATAAAATACATGTTTCTACACACAATGGAAAAGGTGAGTATAAATTAGGTATGAGCTGCATTAATACAGGTTGCTAATTATTTCTTTTACTTTACTCTCTCACAATAAGAGGCAAATAGACCACAAGAAAATACTTTCTAATCACTGACTATACCACCATTGCTATTTTAAATATGTTACAAGGTTAAATATGTTATAAGGACACATTTACTTCCAAGCAGTGACTCAGGTGGAGAGTATTGTTCTCAATATCTCTTACACTTTTCCGCTCTGGTAAAAGAACTGCTTTTGCCTACTTATTTTTCTCAATAGGACCAGAAAAGTAAGCCTATCGTTGTAGAATGTAAAACAATAGAAAAGATCATTTGAAATAAAGTGCCTATGGCAAGTGAGAAAAATTTAACATCGAGCCAAGCAGAGATTAAAAATATTCTTATTTTCTTAAGGAATTTTTAATATACTACCAGTCTATCCCCAAACTTGATCAGTCATAATAATTTTTACAGTCCGGAAATTTGTTCTTAAGCTCCTCTAAAACAGCCAAGGAGAGTTCTATAGCACTGGTTGGTAGTTATTTACATACTTTAAAATGTTACACAGAGCAAGCCAAGGGTTCCTACATCTGTTGAAACTAAATAAGAGGCTTTTCAGACCTTGTATGGGAAGAACAATTGCTAGAACAGCAAAAGAGGAGCAACCGGTAGGCCCTAATGAACATGTTTACCCCTCTCTGCAGCAGCAAGGGCTACTGAAGGACAAGACAAGAGTCAGAACTGAGATCTGGTTTATATTTCAAATACATAGGCTCTAATGCAGATATTAGAAATGGTACAAAATCATGGAGATGTCACCCGGAATACCTGCTCCATGGGCTGAAAACCAGTTCTGTGGGATGTTAAAAGCATCCAGTTTCTTTCAGGTTTGGGAACGTCCCAGAAGCCAAGGGCCATTAGATCCCATTACAGGATTTCATTACTCTTCAGAGACCTTCTTCATGTTCTCATATCTGGCAAGATAGAAGTGAGAATGCAGATATGACAACAAAACTTGTGATGTGATCTCTAGTCTTGTCTCTTGTCTCTTCTTGTTCCCTACATGCACTACATAGATGTTCTTTAGGAGTTCTTGAAACTTCAAGGAGCTGATTGCTGCAAATAAATTATTCCACTGCCACCAGGGAATATAATTCACAGCTTCTGGGGAAAAAGCACTCACCCCTTTGCAGCTCATACTGTTCTGGATATTACTGGCCTCACATCCTCTTGTTCTGATTCACACCAAATTTCCAATTAAAAAAAAAAAAAAAAAGTTGCTTTAGCCATTTCCCCCCTTTTGCTTTTTACTCCTTTGCTAATAATTCCCAGTGCTCACACTGTTTGGGTGACAGCCATAAGAACTGAGCAGTTTCACAGAGCTGTCTCCTCTCACCCAAACACCTGAGGTCCTGAGTGCTCTTTGAACACACACTACTTTACACCGATTAATCTACTCATCCATTTGGGAAGCCTCATCCTTATGTCAGGCACTTCACTGAATAGCTTTTCTCAACTCAGGTAGCCCTCGTTTTCTAACAGAATTCCCCGTTGTCTCTTGTACTCGTTGGCTGCTGACCTTCCCTTACAGAAGACACATCGATGTGTTCATAAAATGTCCACCTTTTACCCATAGAGCCACTAAGTTTAGGATTTATTGCAGTTTCTATTCAGTTGCCTACTACAAATATCAGGTCTGTAGCTTCCCATACTCATTCTCCCCTCCCCAGATCTTTCAAACACTGCATCACCACAGACCCACTCATAAGGTACCAACACTGGGGAAGCTGGGGAAGCTGTTAGGAAAGCACCTGTAGCTATTCCCATCACTGGAGCTCTTCAAGCCTCAGGTCAGGCTCCATCTAGCCACAGAATCACAGAAGGGCTGGGGTTGGAAGGCACCTTTGGAGATCATCTAGCCTAGTCACCCCACTCAAAGCAGAGTCACCTACAGCAGGTTGCTTGGGTCTGCGTCCTCTTGAGGTTTGACTATGTACAAAGACTGAGACCTCACAACCTACCTGGACAACCTGTTCCAATGTTTCACCACTGTTTTGTTTCGGTTGGACTACCTATATTTCAGTTTATGCCCATTGCCTCTCATCCTATCAAATGGATGATGTTCATGGGTGATGTTCAGTGGATCGTCAAAATGATCTGAGTTCTCCCAGCTTCCCCTCATATGTCAGTCTCTTACTTACCGGTACTGGGTCTGGCTGGGATAGAACTAATTTTCTTAATAACATCTTCTGTGGTATTGTGTTTTAGATTTGTGACCAAAACAATGCTAATAACACACTGATATTTTAGCTATTGCTGAGCAGCTCTTGCAGAGTACCATGGCGTTCTCTATTTCTCACTCTGCTCCTCCAGTAAAAGGACTGTGGGTGTGCAAGGGGTTGGAAGGGGACAAAAACAAGCAGATTACTCAAACTAACCAGACATTCCAGCCTGTTTCAAGTAGGAATCAGTACCATGCCCTGTGCTTTCCTCTGTACCCTCCCCTCAAGCCCCATAGACAGCATCACAGTCATGATTCCCAGAGCCTTCCTTCCACATGTGATCATGCTTATCTTGACTCATATTCATTTCACACTCCTCCTTTTATTGAGTCAGTTCAGGACACAAATTTAAAATACTTCACAGCATAATAACTAACAGATAGCTCAGACCTGCCACCAACACCTCTCATAACAAAACAGAACATCTTGACAAAGAGAAGAAATAGTAAAAAAAATTATTTATTTTTCTTTTACAAGACAAAGGGAAAGAGGCCAAAGTCTACCTCGCTTTGATTCTCTGATTATCAAACCTTGGAACATTGACTCAGCAGGGAAAACAAAGAAAAACAAGAAAAAACTACTACATGTATGCAAAAAGGCACTTTCTTAGAATAAGCAATGGTACACCAAGCCTGATATCCATTGCAGTAGGTCCCAAACACGTCTGTATTCTGTTCATAGAATTGCCACAGTAGACACCCTGTTATGCCTTTATGATCACAAACCACCATTTTACCATCTCTGGTAAGGGTTTCTAGTTCACTAAGTTTTTCATTGTTTAGCCCAAAGAGCCCAAAACAGAAACAACCAGTAGAAGGAGAAACTATGCAAAACTTGCCCTAGTGACCACAGACTAGGCCATGGCTGACAATTCTCTGTCTGCATCTAAATAAAACAGTGGGGCAGTGGGAGGAAGAATAAAAAAAAAAAAAATAGTGACAGAGAGAGTAGGAAGTGAAAATAGCATCCACTTATACCACTCAGTGCAGTCAGGAAAAACTACTGCTCCCCACAAGCAGAAGACATTCTTAAAAGTTCTTAAAAATGTTCATAGAATCACAGAATATCCCGCATTGGAAAGGACCCATAAGGATCATTGAGTCCAATTTCTTCAGTGCCAGAAGAGCTGCAGACATTCAAAACCCTGAATGTCTGCAGGATATACCATAAAGCTGAGCAGAACAAAAGAGAGTACATGGTGGTTTCACACTGATGGCCTGCTGAACCACTCTCCCTCCACCACTCTCTCTCAGTCTCCCTCCTCAAAGGTACAGGGGAAAAAATAGGATGTGAAAACAAACAAACAAACAAACAAAAAAACTCACGGGTTGAGATAAGGACAGTTTAATTAAAGGGAAAAGGGGAGGGAAAAAAAAAAAAAAAAAAAGAACAAGCAAATGCCACACAGAAACAAATAGAGAAAACCATTATTCTCTACATCCCATCAGTGAGTAATGTCTGGCCACGTCTTGGGCAGCAGGGCCTCAATATGTGCAGCCATTGGTTGGGAGGACAGGGTATCTTCATAACGAGCCCCCCCCCCCCCGTCTCCTCCCTCTTCCCCACCTTTTATTGCTGAGTGTGACACCACACAGTATGGGATATCCCTTTGGTCAGTTTTGGTCAGCTGCCCTGGTGATGTCCCCTCCCCACCCCTTGCCCACCCACAGCCTGCTGTCTCTGGGGTTTGGAGAGAGTCTTGGTGCTGTGGGGCACAGCTGAGCGATAGGCAAAGCACTGGTGTAATACCAATGCTGTTCTAGCTACATGTGTAGAGCACTGCACTGCTGTATGGGATGCTGTGGGGGAAGTTAACTCCATCCTAGCCAGCCCCAGCACATGGCATTACCTACATATGTACGCGCATGGGGTGCCAGCCAGTGGAGGGGTGTTTCCAGAACCTTCTTCACTCCAGAGCAGCTGCTTGTGCATGGAGCTGCCACTCTGCCCAACTTGAAGGCAGGTAGCTTTCATTGCAGAGCAGCACTAGCTTCCAGTCAGATAGCTCAGCAGACAAACAAACAAAAGGTGCGCACCCTCCTAAGCTTCCACAGCTGTGTTCCCCAGGGAGCTGTTGTGAAAAAGTGATGGGCAATTTGGCTTTCTCATTTTTATCATCAGAGAAAAGACAAATAAACCTAAGACAAACAGAGAAATGTTGTCCTCACATGCACAGTCTTTTACTTCTTTGTCCATTGCCTGAGCTAAGCTGAGCAAACCTCACCTTTCTTATATATGATGTGGGAAACAGAAGAGGCCTCAGACAAATGCAGACCTAGCAGTCATCTGAGTCACAATCGTGCAGCTAGCACCACTTGAAAAAGCTCTTGCTAGGAGGCTAGGTGACATGGGAGATCTGACTGACTTGTGATCATCAGAAGGTAATTGGAACACCTTCTTAATAGTGTAGGAGACAGGGTGGCCAATACTCTGTTCACCTCTGTCAACCCCATTCCAGTGTTACGCTCATGTGCCTTGGCAAACCTACTGAGATTGTGGTGGTGAACAGATGTAATGAGACTGGTAGACTCTACCTTACTCTTGCTTCTTGCAGCTCTTTCTCTAATATTTTCAGACAAAGAACTGTAAGAAAATCAAGAGCTGTAAGAGAATCAATATATCCTTTTGAGTTTTCTGCCACCATTTGTGAAAAAAAAAAAAAAAAATCCTCTACGTTGAGAACCCTCAAAGGCACAACAGCACCTTAAAAGAAATACATTAACTTTTTCCATTGCAGTTAAGTGAAACACTCACAGGAAAAGATCAAATCTTTTGACTGTACTTCTCAAGACCTCGCAGGAGAGACTTCTGTTCCTGCACAGTGAATTACAGGAGTGCTCCAAACTACTTGAAGAGGTCCACCATAAATGGCTTGGTTCCTTGACTTGCATTTAGACAGTATAGGTTTCCTATCAAACTCTCTTTAGCCTTGGGAATATTTAGAAACATCACCTCTTTCCAGTAGGATCAGTCCAAGTGCTGAAAGATACTAGATGCAGTTATTGATGTTTGCTCACACTTACAAAACCAGTGGATAAGATAGTTCAGTTCTTCCTGTGTCACATGAAATTTAAGGTGTGTTTGGAAGAGCTCTCCTACTCATCACAGGGTGTTAATTTGCCATTAATATAAAATAAAACATTGCTGTGCAAGAGCTCTTTATAAATGATTAACTGGCCTCAGATCCTCTTGTTCTGATTCACACCAAAGTTTCAAGCAAGTCCTGGGATCTGACACTGAACAGAGGCTCCACTGTTCTGCTCCGTGCTCAAACCACAGATGAAAAAGTCCCTTCCACCAAAGTCTGGGGAGGGGAGGGGAGGGGAGGGGAGGGGAGGGGAGGGGAGGCGAGGCGAGGCGAGGCGAGGCGAGGCGAGGCGAGGCGAGGCGAGGCGAGGCGAGGGCGTTGCTTTAGCCATTTCCCCTTTCTTTGTTTCCTTTGTTTTCTTCTACATTTTTTTCAGGACACTTCCTGTAGCACACCCTTAACTCCTTCAGTTCTTGTTCTTTGTTTTCCCATCCTTTTGGTGCTTTGAGAGTCAGTGTCAGAAGATGAGATACACATTTCTACAAAGGCCCCTTCCAAATTTAAAGTCATAGCAAGGGATCTTAGTCTTCCGAGTAAGGAAGGGGCTGCCACAAGTGGACCAACACTCACTTCCCTTCTGACATTTCTCCACCAGACCAAGCAGAGCAGAAGAAGGGTCCTGCAGAGGACCAAAATGTTGTTAAAACCAAGGCAAAAGGCTGCACAGATGGTCTGAAACCATGAGCTCCACCTACACCCCACAAATATCTTTTCTCCTGAACTCCCACCACCTCGTTTCAAAAGAGGGTTCATCTGTGATAGAACAGCTCAAGGGATAGGGGCTCCCAGGCAACTTCTCTTAGCTGATCCTTGGAGTCACTGCCGTTCAGAATCCATCTTCAAGATATCATACGTGGCAGGGCAGAAGTGAGAATGCAGTTGAGCCAGCAACGCCTGTGATGTGATCTTTAGCCTTGTCCCTTGGCTCTTCTTGTTCCATACATGCACTGCATAGGTGTTCTTTAGGAGTTCCTGAAGCTCTGAGGAGCTCACCACTTCAAAGTATTTCTTCCAGTCCTGCCACCGAATGGGATAAAAAGCCTCCCGGGGAAGAGCACTTACCCCTTTGCAGCTCTTACTGCTCCGAAGACTCCTAATGGAGCACCACTTCTTGAAGACACGCGTTAGGAGCTGTGGGCCTTGATGCCCCCAGATCCAGCTGTTGTAGTTCTCCACAAAGTCCTGCATGCAAAGCTCTATGAACTTGTGTCTGGGTTTAAAGGACAGAAAGGCCCCATTCAGTACATACTTGGACTGGGTACCAAGCACATTGGTGAGGTTCTTTAAGTTCTTAAGCACAATGAAGTCTGTGTCCAGGTAGATGCCACCAAATTTCCACATGATGGCAATTCTGCAGGCATCAGACAGGATGGGGAAGAAATAAGGCTCCCAGCGCTGCTGAGCCTGTGAGTACCACTTTGCCAGAGGTGTCCCAGAGAAAAGCTCTGGCAAATCCAAGGGCCGGATTTCCACATTGGGGAAGCAGCTCAGCAATGAGAAGCCCCAGTGGTTGGGTAACGAGGCATTTCTTTTGGCCAAGCCTTTCATGAGCACCACAACCCTTGTCCCAGGGTGTGTCCGTGCAGCGGACTCCACAGAGCATGTGAACAGGTCATTTGGGTTGATTCGCTCAGAGGTTTCCACAAAAAACACATCCCCAGGTGGAGGAGGAGGCCCATCAGCAATGGGATGGGCAGGAGACGGCACAGAGTGAGCACAGCGGATTTCAGTAGGCAAGCTGTAGACTTGGTCCCTGACCTTAGGGTCCTCCGTGATTCTCCAGTACAACAGGATGGAGACAAAGGACATGAACTTAAAGGTGAGGATGAAGAGGGCCCTCAGCTTGTGGCTCAACACCAACCGGGTCAGTTTTAGCAGGCAGTTGGGCATCCTGAGCATTCTTGTTCCCATCAGAGCTTGTTCTACCACAAGACACATCGTGATCTGATGGTGAGGAAAACAGAAAATACATTAACAGGCAGGTCAGCAGACCACAAGACATAGTACAGTACTATGGCAGAACTACACACTGAACACTGAATTTAAATTACATGTTGAATTTAAGCATGCCAGCATGCTTAAATTATACCTTTGGAACATTTCTTAAAAAGTGTCCTGGCTTCTCCATACCATAGCAATGCCCATAGGCCCCCATCAGAAACCATAGCCCTTTTTCAGGTTGTTAGAGGGTGAATAAAACTCACCTGCACACCCACAAAGGAGCTCAGAGGGATGATGGCAGGAGGGGGAGCCCAAGTAATATCATGCTGGGTCCACCACTCCCAGGCCCTCCATGGGGGCCATCAGTGGCCCATCTACATAAGCTCTGAGGAGTGCAGGAGCACAGAACCACAGAATGTCTGGGGCTGGAAGCGACCTCTTGAGGTCGTCTGGTCTAAACCCCAGCTTAAGCATGGCCACTTAGAGCAAGTTGCCCATGGCTGCGTCTGGTTGGATGTTGAAGATCTCCAAGGAGAGGACTCCACAACCTCTCTGGGCAACCTGTGCCTTTTACAAGGCTCATTTACTGTCCTGGCCAGACACCAAGTTCAGTTCTCTGAAGTCCAAAGCATGGATTTAACCGTAAAGAGATATGCTGCAGCAGATGCAAGAGCAGAGCTGAATTTATCTCCCAGAAAGTCCAACAGTTTTTAGCAGCCTGAAATAAGGTGCATTGGACTCCTGCAATGCACAGTCTAGTTAAAGAGAACTGTGAACAATGTACCAATGCTTTCCTCAAAGCCTCCATACTCCAAGCAGTGCTATGCTTTTAGTATAAAAAAACAGTAAGGTTTCACAAAGAATATTCTCTTTAAAAGAAGAAGAAAAAAGTGAAGTTGTCTGCAAGACGCAAAACATTTTTGCGTCTTCTCTGTTTTAATCTGTTTCTTCCTTTGTGGTAAGATTTTGCATGACTTAAAAGAAATACAATCAATACAATCCATCAGTAAAAGCAGAAGTTTTATGACACAAACTGAAAAAGTGCAGAATGTAATAGAGAACTCCATTATGCCTGCTGCAGACAGCTACAGGTCAGCTTAATAACAGTACAGGATTTGCCATTTTAAATTAATCATACTTCAGTTGGAAAAAAAAAAAAAATCTCCACTGAGGTTCATCTCTCATTTTTTTGTCTAATTGAACAACAACAAAAAAAATCTAGCAATTTTTCAACACGTACCAAGTCACTCAGTGCTGGCAGCACCAGGCCCTGGCAGGCTTGGGACCAGCCACGTCACAGTGTGCTGCCTTTCTTCTCCATGCCCTTGACTTTCCTTAAGATTTCAAGAGGACAACACACATTTTCTTTCCACATAGTTACAAGAAATGGCACAACCCTGCCATCTGCCCCCACCCTGTTCTTTCCCATTTCTCTTTGCAGCTCCAGTCTGGTTTGGAAGGAAGAAGAGCATTGTCAGCATGGGAGATTTATTTGTTCTGTGGCTTATACCTTCACCACTCGTGAACACCTGCAACTAGCTGGGGCTGGTCCTTCTCTAAAAAGCTGTAATTGGGAAAATGCCAACGTGCCAACCCAGCACTGCGAGGATATATCAGTTTCATGTACAGAGAGGGGAAATGCCTCCCAGGTTACATCCACCTGAGGTTTGCGCTGTTAGACCGTGTCATTGCTAAACCAATTTGCATCCCAACATAATAAATATACTGTCACAGACAAAACAGTCTTGACTTAGGGAATTTTATTTATTACCCATTAACAGAAACTTCTAATTACTGATTCAGTTATCAATTAAAAAAAAAAAAAAAAAAAAAGCCAAGCAATTAAACAAACACTTCAGGAAAACACCTTTCCTCCCCTTTCCCCAGGCTTCTCTTCAGTCCAGCACCTCTTCCACACTCCTCTTCCAGTATCAACTTCCCTCTTTTCCCTGCATGTTACACCCAATCTGTCCCAGTTCCTTCAGGCAATACATAGCAGTTTCCTTCCTCTGCTCCCTACATCTTACTCTTTTGCTTCACTATTCCTTGCTTCTTACTGCTCCTCTGCTGTACCATGGGTCTTCCACAGCCTACAGTCTCTTGGGGTGTACCTGACCTGGCACAGGCTCTCATTGGGCCACAGTCCCTCAAGGATGTCCCCGTCCTGCTATGGCTTACCCACGAGTCACAGTTCCTCAGGGATGTCCCTATGCTGGCATGGACTGCCCACAGGCCACAGTCCCTCGAGGGTACCTGCTCCAGCACTGAACACGTCCTTCCAAGACAGCATCTCAAGCCATGTATCCAACAGCATCCTCTTCCACAGCCTCCTCCACATCCTCCCTTCGCTCTAGAGACAGCTCTTCACCGCCTTGTGTTTCCTCTCCCATCCCCTCCACCTCCTCACACCTTTGCTCCTGTGTCCTTTCGCTTGTCCTTGTGCAGGCCTTTTTGGGCCTCCTGCCCCATGTCAGCTCCTGTTTTGTGACTCCTCACATGTCTTCCCATGTTTGTCCTCCTACGGTGCTCTTTTGTGACTCCTGTCGTGTCTCCTCTCCATGTCTCCTCTCCCTAGAGAGAGGCTACAACCCTTTCTTAAAGGCATTTGAGCAGAGGTGCCATTAGCTGATCTGACAGGTTGCAGTTTCGGTGTGCAATAAGCTGTTTTCATGCTCATGACTTTCTTCTCCTACACAGACCACACCTACAGTCCCAGTGCCCCAAACCCTGACACTTATGCCCAATACAGTGTTCCTTGTAACAATTAAATAAAGAGAAGTTCCTAGCATTTTATTTTCTTTTTTCCCTACAAGAGTAAAAATTTGCATTTTGGATTATGAACTGCTGAGCAATTCTGCGCAAATGTTTCCTCTACAATGGAAATCCTTTAAACAAAGAAAGTGAGAGGCCATAAGTGACACATTGTCTCTTATCTACTTTCAACACAAAGGACTTGCCAGCTACACGGATCTAAGGACAAATTTCTACCAAAGGAGTGTATTTGTTCAGGTATCTAGGGCAGAAAAATCAGCTTACCAAATTAAGCTTTTCTGATGGTTTAGCTTCCAGAGAGTTGAAGCATAGATCTTGGAAAAAGTGTGGGAGGGTAAAAAGCACGTTATTGCTCCCCCAGCGCCTCTCCCCAGGGAGCGTTGGTGAAATAGCACTGTCCCAGTTTGTCTTCTTTGAAAGACACTCAGCAGCTGAAGAGTAGAGAAGGCAGTAAATCTCAGGCAGTAAATAGTAGCAGCAGATGACAACAGCTGTTCCAGCAACAACAGTGAAACACCACAGAAACCTTGGGTTCCTCCTCCAGGGCAGTGCAAACACCTCCAGGGCTAGAGCAAAAGCTCCGTTTCTTCCTATCATGTCTGCTGAAGTCTGGCACATCTGAACCTATGAGGTGGTTGATGGTGAAACAACACTCAAGTTCCATCAAGTAATTAATTTTGACTGATGGAACAAAGCAAGTGACCGCAAGCACAGAAGTGACTGCCACACCAATGCAAACATGCAGCTGTGTTTGCTTAGAATACACTCAAGCTTTGACTGTAGAAGGCGCTTTATAACAAAAAGCAAAGAGAACATTGATAAACTCTGAGCAAGGGAGTTTCCTGATTTGTCAGAAAGAGAAGCTTTAAGGCTTTGCTGTGACAGTGCACAGATGGCTTTCCAGCAAGCAATTCCCACAGCAGCCTGAATCAAGAGCCAGGTCCTCCTTCACAGAAACCACGCTGCACTTTCCCATGGGGCTGGGGACAGAGCTGTTGAGTTCATTTACTGCACTGCACATGCCAAGGAATAAACTCATTGATTATTGTGAAACACTTTCAGTATCAGACTTTCCGTGCAGGACAGTGTGCTGCAGCCTGGTGTCGATCACAGCACCCATCCTACAAAGTAGCCTTCCTGTGCTATGGGATACCTGCTTGTGCTTCAGACCTGATGGCTAGCTAAGCACAGCTGAAGCAGCATGTTGTTTGCTGAACAAGGCACAAGAGAATGCCACCCAGCCATGAGGCAGACAGGGCTGCACTTACCTGAGGGTGGTACAAGAGAAGTATAGAGCATTTCTCTAGCAGCACAAAGTGCTGCTTTAAAATGTTTTGATATGCTGCCTAAGCGTATTGAGGTTGGACTAGGTGATCTTGAAGGTCTCTTCCAACCTAGACGATTCTGTGATTCTAATACTGAGTACAGGATATTTTCCCAGATGAATGTTACAAGAGATGTAGGATCTTTTTGCTGCTGCTTAATGGAGGATATCTTATCCAAAATTAATTCCTCTCTGCTTATAGAGTCTTCCTCAGAAAGCCATGACAAGTTTTTTGGGGGCTGCACTTGTATCTTTTCCTCTAAAAGACACTGGAAACATGTCACAAGAAAATGCATAAAACCTCAAAACCTCAATCAGAGGAAAGCCATCAAGGTAAACTCTTAAGCAACTTTTGGAACACCAAAATTAAGTATATTAATCTTGAAACTAGAGTTATGAGAATTTAGAATCAGCATCAAATGCATTTGGTGGTAAGGCATTTGGTAAGTATAACCAAAAGCACCTGCTGAAAGTTTACACAAATCAGCTTTCAGTTGCTGCATTTCAGACCAGCTAGGGACATGCATTTCCTTCCTTTCAAGCACAATAGAAAATCAAAGCTAGCAAAGCTTTTATCAGAAACAAGTTGGGAAAAAAAAAAAAAAACAGACCTACAGACTACACACGTTGTCAAAGCAAAGTGTGCCACACCTTGTAAAGACTATATACAACACTGCTCCGTCCCCTCAGTTTTGATCCCTTTACTCTTTCAAGTTTAGCACATTTACCAAGCCCATTACATAGGAAGTGATATGTTGTGAACTGTTACAATGTGCTGTGGAGAGTTATGGTCAAGACCGGTCTTCAGAAATGCTTTCTCATTGAGGATTTAACTACCGGATCAAGAGCAGAGATTTTTAATATTGAAATCTGCCTGGTGAAATGAATCCAGGGATGAAGGAGAAGCAGCCATTTCTGACTTGCACTTTTCCTTTCTGAGACCTGTCCTCTGCAGCAGTGAGCAGATCTTGCATGATGGGTCTGCCAAGTGGGGGAGTGTGGGAAGGTAGGACCATTGGGTGGATACGTGCTCCTCACCCCCAAATGCTCCAGCTGCTCAGGCACACCTGAGGCCAGGGTTACCCAAAAAGACCATGAAAGTTTATTTTTTTTTTTAATAAAGAAAAATAAGTTTAAGGAAATGTTATTAGTCTTTAGACTACTTATGGAGATATAAAGCTCTGCACATCTTTCCAAGGATATCAGATGATCTTGAGCACTTCTTAGTGATGCTTCATAAAGGCATCCCAAATATTCAGAGGAAGACCAGTTAAGATAGGTGTCATGATGCTTCAAACTGGGAGCTGGGGCTGTCATACTTTATCAGGATGAAGCTAGACAGAGCTTCCTGGAAAACAGAACAGTTCTTCAAAACTCTGATGCAAGCACTGCTGGAGATAACTTCTCCTTATTAAACTGAATATTACACAACATAAGGCAAAAGCATGGGAAATAGAGATATAATCCTCCCTCTTCCCTGAGATACTCCTGAACGTTTCTCTGAATGGACTTGGAGTTGGGACACCTGGGATGTCCTTAATGCACAAGGTGTTCTACCTCAGGACATGACAGCAGCAGATACAGGGAAAGCAATACTTCTGGAAAATCCAGCATGTGGAGAATCAGAGTTTAGCCTTAATGCTGCAGTGTGGCCCATACTTGGAGATGCAACATCTTGAGGTCTGCAAAATCTTCATGAATAATACCTCCAACTCAACTATTTGCCACTGGGAAGGAAAAGTTAGGGTCACCTTAATCCAAATGCAGTATGGAAAATTGAGAATGAACAAGCTGAAAGTTTAAAAGAGGAAAATAGGCTGAAAGGTGAATTATATGTGAAAGATTTAATTTGGTTATACTTAATTCTAAAAGTCTGTGTATCTGTGTGTTATAGTGACTGGGATGGAAATATTTGGGACAGCTCAGATGAATCTGATGGGAAAATTACTGATTCCATAACAATTGGACCCCTCGTCAAACAAGAAATCACTGCTGATGAATCATGGGGGAACAATCAACTGAGATGAAATACTACTTAAGTTCGAGGTTTCGATGTTGATTATTTGAGAAAAATTCAGGCAGCATATCAAACACGACCTGTGGAGTCAATAGTTAAATGGTTGTGCTGTCTCTGGCATGATAAAGCAGCAGGAGTATCTTTGTTTGCAGGATCAGCAGAAGATTTATATATAAATTTTCCTCACCCTCAGAGGGAATGTCCCCGAACCTTACAGACCTTTGTGATTCAGTGGGCAGAAGGGGTCCATTACCAAGATTGGGCAAAGGAATCTCTGATCACCTGGTGAGCTCCAGATGAACTGCAGGAAGCATTATTACTAGTGGCTATGATAACCTTATTGCATTGAACCAGTGTCCCATGTGATGAACCTAGTCCATGGGTCATTCCTGCTACGTCCCTTAATTTGAGGTGTGTTGAGAACGGAGCTGTGGGGCCAGGGAAATGAGCAGTATACAATGTTCAGTGGCAAGGGGGTAAAAAGCCACTCCTTGATATGTTGCCCTCACCCATTTGTGATGTACCACCTCCATCTGATTCATACCAAAATACCCAGACTCTATTTTTAGGTTCTGTTTTGGGTTCTGTCTAATGTTTGTTTTATAGCTGAATCAACTCGAAAGGTTAAAAAGACAGGGAAGGGTAAAGCTGCCCTCATTCACCTTCATCAGGACATCCAACACATGAGAGACAGAGAGGCCAGCTCCTGGTAGAGCCCTGATGGGGCTTACATCAAGAAAGATGTTTGATCACTGCGATCATCACATTTCTGAGCAACAGATTTCTAAACTACCTGATATCCAAAGGGATTAAGAGATTTTGTTTTCCCTTCAAGTTGTCTGAACTTTAACATAAGCAGCCAGATAACACCAGCAGCTAGAAAGACTCACCTGGAACAAAGTTCTACCCCGCTTCCCTTAATGATGGACTGTCAATTTGACATGAAATGAACAACAATGTGAGAGACTTTCCTTCCCTCTTATAATTGTTGCTGGTGTTGACTACACCACCCTCAAACGCCAGATGTTGAATTCTGGTGGTTGGCAGAAAAAATCTATGAAATATTTTGGTACCAGCCTAATTTGGTACCACCCTCAAACACCAGATGTTGAATTCTGGTGGTTGGCAGAAAAAATCTATGAAATATTTTGGTACCAGCCTAATTTACTAAACTTACTTCCCAATACTCTGAATTACCAACAGCAACCTCTTAAAGTACACTCCTGTTACAAATAGGAGTAAAGCACCCCCTTGGTGCTTTATAATGCCACAGTACACAAATTCAGGATGGGTGGGAACAAACAGCTGTAATTGCTCCTTTTATTACAACCACACCCAAGCACACCATGTTTTAAACATAACAGCACACAAGCTTCTCTTGATGCTGCCCTGAGAGCTACACAGGCCTGTGAAAATCAATCAGCAGTTACAAACAAATTTGCTTTTGATGTCTTGAAATTATAAAATCTTACATGGAATGCTAATAACACAAATCATCAAAGATGTTATAATCTCACTGGTCCTAGTTCTACACACTATGGTCTGTAGAAAAATGGTTGGCTGAGCACTAACAATAGCTGGAATACATATGGCCCAGACAACACATCTGGCTGTACAAATAGAAATCTCTTTTGGATAATCTGGTTGAGCCAAACATGCTTAATGAAATTTAATTACTCTCCTGATCCACAGTGCTTGTTCTGAAAACATCACAATAATTCCAGGCAAGGCTGGTGGCCTACTGTTTTAACACCTGGATGGTTTTGGCTTTGTGGCATTGATACCTATAAGAGTCTACCACCATGGCGGTAGTTGCACTTTGCATTTTGATTTTAAAATCTAACCCTTAGTTTTCCAAACAACCATTACCTCATACTTCATAAGCACAGAATGCACAATCCCTTAGCAACAAGATCAACTGCATTTCATAAAGCTATATATTCATTGTTTCTAAACTTGGGTGTTGCCAAACTGGAACGAGCTATTGATAACATCTCCACTGTACCCAATACTACCCAAAATACTACTGTGTATGCTTTAACAGATCTGCAAAGATTAGTTTGCTTTACAATTGGCAATCTAAAATTGCTGGGCCTTAGATCATCTTTTAGCTTCACTTGGAGGAGTTTGTGTATTCATACAACCTGTTGCTTTTATGCTAACAAAGCATAAAAGCCAAATAAAGCCAAAAAGACTGAATATGATGTTAACATTATTCAGCAGCACATCCATACTTTTCACCAAATAGTGCAAAGACAATTCTTGCTTGAAGGCCTGTCCACGGTCTTGGCTGCCAGGCTTCAGAATATGGGGATGGCGTGCCTGACTGCTATTAGCTTCCATTTTAATTGTGGAATCTATGCTTTTCAGTATTGCATCTTGTAACAAACCACCACGTGTATCACTTCTATCTAAACTGGTACAATTTGTGTGTGCTTTATCTGTCAAACCATCCCAGAAGCTCCAGCAACATTGGTCCCAAATGGATGTCTCTTCCACTTCAGACATTAGGTGGCAAGAGAGACACATCACGTATGGTGTAGTCTCACTCCTACTGAGCTTTAACTGGTCATAGGCCAAAGGGTGGAGTCGTGGGAGCATCTACAGAGGTAGCTTGACTGCAGTCAGAAAAGTTCTGACTGCTGAACACAGACAGAAGGAAAAGTCTGCCAGCCTGAGAACAGGCCTAGGAACCAAGGACATCCTTGCAGTGGGGCTGAACATTTCATACAGAGACATCCTGAAGACATTGTGTCATTGATGAGAGCAGAACAGGAAAAGGAGGAATGACATCTCCTGAGAAATTACGGATTGATGTGAGAAATAAAACTTGTTTAAAGGAAAATAATGGAAAACAAGAAACATCATCTATCAGCTGTCTCAGAAAGACCACAATCAACAGCATCCATCGGTTGCCTAAGTGGTGGTGCCCTACACCCTCTCATGTCTCAAGGATATAAAGGGGGATGACGGTTTGTTGCCCAAGACAGAGCTTCACATGCTCTCTTGTTTGTGTTGTTCCTCTTCCCTCCTTAAACAGGCTGAAGCTGCGCTGGAACATCGGGTTGACTGGTGACATGATGATGACTCCTGAACTCTGCAGCACACCACACCCCGTGATGCATACTGGCTCTGAAGCAAGGCTCTGTTCACTACTTTGTTCCCCTTTTGGATCATGACAGTTGCTAACAAAATGACTGCCGCCAAGCAAAAGCACCACACAAAATAAGATTTATAGATTTGAACAACCAAAAAGGTAAAGGAATTAAAGCATTTGTTTGGGCAGGAGTGCCTGTGGGGAAAAAAGGCAAGTCTAGATGAGCACAGAGAAAGATGTCATAGTCTCAAAGCCAAAAGACACACTACAAGACTTTCATGAGCTTGGGAAGAGCAACCCCTCAGGAGCTAAGTGATAGTACAGCTATGCTGATTTACTGGGGGTACCAGAAAAGATGAGAAGGGTGAACCCAATCTCTCCTGCCAGCACATACCTGATCCAAACCACAATGGTACTTATGGCAAGACTTACTCAATGCTAAACACTATGAATGTGGTCTCACCTCTGTATGGAATAGCCATATCAGTATGGTTTTATATGGCAGTTACAGTAGGCAGGCAGCAACTTGTCTCTATAGCAATTATCAAATTAAAAAAAAAATGTAAGATGGATGTAAGATTACTCATAAGTACTTCTTGACACACACAGTACTGGTCAATGGCACAACAAAACCAAACTGACAGCTAATTTTTGCTAAGCCCACTCCTGTCCTCCTCAGACTCTTCCTTAATGCTCCTCTGCCCCTGCTGTAAACAGCCCTGAAAGCTCAAGCACCAAAAAGCTAATTCTGCTGAAGGATTTCACCTTCTTACTCGTTTAGCTCCCACAGCCAGTTTTGCTCCACTGCAGGGTGAGACAGGCACAGGTAGTGGCACAAAGAGAGATGCAGGAAGAGGTGACCAGGAGGCTGCATCATTGTAGTGGTAGCACGTAACTCATCTCAGTAGCAACATCAAATTGCACAGTCTACAACTTCACGGTCCCCAGCTGTGAGATCCCTTGGCCCTGCAAGAACCCTGAGCATGAAAGGCTTCATCAGTGTCACTGATCAATGCCTTGAGAAGCGGTGGGAATCCTGTGAGAAGACAAATCTGGCTCACAGCAGTGAGCTGCACACCTAAAACCAGGCAGATTGCCTTTCACCCAGCATCAGACCTGCTGTTCCTCAAGGATGACTATCACTTTTGTGCTGCTAAAGGAGGGGCACAAGAATGAAAAAAGGGCCATCACTTCTTCCCACAGAGCTGCTGCCTTGAGACAGCTGGAATTTCTACAAGAACCATAAAAAGGGGAATTTGAGCCCCATAAGATTAGCTCCTCAGGCTTCCACAGTAACAAAAATAGCAGCAGCAGTGCAAAGGCAGAGGATCTCAGCAGAAGCTGGTGGGGGATGCATCAGGGTGCAGAAGCAACGAGCCTGTGGTAAGCAGCTTCTCTTGCATTAGGAAACACGTGCTGATTTAAGTCATTTTTAGCCAAGGCTGTGGGACTCACCACCTTTCAGCAAGTTCACTGGGTTTAGATTGCTACAGTTACAGGAGTTACATGTATGTGGTTCCTTTCAACTATTTCACTGGGTCTTTCTTCCCCCTGCTACCACAGCGAGCATTTCCACAGCTCCACTGTGAGTGTCCATCCTTCTCCCTCAGACCTCAACCCTTACCCCGGCTCAAACTCTGACCTTTTTCAAGGCATGTCTGCGAGAAACATGACGGCCAGCCATGCTCCCTCCTGACACGGGCTCTTCCGCCTTTCCACTCGCCTCCAAGCCAGCCCATCGCTGCTGGCAGCAGGATCGGTGCATCCCTGCGCTCCAGCTCACCCTTTTCTCCGCATCCTCCTGTTACACTACTGTCGTTCACTTGGACCCAGGGCTTCAGCGCTCACCTCTCCCTTCTCACGTTGCACAGAGCCTTTTCAGGCTGTGGTACAGGCGGGCACCCTACGTGCGGCCCCCGGCACCCCCCCTAGCTCCCTTCAGAAGCCGATGCCTGCGCAGGAGGCCACGCAGGGAACCAAGGGGTGCTCCCCTGCAGAAAGCCCAGCCAGAAGGACGTGCCGCAGCGGGAAGGGAGCCATCCATTCCCGCCGGACCCTCCGCGGCTCTCCCCTACGGTCCGAGGCCAGCTCTTCCCTGCTCCGAGCCCCACGGAGACGAATTTCCAAAAGCAGCTCGGCTCCAGCCCACGGGAAGCTGCTAATGGAAAAGTCTTCCGCGGAAAAAAAAAAAAAAAAAAAAAAAACCTTTTCCCTCAATTCCCCTCCTCCGGACGAGACCCTCGGGCAGCCCTCCCAGGCCCGGTCCCCCCTTTACCCCGCTCACCTCTCTGCCGCTGGGCAGCGCGGCCGGGACGGGGCCGGCACCGGGGTGGGACCGGGGACAGGACTGGGGACGGGACCCCCGCCGCTGCCCCGCCCCGGGGCCGCCTCCGGGCGGAGCGGGGCCGACCCTTTGGGTCCCACCAGAAAGCGGCTGGCAGAGCCGCTGAATTCGCGTTTTCTTTTCTTTTTTTTTTTTTTTTTTTTCCAGCCCCACCTCTGGATTTAAAAAAAAATATTTTAATATCTTATTTTACTATTTTATTTTATCATCTTTTTCTTTTATTATTTTTTCTTTTATTATTTATTTTATTTCCTCTCACCCGTAATCCTATCCCCGTGTTCGCCTCGATTTTGGGTAAAGCAGCCGCAACGCATCGCCGTGCCTGTCGGGCGGGGGCTGCAACCCAGGCGGATGGGAGTTTCCCGTGCCACCCACTGCCATGGGAAATGATTGCAAAGCAACGCAAATCAACAAAAAATGATGAAATTGCAACAATCAAATAAATAAATAAATAAATAAATAAATAAATAAAAAATGTAGCCTGTGGATGAGCTGCTTGCAAGTTGCAAGGGAGTTTCATAGCTTGACTGCAAGGTTATGGAACAGCCTGTGTGGGAAGATCACCAGAGATTTTAGGAAATGTGTTAGACAATAAGCATGAATGGTTTACATAGAGGTGATCCTACCTGGAACAGGGTTTGGACACAAATCCTTTAGAGATGCCTCCTAGCCCTGTTTTTCATGACTCCCATGATACAGCACACTAGTTATGCATTACAAAAGCTTACCCATTAGAAACATTTCAACAAAATAAATTATGATGCTGTCCTTAAATAAAATAAAATAAAATAAAATTTACCCACAGTCAAGTAAACTGAAACTGCTTTTTTTTTTTTTTTTTTTTTCCCCCCCCCAGAGGTAACATTAAACCCTTTCTTTCATAACAGCAGGCCTGAAATTAAATTGATGTTAAAATGGATTTCAAGATATTTTTCACCATCCTCACTGGGCAGAATTTAGGCTTAAGGAGACAGAGTCACAATGGATGTTCACTCTCCTGTGATCGCCTCCCTGTGCCAACACACAAGGGGCAGAGCTGCCCATATGCTCGGAGAGGGTCATGATCCAGCCCAGGCCTGGATGCAACTGAGAGCCTGGCCATGTCTCAGAGAGACAATAGAGTCTGCAGAAGGCAAATTACCACCCCCACATCCACTGCAAACAGTGTGAGACTATGCAAATAACCCTCCCAAAGCACATCGCAGGACAGGAGCAGATAGCTTCCTGTGAGCTCATTTCAGAACCGTAACTCACCTGCATGAACGCAACAGTTTTTGAGGGTTTTCAGCCTGGTTTTGACTTGACTTCAGTTTCCTGCCTCCTCTGCCAGCCAGTTTGGTGGCTTGGGTTTGAAGGGAGGGGACAGGCACAGCAAAACAGTTGGCTTCACCCTCATGCCTCATTCAGAACCAGCACACTGATCCAGTGCTAGCCCTGCTGGCAGAGAGGTCCAACCTCATGGAGGGCTTGCGCCAAGTCTGTCCTTGTGGAAGTAGTCACGGCCCTGGCCTCTCAGCATGCACCAAAAGTCATCAACTTGCCAAAGGTGGGGAAAAATGCATGGAGGGCAGGGAAGGTGGCCAGTGGGGTCATTAAGCCCTTGCAGTGTTGGTCATGGACATCACTGCTGCTATAGGTACCTCACCTCAAGGGATGGACTGTAGCTGAGGGACCAGCCACAAGCGCCTCTCCAGGCAGCAGGCCCAAACCATGCCACCCATTTCCACCATCCTGCTTGGCCACAACGGGACAGGAACTGGAGCGCAACCCCACTGCCAGGCTTTCACGATCAGATTTCTGTGGAAAGGAATGAAGAAATGAGTTGAATGTCTCAGCTAGCAGGTGCTCACCCCCTCGAAATGAAGTTGCAGAGAGAAGCAGAGTTGGCAGATAAGAAGAAAACCTTTTAGAAGCATTAACTCAGTGCCCTTAGGGTGGTATCACATTTATTGATCGGTGCTTGCCAGATAAATTTTGCTAGTTGAGTCAACTGCAATTAGAAGCAATGTGTCCAGCAAGCAGCTTAGAAATGAAAACATGATAAGAGGGGAACTGGAACAACATGTTACCTCCAGAAAGATGGCAGGATGTCTGCTGCATAATTTAAACCCAAAGGGAGCTCTGGTACTGCAAGCATAAGAGCCTCCAGTTGGACTAACAGCCAGAAGCCTTCTAGCTTCCACAAAAATGGCCCAAGTGCATATCTGTTTCAGCTTTTACCCTGGTATGCTCACTCAGGACAGGAATAAATATGAGCAACACCAATGCATCTATGTTTGGCTGTGAGGAGCTGCAGGAAGAGCTGAAATAGATGGGATGTGTGGAAATCACAGATGCTTTCCGGCTGTGAGAGTTTGAGATTGCAAAAGGTTTCCCTGGCCTGAAACCAAAGAGTTGAATTAATAATCTGCACCAAATTGCATTGAATCATACTAGAATGTTTTCTGCCAATTGCATCAAAAAACTTCAAATTGTGTAACATTTAAATGACAAAAATGAAGAAATGTTTCAAAAGGAATAATTGTTTTCAGTTGCAGGGAAAATTTTTGCCTAGGAGGAGTCAAATTTGGATATATATACTATTATATTTTTGTTGGCCAACCTTTACTGCCTACATCATGCTTTCTTTTAATTTGGATATTCACTAAAATTTACTCTTTCTTACTAGTGTTATAAGTTGGACCACACAATTTACTGGTCTATTGAAATTATTTTATTAATCAAGTAAGCAGACACGAGCAAAACAGTGCTGGGCAGCTGGGGAGTCTCCGCTCCACCATGGCATGCAACTTCCCCTTTTCAGTGTCGCTGTTTTATAGCATTGAAGTTCCGGCTTGTCGAGACCTGTCGAGACCTGTCCTGAGACTGCGCAGTCTGTTGTTGGGGGTCGTTATTCTTCCTCCGGTGATCATGCGTTGTGCTTGTGTTCAGGTGGGGGCAAAACAGGATGTCTTGCGGTGGGTGGGTGGTATCTTACAAAATCTTTGTTTTAACAAGGATGTTCACCCAACTCCCCTTCCCCATTTGTCCCCATGTTACAATGCCGTGAGTTGTGAAACCTTATCTCCTCAGTAGATTCTTTAAATTCTCAAGGACAATGAACAAACCCCTACTAATTTATCACAATCCCTCCTTTTTCTTTTTCTAACATATTTTGTTCAATGAATTTTTGCAATATCTGCTTGCTGAGCATCAAAGTTTCTGCATTGTCCTCCTCCTGCTCAAGAGATTCATACTTAGCACGCACAAGCATAAGATGAGCAGCTTCTAATCGACTTTTCACAATTGTGATTACTTGATTAAATATACATGGTCCAAAAGTCAGTGTTAATATAAGTAACAACAAGGGGGCCCTGCTATGGTTGATAGCAGGGTAGTAAGCCAAGGTGAGTAATTAAACCAGGATTCATACCAATTCTGACGAGCCTCATTTTCCCTTTTGCGTTTTTCTAATCCTTCCCGCAATTTAGTCATTGTATCTCTTACCACCCCAGTATGATCTTTACCAGATGGTATTCAGCCACTGTGTGATGGGTATACGTATACTCTTCAGTGTGGTATAGAATCCTTGGTATAATGACCACCTGTACACAAAAATCATGAGATGTGTTAAACAATTTTAAAGATAAGCAAGGAGTGACTCCCAACAATGAACATACCCACCTAGTGTTATTTGCAGGAATTAACAATTTGTGTGTTTGGTACACATTTTTTTTTCAGTGGCATGGCACAGATCATTTTTATCTCTTGGAACTGTGCCGATACATCTACCTTTTCCCGTAACTTGGGTCAAAGTTATCCCGATTTCCTGACCCCAACTGCACTTGGAAGAATTTGAATATGGGGGCTTAACACTTACACATAGCCAGTACCCTTCAGTTATCTCCTCGGGTACAACCCCTTTCTTTTTTCACAATGCTTGGAAGCAGTGTGGGAAAGGATAACTGTCAACTTATTAGAAAACACTGTAGTAGGTTGGGCAGTCCCAGGTATCTTTACAGTCTGGACAACCAAACCTTCCCCTATTAACTCTTTATTAGGGCCCGACTACCTTGGAAGTCTCGGGTTTTTCCTTCTTTATTAGTATGAGTCCTCCCCTATCTGTTCCGTGTTCGTAAAATCTGACATGTTTCCTAGTACCCAGCTAGTATCATCCAGGTTTGTTATATTTATATATAGAACCTTGCATATTTCTTTATTTCCGTGGAAGGTTCCTGTATATCCTATACCATGCCCTCGCCACCTGTAACGGGGATCCAATTGTCGGTTACAACCTTGCAGCCCATATCCTACTCGTAAGAATTTATCCCGACCAGCCCCGAGTGTCCAGTCTGTAGCAATGGTTTCACACCCCCGGTATGCACAATAATACACGTTCAGGCATTTACAGTACCCCTTTCCCGGGTTAGAACTTGGGCAGAAATAAAATCCCATATATTCCCAGCATCAGGGCCTCGAGATCAGCCGACATAGTGTAGAAGTAAAGCTTGCCCCCCCCGATGTTATCTGGGTTGCAATAACCTGTTGATCTTCGAATCGACTTAAAGTCCATTTAAAAGGTTGGTGGGGGTGGTGTTGAGTCGCTATGCAGGATGAAATCACTGCGAGAACCCCCAAATACCGATAGGAATGGCTGAGGCCCATTTCTTTCCCCACTTATTCACTCCTCTGCCTCACTCGTCAGTTGGGTTGCAGCCAACTACGAGGTTTTAGTTCTTCTCGGCAGCAGTAGTGTTCTTCAGGGGAGAGCCTCTACCTTAACCCACGGTACCTATCGAATTCGTCGCAATGTGAGCTTCAGGTCTTTGTTTCCTGGAGCGATCTCCCACTTCTCATCACAGATGGGTCCTTTAACACGGCTGGCATGTGTCCATCCTTTCTCCATAGTCCGGATGACTGTTTCTGTAGTAAGCAAAACAACATAGGGGCCTTCCCCATCGTGGTGTTAAAAAAAAGTCTCTTTCCAAGTCTTAATTAGAATTGAGGGTGATCAAGTGGCAATTCCAAGTCATAGGGCATACCATATAGCATTTCAAAAGGAGAAATTCCTACATCAGTTCTGGGCTGCGTCCATATGTTTAACAGTGCAAGGGGTAAGCATTTTACCCAAGAAGCCTTAGTTTCCAGCATAAGGTTTGTTAGTTGTTTCTTAATTTCACCATTCATTCGCTCTACCTTTCCAGAAGAGGAGGGGTGCCAGGGGCTGTGAAAATCCCATTCAGTCACGTGGTCAATTAGGACAAACAAGTAACTCAGTGAAGTCTACCTGTATACTTTGGAAAGGTCAAAGCCCTGGCTCCCGTCCCCCTCTAGATAGGTTACAGAAGACCTTTTTATTTACCCTTTGACATATAGTACATCCTCTGCATGTGTGCTTCCCTAAAGTATATATTTCTACACAGACATGCTTTCTTAGAACAACATCACACATTGCTTGCACCTCCCAATGACTCTTCTGATGTAAACCAGTTAATATTTGCCTCATTATCACTTTATTCAGCATTTCTCTCCCATCAGGGAGTATCGATTTTCCTTAAAATGATCCACATATTTGTAACATTAATACCTCCTTGGGAGGTTGTAATTGCTCCAAAACCTTTTTTAGAATTTACCCAAATAGATAGGTGGCCCTGTAAACCCCTGAGGTAAAATTCTCCACCTATATTGTTGCTTCCGCCCCCATTTCAGGGTCTTTCCAGTCAGAGGTGAATATACATGTATGTTTGCTCTCAGGGCCAGAGAGCACTCCATTCATAACACTGTTATTCCAGTCTAACAATTTACTATTTGAATGCCCAATTTAATCATCAAATCCCTTCCCACCAAGTTAGTATCCACCTTGGATACATACAATAATTGCCCAGTGATCATTTTATCCCCTGGTCTCAGCTTAGTATTCCCCAAAAATGGCACTGTTATCCCAGTACCTTCTACCCCCATCACATTTAGGGTTTCATTAGTTAATTTAATCCCTGATACTTTACAGGTCAGTAATGACTTAACTGCCCCAGTGTATTAGGTTTGATGGCAGGGTTCGGGGGGGTGTGAGGGGTGTGGGGGTGGGAAACTGCAGTGGCAGCCCCCGTGAGAAAAACCCAGAAACCTCACCGTGGCAGATAAGGGACAATTTCATTTGGCCCCAAAGGGGCCCACTGCTGCCCAGAGCCAAGCCATGAGCAATACAGTCCGTGCCTCTGTGAGAGCACATCCACGAAAACAAACAAACAAAGAAACAAACAAAAACCTGCTGCTCAACAGCAGTTGGGAGAGCAAGAAACCTCCCCGCAGACACCAAAGTCAGTGCAGAAGGAGGGGGAGGAGGCGCTCCAGGCGCTGGAGCCGAAGCCCCCCTGCGGCCGCTGGAGAGGCCCCTGGTGGAGCGGGCTGTTCCCCCCTCCTGTCCCCCTCCCCGATGCTTGGGAAACTGACCAAACACCACAGCAAATATGCAAATATACCAAAACTTCTAGACTGTTACTTAGATAATGCCTACATCCTCTTTCCCTGCTCATTCAACTTCAAACAGCTCTGTTAAATACTACATGCCACACCTTTAACACCTTCAGCAACCCTTTTAACACTTCCTTTATCTTTCTCCAGCCCGTACTTTTCTAATACCAACACCAAAGGCTCAGTCAGAGTCCAACTTAATTCCATACCTTTTCCCTCCAAGATACTGAAACAACATATCAATCAATATACTATATTTCATCCCATTTTCCTTCTTTCCACAAAAACAACATTGACTGTAATATGGTGTTATAATTAATAGTTCCATTTAGGGGCCACTCCACTCCATCCTCTAGTTTATAAAGTGGCCACCATTGATTACAATATTTGATAAGAGTTCTTTACTTTCTGTACCCTCTCACCCCACTATATCCCTCCAATGTGTTAGTATACATCCTAGAGGGCTTTTCCTCGGGATTTCTTTGCTTTGAATTTTCCTATTGTAATCTACAGTGGTTAATATTCCACTGTTTTCCTAGAAGCTCTTTACTAGTCAATCCCAATCCCTCCAAAATCCACAATATATAGATACACAAGTAAAATCAGACCACTGTAAATTAACTGCCTGTTGACAATTATACTGAGGACATTTAAACCTGATGAGCCGATAATATGCATGGGCAAATTTTGTTCCCTTAGACATACACCTCAATGGCAGTTCTTATATTTACATATTAACATATGTATAAAAGAATACTTTAACAAAAATGCCCAGGCTTTTATATATACAATATACAATGTACAGTTATTATTCCAGTTAGAATTATTCCTCAGCAGCTGCAAACATTATGCCAGTTGCCATTAAAGCTCACTTACCCTCCTCCTGTCCTTTTCTTAAAATCTCAGACATCCCCGGAGTTAATGGGGATGGCCACATATTCCATTCCTGGCTGGGGTCCCCCCATCGCTATTTCTCGTAGGGGATGTAATCCCTCCCTTAAAGCAGATTTCTGATTTCTTGCCCTGCTTCTGGTTACCGGCCCCTGTGTTTCATGATCCGATTCCAATTCTCCTGGATTAGCTAATTCGGGGAGTCCATTAAGGACGGGAGCCGTTGATGCGGGCGGTGGAATATAGGGCGGGGGTGGTGTCGGGACTTCCAAGTCCTTTCTCTTTTTATCCTACCTTCCTTTTTCTTTTAGAGGATATAGATGCATCCTCGTATCTGAATTTATCCAGAGGTGCGCATACTCACTTTCTTCCAGACTAAAGAGTTCCTTTGAGTTACATAAATATTTAGGCCTGACAAACCCAATCTTCAAAAGACCCAAATACAGGCCAACAAAGGTGGTCTCCTCGAATCTGCTTACCACCCCAAACTTCAACACAATAATGTATCATTTTTACTTTATTCCTTCCCCGCCTAAAAAGGGAATCCTGCCAATTTTTAATCATTAATCCCGGGGTAACCTAACATCAGACGTTACCCCACCCATGAGACCAGAAGGCTTACTCTTCTTCTGTCCCATCTTCCGGAACACCTTCACACACACATGCATGGATCGCTTCCCCCTTTTCGTGGCCCAGTCCCTCGCGGGATGTGGGAACCGCACTACCGAGGGGTCCACACTCGCTTCGTCCGCAATTGGACGTCTCGTTTGTTATGTTCCGGGATACCCAACCCCAACCGAACGGATCACCGGCCTATACTTACCCACCCTGTGGGTCTTCGTTCGGGCTTCGTGCACAAAGGTTGCCTGGGGTTTACCGGTTTTATTTGCTTGTGTCTAATTTTGGGTTCGTCGGTGAAGGATTTGAATGAAAGTAGTCCTAGCGAAGGCTGCTGAAATCAGTGGGGCGCCCCCTCCGAAGGTCTTTCAATCAGATTGCCTTCATCCGAGTCACGGCACCAAATTGTTATAAGTTGGACCACACAATTTACTGGTCTATTGAAATTATTTTATTAATCAAGTAAGCAGACACGAGCAAAACAGCGCTGGGCAGCTGGGGAGTCTCCGCTCCACCATGGCATGCAACTTCCCCTTTTCAGTGTCGCTGTTTTATAGCATTGAAGTTCTGGCTTGTCGAGACTTGTCGAGACCTGTCGACTTGTCGAGACCTGTCCTGAGACTGCGCAGTCTGTTGTTGGGGGTCGTTATTCTTCCTCCGGTGATCATGCGTTGTGCTTGTGTTCAGGTGGGGGCAAAACAGGATGTCTTGCGGTGGGTGGGTGGTATCTTACAAAATCTTTGTTTTAACAAGGATGTTCACCCAACTCCCCTTCCCCATTTGTCCCCATGTTACAATGCCGTGAGTTGTGAAACCTTATCTCCTCAGTAGATTCTTTAAATTCTCAAGGACAATGAACAAACCCCTACTAATTTATCACACTAGCAGCCCACTTTGAAAAAAAAAAGTCATAAAAGCCAAAATTGACAGAAAATCCCAAACTGACTCCACCAATGTTGCAGCTGATAACAAGTGTCCAAAGCTGTGAAGCTGTATGGTTGTCACAGAGCTGCCAGGGTCAGTATTTGCCACCCACCGCTCGCTGGACACCTTGTCCCAGGGGCAGAACATGGGGCTTTTCTGAATTTGCGAAAAGGAGCAGAAGCATCTTCCATACCCAGTACTGCAAGCAATAAAGCACTCCTGTTGAACTGTACAGCTTAAACTTCTTTGGGATGTAGATAGGGTTAACACATAATACAATGAGGACAAATGATGCTTTTGTTCCTGCTTCCCCCCCCCCCCCCCCCCCCCCCCCGGCAGAAAGGCCAGTGATGAATGATGAAGCCTTTTGTTGGATATATAATTTAAGGATTTTTGTTACACTTAGAATGCAAATTACTCTTTACTCAGGCTATTGAGAAGTAAAATATATTTAGGACTATATAACTAGGTGGATGCAGAAGATCCATTTTCAAAGATCAGCCTGGCTCTTCACTGATCAACTGCTGCTTTCAGGTTGAAGCAGATGCACCATTTTGGTATGAAAAGAGCTTTTGCCAAGCTGAATTCCTAGGAGCCATACAGGCTTTCTGGTGTTTGCCACTTCCAGATGAGCCGCCCACTTTTCCTGCTCACAGCATCCCTGCTCAGCCCCCCCTGCAGCAGCTGGGATGATGCCCAGGCCTCTTGAGCACAAGTTCAGGACCTTGGTCTTAAAGACCAGCAGGTGTTTAAGCATTGCCCTAGCCACGTGCTGGCAGTGCCATGCAAGCCAGAACCCCCACATCACCAAAAACAACCAGGACGGACCTGCCCCTGGTGAAACAGACCCAGACATGGGATGAGGCATGTCAGCATTGCAGAAAGACCTGCCGAAATGCCAGGGAAAACATCATTATGGAAGACATTTTCTCCCCCTGAGGCAAACAATGCTAACAGAGAGCACTTATCAAGTTTAAGGTAAGTATTTAATTAGCAAAACAGAGCCCTTTTGTTCCTACACAAAACTGCTTGCCTTAGTTGAGGTTTTCCTGGTCTCCAGCAGATGACCTGCTTGGGATTTGGCAGCATTTTCTGCGTCTCATCCTCTCCTTGAAGTTTGGTGGTCTTCCAATAACCACAGTGCCTTCTCCATGCATTGTGTTGGGCTTCAGTCTGGATTGTGTGGGTTTTTTTTGTTCGTTTGGTTGGTTGGTTGGTTGGTTTGGTTTTGTTTGTTTTTGAAAAGCACTGTGCAGGTCTGGCTTTGACCCTTGGCACTGCACTGGGATGAGGGGGTAAAAACACCATTGCTTGCTGGGCACAGGAGGACAAGGAAGGAATCTCTTGCCTGCCTGTCCCTCCAACACACTGCAGCCCAGGGCTCACCCACCATGCACCCTCTTGCTTTGCACTGCAGCAGGCAGGTGGCTCCGCTCAGCAGCTTTGTAGCAGTGCACTGCAGAGGGGCCGTCATGCCAATCTGGCCAGAACACTCCTGTCAAGGGCTTTGGGGAAACACAAGGCATTTCTGCCTGTGATATCTTTTAAATGCCTTCCTTCCTTAGTCCTGAATCTTGCAGCAAGTGTAAGAAGCTGAGATAGGGAACAAGATAAAGGATGTTGACTCCTAGGTCTTAGCTAGCACAATTGTATGTTAATAACCCCAAAGACAAGGGAGTAAAAGACTGCATGCATAGGTAATGGAACCAGCAAGAACTGGCTTGACTGCTGAAGCCTGTCAAAGGCAGGAAAAGTCAGAATATTAGCAGGGAGGAAGACTTCTGATCTTCAACAAAAGACCACCAGACTACACTGGATGACCACTCAAGGACACCAGTATGCATACAAACAGAGACAGAACCTACGTTACTGATCCTTCAGAGACCTGATGCAAGAGACTTACAGGAAATGAAAGGAATATGTATATATATACTACAAATATAAGCACACTGCCAGTAACTGTTGGGATGCAAATTAGGTGGAGCTATCCCCCTTGCGCCCGGCATGTTGCACAGCACTGAATAAACATACCTGCTTTATAACTATTCTGAGGTTATAGAGTCTGATTTCTGCAAATCAAAGCAAATAAAAAAATACCATACTCAGGAACACCAGCAAAGTTTTCAGTTTCTCATACCTCCCCTCCACCCCCAAGTCCCACTCCCCACATCTTTAAGAAAAAGTTTTCTGAAGAAAAGTAAGGACTTCACATCCTTACTTTTTTTTTTTTTCCCCCCTCTGTTTATGCAGCATGGCTGTGGTTCTCCGGTATGTGGGCTTCAAGGGGTGTTGGGTTTCAGCCAGGGGATTGCAACATGCACGGGAAGCAGGAGGGGGATCCACCTCTTTCTGCTATGTCCTGGGAACAGGGATCAGCACAAAGTGACTTTGAAGTCACTTGTAAAACCCCATATGGGTCTGCAGACTGTGTTTTCTTTCCTTTCCCTATAATGCCAGGGGAGCATCTTACCAGCAAGCCTAAGGCCGCCTGGAAAATGTCATCCAGTGCATTATTTCCTCTGCCAGAGGGATATTTATAGAGACCATAAATCATGTTGTCATGATCAAGACACATCAGAGAGGACCCACGGGAGCAGAGCATCTCTCTGGCTCTGCAGAATCTGCGCCATGTGGGGATCCTGCTGACAGCGTGGTGCCACCTGCCCGGCCCATCCAGGGGCTGGGCGTCCCCACCTCATCCAGACCTCACCTTACTTCATTGCCCAAATTCGCTATATTTCATATATATTTGCACCAGCTGGGCTAGCCAACCCTGTACCACCCAGAAGGCTGTGTATTTTGGACATTAACTTAATTTCTAAGAAGTTTCTCACAAAAACAAGATCATTTCCCCTTATCTGAGCAGTCTGAAGTTATTAAACATTTAACATAACAAATCTAATGAAACACCACCTTCATCTTCTGGAAAGCACAATTCTTTGAGTTCAGGCCAGCTCTTGTTACAGGCTGCCTAAATTTATTCATGGAAAAACAAACATGTGCTTTAGATAGACAGATGTTTGCAGATCTAAATTGCCAAAATGGTATCAGGCCTGCTGTGAATCTTATCAATACCACTCACTGGGCAGTGCTGCCCAGAGCAGCTCCATAATGTGACGTTATGGCCATGGAAACAATCTGAAGAACACACCACTAATCCACAACAACCAGGCCAGGTCTCCCCAAACACCCATGGCTCTTGGCATCTGTGGTTACCTGAGGACCACCAGGTAGCTATTTAACCTGTATTTCCTTTCTGTTGAGGCTTTATCTCATTTCCATAAGCATAGGACATTGTGCTGCAAGATAGCCATAGGGTAGAAAACTTCAGTGCAAACCCATATGGGAGGCAAAGAGGAATAGAAAGGCCATACAACTTTTTTGGAAGATGGGCAGATACTGATGGCCACTAGCACCCACTGTTCCCCAAGACCCCATTTTTCAGAATGGGGCCATCTTTGCTTGAGGAGGCCACAGTGAGTGAGAGATGGAAGCAGTAAGGCCAATGGGTAACAACAAGATGTGTCCACTGCAGTCCTAGATGGGAAACCCAACAAAATGGGAGGAAAGCAGGTGGAAAGGGAGGGTCCCCTGGAAAAAGAGGTGCACTGGATGATCACAACAAGGAACAACCACCCAGAGCTTGCTGTGGTGGGGTGTGGCTGGCTAACCCCAGTGCCACCACAGGTAACTTCTGACACACCACCATCACTGCCCCAGTGGCACTGAGGGCTCCCACCCAAGGCACAAGCCCTGCTGCAGCCCCCAGTTGTTCCACCCATCAGCCCAGCCACTCCTGTTGTCCCAGGCCTGGTTGTCCCAGGCCTGGTTGTCCCAGCTCAGCAGGGACATGGATATGTGGGATTCAGGCTGGCAGAGCCTAGGAGGACAGGAGCAAGCAGCTGAAGATGTCAGTCTCTTCTCCATGGTCTTCTCCACAGCTACAGCTGTAAGCAAGAGCAGAGCCTGTCAAGCCTAGCCCCCAGCCCAGGTGAGTGCTAATGGCATGCAATGAAGCCTTGCATTTCAGTATGGAGAGAGTAAAGCAAACAGCCGGCAAGCATGGTACTGGGCAGGTTAATGATTAAACTTCAGCAAGAGTGGAAACTTCAGCGCTACAGAGCAGAGGCAAAACAATACCATAACCTAGCCAACCTCCCACCTCATGAAAAGCTTGGCCACTTCTATGGGCAATGGGTGGGGAAGGTTACCTCAAGCCAGGTCACCTACACCGCAGAAATAAGCTATTGTGAATCACATCTGGTACCAATGTCAGATGCACCACAGAGGGGACCAGGATGGAAAATGGGAGTAAGAGATGAATAGAAAACACTTTTCCACACTGGAAAGTCCACCAGACCAAGATGAAATGCACACAGCTTCCACAATCACCTGAAAGTCTTATTTCTCAGACACACAAACCAAGAATACCTGGTTTTACCCAAAAACACTGACATAACATTTGAGTGCTTGATGAATAAAAGGTAGTCACTGGGACACGATGCTTCACACGTTGCACAGAAACAGAGGTGAACATCATTGGATGTAGGAGGGGCTATGACAGATTAAGGAAAGTCTTGAGTTAACACAGGTGAAAGCAGGCTGTCAGGGGCTTGTGTTTTAAGAAACTACAGATGAAGTTGCATCTACTCAGCAGACAATAAGTTCTCTCATCTTCATTCAAGGGAAGTCACATGCTTTATCTGATTAATCCCCCTGAGTTTTGGTCGTCTCTGTGGCTATACTACACAGATGCTTTCTGTGCAAAGTTCCAATGGTTTATCAAGAAAAGGAAATAGGAAGCTGCAGCTGCATCAACAGGCTTTGCAGAAATATTTTAAAACCTCAACAAAAAAAAGTAAAAGAGCAAGCCATCTTATACAAGGCACTACAGTGTTAATGTATATGTTCCTGGCAGACTTGCAATCAACCATGTGCATGAACCTTCCCAAATACTCTCCAGAAAATTAAGCACACAGAAAACCCACCTGGGCCTGCCTGTCACCAACCCCTGTTTTTGGAGCTCCAGCACAACTTTCCTGTCTCACACAGCTCTGTCCATGCCACCACCTTTTGCCAGGAGCTGCTCAAAATCATGTCCCACCCGTGGTGAGGTGGGACCCACCTTGCTGCAGGTAGGTGGCTAAAGCTCCCTACACCTCACCTGGAGGAGACAAGTAGGTTTGGCCAAAAAGTCATTGTGCTTAACTCTCTGGCTTCTTCCTGGGGAGAAAAGAGAGTGAGAGAAAGTGTGAGTGTCTCAGCCCAGATATGGTGGCCATGTCCCTGTAATTAGCCGGGGCCAGAGCTACTCATCCTCTGACCTGGAGGCTCAGGATACAAAGATGAAAAACCACACTCTATCAGGCCATGCTTCTGATGGATAAAAAGTGGGGGGGAGGGAGTGGGAGAGAGTCTCCATGTGAGCCTGCATTCACTCATTATCAGCACTTACATTGCAATTCTGATGTTTCCCCAAAATAATGTATGATGCAGTGAGCTGCAGGTTTGGAAGCTGTGGGATGCCCTGGCTGTGCACAGGCCCATGCTCAGTCTCACCATGGCTAAAAATGGGTGAGCACCAGGCACCCCACATGATTTTATGCCTGCTACCTTGTGCAAACATTTGTTATTCAAAGCCACACAAGCTAATGGCTGTACAGGAAGACACTCAGCTCTCTGAGAGCTTCCTGAGGTTTTATGGTGAGGCCTCTCTGAAGATGCAGCTAATTGAGCACAACAAAGTGCTGAAAATGACACTCTTGTGGATAACTATTGGGTTCAGCCCAGAAAAGCACTTAAAAAACCCTAAGTCCTCCCAGTAAAGCCTTTCTTCCCCCACAACGAGGCTGCAAAAGCCCTGCTGGAGACATAGCAGTGGGGACTCCTGCCAGGCAGAGCCATGGCACTGGGCACCAAACACAAAGCATGGCTGTTGGTGCAGAAGTTCACACCACCAGGACACAGGGAGGGAACTTCACTTCCAGGAGAAGACATTCCCACTTGTGTGCCAACAAAGGCACCAGCATCAAACCTCCTTTGCTGGCTAGAGGAGGCCCCAGCAGCACAGACATGAACTGCTCTTCATGCCAGCAGAAGAGGCACACCAGCCTTCACAAATCAGTTTAAGGTTGGGAATCAGAGAGTCTCCGTGTGATACTGACACCAGTGCACTGCTGTGGTAGTCATCAGCACCTGTTCTTCTTCGAACTTCAGCAACCCCACAACAGAAGGAGCCTCCGAGAGACCAGGCAAGGCAGACAGCTGTTTGATCTGTCTCCAAGGCTTTATGCCAAAAGCCCACCAGTACCTTCGGGTCCTTGAAGTACCCTCTCCTGAGGTAGTCTATGCCAAGGATGCATGGATGACTGGCCAGTCACAATGGGGTGCTTTTGCCACTCATTCCCAGTTAGGCTCACTTCGGCCTCCAATACCGTTAAACAGGATGGGTTCTGCCCCTCAGTGGCCTGGTGGTGTCAGGGTACACTGTGCACCAGTGTCCACTAGAGCCTTGTACTCCCTGTGGGTCTGATGTGACAGGTCAACGAACACACACCGTCCAGTAAATCCGGTCATCCCTTTCCTCTGCCTGGCTGGAGGCAGGGCCCCTCTAGTCCTGCTCACAGTATTTGTTACTCAGTTCTTGTAAATGCAAATCAGAGGTCCCTTTATCAAGATCAGAAGAAGTAATAGTGGTGACTATTGTTTGATAGGCACAGGTCAAATCTCAGCACAATGCAGAGAGCTGTGAATCCCTGTCGTTGCTGGGGTTGGGACACACCTTTTTTAAACATTCTACCAGCTTTTTATAATTCCACAATTGTTCAGGGGTAAATTCCCAAACCATCAGAGGTGACAACTGTGATATGTATCTGCCTACATGTATACTCTCACATATACCTTGTCATAACCATCCAGCCTTGGGGCAGATCTCTAGGTGGTATTCTTAAATAGTTATTTAACCTTAGACAAAAACAAAAACATATTCTGGAGACATAGCAATATAATCATGCTGCTTTGAAGGATATTCAAAATTTTCAACTAACCTGGAGTAGAGAGATGGAGTAAGGGAAGGTGAAAGAGCAGAGCAAAGTGTCCTCCTTTGTCTCCCTCCATAGATTGGCCCTCCAAGGAGAAAAGGTAAAGAGTGTAATTGTTAATAGTTTCCAAGAGATTGTTCTCAAAGGATGAAGATGACGGCAATGCTGAATACAAATGCCAGATTAGGCTCATGACTGGAAATTTTACCATATCATGAGCCAGTGTTACACTGTACAGCAAAGTGATAAAATTAAAAGCAACCTTAAACCAGGCCCCAGAGATGATAAAAAGCACAACTGGGAGCATATAGCATATATAGCAAGTAAGGGGTTACAATACGTAACTTTGAGAGTCAATAAATCAACATCACAGCCAGCAGCTATTAAACAAATACAATAAACCAATGTGTTCTCTCTGACACTCTCTGGTCAGATCTATTCTTATCCCAAGCCTCTGTGCCCTACATTGGACACCAGAAAGGACTGTTGTGCTTTAACCCAGCGGGCAACTAAGCACCACACAGCTGCTCACTCACTCTCCTCCAGTAGGACTGGAGAGAGAATCAGAAAAATGAAATAGTAATAATAACAAAAAAGCAAAACCCATGGGTTGAAATAAAGACAGTGGAACAGGGCAAAAAAAGAAAAGAGCATAAAAATAAAAATACACAAAGTAATCCATGCACAACACAATTGCTCCCCACCCACTGAACAATGCCCAGCCACTCCCTGAGAAAGAGCAGCTGCCCCAGCCAACTCCCCCGTTTTATTGCTGAGCACGATGCCTGCTGGGATGTGATGGCCAATTGGGTCACCTGTGGTGGCTGTTCCCCTTGCAAGCTCCTGGTGCACCCCCAGCCTTCCCGCTGGCAGGGCAGCGTGAGGAGCTGAAAAGGCCTTGGCTCTGTGTGAGCCCTGCTCTGCAGCAGCTGAAACATCCCCGTTACCATTTTCCTCCTAAATCCAAACCATGGCACCATACCAGCTTTCAGTTTGATATCAGTTTTTCCCTGTTGCTATCAGGTATTGAAAACTCACTCCTCCTCAGTGGATGTTTGGTCTGAATTAAGACTTCATCTAGAAAATTCACCTACAGCTTTGCATTTCCTGTGTTTTCTGATGTTAGTATGCACTGGAGAGAGAAAAGGGTGGTGTTTATTTTTACACAGCAGCCACCTTCAGGTATTGAAAACAAGTACCTGCAAATGTGGAGTGGAAAATATATGCAATCCAGACAGTTATCAATAAAATACAGCCCAATTCACTTCTGCACTGTCAAACCTACAATGAATTGTGCATCTCAAACACACCCTATTAATGATTCTGGATCTCCCAGCATTACTCACATTTGTAATTGTATCAGTCATGAGTTATTACAGCACCAAGTAATTTTGAGATAAACAGGAAACAGGATACATTATGAGCACATTTTGTATTACCAGAAAGCAATGTAGAAATTCATACCCATATAACAAGAAAATGGAAAAGGAGAGCAGGTGCCTTTTCAATGGCTGGCCACTCTACATTAAAAATTCAGCTCTAAATCAGTTTCTCAAAGGAATTACTACGCAGAATTGAAAGTGTAATCTTGAGCCCAAGAACTGTGAGCTTCATGGGCTGCCTATTGACAGAACCCATTGCTCAGTCAGAGCATCTGGATAACAAATCAAATCTTTCTTTAAAAAAACACAAGCAACTTCAATTTCCTTCCCCTTTCTTAATATTCAGTAATAGTTCCTATGTCTTTTCCTGCTGTGGTCACATGTTTTATCATGCAGCTGGTCTTTACAGATAGTGAAAAAGGAGCTTCTAGCAACATTACTGTGTCTGCATCTTCCCTTTCTATGTGCAAATCTTTGAGTGGAGGTGAAGTAACAGAACAACTACATGTTTATCAATATAATTTCATTCTGGTATATATAGCATTTCTGATCAAGCTGTTCCATGAGCAGGCCTCAAAGCACTGTATACCATGTTATTCTCCCTAAGGAGATCATTTCAGCTATAGAAACCAAGAGAATACCCCATCAACATAAATACAGATATAAATGCTGTTGTATTGACTGACCCCTAAGTTGATGAACCAGTTAAGAACATGACTTACAAACTTCAGACAGCAGAATCCTTTATTCTCATACTATAGGATCCTGCAGTGTAGGATCTCCACATTCCCATCACCATATCTCCCTCCTGCTTACGCACTCCACACTGTCTGCACATTATGGACACTCCTGTTGTATGCCTTCTTAAACCAGCCTGTCAACAACAATTTTCTCCACCCTTCATCAAGGAATACCATACCAATCTCCCAGCTAAGAGAAAACATCCTTGCTGTAAACATACGGAGTTTCAGTACAAATGCTGGGGAGTAGATACCTGTACTGCTAAAAATAAGAGTAGCCCACTTGCAGATACTTTAGATGTCCTTGTGTACGTGATTAATGATACAGCACTACAAAGACCTGCACCTTTTGGTGTTGCAGATTGCAAATAGGCAAGGTAAGACTTCTCAAACAGCCACAGATACAAGTCGGTAACTGATTTGAACTTGTTAGCTAAGGTACAGAAACAGCTACTTTCAAGATCTCATAAGAGCTCTTAGAGACAACCAAAGAGAACTGGAAGGTAAGACTAGCCACACAAAATTCAAAGCTACAAATCTAAAGAAGTGCTGTGGAGCTTGAGTATGGAGCAGCAAGCAAAATTGAAGGTGGAGAGAATTTCCAAGTACTGTTCCTTTCCTTCTTTTCTCTCTAAAAACCATGGGGCTACTGAAGACTCTTAAAAGTTTCACAGAGTGGATGCAGAACTATTCTTGCATGGTTTGAAAACAGGACACAAACAACACAAGGCTTCCTCAGGGCTATACTTCTCTTTTTTCACATCTTGGTACAACAACAGTGCTTACTATGTAAAGGGAATATCTCTCAGAAATCAAAGTCTAAAATGAACCATGAGATCATATGGCTTCGTGTGGGAATTGCTTACATTGCTAGGTTCCTTTTGAAGGTTTTTAAAAAAGAGACTTTATGAGTGAATTAAAAATGGAAGCATCAAAGTTGGAAGTAATGTACTCTGACCATTGTAGCTGACCTTGTAAGAAGGTAAAGGCAGTGATGCTGTTTGTCTTTGAAGCCGTGATCAGGTCTGTAGGACACTGGTTTGGCCATAACTGATCAAAGAGAATCCAGTCTCACATGCATGAGTTACATATGCAAAACAAGCTATTTTGTGTAGAAGTCCTCAAAAATGGAATCAGGCACATAACCTTTTTTTATATGGTCTACAGCTTCAGCCTTGATTCACAATGACAGGTAGACTGACTCAAGAGCAGGACAAGAGCAATGTGAAAGTGTATGCATCTAAAGTAATATTTACAAACTCCTATGCTATGGAGTCATTCAGGCAACTCTTATACTACAAAATCTTTCTAAAACAAAAAGCTGAAATCAGCATGCAAGTGGCTCTGGTATTGCCACTCCCAAAGGAGCAAATTGATGCTAAGCAGACCAGAATGACAAAATTGAGTACTTCTCGTTTTGCAAAGAGAAGCAAGAAAAACAGATGGTAACAAGATTCCCCTTCACTGTTTACTCATGGAAGCATCTCTGTACATGTCTGCATCAAACAGTACAGGTCTTTCTTTGCACTGAGTTATTGCTGGCTCTGGTGTTCTAACTACCTTTAAACATTGTTCTAAGCCGTGCAGTTTAATATACAGAAATAAACTCTCTGAAATGTCAAGTATTAAATAATCCTCTTTCCCCTCCCCTTATATGCAGAGAGATATATTCTTTCAGAAGAAGAGGGAAGTTTAATGATTCAGACTCGCTGCTGCCATCATTCAGTTCCAGCTTTGAAAAGCAAGAAGTGCAATGGTGTTAAGAGAGGATTAAGGGAAGAGCAACTGAAACAAAATGCAGCTGAGTACCAATGCCAACTTCCACTTGTGGGAAAACCAGACCCGATATATAGTTTCATCATCTGTTCTAAAATCTGTGACACTTGTAGCGGCATCATCCCCTACCTCCAATCACAGGCTGACAAGAGGTTGGAGTCTGGGGCTGCAGTCCCGCAGAAAGGAGTCTGGGGGTTCTGGTCAATAGTAACTTGTGCACTGGCAGCCAGGAGGGCCAGCTGTGTCCTAGGGTGCAACAGGCATGGCATTGCTAGTCAGTCAAGGGAAGTGACTGTCCTGCTCTGTTCTCCGCTGGAGAGGCCTTACCTTGAGTACTATGTGCAGTCTGGGACACCACAATGTAAGAAGGACACAAACTGTTAGAGTGTCTGAAGGAGGGCTACAAAGATAGAGAAGGGTCTAGAGGGGAAGACATGTGAGAAGCATCTGAGGACGCTTTGTTTGTTCAACCCAGAGAAAACTGAGGGGGAAGCCTCATGGTGGCCTGCAGCTCCCTCACGACAGGGGAGGGTCAGGCTGGGTGTTAGGAAAAGGTTCTGCACCCAGAGGCACTGGGACAGGCTCTCCAGGGCAGCAGTCACAGCACCGAGCCTGCCGGAGTTCAAGAAGCATTTGGACAACACTCTCAGACACAGGGTCTGGTTTTGGGTGGTCCTGTGTGGAGCCAGGAGATTGACTCCATGACCCTTGCTGGTCTCTTCCAACTCAGGATATATTATGATTCTATGAAAAGACACAAGAGAAAGTTACCAGAAGTGAGAGTTAGTTATAAGAAGCGCAAAAAAAGAAATACAGCTATACTATGTGAACTGTATTTCCACATAGTATTTCAATACAGTAGCTTGCTTTTCTATCCCACTCTTAGTGCTTTGATTTCTAAACCACGATAGCAATTTAATAAGAAAGCTAGTTTCACTAATTGAAATTAAAGGCTAATTTTACCAGATCATTGTACAGACAGAATACAGATGGCAGTATTTAGAAAGCTGGAGACTGGCATCTGCACATATAAATTTAATTAAAAAATCGGTTTATATCAATTGTTTTTATTAGATATCATCAGTTTACAAATTTGAATTAAGAAATAAAGTTACAGAACAGAATTAGCTTGACCTCATTCTTGGTTGTGAGGATTTTTCTTTAAGGTCTAATTATTTTATACAAGATGTCATCAACAAAAATTCTAGACTGTCTAAAACACAGCCCCACTAGATTTTCTCATTCAATACTTCATAATTTATCAAAAAACTAAGATTGTTCTAAACATTTTAACAAGTATTTTACTAACTACTTTATATTAGGCCCTTTATATTTTTTCTTTATTTTTTTTTCAATTCGTACACAATACAGATTATTTTTTAAAGCACTTAAGGATTCTATATTGCAATTTTTTAAAAACTTTCACAACTAGGAATAAATAGATTGTTCCCATGACAAGATGAAATCTATTATTCAATATATCAGATATCTTTTCTCCTTTATACTTCACATTAAACATAACATTTTTTAGTAGGAATATTGTTTTAAAACACTAAGTCCCCATCATTTTAATGCACATCAATTTACGACTGCAAGAGCTTTTTCCTCCTGAAAAGCATAGGTTTAATTTAATTCTATGTTTTGCTACAGTCCACTAAACACCATCTCAGCATATGCTTAATCTAAATTTTCTCCGCATTTCATAAGACAGTCAGAAGACAAGTTATGTCTGGCAACTAAGGATGCAACTGCACAGAGGTTTCTATTACAAAGTCTCATTTTCAAAGCACACGTTCATCCTTCTTTCTCTTCCCTGCCTCACAGCCAAAAACAGTAATAAAAGACAGATCCCAACATCATTAAGGTCACTAAGAGAAATACAAGACTGTAACAGGGAGAAAAAAAAAAGCATATTCAATGTAACAAGTTTCTACAAGATTTCTGCTCTGTAAAGATGAAATAACAGTAAAAAGAGGCCGAGACAGAAAGCTCCACAACAAATATGCTGGAACAATTGAAAATATCAACAGTCTTAAGGCAACCTTCATTCAAATCAGCAGTGTGATTACTTGTGTATCCAAAATGAAATTCTTCTTTAGTGTACTTAATTGATATACAAGATGTTATGAGCCATATCGATCCTAGAAAAGCAAAAACAAACAAAAAACAGGCATGAATATTGTTTCCATTGAAAGAAATCAGTTTATATTTGTACAATAAATAGTAGCTTAATTATTGAAGTCTTTACAAAAACTGACCATTGCTTCAAAAAACTGGAGCTTAAAGCTCAACTTTTAATAGGGATAATCAGCCTCGCTTTCAAATATACAAGAGCTCCCACTTCCCTCATATGGGGAATGTAAACTGGAGGCAAGCTTTACACTATTTAGAACAGGATGTATTAATTGTGTGCACAAATATGGATCTAAGGTATTACTGTCAAATCAGTTCAAGAACCAATACAAGAGCTAGGAACTATAACAAGAAGATGAGAGCAAGTAACTTCCCATGCTAGATTTTCTGTTTGGATTCTAAGAAAAAAAACTTGGTAAGGAAAAAACAAAAAGATATTCTAAGAAAGGTGCGCTATCAGCTCCAGATTTACTTTTAAAAAGATAAAGATCTACTGTCTATCATAACAGGTCTATAAAACTCAAAACCAAATTAATTCTTTTCCTGCCAGTGAATCATTAGGAAGATCTATGACACTAAATCCCTATAAAAATAATTTAATTGATGTATAATAAATCATATTATTTTTCACTAACCTGTATAGATGTCATGACTCCATTAGCAAGTACAGAAAGTTTTCCAGCCACTGATTTCACTCCTTGTTTAAATTGCGCTATATCAGGAGCTGAAGGCAAGACATTCGTAATATTGTAGCTTCCTAAAGGAAGAATACACATGAAGACAAAAAGAAAACTTTCTGTAAAAAGCAGTCTCTTTTTTTTACCCCCATGAAGATAATCACTATAAAAACAGTAGGCCTAAATCTCACATTTCTTAAATCCATTTTGCTTTTTTTTTTTTCCTCGTATTTCTACCCACCCTGTCATTTTCTACACTTCGTATTCCCAGCTGAGCAAATTATGTTCGGATAATAGATGATTTACTCTGCATTTTCAACCTGCTGCAATGACATTTGTCTTGTATCTTCAATAGCTGTTCTTATGTTGCAATTTAAACATGAACGCATTTTACTGGTAGCTAAAGTAATGAACCCTATTTGTGTGCATATGGTCATTTGCTTGCTGTACATACACACATATTTTGCATTACTACATCAAAGGCTTGGAAAATTCCATAGAATTATAGTCAAGGTCATTTACATAGCACGATTAAGACTCCAAAACAAATCTGGCAATCCACCCTTCCTTAAAACAATGTAGGTTTTTGGCCAGTGAGGTACTACTTCTACTGCTATTATAAGAAGTACAGGCCCAAAAATGACAGATGGCAAAGGTGTTTCAAAACTAACTGCATTGTAAGTATTAACATACTAACAATTACAATCAACCACTCAATAGTGAAAAGAATTACTGGCATGCCTGAATACTGCCAACTATTTGGAAATACGCTAAATGCCTGATATTGTAAAGAACACAAATGTCAGTGAAAGAGTACTGCAGAACTATCATCTTGGAAATAAATGAAGTTCCTGATAGGAAGCATACCAAAGCAGAACATGTTCAAAACAGAGACTGCAATCTGTAGCCCTAATTTAGGCATGCAGTCAACTGGTAGTCATGATCAGCCAGAACACTTCTTGTAAGTGACACAGTTATCAAACTGCACACAAGCTCATCCAACCACAGACACTGCACTCTTCTGAATTGTAACTCCTTTTGACAGCATTACTATACACTGACTGCCTTTTTTCATTTTTTTCCTTTTCTTTTTCCCTCCAAGGGAGACCTGCAGCTCCACTTCTCATTGCAATTTAAGTTAACATCAGGCTGAAACAGACATTACTGTGGCTAGAGTGATTTGAGTAAACTAAATGGATGGTTCATAATGAAAGACGCACTGTTGTCAGTGAGCTTCCCACCCCATTCTCTAAAGCAGCTAGTAGGATGGGCACACTTGTCCATAGATTCTTTTCAAAATTATTATTCAAAGCCTCATTATTAAGGAGGTATCCCTATTTCTGAATTGTAATTTTGACTTTCTTATGATCCATTCCATTTAATAAATGCTTCAGCATTTTTGCAATTAAAGTACAAATAATAGAAATAATAATTAAAAAAAAAAAAAAAAACGACAGATATAAGTAAGCTGGGTAAAGCTCTACTCTTTTCTCAAACAAATGAATTTTCTCCTGTTTCTGGTTTTGTACAGTTATCTGAAAAACTTCTTGTAAATTATATAGGAAAACAACTTTTCTTGTGATTTCCTTCAAAATCAGCATCTAGAAGTTAGCTATCTGACATGCCATCTTTCATAAGCAATACATTAAAAAAAAAATAAAGGCTTTTTCTTGCAGTTTTCTCATTTTGGTAAATAGATCCTATAGCATTCCAAATAAGGGCAGACACCCTGAAACTGTTCCAATGTAAAATCTCATGAAAACAACTTCAGTTTCAAAGGACATTTTACACTGACAAGGACTCCAGAATTACAGCAGCGTATTTGTTGCCAACCACTGGTCTCCTGATTACATTCATTTTACGGAACTGATGATGGCCTTGGCATTAATTCGACACCAGACAAGCTATCAGTGCAGTAAAATTTCTCAAAGAATGGTCATCATAAAAAAATACAGGGGTTGTAACAGGAAAAACATGCAGGAAAGGCAAATTCTATAGCCTGAATAGAATGTGAACTTAAAACACAAGAACTAGTAATTCCTGGTGTATTATTTACTGGCTATCATTTCAGACAAGTAACAGCCCAGGAAATTTACTCAGAGTTTGGTCTTTGTAATATTACTTCAAATTTACTGTTGGACTATGTAACATGGTTGCCAGTCACAGTAACTTACCTTCAAACATAGGAAAATATTTTTAATTCCTTTATATATCTTCGTATTCCCCAAGCCCTAAGAGACTTTCCAGTTGGTCAGTAGTGAAAAAATGTGTGCACATATTAAGCTTTATATAAGTACCCTTATTCAGAATATGGTCAGAATTTTATCATGTGCACATAGAAAGGCTCATTCCTATATATACATATGTATGTACAGCATATATACACATATATGCTACAGAAGCCTCAAATTCCACATTCTGAGTAAGGATATTTACAGCCTGTTTTGAAATGACACAGTATAGTTGAAATTCTACTTGAGCTTAACCTGATAAAAAAATATATATCTAAAACACTAACACAATTTGCCCCATATTTAAGTTGTATTTACCTTTTCCCAGTCTATTATTAACTACTGTGTAAAAACCCCACACAGACTACACAAATTGTAACAAAAATATAATTCCATATAAAATAATGTATATGTAAAAAATAAAAAGGAAGTACTACTATCTAATATTTAGACATATAGTACTGAAAATATTATAGTTTACAAATTCAGAATGAAACGTTTCTTTTTTCCCCTACACCTTTTCTTAAAGCACAGGTATGACACCATGCTGCAAATATGCTTTCAACTAGATTAAGAAAATTGCTGCAATTTCTGCTTTGTTTCCTCTTCTCCTTGCCTTTTTTTTTTTTTGAACGGTGTTTTGTTTTTTTAAATAAATTGACTAAAATCCAGCTTAAATAACTAGTAACAGGAGTTATTTCTCTACTAGCCAATATTTTTATCTAACATTTCAATAAAGATCCTCTTAGATTCAATGAAATTATTGCAGCTATTTTCACACAAATGTACATACACTTATGTTCCTTATGGTAACTTATTAAGACTACCTGATAGTGAATTTAGGTATTATCTTACATAAATGTAATGTTACAGAAACAGATAACTTTTGATACTGTGACTAGAGGCAGAGTACTGGAGTGTATCCCACAGCACACCAGAGTCTCTCTGTTAAATACGTACCAGCTGGTTGTTTTTTCTGATCTTCAAACAAGTCAGCTGAACTTATAGAGGAACTTCCAGAAAGTCTTTCTAGGCGTGCCCTAGCTTCATACTAGAAAAGAATTGAGAAGAAAAAAGTATTGTAATGATATGTTTCAATCTTTTGAGTTTATGTCAGATAATTAACAATGAGATTACAGATTCAGTTTTAAAATACACAAATCCATCTGAAGTTGACCATTCTGAAAGCTGTTACGATTAGTTTTCACATAACTTATGCAGCATGAGCTTGTCCTCTCAACTCATTTTTGAATGCATCAAATGATGTGGCATTTACCATTGCAACACCAAGAGGCCCATTCACTATTAGCTCCCCTAAAACCAGCAGTTGATGACTATGCAGAGAATAATGCACAATTCAACCATTAAAAACAACAACAAAAAATGTGAAATAGTGGCTAGGTAGGGTTAGGGAAAACCACACCATTTTAGCATCATGTTAACTTTTCTAATCACATGATGCCTTTACATAAACTTTTTGCAAGTTCTTAGTAATTATATTTTTTTTACATCACTGTTTATATTGTGAGTTTTTTCATTGAAAATAAATTTTTTTAAGCGATCCCTTGCCTTCAAAATTCTAAATAATATTTATGCTTTTTTTTTTTTATTTCCAGGCTGATCCAATTACATGCCATTTGCTGAACGATTTGCTTAATTTGTCTTACAGTAGTAATAATGTTTCCACTTAAATACATAGGGGACAGCTACTTCTATCAATAGTTTGTTTGCATCAGTTTAGTTATTTAGAATGGAAGAAGTAACCCTTTGTCCAAAATCAGACTGTTTCTTTTAAAAAAAAAAAAAAAAAAAAAAAAAAAAAAAAGATTACTCAATCATAACCTACCACCTCTATCAGAGAAGAATGATGTTGGAGGTAAGGTTCTACCAGCAGCCCTAACTCCTTGAAAGGACATACTGAACTATCAGTTATTGCAGACTGGTACATTTCCATCAAACAAATATGCAGATAAAATTCTTAAAATCTGTAAAAACAGTAAGTTTGTAGCATTTATTGGCTACTACTTTACACAATACCATGCTCTAAAGCCAAAGAATATTTTCCCATTCACAAATATTTATAATTGCTTTCTACTTACATCAGCATGATCTTGTCTTCCGAAATACATGTCTGATGAAATTGCTTTTACATTGCCAAATTTTTTTTGTGCCTCATCTGTGCTTAAAGATGGCTCATATTCAGGCTTACGACAAGATGCAGGCCTAAGAAAAAAATAACCCACATTACCAGTGTAACATTTATATCACAACAATGCAAAAAAATCAAGAATTTTTTCTACTATCATCTTCGTTTTGTGAAGCCTTTGGGATTTTTTTTTTTGAAGTTGAAATTAGATCAGTATGAAGATAAGACAAAGAAATTCAGATAATTTATCCTATATGGAGGAAATAAAATTTCAGTGACAGTTTTACAAGACAATGAACATACAGTACTTAAAATTTGTTAATCCTGTATCTTTATTTTTAGAGTTCATTTAAAAAGCAAGCCAAAATTATATCAACTAGAGTAGAATATTCCTACAAAGCTTCAAAAAAAAAACACCCCAAAGCAGAATTCGTATTGAAACCTAACAGTACAAATGTTCAGCATCCTCTGAAGTATCATTTCCTTCTATCTAAACAAACATGCATGTTCAATAATTTATTTATTTTTTAACAAACATGCTCAAATAAGGAAGTAATAGCACTATGGACATCAACACCAATTTTGTGCTGCATGTATTACTGGTCAAATCTTTAGAAAACAGTAGAGGATGTTTGTAGTAAAAATTTGTACTGAAGCGTACAGGTAAATGAAGAATACCCTTTTAAATAAGAACAGAGGCAAATAAGACAGGGAAGTATGCAAAACCCCATATTCTTACATTCTTCCAGCTCATTACAAAGATAAAAACACCGTTGTCACTAGAAGAAACACACTCGTCTTTTATCATCACAAGTAGACCTGCTGTTTGCATGCATACCCAATATCCTAATCCTGAGAGCCGAGTACCCTACAGTTTCATTCATTTGGTAACTGGATTCTACTTAGTTCATCAGACAACAAACAAAGCAAGTAAAGAAAGCAAATTCTCAAAGCAGTACAAATATGGAGAGAACCTCAAATATCTTTTATCTACTATTTCTTTTGCTGAAAAAAATTTTGGAAATTGCCTCCAGCAGATACACTGCACAGCAATAAGCAAAACAGTGTTTATATGTAAGAAACTGAACAGGAAAGTCAGCTTACAAAAAAAAAAAATCAGCTAGGAAGTAAGTTTCTTGCCTGCTGATCAAAGCTATGACCAAATTCTCACTCTAGTCTGAAAAAAAAATCCCACTACTCTGACCAGGATTCAAATTCTATTAACGTCCTTGGACTTTCTATACAGAAATCATCTATCTTGGCATACCTGTCTGAAAATCCTGTACTTTTTGAAGTTAGCATTACATCAACTTCTCCACTATTATTTTCTTTCTTCCAAAAAGAATCTGAATTGTCATCCCATTTAGAGAAAGTGCTGCTTTTCAAATCTGAAGAATCACAGTACCTAAAATAAAAGAAGAAAAAAAAATATTGAAATAGCAGGAACTCTTATCTATATTTAACCAACTGGAAAGTTCAACCTTTCTTCAGGCTGGATATGGTCATGAATATGCAGCAGACTGCCCAAAAGGTCTTATCCCATCAAAGAAAGCACGGCAAAGTTCTCATTACTTTGAAATATTACATCTTCTTTAGTGTCAGGCAAAGCACTGGGAAAAACATTGTCAGGACAGCTGCTTGATTTAAGAGCAACCCTGAGAAAACTTCATGATAGACCCTGTGAACAAGGTTTTCACATTGTGACAACAAGGTATCAGCTATGAAAACAGCCAACACAATTTTCATTTGCCATCTCCTGTCACTGTACATGTAAAGACAGAGATCTGGAATGAACTTCTGCAAAAAGAATCTCTCCTCTTCTTTCCCAACAGACAAAGGGGAGTATATTTAGTGCTTTGAGCAAAGGAGACTCACTGCAATGCAATCTTCATTTCACAATCTTACCACCCCACAGAGTGGATGTTACCTGCAGTAGGTTCTTGAAGGGATTTTTTTCCGCTAAGAGAGGCTTTTTACGCTCTCCACCTTTTGGATACAGGTGGAAAATCTGAAGGAAGAGTCACAGATATAAGCTGATACTAAGTCATTACACCAATTAAATCTTCTCCTGCTCCTGTGAGCTTAGGTTGTTTTCACTGCAACACGACGTGTAAAATAAACAAAAGGAAGGGAGAAACTCCCAGACTAAAGTGGTACAGCATCAAAAAGTAGTTCTGTCTTCTAAAGTGCTTATCTCAGCTGACAATCTCTCTTATAACAGCTTAGAAATATGGCAAGGTGCTATATGCTTTCTTACAACCAGGGTCATTTTCTTTTGCCTGACTGCTCAGCTTTTCCTATGTTCCTTTGGTAGCATAATGTAGAAGCATAGTATAAAAACCTGTGAGGAAGCCATTACGTAGCAAGGCTGTTATTCTTGCCTACCAACAAGCAACAGCAATTTTCAGGAGTTCCGTATGGATGCAGGATTACAAGCAAGTGGTGAGGTGGGGTAGGATGTGAAGCAATCTAATCTCACAATTACCATCAAAACCACAGGATGGAGAGAGGGCTACAAGACCTGATTTGAATAAAATGGCTTATGCTCTCCATCTTTCCTTTTCAGATTTTCCTAAATTTACAGAAGACTTCTTCAGTATTCGTGGAGGGGAAAAAAAAAAAAAAGGCAGCATGTAATAAAAAATAAAATGTTACATTGTTATGTTAATAAACTTTTTTTAAAACATAGTACACACACAAAAAAAGGAAACACACTCAAGTTACATCAAGGGAGGTTTAGATTGGACAATAGGAAGGATTTCTTCACAGGAAGAGTGATCAAACATTGGAATGGGCTACCCAGGGAAGTGGCAAAATCACCATCCCTGTGGACATGGCAGTAAGAGACATCGTTCAGTGATGGGACTTGTCAGTTGAATCCGATGGTTGCACTTGATGATCTTGAAAGTCTTTTCCAACCTAAATAATTCTGATTCTATATATTTAAACATTTAGACAGTTACAGATATGTATCAGTACTCTAGCATCCAGCATGATTATTTGCTTTTTGGTATATACTAACATGATACTAAAGTTACTTTGCCTCTATTTCAAAGTTACAGCTTGGAAGAAAAGACAATAACCACCTTATAAACCTTACCAAGTCCAACAATATTACTTTATTTAAAGATAATGGAAGTGTGCATCAAATCCGTTAGATAATAGTGCTGCTACAACTAGAAGAGCAAGAGTCAGGAACAGCTAGGTGAATTTATCTTCTAATTATTGATCTGAAACAAATTAAAAAAACCTCTTCCATAATTCGTCTGCTAGTAGACTTACAAATCATTTGAGAGCAGTAGCAGTTCTTTTCAAGGTATAAACAGGGGAACACTGAGATGATACATTTCTATTTTAGAAGTCTGCTGCTAGTTTACTTGGTATATTTGCAATTCTGTCACTAGTGATTACACAACCAAGTAATGACATAAAAGCCTCCATGTTTCTATTTGCCTATCTAAAGTAATTAGGTACAATTTTCCATGTTTCTTTGGCAGCAATCCAAGAAAACATAGTTTACAAAAGCACCACCTGTTTCTATCAGTCCAGAAACAGCTGTTTCATCCCAATTAATGCCTGTAGGCACTCTTCTGTCTCCTTTCCAACATCAGTATTTCATAATTTGCATTGCATTTGTGCTCTGACAGAAAAAAAAATTGCCTACGTTTTTGCATAAATTTTATATTTAAAGACAAAGTCTACAAAATAAGACTACAGACATCTACACAATTCATCTTACATATTAAGATTTATGCTTTTGTATTTGGCATGCGTCTAGGTAATAGAATGATGCAGACAGCAGTAAATCTAGCATCAGACTGATACTTGTTTAATTTTAAACTCAACACTGAAGACACATCAAAGTGCCAGAAAAGAAATGAAAAAAAAAAAAAAAACAGAAGTCATTATGTCAAAAAATACACTAGATTCCCTGATATGGCCAATGAAGGCTGATATACCAATGCTTTTTACATAGTACAGTCCTGGACAGTGAATTAGACAAAACACAAATAGCAAATAATTCAGACTATTTTCACAGAATCACAGAATTGTCTAAGTTGGAAGAGACCTCAAGATCATCGAGTCCAACCTTTGACCTAACACTAACAAGTCCTTCACTAAACCATATCACTAAGTTCAACATCTAAACATCTTTTAAAGATCTCCAGGGATGGTGATTCCACCACTTCCCTGGGCAGCCCATTCCAATGCCTAACAACCCTCTCAGTAAAGAAGTTCTTCCTAATATCCAACCTAAAATACCCCTGGCACAACTTTAGCCCATTCCCCCTCATCCTGTCACCAGGCACATGGGAGAATAGACCAACCCCCACCTCACTACAGCCTCCTTTAATGTACTTATAAAGAGCAATAATGTCGCCCCTGAGCCTCCTCTTCTCCAGACTGAACAACCCCAGCTCCCTCAGCCGCTCCTTGTAGGACTTGTTCTCCAGACCCCTCACCAGCTTCTCGCCCTTCTCTGGACTCGCTCGAGCACCTCCATGTCCTTCTTGTAGCAAGGGGTCCAAAACTGAACACAGTACTCCAGGTGCGGAACATAGTACTCAAGGTGCAGTTTCTCAGAACAAGTGTCTCCTTTTCCTCATATTGAATGGAAGAGATGCCATCCAGAGGGATCTTGACAGGCTTGAGAGGTACACCCATACAAACCTCATGAAGTTCAATGAGGACAAGTGCAAGGACCTGCACCTGGGTCAGGGCAATCCCAAACATGAATACAGACCAGATGATGAGCAGATAGAGAGCAGCCCTACAGAGAAGGACTTGGGGGTATTGGTAGATGAAAAACTGAACGAGCCAGCAATGTGAGCTTGCAGCGCTGAAAGCTAACCCTACTCTGGGCTGCATCAAAAGTGTAGCCAGTACATCTAGGGAGGTGATTCTTTCACTTTCCTCTACTCTCTCAGACCCCATCTAGAAATACTGTAATCAGCTCTGGGGTCCCCAACATAAGAAAGACACAGACCTGTTAGAGAGGGTCCAGAGGAAGGCCACAACTATGATCTGAGGGACTGCTGCACCTCTCCTACGAAGACAGGCTGAGAAAGTTGGGGTTATTGAGCCTGGAGACCTTATAGAAGCATTCCAGTATTTAAAGGGGGCCAACAGGAAAGATGTGGAGGGACTCTTTATCAGGCAGTGTTCTGACAGAACAAGAGGTAATGACTTTAAACTAAAGGAGAGTAGATTTAGATTAGATATTGGGAAGAAATTCTTCACTCAGAAGGTGGTGAAGCACTGGAGCAGGTTGCCCAGAGAAGCTGTGGATGCCCCATCCTTGGAGGTGTTCAAGGCCAGGTTGGATGGGGTTTTGAGCAACCTTGTGTGGTGGGTGGTGCCCCTGCCCATGGCAGGGGCCTTGGAACCAGCTGGTCTTTAAGGTCCCTTCCAACCCAAGCCATTTTATGATTCTGTGATTCTAAATACATTCATGTCATTGAGATAATCATAGAATAACATCAACTATTTCACAACTTTCCTGATTCAGATGTAACCTGAAAATATAATATGTATGTAGACCTGTGGAATTGCCTTCTGGTTTTATCCTGTTTCAAATATATTGCACAGATTTGAATACATAACTTGCATATACTTCTGTCTCACCCAAAACAAAAAGCTGATGTATTACCTTGAACTAGATGAAGCGGTATAAGAGTCTTCTACCTCATCAGCGTACTTTTTCTTCGTTTTTGCAATTGTTGGTGTTTCCTGTTCTATTGTCTGCATATCTGAGACGACTGAGTGAGAAATACCACTGGGGACAGGAAGAAAATAAGTATGTAAAGAGATGACAAAGTCCACACCCTAAAAAAATAAAAATGAAAGGCCTAACCTAGTTTCTGAAGCCTGATGACAATGCCAAAGCTCTTACAGTGTTTTAAAAGCTTTTTTTTTTTTTTTTTTTTTTAAATGCAAACATCTAAGAAAGAGTGGAATTTTAAAGAAAAGAAAAAACCCTGGAAAGCTCAGCTATAGCTCTCTGAAGCAGTGACAAGACTTCTGAACACACAGACTATTTCCAACAACAGTTAAACAATCATGTGATTTTTCAGAGTTTTGGCTTGTAGTAGATAAGTAGTAGATAAGCTACACTTATGTCTGCACTGTTCATTAAAAACATTCCAGCTACCTTTTTCATAGTCACCTAACAGAAGCAAAAAATCTACATACATCTGTGATCTAAGTTAGTACCTGTCTGGCAGGTTAAAACTGAAATCTATCAGAAGCACTCCTGTCCTCTTCCCTAACAAATACTTGAATCTTTGATGATTAAGTTTCCATAACACTTCACACTTCTGTATACTTTTTCAATTCCCAATCAAAATCAAGAATATCTGCATAAAACTAAAGAGCATCTTAAATAGTTTATAGAACTTCACATACCTTCTGTTGCTGCCAAATCCCATGCCAAGCCTCTCGAATTCATTTTTCTTCCTACCAGATAGATTTAGCTTTTTTTCTTTTGTTTTAATATCTAGATCTCTGTAGGCCAATCGTAAAGATGATACACTAGAACAAAACATATTAGTAGAAAATTAGTATCTAATGTAGCACTGTATTTTGTTTTCTATGTTTACTGAAAATATTCATTATTAATAGGAGCACATTGTTTGTTTTTGCTTGCTTTGTTTTCGTTTTTCAAAATAAAACGTACTATTACAGTTCAAGACATGGTTTTGCATCGCTATTAAGTCAACCTAAAAGTTTTGTGTTTTTTCCCCCCACTGTCATAGTTTTATGTGCTACCAAACGATCATCAAAATTACCCAGTTCTGATATACTACAATACTGTGTCATCCATAATACAATATTAGTAATGTGTTCCTCTAATTCACTCCTTGGCCTCGCTACATCTCCACCCCTACTCCTAATGGTTTTGTCATGTGTTACATATACTTGAGTGATATTTACTAGGAGTAGACTATGCTTTCTTTTAATCAATACTGCTCCCCTCTGTCCCAGAAAAAGTGTCTCAGAAGAGGGGAAGAGAATCTTTGTACCTACAAAATCAAATATTTGATATGACAATCTGTATTATAAAACCTTTGAAGCATTCACAACTTACTATTTTCTGCACAGCTAGCAACACATTCTGTCACCTGAAACATCCTCCTAATTCAAATATAGTAAATGCTCAGAGATGCCATAGGCCTTCCTATATCTCAGACAATATCTTAATTATTATTTTCCAGCAGTACCAATGTAGGAGACACAGAGATTTTTAATCCTGATTACAGAATTGTAGAAACACTGCTTAAAATTTAATTTGGTAGGTTAAAAGGGATACAAATAGTAATTTTAACGAGGAATACGGCAATATTTAATTCACAGACTGTGGCTGGTAAAAAGTGCAATTAACATTATTAGAATCATGGTAAACAAGATTTAGATGCTGCTTGTAGACCTCATGCTCTTCAGTAGATGAGAAGTACATAAGACTGAAAACAAGACATTTCCCTTGTAACTTTCCATCCATTTTGTACAGAAGCAGGAATGAAAATAAAGTTTTGGACCAAAGAGTATTTTCTTCTAGTGTGTGTCCTAACCATTTGATTACCAACACAGGCTTCTCCTGGCTTGCTCTTCTTCTGGCCCCATCCATACCTAACTTTAAACAAGAGTACAAGATGCCCCTACCAAAGTTCACACCCTGATGGTTAGTGCACTCTCCTGCAAGGCAGGGGTGTGTTTCTGAACCAGTTAGGACAAGAAGGGCACAGCATTTGGTCATCTTCCTTAACGGATAGGGATGTAGGTACCATCCTCCTGTAAGGAGTGGGACATCGCTCCTCCACTGAAGAGGCGTTTCAAAAAGGAGAGTGATCTCAATCATGTGATGATTGGATATCCTCTAATTGGTGTGTTTAGAGGGACCTAGAACTTGGGTTCTAGAACTTAGAACTTGGGAACCAAAAGTTCATTGTCTGACATTCAGATGCTTACAATAAAAGTCAGTCATCCACTGAAAGTTTTTTGAAATAAATTAAAAAACAAACAAACAAACAAAAAAAAAAAAAAAAAAAAAAAAAAACCGAAAAATACATCTTCAAATCACAGAATATTTCCAGAGAAGATTTTAACCAATTATTACAGTTTAAGACCAACTCTTACAGAGAAAGTTGAAAATGTTTTCTAAAGCTCAGCTTAAAGCTGCTACTGAAGGAAATTTACCCAGCACTTTAAGTAAAATGATTTGCAGCCTGTTTTATGAAATCTATTTTATGAATATCAAAAATCTCTTAACTGATGAAAACTTATGAAAAATCATAACTCATGAACGATACTTTTTTTTTTTTTTTTTTTTTTTTTTTTTTAAATTTAGCAGCATGTTCAGGTTTGGCAATCGGTGAGAAATGCAATTTCTGTGGTAAAAGTACTCCGAAAAATTACCGATCTCTTTGCATTTAATAGTTCTGATGCACCAAAAACATCCGTTTCTGCAGAGGACACGTAACGTGGTCAAAAGTAGCAGGCCTAAAAACTTGGTACCATGAGTTCCAAGTGATCCTGTAATTCTATAATTACATTTAAATTCAGAAATGTCTTTAATAGGTTATAAAAAATATACGTTAGCACTTAAGAGAGGATGATAAAATTTACAACAGTAAAAGAGTACATAACCAACTCTTTAATGATCTAATTTTGATGACAACTATGATAACACTAGAAACCAAAAACATGTAGCAGAGAAATAGAATGATGAGAACAAAGAACCATACCCTGAGTATTTATTGAGAATGGACTAACAGATTTGAGGACACCAACAAAAGCATTCAAAGGGTGAAAGCGGCTCCAGTATAAAAGAGTAGAAACTTGAGCAGACACTTCTAGTCATACTTAAACTACCATCTGCTTTCAGCAGTGAAACTCTTACCCAACGTATATTAATAAAACCGAGTACTTGCATGTTTCCTGAGCTCTTAGAGAGACTGGAAAAGTTCAAGAAGAAAAACCTTCTGTGGTATTAATCTTAGCATATTTTATCATTTATTTTACATTATTCATATGTATCAGTGGAATGTCTCCTTATTTTCTGCTTTAAATAGAAATAACATTAAGGTTATTTCTGCAGTAAAAGAGCAACTGTAGAAACATATACCTAACAGGGAGGGGGGAGGGCAGAAATAGAGCGATTACTTTTTGGCCTACCTCATCCACGTTTGGGGATTTTTATTAAGCAAGATTATTAAGCAAGAATTGAAGTTTTATTTGCATTAACTAGTCTATGGTAACATTTCATTTAAAATGTTGACAATTACTTCATTAACGTGAAATTAGGCATCATGGTTTACTGCTGTACATACAATTCATACTTACAGTGGCTCTTCCTTCCCAGTTTGCTTACTGCTATGAAGATCCTGTTGTTCCTTCATTTTATCTACAGCTTGTGCTTGTTTTTCAATCTCATTAAAGCTTTGACTGCTGACTTTTTGTGCCCCCAAACCACCTTTTTTGGCTCCAAGCTTGATTTATTAGAAAACAAAAAATAGAAGTCCCAACATTATAACTGAGATAATCACCTCAAATGATTTAAGAGTCAACTTTGAAAGCAATAGCAAACACTACATACCGTTAGGGAGTATACGGCACAACTTTAATAATGATTATGTTGTATAGTAACATAATCAAATTTGTGGCAACTGAACCATTTGTTTCTCATTCACTTAAATCACAATTTATACTTAGAAGTGGCAACAATTTTTTTTTCTTATTTATTATATTAGTTCTCACCAGCCAGTGCTAGTCTCTTATCTTACTATTAAGGATTTATTCATATTTTTAATAAATGTTACACAAGTATTTAATGATTTAAGGTAGTACAGCAATATACAAATTTATTACATACGTGTATGCAAAACTCACAACACACAATGATTAGCTTTTGCACGTGACAAAGCACAGTAAATATTTTTAGATAAATATGTCATCTGAGAGGTTACAGTTTTGTGCTGGTTCTTTTAAAACAATTCTACTTCTAGCTCATTACTTCAATACAGGAAAACATATTCTTTCATTCTGATTATTGATTACTTAAAAAACAAAACAAAACAAAACAACTGAATACTACAAATATGAATCAACACAATGATGGAGATTCAGATGTGGCAAAGCCCTCAGCCTGCTGTTCTCTGTCTCCCATGCATTTAATTTGTCATCTGCAACACTGCAGCAATATGAATTTTCACAATATTTTTATCTTAATCTGTTAGCACTTTAGTGGCTTCATGTAAGAGCTCTGGTCTATGTACACAGAGTTGTACAGTTTTAGTCTCTGACACTAGAGTTCACAAACTGTACATGCACTTGTGAACCCAGTTATGTTCGTACTGTAAGGGAACATATCTGCATAAGCCATTTAGAATAAAAATGAAATTCTTCTTGCATATTAGGGCCCTCTAGTGAGAGCAAGGAATAATACTGTTCAATCTAAACAAATCTGCTATTCAGGTCCAGACAGCACCAAAAAAAATGCTCAGATATACATGTGGAAGTCTAGACAGTTCAGTGTGCTGTATACACGTAAACTCACTTAGAATTTATATGAGGTCAGAGAACAACCAATTAATCTTAAGTACTCTACTACAGAGTAATAGCAATTTATTAGACAAATTCATCTTAACAATAATCCATTTTGAAACAGATCATTGGCTGTTTGATATAGAACAGATTTTCTATTGCTTTTTATTTTCATCTATTGTTACTGATATGTGTACTATTTAGTATTAATGTACACAATACATTTCCAAATTACAATCTACATATTTCCAGTGATTTATAATACAGAGAAAAATATGCATTAACTATATAGACTTACCCCCTTCTTAACTTGATTTGGCTTCTTTTTTATGAAGGTGGTATTCTCTACAATGATTAAACATACATTACTCGACATACAATTTCATTAATTTCAGAATTGCAAAAGTGGATTTCCATAATTTCAGCCTCAAAACAGTTTTTCTATTTTTTTTTTGTTTCTAATGCCTTAAGTATTACATTTTCTACATGAAGAGGTTAAAAAACTAAACAGAGTTACATAGAACAGAGTGATGAATATCACTAAGAAAAGGTAGGAAAAAGACTCTGAGGGTAAGGTACCTATTGCCAATTCTTAATAGGAATAAAATTATGGCTCAGTTTCCAGTTGTGGATACCAACTAGTACACAAACTTGCCATTATAAATCACACTAGAGGTCCACTTGTTTCCATACCACTTCCAGGATAAATTATTTTCTGGATAGAAAGATATTGGTTATACTTAAAATAAGCAATGATACAGATAAAACATACCTGTATCATCATAAACACACAAAGTGTGAAAGTTCCAGCCTTAATGCTTTGTATTAAATACTGAAACACAGTAAATGAACCTACATTCTGCTCATTATGAAATCTGACAGAACTCCTAAACTTGGTATTTTTAATGACACTTTTTCAATACACTTGCCCCCATCTCATAAAAAACAAACTAAACAGTGAATAAAAAAAAAAAACAAAACAGTGATGAAGCAATATGACACACTCCTCACTGTTAAGTAAATTAAAATTCTGGACACTGGAGATTTTGTATTACAAATACAAGATTTGTAAACTAAATTTTTATGTTTAGTTTTCTGAAAAGGAAGCAAAATCTATCTAAATAGGGACCTAATGTGCTTCCTTAGCTTAAATAGCAAGCCATTCATCACAGAATGGTTTAGGTTGGAAGGCACCTTAAAGATCACCTAATTCCAACCCCACTGCCATGGGCAGGGACACCTCTCACCAGATCAGGTTGACAAAGGCTCCATCCAGCCTGGCCTCAAACAACTCCATGGATGGGGCATGCCCAGCTTCTCTAAGCAACCTGTTTCAGTGCCTCACCACCCTCATGATAAAGAATTTCTTCCAATATCTAATGTAAATCTCCACCTTTTCAGGTTAAAACCATTCCATGTTGCTCTACCATTATCTGACCAAGTAAAAAGTTGTTCTCCATCTTTTTTTTGTAAGCCCTCTTTAAGCATTGAAAAGCTGCAATGAGGACACCCCAGAATAATCACAGCACAACGCTCTATTAGATACACAACCTGAAGCAGCATAACGGAAGGTGTAAAGCATTACTGGTCACCTATTTCAGGTCTGATACCCATAATATTTAAATTCATCAAGTCAGCTAGGACAAGATAGATAAAACCAGAATGCAATTGACTAAAACTGATGGATACTGTTTAAGAAAAGAAGTTGTAATACAAATTAAGATGTATAAAAGTAACTCATGCACACTGCTATTAAACTAAGAATTTCATGTCTTCCCTAAATTCTTAGTAAGTATGAATATAGAAGTACACTATACTGGCTGCTATCTTCTGCTTACACTCATTACCTAAAGCAGCTTTTGGTGATGTACTAAGGTAATCAACACTTGGTCCATGTTCCAGTCCACCTGAAAGGATGACGAGTAACAAAGTTAAGAATACCAGAAGGCTCATTTGAATGCTTAAAATATCTAAATTAAAATACCAAAACACAACTCACTGTCCTCAGGATACTGCTCGATACAGATACCACAATGTGCTATTTCTGTCACAGCTTTTCCCGTTACTAACAGAGCAGCATGCACCCAAAGATTCATCTGAAATCTTCTGAATCAGATTCCAATTTGGATTCATATTAAACATTATTAAAGGAATATGTAGTCCCATGCAGTCTAGAAACTTCTAGACTTAAAATCTTCTAGAAACTCCTTCCTCCCCCAAATACTTAAGTTATTAGCATAAGGTTATTTTAATTATTAAGTAAGGTAAAGAGAGTCTAAACAAAGAGACTATCAGAAAATGTAGCTTATTGTTAACAAAGAATCAGTCATACCTTCATAGCATTCTGGAACATTTTCTGAAGCTTTCTGCTGTAGAGAAACTGGCTGTGGCTCTGATAGTACCCATTCAGTATTCTTTGCATTGAAAAAAAAAAAACCACAAAGATCAAAAGTGCACACAACATAGAATACATCTAATAAATATGAGCACTGTGCTCAAAGACCACTAATTAGCTAAAATTGGATTCCTATGACTACAGCTTCTATGTTTAAAACCTGTTACAGGAAATGTCTACCTATACTAAAAAGCATTGCTGAGCACCTGTATTCCTCTCTCAGAAATAACCCTCAAACACATCCTCCTCACTAGGCAAGTCTGTGACCTGCTCACAATAATACCCACTTAGTATTAGCTTTTCCACCTATGCTGTGCCACTGCCAGTCCATGCTTCTCTTCCTTAAAACCTCGATCTCATAAACTCCTGATATTTCTCTCTCATAACCATACTAAAGAATCTCTTGCCCTGAAGCACACAGACTGCTTGTCTCTGATCCCCTACTTTTGCAGCTATCCAAAAATTCTGCTTTGAAAATTTACATTATATTATATATATATTGTTTATATATAATAGAATATATATTACATATTATTATATATAATATAAATTATATAATATATATTATATATTTATAAATTCTATATATAATATATAGATATTACATATTATTATTTAGAATATAAATTATATATATAATATGTATTATATATATTATATATTGATAAATTTTCTCAAGGGGTTTTGTAACAAGTTGCTACTTCTCATACTTCAGCCTAAAAATATTTACAACACTTCTCTGCTTAACTCTTTCTCTCTAGCTTACTGCAGTTTATGATTTTCCAACTCACTTTCAAGTATTCTTCCATATTGCCTTTTGCAAACAAATACTGTTTACTTTTCTACTATCAGAACAGATGATCATCTGATGAAAATACTAGACTACAACTCACAAAAACTAATTTATTTTTTTCTTTGCAACAAGCATTTCTGAGTAATACAGCATTCTTCCCAAACTGTAAAACATAAATATTCTTTCCCTGGTTCAAAGATGTCAAAATTCATTTTTATAAGACATTCAAATATTGACCATAGTAGAATTTCCTAAAATAAAACAAACTGATAAAAGGCTGAAATTTCCTTTAAAATATGTTTTTGAAACATTACAAAAACAACAAAAAAGTTATTATTTTAAAATGTCACAATTGAATAACTAAAGGAGAGGGGAGTTTTTTCCTTTAAATTACAGCTTTTCCCATTCTTAAGCACCCTAGATATATTAGAAAGTCAATTAAAAACCTGCTATTTTTACTGTGTTCCTTACCAGGTCGCAGATATGAGCTCGCATATTTTTTATACTTTTTATTACTGATGATGATATATATGGATCACCACAACATCATGACTGGGGAATGAACGCAATGAATGTTTACAAAGTGTTGAAGAATATTCACAAGGCCTAATATGATATGCCAAGTTCTTTGCATTCTTCTCTATCCCAAAATATGCCTCATGATGATACTTAGTTGTAGGTATTCACTGATTGCAACTATACTAGAAAGCAATCATGTCAGAACACTTAATATTGTTGAAATATTTAGGAATACTAGGCACAGCAGTAACTTAATTATTCCAAGTTTAAGATCACAACTACTGAAGTTGTTTTTAATGGTATTTTTTAATCTAAGACACAAGAGAGTCTCTGAAACACTGTTCTCTGAAATAAACACAGCATCTGTCACTATAATGCACTGAGAAAGCAGAGCAGAGGTGAGAACAAATAAATGAAAACCAGAAATAGCAATAGCTTTCAGAAAGTTATTTTAACTTTTTCAAAGAGGACGGAGAAATTCTGGAGGAAGAAAAAAAGCACCTGCTTAACAAATAGCATTTTTTTCCATTCAACTTTATTCATCAAAAAAACAGTTATCACATATTAAGTTTAGATTAGGGCATTCCCAAGACAGGAATCATGAGCCAAGAATTGCACGCCTAAGAAAAACACAGCTTCATTTCACATTTAGCTACTATTTGGGTCATTCTAAATTATCATCTTAGAAAGTGGTTCACATCCAGGAAGAATTTTGAGACCCACAGAAGGAAAAGCAGGTAAACGTTAACTCACTGACTTATCCTTTCTCTGTTAGATTTTCTTACAGAGTTTAAAATTAATCACAGAGCACACAGCTCTCTTAAGAAGTCAGAAAGCAAACAAGAATTAAATACAGGCAATCTATACCTTAGGAGAAACATGGGATGCAAAAAAGTCTTCCTCTTTGTGCTCCGGTGACACAGGTGGCATTCCACATCCATCTGTCCACAGCTAGAAGTATTTTGGGAGAGGTAGAAAGGAAAGAAGGAAGAGAGGGAGATTATTAATTTTACCAGATAACTGCATGAATGCATCCTAAAAAATGCACTTACCTTAAAACTTTTTTTTTCCCCCCAAGTTAAAAATATTCCTTTTTAGATTCAATGTCTCATGATGTCTTCCCTCAAATTACCCATTTTCTTCCTAACAAAATACTCAGTATAAGCTCTGCTGCAGTAATGTTGTCAAAATTTAATATCACTAGAGCTTTACTTGAACTTGTTTTACATCTAAAGCTGTCTAGTAAGTAAAAAGAAATATTCTCTTAAGTTAGTGATGAGAACCACATTAACTATATCTGCCATACAAAATTATAATAATTAAATTTCATAGTATTTGATGAACAGATTAGAAGAAAGAAAAGCAAGACATTTTAATTAATTTATTTAAAATTCTCACTCATTTGATCAACTTCAAATGAATTAGCCATGGACTTAAACACATTGAATTAAACTATCAAGACATTCATTCTGCATATATAGAAGAGGGCCAATGTCAAACTTATTTAACACCTCAGCAGATCTAAATAACGTGTACTTCGCTAACAACTTCTTCCTGTCAGCAACCTAACTTCAAAGCTTTGACAGCATGCCTGCATTTTTAACAGAAAAGGATGTTCAGGACATATATATTATATATATATATATATATATATATATATATATATATATATATATATATATATATATATATATATATATATATATATATATATATTATATATATGTGTGTGTGTATATGTAGTTATATATATATAACTAGCAAGTTTTATATATACATATATATATATATATATATATATATATATAAAACTTGCTAGTTTTTCAAATGTATTTTTTGTAGAAAAAAGGAAAAAAACATTTATCTGTTCAAATTAAAACCCACTTAAATCTCAACTAGTTTGTAGTTAACGCTATTGGCACTTTTATGTTTTTATATGCTGTACTTCTCAGGAATAATTCAGTTACAGAGAAGCAAAAATAAATACAATATATAATTCACAGAGAAGTGCTGGTGTTTTTGTTATACAGTAGCACAAACAATTTTTCAGCACGTTTGAGAAACAAAGTAGTTTCCTTTTTGAAGAATACCTGAAGTTTCTGCCTAGAATTCCTGTAAGTTATTGTAAATCCTGCAAATGGTGTTTTGAGTAACCCAAAATATGAGGTTCAGCTCTACCCTCAATAATTTTTTTCAAAAAACAACAAAGTTGCAAATAGTTTACTCCACAGCTTGTAACCTCACTGCAACGTGTACCAGTACCTCCAATAGGCAGATAATCTTTCACATTAACTAGAAGCTTAAAATTGCTCTAGATGGTAAAGAACAGAAAGTTTTTGAAAAATCTAAATTACATAAGACACACATTACTCACATCAGTACCATGCTTTCTTGTTGCTTGCATTGCAAGAGATTTAATTTTCTCTTTGTAAAGTTGAGCAGCACGACTGTTATACTTTGCATTGGTATCACTTGTTGTGCATCCATGTTGATGGAAAAAAGCAGACTATGAAGAACAAGATGCAACGAGAAACAAATTTAAAATCAATACCACTTAACATAAAAATATATCGCAATGCAGCAAACTACTCTCCTCCTGTATCTAAATATTTTAAATTATGAAGTCTGTGTAAATTTCCAAAATAAGAAGAAAACTCCATTATGGCAACATATGTACATGTAAAACAACAACATTAAATTAAAATAGATTAGTGGTATGTTTCAAAAGCACATAGAGATACAAGCTTCCAATCATATACAAAGATTTGTAGTTTTGAATGTAACAAGGAAAGGATGAGTTAACTAACTGCCAACACCTGTGCTTCAAAGGACATTTCTGATATTCTAAAAGGTATCACTTGCTTTCATCTCGAGCTTGCTAGAAAGAACAATGTATGCTTGATCAAAATGGCTATATAAAAATGGTCTTCCTTAAAGTGTATATCCACATATATATGTATGTACCTATATATAGGTACATGTGTGTATTCACATATACATATGTGTGTATTCACATATACATATGTGAATATATATATATATTCACATACACACACTATTTATATGTGTGTATTCACATACAAATAAAAACTTTGTTTGAAAGATTAAGAAATGGAAAAGCTGGGCATTTTTTTAGTACCTAGAATTAACTAGCAAATGATGTCACATGTTCTTGCACAGAAGAACTTAATAGACTATTACAGTAAAACATAGTAAACAAGTTTCCGATAGGGTCAGCAAATCCAGACAATTGAAGCCTATAACCTCAAATGTAAATCTAATACATAAGTACCAGACTTCATATAAAAGTTAAGCCACCATACATTTCTGTAATTACAACAAAAACAGTTATAAACATAACAAGTGTCAAAAGGACTGCGTATATTTGCATTTAGGTGTGTATATATATATATACACACACACACCCCTATGGAGCTGACATTCAGAGCTTTTCTTTGTAAACCCTAATTCTAATCATTTTAAGTGTTTATTCTGAAAGCAAAAGGAACTCACATCACCAAATTTTCTAGCAATCTCATACACAGCTATAAAGCTCATAACCGATTCAAGATTCAGTATCACCAGGAAATTACAGAATAGAAATACTAAACATTAATCTGAGAGTATTTCTAAGCACTAGTTGGTAAAAATAGAATTCAGCATTTTATTGGAACAAAAAGGAAATTGTTTTTTAATGCAATTAGAAGGAAGATGTTGCTTTTACTTTTTAAATGTTGAAGCAGTTTACTAAGATGGTCTTTGAAGTTTCAGCTGTTTATCCTGCTAGGTAATCCAAAAGAGGTCATTATGAATTTCAGGTGTAAGAGATGTGGGTATATTAGACCTACTGGTACAATGCATGATAGGAAACAGTGACATCCAAGCAGAAAGACAAAAATCCATAAAATTAAATAATAAATGTTTACTGTTAATCTTCTGTGAATATGCTTTCTGAAATTATCTGATGTACTTTTCAAAACTTGCACTTCCTTCCTACCAATTGCCTTTAAATCTACGGCTAAAAAAGGAAAGTATTTTTCATGCAGAATCTACCTCTTCTGATTAGTTAAAACTATGATCTTTATCTATTAAGAGGCGTAAGAGAAACTTGATGAGCAAATTCATATAACTGCATGTCGTGGTTTAACCCGGCTGGCAGCTAAATACCACGCAGCCGTTCGCTCACCCTCCCCCCTCCCTCTCTGGGACAGGGGAGAGAAATGGAAAGTGAAGCCCGTGAGTTGAGATAAAGACAGTTTAATAAGACAGGAAAATAATAATAACAAAATAATAATAACAATAATAATAATAATGTTACAATGGTGATAATAGGAAAGTAATAATAATGTGTACAAACAAGTGATGCACAATGCAATTGCTCACCACCCGCTGACCGATGCCCAGCCTAACCCCGAGCAGTCCGTCCCCCTCCCCCCGGCTAGCCACCCCTATATATTGTTTAGCATGACGTCAGATGGTATGGAATACCCCTTTGGCTAGTTTGGGTCACCTGTCCTGGGTCTGTCCCCTCCCAGCTCTTACTGCACCCCCAACCTGCCTGTTGGCAGGATAGAGCAAAAGGCTGAGATGTCCTTGGCTTGGTACAAGCACTGCTCTGCAACAATTAAACCATCGGGGTGTTATCAGCACTCTTCTCATCCTAAGCCAAAACACAGCATTCCACCAGCTACTAGGAAGAAAATTAATTCTGTTCTAACTGAAACCAGGACACTGCATTATACAGAAAGATACAACTTAGAAAGGATAGACAGAAAAAATAGGGTAAAAACACCACTTTAGTTCTGAAGTTACACAACCACTCAGATCTGCAAACCAGAGACAGTGACATGCTGAATGCCTAATTCAAAGAAGATGGTTTGACTGGAAAATGCAGAAGGGGAAGATAAATAATAATGATCCTTGCTCAATTCATCGTTCTTTGTATGGAAATATTTAAAATATTCTAATACTGAAATATTTAAAACATTAAATATTAAATTCAGAGATGGTAAGATTTAGGAGAATATTACAATCACAAGACTCAAGGAAAGCAGATTAAGAAAGCAAATTAAGAAATTGTAAATGGAATTAAAGCTTGGTTGAGATGGAACACAAAGAAGCTCAAGACTTACAGTTTCTTAAACAACGTTTAAGGACTAAAAACACATGAAGAAAGATAAGGGGTAAGTTTCCAGGGCACTGGAAGAAAAGTAGAAGTTTCTTATGAAAGTTACATGTTTGGACACAGAGTAATACAGCTTAGGGAAGCAATCTTAACTACCAGTGGTTGATCTTTGAAAAAAACATATGGGAAAAGAGGTAAGATTCCAGAGGAGCTGACTGAAGAAAGTATTGTCTTTTTAAAAGGAAATTGAGGACAATACAGCAGTCAACACAAAACCTTAGTTTAAAAGAAAATATTATGAAACAAACTTATTTTTGAGTATGTAAAAGAATTAAATCAAAAGTAACAGATTATATCAATTAGCCAAAACATTGCCATTTCCTCTCTCTGACAGTGTAGCACATCTTATCTTTACTTTAACTGTACCTAAAGCCTAAGTCATATCTTGACTTCAGCAGTGACATGACCTTTGGCAAGACATGTTCATGAACTACATACAGAAATAAGGTCACAGGAAAACACTTGTTAACTAGGTTTACAAGCAGATGTAAGGCCATCTTTCATCAGTTATCAATGTTTTGCTGTTAAATTAGATGCATTTTCAAGGAATCTGGTCTAGTCTTTTCAGTGATTTTTATTAATGACTTCTAAGAAAAAAAACTTTTGCAGACTATACCTACATGAAAAAGTTGCAAGAAGTATGGAAAGTGAAATCAGCACTCAAAAGAATTCTTAAAAACAAGAAGAAGTAGAGAAATGGATTGGAGAAATAAAAATATTCTAAAAGATGTGAGCCAATAAGGAAAGACAATAGCTTCCAAACCTAACAAGCTTCAATGTGCACGGCAAACACTCAAGAGTACATACAGCATTTGCATTTCCTCCAACTTGCATGCATCTCAGTTGAAACCAAGACCAATTGGAATCCAGTTCTGTAGATCTGAAGAGAAGGAAATATTTTTAATGTTATCTTCACAGACATTTAAAATCTACCTTGTTTGTGTAAAGAGTTTATTTCCAAAATTATCTGGGGGTGGTAGAGGGAGCACTGAATATGAGAATTCTAACAGTCATAATACTGTGATCATCAGGAATGCATTCTTGAAAGACCCCTTTGTAACATTCTTTTATACAGTGACAAAGCAACAGAGGAAAAATACAGATTTTAGTTGATAAAAAACAGCTGCTTTTATCTGCAGTCCATTCTTAGATGCATTGCTCTCACACACTTCCAGCAGTTACATATATGAAATGGAAGGTTCTATTTAATAGGACAAATACACCTATAGGACATAAATTGGGTTACTCACCTGAAATACGAGAAGCTCATTAAAACTGCACCAACTGACTGAGCCTATCCAAGTGCTGCCACCAAAGGGGAGTATAGTCCTTTACAAAAAACCCCTCACTTCCTACCCCATTATGTTGCCACCACAGTGCTAGTACTGAACTACTTCAGGAAGCACAGTTGGCAAAAAAAAAAATAAAAAATATTTAGGTCTCTAAACTGGCTTGCTAGACTGTCAGATTATCATTATGATCAATATACTGTAGCACTGCTGAAGATAAGTAGTAAATAATAAAGTAGTATTTGCCTCAGTCTTGACTGGAAAAATGATAGAACGCTTCAACGTGCTTACTCACTTCTTTGTTTTCATCACAGACTCACAGAATGGTTTGGGTTGGAAGGGACTTCCAACATCATCCAGTTCCAACCCCTCTGTCATGGGCAGGGACACCTCCCACCAGACCAAGTTGCCCAAGGCCCCATCCAGCCTGGCCTCAAACACCTCCTGGGATGGGGCATCCACAGCTTCTCTGGGCAGCCTGTGCTAGTGCCTCACCCTCTGAGTGAAGAATTTCTTCCTAATATCTAAGCTAAATCTACCTTCTTTCAGTTTAAATCCATTACTCCTTGTCCTATCACTACATGCCCTAACAACCCTCCAGCTTTCCTGTAGGCCCCCTTTAGGTACTAGAAGGCTGCTATAAGGTCTCCCCAGACCCTTCTCTTCTCCAGGCTGAACATCCCCAACTTCCTTGACCCATCTTCACAGGAGAGGTGCTCCAGCCCTTGAATCATTCTCATTGCCCTTCTCTAGGCTTGCTCCAACAGGTCCATGTCCTTCTTGTGCTGGGGCCCCAGAGCTGAATGCAGTGCTCTAGGTGGGGTCTCACGAGAGCAGAGCAGAGAGCGACGATCACATCCCTCACCCTGCTGGCCATGCTCCTTTTGATGCAGCCCAGGATATGGGTGGCTTTCTGGGCTGCAAGCATACATTGCTGGCTCACGTTAAACTTCTCATCAACCATCACCCCCCCAGGTCCTTCTCCTCAGGGCTGCTCTCAATCCATTTTCCACCCAGCCTGTATCTGTGCTGGGGATTGCCCCAACACAGGTACAGGACCTCATGCTTGGCCTTGTTGAACTTCACGAGATCCTCACGGGCCTACCTTTCAGGCCTGCCCAGGTCCCTCTGGATGGCATCCCTTCCCTCTAAGCCTGTTGACTGCACCACGCAGCTTGGTGTCATCAGCAGACTTGCCAAGGGTACCCTCAATCCCACTCTCCATGTCACCGACAAAAATGTTAAATGGCACTGGTCCCAGTACTTACCCCCTGAGGAACGCCACTCATCACTGATCTCTGCTTGGACAGTGAGCTGTTGACTACAACTCTGAGCGTAACCATCCAATTCCTTACCCACCGTGTGGGCCCATTCATCAAATCCATGTCTTTTCAATTTAGAGACAAGGATATCATTGGGGACAGCATAAAATGCGTTGCATTTGTCAGTTATTTTTCAGTTATTCTTCCCCTATCCAATGCTGTAACGCCATCAGAGAAGGCCACCACATTTGTCAGGCACAATTGGCCCTTAGTGAAGCTGTGTTGGCTGTCACCAATCACCTCCTTGTTTTCCAGGTGCCTTTGCATAGTTTCCGGGAAAATCTGCTCCATGATCTTGCCAGGCACAGAGGTGAGACTTACTGGCCTGTAGTTCATTAGCTCTTCCTTTTTTCCCCTCTTTAAAAATGTGGGTTTTATTTCCCCTCTTCCAGTTCACTGGACTGCCACGACTTCTCAAATATGATGGACTGTGGCTTACCAACTACATCTGCCAATTCCCTCAGGACCCGTGGACGTACCTCAGCAGGTCCCATGGACTTGTGCACCTTCAGCTTCCTTAGCTGGTCTTGAACCTGATCTTCTCCTACAATGGGTGGTTTTTCATTATCCCAGTCCCTGCCTTTTCTTCTGGGGCTTGGGCTATATGGTTGGAGCTCTTGTCAGAGAAGACTGAGGCAAAAAAGTCATGAAGTACCTCTGCCATCTCTATATCCTGGGTGATCAGGTCTCCTGTTTCCTTCTGGAGCGGGCCCACAATTCCATTAGTCTTCCTTTTATCACTGACCTACCTATAGAAGCCATAATCTTCAATGTACAAAAAAATCTGCCAACAAATATGCGCTACTAACAAATACTAGAAGCAGGTAATGGGAATGTATGCAAGGTACAAATTCTACCGAAGCCTACCTATTTACCTCATTCCCAAGTAGCTATCAGATAAATCAAAGCTTTTACAAACATTAAAAACTTTCAATCAGAAATTAAGAATGCATTTTCCTCTCTGAACAGCCATCTCAACAAAATAAAAAACATCAGAAGTTGAAAAAATACCATTTTTAATGTAAAAAGTATACAAACTACTTACCGAATGAAACTTAAGTGAACACCAAGGGATCGATGGGTCCCTGAACAATCGATACAAAGAAAAACTCCGTATGTTATGCTTGCCCAGCTAGGGTTTTTTGACCCGCAGTCAAAACATACCTTTAAGAAAATAAAAATCATTAATGTGACTTATGCATAACCACTTGTTAAAGTTGTATTATAGGTCATTCTAACATCCTTGTAGTGATCAGAATTTAATGAATTCATCCTTATAGCATGGATGTCATCCTTCCAGCACAGATTACATGACAACTTCACATAACCCTAATTTTATAAAGAGTAGTTGCACAACCTGCCCAAACTCATATGCCTTCACCCAAACTAGACAGGACAACACAAACTCCTGGTTTCTGTCCATCATCAGTTTATACGTAGATCACAGGTTGAAAAACAGTGGGGCAGAGAACCCACATCAATCTAGTTCAAGTACACATTTAACACTTCCAACTTAAGTACACACTTCCAACACTACTGATACACAAAAGCTTTTAAGAAATGTTTTCACTTCCTTGACAGGCTGGGAAGAAAAAAACAAACAAACAAACAAACAGAAACACTAACAAGTCTCCTTGCTAGAAACTACACTGATGTAACTAGAGATTTGTGTCTACATACCCAATCAAACAAGCCCTGAGTTTACATTCAAGTCAGCTAACCTATCACTAACCAAATTAATTTCAAGTAGATGCCCAAGAGCACTTTGAGGCTAAACTCCTAGCTTTACTGTGGGTCTCTGTATCTTACGCAGTGCGCATTTATCAGGCACAAGTTCACCATCAGATTCAACACCGACTCATCCTCAATAAAAACATTTTTAAGTCTGGGCTTCAGTTAGACCAATAACCTGCAACACAAATGGAAAGCATGGAGGTTACAGTTTCTGCATATGCAAGTCCACTCTTTCTCTCTCTATGGAGGCTTAACAGTGCACTACTGGAAGGAAAGGAGTCTGGAAAGCATGTATGTGTCCCAGTACTGTTTGTGCAAACAGGGTCATCCACTGACATACAGCAGAAAGAAGAAATAAGAGAAAATCCACACAGAATGAGGGATAGAAGGAGGGACTGGAGAGATGCCCTGAAGTAAGCACAGGTAGGAGAATGATATGCAGGAAGTTAGGGAAAAAGAATGAGTAACTCTTCATGTATGCCACATCACAAGAGAACATACAGCCTGAAGTAGTCAGAATTCATCCGCTTTTCCTCAATTCCCTCCATTCTTTGAGCTAATTCCAATATAAATAAATAAATTACCTCATCTTCACTTTAAATTGGCTGTATTCAAACAGTTTCTTACTAGGCCAAAAGTAGGATGAAGACAACAAAATAAGACAAGATTGTTGGAGATCAAAGCCAAGACAACAGCCTTGGTCCTGCTTCTAACACAAGAGAGAAGAGCAGACTTAGAGCTGTAAGTTTCATTGAAATTCCTCAGAGCAGAAATTGGAAAAGAGAATCTTAAGCATTACCAGGTGGTTAAAAAAATCCCACGGTTAAAAAGGTTCTGTTATTAACATCCCTTTCCTGGAACAAATATAAGTGCTTCTTAATTTCAGCTTCTTAAAAGTTAATTGCATCACCTTGGAAGCTAGCTGCCACAAAGCAGCATAGCTCACTGGCTTCACATATCCAGGACCTTATCAACCATCTATCAGACACCTGTGAAAATTATTCAAAAATTGTAGCTTTAAGGATTGTGATGCAACTCAGAATGACAACTAGTTTTCTTGTGAAAGTAACGTAAGAACTATCATTTCCATCATGTTATGTGACAGAAATAGAAACATTTTATCAAGTTAACTTACTGAAACAAATAAGCATAAGTTAACTTACACTCATGTTGCTTGGCTTCCTCATTTTAGAGTGCTTTCCACCACATAAATTGTAACAAGAAATTAAAACAAAATTAAAAGGGATTTCAGAGCCTACCTATGAAATCATTTCCATTTTAAATATGGCAACTGTGTTTATTGGAGTGAGTTAGGTACAACTAAGATATGAAAGTCTTCATAAAAAACTAATTTGAAGGATACACCTAAATAATCTATTTCTTTTTAACTACACCTGTATTATTTTTGCTCTTTTAGTGTTCAAGCATTTCAGGACAGTCTAGACTCGGGAACAGTCACTTCGGAGAAAAAAAAGGAGTAAAAGTTGCAATCAAGATGTTTTTACCAGAATGAACAAAAGGACAGGTCCACAGCAAGTCATTAAAACAAACAGGATTCATCTTGTATGAGAGGTTGAAGTTAACAGATCCTTTATGCCTGTTGGTAAATAAGTTCATAGTACACGTTGTTGTTGGATATGGCAACATGGTAATATACAGCCTCTGGAAATGCTAGCTTTGACACTTCCAAAGAGCTGGTGGGGCTCAGCAATCACCTGTCACTGAGGTCAGTGTTAGAAAGGCACTTTTAACCACACAGTGTTGCTGCTGCCACAGATAGTTTCGTATCTCCATGCTCGCTATCCCTGTTGTGCAAGACCAGCACACAGCCGCCTGAATGCTGGACCCACTGCTACTCAGGTGGCAGTTTCGCGACTGGTCAAAGGTAATCTTCATCCGAGCAGCCACTCTGTTCCTTTCCAACCGCTGTATCCTGATATGCTTTCTTTTCTTGCATCAGCAGTAATAATCTGTCTTGTTGATCCTACTGGAAACCAACACTACAAAAGCGCTTTGACTCAGAGCAAAGGTAGGTCCAACTCACATCATGGCCACATCATCAGCAATACCAGTGTAAGGGAGGGAGAAGAAGCATTTGCCAACAGAAGGAAACTGGACTGGAAGCTGGACTAGAAGCATTGTAAACTTAAAATGACTTGAGTGAGATGTACTATAGTATATTCTGCTGGGGTGGGGGGAGGGAGGGAACATGACCACAACACTTCCCAACAGACACACAAACCCCACAATTCGCACTGTAATAACAAAACTGCAGAACTAATAAACCACCACCACAGCACGCCTACTTGGTTTTCAGCCAGTTCAGATCCTTGATTTAGGTCTCCAAGCAGAGACACGAATGCTATCTTCAACAAGAGAAGAGAATGAACCAGAGAACAGGAACCAAAAACTACCTGTTTCAGAGGAACAGATTTGTGCAAACTAAAAGAGTCTATATACCACAGTCTCAGGGTACAAGTTATCACAACTGGTGAGCTTTATAAACGTTTAAACAATATTGGGTACCTTAAGGACTATGAATGTCTTTTATGTGTACAAAATACATCCCATTTAATAACTGTAAAGCATTCGTTAAACCTTGTCAGGCGATCCTGTACACAAAGACATGAAAATTCCAAAAAGCTGTTTCTCATGCTAACCAAAGGAAACCAGAGGACGAATTACAGGTACGCTATTTTCAAGACAGTTACTCAAACACGCTACAATCCACACGTTAAACTGCACGCTTATTTAAATGAGAATCGTTTTCCCTAGCCTCACGTGCCCTGGGAGCTACCACCATGCACCTCACCTAGCGCAGCACAGAGGTGCGTATATGTGTATATATATGTATGTATATATACAGGTGTGTATGTGTCGGGGCTCGGTGGGACGAGGAGCAGGCCTCCGCGGCCACGGCAAGCCCCAGCCGCCCCTCCGGGAGCGGCTGGCGGACAGCGGAACCCCGCCGGGCCCCGGGGCGCCCCGCCCTCGGGCAGTGCGACGTGTCACCGCCACGGCGGAGCCCGGCCGCCGCCTCCCCCCGCTCTCCGGCGCCCCGTCCTCCCGCCGCCCTCACCTTGTTGGTGGGCACGGAGCGGAGCCGCTTGAAGATGGCGGCGATGTCCTGCTTGCTGGGCTCGCACATGGCGGCGGGCGAGGCAGGAGGGCCGCCACGGAGAAACCGCCGCCGCTGCCGCCCGCTCCGCCGCCGGCCGCCCCGCCCCGCCGCGCAGGGCGGGACCTCGGGGAGCCGCCCGCCTGCGGCCGCCGGCGTGGCGAAAGGAGGCGGCGGTTGCCGTGGGTACAGGCGGGGGGGGCCGGGCTCCCTGAGATAGCGGGCAGGGGGCCTGCGCCTGAGGAGCCCCAGCGCCTCGGGGCGAAAAATAAATTAAACATGGAAGGACAACAGCTGTGCTGGTGGCTGGTTTGGGAAAAAAATGACGTGGGGCAGGTGATAACGTGCCTACTTAGATAACATGCTTTATCCAATGAGTAGGTTTCAAGCGCTCTGTAAAAATTTCTTGTGAAACCATCGTTCCCGCTCAGCATTAGCACTGAACTATGTGACCAGGGACAGGGTGCTTGTGGCAGAGCTTGGCCCCTCAGCACTCCTACTCATCAGAGAGCACCGGGGTCTCAAGGTGTTACACCCCCATCTCCCCTACTCTTCTGAGGTGTAATTGGCCATGTAAGGAACAACCAGAGTTTGGACAAATTTTCTATAATACATTTTCTTTCAATTTGGAGGGTGTTCTGGAGAGTGGCTGCTCTAGCCTTCTGCTAACAGCAGCACCATAGATTATCTAGGGCCCAAAATAGCCATGTTCAAGTCCTTCCATGACAGTCTAACTTCAGCACCTCGTTTCACTCTCTTCCACAGCAGCTAACAGCCCCCCATTCTTACCTGTCAATGAGGAAATAGTCCAGGGTGATGAAAGCCATTACAATCAGGGTTGTGGCAATGTTGCACAAAACATCCACACAATGCATGTTGCTGCAAGCCACCAGCAGTCTTGGGGGAGGCATAGGTTTGGGAATCACTGCTGGAACACCTGCTGCCTGCTGTCCCCTGCACCAGGCCCTCAGCACTGCGAATCAGAGGCACATGAACCAATAGTGCCTTTGCTGATCAGTACAAGTCAGTTGTTTGTTATCCTGACAGGCAGCTGAACACACGAACATTTCACTCGTTTTTGAGGTATTGACAATTCCTGCAGCAGGCCAGCAGCCTCCACTACAGATCAACTTTGTTCAGGCTGACACTATGTCACAGATGGTGGGATTGATTATATTATAGGATAGCAGTCCAAAAAACATCTGTATGCATATAGCCAAATAACACTGGGACTAGACTTAAAATAACTGAGCCTGTATACGCATAACTCCATACCAGCAAACATAATCAGACCCCATGGCAGTCACCTGGGATCAGGAATGCCTAACAAGAGATATGTCTTCACTCTATGAGTGAAGTTCACATTTCAGGAAGACAGCCTGTGAGTCATAGGAGCCCTACAGCACACTCCTGTCCAGAGATGCTTACCAAATCCCATCTGACTGCATGAGGGCTGCCACTGGCCTCAGAGGGAGAAAGAGTTGCCAAGAAATTTCCACAAAGGAGAAAGAGTCCATTACTTCAGCTTTATCGTTACTATACTTATAAAGCTAAGGTACTATTAAAAAAAAAAAAAAAAAAAAAAAAGCAGGAGAGGTATGATCTTGCCATTATCAAAAACAATTAACATCAGAAAAACAAGGCAATCTTGAAGGTTTATCTGTCTGGCACAATCCCAGAAAAGGATGATCTTACTTATTGTCCTGTACTCTCTTAGCTGCACTACTGCCCACCCCCAAGCAACACACAAAGGCAGATAGCTCCTGCCACTACAGCAGCCCTGGTAAATCAGCATACAACTTGTGAAGTGCAAATAACACTGTGGGATGCTGGTTCTTTCACTGGCCTCCTATTTCAGGAAATGGCATGTCTCCGCCCTTGAGTCAGGATGTAAAAATTAACTCTGCTAGTTATTCAGAGCCACTTTGAACAGAGAACACACAAATCTCCATCCATGAAGTAAAAATGTACCTGTCCGGTCTTGTTCAACATCTTCTGGTCTTGTTCAACATCTTAGTTGACGACCTTGATGAGGGAATAGTGTCTGCCCTCAGCAAGTACACCGATGACACAAAGCTGGGAGGAGTGGCTGACACACCAGAAGGCTGTGCTGCCATTCAGCGAGACCTGGACCAGCTGGAGAGGTGGGCAGGAAGAAACCAAATGAGATTTAACAAGAGCAAGTGTAGAGTCCTGCATCTGGGAAGGAACAACCGCATGTATCAGTACAGGCTGGGGGATGACCTGCTGGAGAGGAGCTCTGAGAAGGACCTGGGGGTCCTGGTGGACGACAGGTTGACCATGAGCCAGCACTGTGCCCTTGTGGCCAACAGGGCTAATGGGATCCTGGTGTGCATTAAAAGGAGCATGGCCAGCAGGTCAAGGGAGGTGATCCTCCCCCTCTACTCTGCCCTGGTCAGGCCTCACCTGGAGTACTGTGTCCAGTTCTGGGCTCCCCAGTACAAGAAGGACAGGAATCTCCTGGAAAGAGTCCAGCAGAGGGCCACAAAAATGATACGGGGCCTGGAGCATCTTCCTTATGAGGAAAGGCTGAGAGACCTGGGTCTGTTCAGCCTGGAGAACAGAAGACTTAGAGGGGATCTCCTCAGTGTATATAAGTATCTGTGGGGTGGGGGACAGAAGGATGTAGCCAAACTCTTCTCAGTGGTTTGTGGGGATAGGACAAGGGGCAATGGCCACAAAATGGAGCATGGGAAGTTCTGCACTGACATGCAGAAGAACTTCTCCACGGTGAGAGTGAAGAGGGTGACGGAGCATTGGTACAGGCTGCCCAGGGAGGTTGTGGAGTCTCCTTCTCTGGAGATATTCAAGGCCTGTCTGGACGCCTACCTGGGCAGCCTGCTCTGAGGAACCTGCTTTGGCAGGGGGGTTGGACCCAATGATCTTTCGAGGTCCCTTCCAACCCCTACAGTTCTGTGATTCTTGACAGTGTTCAGAAACGCTCTACGCTGTTTGTATCTCTCACTGTGCCTCTATCCTAAGGCCACACCTTGCAATTCAGCTACATGGGTGTGCAGGCTAGACAGACTCCTGTTGCAAATTGCAAGCTCAGCTGATTGCTAGGAGATGAGTTCTAGACCAAATGCATGAAAAACATGTAGCACACACTTAAGAACCTGGGGGAGATAAGCACATCCTGGAAGCAGTCCTAAGACCAGCCTCATGGTTGTGGAAGAAAGGTGATATACAATGAATGAATGGAGGTAACAGTAAAAAGAATGGCTGAGCTCTGCCAGAGAAAAGGTAGTACTCATAATTCACTAGCTGCTCTTGCATGTTGAGTAAATTAAAAATAATAATAATTAAAAAAAAACAAAAACAAAAAACACCTACTGTTCAAGGGTGCCTGTAGATTGGGCACTGAGTGTCCTCTACTTTGGTGAGCAGCTGTTAGATGCAATGCAGGTCCTTAACCAGAACCAGTAGTAGACCAGCACTGTGAGCAAGACTGACTCCCCCCATCAGACATTGCTCACATTCTCAACCCTCAGCTGATTTTCATCTTCACTGTTGTGGTTTAACACTGCTAGACAGCTAAGCACCACCCAGCCACTTGATCACTCCCCATTCCCAGCAGGATGGGAGAAGATAATTGGAAGGGCTAAAGGTAGAAAACTAGTGGGTTGAGATAGACAGTTTACCAAAAAAAAAAAAAAAAAGTGATACCAAAAAAAAAGCAATTGTTCACCACAAGCCAACACCCAGCCAGTCCCCATGCAACAGCAGGCCTGGTGAATAGCCCCCAGCTTTTATTGCTGAGCATGATGCCATATGGTATAGGTTGTGCCTTTGGTCAGTTTGGGTTAGCTGTTTGCCTGTGCCCCCCCTCCCAGCTTCTCGTGCACCCCTAGCCTCCTCACTGGCAGTGCAGTGAGAGAAACAGAAAAGACCTTGGTAAACACCATGTAAGCACTGCTCAGAAACAACCGAAACAGTGTGTTATCAACACTATTTTCATCACAAATCCAAAACACAGCCCCATATGAGCTACTATGAAGAAAATTAACACCATCCCTGCCAAAAAAAAAAAAAGACACATTAACAAAAAATGTTTAAGACCATAAGTCTAAGCACATATTCCTTCTCTGACCCCATTATACACAGTAAGTTGCACTGTCACTTTGTCCTTGAGAAAGAATGCTGATTTGTTCAAAATAATTTGGAAATACCCTCCATACCCTATGCTCCCTTGCCTGTGCTTCACATCCTTTGAAAAATTTGGTCACACCGAGCAAGATTTGTCACTGCTCACATACATAGTGCATAATGGTAACATGCTGCTTCATGCCAACTACACCTCTAGAAATTTTAGGTTACCTTCTCTCCTGCAAATATCCTTAAACATACAACATAGTCCCAGACACCTATCTTTCCAGTATGCACAATCCATCCAGCAAATCTCTCTGGAGTAGAGAGAGCAAGCATCCAAATGCCTACTTCCACAACGTGGGAATGAAGCTTAGGAATGTTAACTACATTAAAAACCACTCGAAACCAGTTCACCATATCAATAATACACTTTTATTTAGTACTAAAATGCATTGTTTGTACTGATAACATCAAGAAACAATCAGTTCATACACAGGCAAGGTTTCTTGAGAGTAGTTTGCTGTTCAGTTGTTGCCAATGCAGTAAATTGAGTGTTCAAAATTAGGAAGAAAATTTAGTTTCTTACCTCATAGATCAAAGATACAGATTGTTGACAGCTGAAAGAAGCATCACTATGTATTGTCCTGTTTCTATATACTTCCCAAGGTACCCACTACATGCCACTGGCACCGACCTCATTTAACATTCTACAGTCAGTCTTCTCTACAGAGAAGAGGTTACACCTTCTGCAACGTAGACAGGTGCTCAGTAAAACTTCAAGTGTACATAGGTGCTATTTCCTGAATGGAAGGTTCAAGAACCCTGTAAAGTACTTTTGAAACTTTTTGTTAGAGGATTAATGTCATATCACACAGGAATCTGAATTTCTAACAGGAGAAAAGAGGTAAAGCAGGCTGAAATATTAAACTGACCACTAGGTATGCTTTCATCCACAATTAGCAAGCTCCCTGATGTTCTGAGGTGAATAACTTTCTGCCAAACCAGAAAGGTTGGAAAAAGCTGGAAAAAGGTTTAAAAATTGATTATGTAATCTTAGAGGTTTTTTTTTTTTTTTTTTTTTTCTTTTTGAGACAATTCTAGGAGAACAGGAGGTACTGCTGCATATACCCTTCAGTATACCATTCTCTCCCTTTTCTCCTTTGTTTTACAATAATCTACAGCTATTTTAAAACAACCCAGATCAACAGATTAGGTCAAAGCTATCTCACCTATCTACAGTGGTTTCCAATTAGAAGACCCAGCATCTCTACCTATCTCCAGTTGTGAAGCCTGCTTTAATTCTTAGCTTTTCAAATGATTTTTTTTTTCAAAATTATCAGCTCAGCCATGGCAAAAAACAGTTTTAGTACATCAGACCAACTCTACAGACATCTCAGCAAGAGATAATAGCAATGGATTGGTTTGTTCAACTGACAAAGTAAGGGCAATAACATGATTACGCAGAGTATATCTCTGCTTTTAGAATCTTGCATATGTATACAGATTTTTATCTCGTAAACTACAGTATAAAAACACAAGGAAATTAAGACGCAGCCTGACAACAAAAGAGCTCATAATTTTGGTGTCAAGCTTTAAAAGCTTCAGAAATAACAAATTAAGAGGAACTTTAATATTACTTTGGAATATGCATATGGAGCTGCTTATCTCTACACATTCACTAATAAAATACCCTCTTTTTATTTCATTTTGTTTTTTAAATAAAAGACTCTCTTGCTATGCCTTGTTAACTAGACAAATTAGGGGAATTAAGCACATGTTCTGTGAGGAGAGGCTGAGGAAACAGGACTTGTTCAGCCTGGAAAAGAGATGACTCAGGGGGTCCTAACAGCAGCTTTCCTCCACCTACTTGGAGGCTATGAAGACAACAGAGACAGGCACCATTCAAGTACAGAAGAACAAGAAACAATGGTCACATTGCAATAGGACAGGTTTTAACTGCAGAGAAAGGTGCGTGTACGTGTGTGTGTACGTGTGTGTGTAGACAACACAATAAGGATAATTAAGCACTGTAACAGTTTGAACAGTGAACTTAAGGAGTCAGTCCTTGGAAGTTTTCCAGACCAGCTATAAGGCCTGAATGCAGAGTTGACTGTGCTTTAAATTAGACACTGGACTAGGGACCTCATGTGGTCCCTTCCTCTTCAATTCTATGGTTACTTTACTAAATCTGACAACCAGCAGTAGTACTTCATTTAGATTAAAAGATACACATACAGTATTGATGTGGGAGACTAAATAAAACTTCTGGCTAGCAATTACAAGAACCACTATATTATTCACTACCAGTCAGCAAAAGCCCACAGAGAAAAGATTCATGTATTATTATTTTTTTTAAAGCTCAGCTGCTCACCCAAGCTATATCAGACTTGACCATACCAGGGAAAGCACCCTCACAGTAGATTTCACATAATCACAAAAGACATGAATCTCCTCTTCTTCCATAAGCATTTCGCTGCAGTGTCTCCTTACAAAGAGCCCCTGTGCACTGCACCTCCTCTTGTTAACAGCACAACACTATTAACTGCATACTCTTCTTTATGATTCTTTTAGACAATATACATTTTGTCATCTTGAACTGCAATGAAATGCATTATTTACTTCATAAGAGTATTTTCACATACTATGAAAAATTAAGAAGAATGCATTCTGTGTATTTAAGAGATTAACAGATTTTATTGTTTTCTAAAATATATTACAATACAGAGACCCAAAGCAGTAATTCCTGACAAATTCAGTAACCATCTTGTGGATGAACAATTATGTTGGTAAGTTTTCCTTGACAGACACATACATACATCCACTTTCTAAGCTTGCACATTTTGATTCATTGAAAATGTTGACTAAATATACCTATAAGCTCAAAAAAAAGGTTCAAAACTACCAACAGTGTTTTATAGTTACCTCAAAATAGATTTGTTAGTTTAATTACAGTGTAGCTTCCTAAAGTAGCATATCTACTCACCTGATAATTGAGATTTTTAAACACAAATCTGCTGTAATTTAAAACCCAGTTTTAAATGTCACAAATGCCATACTATTTGACAGGATTACAGATGACTGAGTTGCAACTGCAAACAAATGTAGTTTGTTTTTTTTACAGTGTTCTGCTACAATAATCCATGTAAGGACTAATGCTAGTTTATTTTTTGACCCACATATTTATCCAAAATACAGATTTTAAGTATGCTAGTGTATTTACTGTACTTCCAAAAATCTAAATCACAGAATACTTTGTCTATAGTACAGTAATGAACATGGCAGGAGAGCAGATTTAAATATACCTATAATTTAAACTCTTAAGCCAGTCTAAATCTTATCCACATTGAAAGGCTTTGTAACTAATAGCAATGCTCTTTATATTTTGGAATGTCAAATTATATATACATATACACAACAGATAACCTCTTAATAAAAGCATTATGGTCTATTTTACAATCTTTGTTCAAAAAAATTAGTCTTCACAGATTTAACATTTCAAATTACCCAAAAATCATTAGCAGTTAAAAGGAGTTTTTTTTTTGTTGTTGTTGTTGTTTGTTTGTTTTCCCTGCAAACATGCTGGAAATAGCTAGTATTCCGGGGCTTATGTATGATTTATTTTTTTGTTTATAGAGTGCTCTTTAAAATCTAGGTGGAAAACTCATTTAAGTGTCAAACCACGTAAACAACATTCATAACAGAATCCCAACCCATGACCTGCTACAAATAACCTTCTGTAACAGATAATTATTAAATACAGTATTTGTTTTACAGCTTCAAGCCACACTGAAAACAAAGATTACTACAACATGGAAAGAGTTTTCATTCAGTCAACTGTTGACTAAATCTATGTCATAATTTAAGTATTATTTGATCAAGCATACAAAAAGGTGCTTAACTACATAGCATTTAAATAAAAAAATACTGCATCTTTCAGACATTTCTAAGAACAAATAGAAAATTAACTATGATAACCTTAAAAATTCAAGTTGCAAATTACTGAAGGTCACTTAAAATAACCGATTAAACAGAAGTCAGCATAAGCCACATACCTTGGGTAGGATGAGGCACAAGCATAGAAAATGCAAAAAAGTTTTTAAGACTCACAATAACAGACCATGTGGGAAGAGAAAGCTTAAGTAGTATTTTTCCTATCATTATTTTTCCACCTAACCCCTTTCCACTGCATTGAGTACAAGTTCTGAAAACATCAAAATAGTTGTAACTTGTCTTTAAATCGCTATGATTTCAATATCAAGCTGTCTCTCCTTTCCATTAAAATATATACACTCTATACATCATTCAGCTTCCTCTCACTTTAAATATATACTGTACAGGCCTTCAAAGCTTTTGTAATACTTCTATATTAACTTTGTCCTTTGTCACTGGATCGGTTCTACATAGTTTGCTGGGTATAAACCAACTTGTCCATTATCCAGACGTCCTTTGCACCAACCCTGTTCATCTTCATTCTCCATTTTAGTTAATTCATCCCCTGCAAAAAGAAGGAGCACTGTTAATAAATCTGTAACCCTCTAAGTAACACCAACAGAAAGATAAGACAACAATTTCTAAAGTGTCCACTTTTCTTCCCCTGCTCACCTAAGGTACCAGCAGAAAACTTCTCTGCTCTTCATTCTTTTGATACTAATACCACCCACAGATTTACATATAGGATGAAAGGCCCCCAGTTTCAAGAAAAGAGGGGGAAGGGAGCTACTTTGAAACTAAAACATTACACTAATACAATTTCAAGAATAGCATTTTAAACACAATAAAAGAATGCAACTTTTTTCAACTTATACATGGTGTTATTTCACTACAAGATCGAAGGCTCCCTTATATCTAAAAGTATGAACAGTCAAAGATAGTTGTGGATAGTAAAATTACCTCTAAGCAAAAAAGAATAATCTTACACTGATGACTCAACAAAACGTCAGCACAAGTGAAATGTTTCATCAGGCTTACTGTCAATATTTGCTAGTGTAAGAGTTGGTGGAACATAAGGAGTAAGATGTTACAAAATTAAGAAGTGGCAGTAAAATTCTCTTAAACTACAATTGAAGCTTTTCAGTACACCACTGTGATGCTGGAAGATTTTAAAGAAATTAACACCTTACTCTTTGCAACATCTTTCCACTCCTCATCTTTTTAAGAGATAAATATTGGGATAGAACTACTTTTACTGCTCTAGCTTTATATTGCTGGAAGATGATGTAGAGTTCTAGCTCAAAAAAAGTAACTCAATTTGATTCTTAACTTAAACAGCAAGAGCTAACACCGATTATTCATCCTGACATTTATGAACTATAAACATAACCACTTTTTGACCACTGCGCATGTCTAATCTTCTACATTCTCACTCAGGATATACTTAGATATTATAGTGTCTGTAGACTCCAAGATCCTGTCTATAAACATATGAAGGTCCACCATGAAAAAAAAAAAGGCCACACCACCTAGGAATTATTTCCCCACATGCAACTTATTTGCATCTAATTATTTCTCTGCATACAACAGTTTTGTGTTTCATCTTAGTAAGCAAAAGGAAATATATGCTGATGATATTAACCAGTCCCTAATGGCTGTAAATACATGAAGTACTAAAAAAGTCTTAATATTATTTTGAACAAAAAATAGCCTAAGGAAAATATATATATATATATATATACATAGAGAGAGAGAGAGAGAGAGAGAGAGAGAGAGAGAGAGAGAGAGAGAGAGAGAGTTAGAAATGGATGAACTTCATGCATCTTCTATAGTTGCCCTGTTAATTATAAAAGGTTAAAGCTCCATCTTCTCTAGTTTGCAGATCTACCAGATAACAAATAAAAGAATGCTATGAACAAATATTTAGCACTGTAGGCTGTATTGTAGTTGGCTTATGGAGACATTTTACATTTTTTTCATGATTATTTCTAGCCACGCAGAATGAGAGTGTACAATTCCAAACTTCCTTGCCACTTCTATTAAGTGTATTTTTAAGTGAAATCAATGCCTAATCAAATCCATGCCACACTGACAGTAAGCATCCATGCAATTGCACTTGTACAGCTAGGACTTGGAAACCTAGTGAAGTTGGAGGTCTGTTGAAACATTGCCACTTTTGACAATTACCTGCACAACAGAGTTATAACAAAGTCTTTACAACTACAATAAAAATAGTGTGTACACTATCATGTTTTGATAACATTGCATGGTTTGTATTTGCTGTAGCTATTTATTCTCAATCATGGCAGAGCGCTAGACATACACTAGACAGTTACGTCCCATGCTTTTATGGGATTGTAAAGGCTCTCAAAGTATGGATAGTAAATTCTGCTCTTTGGAAGCCTACCACAGCTGTTTGCCAATGAAAAACATGTATGAAGTAATCCACTAATAAAAAGGTTAGTTTCAAACATTGAAAAAAAAATATACATATGAGGGATGCCACACAGTGCATATATGCTACAGCATGTGCCCAGAAGTGATCGTAAAGGCTTTGTAGGCAAAATTCTTGAATACTCAAGGAAATCCAATTGGAAAATATCCACATACGTTTAAACAGATCTGCAAAATGAATTCACCAATTCACCGGTGCTGACAGCTGCTTAGAGTCTAGGCATAGTCCACACAGGAACACAGAAATAGATTATGTTTTAAACTGGCTCCTGCCTGACCAAGTGTGGTTTTTTGTTTGTTTTTTTTTTTTTACTTAGTTTATTGCACGTTCAGTGTCTACATAGTCACACTAATACTTGTGTGTAAAAACTACATACGTTTGCCTATAGTCATTCTGTAATTCAGCTCCTGTAAGGGGACTCACCGCCTAGCATGATCCCTTTCTTCTGATTGATGTAGTCATATACTTTGGTGTTATAAAGTACTTTAATGTTCTTCCTTCAAAAGGCATTAAGCTATTTTTAAGTTAAACCTACAAACACCTCTTACAGTTCACACATGCTGTACTTTATTTTTACGGACCGCCCCCATTGAGAACCACATGGTTTAAGTGGTTTAATACAAGTCACTCAGCCGGTACAGAATGTCTAACTTTGTACTTAACCATTACATCTGTGTATACAAACATTGCCTAGTTCTGCCATGGAAAGGCTCATTACTGTAAGCCTTTGGAATGCCAGATTGACTTTACAGGCACAATACATACATTTCAAGATTAGCTTATGTCCCTCCCCTGCTGAGAAAAAATGAGCAGCTGAAGTCTACAGAATGAAGAATAATTTTAGCTTCTGTACATTCCAGAGAAAGCTCCAGATGTTTTGTTACTACTGTTCTTCTGTCAAGGTATAATTTAACAAAGTTAAAGGCCAAACCAACCCATTCCTCCTCTTTGGAAGTCCACATATTACTTGTCTATGAAAAAAGAAAAGCCATAAGTAGAGAGTTTCACTATTAAAAGAGGAGGGAAGAGTGAAAGGACAGAGTACCACCAGGGTTCTGGGGTTTTATGGGGTGATTTGTTTTTATAAATAATCTGCATTTGTATTCAGTTTTGAGTATCACCTCCCCCCATAAGCAAAATGAAAGTTTAACAGTTCATTGATCACATCAATTGACTACATAACTGACTACATCATTGACTTGTTTACTATACTGATTTTGAGCTGCAACATCTAAGACCCATTGCAGATGGTGCAGAGTAGCATAATTCTTATGAATGCTAAAGGGGAAGTGGAACAAAAAGTTTTCTCAGACCTTTCAACACTTGAATCCTGTTTGTCCTCTACAAGTACGTCAGTCATTACAGGACAAAAAAAGTAAGCAACAAGCAAAGGAGAAGAGACATGATTAAATAGATTGCCTCTCTCATTTTCACAAACCAAAGTTCTGTTTTTGTTAATCTACTCATGCAATCTTATTCTACCTTCCTGTTTAGCAAACTTTTAACGTGCAGTTCTAGGCAAGACAGTAGAACAACAGCCTGTTACATGGTCAAAAAGTATAGATTTCACCTTCCACCACTAGAGGGTACTGCCTTCAGGCTGTACAGACTGAAAAACTGAAAAAAAGTTTCCTATTTCTGTGCTCAGAAAGATGTTCAGGCACTCACTCAGCACACAACTTCTGGAAGAACTAGCCTATACAAACTGGAGGCGGCAGCATCCATGGCATGCAACCACCACAACCTTTTGACAACTTTGTATTGTGGAAACATACTATCACTTGTGTGTCTCTCGTCACACAGGCTTGTCACTTGTATGCCTCTATTCTGTTCTCTCAACTGCAGCAAGGAGGTAAAATGCAAAGAAAGGAACAGACTTTAAAGCTCAAGGGAAACAAGACGTCATCCCAAGAAAGGAGATGTTTAAGTCAGTGTACTCTAACATAATGAAAGATGACAAAACTGGATAAATACAGTAGAGCTACTCTGCTTAGGTACACCAGAGGGAGTGAAAGGAAAAAATTCTGTCCGTAAGTTTTCAACTAAAACAAACAAACAAAAAACACGTCAGCAATGTCAAAAATTGGAGACCAAAAAGAGAGTACTTCCAGTTGATTAGGTATTATTTATTGTTTTAAGATTTGGTGCTGTAATCTTTTCTTTTTTTTCAAAAAAGAACTTTGGGGCCAGGATCTGTGCACAGCTAAAAGCAACAGCTTCTGCTATCACCAACTAAGAAAAGGAGATGAGTTTATCAGTTCTGCAGCTCACCATTTTGTTTAACACAAAGACAGTAAGAAGGGAGTATACCAAACAGATATATCAATACCTTCCAAACAGATTAGAATTCATTACTTCCAAATACAGGATACCAAGAACTGCTATCAGGAAGAACAGGGGCTAGATAGGATCCTGTAAGTGGAGTTGTACATTCAGAGAGACAAGTGACTTCAGAAAATAAATGCTGAAGAGAAAAACTCCTTATTTGTCCCATTTCTTCTTTTGAAATGCTTTAAGAGAATGCTGCACACTTACCAGCTTTAAAGCTGAGTTCATCTTGCTCTTGGCCCTCATAGTCATAGAGTGCACGCACTCTCACTTCCATTGCAGGAGAAGCATCTTCATCAAATGGATTGGTATCTCCATTTGCATCAGTGGAAGAGAAAGGATTGTTGGACTCTTCATCGGACCAATCTGCAGGGTAGCTTTGGTTTTTTTCATAGCTGCTAACACTAAAAACAATTTTTAAATTACTTTTTCTGCCCTTGATTAGGAGATTAGAAACACCCCAACATATCAGTTCCCCTAGTTAAGCTTAAACTTCTCTGTAAATCCCTGTTTTGAAGCTTTATTTCTATCTTATCTACCTTTAGCTGGCAATGCCTTAATCAGAAAAATAAGTAAAGCCACATTCTTACAATACATTTTACAAGTTAAAAAAAAGCGAAAAGGAAAAAAGTGAAGGGCAACTTTCCCATAAACTCCAGCAACTTCTCTAACAAGAAACTTGTAGAATCCATGGGGTTATTTATTCTAGAAAGGTAAAAGCTGTTCAGATATCAGATGAGAAAAATGAGGTATTTAAACTGCTTTGTAGAATCTCCCATCTCTCTGTGGACCCCTACAGTAGCTTTTAACTTTTTGTATGTTGCAATCACCAATATAAAAGCCTCATTATAGAGCAACAATTTGATTGTTTAAAAAGTGTTCAATGTTGAGCATGCACATGCCATTTAAGACAGTGATACGATATCCCTAGGTAGGCATACTGAAGCAACAGACAGCTGTCTGAGAAAGTCCTAAACAAAAAGAAAGCAATCATAAAAGCAGACTTGTTCAGCAAGAGAACACAGCAGTAAAGCTCCAGAAAACAAAGCACTTTCATTAGAAAAACCCATCAACTTCAACATTTTATAGGACTGGTAAAGGAAGGAAAAAAGCAACGGCAGTTCTGTTAGGAACTGCCGATAACCCCAGTAGTTTCGAACCAAAGAAGATCAAGGCAACAGATGTGGCATCTGTTAGGAAAAACAAGTTAAGTTACAGTGTTGTGCTTACACAACCTCTTAAAAGGACTTCATGCACCAACTAGCATAGTGTTACAGAAACCAAAAACTGAAAACCCTGGATAGAGAAAGTGCAAGTGTGAAAACGATTAAGAAAACAACATTTCACCAACTTTTTGATCTTATTGTCCTCCTTTTCACTGACAGTACTCCCAGTATCTTCTTCATCTTCAAAGGGATTGTAACTTGATTGTACTGACTGCACTGTGTTACTCTGGACACTAAGACTGCTAATTTGGAAAAGAAAGAGCATTATGGTGACCCTATCTGTTTAAGGGTAAACACACTGTCACTGGTGTCCCATTAAGTAGTTTCTTAGCAGACCCCTTCTCCAGCCAAAAAAAAACAAAAAGAACAACAAAAAAAAACACTATCCATCAAGTGTAGTGAAAGATCCTAGAAAGTTCTGGAAGTCTCACATATGATACATTTCCTCCAGAAGTAGAATTTCTGTTGTGGACCACAATTTTTCTTTTTTCTTACTGCCTGCAATAAAAGGCAGTGCTATTTTTCTACCCAGTTTCATTACTTTCTGAGGAAGCTGATGCTAACAGTTATGTATTAATGACATCCAGAATTGTGAAGCAACTACACATTTTTCAGACTAAGATTTCAAAGTAAAATGTCATTTCTAGAGATGGGAAAATAGCAACAGACTAACTCCCAGATTAACTACTGAGTTCAGTTACTCATGTAATTTGGGTTCTTATAATTCACAGTGGAAAGAGAAATGTGAAATAGAGAATAATTCCCAAAATATTTTGTGAGCTGCAGAAAGCTGTTTTAAAAATGCTCACAGGTGAGTAATGTTTAGTTGTACACTGGCTTTTTGATCCTGTATAGCTTGTAATATTGAACAGTCCTTTCTGTTTAGTCTTTTTAGGCATGAAAAAAAATACCTGCTATGTTTGTTAGGCTGGGAAACTTGATCTCCTGTCTGATTAATACCAGTCAGAGTCACTCCATCAGAAGCCTTCTTCTTTTCTCTTCTACTGAGAGTGCGATTCAGATCCGCAGACCACTCCTAAAAACGAACGCAAAAAGTGATTGAGCAACCTAATTGAACAATTAATAATCATATTTAATTTTTCAGACTGAGTTATGGAACATACATTCATACATACAGCTGTACAAATAGTTATTGTAAGGGTAAGTTACTCTTAATGTTTCTATAATAGTTCTCATCCATCCTAACAATGCTAGGATACCTGTGCTACTCACAAATACCAGAGTGACCTGTACTTCCCTGCTTAGCATTCTGAACACCTTGAAAAGACTTAAAATACCAGACATATGACAGACAACTGGAGAAGTCTAAGGAGTTGATCAGTGCAGCTCTTTCAAAGTGGTACCAAGAAGTTTTACTGTTTCAAATAACGCCAAGACATCTAACTTTACAAGTACATTTAATTTTAAAAAGCATTACAATCTACTTTACATAACAGGTTTACTTCTCAAGAAGCGCTCCAGGACTGGCCGATAAAGGAGCTTTTTTTTTTTTTTTAAAGTCATTGCATAGAACTTCTCTTGTCCCTGAAATGTGAGCAAATACTTAAAGTACTGCACTCCAGATCTAGTAAATTTATTGTCCTTAAAAGCCATCCAAAAAAAGTCAAGGCTCAAATCAACACAATTGTTGACAAAACGTGATGTCATTTGTTAAGCATCCTCTCCTTGATGTTCTGAAACATTCACAAGTTTCAGAAGGCAAATGGACAGGCATGATGAGATCTGAACAGAACTTATACCTTTCCAGTCAAACTAGGCTGCATACCAATATAAAACAGGCACCAGAGAACTAACTGGACACAAGTAAACATCCTACACTTAGGCATGTTTCATATTCAGAAGCCTTAATAAGTTTCAAAAAAGTGTCAGGAGATATTTGCAATGCAAAAAATAACCTGTGAAATATTAAGAAAAAATAAAGATTTTGCGAGATGCTATTACTGGTTTGTACATGTAGCATGGTGAGTCTTAAGTGATTTCTGACCAACTTTTCAAAGGCACCTTATTATTTTAACCTCATACAAATACATACTGGATTTCTGAGTCACCTCAATTTAAAGATTACTGACCTAAGTATATTTGCAGTTTATAATGCAATTTCATATTTGTTTGATCATGACTTTGTTTTACTTACGTCATCCTTGTAGCATGTAAATGAAAAAACACTCGATTAGAAAAATAGTAACAACAGAATTTTGTGATAATTACCATGCTTTTTCACAAACATTGTATTTCCCCACACAGAAGTAACTGTAGTTCCATGCTTCAGGCAAAGAAATACTGCAGTACTGGTATGAGTTTTCTTCCCCAAACCTTCAAATCTGAAGTTATTCAATGTTTAAAAGTGATACTTTCCATTACGTTTAAAACAGAATACTTTGTACTCCATAATTGAGGTTTCCATTCTATTAACTTAATGCCCAGAAATTATTTCAATTAATCCCATGGTTCTGGTCAGAAATTCATTCCAGCCTTTCAATACTCCACTAGTATGATCTTCACTGATACATTTTGATACTTGTTTCTCCTACACTGAGTTAGCAAAACATTCCTCAAAAGCTTTATTTCTTTTGAAAATGGTATTCAGCAGTATAATTAACTGGTGCAAGGTGGAACTTTTTTTTTTTTTTAATATAATGGTATCGGACAAAATAGTTAAAGGCTTCAAAGTTTTCAGAACTGAAATACTTAAACCTATTTCAATAGTATTTGCTGCCTACTTGACCATTAAGTGATAACAAGGAGATTCAAAATTGAAGTGTGACACTATAAAGGGAGAATCACATATACAGATGTCAGAGGTACAGCAACTAAAACATGGGTTACTAATGATTTCAGCTTCCAAAAAAAAAAAAAAAAAGTTTCTCACCCTTTTCTGTTTAAACTGGTATTTGATACAATCACCTCCAAAAGTAGAGGCAGTGAGGACTCCAATGGAATCAAGAAAATAAAAACTGTTAGGGCTTGTAAAAACAACAAAATTCACTGCTGTAAGTCTGAATCTAAGAGTTTCACCAGAAAGGAGTGTGACAAAAAGCAAGGACATAAAAACCAGACATAAGTCTGGGCTTTCATTACTCTGATCTTACCTCAAACTGAGGCCAATTCATTGACATCCCTGGACCTTGATTAGCTCTAAACCACCGCAAGTCTTCAACAGCATCTGCTGTTTTGATGTTCTGTTCCAGTTCACGGTAGATATTTTTGTAACTGCAAAACAAATTTGTCTTCAAATTTAGTACACCATTTAGAAACAGCAAATCCTCTAACCATATTAAATAAAAAAGTTCAAAGTTCACAATAGTATTGAAAAAAATTACAGCAAGACATTTTAAAAGCTCTCTGGGACAGGCTATTAACTGCCTGTAAAAAAAGGAACAGTAACAAACTTGCTAAAAGTTCAGTGAAAAAAAATCCTTATTTACAAGATTTAAGTATTACTACTGTTTTGTAAAGCAATTTAATTAGCTGTCAGTAAGATTTAAGTAGGAATGTTAACATCAAATGCCAATCTTGAAGTTTCTTGAATTTAAAAGCTTGTCTATGCAACAGTAGAAACTGTTTTTGTGCTACATTTACATTCTGTGAAACTCAGTTCTTAATTCAATTAGAATTATGATTCATTATAAAAATTAAAATCTCAAACCTGAAACAGAGTTAAATTCTGGAGAGCGTGGAAGATAGCTTCCTGACGCAGCTGGTTAGTGAGCCTACCAGGGGAGGTGCCCCGCTAGACCTTCTCTTCACAAACAGAGAAGGACTGGTGGAGGACGTGATCGTCGGGAGCTGTCTTGGGCAGAGTGACCACGCAATGGTGGAGTTCACTATTCTTGGCGAGGCCAGGAAGGGGACCAGTAAAACCGCTGTATTGGACTTTCGGAGGGCTGACTTTGAGCTGCTCAGGACACTAGTTGGTGGAGTCCCTTGGGAGGTGGTTCTGAAGGGCAGAGGGGTCCAGGAAGGCTGGGCGCTCTTCAAGAGGGAAGTCTTAATGGCGCAGGAACGGTCTGTCCCCACGTGCCCAAAGACGAGCTGGTGGGGAAGAAGACCAGCCTGGCTCAACAGAGAATTGTGGCTTGATCTTAGGAGGAAAAACAGGGTTTATAAGCTTTGGAAAAGTGGGCAGGCCACTAAGAAGGACTTTAAAGAAGTAGCAAGGCTGTGCAGGGACAAAATTAGGAAGGCCAAAGCTCATCTGGAGCTCAATCTGGCTACTGCCGTTAAAGATAACAAAAAACGTTTCTATAAATACATCAACACAAAAAGGAGGACTAAGGAGAATCTCCATCCTTTACTGGATGCGGGGGGAAACTTAGTTACAAGAGATGAGGAAAAGGCGGAGGTGCTCAATGCCTTCTTTGCCTCAGTCTTTAGCGGCAATACCGGATGTTCTCTGGATACTCAGTACCCTGAGCTGGTGGAAGGGGATGGGGAGCAGGATGTGGCCCTCATTATCCATGAAGAACTGGTTGGTGACCTGCTACGGCACTTAGATGTGCACAAGTCGATGGGGCCGGATGGGATCCACCCAAGGGTACTGAGGGAACTGGCAGAGGAGCTGGCCAAGCCACTATCCATCATTTATCAGCAGTCCTGGCTATCGGGGGAGGTCCCAATTGACTGGCGGCTAGCAAACGTGACGCCCATCTACAAGAAGGGCTGGAGGGCAGACCCGGGAAACTACAGGCCTGTCAGTTTGACCTCAGTGCCAGGAAAGCTCATGGAGCAGATCCTCCTGAGAGTCATCATGCAGCACTTGCAGGGCAAGCAGGCGATCAGGCCCAGTCAGCATGGCTTTATGAAAGGCAGGTCATGCCTGACGAACCTGATCTCCTTCTATGACAGAGTGACGCGCTGGGTGGATGAGGGAAAGGCTGTGGATGTGGTCTACCTTGACTTCAGCAAGGCTTTTGACACCGTCTCCCACAGCATTCTCCTCAAGAAACTGGCTGCTCTTGGCTTGGACTGGCGCACGCTTCGTTGGGTTAGAAACTGGCTGGATAGCCGGGCCCAAAGAGTCGTGGTGAATGGAGCCAAGTCCAGTTGGAGGCCAGTCACTAGTGGCGTCCCCCAGGGCTCGGTGCTGGGGTCAGTCCTCTTTAATATCTTCAACGATGATCTGGATGAGGGCATCGAGTGCACCCTCAGTAAGTTTGCAGATGACACCAAGTTAGGTGCGTGTGTCGATCTGCTTGAGGGTAGGAAAGCTCTGCAGGAGGATCTGGATAGGCTGCACCGATGGGCTGAGGTCAACTTCATGAAGTTTAACAAGGCCAAGTGCCGGGTCCTGCACCTGAGGCGCAATAACCCCAAGCAGAGCTACAGGCTGGGAGAGGAATGGTTGGAGAGCTGCCAGGCAGAGAAGGACCTGGGAGTGATGGTGGATAGTCGGCTGAATATGAGCCAGCAGTGTGCTCAGGTGGCCAAGAAGGCCAACGGCATCCTGGCTTGTATCAGGAACAGTGTGACCAGCAGGGCTAGGGAGGTGATCGTCCCCCTGTACTCAGCTCTGGTGAGGCCGCACCTCGAGTACTGTGTTCAGTTTTGGGCCCCTCGCTACAAGAAGGACATCGAGGTGCTTGAGCGGGTGCAGAGAAGGGCGACAAAGCTGGTGAGGGGCCTGGAGAACAAGTCCTGCGAGGAGCGGCTGAGGGAGCTGGGCTTGTTCAGCCTGGAGAAGAGGAGGCTCAGGGGCGACCTTATCGCTCTCTATAGGTACCTCAAGGGAGGCTGTAGCGAGGTGGGGGTTGGCCTGTTCTCCCACGTGCCTGGTGACAGGACGAGGGGGAATGGGCTTAAGTTGAGCCAGGGGAGTTTTAGGTTAGATGTTAGGAAGAACTTCTTCACTGAAAGGGTTGTGAGGCACTGGAACAGGCTGCCCAGGGAAGTGGTGGAGTCACCATCCCTGGAGGTCTTTAAAAGACGTTTAGATGTAGAGCTTAGGGAAATGGTTTAGTGGGGACTGTTAGCGTTAGGTCAGAGGTTGGACTCGATGACCTTGAGGTCTCTTCCAACCTAGAAAATTCTGTGATTCTGAAATGTGTTTTTAAAATGCATAAGAAAGCGTCTATTTTTTATACCTGCTAATGGCTTTTACTGTTTTAGGTACTCTGATTTTAATTATACTATTTACTTAAAATATCAAACACTAGAAAAAAGAACCTTGCTGCTTTTACCTATCTTTGAGTCTAATTATTATTTGCCACATTGAATTCTAGTAACTTTAAATTATTCATAGAATAGAAGCCACATTACAGATACAATTTTGATCCCAAACCATGTATGTGATATATTTGTTCTACAGGCTGTGATTACATATACAACTCTCCCCTCTCCCCCCCACTTTTTAAAAAAAAAAATAAAATATGGTGCAATATGGAACCCACACAGTATAAAGAGGTCTTAACACAACATCTACAATGCTCAAATGTGACACAAAATTAGCAGTCTATCCTCAAGCTAGAGGGAATTTGTGGAAATCCTTCCAGGTCAAGTCACACAAAATCTAGACTTACAATTCATTAGTGCTACATTATCAAGGAGTCAAAGTATCTCTTAAGATGTATTACCAAACTTGTAAATTTCTATATTTTGACTAACATGTATGCGGTATTTGACTACAGTGGAGTTTCTTTGAATGTATTTAAGCAATGGAGAGGCATGCATTTTGAGAAACTGAATTAATCTGTTTGAATGACTCATCAGTTAACCCAAATCAACAACCAACTGGACATCTACAGTCACAGAAAACAAGACATGACTACTTTCTGGACTGTGCTCTTCAGTTTTATCAGTCTGTCTTAAAGTTAAAACACAAACCTTCTTCTAGGAGTTTATTTTACTCTTTTTATCTCTTTATATGCAAAGAGAGCAAGATAGTGAAATAAACAGTTACGGTTGCTTTGTCTCTAGTTTTATCCTAATAGCTCCTTTCCTTGTTTTCACCTTACTAACTTACCATAAGACACTACACCCAAATCTCCCAAGTACCTTAAAAGGAAAACCACTGCTCCTCCACTTGCTCACCTTCTGCAGTTTTCCCCACCCTGCCTTTTTAAGTTAACCACTTCTTATTTATTTCTGATCTGTTGTTTGTTTCAATGCAATTAAACTGAATTCAAATGGATGACAATCCTATCTTTCTCTCAGAGAAAAAGAAACTGCTTTCAACAGTAAGAACTTTGAAGCAAACCAAAATGATGATAATGCCGAAATAAGTGATCTTGCTCTTACCTATTGCTAGCTATATATATTCTTGCCCCATCACCCCTTTTTTTGTGCCAGCACTAAGATTTGTGGGGCTGAACTTAGTTTGTTCTCCAATACACATTGAAGACATAACACAACAAAACTCTCCTTTCCCAGTCCTTGATCCATTTTCTTTAAGCTCTGAATATTTTCAAATTGGTACACATTTGATTATGAAAATACATCAAGGATGAAGACTTACTAGTTCATTTAATAAAGTTCAATAAGACTAGCAAATGCTAGGGATAGATGCAAGTCTGATCGTGGACAAAACAAAGAAGGTCCTCTTACACTATAAGCAAATTGAAGCAAGAAAAGTAGAAACAATTCAGGTTTTAAACTTATCTACTTGATGTATTGAATATTTTTTTGCTCGTTAGTGTTAATTTTAAGGTCTTACACAGTTTTACCTTGCAACATTAGACAAGTCAAGATGTTTTTGAACTTCCAGTAACACTTCTCGAAAGAAACGTAAGCGTTTTTCCTCAAACTGCTGACACTGTTCAAATACCTGCTCCATGTTTTCCATATACTGAGGTGTCACACTATCTAATTCTTTAAGTGATTTTTCATACTTTTCTTTTGTCTGGGGAGGGAGGAAAAAAAGGGAAAAAAATAATTAGCAATATTTTATTACCATCCTCCAAGACTCAATATAGTAATGGACAAGGCTTAGACTAGAAGATCCCAAACTGCATTCTCTTTTTATAACTTCAATCTGTGTTAGATCCCAATGAGAGTTATCTAACAAAATTACAAAATTATTGAAGTTATCTAAAAAAAAAAAATACAAAACTATTATAATACAGTTCTAGGCCTCCTCTCCAGCTTTTCAAAAGAAACCATGACAAATGTTAATGTAACACTAACGATAAAAAACAAAGGAGGTACAAAGTATAACAGAGTAAACAATTTTTCAAGTTACAGGTCTTATTTAAAGATCTCCAAATAAATTCAGAATGTTAGCATTTCCCCTTCAGCAATCCACATAGTACGCTGAGAGGTATGAAGAGAATACTGTTGCATAAATTCCTGTGAACATAAAATCACATACCCAGTGAGCTCTATTAAACTGAACCTCAAACTTTAGACTAATTTACAGCAATAGACCAGAAACATGAATTAAAAGATCCCACCCAACATAACATCAGCCTCCCAGATCACAGAGCAGCATCTCAAAGGGAAAAGTTTTTTCAAAAAAGTTAAGAGTCACATAGGACAAAGCTCTAGGCAGAAGCCTGCTAGAGAGATAAACCAAACTGGGCAATGGAAAAGCATTTCCTCAAGTGTATTTACTTTTATTTAAATACATTATATCAGCTTACTTTCTTAAAAAAAAAAATAAAAATCCTACAATCAAGACCAACAACAATTTTAATCAAGCTTTAAGCATCTATCTTCACAGCCTCTCAAATGAAATAACTCAATCCTCACTAGTAAATAAGTAGAATAACACAGTGAAAATCCAGAAGTTATACTTCCTTCCCTACTCAAAGTACTTATGTGAAAAAGAGGTAATGTATTATCCATTCTTTACAGAAGAACTAATCAATGACACACAGGAGAAAACTGTTAAATATTGGTATAGGATCATAACTGAAAGTGTGCTGCACTGTGGTTTGTATCACATTCAGGAGAAAAAAGCTTAGATATGCACAAGCTATAGATTAAATATACCTTTAGTACATCTTGTTTGCTTCTCTCCACTTTGTCTTGTAATTTCTTAAGTTGTTCAGGATTTAGTGCTGGATCAGCTTTGCTATTTGTCTCTCTGGATATAGCCAGTTTCTCCTCTTTACAGGCTGCATGGTATGCTTTCTTTGCGGCTTCCACCTAAAAAGAAGACTTCAATCTCTGCATCTGGAACACTTTATAAAACAATAATCATGTTGCAATGAAGAAAGTGGGAGGTTTTGTTTCAGGGTATTTTTTCATTTTCAGGCAACTTTTTATTTAGGCCAAGGAATGAACACTACACAAGAATCGATAGAAGGAAACTGTAGTACTTAGCAATAAACATTCTTTCACCATACAAGAAATGTCAGTCATACAAGCTTAGAGAAGTAAAGAAATACTCAAGGAAAGGTTTACAAAAAGTTCTAAATAGAACTTTTTTCCTCATGCCCATGTACTCCTTTGCTCCCCTTCTTCTACAAACCTGTTATTTAAGAATAATGTTGTTGCATGAGAAGGAGAAAACACACATTTTTCCTTTGCTCATTTCTTCAAGCAATTTGCAACTTCAACGCATATGATCAGATTTAATTAAAATTATAACTTAAATTCCACTTTTTCCAGATTTTCACTGAAGTCACCAAGATTAATAGAGACCAAGAGAAAATATTTATTTTCAGAAGAGGACAGAAGACAGGAGATCTTTTTGAGAAAGGAGGGTCCAGCAGAGAGAACAGGGAGCTTACTCCCTTATAAAGATTTGAGACATTAATATATTATAACACAGGATATCTAATACATAATCTACTGCTGTACCTCTTTCAGCTTTTTTGCCCAGGGTTTCTGAGCTTTCCTAAATCCATCTTCTGCTTCTTTGGTTTCCTTAAATCCTCCCATCATTTGCTTATGAAAGGCTTCCTTCTGCCAGTTCTTGACTTTTTCAAAGTCTTCATTCATCAGTGAACCTTTTACTTCTAGATGTAGTTCACTCACTTTTTCAGCTTCTGACATAAAAGCACACCAAGCCCTTTCTACTGTTCCATACTGTGGGCCTAAACACAACAGAAAGTGTCATTCTCAGTAACCATCACCCACATGGAACTTATATTCCCAACAAACTACCTGGAGCTATTGACTTATATTCACTTCAAAACAATAATTCCTAGATATTGATGTAAATCTAGAAAAGGGAATAGTTCAGACAAAATTATATTAGAATATTACAAGTTTTTACTTCAGAATAAATAATATTCATTTAGCCTGCCCTGCACCTCCCTGTACCATGATTCTCAGTATTACACCTATTAACTCCTCTTTGAACTGTCTTCAATTTCTCAACATACTTTTTGAACCATGGATAACCAGGAAAATACAAACTAATTCAGAATAATTCAAATGGTACCAGATTAGCCTTCCATTAAAACAATACTTCTCTTCTATTACTTTCTCCCAACAACAACTTATTTTGCAGACATCTTTTCAGAGTTCTCTACCGTTATTTACCTAGAAATAGCTACTACGTTAAAAACAAATCTATTCAGATATCTCAACACTGGAAGCAAGATTCATCTGTTTCGATAAGAAATAAGCAAACTAGAAAAGGAGCAGGGTTTTTGTCTTTTTGTTGTTGTTGTTTTGTTTTTAATCCAGAAAAGCTTACTCTTGGAAATATTCATTTGTTATGCTACCGAGCCTTTTGAAAAGGCTCCATTAGAGGCTACATATTTCTACTTTGCACTTACCAAAAACATTCAGAAACTTTTTATTAAAGATTCCAGAATTCAAAATTAGAATCTATTACCTTTTTCCACAAGCTGTTTCCATCTTTTTGCCCATTCTGTAAGTTGCTGAGCATAGCCCTTCTCTATTCGTGCCCGTTCATGAATACAATTCATGAGATCATTGCAAAGTCTGTGACCATCATCAATTCGTTTTACTGTGCGCTTGTAATTTCCAACCTATAAGGAGACAAACATTTAGCAATTCCTGCTTGAAACATCTGAAAGTAAGCTAAATCTCTGATTAACACACATACTGTTACCTACAAGTAAAATAATTTAACAGGAATTCATCAATTACAGCATACAGTACTTTCAATTAATCTTAAAACCTAACTGCTTTGGATAAGATACTGAAGACAAGTTGAAAAATAATCTGCCCAGAAGATGCTGGAAGCCGCTTGCAAGAACACCAGAAAAGCCACATGTTCTCCGGAAAAAAAATAAAAAAATAAAAAAATATATATATACACTAAAAATGAAAGCTAGCTATTCAGTGGACAGTTTAGTCAGCAATACAACAATGGCATTACAAAAGAAGCTACATGTTATTAGTCCTGCAATGTAATTATGGGTAGTTGTTACAACAGTCATTAAGCAACTGTTTTGCATTATTATTGCTTGGCAGTGTTTTAGATAATCAAGATACTTAAATACATTATTTCCCTCTTCTGTGCTTATTGCAGAGTATCTAATAACTTAATTCTATATTCTGCTCAATTAATTTTAAAAGATTAATAGAACTGTAGAGACGTGCAAAGGAGTATCATAAAATCTTCACCAAACATTAGAGGTTTTGTTTTCCAATGATGTAGTACTGAAAAACACACCCAGTGTGTTTTATATATGCATATACACATTATGCTGCATATACAGGAGAGGTCAGATGTGCCCTGCATTACAGCTGTGCTTCAGTACCAACGAGCTAGGTAGTGTTATAAATGAAGTCTCAACTCTGAATTTAGTAACATAAAAGAATATTTATAAAAGGCAAGTAAACAGCGCTGGGTGCGCAGGGAGTCTATGCTCTACCAACACGCACACGCAACCGTCGAACTTTCCAAATATATATAGGACATTGCTGTTACATATTTACAAGAAACCCGAGTACGCCTATACATATGGATATCCTATCCCCGCTTCATATTATAATTCTCTTTGTGGTGGTCGGTGTGGGTGAAAGGCTCACGGTTTCCCCATCACCATTAGCAACCTTTTGTTCCAGACTGCAGGAGCGGCTTCGACTGTCTCCCTCTTCTTCTGCACGTGCTCTGCCCACCACAAGGTTCCCGAAAGCAACAAAACGTGATTGCTTTTCCCGCGTTTCGTTAGCACTTGAAACCACACTAAACAATAAATGTTAACAGTTCTAACCAGCAAACCGCCCCCGCAACTTCCGTTGAGGGGAAAACAAGCAATCCCAGATGGCAGGGCGTCGCCTCAATCACCCTTATTTCCTCTAAACTCTTTACATTCCTGATGACCCCATCGTTAAAGAGTTTGATGTTATCACCAACCACGAGGCTTTCCGACCCCCATTGCCACATTCCCAAATCTCCCCCTTCTTTATTAATATCAACCATTTTTCTGACACGAATTACTACTCCATATATAACAGTAGCAAGTAGTTCTAAATTCCACAGTAGGCTTCTATGTGGGCTCAATGCTGATAGCAGTGACTTGAAGTTCCCAGACCTATTTGAAATAGGTCAAATATAATATAATATAATATAATGAAACCTCTTGTTTCATTAACAAGAAACTTTTTGAGAGAGAAAGCACATAGGTGTTCATTGTACAAGCAACAAAGACAGATGGATATGGAGGAAAATGTACAATATATAATGAACATTCGTTATATAAATGAACGCCCTTTCATTCGTGTGTATACCAACAAGATAACCTCAGTCTAGGTTATGGGAAAAAAAGCCCGACACTGAGGACAAAGTAATATTTCCACTGATTTCAAGGTCATTCAGGTTGGCTTTTGTAAACATTAAACAAGACATAAAAACCTCAGGTAACAATTTGCACAGACTATTAAATATTACAGTCAATTTCTTATCAGCCCTAACCACGGGACTGAAAAAATAGATTAGCAGTAAGGCAGTAGGTCAACCATTCAAATACTTAAAGCATATTCGTCATTTTCAGATTCAAATCACATCCTATTCGCATCTTAAATATAGGAACCCATCCAACTTTCAGGTTCACATTTATGAATAATTTTGCCAGCAGATGTACGTGCAAGCCATCCACTTCAGAAAAGCTCCTTGAAGTACACAGGAAAAAAATCTAATATTCTTAAAAGAAGAAAAACTATATTAAATGCTGGAAAAATAAGTGGGGCTTTATCAGCGACTATGCCAATAAATGCAGACATAATTCAGGCTGCAAATATATTGTCAAGATTCCTTGTCAGAGATGCAAAAAACAAAAACAAAAAACAAAAAACCAAAAAAAAAAAAAAAAAAAAAAAGAATCCCAAAGCAATCAACCACAGGACAATGATTCCTTTAGACACTGGCCTCAAAGCATTCATTCTGGCATTTTTTGGACTACAACCATTTCAATAGATCAAATAAACTTTGGTAGCATCTAATTAGTGTTAGTTAGCAGTCATTGATTTGTCTTAATCTTGTCAAAAAGTACCCTCTCCTTTTGGAGGTGGGAGAGGGGGAAGACTTAAATTGTAATACAATTGAAGACAAGAAGCTACCAGCATCACAAAGAAGCTGGTATCAAAATCATCAGACACACAATGTCCAAACACATTTAATCTATTAACAAGAATATATGAAAAGTAACATCTTAATTTCAGGGGAAACAGCAACTGAGAGATAAGTAGTTTCAGACTGATACCATACACTAACAAATATCGTATACACATGTAATCAAAGCATCTAGAAACTTAACTACCTCAAATACTATTTTCTATAGTGTTTGTAGTAGAAGGGACAAATCATTCATCTGCTTAAAATGACTCCAGATGTAGGTTCACACCCAAGTGGACTTAAAACAGGTTACACTAATTTGGCAGAACTATTGAAAGCCTTATAGTAGCATTAGTTTGTGTCTCGTTACATGCCCAGGGATTTATGTCTCTAGCAGGAACATTTCCTTTCATAAATTTTCACTTCTAAATTAGCATTTTAAATGCTGCTGCTGCTGGCTGCTCCATGGTATTTTTAATGTTTTCATTTTGAGTTGTATGAGCAAATTCTAACCACATGGTAATACACAACAGTTGCCAAATTTCAGGCAGTATGCAGAGAAATAAATTCAGTTTACCTATCACAGTCCACTCACTACTCAGTCTTTTGTCATGAGATATTTCACCCACACCAACCCTTCACCTGAGGAGAACTGAAGGAACTAGCACCACAGTTTCAAACAAAGCCTACAATACTAGAGAATAACAATCTTGTACCTCAAAGAAGGCCTTCTATATTAATATTTTCAAATCAAACCCCAAATGTTCAAACTACTACTACATAAATCACGTTAAGGCATCCTATTCAAATTCCATGCCCCATGAGGATAGCTAGTTTTGGAAATAACATTTTTCTGTAAATTTTCTTATGCCACAGAATTTAAGTTATATACTTGGCATTTCACATTTTTAAAACCTAGTGATTTACTAATATTTAAAACATATGAAGCATCAGCTAATCTCCCTAGTTTATCATCTCCCTTTTTAGAGAAATATTTACAAGGCAAAACTTGCTTCTCAGACCCTGATAGGAAATACATGCAAGGAGCAGAATGGTCACAAGTATGTCCATATCACATATGGATATGTTTAAAACTTCACTTTAACCTGCTCCCAGTGAAGCTCCCCACTTCACCTCTGCCTAAATAAGCATAACTGCAGATAAGCATGTACATTTCACTTTTCCAATCATTTTTTGCATCTCTTAACTGACAATCCTGAATGACTTCTGGCTTTCAGCTGCTCTTAAGTCCCCCAGTGATCCCTTCTTTCTTTTCTTTATTGTCTGCAGCACAGGTCAGAAAGGACTGACCTAAAGACTCCGGGATACAAGTCACCCTACAGATGGAGCCCACAGGACAGGGTGGCAGCAAGGAACTGTTAGTGAGAGCTCCAGGACGCACCTCCAAGCAGGACCTGTTGAAAAGCAGGCACTTCTTGGGAAGACACAGTTTGATGAAGTGCGATAACCACGTTGGGCAAGATTGGGCAAAACCTGCATTTGAGTGTTCTCAGTACAGTTTTGTAAAGGAAGTTATGCTGGACTTTTATCTCACTCAAGAAATTTAGGATATCACATTAATAGCATTTAAACATGATCAGATGGAAGGACCAAGATGTAAACAACTTATGAGCAACCAAACAGAATCAACATCAAAATAGCACAGTGCTTTAAGACTAAAGTCACCAACAGCCATCTCCCTTCCCTTTGTGAACATGTGCCTATTCTGAGTGCTGATTCCCTCCTTAGCCCACTAAACTCCCCCCTGCCAGAGCTGAAATTTGGTACTATTTTCATATAGCAATACTTTCAATATAAAGTATTCCATAGAATACTTTAACATTTAAAGGTAATACTAACTGAAGTGATTTAAAATAGATTCACAAACATTTCTATGCAAAACATGTTATAAACCTCATAGAATTATTTAAAAGATTTTCTATACCTGCAAATTGTTTTAATTTGTACAATGAAACCACTGCTTGAAAGTTGCACTGTCCATAGATTAAATTGCAATGCCAAAACTTTGAGAGAAGTGGAATGTGCAGTCTGCCATAGAGACTAGGGAGTCAAGTAAAGGGAAAAGGATTTCAGTTTTTGTGCATGCCAAGGAACCACTACGTTAACTGAAGAGAACTTAAAACAAGTAAAACCAGACAAACACACTAAACACAACCTGAATTTTGGAAAAGACATGCCTTAACACAGTATTTTATTCAAGACTCCCTTCTCTTCAATTTCTGAGGTAGACTGAAAACATTGTGCAAGGCTTCCCCGCTGCCCATAGTCAGAAGAAGTATTTGAACCAAAACAAAAACGACAATTATTATTTTTAGTAGCTGGCCAGAAAAAAAAAAAAACAACCCTGCATTTCCTTGTTTCAGTCAGATCTGCATTTACATAATGCTTTGCAATTTTCAGATTTCTGCATTAGCACTGTTCAGTACATGAACATAGGATGTCACCAGCTACAACAACATTCTTATCTCTCCGAGTCTGGGGGATTGTTTCCTGTTAAACAGATGGCATACAATGAAGACATGACCTTGTCCTCATCCTACAAATGAAACATTCATTTCAGGATAGTAAACTGTAAGACTACAAGATTATTATTATTATTTTTTATTTTTTTTTTTTACAGTTTCAAGAGCAGTGACATCTTTTACTACAAGATATTTAAGAACTGCTTTCATTTTTAGCATCAACACGTGTTCAGTTGCTGTTCACCATTTGTTACTAGAACCACATCAAGTGGAAATAATCCCCCCAAAAGTATTCTTCTTCAAAATATTGCTCTGATGGCCAATTTCTTGATTGAACTGGTGAATTTTGTGAAAACTGTGATTCTCAGTTTTAACTGTGAAACCATCCCCCTGCCTCTTTCATAAATTCAGTTTGCTACCAGTTTCCCCTTTTCCACTACAAATAATACTCCAAGCTTTGCTACTAATAAAATTCAGGTGATTCTAGTTTTTGCCCCACCTCTCCTCTTACAGAGTTGCAAACACCTTCAGATCTGCTTCAGTAGAAAAAATTCCTTCTCACTGTGATATTTCCTCTCAGATATGATCACAGCACTCAAAGTCATCTCAAATCTTTTCTCAAAGCTATGATTTAGAGAATCTGCCACAGCCAGAGAAAGAACACACAGCGATCAGACATTCAGCATCATACGGCTAGCAGTGCAGTCGCCTTTCCTTTGTGACCACCCAGGTACTAATGTAGCCAACCACTGGTACTGATATGATAAATGGGGGAATATTTAAGAGCTTACAGCCACAGTACTGTACTTTTTTTTTTTTTTTTTTTTTTTAATACACAATTTCACAGCAGTCATGACTCTCCCTCTGTGTTAAATTATTTAGGCACTTTTACCACAACTAACAGACTTTGTGGTAGTTTATGTGGTGTTTTTATTTTTAAAGCATATTCATAGACCAGGATAAAATTGCACGAAGAGTTAAACATACTAAGTAGGTTTTTCTGGTACACTGAATGAAAAATAAGGGTATTTTAATTTGTCAGCAACACAAAGTGACAAACATTCAGCTACTGCTAAATTCCAGTCAATTAATTTCAGCATATTATAGTTGCTATAACCACTACTATACGAGTTTCAAATGCCTGAATTAAGATTTGATGTTTCTTCCAGACTTGCCTAGCTTATCCATAACTAGTCAGCCTTTATAAACTGGAACCATTTGAAAGAAAATAAATTTGCTTATCTCTGAAGTCACCATAGCATATAAGTTGTTTTTGTGTTTGTTTTGGGTTTGGTTGGTGTTGATGGTTGGTTTTACTAGCAAAAATTCAGAGGCAAGAAATGCACAATAATGAGCTTTGAAGGCTTCATCAAACCCACACCTACCGATAATCAGTATGGGGACACACTATTTCCAACGTTCCTGTCAACCACTAGTATAAATCAGGAAGTTTTCAAACACTTCAACCACTATTAATTTTTATAATACTCAATGCCATAGCATATATTCTCCCTCAAAATGAACATGCAAAACAGAGATTAAAGGCACATTTTGAAACCCTGTACAAGATTGTCATGTGCACTTTGAATCTCTGTGTGGATTCAAATTGGTTTTTGCACATAAACAGAATCATCTTGGTGCATAATTAGCACATACATAGAGCTTATATAGATACTCAAGCTATCTTTGTGTATGTAAGTTTTGAAAGTTTACCAGTGTAAATTCATCACTGGATGCAAGAAAAAAAAATCTGAGGAAGCTCTTAAGCCCTTTAAGATCTTAAAGGCTACTGACTTTAGATATCTGTGAGCTTAAGAGCTCACATATCAGTAAGCAAATACCTGGCAATATAAATGGAAAACATTGTTACTCAATGCTAGAAGGAAAAAAAAATGCATAAAGAAGATGACAGCAATCTAGTGTTACAGAGTTCAAGTGTTTTTAAAACAGAAGAGCAAAACAGACGTGTCTCCTACGGTAGAAGTGTTCAATAACAAGTAACTGAAATCCCTCAACATCAAAACATCTTTTTAACATTCCAGAGAAGCTAGTTGTTTTTTGTTGTTGTTGTTGCTGTGGGTTTTTTTTGTTTGTTTGTTTTTTTGGGGGGCAGGGCTCCTCCCTCTTAAATTCTCCTGTGCATCTAGCATGTGCACCCCCTTCAGAAATAATTCACACAGACGCTGGCTGACAGCAGTAGACACAAAGCAGAAACATCAGGAACACCCAAACAAGCAGGACCAAGACCATCTCAGCAGGCTGCTTATAATGAAGTTTATAACTTCAGACTGCTATGGAAGTGATGTGCTTAGCACCGCAAAATGCACACCAGGTCCTGTCCTCCAAGGGAATCCGCCATAGTCCTGAGTTTCTAGAGCTAATGCCAGACACTCTTTTAGCAGTTGTTCAGAATGCCTGTTTTTGTCTAGGTTAGTACATGTTTTCACAGCACAGATAAACAACCCTGCAATAAACGGCGAGGTCTTCCATATTGTTGATGCTAGCACAAAATAAGAATAAGGACTCATACCTAGGGTTTAGGTGGCACTGTCAACAAAGAACCTGTGTATCATTAAAAATAACGATTTCTACAGGCTGTACATTTAGATGCCTTACCTTGAAAGATATACATACACTTCTACTTTGATCTCTAGAAATGCTTATTCATCACTTTCCTAACATTCATGGGTATTTAAGTGAATAATTACCTTGAGCAAGTTGAGACCAATGCTTCCTTCTTCTAATATGACCACAACAGTGATAAGAAGGCATAAGGCTGGGGCTTGATTAATAAAATGCATCATAAAATTAGCATTCTATTTATTACAACAAATTCTTTCATGTAGATTGTAATGCTACTTGAGTAGAACAAAACCTATAGGGTTGTCTGTTCATTGTGTCTTACTAAAACAACATAGCATGTTCTAACATGCTAGTTTTTTCTCAAAATATATTGATTGGATGCAAGCAAGTGGTATAAACAATTATGACAAACTGAGATGTACTTATAACAGCCATGCAAACGCTGAGAATCCATATAACAGGTGGAAAAAAGTCTAAAGGATTTCAAATTGAACACTGGGTTCCAAATTCCCCACTTTCCCTTGGAAAAGTTGCTGCCATCAGCAGTAACCTTTAATTATCCAAAGCATGCTACCTTTGTAAGCTAAGTAATACAGATGAATGAATTTCTTCTTGAAGCGTATCAACGAGATTCCTCCATGTTAAAATTTCTGTACCCATAGCACCATGAGTTCAGTCAAATACATCAAGGTACACTGAAACTTGTCAGAAAGATGAAGAATGAAAGTGTTAAGTAACACCAGGCATTACTAGAATTGGAACTTTGATGAAATCATTCTGTGGCAAATACCTCTCAATTATCTCTTAGTATCTTTCCTTATTATTTTGCAATTCCTTGCTCTCTAAGCAAGCTTACATGCAAGTATGTACAAAATGCTGCCTCCTAGAATACTTTTATTTGTTGAACACTTGGAAGAAGTAGGTGTGTGTGTTGGGAGGGGGGAGGAGGAGGGTCCTTTTCAATAGGCCAGATCCTTCTCCTGCCAGGAGACAAAAACCCAGGCTGAAAGTTTTGAAAGTTTAGCTAAGCAATAAAAGTTTCCTCAATTTAATTGTGAAAGCTGCTATTTCTAATTCATGATACAGAAAGGTATTACTGAAAGCCTATTTTTTTCAGTTATATAATCTGTTCTTATATTGCAAAAATTAAAGAAATCAAACACTTAGAGCAAGAAAACTTATTAAGAATGATTAAGGAGGTATTGGGGAGGCATTGGGCAGGCAAGGACAATCCCCAGACATGGACTGTATATCTCGAAACAAGACACTGGAACTCATGATAAGGAAGCGGCAGACGGACAGAGAAACGAATGTAAGGACTATAAATCTCGAAACTGGACATTGGAATTCATTATAAAGATACAACAAACGGGAGAATTAGCAACAACCAGCTCTTGCAATTAAGAAACATGCCAATTCAGCAGATTCCTGACCAAAGGTGAAAAGTACACTGTGAGGAAGACTCGGGGTCTTCCTCCCAAAGACCCCTGCCCACGTCCCAAAGACCCCTGCCCACAATTCTTGGGAGGCTCTACGCAGGCGCAAGGTGCCAAAAGGCTAATTAGCATGAGAAGCGAGGGAAGGCGGGGATAGGTAATGAATATGTATAGGCACTTGTAGAATATTGATAGATTGATTGTATAAATTCAAGTCTGCTTTCCGCTTTGGGTATGCACGATAGGTGGAGAGATCCCCTGTGCATCCAGCGCTGCAATAAAGAATATACCACTTAAAGGAATTTCGGCTTCGATCTTTGAATCAATCTGGCGACCCAGATGGGACAACCTCTCTGCCGGACCGCAGGACCCGCTGGGAACAGGACTCCCTAGGGTACCCCCGGGATTTCCCAGAGGGACTCCTCGACTCACCGGATCACTGCGGAGACAGACAAGGACCCCATCATTGTAAGTGAGTATATTCTTTATTCTGGTTTGGTTTTCTGGTAGACCGGTCATCTGGAACTGTCTGTAAGTCAGAAGGTGATCTTCTGCGAGGCAGTGTTTGGTATATACTTTGTGGTTAGCACCATAAGTATATGTTTGGGGACCTTAAGGAAGGAGTTCGCTTTAAGGTCCATATGGAATTGTGTTGTCTATTTCGGTTTTCTGACTCATGGAGTATGGTATTTAACTCTGGTTATTGTTACTGCGATTTTGGCTATTTTCCTGGTGGTAATAGTAGGTTCGTGGCATTGTTATAAGAAAGATATCATTACGGTGTTACACAGTTCGGTTTTCTGACTTATCGCATGTGGAATTTGACTCTGACTATTGTTATTGTGATTTTGGCAATATTGCTGGTAATAGTAGTTTTGTGACATCGCTACTGAAAGATAATGCGTGCCCGTATTTTTGTGAGTGATACGTTTTGTGATACGCTTTTGCAAGTAACATGTGTATTCTGAAAGTGTAAACTGGAAAATGGGGGGGCAAACAAGCAGTGAAATTTTAAAGAAAAGTGTGTTAGGATGTGTTTTAAGTCACTGGAAGGATATTGGAGGATCTGCCGGTGGAAGTGTGAACAGGAAAACATCGATAAAATATCGTAATCAGTGGTGGCCACTTTATAAGCTGGAATGTGGAGAAAAGTGGCCCCTAAATGGAACTTTAAACTATAATATTTTGCTACAGTTAGTGTTGTTTTTGGAGAAGCAGAACAGGATGAAATGTTGTATACTGATGTTTCAGCATCTTGGTGGGAAAAGGTACAGAATTAAGTTGGCCCCTGACTGAGCCTTTGATGATGGCATTAGAGAAGTACAGGCTGGAGAAAGATAAAGGAAGTGTTAAAAGGGTTGTTGAAAGTGTTAAAGGTGTTTGAAGTTGAATGAGCAGGGAAAGAGGATGTAGGAATGTTAATAGTTCTGCCTCTGCCCGAGGCAGAGATCTTAAAATCACGGGTGTTAGCCCTTTAGGGCAAAGGGACCACGATGGGTCCGAGAGAGTTGTCACAGAAACAGAAAAGCAGTTAACTCTTAAAACAACCTGAGTTCATGTGCGAGCTCAGATTGCCGATGGGACCGCTCAGGGAACTGTGGACAATTGCATTCCCCTGACCGACCCCCACTAAGACCCGAATCATCCTGAAAATTATGAACGGTTAAATAAATACTAAAACCTGGATGAATTGGGAATTGAGAATATGCTTCCAACAAGGTCTAAAAGAAACCCCTATGGAATTTTTGGACCAACTCTGAAATGTAATGAAAATAAATAAATAAATAAATAAATAAAACAAAACGGTTTGGACCTGGCTTCGGAGGACAAATTGACTAGCCTTTTCCTAGGATAATCGACCCCTGATTTCAACAGGAATAACGGGGACCTGGGGAATCTACCATAGCGGATCCTCCACTGGTTATAATGAAGCTAGGGGAGGAATGGAAGTGAAATTTCTTATTGATATGGGGCAACGTATTCAGTTCTAAATCAAGCATTAATGCCTTCACAGAATTATTATGTTAGGGTAAAAGGTGTGTCGTGGTTTAACCCGGCCAGCAGCTAAACACCACGCAGCTGTTCGCTCACCCTCCCCCTCCCTCTCTGGGACGGGGGAGAGAAATGGAAAGTGAAGCCCGTGAGTTGAGATAAAGACAGTTTAATAAGACAAAATAATAATAATAATAATAATAATAATAATAATAATAATAATACAATGATGATAATAGTACCACTACTAATAATGTGTACAAACAAGTGATGCACAATGCAATTGCTCACCACCCGCTGACCGATGCCCAGCCTAACCCCGAGCAGTCCGGCCCCCTCCCCCCGGTTAGCCACCCCTATATATTGTTTAGCATGACGTCAGATGGTATGGAATACCCCTCTGGCTGGTTTGGGTCACCTGTCCTGGGTCTGTCCCCTCCCAGCTCTTACTGCACCCCCAGCCTGCCTGTTGGCAGGACAGGGCAAAAGGCTGAGATGTCCTTGGCTTGGTATAAGCACTGCTCTTTAACAATTAAAACATCGGGGTGTTATCAGCACTCTTCTCATCCTAAGCCAAAACATAGCATTCTACCAGCTACTAGGAAGAAAATTAACTCTGTTCTAACTGAAACCAGGACAAGGTGTAACCGAAAAGGCTTATTTTTGTGAACCTTTGAAGTACAAGTTAGGGAAACAATGGGGCATACACAGATTTTTATATATGCCTAGCTCCTCATGGGCACTCTTAGGTAGAGATTTATTAGAGCAAGTAGGAGCAGAAATTGTCTTTGAAAAAGGGAAAATGGAATTAAGTATAGGAGAAGAACAACTAACAAATGTGTTAAGCTTGGCACTAATACAAACTGACCCTAAAAGTGAAATACCTTTAGAGATCACAGATCAAGTATGTCCAGGAGTTTGGGCTACTGAAACCCCTGAAAGAGATAAAAATGTGACCTTAATAATTATTAAATTAAAGCCAGGAGAGAAACCCATTAAGGTTAAGTAATATCCTTTGAGGATAGAAGATAGGAAAGGAATTAAAGAGATAATTAATAAATTTTTACAGTATAGATTATTGAATGCGAATCAGAATACAATGCACCCATATTGCCAATTAAAAAGGCAGATGAAAAAGCTATAGGCTAGTTCAGGATTTGAGGGCCATAAATAAAATCACTGAGGATATACATCCAGTAGTGGCAAACCCTTATACTTTGCTGACTAAATTAAAGAATAGTCAAGTCTGGTTTACCGTACTGGATTTAAAAGATGCCTTCTTCTGCCTAGGCTTAGCCACAGAAAGCCAAAACCTATTCGCCTTTGAATGGGAAAATCCCGATTCAGGCAGAAAGACGCAGCTTACGTGGACATTACTACCTCAAGGATTCAAGAATAGCCCCACTATTTTTGGAAACCAATTAGCAAGGGAACTCAAAACATGGATGCCTCCGGACACTGAAGGTGCTTTGTTACAATGTGTAGATGATCTCTTAATAGCTACCGAGACTAAAGGGAGTTGTATTCAATGGACTATAAGTCGTCTTAATTTTCTGGGTTTAAATGGATATCAAGTCTCTTGACAGAAAGTCCAGCTGGCTCAACAAAGTGTGACCTATCTGGGATTTGAAATTTCGGAAGGACAACGAGAACTAGGAACTGAACATAAGGAAGTCATTTGCCAGACTCCAGAACCTCAAATGGTAAAGGAGCTACAAACCTTTTTAGGAATGACAGGTTGGTGTCGCCTTTGGATTTATAATTATGGACTATTGGTAAAGCCTCTATGTGAATTGATAAAGATTAACCAGTCAAAGTTAGTCTGGACTGGAGAAGCACAAAAAGTCTTTAAACAACTTAAACAAGAATTGATGATTTTGAAATATCAAGCAATATTGGTAGAACAGGACAATGTGGAAATTGTGATAACTAATATTGTGAATCTAGCCTCTTTTCTTAGTGATGCTCTGGCACAACCTGTGATTCACGATTGTTTAGAAACTATAGAGACTGTGTATTCCAGCCGACCAGACCTTAAGGAGGAGCCCATGGAAGATGCGGAAGAAACTTGGTTCACGGATGGGAGCAGTTTTGTTATGCAAAGACAACGTAAAGCTGGATATGCTATAACAACTACTCAGCAGGTAATCGAGTCTAAGCCTTTACCCCCTGGAACATCAGCTCAAAAGGCGGAGATAGTTGCTCTCACGAGAGCATTGGAACTGGCAGCGGGAAAAAGGGTAAATATTTGGACAGATTCTAAATATACATTCGGCGTGGTACATGCTCATGGAGCAATTTGGAAAGAACATGGATTGCTGACCGCTCAGTGAAAACACATAAAGTATGCTGAAGAAATTTTAAAATTGTTAGAGGCTGTAAAACAACCAGAAAAGGTAGCTATCATGCATTGTCAGGGACACCAAAAGGGGAACACCGATTTTGAAATTGGAAATCGATTGGCAGAGGCTAAGCAGGCAGCTGAAATAACTGAAGTGAAGGCATTGTCTTTGCTACCAGACGGTAAAATCCAAACTATATCCAAATTATACAAAAGAAGACTTAAAATTAATTGAAGATTTGAAAGGTAAAATGAAACCAGATGGATGAGTATATTTAAAAGATAACCACATAGTAATACCCTCTAGTTTGACATGGCCCATAGTTCTTACAGAACACAATAAAACGCATTGGGGAGCTGGCACACTGCATAAGAGCCTGAGTCAGACATTAGTGGGATGATATGATAAAACAAGTAACTCAACAATGTAGCATTTGCTTACACAATAACCCCAATACCAAGAATAGAATAAAATTTGGAATAATCGGTAAAGGAAATTATTCGGGGCAACAGTGGCAAATTGATTTTTCAGAACTCCCTAGAAAAGGGGGGTATCATTATTTACTGGTTCTGACTGACACGTTTTCAGGAAGGCCTGAAGCCTTTCCCTGTCGAACAAACAAAGCAAGAGAAGTGGTTAAAGTCTTGTTAAATGAAATAATACCATGCTTTGGGATTCTAGTAGCAATGTCTTCTGATAGAGTTTTCACATTTTGTGCACAAGTGGTAGAACAGATAAGTAAGATTCTAAAGATAGATTGGCAACTGCATACTCCTTATAGACCACAGGCAAGTGGACAGGTAGAAAAATGAACCATTTAATTAAACAATAAATAGCTAAAATTGGATAAGAAGCTAATTTGTCATCGACTCAATCCCTCCCTTTAGCATTACTTGGAATTAGAGTCAAACCTAGAATAAAAGGGAATTTGAGTCCCTTCAAAATCTTATATGGAAGGCCGTAGCAATTTCTATTTAGTGGAGAGGACCTAATGCAGTTAGGATCAGAATATTTATATGCTTATATAACTGAACTTCAGAAACAATTAAATAAAGTACATAAATTTGTTTTAGGGACCAGGGCTAGAGGGTTGGATCAATCAATCCACCCCTTTAAGCTCGGGGATTATATATATATATAAAGACTTTTTCAGGACAACCCCTACAGGAAAAATGGAAGGAAAGTGGACGGAACCATACCAAATATTACTGACAACACATACCGCCATTAAAACTAAGGAGCAAGCAGCTTGGATCCACAATTCAAGGGTGAAGAAGGCCCTGGCGAGGATATGGACCACCACTCCAATTGGACCAACAAAATCACGGTTTTCCAGATCCTAATGGTTGCAGGGGTGTGGTTCTCGGATTCGGGGTGGGCAACTTGGGATGAGAACTTACACCTGACCTTAATACAAACAATTTCTCAAGTAACTAATAAGACGAACTGTTGGGTATGCACCCATCTGCCACAGCATGGGAATAAGGGTGTATCTTTAATCGGGATTCCTTTGCCTGCAAATTTATCTTGGACTAATTTGTGGGAAAACACATCTTGGGGTCAAAAATATGAAGAAGTTTTGGAACTAGAAGTGAGTAGCTTTGTGCTGTTGGAATCTTACTATGTATGTGTACAAAGGTGTAACCCACCTAGGGGTATGGGGAAACAGGATTGTATAAATACGGATACTACTTATGTGGGAAATCAGACATCTTGTAATCGAACAATTGATATTAGTACGACTAGCGGCTGGGCAAATTCAACCAGCTGGACGGTTCCAGAAGGAAAAGGGTGGTATTGGATATGCAATGATACAGCCCGTAAGGTCTTGCCTGAGAATTGGAAGGGAACTTGCACTCTTGGAGCGGTAGTCCCCAATATGACAGTACATGATGTAGTGCCTCGAGGTTACTTAAGAAATCATATCCGGAGAATCAGATGAAAAATTAACAATACATTGGTAGAGAGACACACCCCTTTTCATAGTTTTGTTTGATGGTTTATCCCATGGTTAGGAGTGAGTGAATTGGAAAAGGCAATAGTTAATATTTCTGCAATTATAGAGAAGTTAGAAAACAAAACTCTGGATGCTATAAAGGCTCAACAAGAAGAGATATCTAGTTTATCACAGGTAGTATTACAAAATCGGATGGCCCTAGACTTGTTACTGGCCGCTCAAGGGGGAGTCTGTACAGTAATAAACACAAGTTGTTGTGTGTATGTAGATCAGAGTGGAAGGATCTCTACCGACCTGGAAGAAATATGGAAGCAGACAAGGGTCCTACATGATATCAGTAAAGATGATCTTTCGTGGAGTTTTAGTGAAATATGGAATAAGTTAACCTCCTGGTTGCCCAATTTTCAATGGTTGAAACAAGTGTTCATTGCTCTAATCGCATTAGTAGTATTAGGAATATTTGTGTGCATGTTGTTTAGATGCCTGCTTTGTTGTGTTACTGTAAATAATGAAAGTATCTGATGCAAAAGAATTTGCATGGGAAAAGAAAAGGGGGGATTGATTAAGGAGGTATTGGGGAGGCATTGGGGAGGCAAGGACAATCCCCAGACATGGACTGTATATCTCGAAACAAGACACTGGAACTCATGATAAGGAAGCGGCAGACGGACAGAGAAACGAATGTAAGGACTATAAATCTCGAAACTGGACATTGGAATTCATTATAAAGATACAACAAACGGGAGAATTAGCAACAACCAGCTCTTGCAATTAAGAAACATGCCAATTCAGCAGATTCCTGACCAAAGGTGAAAAGTACACTGTGAGGAAGACTCGGGGTCTTCCTCCCAAAGACCCCTGCCCACGTCCCAAAGACCCCTGCCCACAATTCTTGGGAGGCTCTACGCAGGCGCAAGGTGCCAAAAGGCTAATTAGCATGAGAAGCGAGGGAAGGCGGGGATAGGTAATGAATATGTATAGGCACTTGTAGAATATTGATAGATTGATTGTATAAATTCAAGACTGCTTTCCGCTTTGGGTATGCACGATAGGTGGAGAGATCCCCCGTGCATCCAGCGCTGCAATAAAGAATATACCACTTAAAGGAATTTCGGCTTCGATCTTTGAATCAAGAACAAAAAGTGTTTTATTTCCTAAAGACAGCATTGCATGAAATTTTTGTCAAAGGCAATGCCAAAAACCATGAAAGCAGTTTACCAACATTTCAATAAGCATAATTCTTATCAGCTCAACAGAACATCAACATTCAAGAAATGAAAGTGGTTGAATTTCCAAGATACACAGCAAGCAAAAACATGGCTCTCACAGTAAGTTCTTATGGTATGTCCCACACCTTGCCACCTCACTTTTTCCTATGTGTCTTTCAAGAAGAAGATGCGTTTTGCAGCATGCTCCAAAGGTAAATAAATTTGAGCTATTTTGAAGTATGAAGGAACACAGATCCCCATGTCTGTCTCTTCTGTGCCATGGCCAGGTTTAAATACATGCACTGCTTCCAGTTGTGGCAGAAAAACACAGCAGGGTGACTTAAACTGCAGGCTAAGTCTTCAAAAACAAATGAAAAAAAAGATGTCGTGTCAAATAGCTTAAACATTTATTTCTGGTGAAATAGGGTGCACATGACAAGTCCACATTAATGATACAACTTCCACAAAAGGATTAGAAACTCTGTGATCCTTGTAATGAAGCATGAAGTACTGAGGCTACTGCTCCAGAGACACTGCATCTTTTCTAATCAAGTCAGACAAAAAGCATTGACCAAAGCAGTTTATTTAACCAGTTGGAGAAAAACTAAGACTGGAGTTCAAAGTTGCAATTTTCAGAAATAACTGACTTGGAAGGTACCAAAATTTACCCTAAAATTCAGACAAACTTTGGTTGCAAAGGTGGCTCCAAGCCAAGTAAAGTAGTTAAACTACAAGTTTGGTAGTTGTTTGACAGGCTGGCCATTCTGTATGTCATTGGTAATACCAAAGAGTTACTCTTAAGTTCAATTCATTAAGATTTGCACAAGATGTCCTATACGTTAGGTTCACATTTTACTGATAGCAGAAGCCTGGCAAACCTTGCCCTCAATTAACTCTTGAGCTCAAGAGTAAGTCCTGCCTTACTGTTTCGTCAGGCTTCCCTGTAGCAAGGCAAGGTTTAGACTAAATGGTGCTTTATGACAAGATGTTACTTGGCCTAAGCTAGGTGCTGGACACCTTAATTATTCATTCACAACAAATAATCAGAATTACAAACCCAAATCAGCAATGATGCTCACACACGGGAGTGTAGAAGTCACAAGAAAACTATTCCTGGACAATTGCTCAATAGATTCAGCATCAAGGGCACACTGCAGCAGACAGTACAGCTGTAGGCACTTCACCTTTTTCCCTTATGCTGTGCTTTAGTCTAGGCATTTTGTCCAGTGTCAGGATAAAAAAAAGCATCACTGTCACATGATGTAACGTACAACTAAAATGCCTGTAAACCAAGATGTTCCATGTTATTCATAATTCTTACTTTAACAAGGTATTGCCAAGACTATCAGTCTTCTGAATAGTTTAAAGCCCAGTCATCCTATGATAACCAGAGTGCAAAAAAAATCTGTAATTTCCATTGTGGATAAATGTTTATATGAAATATTTTTCTCAAAATAGCTTAGTAAACATGTTTATTCTCTCAAACTACACTGACTTTAAATTCATCAAACATAGAACACATGAAGGTCAGGATTTGCTACCATGTCAGTCCTTCCTGTTAATAGCTTAGTATTACTAATAGTATTACAGATCATTACTACAAAATGATCTACCACATTATTTATAATTAAAGCACTCTTTTTCACGGTTAGTTCAAAGTATCTCGAGTGTATCCATAAGAGCTTCATCCCTGGAGAATGCCAGGGATGTCACATCACACATTTTCAATACTCCACGTAGTTACATGGACATCTAGGCACAACTACTATGTGCTTTCATCTACACATACAGCATTTTATGACAACCTGGTATGCAACAACAACAAAAACTTTGTATTCTGCTTTGCTTTAAAAAAATACAACAAAAAACACCATCAGTGGTGATATTTCAAGCACTAACCAACTATAAAACTTTAATCGCCTCCCTTCATGTTTCAAAAAAAAAAAAATCCCTCAGATACCACTTAGTTTCAACACATTGACATTTCAAGCCTTTAGTCACTTTGCAAAAATAATGACAAAGCCTTTACATCTGTAATAAGAACACAACCATCTTTTAAAAATAAATATATCAGCATTTGTAGCCAAAACCAAACTTGTCAGACCTAGACTCTTCGGACAAAGTCTTAAGACTAACAGCATAAAGTAGAAGAATAGGCAAATAATGCTTTCCTGCATAATTCAATACTCAAAACTCCAGAAATCATGAAAATTATCCACATTTTTTTCCTAAACTGCCAAAAGCTTGCTATGAGGAAGAATGTACCCTTCCTCTTTGAAAAACTTGTCTACTTGTTCTAGTCAATATTTGTTAGCTCTTAGAACATACTGCTTTTTCAGCCTGATGCGCTCAATTTCAGAAAAAAGTTAACTATTCAATCTGAATTTTTTTCCTCTTGACCATTTTAACATAACATTTGCAGTTATATTAAAAAAGAGAAAGAGCAGAGCAATGAATTAATCATAAAGGAAAGAAACCAATTGGAATACTGAAGTTTAACTCTTTCTTATTTAAGGATACTTCAAGAAATACTCATACATTACACGTTAGCCTATTGAAATTACTTACAAAACAGACTGCGGTTGTGACCTTTTACAAGGAATAAATAGAAAAGACCAAATTAATATATTTAGATAGTGTTTATGATATAAAATAAGCCACTAAGAGCATTAACATCAATAATGCTTTTAACCTATCTGTAGTAATTGTCAAATACATTTAAGCTATGCTTTGTAGAGGTCCTAACTTAGGCTAATTGCTATTTTTGAGCATCTATATGTCTTTAATATTAAAGATTTAAGGTCACTTTTGACCAAGACATCATATTACTTCACAGAATTCCCATTGATACATCTTCTATGCTTTGAGACCTGGTTACTTAACAGAACACAACAGTTTTGCACAAAATAGCGAGTCAGAAGTTACATTCTCCAGGCAGCTACAGGATAGCCAACTCACAACAACCAGAGAAGTCCAGTATTCTTTTTTGCTGAGCACCTCCATATCTTTCTTTGAAGTATTTCTACCAAGGAAGCCTGTCCAAAAGGTTTCCTCAGTCACAAAGATGCAGACTAATTCAGGTTGGATGGAACCTCTGGAGGTCACTTAGTCCAACCCTCTGCTCAAAGCACATCTGATAGATCAGGTAGCTCAGGACTATATCCATTTAGAGGTATCCAAAATTCAACTGGAAATCCCACACCCTCTCTGCAGTCATACTACAGAGTGCCCCTACAACAAAAGGATTTACGAGACTTAGAATCCAGTATGTTTGAAACCACCTTTTCAGAAAGAGAACAAATAGTCGTTTTTAACATAACAGTAAATAAGTCTCCCAATAAATGACAGTTGTCTACTCAAAAAAAGAAACTTCACTGGCATTATATGGGCCTTTTAGATGTTGTATTGAGAAATAATAGGAAATTTGCATCAAAATGCAATACACACCCTCTGTCCTCCCATACCACCACAGGTTGTAGGTGGCTTAGAAAAGCTTTAATTTAAAAGGAAACATGATAATGTTAGGTCATGGAAACCAACCTGTCTGACTTTGCTATCTCCGGTAACAGAACTGTTCAGACATTTTTCCCCCCAACCATTTCTGTTTGCTATAAATAAACTCAAAAGAGCTCCCAGTCACATAATAGAAATTTGCCCTACTAAACATGGGTCACCTAGACTACATTCTGACCTTTGGTTACGTTGGTATTAGCTGTGTCAAATTTTGTCAAATTTTGTCAAATTGGCTGTGTCACTTGTTTGTTGCAATTAACATTTGATAAGTGCTTTATGAACTTTGTCTTCTTTAATTAAACCTTAATCAAGCTACCATAACATCTGAAAGTCTTCTTCAGACTTGGGCAGCACAAATTAACGTGAAATTGCAATGTGCTTTGTATTATCCTTCCACATGAACGCTCTTACACTGAGATAAACATAAGATAACTTCCCTCAAATAAGTTTATTCTTGCACAGACACAAATAGAAGATACAGGAAACTCACACAGTAGCTTAAATTTCAAGCTATGTACACTTACAATAGCTTTTAACCATTTACTTTAGATTTACCATTGTTCATTCAATTTCATTGGAAATTTTAAAAACTCTCGACCCACCTCTCTTCAGGGATTAAAAAAAAAAAATGATGAAGGTTCAATTCTGAACTGCACATCCTACCAAAATGGATGACCAAGTCTGTGCCAGTTAAAAAGCCTTGACAGATCTGGGACAAAAATCTAAAACATCACTTTTACCCTGAAGGCTATTTCTGTAGATCACACTAACTACTGACATCTTATACTGCAGTTCTCTTCACAATTTATAATGTGAAAAAAAAAAATCTGTAATAAGAGTAAAGATATAAAATCAAAATACTGTGAATAAAATACTCAGATTACCTCCCAGAAGCTATCACTAGAAACTTCTACTCCAACAGAATCATCGTATGAGCCAGACATTTCTATGTATGGTGAGCTTCCAAGTATTCAGAGCTCAAACACCTTCAGAATCTGTAAGATAAAAAATATTTATGAAGATTATTAATGAGAAACAGGTATCAATTAGAGGAGAAATTAAGTATCATTAGATTCTTGGATATCTAAGAGTGCAAAATAAAAACAACAGGTAAGCACAGAGGGTATGTAAATAAGTACATTTTGCAACAGAATATTTTTCTACAACACAAATATCATGATAGAGCCAAGAGTTTTGTGTTGTCCAGAAACTGTTCAATCCAGTTATCAAATATCACCGAACTTTTAAATTTATAATTTTCTACCATTTAATTCCTTTTTTTTTTTTTTTTTTTTTTAAGAAGTTTGAACAGCACGATCTTCACTTGTTAAGCATTCTACTTCAAAGTATTTTGTAAGAGACAATCAGCTGACCTTTAATATCTGTACAATAACCTTCACTGCTTGCAATTCCTTTTTCACTGGAAATCTACGTTATGTCATGAAACTCACTGGAAATATTTAAGATCAAGAACAATTGCAGATTTAAAAATAAACATTTTCAGAAGAAAGAAGTGTAATTTCTATAAGAATCTTAATTTCCAATCATTTACTTGAAAGCTAAAGGCTCCCACAAAAGCAAACAGCTTCCTCTCTCAGCAATAATGTAAAGCAAAAAGTTGAAGGGATAACTTTGGAGCCGCTGAATTCAAATTGCATGAGATAATGCCAGCCTTCTCCCCAAGTGGCTTAGTACATACAATAACCTTACAGACCCAGTTATTTTGCCCATTCACCTGTGACTAGACCTCTTACTGGGCTAGTTAACTAACTGAGCTGCTTATATTTTCTAGGCAACACTCCCCTATGGATTTTAAAGCAGAGAATTGATTCTAAATGATGGTACAATGATTATTTCTTCTATTCCAAGTGTACTAAGAAGTTATGGGTCCCATGGCTGAAAGTCTCCTTGAAGGTGACAATTACTTTCCCTATAAGTTGAAACTCCCACACCTAGTTTTATTGCTTTTTATTTATTTGTTACATATCATATTATTTCATTGATTTTAGTGTTTGTTTTGCTGAAAGCAAGTAAGTCCAAATGTTGACCTTTATTAAGTCATTTCTTTAACAGTTACGGTGTTCTCACTTACATAGACACACCTTTATGGAAGAAAAACATCATCTATCTTCATGGAAGGGGCTGACTGTTTATAGAGCACTGTGTATAAAAACCTATTTTCACCATAAGCTAACATTTAAGATAAGCATCATAAACAGTACTGAAGCAAAAATTCAAACACTTACATCCACAAAAGCAGTTTGCAGGGTGGAGGCCAAGAGATAGGGGAGGAAGGAAATAGCTCCCTCCCACAACACATACGTGCAAAATCCCTGCCTTACCTCTACTGACACTTGAACAAGTTCTGCTTAGAGTTCGCCTGTCAAGCTTGCCTACAACTACAGCTAGAGGTACCTGTGAAAAAATGGAATCAATACCTCCCCTCCCCCCTTCTGGAATAAATAAACTACAAGGTGAAGCTCCCTCCTTCTTTTGCCCTGTGAATTTTGCAAAAATGCCACCTCAAAAGTGCCTACAAACCTGGCTTAACTTGCAATCTTAGTGGTTAAGACATGCTGCTGGGAGAAACAGAACTGAAAACCTTCCAGGCTGAGGAGGGAAGGTAACACTGAATTCGCATTTCTTGGATACTCCAAAAATGTCTGTGTCAGAAGACAGAAGCTAGCTACTAAAATGGGCAGCTCTTTGGACGATTGCATCACAAACAGGGCAGAGAACTGCTCTGGCTGGAGAGACAAGCAGCTTCTACTGAACAGTTTTTCATTTAATTCACTTACATAATCTAATTCCCAGAAGGCTTAAATAGCCCTAACACTGAACACAGAACTGAGGACTAAAAATTGATGTCCCTATTCTAGATTTTATTTTGAAAAGCTGGTCAAAAATACAGGAAGGGTTCCACAAGGCAAGGCATCCTGCAAGTGACAGCAGCTATTCTCTTAAAAACACCCCGTTTTCTCCATAAATAGTCACAGAAGTTCATAGTCATCTGGCCACAAACCAGAAATGCTCACTTACAATTCCTTACAATAAACAGTCATTACAGTTCAAATATACAAACAATAAGGTTTTCTGTGCCTATGGAAGAAAGATGATATATTGACACAACATAGTTTTACAAGCTAGTGTAACAATCTTCACATTACTCTGGTTGCTAATTACCAAGGTTTTTCCATATGTGCTTGTATGGAACCAAGAGGGAACTGGTGCATTAAAACACTATTTTTTATTATCAGTTTCTTAGTAGCCTAAATGCAATTGGAACCTATTCTTTTCAGGTAAATGTCATCCTTTGCAATTCTTACAGTAAAGAAAGCAAAGATTACGTGTATGCATTTCTGTTTTCCAATAACCTTTCCCAGATAGCTGTAAGCAACACAAGAAGGGTACAAGAGTGATATAAACTTGCAAGTAGTTGGATAAACTCAAAAAAAAAAAAAGTTTGACATTAAACAGCTTTTTCCAATAGTTTGTTTGCTTTATAGTTTTCACAAAAATATGAATATGCAGAGGTACCTTTAAGCATAACTCCTGATTTTTTTTTTTTATTTTTTTTTATCTGATCAAAGGGAGACAGAATTTAAAGACAACTTGCTAGATCAATAATCATTGCTAGCTATTTTCGCAGCCATTTGTCTCCTCTTGCTATCTTCCCATTAAGGCAGCAGAAACACTCACATTACTCTGAAAGCCTCAGTGAATGAAGCAGTGTCCCAGGAATGCTATGCAGAATGCAAGGAAACAAGGTTCCAAAGGTTCTCAGGCAGGTTATGGCTGTTTTTCTACAGCTGTCATAAGAAGATCTTTAAACCAAAGTGTTTGCTATCATTTGAGAGAGATCAGGCAGACAGTTGTAGAGTTCAATGTCTCAGAAAAAGAAAACTTCATGCCAGAGTATAAACACAAAGACAAGTTTCACGGAATAAAGACACCATCACCACCACCCCCCCCAAAAAAATAATATATATATATATATATTTATAATTAATATTTCCCCCTCCAGCTACAGAAAAAGACAAAGTGAAAATATCCTGAAGTAACAATACAGTGTCAGCTTACCTTTAATAAAACAGCCTAGGCTGTACTGGCACTGGGAAGTTTAATCTGGAAAGCTACACAGAAAAATTGGAAAAACCTGAAACAGAGGAACATTTTCTTAAATGAAGGAACAGGTTGTGGGGATTTTTTATTTTTTAGAAATTTTATTCCTCCACACAAGCTATCACACAATTTTATTCCTCCACACAAGCTATCATTTTTCCAAAGAAGCATGGAAATAATCAGTACTCAGGAAATTCTGATATATTTACGGTTTTCATATGCCAAATACTAGGCTGTGAGAAAGTATGAGCAAGCGCATTTAGGGAAATATTATGAAGTCATAGCAACAACTGGGACAGAAAAACACTATTTATACAGCACTACTTAAAAATAAACTGAATACTGAGATATAACATCAAGCTCTATGAGTCATGCTACTCTCATGCAATAGAATTATTATGGCAGCCAGTTCTTAAGCACATTTTTTGTTAGGGTTTGGTTCTCCCATCCTTCAAACATATTTGCAGGGGTTTCACAATTAAAGGCAGTTACTTTTTATAGTTAAATGGAAGACTCTGGAAATCAAGGTGTAAGCCTTGGAACAACTAAGGCTGACAGCATAAAATCCAGGCAATTCAGATCAGTAAGATCAAAGAGATTGCTTCTGCACAGATCCTCCACACACAGCTTACATGAAGTTGGGGGTTCTTTGGTCAGCAAGGCTGTAAGCAGCAGAGCTGGTAAATCCCTAAGATAGCAGGGTGCACACACCCAGTTCCCGTATATCCCACAACCATTCTGCTTTAAGCACTCCAACCTTTATCTTCCTCCATGGCTCCAGGCCCTCTTTGGGAGTACCTAGGCTGACTTTTTCTTGTCCCTCAACTACTCCCTGCACAAATGGTAGCCCAGTGCTCTGATGGTTCTGCCAACCTCCACACCGACTGGCCAGCCAGCTCAGCGAATGAAAGGGGCCATTACAGAACCCAAAAATAACATTTTCTTGAGCAGGTATATCAGTTTGTGTCACACCCACCCAGCTCCCTGCTGTCCTGAGGCAGGTAAGAAATGTGCATCTTCATCTCTGCTCTTCTTTAATGTGTGCCTGAAATGATAAATTGATTTAAAAATGATGGAAGGAGTAGCATGGGAAGATGGCTGCCAGTTAGAGAAGGCAAAGGTGCCAAGTCTCACTTTCCTCAAAAGCATATTAAAGGCCTTCACTGAACAGAAATAAGCTCCCAACCGTGCTCTGCGCCTGCTCCTTAACATACTTTTGGCCAACACAAATCTTTTAACTTTCATACTTGTCAGGATATTTTCTTTCCTCGTGCCAAAGAATTTACGAATTTCCATTAATAAACAAATTCTTAATACATTACTAATCATGAGGTCCAAAGATCTTAAGCAAGCTTTTACCTGCGTCACCACAGACACAAACAACCAAACATGAAGCAGCATGGAAAAGGCCTTACCAGCTCATAGCCCTTGCTGTCTTTTGTCATAAACAGGCCCAGAACACATTGGGTAAGAGAATTTATATAGGCTAAAAATAAACCAAGAATTGCAATGGAATAGAGTAACTGGATAATAAGTAGTAAACACTACAGTAACTACAGAAATGGTACAGACAAGCAAGGCTTGTATTTCTCAACTTAGTGATTTTTGAGCAATATTTTTAAAATTAGGACACATTAATCTTACACAACACAAGGAAACACACCAATAAACAAATGAGCCTCCTCTTTAGGGAACATTCTAGCAGAACTACACGCTAAAGTTCTTGAATTTCTTCTCTACTGCTAGTGCCCTCCAATGTGAAAAGATTTGCTATAAATATCCTGAAGGATAAGACTCATGAGAATTTTAGAAAATATTAATGGTGGGCAAGCAGACCTTCGGAAACTGCACACATCATCTGAATATGCTGCTTCTGCGCTCAAGATGTTGGCTGTGATGTTGTTACCTTGAAAACAATTTACAAAACTCAAAAATGGTTCCTTCACTCGCATTAAAAATACTTGTTTTTACTCCTTTTCTTCAAGGTGTCAGGTGGTAGAGATTAACACATCACACAACTTGCAAAAACCCATGCAACAAACGCAGACTTAAGATGTTACAATAATCCAGTCGATTCCAAAGCCTCTCTTAAGGTGTTTTCCAACAGAAAGATGGAAAAAATGCATAAAGGCATTCTTCAGTTTATCTCTGAGACCCCCAAAACAGATGAATTTTTCATGATCTCTTACTGTCAGTCACGTAGGACTGTTTGTTGAAAGGTAAGATTTTAATGTTCAGAACCCCTCAGAAGATGTCTATTTTGATTAGAAACCTCACTGCAATTGAAAAGGATTTAAAAAAAATAAGGTCTTGGTGCTGCTTACCTGAAACCTACAGAAAGACATACTAGATTTTGAGTCCGATATTCTAACATGAAGGATGTCTGCAGATAAAACAGTATTTCAGGTACTTGAAACCTGAAGGCAACACCCCAGCCTTGTCCTGCAAACCTGATCAACACTTCCCAAAATGCACAATCCAGATAACAGACTGGAGACAACACTTTTCATGCCTCATTTCAAGAGCTTAACCGTTTCCAGAATGGAAAGAACTATCACAAGTTTTCAGTGCCCACACAGCAATGATTCTCCCTCCAGTTATTGTTTCACTTGTGATAGGCTGCTTTAAAGTAAGGCAATAGGCGAATAGTCCAGGTGACAAATTAGTCCACAACCAAGAAAGTTTCAGAGTAAGAGGATGACAGGATCATTCAGAAGGGTCAGCTATGAGATTAGACCAGATTGCTCAGAGCTTTATACAGTCTTGAAAACTGGGGAGGACAGAGACTGCATGAGCACTCCGCCCACTTTATCTTGGTATTTAACTGTCTTGGTGAGATGGAAGAAAAAAATAATAGGAAACCAACTACTTATGTTGTCCTTGTGTTTTCTTTAAGGACTCTTTAGAAGCAAGCTCAAAGACCAGTCTCTAGAAGGGAAATGCACCTGTTCACATTCCTCTTTAAACTTCTTTTTGGATGTATAGGGTGGCTTGTCACTCTAGATCTGACTCAGCAGCATTCCAAGTGTGATGACTAGCAAGTGAAACACAAATAAGGACACAACTCAACTTGGATTAGCTGCTCATAAGAACTTTCAGCTATGGTATTTTTCCTTATTACTCATTGAAATCTGAGGGTTGTTCCATACAGAATAGCAAGAAAACAGAACTTCATTGTACAGAAACAAACGTCCCGTGATTGAAGTGCTAAACCATCATGCTTTTCTACTACGTGTAGCTACCACAGATATGCTTTACAAAAACTCTACCTTGTATTTCATGGTTAAATAAAACAATTTATACATTCCTTCCTATTTTATTTTGTCCAACCAATTTGTTCTATGAGAGCTCCTGATTTCTTCGGGGTTGCAATTTGTGGATGGTTTACATGGACAGAAAAATAGAAAAACTATAAACTTATATAACAAAACCTGTTAGAAACACAGCTACCAACATTGAGAAGTCCATAAATGAATAAGACAAGTTAACTATGGAGGGGGTGGGGTTGGTTTATGCATTTAAGTGACATGAAGGAGTTTTAACACCTGAATGCATCAAACCAAGGTTGTTCACTACTACTCAGTGCTCTGAACTCTTCTAACTGCAATCAGTAGATGCAAGTGCACATTATTAATAGAAGTTAGGCCTCAGACTTTTGAAGCTAGAGTCTCAAGTCAACAACTTTGGGTTAATTCTTATTCTCCAATCTATAAAAGCAGAAGAATAGCACCCTATTTCATTTTTAAGAAAATTCCTTTGTTTCCTCCAAAAAGCAACTACAGCACAAATACCAGAAAAGAGTCTGTAAAAGGCAATTGAATCACTACTTCCAGTGGAATTCAGATTGTATGTACGTAAGTCAGCAGAGCCAGACATTAAATGAGTTTTTGAAAGATGACAGCAACCTGTTTGGTGAATCCCATATCCTGAGCACTGAGGCAAGGAATCTAAGAAACGCCCACCAGTATGATCAGTACTGCACACACTCCCCTGCAACTCTGAGCAGTATTTATTCTTTTCATTTCCAGTTTGAATAACCAAGTATTTTGCCACCTAGACATTTATTCTCCAGTTATCAAGAAAGATTAACCAGTACAGAAGCTGCTAGCTTGCGGTAGTCATTCACAACTTTGAGTAACAAGGGATTCCTTACATGTCTGCATTGCACCTAAGAGGTGGGACCCAAGTGGGGACTGCTTGCGTGACCCCATGCAGGAGAAAGACAGGCACCTCTTGAGCAGCCGCAGGCAGTCCAAAAACCATGGCCAGCCATCCCCTGATACCACAGAAGAACTGTGAAGGAAAGAGACAGAAAAAGGAGGAGGAGGAGGAGAGGCACCCACCTGCAGCCAAAGCAGAGGGTGGCAGAGGAAAGGCGTTTCAGCAGGTACATGGTTACTGCTGGGTCCCCCACTGCCCTGGCCCCAGCCAAGGATCAGATGCTGCTGTTAAATGCTAATTAAGTAAGAAATAAAACTGAAAGAAAAAAAAAAAAAAGAAACAAACCGCAAGGAGTCAAGAACTTGCTTCAAGACAACTTCCTCACTGCTGTATATATTCACCACTATCCACATTCATTAAATGTTACATTTTTAACATGCAACAAAAAACAACTGAAAATAGCATTAGCTCACTGCCTTAATAGTCAAGCAATGAACAAATATTTGGTTCATTTCTAGCACACATCAAAAGATCACTAAAGCAGTCAGAATTGCCTTGATACTTAACACATCTTGAAACAAAATCCAGCTATGCTCATAGGACTATGTCAACTTAGACTCTCCAGGCACATCCAACCCTGTGTGACTAATATTTTATGATGTATACATTTTACAATGTATAATTTAAGGAAGAAGAACAGCTATTTTGATCATTATATTTTATTAAGTTTGAATATTTCCTTATTTCCATATTTCCTTGCTTGAATATTCCCTTAAATAAATGAAACTTAGACTTACTGTTTAAGTGTGATCATCTTTGAGTAATACACAGAGTGCAGAAGCGTGTCTCTGAAGTGCGAGACAACAGCCACACATCTTCAGCCACACCAGGAGGTTTCATACATGTATAATAAGTATTATCTCACTCAAGAACTCTTGAGAAGATAGACCCAAGTTATGAGCCACTGTTTGTCTGTTTTTCTGTTCAAAGACAATAAAATTGAACCCTTCAAGCCCCTCTGGGAATACTCTCTTGTAATCACATGCCTTTACTGCAGACATGAGCAATGGCATAGCGATGCAGTTGTCTGAGAACTAGCAATCATCCCCTTAATTTGCTATTGGACATGTCAGTTTTGTTTGTTTTCATAATCAACACCTATTCGTCATTACTAACTCCTACATGCTGCCAGCATATCCTCCCTCTGCATTTTTACAACTAGCCAGGATGACTTACACAGCAAAATAAGGGACCAGGAAAAAATGTATTTTTTTCCCTCTCAACCCGAGGGATTATTTTTATTGTGCATTTTTTCTTTCAACTGATAAGGCTATAAACCACCTTCAGAGATTACACAGAGGTTACCAATTTTAATTGAAACAGACTATGAGTGCAGGAAGTCATTAACACCACAAAACTCCAAGCTTTAACTGGCACAGCTATACTGGCCAAGGACAAAGTTGATAAACAGCTGTGCAGGGATTTCTAGAAGATTTGGATTTACTTAAAAACTTAACGTATTTCTATCATACTTTTTTGCTTAGCTGTAAATGTAACAGATGGTGAAGTAACCAGAATAAACCATGCTAGGAAAAAAAATAAATCTCCAGTTCTGCAGAGACAAACTGCACCTGCATTTACAATGCTCTGGTCAAAGCTGGATACTGCTGTTAAAATGCTCCTCCAGTATGCCAACCATTAGGACCTACTGCATGCCAATACTAAAAGTTTTTGCTTTGAAACCTAAGCAGCAAGTTGCACAGAATCCATCCCTAAGTTTTAGTGTTAAAATACCCAAGGCTGATGAAAGATTTGTATAATACACTGCCATTGTATTTGATAAAGAAAATTTGCTTTTTTTTTTTTTTTTTTTAAATGTACGCTACTACAAAACATTAAGTCTGAAAGAGGTGGATTAAGCAGTTCTCTAATGCAGGAGCATTGTTAAATTTAGTTAAAAATTTTAAATGATGGAAAGGATAAATATACCAAGGATCATACATGCTATTTTATAGTCTTCAGAAATGGAAACTAGCATTTTTGAACCTAACAACATTAAGTTCAAATAATATTAAGAAAAGAAACGTAAACAAATCCTAATCCCTACTACATCATGAAGAGAAATGAGCATGATAACACGAGTACTGTATTCTAATCTCCTCAAATATTCGTCTTAATAAAGAAATCTCAGGATCTCCTAAAACAAGAAACATAATTAAAAAAGAAAAAAGACTGCCTAAAAGATCTGAAGTCTTTCCAAAAATATTTCCTGTCCTTTAGGATGTACTGCAAAATCTAAATCCCTCTTACATATTCAGACATCCTTTAAAACAAGAACTGTTGAAGAACATTTGACTTTTTACAGGCTTAAATGTTACTGCATGAACTGCAATACAGTGTTAGAAAATTACATATACAACAAAATTATGACAAGTGTGTAAATGCAGTTGCCACAGATCCTGTCAACAGCATACAAACGAGTAACACAAAATGAAGGTTATATGAAATGCATTGTTCCCAGTGCTTTCAAAAACTTCAGATATTCATCTAAGATAAAGTCAAAAGCAAATTAGTCAAAGTTTAACTTGCCTAATATCTGGATTTTTGAACTATAACATTGAAGCAAAGCAACTCCAGTTTCTAGTGTTTATTTAATTAGTGTCAATATTTATACCGAGGGGAAAAAAACACTAAGAGCATCATTACCACTGTTAAGAACTCAGAAGCATGCCTGCTAAAAAGCCTTTGAAGTATACCTTTTAGAAAACATACCCTGAAGTTCACAGAGGATATAGGTACTATTTTTAAAAGTATTTTTTTCAGCTATTTCATTTAATCCCACTGGAGGATGAAAACGCATCATCTTACTATAGTCATTGTATATTAATCAGTAACTGTTGAAGGGAGACAACCATTCCTCAAAATTTCTCCCCAGGTTTTCAGACTGACTATTTTCTATACTGACTGTTCTTAAAAACAGAAAAGGAAGTACTGTTAAATAACAGATTTTTGAATACAAGTATTGTAATTGAGCTAAATGTTTTTAAAAGAGCATCTCAGGTGATTGTTCCAAAATGACTGAGATGAACACTTTGTTACACTGTTTTTCACACAAACTGACTAATCCTGGCTCTAATCAGTATTTAATTTTCAAAAAGACTTTAGAGGTGTGCTACTCCGATGTGTACTGAATACTACCTGCAGATTCTTTAGCTAGTGAGGGAAAGTAACAAAAAAAAAAAACACAAAAAAACAGTAAAAAGCATCCTTGAATAGTATCCTTCACAGACCTTAAATACAGAAACTAACCATAACACATTAAAAATAATCATGCTCCTATTTCTGTTGAGATGCACAGAAGAGAAGCAACATAAGAGAGCAATTTAACAGCTGATTTTTTGGTCACAAAGCACTTGCATTTTTAGGTTTTAAACCCTGCAACACTGACTTGTGATAGAAAAAAATCCCATTCTAAATAGATATATTAATGCTTTCTTAACAACAGAAAAAAAAGCACAATAAAATTGGCTTTCAGTATATTTTGCAGGAAACCACCTGAGGAACTCATAACAGTATAACATTTTAAATAATTTGAAAGATTAAATACTGTATCTATTGTAAACTTTAAATCAGAAGTTATTATTATTTAACCTGAGCGATTAAGACATTAAACTGCAGAAAAAAAACTGTTTGAATAGAAGTCTGCACCTTTTTCTAATGTTCACTTTTGCAGTTTCTGTGACATTACCCACTAACTAACATGCCCTCCCAAGGTCTCCAAAAATGAAATAAACCTTAATATCTGACACCCTGTTCGTCTAACTGAAAATGAGACAAATATGCCTTTAGGTATGTTTCCAAGAAGCAAGAAGGGGGCAGAAGACCACATGCCTTCACCTTGCAAATTACACTTGGAAAACACTGGTAGTTTGCAAGAAATCTTAAAAGTTGCCAGACACTTAAATTATTTAACCCTTTAGCTAGTGGAACTAGATGGCTAGTACATTCTTCATAATGAAAACTGATTTCAACAAAGTGGAAGTATTTACAACCCACATATTTAATACTTAGTTCATTCTACCACACAAAAAACAAGAATTTGACAGTAGTGCAAAAAGGATAGTGCAGAGAAACTGAGAAAGAGGCTTGCAGTGATTCATTTTCCAATAGAGAAAATGTGAAACAGCATTCACAGCTGTACTGACAAAGTAGCTGCAGAGGAAAGTGACATATATACAACCATTCTAAAATGGCATACAATTAAGAAGCAAAACAGAATATTAGGAAGCGCTGCCTCAGATATCAAAGCTTCAGATCTTTGATCTAAAGATAAAAAGGTGCCATGCTGCTTATCTGACCACACAAGTACCACAAAACATGTACACTGCTGTACTTAAATAGAAAATCTCACAGAAGTATATAGAAGTAATACAATAATGGCTACTAGAAGGATATTTGTGTTTCAGACACTAAGAACCATCGTTTCAGCCATGACCAAACAAACCCTCTCATATTTGACAAATGTTACAATCTTTACCAAAAGATCACATTCATTTGGCCAAAAATACTTTCATTTCTTCTATTGAGCAGCACAGGAAATATTTGGCAGGAAAAAAAGCAACTGTTAAATTAGCAAGCAAAATACTTACCTTAAAAGCCGTGTCTTAACTCACTTGCATTTTTCCAAATATGGAGCTCAGCAGCACAACTGCACAGGGAGCTGCAGTACCTGCACAGCTTTGCCTGACCTCCACTTCCACAAGCAATTCTCTCACAGCACATTTCATCATTTCCTGCTGGCTGCTGAAAACCTTGTCGCTAAGGTCATTTTTTTCACACTGCAGCACTCAAACCAATGCAGGGTTTTCACTCACACGTTTCCGATGTTTATGTACTGCAGTGAAGATAAATATTCATCTTTCCTATAATCTCCAAAATAGACCACTAGTAGGCCATATTAAAGGAAGGTATTTTTAATCATACAACTGCATTAAGTGAAAAACAGTTTTTAAATATATCAGTGAAACATGTAGGCATATTTTTCAGATGCGTTGCTTAGGAAGCAACTCTGTTGTTTCTGTGTTCCATAGTCAAAAGCTGTATTTTTCCATCTCCAGAAATATGGGACTGTAATAGTAATTAATGAAATACTGACACATATTAAATAAAGGCAGGTCTAAATCCTAGGATTAAGGTCAAACATGCTACTCTTCCTGAATCTGAAGGTTATGTTAAGTAAAGCAGCTACTATTCTTTACATCAAGAGAAAACTAACTCAGAGACCTCATTTGAACCAAATTCAGCCCTAAGACTAACAGATGTGCCTTTCCAATGACAAGAAAACAGAAACTGTAAATAAGTGTATTAACAACGTGTCAGCATACTGTACCTTCTGTTAGTCTTACAGAGACCTTACTGTGCTTGGCAGAACCTAGTAAGACTGATCGGGGCAGGGGAAGCTAGTTGCACTGATGGACCTAGATGAACATGTGCACTCTTCAAGTAGTTAACTCTGCTGTCTTTTTTTTTTTTTTTTTTTTTGAGATGTAAATAAATCAAGTAAAATGAAGACAACTGGAAAACAAAAAGCAATGTTTTTTTTGCCATGGAAAAAGTAATAGAGAAAGCAGATCTCAGAAGGACATTGCTGAAGATGGAAGAGGAGAAAAGACTCCAAAACCTAGTCAAATATCTCAGTTTCTGAGATATGAATGCACTCATACTTAACTTAAAACGCTGTAGAGGCATCACATGTCCACACAAAACTCTTTGTGGCCTTTTGGGATTATTACTCTCTCTTAGACAAAACAGATTATTAGGACAGCTACTTAACACATGTACAGTGATAGAAATATCCTATAACACCAGTAATCTTTTGCTAGTATAGCTCATGGTGGTTCCTTGAAAAAAAGGTACAGAACTGTACCTTAGGACCCTTTCTACTAACGCAGAAATAAAATAACCATCCCCATAACTGCTGACTTAGTTCAGAGCTGTAAAACAGCTCTAAATAGTAGCTTCAATTATTAGCAATGTTTCTGCAGCCATTATCCTCTCAGGGCTATAGCCCTGAGAGGATAATGGCTGCAGACAAAAGGCAGGACAAATTACCATATGACACTCCTCAATTCTCAAGATATGCTCAAGGCTAGTTAAGTAGCAATGTAACTATTCTAGCAATGTAAGAACTTCTAATGAAGATAGCCCTACAACCTGAAAGCAACATTCTCAGCTGTGATCCCTGTCAGAAACTTTATATATCACATTGCCAGTGTCATATCATTTCTGGAACTGGAACAGAAATTACAGACCTCTGCGGAATGCAGTTCATAAGTGTAGAAATAAAACAAGCACAGGCATAGACAGCTCTGACTATCCTTCTTTCCAGGAAATTAAATAACTACTTATTCCTTCAAGAACAACAAAAAAACTGTTCATGTATTTCAGAGTCAATCATTTACTGTAACAGTACAAGTGAACATGTGACTGTGTTTCATATTTCATATTAAATAAGATTAATTCCGATTTTAAAGCAAACTGATTCTGGCTTCTAAAGAACAGCCAGGGTCATTTACCTGTTTGTTTGTATTAAGGTGGAAAAGAAGGTTGCTTGCTACTTAGTTTCATTAACACGGCCACTGAAAAGAGAAACACTTGAATTCTGTTTAACCAGATTTTCGGCTCAGTGAATCTGAGGTAAACTTTAGCCAGGACTCCCATGTTCCTAGGCAATTTAATTTTCTGATCCTCAAAAGGTAATTACTGCAACAAGGACAGGAGACCTTTACCCAACTCAATAATCCACACAACATGGGATTGCTGACCTAGTAGAGTTAAATAACCCTCTCAAACACCTTGATTTTTTTTTAAATAAATATAATATAAACTTGCTCCTTTATGTAAGCAACATTAAAGTGTTACTATGTACTAAATCCATAGGTCTAAGCTACCTGGAAGTATCACTCTGAAGGTCACTGATTTCATTTTTTATAGCCTTGTGCACATAATTTGACAAGATAAATACACACATAACTAAATTTGCTTCTAGTTTTTTGGTTTTGTTTCTGTCACATACAGTACACAAACCCATTTTTAACACTGATGCCACTGAAAATCTGAAGTTTTCAGCATACAAAACATGACGCGTTAAAACAGGCAGATAAGCTCAAGGTTAGGCAAACAAGAAACTGAAAGTTTTTCTTCAGTTCTAACCATTTTACTAATCTCATTAGGAGTTTAGAAAAAAGGAGCCAGCCAGCCCTACAATTTCCAGAGATCTGGATACACTTTAGCTGTCCTTGAATAGCTCTCAAACACACAAGTCATTCAAATGTAAAACCTCCAAACACAAAAATGTGCACAAACACACAATTTACTCAACTAATCTCAGGCTAGTTTTTTCTATGCTTCTGCCCCTTTTCAGGGGTAGGAAAGCTTTTTATGCCATTTTAAAGTAATGCTTGACTGAGGTACAAGTAGGTCAGCCAGCTACCCCACAATCCAAATTGGAATGAGGTTTAAGGAAATTAGGACAAGAGGTCCCATTAACTACCATTCCCGCACTTGCCATTACCATTGTGCTTTTTAATTTAAAAAGACTGTGCCAACACTATGTAGCATTTAAACAGCAGCCTTTAACCTGCATCTTGTTAACAACTGAAAGACAGAAAGATGAAATTTAAACAATGCAAAGTTGAATATAGAGCTATCACAATGTTAATATCTAAAAAAAAGAGTTGAAAATTCAAATACATAAGGCTACTTTATATATACAGATGTGGGAATAGAAATGTTGTTTTTGCAGAGTTACATTGTTTAGAAGGAGGGAATGTGGTACTGAAATATGCTTACAGTGATAAGAAAGTTTAGCAGGCGACCTTGTAAAATGCAGACAATCAGACTCCTTAGGACAATTAGGTGAAAATCATGGTGTCAAGTCAAGTCAGATAAGTGAAGAAACATTACCACTTCAAGCAGTAAAAATGTCAAAAGAAATTTGAAATTTAACAGGCCGGCAACTGAAGGCCATGCATTGTTTGTGAAGCATCAGATAGATTGTGAATCTGGATTACCCACTCAGTGGGGAAACAGGGGAGGGTCCTGCCATCAAAAGGTATATAAACTGTGTTTTGGAACTAGTAGATGCGCTCTCTCCTGCTTGTGGGGCACCCGCCATTGCAATCGCGAATAAATTACTACTTCACTGAGATCCTCGCCTGAGCCTAAGTTATTGGCTACGGAGTGTTTCTCACAATTTGGGGGCTCGTCCGGGATCCAGTCACCTACTGGGGAGCCCCACCGCCGCAGCAGCAGGAAGGCATGCCCCGCTGATTTCAGCGGTCCTGTGCATCAACGGTGGCGGTTCTGCGGAAAGCTGACAGAGGGCCCGCGACTGGTTAAAGAGGCAGGATCCGTGAAGTAGTGGGGAAAGGAAGAAGGTAGGCACTCCGGGTTTTTAAGAATCGATCCGGTAACTCTGTGCACAGACCAAGGTAAGAAATATTAAGTATTGCCTTGGGGGTCGGGTGATCTGCTGTATGGTAAGCCCTTGCACAGGGAAGTGCCGGCACTACACCAGGGGAATCTGGTGTACGGTAATCCTTGCACGGGGAAGTGCTTGGAAGTACACCAGGGAATCTGGTAAACTCAGGTGTGCAGTAATGCTGGCACGGGGAAGTGCTTGGTGGTACACCCCCATCTTTCAGTACGTTGGTGTGTGGTACACTGCAGAAGGGAAAATTCTGTAGCACATACTGGCGAGGGTTAGGAAAAATGGGAAAATATGAGTTCCAGGGGACAGGGAGATATCCCTGGGGGAGTGCCTACTAATAGTTCTTCCTGAAGAATGATAAGAAATTGGAAACATAATCCCAAAATTAGAGGGATTGTAAAAGAAAAATAATTTAAAAAAAAAAAAAAAAGGTTAAATATTGTGTATCAGTCTGGACAAAAGAACCAATTAAGGAAACAGCAGTATTTTGGCCAAAATACGGGTCTGATGAAAATTCAGGCTTTAAATTTATGTGTAAACAATAAGATTCCTTTTTTTAGAGAAGGAGCCAAGTTATGCTCCCTATAATCTTAATATTGAACTGGTGGCAGCAGCAGTCACTCCAGGAAGGGAGACAGGGACTGGAATTAACACTGTCCCTAAAGAAGGATCATACTCTAGGCTCTGGCAAGAATTAGAACAAGGTAGAAGATATATTGAGAATTTTGCCTTCCCTGATACTAACAGTACTAACACTAACTGTGTATACTCTTAGGTGAACTACCCCCTCCTCCTTACCAGCAGAGAGGTTAGGACTTTTAAGAAGGAGAGGAAGTCTTTATTCGAGGACCCCAACAGCCTAGTTGAACAATTAGACCAGTTTCTACGACCTGATTTATACTCTTGGGGGAGGGAATTATGTCTATAAGTATGTTGTTTACAGGGAAAGAAATGGGAATGATCAGGAGGAGAGCTGCTATACAAGAATGGGAAAGAGTTCATCCTCCAGGACCAGGGGTAATAGCGGCAGGGCAGAAATACCCACTTGCCAATCCTGGCTGGAATAGTGTGCAACACAGAAATTATATGAGAGACTTGGGGTCAGAATGAGAAAGTACTTGGGGATGAGACCTGATGACCCAGTATCCCAAGGGCTCTTGAAAGTTCATTGTGTGATTAAAGCCTGGCAAAATACGCAGAAAATGCTTCAGAAGGTGGGGGAATGTAGTGAACAGTCACTGGGGGACCCTCCTGTGGGAGGCCCTGGAGGTGTGTGTCTGGAGGGGAGACAAGAAGGAAAAAAAAAAAAAAAGAGATCGAAACTAATGGTATTGACAGTGCAGCAGGTAGTGAGGCAGAGGGTTGGAGAAAGATGAAGAAAATCTTCAGGGGGAGTCAGGGCCAGGATGGAAAGGAGAGGAAGAGAGATGAAGGAATGGCAGGCAAAGAAGGCTGCCTGTGTTGTGACCCGAATCCTGGCAGGGACAGGCTTTCATAAGATGTTTTAAGTGTGGCCAGGCTGGCCACTTCGAATAGGAATATCTGGAGCAGAAGAAGGAGGAAAGAAGGAAAATGGGATGAAATATGCTATATTGATATGTTGTTTCAGTATCTTGGAGGGAAAAGGTATGGAATTAAGTTGGACTCTGACTGAGCCTTTGGTGCTGGTATTAGAAAAGTACGGGCTGGAGAAAGATAAAGGAAGTGTTAAAAGGGTTGCTGAAGGTGTTAAAGGTGTGGCATGTAGTATTTAACAGAGCTGTTTGAAGTTGAATGAGCAGGGAAAGAGGATGTAGGCATTATCTAAGTAACAGTCTAGAAGTTTTGGTATATTTGCATATTTGCTGTGGTGTTTGGTCAGTTTCCCAAGCATCGGGGAGGGGGACAGGAGGGGGGAACAGCCCGCTCCACCAGGGGCCTCTCCAGCGGCCGCAGGGGGGCTTCGGCTCCAGCGCCTGGAGCGCCTCCTCCCCCTCCTTCTGCACTGACTTTGGTGTCTGCGGGGAGGTTTCTTGCTCTCCCAACTGCTGTTGAGCAGCAGGTTTTTGTTTGTTTCTTTGTTTGTTTGTTTTCGTGGATGTGCTCTCACAGAGGCACGGACTGTATTGCTCATGGCTTGGCTCTGGGCAGCAGTGGGCCCCTTTGGGGCCAAATGAAATTGTCCCTTATCTGCCACGGTGAGGTTTCTGGGTTTTTCTCACGGGGGCTGCCACTGCAGTTTCCCACCCCCACACCCCTCACACCCCCCCGAACCCTGCCATCAAACCTAATACACTGGGGCAGTTAAGTCATTACTGACCTGTAAAGTATCAGGGATTAAATTAACTAATGAAACCCTAAATGTGATGGGGGTAGAAGGTACTGGGATAACAGTGCCATTTTTGGGGAATACTAAGCTGAGACCAGGGGATAAAATGATCACTGGGCAATTATTGTATGTATCCAAGGTGGATACTAACTTGGTGGGAAGGGATTTGATGATTAAATTGGGCATTCAAATAGTAAATTGTTAGACTGGAATAACAGTGTTATGAATGGAGTGCTCTCTGGCCCTGAGAGCAAACATACATGTATATTCACCTCTGACTGGAAAGACCCTGAAATGGGGGCGGAAGCAACAATATAGGTGGAGAATTTTACCTCAGGGGTTTACAGGGACACCTATCTATTTGGGTAAGTTCTAAAAAAAAAAAAAAAAAGATTTTGGAGCAATTACAACCTCCCAAGGAGGTATTAATGTTAACAAATATGTGGATCGTTTTCTATTGTCAGGACAGGAGAAAAGAGTTGTGAAGAAAGCTACTAACAAGCTATTCAACTTTCTGGGAAAGCAGGGCTTGGGAGTATTAAAAAAAAAAAAAAAAAAAAAAGTTACAATATGGAGAAAGAGAAGTCAGGTATTTAAGGCATCTAATGTCTGAGGGAAAATGAAGAATAAATCCAGAGAGGATTCAGGGAATTGTTGAAAATTAAGAAAGAACTAAAAAGTTTTAAAACAATGATTTTTTTTTAAGGAATCAGGAGCCATGAAGTCTGAAGGAAAACGGATACTCCCTGATGGGAGAGAAATGCTGAATAAAGTGATAATGAGGCAAATATTAACTGTTTTACATCAAAAGAGTCATTGGGAGGTGCAAGCAATGTGTGATATTGTGCTAAGAAAGCATGTCTGTGTAGGAATATACACTTTAGGGAAGCACATATGTAGAGGATGTACCATATGTCAAAAGGTAAATAAAAAGGTCTTCTGTAACCCATCTAGAGGGGGACGGGAGCCAGGGCTTTGACCTTTCCAAAGTATACAGGTAAACTTTACTGAGTTACTTGTTTGTCCTAATTGACCACGCAACTGGATGGGTGTAAGCTTTACTGCAAGAGTTAAAGCAGGCCTTAGAGATTGAGTGGGATTTTCACAGCCCCTGGCACCCCTCCTCTGCTGGGAAGGTGGAGCGAATGAATCAGACGTTAAAGAAGCAAAAGAAGCAAAACTAGTGTTAGAAACCCAACTTCCTTGGGTAAAATGCTTACTCCTACAGGTTTAAACAGCACCAAGAAAGGATATAGGAATTTCACCATATGAGATGCTGTTCAGATTGCCCTATCTGGGCAGAAGGGATGAGATACCACAATTCAAAATAAGAGAGTTTCCTTAAGAACTGTATTCTGGGGTTGTCTTCTTCTTTGTCATCTCTCAGGACCTGTGGGTTGTTGGCTCAAACCCCACCTTTGGAATTCCCCATTCACCACCATCATCCAGGAAACTGGGTCCTGATTCGGACCTGGAAAGAGTCAACTCCGGCCTGAATGGGAAGGACAATTACTGACCACTGAAACAGCCGTAAGAACTGCGGAAAAAGGTTGGAATCACTATACTCGAGTGAAGGCATCTGTCGACGCTAGTACCTGGGAAGCTGTTCCTACAAAAGACTTGTTGGAAGTTGAAATTGAAGAGAAAAATCTCGTAGTGGACTCTGAGCAGGATAAGAGCTTGCAATTGTAAACTAACCTTTTATTTTCACAGGTAACTAACGAGTGTGACTTGTGATTGAGAGAAAGGACGGACCTATAGCGAACTGCAGTGCTCCCAAGGGGGGGGTTGTTATAGTAGTAGTGTACATCTTATTTTTGTATCGATAATTATTTGGAAACCTAAGGTTTAAAAATAATGACAGGGAAAAATCGATTACTAATTTTGTTTTTAGTGATTCTAGGCCTCAGAGAAGGCCTTGGTCAATTGGTAACTTGGAAAAGGCATGACCAGATAATAGCAAAAACAGGATACCCCATCAAAATATGGGTGACTGTGACAGAGGGTTATGTACCACAAGCCGTCACGTTTGATGCTTGTGAGGTGTTAGCTTGTGGAGATTTAAATGCCCAATGACAATTGAGCAGAAAGAACAAATAACTGGGAGAGACACAACAGCCAGATTGAGAATAGCTGTATGGAAACAATCCTCTATTGCCATCAGAGAAAGGGAGAAACTCAAGGAGAAAACAGGAGAGTAAACAGGAGGCCCTCTGAAATGTGGCAGTTCAAACATTTGAGATTCAAACAGGGTATGGGGACGTGAATGCCTGGATAGAATGGGTCAAATATACTGTCCAGAGTCTCAATCGTAGCTACTGCTATGCTTGTGCCTCGGGATGACCGATTGCCCAGATAGTGCCCTTCCCATGGGGGTGGACCAAAGACTCCCAAGGGATGCGATGTATGATTGCATTGTACCAAGAAAAGACTGCCTGGGGAAATGAGGCCTGTAAGTCTCTCTTTGCTGTTTCTTGCATGATAACAATATCACAGTTCCCCCTGCATTCTCTACAGCTATAGGTAACCATACAGCTTGCCTCTCACGGCAGGGTGTGAGTGCTACCTGGCATCTTGGAGAATTTGCCTTGTGCTACCAAGGACTTGATGGGAAACTGTTCAAGACTAGAGATCCCCAGGGCAGATCTCTGGTGGTACAGTGGAGGGAAGATCTTACGGTCCACCCTACCATCTAATTGGGAAGGCACTTGTGCACTTGTTCAATCAGCTATACCCTTCACCCTGGCATTTGAAAGAGAAACATCACAAATACCCAGAAAAAGTAAAGGAGGCTTAGGAATATCATTTGATGATAGAGTATGCATAGATTCTGTTGGGGTACCTAGAGGAGTTCAGGATGAATATAAAGCCAGAAATTAAATTGCTGCAGGGTTTGAGTTACTGTTCTGGTGGGTAACAATCAATAAAAATGTGGATTGGATTAATTATTTCTATTATAATCAGCAGAGATTCATCAATTATACCAAGGATGCAATGAGAGGAATCGCTGAACAACTAGATGCCATCAGCAAAATGGCTTGGGAAAACAGGATAGCATTAGATATGATGCTTGTGGAGAAGGGTGGTGTATGCGTGATGCTGGGCAACCATTGTACTTTTATCCGTAACAATACTGCCCCGGATGGCACAGTAACAAGAGCATTGCAAGGGCTTACCACCCTTGCCAATGAATTAGCAGAAAATTCGGGAGCAGACACTTCCATCACAGGATGGTTGAAATCTTGGTTTGGTAAATGGAAAGGGATGGTAATGTCCATATTTACATCCTTGATTATAGTAGCAGGAGTTTTGACAGCTATTGGCTGTTGCGTTATTCCCTGTGTAAGGGGACTTGTCCAGCGGTTAATTGAAACCACTTTATTGAAACAAATGACCATAGATCCACCACCCTACTCAGATAAAATGATATTAGAGGAAATGGAGAGCAAAGAAAGTGAAGAAGAGGAAGATATTTACCAAATTACACTTAAAATAAATAAATAAATAAAAATAAAAAGAGTTTTTGCAAAAATCAACAGTTTATAAAAAAAGAAAAGGGGGGAATTGTGGGAATAGAAATGTTGTTTTTGCAGAGTTACATTGTTTAGAAGGAGGGAATGTGGTACTGAGATATGCTTACAGTGATAAGAAAGTTTAGCAGGCGACCTTGTAAAATGCAGACAATCAGACTCCTTAGGACAATTAGGTGAAAATCATGGTGTCAAGTCAAGTCAGATAAGTGAAGAAACTCTTCACTTATCTTCACTACCACTTCAAGCAGTAAAAATGTCAAAAGAAATTTGAAATTTAACAGGCCGGCAACTGAAGGCCATGCATTGTTTGTGAAGCATCAGATAGATTGTGAATCTGGATTACCCACTCAGTGGGGAAACAGGGGAGGGTCCTGCCATCAAAAGGTATATAAACTGTGTTTTGGAACTAGTAGATGCGCTCTCTCCTGCTTGTGGGGCACCCGCCATTGCAATCGCGAATAAATTACTACTTCACTGAGATCCTCGCCTGAGCCTAAGTTATTGGCTACGGAGTGTTTCTCACACACACATGAACTATATATATGATCAGGATCCAAAGTTTTGTAGCAAATTATCAGTAAAAGCATATGATACACAACTTTCTTCATTCTTCATGTACGCTGCTAATTAACCAGCATTTTTAAGAGTTCTACAACATTTCTCAAAAACAGAAACAATTGCTACCAAAGAGAGAATTACACTTTTCTATGATGTAGTGCAACATGAACTAATCAGGACAGAGAAGGCTAGTATCGTAGAATACAATTATTCTGGAATTAAAATATCAAACTTGTACACATTCAAAAGGAAATGCATAAGAGATTTTTAAAATTTACCTTGTACATAAGCCATGTGTACATATGGTCTATACACACACACAGCCAGGAATGGAAAATAATTCTCCTCAGTACTATGGAGTCTTTATGCCATTAGCCTAAAGCTATGTTTAACACCATGGGAATTCCCTGTAATCTTACAGAAGTGTTCCCAGGGCCCACCTCCAATGTAAGATTTCACTGGCTAGACAGCAACCCTGTGCTTTTGAGTTCAGTTGGAATATCTGAGTAGTTCACATGCCACACCTCCCTGTGAAGCACCACGTTTGTCTTTCAAAACCTGAATGCACTGCCCTGGAGCAGCAACTTGCTCGGTCCCGTGGAGAGGCAGGGGCAGTGACCCCAGGGAGCTGTTTGCCACGTTATAGAGGTGGGGGCTCTCTGGCCCACATCAGATGGACACCTCAGCCCATGTTCTGGAATAGCTTATGGTTACTGAAATGAGTCACCTGTCTAAATATGATTATAATTACGGAGTCTTATCTGCTCATGCATCGTCAGTTCAGAGTTTGAGCAGAATCAAAAAAAAAGACTCAATGGTTCAGCAGCTGAAACAGCTGCAAGTTGAAAGCTTCAGTTATGCAGAAGTGTCTTGAAGTTACCACTGAAATTAAGACTTCCATTTGAACAAGTATTCCTCAAGAAGAAAACCAAACCATGTGCTTAGTTGATTACTAATATACCCCACCTTTAACTGTCTTTACCACATGGTAGAAGGAAGAATAAAAAAAGTTGATATCAATTTAAAACATTGCAGGAAAAGGCTTTGACAAATAAAAACAGTGAAGAACGTAATCAAAATTGATATGCAAGATACATGACACAGTATGAATGAGTAACATACCATGGTGATAATTTTTATAATGATACTCTTCAATGTCATGGGTCAAATGAACATTTCAGTCAAAAACATTGTGAAATTTACGTACTGGCATTTTCCAGTTATGATTCTCAAGGCTTAGAGCCTTAATGCAACTGTCCAATATAAGTAGTGTTTAAAATATAGTAACCTTGCATCTAAGAAATAGCCTGGAAACTCATTCCTTATTTCTGCACATCATTTGTCAGTTCTGATGACTTCAAAAGACAATGGTTTTAGAGAAGGGGCAGGCGTTCTTAGTACTTCACTATGGTTCCTACTGCGCATCAGAGACAAGCCATCATCTGCCCAGACATATCAAATCCAGAAGGTTTTTGAGTGATGGAAGCCCAGTTAGAACCACAAAGCTCAATGTCAGCACTGGAAATAAACAGCACAGATGGTAACTCTCACTCATTCCTCGCAAGCTTTCTTGGGAAAGCCATAAGTTGCTCTAACCCACTAAGAGTAAATGCAGTTATCACCTTGGTAACATTTGCTGAAGAGTCATCATCGCAAATAACCTTCACGCAATTGAGCTAGCCCTTAGTCCACTACTGCTTTAAAGAGTGATCAACTCTCCTTGCTCCTAAACCTTAAGGTCTCAAAACAACAAAGAAATATAATATTTAATATAGCTTGGGGGATGTATAGTGATTTATTAAAAGTTATTTCAGAACATGCAAAGACGTCATTTAGACGTATTTACTGTTCAAAAAAGAACACTAAAAAAAAATGAAAGAAATTGTGAGTCTTTTTTTTTTTTTAATGCAACAAAGTCTTATGAACATCTGGTACCCCTATCTGAAGGGTCCATAGCATACTCCTGTAACAACATTTCTTTCATTTCTTTTATAGCAAGGTGAGTGTCCTCACAGCAGAACCAACAACACTAATAGATTTGTTTAACTTGAAGTTCAGGTTATACCAAAATAATTTGCATAAGTTACCATATCTGAAAGATAAACCGACGGCTACTTCACGGAAGCAAAATGTCTGTATATTTGATGCATCAAAGACAAACAAAAAAGGAAAAAAAAACAGATTATGCTTAAAGATGGAAATTTTAACACACAAAAATCATCATCAGTAAAAAACATGCTATACAGAGTACTCAAGAGATTAACAACTGTTAAGCTGTTCCCAGTTAGTTCTATTTTGTTTGCTTTTTTTACCCTCCACACACACAATTTTTCTTCCCCCCCCCTCCCCTCCCCTTACACTACAGAAGAAGACTACACAGTTGAATCTTGCAGCCACAACCACTGCCTAACTTGTTAACTAGGAATTCTAACACCTGAAGAAAAGCGTCACAATAACAAAATATTTTTCTGGTACAACAGAGAAATTAAAGCTGTATCTGATTCATGTAATGATACAGGTCTTCCATTATACATAGACTGCAAATAGACATGTACCTAATAGCTTGAAAGAAAGCTCATTGGGCATATAAACACTCAACAAAAGAAACTTCGTCCTGGGCCTGTTACATCCTGGTATAAACATCCATTTCTTATTACATTAATATCCTTTTTTGTAACATCCATTGGCACAAGGTATGTTCTTCTTCCTACCCCCCTCCTCACTAATTGCATTTTATCTCATTATTCTCACACAGTTATTTAATAATTACCCAATTACATGATTGAAGTTGCTCTGAAAGCATAGGAAGCGCAGCGTTACTTCATAACACAAATCACAAGAACATGAAAAAAAGTCAGCAAATAATGCCTGACTACAGTCCTAGAAAATCTCTAAACCAGAATATTTTAGTCCTGCATTTTTATCACCAGCACCTAAAGCTCCTTTCAAAGGAAGGCAACTATCCTCCCAGAATTGTGTTTGTTCTTATTTTTACACAAATTAAAGAATTCTAATGGCATCAAGCCAGTCTAACTCTAATTTGGTTAGACATTTGGTTAGAATAGAGGATCCACACAGAGTTCAGTTTTGAGAACTTTTTGTAAAAGAACCCACAATACTTGACACAAAGCTCTTGGAAAGGACTTTAAGCTCCTAATAAAATCAAAAGTAAATTGAATTTTACTCCTTCCTGTAGCCAGTTATTTAAAAATGACACCATTGAGAAATAGCATTAATTCAACAGTCCAGTATTGTTGACTTCTGACAGTCCAGTAGTACAGATACAAAGAAAAAAAACGCAAAGAGACTTTTCCAAAGGACTTCTGAATTTCTGCAGCAAGTTCTTTCTTCTAAGCCACTGAATAACAATGCCTATTACAGACTAGTGCACTTCAAACTGCAACAGGTAGTGCTATCTGATACCAAGATTTCCTAACAGTTTTTCTAAGTTTTCTTTGGTTTTATTTATTATTATATTTAAATATATGAACTCTATCTCCACATCATTTTTAAAAAAGTTTCTAAAGCCAGTCTGCTCAATCTGAAAAAAATAGTGCAACAAGCACAACCGTCTGAATGCATTTATTGCCAAGTTGCAGCTTTGACTAAATACTACCAAAATTACCGAAACAGTAACACTAACTTCAGCTAGTAAAAGTAACTCCACTTGGTTCCAGCTGACATATGTGAACCAAAATACACTACCACTGTCCATTTTCTAGTGTCTGGGAAAGGTAAAAGCAAATAGATGCTAGCACTAAGTAACACAAGTAGGATAGATAGAAAGGAAAACAACTCATACTGATATCCCTGATACAAAGAAATCAGAATACACTACTATAGAAGGGGTTCTGAGCCAGAAGTTTTTCATGTAGCTGAAGTCCAATGACAGATAAGTACAAATCCAACACTTTGGTCTATAAAACAGGGGCATTGAAAGCTTATCCAAATTCTGAAGACTTCTAAAATCATTTTTATAGTCCTCTAATTAGGCTATTTCAGTGACACAATATTGCAAGATATTACTCAATTTCAGGATCTGGATGCAAGTTATTACCTGAATTCATTTAGCTTAACACAGATAACCAGTAACTCTAAGTCAGGTTTTTAGACTGTAGTCAAAATTACAATTCCAATAACCAGTTGTGAAGTGAATTTTTAAGTAGGTAAGTTTTTGCTTGCTTCAGTATTTAAGCTTCAGTAGGGTAGCTCTAGACAAAAAGTTCAGTAGTGAATATAAATCACTATTTATATTCATCTTTGTCTTGGCAGGGGCAGAGTCAATTTTGTTCATAGAGGCTCACATAATGCCGTGTTTTGGATCTGTCATGAAAACGGTCCTGATAACAGGGGGACGTTTCATCTGGTGCAGAGCAGGGCTCATACAGAGCCAAAGCCTTTTCAGCTCCTCGCGCTGCCCTGCCGGTGGGGAGGCTGGGGGTGCACCAGGAGCTGGCAGGGGGCACAGCCAGCACAGGTGTCCCAACTGGCCAGAGGGACATTGCATTCAGCAATAAAACTGGTATAAAGAAGGAGAAAGAAGGGGGGACATTTGGGGGTGATGGGGCTTGTCTTCCTCAGGAACCGCTCTGCGTGCTGAGCCCTGCTCTCCTGGAGGGGGCTGAACTCCTGCCTGCCAGCAGGAAGCAGCAACCGAATTCCTTGCTTTGCTTTACCCAGTGAGCCTCTCTATCTCAGCCCATGAGTTCTCATACTTTCACCTCTCCAATTATCTCCCCCATCCCACACAGGAAGAGTGAGCAAGAGGCTGTCAGACAGAGCTGCCAGCTAAGGCTAAACCACAATCTTTCATCTAATTTGATCATTCTTTTAGAAAGTTGGCCATCTGGGAAACAAGACTTTAAAATGTCTTTTTAAGCTTGCATACTTAGATTTCCAGCATCTCTCAGTATACAGAGCTATATAAAGATGCTTAGTACTTGGAATTCAGTGATGGTGAAAACTGCAAAAGACATGACTTTCATCCCTTCCTCCTAAAGCAAATACTATACCCAAATCTGGATTTTTCACAGTAAGCCCAGTTTAAACATGCATGCCGACTCTGATGCAAATGCCTAGGTGCAATATAGTATACTTTTCATATTCCAAACATTCTCATGAGCCAGCATAACTAAAGCAAATAGCTAAAACTCAATTCATTCTGGACAGCAGACCCGAGGCATAAAGAACAATGCAGGGATTCCTAGAGGACTGTAATTAAAATAAATATAGACACACATTCTTTCATTTAATGAATGAAAGAACAGGATAAGCAGCAGCTAATCCTCAAAGGGTATGGGGTAGTGTTCCCTGTTCAGAAATTTTACACTATTGGTAAGTGATGGAAATGACTTGAATGCTACTTGTATTTGAAAAAAGTAATCAATGCCTCATTCACTTTTTTTCCCCACAAAATAGACTGCCAGGAGTCCACATCAACTGCTGCATCTATCAATAAAATAAAGTTCAAATAAACAAAGCACATGCACAAACCTGTGAGAGCCATCACCACAAAGCAATTTAGCAATAGCTGTTTTGTGTTCCTTATTTCTCCCCATTTGAATGACTAAACACTGCCGAAGTCCAATTGATACTGCATTATAAACAGTGCTTCAAAAAGTTGTTACAAAAAGTCTTTCTGAAAATGTATTACATAACTTTGTTCTCTAGCAGTTCACAATAATAAAGATTCAAATGTCCATGTGATCCATTATTTTCTAGAAAAAAAATCAAATCAGTTTAGAGAAGCATGTTTGTAAGATTTTCAACTTTATAGAGCTAATCTGTACAACAGCTCTTCATGGTATTTCTCCTACCAAATAAATTGCATGCCACTGAGTATTCTAGCCAAAGTAGATACTTTACACATGCTTGAAAGTTAATAATTTTATAAACTTCACAGCTGAACTAGTAACATCATTCCCTTCAGACTTAATGAGATTAATATTAAAGGATAAGATACCAGTACAGCATTAATAAATTAAAAAAAAAAAAAGTAAAAAGTATTTATCCATATGTAAGAAGTGGGAAATAAATAATGCAAAAGCAAGAAACACAAAATGTGCACAATGAAAATACCTTTAGATGTATTTAAGAGCATCAGACCTGCTTCACTCTTTCCATATTTCCTTGCCATCAAACCAAGATATCTTGGAAATGGCGTAAGAACAGTTAAAATTACCACAAAACTAGGAATTCTGTTCAATTAGTAGACATTACATGCTAAATTAAGCACAGTTTGTCCATGCTTACACAAAGGAAAGTGTTTCTATAATACCTACTAACATGTAGAAGCAAAGATACTTCCTCTTCCTATTCAGGCTCTTTTGCAGGAAATTGGAGGAGGGCAGAAAAGGATAAAAGTATCAAAGATTCCCAGTTGCCATTTTTTTTTTTCTCTGCAGGGGAAGGTAGAAAAAGCCACTGAACTGGATCTTTAGTCTCACTTTCTCTACTTCACATCTCATCAGGCTGATCAAAGTCTAAAGTAAAGAAGCAATAGGCTGCCTTGCACTGTGAAATAAAACCAGAATAAAGTGTATGTTTGTTTTAAATATTTATATGTATCAATTACTACTGTTTTGCATGGATTAGATGCATCAGAACTGCTAATGACTTGACACCTATTAGAGCCGCACACCACAGATTTTACTCCCAATACCCACGTGACACATAGGAGTCATGTGATACCCTGATCTAAATGAAGTGCTAAAACTCCAGTCATTCAGTACAGACTAGATCCATGTGTTGTTCTCCAATACAGCTATAACACTAGCAAAGCTGAAGCAGCTGCTTACTACTTTACTACTTTAGCTACTTTATCCAAAGGATTTCTTGGCCAAATTCAAAACAATTTTAAGATCCACTTACAGGTCCTTTAAATTTAAGGGACATTGATTGTCCTTAATTTCTCCAAATGTGTTCAGAAACATGAATAACAGATTTGGTCCTACCTCAAAGAACTGAGAAGACTCATGATATATGCTGAACGAACTTTCACATTTCCCAGTGTAGAGCACAACTAAACAAAGGAAAACAAGGTGTCCTGCCCATTCTGCTTTCTTGGCAAGGTGTTCTGTGCTAGCCAATCTGGGCACTTGCCTCAAAAAAAAAAAAAAAAAAAAAAAAAACCATCAGGTGGAACAGCACTCTGCTGAAAATAGCTAAGAAAGCAGATGAGGCAGTATCACAGAACAAAACAAGAGGATCCAGTGAATCTTATTAAATTATTTTTTGAGGGGAAAAAAACAAACAAACAAACAAACAGTCTACAATAGGGTAGAGAGTCAGGTTTTCCAGCCTAGGAGATAAAAGGCCTGGCATTGGTTTTGTGTATAACTAGATTTTTCCTATACATAAAAGAAAATAGAAATTAAATAGAGTTGGAATTTGGGAATACAATCTGGAAAGCTATTTCCCCAAACCTAGTTTAACAATTAAGTGTTAGCAGATGAGTTTAAATCTTCTGCTTGAATTTCCAACAATTATTTAGCATTTACTTTTTTGATAATTATAGCATTTGATTACTTAAGAATATGTATCAGTGCTACACACTACAAGCACTTAAGTTGCTTACAACCAAGTATTTTAGAAGTCAAAAAGTAAAGACTTTACTTTTATAGTAAACTATAGCTTAAAGTACATTTTATAGTTTACTATATACTTTTATAGTTTACTATAAACTATAAACTATAGTTTAAGCTATAGTTTACTATAAAAGTAAATAGTTTATATAGTTTACTTTTATAGTAAACTATAGTCTTAAACTATAGCTCCTTTATAGTTAGAACTTGTCTGAGTTTGAGAAGGATTTCAATTCCATCTTCTTGCCCTTACACTTGAAAAAAAATCACAGAATGGTAAGGGTTGGAAGGGACCTTTGGAGGTTATCTGGCCCAACCCCCTGCTCAAGTAGGGCCACCTAGAGTAGGTATCCTAGAACAATTTTTCTTGAAATTTTGCTTCAAATAAAGACAAAGCAAGTTAACCTTTAGGTTTATGAATTCAAGATCATTTGAAACTTATTCAACCATGCATCTAAAATTGGTTAAAAAAAAAAAAATAAAGAAACATGCATCTTCAGTCTCAAAATGAATCTTCAATTCCCTTAACTATAGTTTAAGGGTATAGTCTCTTGGTAGCAGTTTTCAATGTCTGGCAGCTGTATTTCAGCAACTAATGTAGCACAGCTTCAGCTGCTAGGATGAGTAACACTCACATTTATATAGACTCATTTTATATTTTATTACATCCTGGCCATCTTTGCCATACATGAGATTATATAAACATTTATGGAGAAACTTGTTTATACCCAACATTCACTTTACCACTTAACTTTATAGAAGTTATTCACTGGGCTGCTTATCTCAGCCCCAGCCTGACCACTTTGTTATAGTATAAAATTTGTTCTGCTGACAAAGACTGATCTGGTCTTCTCGCAAGTCCCCAGCCACACTTCCTGACCCATCCCCATGTCATCAATTCCATTCAGGAAGCCAGGTGTGAGGCTTTACCCAGCTGAAAACTCCTCTGTCCAAAATAAAAAGTTTCTTGCTGGACTAGGGAACCAACTTGGGTCCAACTCATACCAAAACAGCAGGCAGCAAGAACAAACAGCTGCCCCCAAGGAAAGAAGACAATTTCCCATTCTGGTAGCAGTACAAGCTGTCCCTGGTTTTGAAGTCACTTGGGTTGTCAGTGAGTAGAAGTGGCAACAAGTATCCGAGCTAATTTAACAAGTTACAAAATGTTACACTAACAAGAAGAATAAGCAAGCACACATTCAACACAGGAAATAAGAAGTACTCCAGTAAATCTGAGACCCTAAAAGGCAAAAAGATATTTTCACTGTTCATGGGAGTGGCAGGCAGACAAACAATTATGTTTTTGCATTTGGGAACACAACTAAAGCCTAATTATCACTGAAGCCCAGTCACATAAGTCACAGGCCTGAGAAGTGAATAAACAATTCTAATGTAGCAATAGAGGATGGAGTGGTCACAAATTGAACATCAACACTTGTGTACAAATACTCTCTAAGCATGGGAAGGATTAACATCTCTAACAAACACTACCACTCCATATGCTGGAGTCCATATGCATACCATCCTATGCTGGACGGCACTAACTGGTACCTACAAAGTGCATGTGGAAGAGAATGCTGCACTACCCCAGGCTCATTTGGTCCCACTAGCGTATGTCCAGTGCTTCATTTTCCCAATCCTAATATAAATGACAACAGGCATGTTTAAGATGTACTTGTGAGCTCCTCTTCAGAGTTCACGGTATCACTTAAAATCTGTGCAGCACCTACGCCCAGGGCATCTCTTATTTTGCATGTATAAGTGTGCCAAAAGATGACAAAAGCCAGCCTTTTAAATTTCAGCAAAACTGCTTAAAACAAGTATTTAATAACATAACATGACAGACTACTCTCACCCTGTCCATTTTTGCTGTTTTATTGTAGCCAGGTTTATTAGTCAGTTGTCTAGAGCACATGATATAAGGCAAAGATTTTTGTCTGTAGAATATCTTAGAATTCTTACACAAGTAGGAATGGGTTAATAACATGCACAGGCCCCAAAACAAGCACTGCAATATATGGTTTTCCAACACTGACAAAATATTTACAATATGTTGTGTAAGCCAGGACAGTTTTTCAATATTTGCATATTCTAAAAAAGTTGAACCAAACCACATCACTTAAAGCCTTAAAGTAATTTTCTTTTTGCTTTAGAGCTAATTACTGTGCCATGCTATTCACAATATACCTGCTTCACTAGATCTCTATTTGCTAACTGGGGCTGGGTACCTTCTCAAATATTGACACATCCTGTCCACCAAACCTCATAGGACTGGCAGCATACACCCACTCAAGCAGACCCACTCATTCCAAGGAGCATACAACAAGGCAGATTCTAGACCAACACCATCAGAGAAACACTGACTGTCCTCTTACCCCAAGCAACATACCGCCAGAAGACCAGATAAAGGAATGACATTCAAGTCTAGTGACAAACTGGATTATGACCACAAACTCTCAACTAACCCTGGGAAAAAACAGCCTTTCTGATATTGAATTCAAGTTGTTCCCCAGCGCAGTGAGCCAGCAAGCCAGGTAACATTCACCAGAATGCATCACAACAGAACAATATAACCAGAGCACAGCTCTGTTTATCTCAGTACAGTTACATCACTTATTTTCTGCTTTATTCCTTTTCATGCCCCAAGAACAATTCATCAATACATTAAGTCAAGCCAAAAATCAATAACTAGGTCTAGCCGAAAGGGGAGAAAAAAAAAAAAAAACAAACTTTTTGAAGCTTTCTGGATTAAAACAGAATTTGAATTAAATAGTACATTAGGAAAAAGAAAAAAAAAAAAGTTGTTCACCTCACAAACTAGTCCTCAGTTCAAGCATTACAGTCTTAATTTCAGGTCCCAGGCAATAAGTAATTATTAATTTATCTTAGAACATATTTAAAAAGCAGACATTCCAAGAAGCAACAAGAAGATAACTCCAATGTATCAGTTTGTATGCGTGTTGAAACATACCTATTAGGGAGAAAAAAGTTCAAATCTGCATCTACCATTCTCCTGGCTTACTGTCAAAGGAGATGCACTTTTCAGGACTGCATCTCCCACAATGAGAAAAGCATGCACTGCCTCAGAAGCATAAATTTCCTGTGTTTAAGATAATTTGTAATACTCATACAGATTCACAGAAGCACAGACGATTCTTGACTAGCAGCACCACTAAGCATTTTATCCTTTGCCATTGCTGTCACAAGCACTGAAGTCTCACCTTCTGCCTCTACAGGCTACCACCGTAAGTCACAGTAACCTTTACAATCTTTTTAATTACAAGCAGGGAAGCACAGAAATGACTTAAGGACTTAAGACAGGAGCTCACTCAGCTCCAGAGGAACCCGTACACTGGATGACAGACAGCATGAGAACTAAACTCATGTCTAATGCTAAACTGCTCAAATATTGCATCTGGTAAAAAGAATGGGTTCATGATACCAATTTTTCAGACCAACATATAATTGCCCTGATGCAACAGAATTAAGAAGACACGTACCAGTTAGAAAAAGATCATATAGGTATTTTCTGAAATTAGTATTTACAAATGTTCATAGATCAACATGTTGCCCAGAATATCACTGCAGTCAGAAAGCCATGTTAGTGTAATGGTAGTTTAAATACTACAGGAGTAAAACAAATGGAAAAATGCAATTAAATATACACTACAAAGTAAAATGAAGATTTTGCTACACAGTTGACTTGTGCGATATGGAAACTGTGTCATAAACCAGTAAGAGATTAAAAAAAATAAAGAATACTTAAGGTCATTCACAGAGATGCATACAGCCAACATCAAGCCTAGCAACCATAAATGCCATCTAATTGCTCAGCTCAGCATTAACAACTTTATCCCCCTGCAGCACACCCTTTTCAAAGGGAGGAAAAAAACATTCAGAAAAAAACCACAACACACCAGCATTCCTAAACAATTTTGTCTGTCAATCATTAATAACCTATTTCATCACTACCTACAACCATGCTACGTATCATCCTTTTAACTGTGATGTTGCATGCTGCGTGGTATGCAGCTTAACCCCCAGTGGCAGTTTTAATGTTTATTCTAGCATGGCACTGCACAGCATGTAGACTGTGAGGCAAAGAAACTAACTCTAGAACTGTAAACTACCCAACCAGGGGAGTCTGGAGCACTGGAAAACTGAACTGCCATGCTAAGATTAATGCTGCAGACGTAAACGTAGCACCTGCACTCCTCTCCTGCTTACTGTACCTGAGCTACAATATAGCATGAGCAGATATCTCCAAAATGATGCTGTATTGAACTAATTAGACATACGCCAACTGTTAATATGCACTACTGTTTAAGCTGATTCAGTCATAATTGGTAGAATATACCTACTATCTTTGAAGGTAAACTGCAGTTGGACAATAATTTCAGACAGGTATAGGTATGAAACAACAGACATTAGTGCTTGGTGTTAATAACCATAATAGTTAAAAAATACAATTAAGTTTCACCTGCCTGAAATAGTCAGCAAATTGCTTAAGTTACCTTTCACCTTTAAGCAAAAAGGGGTTTTATGTTTGTTTTTTGTTGTTGTTGTTTTTCCCCACCAACAGAAAACAATGAAGCAATGTTTTTAGATTGGTCTCATCATGAACGTAAGAGAATGATCTTTTTGTTGCACTAAGAACGGAAACTCACTTACTTAATGCAGTCTTCATTATGACTGTTGTAAAAATGCATTACTATAGTTGTTATCTTTTCCAAGTAGTGTTCTGTCTTCAGAGAAGGGCTGAAAAAAATCTAGCATCCAAATAAGCAGAAGGGGAAAAAGTGCCCCCTGTAGCAAGAGGCATAATTACTCTCACTGCATATAGGAAATATTCAGGTAGCCTGTTGTGAGGATACAGAGTACAACAGAGGAAACGAGAGTCCAGCACATCCTACAGCTCTTTTTTTTTTTTTTTAATCCTTGTTTGGGTTGTAGAGAAATGATCGAATTTACTGAAACAAGTACAGGGGACATGAGAAATAACATACTTGTTTTAAACTGTAGTAACTAACCTTTTTTTATAAAGAACAGCTGCCAAGAAAACTGAATAACTAAGACCGCATGACTACATTTGACTTTCAAACACTGAGTTTACAAAGGACAGCAAATATCACCCGAACCTTCCTGGCTTCCCCTATTGCAAGGGCAAAAAGACAAAGCCTCAGAAGACTTCAGCTATGAACTTCTGAGTCACTCCAAGCAGAGATAGCCAAGCAGCTGGGAAAGATGGACACAGTGTGCCACACAGACACCGTGGGTACCCAGCCTGTCTCTGGCCAGGTAGCCTCGGTGTACATACAGAGGCTTCTGTCTCTCGTGCAGATGTTTTGCTCTGGGAGAAGATGAGGTTCCTGCCACAAGCCAGAAAAAGGAAAGCCAAGAGGGAAGACGTGAACAGCAAGACCGAGAAGCCTGACCCATCTAGGTCGCTATAGGGACTCAGGAGGCTGCGAGCAGTTTCTAACCTCACGTTACCTCCCCCCCAGTAGACATCCTTACCTGCCATCATCTGGGCCACGGGGATTTCAAACCCGAGATCAGGAAGGAAATAAAAAACGACCTTCCCTCCTCGCCCCGCTCCCGGAGCAGCCAGCTCCCCCCCCCCAGCACGGAGTCTGCCCGGCCCGTGGCGTCATCCCGTCCTGCCCTTCCACCCCCAGGCGCCGAGTAAGGAGAGCTTCACCTTCCCCGCACGGCCTTCACCCCGCCGCCGCCGCCGCCGCCGCCCCGGGCCCACAGCGGGAGCCTAGCCCCTCACCCCCATCATCATCATCATCATCATCATCATCATCACCATAACCATCACCACCACCACCACCACCACCACCACCACCACTCCGGCCGCCATTTCGCAGCCCCTCCCCGCACAGCTCCGCTGGGGGCTGCGCACCCCAAACCCCGTCCGCTGGAGCCCAGGGCGGTGCCGCCCTCACCTGGAGCGCCGGGAGCCGCCCGTCCCCGGTGCCCGCTGCCCAGAGGCGGTGAGGTGAGGCGAGGCCGGACAGACGGACGGAAAGAGACGGGCGCAGGCAGCGAGCACGATCCCGGCGCTCCAGCCGCCCCGCCCCGCCATTGGGCGAGGTCCATGCACGGGTCCCGCCCCGACACCGCCCATTGGCTCGACGCGGCTGCCAATTAACGCTGCTTCCTCGGTGGCGGCTGGGGCTGGAGGGAGCTGGGGGGAGCCCCAACGGCCGGCTGCGCCGTGAGGTACGCGCGGCTGGGGTTGTGGCTGTAGCCCCTCGGAGATACCGTCGGTACTCCAGCCCTTGCCTATCTTTTAGGGGTGTTTGTTATAGAGGGAACGTTTCAGATTCCAGGCGGCAGCCGTCGCGGTAACCTTGGCTCGTCCCTTCACCTCTGCCCCGGCAGCTTGTAGGATTTCCCTCCCTTCTGCCCTTCTCCCTGCCCCGGCCCTAGTGCTGTCCCGGAAGGCGGCCCGCTCCCACGGCAGCTCTGGGGATCATTGGGAAGGGCTGCACAAGGCGGTCCTCGGCTCACTTTCCTCTTGGCTACGTTCCTTATGCAAGCCTGCGTATGATCAGCACAGACGCCAAGCCTTCCTATGCTCCTTCACGAAGTGCGTGACTCATTAACTCAAGGAGTTTTAAGTTCACGGTAAAGTTAGATTAGCCCAGAAGGACAGGGAGACCACAGCACGGGGGTAAATTTTACCTTCTGAAGAAACGTCCTTAACAACTTCATTTGAATTAATTGCAGTTAACAGTACTGGGAAATTTGGTTGGGGGTAAGCGTTCAAAGATTTATCATGATTTCCCCCCTTCCCAAGCTCTTTTTATTCTCTCTTCTATATCAAAAGTTAGAATTTTAGGTTTAAGGTGAGAAATCTCAACATTCAGATTTTTCTCTCATTTCTGGTCAGAGATGCATGCTTTTCCACAGTCTCTCATTAAATATATCAAGCCTTGAATAAACCAGCTGTCTTTGCAGTAGCGTACAAGTGATATACGCAATCATAAATACCCCTCTTTCTGTATGGACACAACTCAAGCTCCTGTTTTGCCTAAAGCACTGTCAAAGCTGGAATGCCTCCCTGCCAGAACACTTAAGACTTTCTTCAACCTCAGTATCAAAACATTCAGCTATTTGTATGGTCAAATAATGCTTAAACTTGTTCAACGATTTAAGAGAACAGGAATTCAGCATGTCAGTTCTTCCTCTGGCAGAACTAATTTCATGGTGTGATAAAAGGCAATTCCACTTTGTCAGAGGACAGAAGTTCAACCTGGAACTGGTGATAGACAGACAAAAAAAAAAAAAAGTGGTCCACAAAGAGTTGATTGAATACCACCTGGTATCCCAAAATGGCTTTGCTGTGCAAATCCAGTCCCAATCACATATATGCTGCCACCTGCGAAAATCAGGGCTCATGCTCTTATTTTAGGCCAGTGTGGAGCCAATGACTAAATGGTCCAAGAGATGTATATTCAGACACTTGAGTCTGGCTGCAAAAAGTCTTCCAAATATGACAAAAACAGTTCCTTATTCTTAAAATCAACTGTACTGCCCCTATACTGCTTAGATGTTTTATTTATACATTAGTGTATATACATATATATAGATATAGCAAACATAGCCTCATGTAACAGCTCAAAATCAATAGAGTTGTTTTGGGAGTTCTCTTCACATGGGATTTGCACTGGTTCTGCCTTCCTAGGGAATGAAGGATGAACAGAAGCAAATAATTTATGCAACATTTTTGTACTAAGAACTGAATTCAGACTTCAGCACAACTTGAGAAATAACAATTTGTTTGAATAATATTCACCACAAGGCAATCTACGTGAACATTTTAATTTAATAGTTGTAGGTTCCTTGAGGCATCACTTTAGGGAACATTACTTCCAAGCAGCTGAATATTCTCTTCTGGGTACAAGACGTGAAAGTTATAGGAAGGTATAAAGTTTCCTATAGTTCTTACATTTTTAGATGAAAAATGGCCTAAACACTTTTGGAAGCAAGTAAGACAGTAACAACAAGCAGAATTTTAAAACATTTTTAATTGAAAAAAAAAATTTACCCCCTTTCCAAGTGTATAATTTGAAACAATTACAAAACAACATTATTTAAGTTCGCCTAGTCTACATTTTGCATCAATGCTATTGATCTTCCTATAAATTACCTCTCTATGTGAAAGCAGAATTTGTCTGCACATGCTGCTGCTTAGTTTGACTTCATTATATATGGTAATACAGTTTAATGTATGTAGATATACAGGTTTGAGGTCACATGCACCACTTACAAACATACATTTCTCCAAGCACTAAAAAAACTTCTTGGAGAAATATACCTCAGTAGTTGGTAAACTATTATTTTTTTCTATTTATAAAATTGAAATTATGATTATTCAAGCATTACATTTTTCTTGTACTGAATTAAAAGAGATTAGTGGTCTATTTATATATACCACCAGTCATGCAACCTGCCAGTATGACGACACTATTATGATGCCATAAATACCTTAAAGGTATGAATCACACTTCAAAATGGCATTGTTCATCTTGATTTTAGCATTTTGAGATGTATTTTTTTTTTGTAAATATTAAAATTCAGTTGTTCTCTGGGTGTTTTCAGTTTTACTCAAAATGTGACATCCTTGGAAAGATTATCTCAATCTTTTTTTCTTAGAAGAAAGGCTAACAGTTTATATAGGCCCATTGACGGGCATTTAATTTTGACTGTAAGGGACAAGACAAGAAATTTCTGGAAAAAAAAATCCTCCCACATTTTAGGCAAATATCCCACGGTTATTTTTATTTTTAACACAATCTATTTTTAAACATGCTTCTTGTGTCCTTTGCTGTCCTCAGAAATTTCATGTGTCCTTTTAAGTACGAACATTTTATCTTGGCTTCACTCAGTGCAAATTCTGTTGCCAGTTCTTGGCTCTTGCAGTAACATTTTATCACTCTCTTCAGAATACCTATCTCTAGATAAAAAATCCTAAGTGTTACATATTCAGTTGTAAACCTAAGTTTAAACCCTGAACTATATTTTGATTACAAATGCACTACCATTAGTGATTACATATGCTAATCATTAGTGATTACATATGCTAATTCAGAATGTTTAATTCCACTCACATCAGTTAATTTTATTATTTAACTGGCCAGCTTTCAAAGATTTTTTTTCCAGAATACACATTCATTTGAAATAGTCTTTATCTCCTTATTTTTTTTAAATTAATGTTATTAATCAGTGTTTTGTAGAGTCCTTACTTCTCTGCTACACAACGATTTTCTATCTCAGATGTGAATGGTATGCTTTTAAATAGGTACAAAATTTGAGAATAATTAAAGCATAGAGAACTGTCTGCCAATGGTAAGGATATCTTTATGTCATCAAAACAATTGGAAACGTTCTGGCTATGGACTGCTTCAACCTCTGGCAAGTTTCTTGAAGCTTGCCGGAGCTTTGATGGCAAATTAAAAATTAAAAACAAAAAAAAATTGAAGTCCAGCTCAAACAACTTCCTACTCCTCCATAAAAACAATTAGTCTTTCCAAGATACCTGTTTATATTCCTATTTCCCCTAAATAATCAAATGTTTTAGCAAGATTATGACTAGTCAGCTTTTCTTAGCTATACACATTTATTTTCTGCAAAGAATCCAGGAATAAAGGCTTTGTTTGTTGTTGTTGAGGAACCCTTCAGGTTAGAACACCTAGCTAAGGACAGGGGTGTTATGTTACATTGCAACACACACCCACCAGCTGTGATGGAGTTCTTCCTACTGAACTGCAGGATTGAGTGAGTTATTTTAATGAAGCAGACACAAAATGTGAGTTACCTTCTGGTTATAGTTCCACATACGTAAACTGAATAGTAACTACTTTGAAAACAGCCTTATTTTATAATGACAGAATAAAGCTCCTTCCTTTTCAACAGATAAATGGCTCTGCCTGACATGTTCTCCTGCTGAAGTGCAGCACTATCTCTCTTCTGTGAAATGTCTATTGTTTTGCTAAGTTCAGAGCAGGAAGTGAGTCAGGGGATGGGGACATTTTAGGCAGAAGTTCTGTTGTAAAGCCAACAGCAACAAAGTAGCTTTAGGGATAATACTGTTTCTTCTATTCTAATTAAGTTCCTAGATCCATATAAAGAAGCTATTCTGTGGGAATCTTATTAATACCTTTCATGTCAAAGAATTAATAGGGAGAAAGGTTAGCGCCCAGGAAGCAAGCCCCACTATTCAACTCTAGCAATAAGCTTCTTCTACACTAATGTCATTATAACAATTCCTGTAGCTGTTTAGAGCTTGTATATTTAATTCTTTGTATAATACTGTCGTTATGCCACTGATCACTTGAGCATATGAAGAGCAAGGCTGAGAAGCATATTTATTTTAGATCTTCCTGACAAGTTATTACATTAGCCAAAGTCAGAATTTTTGAGGACTTCTATTTCTAATTTATTTTGCTCCCATGAAATCCCAAACAGTTTCTTTATCTTAGTCAGATGCACTTAGAGGAAGATTGGCCTAGGGCCAAGGCTAGTTACTCAGATCCATGAGCTTGTCTACTAGCAGTCACTCAGATTTAAGCCCATTTAAGCTCTCTCAATCAGAGGTAAAACAGCCTTTAATCTTTTGGAGAATTAGGCTTCAGCAAAAAGAGCCACCTTACCTCTGAATGAGAGCATCCACACAAGGTTGAACACTGTGTCATACATGTTAACATCACACCTTTAATTACCCTCAACTCCTACAGTATAAACACATGACCCGAATGGTTTAAACATCTCACTAATCGCCTAAACTCCAACTGATAGTGGAGCGTGCCCCAGGCTATTATCAGTTTACACACCACTTTGTACCATTATTTGTGTCCTACTACAACAGCAGATTTAGCTAAGGAACACTGGCGTGAAAAGTTTAAAATCTTATCCCTGAACATGCAATAAGTTTTCCTTTCCAGCCTTTCCTCCTCCTTACCAGCTTTTCACCTGTACATGGCCTTGAAAGGTAAAAACAAACATCTCACAGAATGATGTTCACGTACCGCCCTCCTCCCCCAAAACTATTAGCTAAGACTGCTTTTGTTTCCTTCTCCCCCATCCCATTTCAGAGCCTGCAGACAAGTCGTTTCACGCACAAAGCGAACTTTTTCAGCTACCACAGGCCACAACCCTTTCCTTAGGGAAATTCAGGTAAAGAAGCATTGTATTTTTCAACGGGGGTTCCCAGTTTTGATTTTCACAAGAACATTTCACTTATCTATATGAGGCTTCAAGTTCTTCATAGAAAAGGAAGACTTCCTGCTTGCTTACAGTTAGTTGTTGCTTGTTACTGATAAGGAGAAAGGCAATCTGAATCACCTAGGATTTCATATCATTTCACTTTTGTTCCATAAAACTCCCTTTGTATAGCTATTTTTTGTATGCATTACAAGCGATAACATAGCTAAGCCTTCACACTTCAACCTCCGCAAAAAGCTTATTGGAAAAGGAAACAAGGAGAAAGCAGTCTGACCACTAGTCCATTGTTTTTAAAAAGAAAGTGGAGTGAGATCAGGAAGAGAGGGTCACCATAACTAACTGCAGCCTCTGATTTCTTGCTCTTTAAAGAGCACTGCATTATTGAATCCATGTTTGTGTCAGCAGGATAAATTACTAACAATACACTTACTGGAGAGGTTAAGTTTAACTTGCATGCACTTAAGTGGCCTGCCACATAGAAAGGCAAAAAGCACTTAGCCTGCTCTGGCAGGCAGAAATTGAGTATCACTGCATTAGCGGTATCCAGATTAGAGTGTATTATGGTTGCATGGATACTTGCAACTTTTGTCTTTCTCTCCATAATTCTCCAATATCAAAAAAAAAACATGAGGGGGGAGGAGATGATCAGAGCTGCATATCCATACATGTATAAATAACAGCCAAACAGCTGGTGGAAATGCAAGTGGAAAGCAAGAGCCACTGACTCAACTAGTTTATTTATATACTACAACGTTTGAGGGCTGAAATACCTATTTTTAACTTTTGCTCTATACATTTTGGTAGTTAGTTGTCACAAATTTTTATACAAGAGCTACTAGAAATAGCTTATCATGTTCAACAATATTTTTGTTACAGTACATACAAAATATACAGATATTCTACTTACGTGCATAAATACATTAAGAGACTGGTGCAAATAGAGATGTATAGCCAGTCTCAAGCACTAAGATTTCTTACAGTATGTAATTGTTCTGTCTGATTTTCCAAAAAGACACATTATCTTGCAATAAAAGTGAACAGCTAGTCAAATAATGCATGAATTTACCCTATTAAATATTTCCATTGTACATTAAACTTTTCCCTTTAAAGAGGTATCAGCGCAAAACATTTTAAGGGAAAACAAAAACAGAACAATCAAAAACCCTCAGCATATAAAAGTTTACTTTTTTTTTTTTTTTTTTTTTTTTAAACTTACTCCACGCACTACTATTTTCTCTCATTACTTTTTTTTCTTTACTAGTGAGAAGCCATCAACCATCATTCTGGCAATAATTATCCTCACCACTACCACCTTCCACAGAACGCATATCTCATTTATTATAGAGATGTAGAGATAGGCTACTATTGAAAATAAATTATATTCAGAGCAACGAGTATCTTCTTTCAGAACACATATTTTGAGTTGTCATCTTTATAAAGAAACCTTTTAATCATTGCTGAGAGTGTATTAGGTTCTCCAAAGTCTGAATATATATGCTTCTGAAAATTCAAAATTTCTTGCTTTCAGAGAACTACTATAAGCACATGCACAGATATACTTGCATGAAATTAGTTTTTTTATATATATGCATACATTATATATATGCACGTGCATGTGTATAATTATTATAATTGCCAAGTCAGTGCATGCATAGTACAGTTCCTGGTTTTAGAATATATTTCATTTCTTTTCAAAAGCTGTATTGTCCTCCTTTAATACCTCCCACATGCAACATAGCAAAATAGAGAAACCGGTTCATGAACTGCATTTTTGTTCATGATGTTGTCCTACCACCAGTGTGGTTGGGTTTCTTAATCGTTATTTCCAGGTGGTCAATACAGGCTTTCCCAAATCTCTTGCACGACCTCCTTTTGTTCCAGTGGATTGCCCAGAACGACTTCGGAAGTCACGATCAGGACCATCACTTTGCGCCATCTCTTCATCATATCTAAAAGTAAGACAATCTGTTCAGTACCTTGTCCTGCTATTCACTGCACAAACAACAGCAAGTCTTCCATACTGTTTTGCTTAATATTTAGCACTGGCATTTAATACAAGCTGTTCTATGCATGTCTACATGGAAAAGGAAATTATTCAAGGAAATTTACCACCACATGATTTTACAATACAGATCAACCAAAACATCTTCAGCTACTTTTTGTAAGCAAAAAATTGTTTGACAGCTTTAGTTAAACTCTTGAGTTTGTGAAATTTCACAAGTGTGAAACGTTCTTCTGTATTTCTCCTCAATATTGCTCTTTGTAGACCTGTGGTTGAGCAACAACATCTGACTGCTGGTTGTTTAATAAAGTCTCAAGTTATTGCTTCAAACAGAGGGTTGCTAACTGCAATTTCAGAAAACTCCAATGTTACATCAGTGAGCAAGTAGGGAAAGAATGAGCTGAACAAACTGTTTAAATTAAATGCATTTGATGACATGTATTTTGTAACACTTAATCACAGTGACAAGTAGTTCTTTAAATATCTAACCCCATTATAGTCTCAGATAGCCTCACTATACACTTACCTCTCAGTTGCTATGGAAATTTTAAGCAGGAATTGGCTATGGATGTGTAATTATCAAAAGATAATACTATAATATTTTGTAGAACAGTCGTAGAACAGTCATAATATATGTTTAGTTACACTGTTGTATAGGTATTTGTAGCTACCACATATAAAATATTAATTGAAATTTAAATCATAATTCAACTGACACTTACATATATAACTGATTTTACCAACATAAGTGTGTAAGACTGGTATGATCTATTAGATCAACTATGTATATACCACATTCCTGACATCCTGAACAGTTGTAATATAAATAGGCTTGAGAAACCATCTGAACATTCTTTCAATAAACATGAGAAATTGTCATCAACATGGTATTTAAGTGTTCCTCTGCATCCTAGATAAATCCTTCAGACACTCCAACATAAAGATGTCCATCTCCTTGATTTCTCTCTTTGTAATACAGATTGGGGAAATTTTTAAATACCTGGCAATGCATTGTTACTATTACATCCATGAATTACAAGAATTAAGTGGCATAATTTCTATGAACTGAGAGGTAATAGCTATTTGATACAAATTTTATCTATTTACTCAAGAAAATTAAACTCTACATACTAGAAGACAAACACTCTCTATGCTTATATCCCTCAAATTCAGCTGCTGGAAGCTCGCTACACCCAGCAGTTTATTACACAACTAAAGTTCCCTCTGGAGATAAAGGATGTACTCCTACCTCCAAAGCTGCTAATGCAGCCCTAAAAAATGAAGTGTTATCTTTGTGTCCATTTTTCCCATATGAATGAATAAGTTTACTTTATCTCTGTGGTCTACATTACACATTAAAAAAAGTGAAGCAACTGAAAAACATTTGCATTTATATAGAACATTGATAAAACTTACAAGACTTCATAATTGCCAAGAACCTCTTTTGGTGGAGATTTATTCCATTTACAGTCTGGAATTTCCCCATTTGGCACAGCAATGTTAAGTGTGTCATTAATAAGATTATACTTCAAGATGCGATCATTAGCTGTACTGGAAGTAAGAGAAGGGGAAGCATTAACCTACAAAAAAAAAAAAAAAAAAGGCAGCATCAATTTTTTGAGTAGTGCAGTTCTCTATATAGCACATGTGATGACTACACATACTATTTGGGAAATTAAGAATCAGCGTCTCTAAGCACGTCTTTCAGTTCCTCAGATGTTGAATGGAATCCCCCACTGGGCTCTTTTTTTAAAAAAACTTAAAAAACAAAACAACAACAAAAAAAAAACAACCACCAACACTATGTGTCTGCAGCATCAGAAGGCCTTGAAAATTTTTCTTGAGACTAAGTTGACCAGGGCTCAGACAAGACAGAATTTTGTTCAGTTTTCTAAGCTTCCATGGATACCAAAACCATAAATTTCAGTGCCCGGTTCACTCCAACATTTGCTACATATAGGAATCCGTAGGCTTATTCTAGTTAAACAGCTTTTATTTATGTTCTTAATCCAAGTTCTCCCCTGTTAAATTGTGAGCTGGAGAAACACATATGCTCCGTCTCTATTCAGAGCACTAAATTGGATTTATTTTTTTTTTAGCTAATGCTAAAAGTGGTGTTAATTTTAACACATCTCTTGTGTTCCACATTTATTACAAAGAAGTGGTATCAGAACAATAAACAGCTTTGCTCTTTCACTTTCAGTAGGATTTAGAAGGAAGAGACCTAGATAGAATTTTTGTTGAACACACAGATCGAAAGTTAATACACTAAAGAGAAATTTATGTGAAAAAGAAGCTTTCCAAACATCCATTATCCTATATATGCCTCCCCTTTCTTTACTCCTAACCTGCAACATTAATGACATGACAGCGCTCAAGACTTAGTAACCTCAATGTTATGCTGCATCAGGCCAATGTCAATTTTCCAGCTACTGATACATTAACTAATAGGGCTGCTAATATTCAGACTGCCTCTGAAGTCTAATTGTGTGGATGCTCCAGAGTTAGAAGACAAAATAGAAAGCCACAAACCACAAAAAAAACAAACTGAAAAAGAAGCACACACTAGGTTGGCCATCACATGGTCTATTTTTCTTTCTGACATTTTGTCTAATCCACTTACCTGAAGAACAGAAAGACAAAGCTTAAAAAGAGAAAAACAAGTAGATTTCTCTGTAGTCTTTTACTTTGTGAAATAAAATTAGTAAGAAATTATTTCCATATTTTGTGTAATTTTACCTCAATTAGCCATGGTTTAAGCTTGTCATCAATGATTATGTCATATCCATAGCATTCAAAGCAGTGTTTATCATTATTCATTACAGGCTAAAAAAAAGACAAAAATGTATTAAGAACAACAAATTTGTAAGTAACCTGATTACACACTTGATTTGCTATAAGTGACATGACTGGATTACAAATCTTCCACAACACAAGCTAAAATAACTCTACCATAAGCTTACTAGTAAGTTCAGGATTCTCCACACGCACAACTCCAAAGTACACATTTCAATATTAATGATTGCATTAATGCCAAGGACTAAGTTACATTAGTTTTCCATCATGCTTCCAGCTTTAAAATAAGTGTTCTCCCATTTTTCAAAAGTAGTAAGAATATCTAAAACCTGAATGCATCTGGAGAAATTGAGAAGTCTTCAAGTTTACATAACACAGCTTCACATAAATTCTTTAAACTTCAGAGATGGAAGACTTGTTCAAAGACATTTCTTTTAGTGCAGAAAGTTGAGGTCAAACAATTACCAGATATTTTAAAAAACTATTATTAGCTCAAGCCATCTATGATCTTGAAAGCTAAGAGAGACAAAGGATCATGTTGTACATAGATACACATCCTCCGCTCAATTTTCCAGCATCTGCAAAGGATTTTCAGTATGCACGCCTAGACTTTTATACAAGTCTCATCAGATCTTTTAATGAAACCTTTGTAACAGGTTAGAGACATGATTTCCTCCCCTATATTGAAGAAATTAAAAGCTTTCATTATTAGAGAATGAAAGAGGGGTAAGAGGAAAGAGCATCTCATTACATTTGTCATTCTCAGACACAAAGAAGTACTGAAGCTGACCAAAACATTTCATCCCTTATATTCTAAACACTTTTCTTCTCCTAAAGTTCTGCAAACATTTAGATTAAATGTCTCTTCTTCTCACATCTGTTTTCAAATTGATTGTGAGGTGAGCCACACTTCCCAACGATTCTAGCTTCATGACCTTGTCCCTCTTTCTTTTGCTGATTCTGATCCTTCAGTGAGGTCATTCATCAGCTTATAACACTGGCAGAATGCTAACCCACCAATAAAATAGTAATTTTTCAGTTGGACAAGTGAGATGATTCAACTCACAATGTTGCCAGAACCAGCCCAAAAAAGATGATGAGACCATGCACCTGAGAACAGGACAGCCTTTCTTGGCAGCAATAAGGTCTTCGGTTACCTACCCCAGTTGACCCACAGAGCAGTACCTGCTCTCTAATGTAATCATGGAATATTACCCAAACACTAGAAGGTCACTCAAGCAGAGGACTGTTATACTTAAAACAAAAAAAGGAAGAGTATAACAGTTCATGATAACTATGTGACTAGTATATAGAAGAGCTGAAAGTAAGTTACGTTAAGTCTGCTAAACTAATATCCTTACATTTTGATTGATAAATTGTCTTCCACAGCTATTTTTTCTTTGACACATTTGTTATTGCTGAAATGACATCGTGAGCCTTGGCAGAGCTTAATACTATTCACAAGGGCAGTATCAAGTCATATTAGATAGTTCAGAGAGACCTGAAGGAGAGAGATTCATTCAGCTCTTCAATACACACATACAGCTCACCCACCCACCCAAGATTCAAGTTCACCCAGCTCAAACAAATCAACAAATCACAGAATTGCAGGAATCAGCATCAACACTGTCACTCAAATAGCAGGAAACAGATTTCAGGGATTTTTTGGTGGCAAGCTCACTTGCATGGTTATGAAAAGTCTACACTAGCAGCATTCCCAGAACAGTACTCACCGCAACGGCTTTCAGGGACTGCACAATTATCCAGTGAATTTCATCAAATAATTTGTTCGTCACTTCCTTTCCACGGGTGCTTTCTAGATACAGGCGTAAGTTACTCACTGTCCACTTGCCTCCATGGATATGATTGTAATCATCCTGAAGAGTTGGACAGTTAATTTTGTCTAAGATTTTGAAGTTGTTCGGCAGTTTTTTTTCATCCACACAAAAAGCCCACTTATACTTGCATACAAATGTTGTTTTAAAAACAAACTCAAACTGCTTTTACTCTATTTTACAGCTTTATGCAGACTTCATCTTTAAACTGCCCTCTACATAAAGAACCATTTTTATTATGACCATATGTTTATATCACACTTCACAAATCAAGTAATAAAGCTGGACTTAAAAGAAAAGAAGTACTCAAACAGATGAATAACAAAATCTAAGTTTCGACTGGGAAATCTGAGTTTTGAAGTGTGACAAAAGAGGACTGAACCTTTTTCCTCCTCTGGAGAAATAGTTAATAACTAAATTTCACTAAAGTTAGCAGCTCTAAAATGTAGCACTTACCCAGGTTTACTCATTTAAAATATGACTTGTCTATTTCCCCAAAAGACAAGCATGGTATATTCTTAATGGTGCTGACAACAGCTGCATTAATGAAGACAGTGAAATAACACCTGAATCACTCAAACAATTTTTCAGGTAATTCAGTACTTTGCTATAGAAAACACATTAAGTGCTGCTGAAACAGAACAAGGGAAAAAAGGAGGTTGCTATATGTCTGTCTTTTCAGAGGCTATCAACATCCTACAAAATATTTTTACTAAACAGAAGGACCAAAGCAAACTGATGGTGTTCTTACTGATGGAAAGACATATTCAGTCCTCAAATAGTTCTCAGGACAAGGACTTTATCCCTTTTTAAAGATTTTCCTCTGAGTGTTTATAAGAATTATTATATACCTGCTAAATTATAAAACACTGAATGCCTGGAGTAGAAAAAAGTTCTCATAGGAATGAAACCTTCCATCTTGTAAAACAAGGTCAGAGAAACCTCTCTCTATTCTTAGTGTTTCATCTGTTTTTTCTGTTTGTTTGTATTTTCTTCCCTTCTCTCCTCTACAGCTTCCCCCACAGTAAATTTGAAAGACTATACAAATAAAGATCTGGAACATGGTTCTCAGGACTTGCATGGAAAAAATGAAATGTCTTACAACCAGAATCCAGAAAGGGGACAAAAATCAAAGTTTCAACCCACTTTGAATTTCAGAATAAGTACTAAAATCAAAATAGAACCATTGAATGGTTTGGATCAGAAAATAGATTGCAACTGTACAGAGCTTTGCACAGTCACAACTATTTAATGAAAAATATCATAACAAAGCAGAATATCACAGGCTACATAGATGATTGCTAACAGAAAATTAAATAGAAGAATTACTGTTGGTTTTTTTTTGCATTACACATGCAGTGAATAATGATTTAGAATTATATTTTCTAGCACAATATTACAATGTGTATACTTAATTATCCTCCTTCCCTTTACATTACTTTTTCTCTCTCCCTGATATTGAATTATAAGCTTTTAAATTTAGTGATGTTTTCCCATGAGCTTGTAGGATACAAATAAAGTAGAACTCCAGGGTTCATGTAGGGTTTAAAGTAGAGATGAAAAACTAGAAACTAAGAGCTTTTCCAGACCTCATCATAATGTTGATAAATCACTTGACAGTTCAAATTAGGTGGTTCTTCTAAAATTCTAGGGCTTATTTGGCTCTGAAGTTGCAGACATGTTTAAAACAGAAGGAAAGATGGGACAGACAATGGCTAAACTTTTCTCACTTCTTTCTGGAAGACTCAACAAGTATTAATGGTTCAACATTTCTAAAAAAAATAAATATTTCAAATGATCCAGTAATGACTCTACATTTTTATGCTGATACTTCTATACCCATTTCTGCTGTCTTTCTTCTTTCAAGATGACCTCACTACTTATTTTCACTTCTACTTCTATTTGGGAGAAATACTGAAGTTCTTTGGAGAAATACTTTAGTTGGTGTAGAAGATGAAAGGGTGCACGATAATGGGATAGGCAGCATATCCCATGCCTCATCTCTTCTCTGTTACTGGCAACAGCACTATGACTTACGCTCTTATATTTTATGGGAACTGCTTTTACCGCAACTCAGTGTGCCCTGTCAGATCATAAGATCTCTGAAGCCCTTCACAAATCAGCATCTGAGCAAGAAAATATTTGCAGTACTAAAAGTGTTGCATTTTGACACTTACTCTAGCTAATAATTACCACCATAGGTGATATTTACAATTAAAAACAGATAAAAACAAATCTGTTATGCTGCTATAACAGTTATAGTTATATGTAGGTTACAGCTGTAACTGTTAACAGTTCTGCTATAACTTACAAAGCAGTAAGAGTCAAGGCACATTTTTCTTGTGCATGAGTGTGCATATACATATATGTACGTATTTTCAATGCTCTTAAAAAATAAACCCCACAAAATTGGGAAGTAAAACAATGGAGTTTTAATCCCTGCTACAGAGGCATGTTTTATAAATCAGACATCTGCTAAAAATGCAGAAGGGACAGCCATTATCAAGTGAATTCCCTGAAGGAACAAGGTTTAGGCAATGATACTGCATGTCCACCTGTTTGTGTCACCCCTAACCCACTAGCCTTTCCTTTCACTGGTGAATTTCAGCCTATTTTGACAGAGGGAAATGCTGTCAAAGCTATCAGGCTTCCACACATTTTATGAGCATCAATGGCAAATTACAGGACGGAACTGTTCTTCAGGCAGAACTCCATCATTGTGCATTGAAGAGGAAGCCACCAGCTGTCCAGGCAGCAAACATTTATCACTAAACACACAACTGCATGTTCCCTTTTTCACCAAAGAAGGCGGGGGGGACACAGACAATACATGAGGTGACAACACGTAGGAAGAAGGTGGAAGGCACTGTGGTAAATAAGCACTGAAAACAGGAAAGCTGAATTAACTGGATGGGTGAGAAAGAGGGAAGAGGAGATCAGGAAGGAGATATTCAAGTGCCTTTATAAAATACAAACCCACAGGAACCAGGCTTCATTAATTCCACTGCTCATAGCCTGAATTGCTAAGTGAGCATATTAGCATTTAAATGTCAGGAGACTTGGAAAGAAATTGCTTTCAACTACTGCAAGTCAACACTGAAGATATCACAGTCTATTACAGAGCTTGCAACTCATTATCGTGCATGTATTTTATCTACAGTCTTTTAAATTTTATTTATTTAAAGATCAAGTAAGTAATTTTATTGCAAGCTAATGAGAAAATCACTAAAAGCCTTTTTATTCCAAACTTTTGGGACAATTCAAGAAACCAGTCTTCCAATGAAAAAGCACCTACAAACTCAGTACACTTACCCCATGTTTCTGAATGGCAACATTTGTAAGATGTACAAACATGTTATCCAATTCACTTGTACTTGGTGTATATTTTACTGTGCAAAACCGGCAAAATCCAAGTTTATACCTTAAATGCAAAAAGTCATTAAAGTGTGTTAAACCCCAGTAGGAAGTAAGGAAAAGATCATCCCAGGACAACATGTACATGTTAAACTTCTTTGTACAACAACAGCAACATTATTTTGACTACATTAAACATCAAAACACAAACATATACAGTCTTACATGTAACATCTCAGAGGGCGATACGTAGATACTAAAACATACAGACGAAGGTCAAATTTCTTTCCTCCGATTAGTAATGGATTGTTGATATATAGAGAAATCACATAAGCTTCTTTGGAAGACTGAGATACAAACCTGTAAGACATCAGTAAGGTTTCAGAATGTGACAACTGTAATGTTATAACATGATAGATCTTTTTCTTCTTTAGAAGCAGCCTGTAATTTTGAACTGACTGAAATCTTCTATCTTATTGGCAATGCAGTGTTTTAAGTTATACTATTTAATAAAACATGCTTGGCATCCATCATTACGTACCAAAGGAAAAAAAAAAAGTTAATACAGAACACATGACTAAGATTTTCATTTAAATTCAGTTTTGAAGTTAACAGAGTAGTGAACTGAGCCACTCAGAATGCAGTTCTACAAACCTGCCTTTTCCTTTGAGAGCATTTACAGCTAGTCAGAGTTCAGAAAAGCAAAGAGTGCATATTACATTACCTTTGTTAGTCAAAGCCTTGTATTCCTAGAATGTTTGTATTTATGCAGGGCTTGCAATTGCAAAGCTATCTTTCAAACTGTGACATTCTTCAGATTTCGAGGTAAATAGAAAATAATACTCAAAGAAGGTTTAGCCAGTCAATTTATAACAAAAAAAAAAATAGAATTAGTTGTGCGATCAAAACTTTTATTAGTCAGAGGAAAACACAGATTGCTAAACTGTTAGATCCATTTGGAAGTAAGGTCACCAATGTAAGGCGTATTACTTTGTGCTCCAAATAGATCACGTCTTTATTTCCTAAAAGCATATTTCTCCTTTGTACTACTTTATGAAGTGAATTGATACATATTAAATGCAAACTGCTCAGGGAAAGACTTTTTTCCTCACTTCCTGTTATTTAACACTACAGAGCAGAACAATTTGTTTTTGCATGTTATTCATCCAACACTAACAGCATTTTTTTTTATAGAGAATAGTTATTCAAACAGTTTTTATATCTCCTCATACCAAAATAAATCTTACTAAGACTTGTTTGAAGGAGGAAGCCAGATAACTGAGACAAAATGCAAAACTATATAATGACAAAGCAATAGTAATGAAATACTTTTCCCTGTGCATTGGACAACTAGCATGTTCATGTGGTTCACCTGATTATATAAAGTACAACATAGGGTTTAGTTTTTAAGCACTTACGAAGATGTTTTGCTATCTCGAGACCATTTTTTAATTTGAGAGAGTTTATTGATTAGAAATATTCCTTTTCCTTGAGCTTTACCACAAGGTTTCATAATCCAAGTGCTTGAGGGATTTTTTCTGAATTCTTCAACAAAGAGATTATAATCGGCAGGAAGCATAAAAGTAACAGGAACAAAATCTGAGTCAAGAGAAAAAAAAAAAAAGGTTCACAATTAAGGACGCTGTATCTAAGAAGACCATTCATGAATATAGGGTAAAAAATAATTTCTTAGTTCTCAATTTTTCCAGTCCGGCATGATCCACCTTCAATAAAACTCATGTTGCTTTTTAATCTCATTTAATTCATAGTTTTTACTTAAAGAATTGCTAAACACTGCATGCTGCTAATTTCAGATTAGCAGACTTCAATTCATATGGATTATTTTTCTTCTGTTTAAATGATGTGCAATTAGAGTATTAGACACCATTCCAACTTAACTTTTATTAGCAAAATTTCTCGATTTCATATTCTAGCTTTTATCATTCTTCAAATCTGTATATGCAAAAATCCAAATATTTCCTCTTTGGATGTGGTATTTTTTGTTTCTGTGCAACTTCAATTGGTAATTCTTTGCTCCCATACCCAGTACTACCATGCTCACTGAAATCTAAAGAAAAATATTTCTTGCTTTTCGCTATCAGATTATTCTGTTTCATCCATACAGCAATGCTTCTTTCTTACACAGATGAACAGTGCTTTTTTTTTTTTCCACTTGCCCCAGATGTAAATCAATTCAATGTCTCCATCTCTATTTCACTCCAATGCTTTCTGACCTCTGAAATAACTTTGCTCTCCTTACTCCCAATTTACTCCTACTTTTTTTGTTTGTTTTGAGGGGGTAGTGGCTTTTTTCCTTTGGTTGGTTGTGGTTTTGTTTGTTTGTTTGTTTTGAGGGGGGTGGAGGGAGGGATGGTGGTGGGTTTTTTGTTTGTTTTTGCTTGTTCTTATTTGTTTTTAAATTTCATTTTCTAGTAGTCATTACCAGTTCTCCAACTTCCCCTAAATTTCTCCTCTGAAGAGTTTATCCATTCAATTCTGTCTGGAACCTTTCTACAAAAGATTATTGTAGTTTTTGCTCCAGTATAGGATTTCCAGATAATGTTTTTTCACTTTTGATTTAAAGAAACTCCAGCCCGTTCTGATATGAAGTTTTAGGGCCCTTCAGTTCCACCACTGATCTCATAGCAAAATACCTTAATGCCACAATACTTCCCTCTTTAAAACAGTTATACATACATATGCAAATATATGTATAGATGTATACATGTATACATATACAAATATATATACTTCTGTATATCCTTACGTTTAGGAATAATAATTTCATGATTATTCCTTATGCTTATAAATAATCATTTCATGATCATTTCCCTTCAGCCCATGTTGCTTCAGCTAATGCTGCACTAGTAAGTTCAGTCTTCATTAAGAACCCTACTACTTACCAAAGCAAGCCTAAATACAACTTCCACACATAGTAACTGCATTTGTTCTCTTCCCTGAACAGTGCTATGTACTAGTAAGAACACAGTGGAGGAAACACCCAGTGTGACAGAAACAAAAATGTTCAATCTTTTAGTCCAGCCTTGTGTCTAATTTCAGCAAAGTTCTTAAATAAGTTGCATGACCTCTATTTCTCTTAATTTGTGAAATACTAGCCCTTATCCTTCAAAACAAGATTTGTGAAAAGCTTTGAAAATACAGAATTTCATATTAAATGTTTGCAACTACTGTTCTTAATCAGTTTTGCTACTCTTGTGTTTCCTTACGCTCTTCTAATGGCAGGTTTGTGGGGAGGGAAAAAGAGGAAAAGACAGAGAAGGAACGCTGTTACGTTTGCAGAACAGAGTAACTTCAGGATAGAGTACACTTTATTCTATTTAACTGCCTGTTAGTGACAGAGCATCTGCTGATAGTCATTTTAGCATTGGAACACTTCAGAAACTCAGAAAATCAAGCTGGGCTGCAACTAGATTTATGTGATGATTCAAACACATCAATTTTAGGTGTCCAAAACACATCAATTTTAGGTCTCCAAAAGCAATCTGGAAAAAACAGGCAGCTTTGGTTGCACATACTTCTTGCAAGCAGCAGTTTTTCTTACTGAATTCATTGCACAAAACTAGCAATGTGTAAATTAGAATAATTTGTACATTAATGTGCTGTTCTGTTACTGTTTCAAGTTACAATGCCAACAGGTCATTGACCACACAGAAAACAAGATTAAAGCTGGTAAGAACCACATACCCAAATAAATATATTTTCCATTTTCATCCTTTTCTGCAAGAGGACTTCCTTCTTTCTCAAGTTCTCTCCTATATCGCTTGATATTTTTTACCATCAAATCCTTTCTGGTCAGCTCATAGTGGTTGGGGAAATGATTGACAATTTGGTCATCAGAAAGGCGGTAACCTGTTTCCACACTGAAAACATTTCTGATTGTTTGTACACTCATCCTGAAGGCAAAAACAAAAATTAAATTACTTTTCTCAAGAAACACAACCCAAGAGGACAAAGTTGTAATAGTGTTACCTTTACTTCATCTTTTCCCTCTCACTGTTTTCTCCCTCTTTCACACTTCTCTTACATTGCTCTATATAGCGCTGCAGTGACGATACAACATGCTCTGAACCCCTGTTAGCAAGACCAGATGAAATCCTGCCAGAGGTTGTCTCAGTCCCTCTGAGACTCAAATTTGGGCAGATTGTGAGGCAAGTAAGATGACAGCGTGGCCCTAATGGACTCTGGCTTGTTGATGACAGACAGGTCAAATCCCAGCAGAGCCTACAAATGACTGATATGCACCTAAATACTACAGAGGCATCTTTCTAAACCTATTGGTTTGCTCTCCGGAAGCTCAGGTTTCCTCTTAAAAAAATACAACCTCATACTGACTACCTTGCTATCTGAATTCCAAAGTACTTCAAGTACATGAACATCTTGCTAAAAACATACATAAATGCCACAGCAGAGAGCTGTGGTGACCAAGTCATCAAATCAGTTATCTACTTCATTTTTCACTAAAGATATGAGCAGAGCCACAAATACAAAGATTTTTTTTTTTTTTTTTTTTTTTGGTACTAAAGATGTCACACTGGAAATTTAAGATTATTTCCTGAATGCTATCAATCTGCTATGTTATCATTTCAGGAACAAAACAAAACAAGTAACACAACAGTTTGCATGAGTGTCCTGTTCCCCTACTCCTCCCTCCAGCTGCATTCCAAAAGCACAAGCAGATTACTACATTCCTACTCATTTAAATAAGTGGTTAACAAAAGGTACATTCAGCAGTATAAAGTGCCGTTCTGTCATATTGGAAAGGGACAGTAAAAATGGCTTGGCTTACCTGAAGAGGTACTGTTTCTGCCATTTAATAAATTACTGCATCCTAGCACAGCACTGCAGTCTTGTATTAAATCAAGGTAATGGAGTTTGTCTAATTTAATATTCACCTTTCAGCACTGAAATGTTGAAAAATTAGTTTGCATAAACTTTTTACTATGAGGAGAAGTCAAGTGCAGTTCTCAAGGCTTTTATTACAAGAGCTTGCACTCTGGTAACAGAGCAAACTTCTGCTACACTGATAAAAGAATACTGTATCATATATTGGAACCATGTACTTTTTGATCATTTTGCTTACATCAGGTTGTCAGAAAATTTAGGTAAAGATACACTCAGAAATTCCAATTGGGCCACAAAAGCCCTCCTACAGTACAGGAAAACTTACTATAGCTACATACAGCTTACTGTATGTATACTACAGCTTACTATATACAAGAAATTTGAATAAAATCAGATATCACATTTCAAAACGAAACAAACAAACAAGCAAACAAAAACATTGGCTACAGCCTTTGCCCTGGTGTTTTTACAAATGGTATCCTCAGAAGCGATTGTCATCTTGCTAGGTTAGTGACTTTCCAATGCCTGACAAAACCTTTGGGAAACTGGAAAGACATACAAGGTCATTAGCATGGGAAAGGATCCAGGCAGATAGGACCTCCTGTCTCAAGGAGACCTAATGACTTTAGCAGGCCTACACAGCTAGAGGAGAAATCTACTAATACAAATCTCAACAACAGATCAGCAATAGCATAAGAAATTACAGGAGTAACGAAACAATGCTATACACTTAGAAACACTTCAGTAAGTTAACGTGTGCAACTCTGATTTTTAAATATGCATTTTGTTATATTACTAATGGTATTAACAGAAGATATTAAAATACTTCACAAATTTAGAAATTGCTATTTTAATGTACTTACCAATAAAAATTCCAGTCTTCATTTTCTGCCACCTGAATCCAGCCTCTTTTTTCAAAGTTGTTTATTAACACAGATTTTTCTATATCAGTTACCCACTTTACTTTTCCTGCCATTATCCTACAGCAGGATCAACCTGTTAGCAAAGAACAGTGTAAAGATGTGAAATGGATAACATAAGGAGAGAAAAAAAAAAACAGGACAGTCAAAGGGGAAGAGAAGTGGCACCTAGAGAGCACTTTAACTTCAGAAAGACAGGAGAAGTAAATCAATGTTAAAAAACAAGGAAAAGAACATCCTAGGTTCAGACTGAGAGCCCACATTTGTCAACTGAACAACTACACACCAAAACAACTCTAGTTACAAGGATTTTCCATGCTCCCCAACCAATTCACTTTTAATGAATGGGTGCATAGCTCAAGTCTCTCCTTAAACACAGTAACAACAGAAATCACTATCATACATTTACTGGGTGCTGTTTATGGAGAAAAAAAAAAAAAAAAAAAGCATAGAGCACAGACTGTTTATTACTTCTAACCAAGACTACATTTTTAACTTTGTTTTGAAGCGGGAGAGTTGACACGGATCGCTTCAATCACCAGCTGCAAACTAAATAGAAGTCTCAAAAAAAAAAAAAAAGTCCCTTACACTCTTAAGGAAAAGTATGCTGTACTGTAAGGAGAAGAACCAAAGTAACATTAACAACTTTTTATCGTCTTCTCTGTATTCCATGTAACTGTGATTTTTGCCTTCTGCTCTAGCTGCTGGGGGGCAATAAGCTGGTATCAATAAACCCTTGAAAGCAGACTTCCTAGACCTAAGGTTATTAAAACAGTCCTCACAAGCTGTATTTCAACTTATGACACCTAGGTGTCACTTTCTATACCAGATCTCTCTCACTTGTCCACATCGGCATTTCCCCTCCCTTAGGATCTCAAGATCATTGTGGTTGGAAGGGACCTCAAGAGGTCCCTAGTGCAGCCTCCTGCTCCAAGTGGGGTAGGCATAAGGTCTGACCAGGCTGCTCTCAGCTTTATCCAAGCACATTTGGAAAACCTCCAAAGACAAAAGCAGCACAGCTGCTCTGAGCATGCTGTCTCACCACTCAACTACCCTCATAGGGGAAAGATTTTTCCAGATTCAGCCCGAACCTCCCTTGTTTTAGCTTGTGCTTGTTGTTTCCCATCTTCCCACCCTTCAGCACCCCAAGCAGCTTGGCTATGCTTTCTGGAAAACCTCCTTACAGGTACAGGAAAGTTGCAATTACATGACCACAAGTGTCACCTCTTTTCCAGGCCAAAGGAACGCAGTTCCCCCAGCTCCTCATCAAAGGACAAGCACTTCAGCCCCTGTGGCAATCCTCCACTGAACTTGCTCATTTATCAGCATCTGCCTTATTCTGGGGGCTCAAGTTATTTTTGCCCATCCTCATATATATTGTGCTACAGCCTTACCCTTTCTATTTGAAAGAAAAAAAAAAAAAAAAAGCCAATCTAGAGATGGAAATAAATGCATAACAAATGCACTGAAGGTGTGAGGACAAGCCAATCACCTACAATTGCTACTTCTCCAAAGGACAAGCTGAAGCTTTTCTGACAGCACTATCATGAGAAAATGATAATACTAATGTCAGGGGAAGACAGCTCTCATAAGCAATTTCAATTGTTGTGTACATTCCACAAATGAGTTTTAAAATTGCAGCCTAGTGAATTTTCATAGTTATCTTACCCAGAAATCCACTACAGAAGAGTACTGATTCAGCAGAAAATCTGAGCCCAAGGCACATTCATTGACACATGCCTCTCCCAAGAACAAAAGCTGCCATGCAAGAAGAGGGAGAGAGCAGAGGTATGCATGCACATAACACCATCTACTGCTCCCTCCACTTATAATTTTCCACCAAAAAAATAAAACTCAAAAATGCAGTAATTACACGAGTAGAGATGAGTAATCAAGGTAATCAAAACAATTTTTGCAACTAAGGCAACCCAAGAGATCTCCCACAACTGGATGTGGCATTCCCCTTCAGTCTCCCTCCTCCTGAGAGCCACAGCCCATGATGCAGCGCTCCCACTTTTTCCTTTCTAGTCTATTTAAATTGACAAATTCCACAAGGCAGATGTTTACTACTAGGCTTTGGTTTTGAAGCATTTTAGGCCCACTTATTTTTCATTCACATTGGTGGTAAAACAAGTTGAAATCAAGCCTAAATAAACAGATGGAAAAGAGCACATGCAGGCTTGGGGGCTTCTTTGTGTGCTTATACAACATATAGTTCTACAGGGCGATGACCTGTCGCTGGGCCTTCTAGACACTACCAAAACAAAAATAAATGAAGCAAAAGGATTAATTTACTTGAGCTGAAGTACATCTGGATCACAGTCAGTAACTCACTAGCGCCACATACCATCTTGCTGTGGTTTTAAAAGCTCAGGAATTAGTCAGCATGGGATAGAATCCTCCTTTCAAAAGGAAATGCGTTAAATGCTACAAAAGCTTTAATTAAGCACGCTGTAAAAACGTGAACGAACCTTAAAACATGAATGCCGTCTCTAAGCCACCCCACTACCTCTACCCTCCAGGAGCGGACGCGAAGGGAGACCCAGGGCTAGGCACCCGCCTCACGGGAAGGTCACGGGAAGGGCCACGACAGCACGATATATCGCGATAGCGCCTGTGGGAAGGAAGCCGGGCGCCTCCCCCAGTGGCGGCAGCCCCCAGGCCGTGCGGGATAAGGCAGGCTGGGCCAAGCGATGGGGCGCACAACGCTGCCCCGCTCTCACCTGCAGCAGAACAGCCCCTCAGTCCGCACCTGCCGCGCCCGCCGCCATTGCCCTGCCCCGCCCCACCCCTTCCGGGGCCGTTCCCTAGGAAACGGGACGCGCGGCGGCTAGACTTCCGTGAGGCCGTGACGGCACGGGGTGGGGGGTGCAGTTGCTAGGGCGACGCGCCGACACCCCGCCTCCGCGAGCGCCCGGCGCCGCGCAGCCTAAAAAGATAGCAGCCATTTTGTAGGCCCGGCGTTGCGTGGCCTTGACGGGCCGCGAAGGGGTGGGAGCTTGCCCCTGCCTCGCCCCGCAGCGGGGTCCCGAAGCCCGCTCAGCCCTCGCCCTATTCATCTGTGGTTTTGGGAGCCACCATAAAGTCTTTGTGGTTGTACCTGCCCCGTCTTCTGTTCAGGAAAAACGTCCCTGATAGACAAGTAGATTAACAAGTAGATGGCGATTGCAGAGAGTCGTTGCCTGACAAAATGTGCCTAGGAATTCCCGGAATGCCTAAAAAGCTTTCACCAGTGTCAAAGCTCAAGTCTTTGTGATTTAACATATCAGATGGTGATGACCATACAGCTATGGGATTTATTTTTTTTTTTCTGTTGCTGCTGTTCTGAAGGAGTGTGTGAATGTTTCCCTGAAATGACCAAAAACTGTACTTCACAGTTAAAACTGTATGAGAGAAATAATACCTAAAAATTTACAGCATTAGTGCCTGTGTGGAGAAGCCTGATTTATGCATACACAACTTTCAAGATGAGAGATGATGTTAAGACACTTTACTTACTGAGGTTGATATGATCAAAGCAGAACAATAGGCTGTTTCATAATGGACTCTAAAGATTGAAGGGTCTCTGAGGGAAAAATAAAGGTGAAATAAATTATTCATTCTACAAGACATTATTTATTAAAAAATAGAGCCATCAGGCAGTAGCTGAAGTAAGCAGTTTGCAATGTGTTGACATAAAACAACTGATACAAATCTATATTCCCTGAGAGCCCTAGTTCCCCATACAATCTGAGAATAATAAATATGCTTTATGATTTACCATATCATCCTATGGTGATAGATCCAGTTGCAAGGTTGCAACTACAAAAATCAGTTAAGCCTAATAATTAACATAACAGGAACAAACTGTTAGGTATTCCCTAGTTTAACTACAAAAACAGCTACAATACACCGCATATCTTCTTTCAGTCATACACAGTGGAAATTTCCTGACATCATAACACCTCTGGTAACAGGCCAGAGCATGGAACAGCCTTGACAGCTGCCTTTTAACCCAAAAGGTGTATCTGCTGGGACAACTGCTAGTAAGAAAGTAAACCTGGACCTTTTGCTTTACTATCAATCCTTTTTTGTCCCAGCATCCATCATGCCTCATGGAAAAGCTGAAAAAGTACTGCTTTTTAAATTCATCAAATAATTAAGGACAGAAACACTTGTTGTTTTGTTTTGTTTCATTTTATGGGAGAGTCTTTTAGCTTAACTCAGCAGTCCTTAATCAAAGTTACAGTTTCATGGAATAAAGATCGGTTGTTTTGCTGTCTCTGAAAATTACATCAACAGCATTACATCAGAGCTGAGAGATAATAATAGATGCTCTAGTTTTTAATATTAATGCATCTCCATTTTGTAACATTCTTGTTCCAACAAGGGAAGTTGGTGAGAATTTGAAAACAGCTTAATAATGCTTACTATTATTGTATCAGGAAACGCTGCACAGCATCAGCATGCTATCTTTGTGGCAGAGATCACTCCTACAATGACATTTGCATATTTTATTTTAAGCATGAGTCAACTCATGCAAGATTACCTTTATGTTCAAAATTAAGCCTGGGTATGGGAAGGGAACCATTATTGATTTGAAAATGAATACAAAACTGAAAAAATAAAAAAGTAAATAAAGAATTGAAATGTCAAAAATGCTGAATGGGACAAAGTCTTGGCAAGAAGTGATATTACCGAGGTTAATTTCCCTTTTATTATATTGTACTTTCAAGGCAATTCTCATCCAGCATATTGCATGCATAAGTGCACACACAGTCCTCGCAACACAGTCCTCAGCATGAGTTTGAAGATAAGGACTGTCATGTTCATTTCACAGATGAGTAACCCTGATGCTTGGAAGATGATGGAAGAACATCCAACTCACAAGAAGGATTATAGTACATAGTGCAAGAAACAGTGGTCTGCATAAATATAATGTATACACACACACACACACACACAAGCACTTCTCTGCGTTTGAAAACTGATCCATGAAAGTCTGCAGACACCCACGCTTCAGGCAGAGTGCGGCATCTGTGCCACTGCTCTGCTTCTCATGTTGTTTACCTTCACCAACAGAGAGATGAAATCATAGTATAAACGGAGAGCAAAGTCCACTGCCGGGCATTACCCAATAAAGTATCCTGTTTGACATGACAATAAAGCGTGGAGCAATATGGGATTTCTGGTTCTTTAAAGCTCTCCAACGCGAACACTGCTCTTTAGTGATGGCTGATCCTGACTGAATCACTTACCGTGCTGTTATCAACAGCACAGAAGGAAAACACCCAAAGTCCCGTGACCTCGCTAAACCTTTTGGGCAAGAGGTCAGGCTTCAGCGGGCATCCAACCCGTTAGCCCCTGGCTGGGCTCGCCGCGGCCCGGGTGGGGATGCCGCGTACCCCGGCTACCTCTGCCTAGCGGTGCCCCTCGGGGTGCAGCCCGCTGCTCCCCCCGTCCAACAGCCAGCCCCGCCACATTTCCGAATTCACGAAGGGGCCCCTGGGCACCGGACCGCGCCACTCGGGTGCCGCCGGTGCGAGCAGCCCCCGTAGTCCGCCACAGCACGGCGGAGCCCCCAGCGCTCCTTGCCGGCGGCGGGCCGGGGCGGGGCGGCGGGCGGACAATGGGGGCAGGCCGCGGGCCAGGGCCGGGCCCCGCTTCCCCGACGCCTGCGTGTGGCCGCGAGGCGGCGGCGGCGGCTTCTTAGTGTCGGGGGGGAGCCGAGCCGAGGTGAGCGGCGGCGGCGGCGGGGGGAGATCGGGGAGGGAAGCGAAGGGCCGGCGGGGGAGGCTGCCCCGTGAGGCGATGCTGCGGTAGCGGCGCGCCCGGTTCCCGGCGCCTGCCACCCTTGTGGAGACGCGGAGCCGGGTGCGCGTCGTTTCGCTCCTAGCGGAGCAGGAAGCGAGCCTCGCAACAAGCCCGAAACAGACGGCTCGAGGTAAGCGCTCGGGAGTTGCCCCGGCCCCGGGCGGGAGGACCGCGGGCAGCAAGAGCCCAGGAGCACGGACCGAAGGCAGACAGCGAGCCTGAGCCAGCGCCGGTGGGTGCCAAGGGCCCGGTACCCGGGCAGGACCGGTCCCGAAGGCGGGGGATCTGCTGCAGCGACCCCCGGGCAGGAGGATGCCCCCATCGCCCTCGGGTTTGTGCGTTTGGTGGGAGTAATAAAACGCCTGGTAATTGTAACTTGTGGAAACACCGCCAGAAAGAATATTGTAGGTGGGGTGGGATTTTAAGTCGGAGCAACTTTGTTACTGTCAGCGCTTCACCAGTATGGGAAGCTTAAGTAAAACTGAGAACGACGTGGTGTTTTAATTCTTTATACTGATGTGTGGGACAACAACAAAAAAAGGCAGCATAAACAGTGACTTAAATTTTAGTTCTTAGACTTTCAATTGCCTTGTACTTGCACATCAACCCTTCCCTTCACCTTTCTGATCTGACAGCAGTAAGCGGGATCTCAGAGACACCTGTAGGAGAAGACCGCCAAAAGTCACAGAAGATGCAATGCTTTCTTACGAGTCCAGTAGCGTGCCCTGTTGCACAGGACAGGATGCAGGTGTGAGGTGGCAATGCATGACACCGTGTGTGCCATGCTGCGCAGTACTAAAGGGGACCAGGTGAGGGAAAACAGCAGCCCACGCTACCCGAATGCTGCTAGTTTTTTTAAGAATATGAATTATCATGTTTAAATTGACAATATTATTTGAGAAACTGAAGCTAAGACTAAGTATTTTTAGATTATGGCCTTGGTGATGAGCATCCTGTAAATCTGAATTTAATATCAAGGCATGAATTCTGCAATCTGCTTGCTGAGGATGCCACCAGGCTCACTGCAGATACTACTCTGTTTGCGTGGATGGCAGAACAAGGCCTTTCAAGTACTTTTTTTTTTTTTCAATTTGAACAAATGTTAAATTTGAAATATTCCAATTTTATTGTGTAACGCTGTTAGTATGAGCAATGTGTGAAATTTTTTGACTACCAGTAACAACTTTTCTAACTGCATGCAGTTACATTTTCACACTTACCTTTTACAAATTGGCCATGTAAATCAAGTAGCAATTTTAAACAAAATCCTTTTATGTTATAAAAGTCTTGACCTGTTTCTGAGACGGAGAAGTGCAAAGGGCAGAAGATGTTTTGAAAAGGATATGTAAATGTTAGATTAAGTCAGAAAGCTTCTGCTCTAAAACTTAACTCTTTGTGAACAAGTAGAATGAAGAAGACATCCCTGAGATGTTGGCCGCTGCCATGAAACTAAAATATGAGTGTGGCAGATTTTTTTTAAAGAAATTATTAATTTCAGTTTAGTATTAATATCTTTCTCTTCAATGTCCTCAGTTCTTCCCATGACTTTTTTTTTTTTTTTTTTTTTTTTTTTAATAAAAGCAGAACTTCCTCATTTCCTTCAGAATTTAGAAGCTGTTGAAGTACACTGGTGAGCACTGAAGGACTCAGTAGATACTTTGAGGAAAATGACACTTTGTAGGTTTATCAAATCATAGCTTCTACTGTGGACATAACTGTATTGTCTAATTTCTAAGGCAGAAACCTTTTGTTGCTTTCTGTGGTTGCATAATAAATGTCCCAGTAGGGACTGGTGCTCTCAGAGTGCTCTTAATGACAATATGCAAATTCTGATGATGCATAAAAATCTGACCAAAGGCAATGAAAGACATGAGACAGACATTCTTGAAGTCTTGACTCAGAATTTCTCTCATGACCCCTTTAACAGTCTCAGCAGAGACTGAAATAGAAAAATACCTGTGCAAGCTTTATATTTCAAAAGGCTTCCTCCATTTAAAGTCTATTATATCCTTTTCTTTCACTCCTGAGGTTACAAGATTTGCTTAAGGAATACATTTTCTTTTGTTTCTATCATCAAACACTTTCTTATCCTGTTTTGAGGTGAGAGAGCCTGTGTTAAACTCCCAATGAAGGCATGTTCTAATAACAAGTATAAGAACGTAGAACGTAGATGAAATAAAATGTAAAAGAACACTATGTATTTCTTATATTTGCAGAAGTATGCCTTTAATAGCTGTTTGAGGCAATATTAAGACATGTTTATGTGTAAACAGTATCCAAGGTCATTGGCATTAAGCTGATTGAGAACACATTACAAGACAGAGTGAATTTATCTCTGCTCCTTGGTCTGACGCCAATTTAAGAGTAAATCCAGCAACCTAACCCAGAAAAAAAAAAAAAAAAAAAAAAAAAAAAGATTACTTAACCTCTCCTCTTTCTTTAAAATAAGCTGAAGGTGTGATGGGTGCCTTGCAGTGCTTGGCCACGAACAGCCATGGTTGAGGAGGAAAGCCTGCTGAAGCCTGGGTATCCCAATGAGGGGAGGGAGAGGCGGTAGTGGTGCTGGTGTCTGTAGGACCTGCTGTGCCTACATACGGTCAGTGGCCAATGGCTTCCAACTAGCAAGGGAAGAAAAGTCAACAGCTGAGGCCAGCAGCCTCAGCCGCTTCCCCGCTGCTTCTGGCAGAGGTCATAGGAAACAGAACTTAAAAGAGAACAAATCAGAAAACCACTGTGGGCTTTAAAGCATATATTCCTCCTCGCTATTTCCCCCTAAGTGTCTGATATTTCAGTTTCTTGGTAATGTTAACTAGTTCTTCAACTTCAGTCATCTTACCGAAGACTTGTCCTTGTAAAATGGAATAGAGATTTGTGTTTGCAACAGCGTGGATGATGTCATGTTTTTAAAGAGTTGGCTATGGATTGAAGGGCATATATGCAAACAACCAAGCCTCTATTTGTTCTTCATTTAAATTTAGTTTGCATAGGCAGCTGGTAGAATCTGAAACAGTTTGAGATATGCTTTGATACCTCAGGGATAAGGAACAAGAGTCTTATCTGGCAATCTTTCTTTATGCAGGTAGGTTTGGGAATTTTAAGTTTGAATGCTGGAATTAGATCATCAACAGCGATTTTCTCATTTCACAACCATATTTAAAATATACTAAATCACATACTTTAGTTCTAATTAGTTTTATTAATCATGTCTGCATAAAGCATGCAGATGTAAATGTAAAGATGTAAACTGCATGTGTTATAGATATGTAATAAAATACATAAATATTATATATAAATTATCATTGATGCATTCAATGCATTATACTGAGAGATTATTGTGTCTGCCTTCTTAAAAATGATTGCCACAGCAAATCTAATCAAAATGAATACAAGAAAATCTCAGGACCTTTATAGTTTTCCCCAACTCACCTGCCAGTATACACAGTTTAGCAATGTTTTCTTTTTTGAATACGATTTTCTGTTCCCTTTTGCTAGGTTAAAAAAGAGACACAACTGGAAAAAAAAAAAAAAAAAAAAAAAAAAAGACTAGGAAAAATAAAGATAGAGTCAAGCATCTCTGGTAGAAAGAGGATTTTCATTATTTAATCATGTGTTCATAAAAAAGTCATAATTTCCATCATATACATAAGCATAGGCATTTAGAGAGCCTTTTAAATTTGGACCTATTCACCAAAACAGTAAGTATGCATTTAACTTTAAATACATTATTCATTCTGCTGAAGGCATTTCACCATTAAAACTAAGCTTTTAGTTTGCTCAGTCAAAGCCTTACAAAAAAGAACGAGCTTTTTGATCTGCTAGCTAGGTTGTAGATGCTTGCTGCTGCTAGTATGGGATCCTGCTGTGCCTCTCAGATACGTTGTGAGGATTAGGTTATGGTCACTTGCTATCTAAGTGGTAAGTTATTAACACAAACTTGGCACTTCTTGGTTTCTGTAAACCAAATTCAGTTTGCCCATTCTTTGTGTGTAAGCGAGAGCAAGAAGGAAAGAATGAGATAGATGGTGGAAGATTGATATATACCTATTTGGAGGATCGGAATTGGCTGTAACACGATATATACTCTTCTTGCCCAGCTCTGTATGGACCTAGACTAGAGAAACAAACTGGGTCCACATTAATGCAGATTTCACATGTATACCAGTGTGTCTAGATTTAAAAAAATGACAAAAATTAGCAAATGGCCTCAGTTTGGTCCCTAGCTGCCAGAAAGGCCAACACTAAGCTTTGCTTTGCAATTAAATGAGCCACATCTCACACACCTGCAGGGGAATAGCCCTCTTACAAGTGCCTTTGCCCCAGCGCTGCCAGTTCTACCCAGTGCACAACAAATACCCTCTTTCTTAGCTCTCCCTGACTTGAATGTGGAGACAAATTGGTGGGTGAAAAGAGCAGAACAGGCTGTAGACGAATCCTTGGCAGCAGGACTCAGCAGCTACAGCAGTTTCTTTTTTTAGCCTGTGGGAGGAAGGTATTATCATAACAGGTGTGAGGAAGCATATGTTGTGCTTTGGGCTTTTGTCATGGTATTGTATGGTTTGTTTACATTTCTGATTTCTGTAGTGCATTGACTTATTACAGGTCTCCTTCAGAACTCAGTTTTCATCTCCTACAGATGTAGACATTTCCATTGTGTGGTCCTGCAAATGTGAAACTAGCATCTATTCTAGAAATGGAAAAAAATAGAAAATACTTTTTTCTTTTTTTTTTTAGAGAGAATATTTCACAGTGCATGGTTGTGAAGTCTAAGAATAGTTTGTATAAACATGCAATAATAGACAGTTGAGTTTTTATGCTGTTTTTAAATTCATTTGCTTTGGAGCTCCCAAAGCAGGAGCTGCCCCAGATAACACAGATCACGCTGCAATAGCACTTATGTTGCATCAGCCTTGCCCAAAAAATAGAGAGGGATGCAGCTGGTAACCCACTGGTCTAGTTGTTCCTCTGGGAAATGGAAAGGCCAGCTCGGGTACTAGCACCAGGGAATATGTTTTTTTTTTTTTTTTTTTTTTTTTCCCCAAGTGTGACAGCTTCACTGTGTTGTACACACGGAGCCTTGGCACCTAATTCAGAGCTACAAAGTCCTCCAGGTGACTGTGTTTCTGGAAATCAGATACGGTGCTGGAAAAGTTGGAAGTCCCTATGGACATAACCCTTTTCCTGATCATTACTTGGACTGAGGAAGGGGGGCATACAGCAACACATAAAGGAAGTGTTTAAAACAAGATAATAGTAAACTATACTCTGTATGATATATCCTAATATCTACTGAACATAAAGTAATCCTTAAATTTTTCTCCCCAGTCACATTGTGTCACTAAGAAGTCTTTGCTTTTGTAGAACTGAGTTGGTAGTTGGTACTAACTAACTTTTCATTTAGTTAGTATGAAATTTCTGCTAGTTCATGCAAGTGCATTTACTTATGCAGTGATATATATACTGTAACTGATGATAAGTGCTTTATGGAAAATGTAATAATGTCTTATAAATATTGAAAGAAGATCAGGAGTTTCTCAGAGCACAAAGGCCCCAGTCTTGTTCCGGACATAAACCTTGAAGAAAGAGTTTATGGAATTGCATTAAGATGGCAAGCAAATCCACTATGAGCAGCTTTACCACAGACACTTTTTACTTGATTTAGCTCCATCTCAGAATATTTTACATAGTTTTTATTCTGCAGCACATGCTTAAAAGGACAAAAGAATCCAGTCTGGCAGAAATCCCATTCATTGTTTCCAAGATTGGCAGCAAAAAGAATCAGCTCAGCTATGATGTAGCTGGGAAGTAGAGAGATAAAGCAGCAGGCCAAAGCCATGCCAGATAAAAACAATGCACATCCAGAGGACTGTCATCACAGTCAATCATCAGGCACTGTAAAGGCAGAACAGAGCCTCCCTCCGCAGCGCTGCAGAAGCAAACATCTCTGGGGCAGGAGGAGCACTGGCTGGCTGCCTGAGGGTGTGTGTGTAGTTTTAAATAGTCCCGGTGCACAGCTCTGATATCATTGGGCTTGATAAGTCAAATAAAAACATTTGCAAAAGCTACAGAAACATTAGCTCTGTTCTGAGATCTTCTGTGGGTTATTTCAGCCTCTTTGGTGCTTTAAGGAAAGCCTTACCAAAGTATTGGAAATACTAGAGATGCACAACTTGGGCTGAAACCCTGGGAGTTTTGTCATTTATTTTGCTAGAACAGGCCCATGTCCTATGATGTGCCTATATGCTAGATCCTGGCTAGTGGTTTTGAATCGCTTTCTGGTCTGCTGGAGCAATGCAATGGTAGGAGGTCATTGCCAACAGCTTAGGAAAGCATCTCATACTAAGTGAAACTCCTGGGAAGCTATACTTAGCTATGCTAGCTATGTTTATCTAGATTTTCCAATTTCTAGGCTGTTTTCATGCATTGTGAGGAGGCTGCACGTTTGAATCGCTGTACATCTGTTGGTTCACTGAAACTTTCCTTTGACCACTCTCAAAATAGTTCTTACCTCAGTTCTTATGCTCGCGTTCTGACTGCAGACCCAAAAGGGGCAAACGCATACTCTGAACCATGTCCATCTAAAATGAGAAGACCTTGTGCTACCAGACACCGTGGGACTGACTCTGGTCTTGTTGCAGAGTATGATGTCCCAGACACAGAGAAGCCCCAGGCACTTTGTTCTCTCCAGCTACCCTGATGGAGATCCAGAAGATGAAATGTATGGCAACCTTCTGGCAGCGCCAGATACTGCAGAGCAAATGGAGTTTAATATCAGGTATCATGCTGCAAGAATGCTCCTTCTGTCCTCCGCACCCGGGTAAAACCCTCCCTCACCCCAATCTTCACAAAGACTCCTGGCTAAGCCGTGGAATCAGTGGATGCTACTGAAAGTGTAGTAGATGCAAGTGTAGATAACCTGTAGTGCTTAGCAGCAATTGTATTAGATTATGCTGGATTAAATGTCTACAACTTTTTATGCTGTCCAGGGACACAGATGTGGCTCTTCATTAGAAGCCCACCTGTTACAACAAGCAGCTGAAGAGGCCATTTTTACATAATTCTCCAGGCGCCTCTCACAACAAACTAATAGTGCTTTCTCTTTCTCTTCTTCTCTTTCTTCTTCTTCTTCTTCTTCTTTTTCTTTTTCCTGTGCATACATTTTTTCCAGTTCAGCAGTCAGGGGCTGTCTTTCCCGTCTGTGAAAATTCCTTTCTGTGTTGTTGTTGTTGTTTGACTGACCAAACCAACTCTTGAGGTTTTTTTAAATCAATCTCTAGAATAAGGCTTTTAAGTCCATTTACCGTGCAGCAGATCCCATAAACAGATCTCAGCAGAAATACAAGTAAAAATAAAAACATTTTGTCATAATTATTTTTATACAAAAAAAAAAAAAAAGCATGCACATCTAAAGGAAACTAGATTTCATTGGAGATTTTCATCAGTATAGTGTAAACAGTTTGGGGACCCACCAAAATTCCTTAGCTTTTATGTTTGACAGTAGTCATAGCTCAGGGATCTGTGTGCCCCAAGATCTTGAACAGCCATTGTGCTTTGGCCAGTTCTACTCTAGCATCAGCCATTAGCTGGAGAACTAGACTGCATCATGGAGATCACTGGAGTAATTCTGTTGGACAAAAAAAAACTGATCAGTTATGTAATATGAGACATTTTGAGTCATCTGAAGTGAAGGTTTTCAATATTTCAACTTTGTGGAAAAAAAATCTAGGACCGGAATACTGTTGTATTATATGAAGGGATTAGACACCATGGCTTTTCAAAAGTGTCAAATATGCAGGTTTTTATGAAAACATCCCAGCATTTAAGCCTATAAATATGGAGTTAAGGTGCCTGATCAATAAACCTATAAATAATAAAAAAAGCCCTAACATTTAGCTTTTACATGCCAAGCTTAGTCCATCCATTAAGGAAATAATTGTACCTGACACTTGCAGAGTGCTTTTTAAAGAAGCAAGGTTGCAGTATTTTCCTCTAATGTGGATATCCTGAATGCCTTCCAGCTCAGCTGTCCAGGTTGGCCATCACCTGGCTCTAATTGGGGACGAATTTAACAGAGCATACAGCAGGAAGATTGAAGACACACTGCTTCACCTGGCACGTGGGTGAGTTACCTTACTGACACCATCTGTTTTTGGCTACTTTTAAAAATCATGTTAGAAAAATAATAACGTTTCTGCACCCAAAGTAAAAAATAAAAATTATATATATATTATATATATATGTGTGTGTATTGCTACTACTGTTGCTTCATACAGAACCCAAGAAAGAAACCAGCTACTGGATCTTATTTTACGGGGAAGATTTTTTATAATGAAAATTGTTTCCATGGACTATAACCAGTCAAAAGATTTACACCGTTTCTATGTATTTAAAATTCCACAATAGCACTGTAGTTCTTCTAGGTTAGACCATGTCTTTAAGCACAACTGAATGAGGAGAGGTCTGCACCCTAGCAAATGCGATGCTTTAGGGATTAACATGTTACTGCATGTCAAACAACCCATCGAGGCACACTCAATAAAACGTGGCTCAACCTGTTTGCACTGCCTTTTATCTGATAAGAGCAGACAGGGCTGTCATCTCTGTCATAAAGACCACAGATTAACTGCAGAAATGCAGTAATTAGCATAGAAATGTCCTAGTCTGAAAGGAGAGTCGACTATTGCAGATTTCAAGAGAATACGACCCGATTACACCTATGTTCCTGAATGCAGAATATAGCTACGCTTGGGCAGCCTCAGTCAGCTCAGATTCAGGCTCCACAGGGCCTCTGTCAGCCAGACACACCTGCACTGGATCCCGATTCCTCGGGGACCAACAGCTCTTGCTGGGGTTCGCTGCTCTTAGCTGGAAATAAGAGCAAAGGCACAGGGCTGACAATCAGGAGATCTGCTGCATGCTTTCTCATGTCAAAGTAGTAACCAGTTAATTCTAAAATCACATCTGTTTAGCTTTTAAAGCCCTACTGAGTTACCAGATTTTCCTCCTAAATATTTAGAGAAATGCACGTGCATAGATTACTCTGAAGGCTTTAAAGAAGGAACATATTGGAGTTGAGTGAGGCTTTGTTTTACAGTTTTCTACACTTGGCATTTAGTTTGCCAATTTTTAGAATAAAATTTCTATCCACGTTTTGTTTTCAGTTTTTGTCTGTTGTGGTTTCTTGTTTAATCATAAGGGTTGCTATCAGTGTTTTCCAGACATGGAATATTATTAAAAGCATTACAAGAAGATTTGGAAATATTTTGAACAATAACTGGACAAAGAGGATCGCTGGTTATGGAAGCTGGGTATGAGTTCTCCCTCTTCTCTACCTTTCTGTTACAGCAACACCTCACTCCCATCTAAGTGTCACCAAGTAAAGCCTGATAGGTGACTGTAGGTTCAGGTTTTTTCTTTAGTTTGTTGGTACCCCTCACCAAAACCAAAACATCTTGTTCATAGACTGAGTGCGCCAAGTGTCTCCAAACACTCACGTGCTAAACTGCCACTGAAATCAACGGGCTCTGTGCAAACAGGAGTCTCCCCACCATAAAAAACTGTGAGGCTATATTCTAGATGAGATAGGGTGGGTAGGCTGTTACAATCAGTGTTGTACCTTACATTTTGGGGAAGAGACAAGGACTCTGTGGAGTTTGGAAAGGACAGACACAGGAGTGGAAGGGTGAGACTCGCCTCTGCAGCTTGTTCCTGCAGAGGCGCAGGGCAATGTTCTCAGTTTGGCACTAACCTTGCCTGCAGGTGGTCATCCTCACTTTTCTGCGCCAGCTTTTTGCTTCTTGTCATTTCTAATGGCCTCCCCTTTCCTCCCGCAGATTTGTCGGCTTCCTTTCAGGTGCGTCTGCCAGAAGCTGGTGCCTGTAGCCTTGCTTGCTGTTGCATTTTGGTGGGCCATAAGTTATGGACTGCAGAATTAACAGAGAATTACAATAGGAGGTCATTGCTGGACTCTGACCAATATAATTAACACCCTGGTGGTGGCAGCTGGTTTGTTTTTCAAATTTACACTGATAAAAATCTCTTTTATATTTAAAACCTAGGCTAGTGCTGGGTCACTGCTGTTTCATACTCTTTTTTAAAAGAAAATGTTTAAAATAATGAGGTTGGTGCTGGATAACTGCCTGACTTGCTAGTTTTGAAGTGTGAGGCCAAGTGATCAGAAAGTCTGTTTCTGTCCTTTTTTTGTTTGTTTTAATGCAATACAAAATGTCTATTTCACATAAAGAAGTTTCTTGAAAATACTCTGTCAGTGGGGAAGACAGAAGGCATGCTGGTCATCCTTTAAATGTTAACATTGTAAAAGCAATAGCAAAGATTAAAACCATGATACTTTTCTAAAATTAAATTGTTGCTTTAAATGTTTTGCAGTGTTATCTACTTTGTTTTCTAGGACTGTGCTATTACATGTTAATAATTTATTGTCTTGTACAGATTATCTAATACTACAGGACAGGCCTCGATTTACCTTTATTTAGTAAAATAAGTATATGGAACTAGTTTATTGGAAAAAAGAGTTGTTCAGATGAGCTAGCAATCATGTTGGTTGGACTGGCACTCAAGGGCCACCCAAATCCAATCCATTGGTTCTGCAGAACTTCTCAAAAACTGACTACAGATTTTTACATTCTTTCCTCTGCCTCTTTATGAAGTAAAATTTCGAGTTGCCCAGAAAAAACAGAATTTGAGAAACTTTTTTTTATTTTATTTTGATGATTCACAGCTTTTTGGAAGTCATGTGGTTAGGGGGAAATAACTGACTAGAGGAAGATTGTAAAATGGTGGTGGGATAGGTGTCACCTCCACCCTCCCTGGGGAGCAGCCAGGACAGGCAGCCTTCTTGCCTCTCAAGAGCATGCCCCAGCCGTGCTGAATGATCCTGCCTACCTGTGTGTGTGCATCCTCACCGAGTGCTGCTGCTTAAGCTGCTTTTCACTGCACAGGAACACAGACAGAGAGAAAATGAAAGTGCATCTCTGTGGTTTGGGTATTCCCCTCACAAGAGGGGATACCTGCTTCCTTTCTCGTCAAGTGAATACAACTGCTAGGGCACTTTTGAAACAGGAAAATACAGTAATTAATGGTGCAGTAATTTAAGCACTTGCCTGAGAGGCTGGAGTTTCAAATTTGAGACACAGCTTTTAATTTGAGACAATGAATTTAAAGCACTCTTCTTCCTGTAGGTAAATGCCCAAATCAGAGGGTTGAGGGATGTGTTTCCTCTCCTTTGTGGATGGTACCAAATCCAATTAAGCTCCTAGCCTTCCACTTCAAATCACTCTTCTGGAGGAGGAAAAATAAAAAAAAGGAAGAGAAGGAGAGAGAAAAGAGAAAAGAAGGTTGAGGTAGAATATTTTGTCCAAACATTTTATGTTAAAAGATTTTGAAATATCTTCAACTTACTAGAAATGCAGAGAGAAAAAAAAGTAACTAGAGGATGAAGGCTGCAGTTTACCCTTCAGCATGCAAGCAGCAGCATGTAAACTGGAGTCTCTCCAAAAATACGTCACCTTTCTTTCACAGTGCTCTGGACTCAATCTGCCATTCAGGAGCAGGTACGTAAGGTACTTTACTAGAAAAGCATGTGTGGTACATTTAGAGCCGTGGTCTTACCCAGGCCAGAAGCTGGCAAAAGGAGTTGCCCATATAACCAAAAAAAGAGACCAAAACATCACCAGTGAGTTGATTGCTCTGTTTAACTCCATACCAGTGGCATGACAGAAAATATTTTAAAGTCATTTAGTAAGGCGTAAAAACTCCCATCAAAAGAGTCTAATAAACCAACTATGTGAGTGTAACAAATGTATCCACTGCAAATAATTTGATTCTTCCTGGCTGAATCTTTTTAACAATACAAAATAATTTTATGTATGTCTAGATAAATAATCTTTATGCCCAAGGGAGCAGCTATATATAGGAGACTGCCACACTACCTATTCCATATGAGAGTTGTAGGGGAGAGGGCTGTAGTTTTTCACTCTCAGGGACTGCAATAAATAACACTTTGAATCCTAGGGAAAGGTCAGTATCTGGCATGTATGGAATAAAACACAGTACTGGGGAGCATAAACTGTAACTACATCAACACCACACATGAAACACAGCACAAACAGAACCTGCAGCAGGTATCAACACCAGCTGGGACACTGCAGTGAGCAGTAATGGCCAGGTTCCCTCTCACATGTAACTAGGACTCTTTGCTCAATGCCACGGCTCTGCACTGTGACTCAGGAGACCTAAATTATATATATATATGTATATATATTATTAATGCACACTTCCTCATGTGACAGAGTTTACAGCACTTGATTTTTTTTTCCACATCCTGTTTCTTCTTGTTCCTAGGTGCAGGAACTACACTGACTTTTCACATCATAAAACTTTCAGTTTCCTAGAGCAGAAGGCATAGATGAGCGCACGCATAAAAGAAATGCAGGTAACAGTAGTAAGACCTAGGATCCTTACTTGCCCTGCATGCCATTCTCCATCTAGCCACATACAAGTTCTATCACATGCAAGATACCCTCCTGTTCTTTTATAGCCATGTACAGCACGATGTTGTGTCACCAGGCACTACACTAAAGCGAGCCCTGAAAGCTCTTGACATGAAGGCATAAAGCTGCCTGCCATACTTTTCAGCTTATATAAACTGTAACATCAACACAAAGGTATAATGCTGCTGTTTGTGCAGATGCCAGGTGCACAGAGGTAAAGCAAAGAACTGCACATGGTAGTAATGGCTGCTTCTCACCCCAATTAAACAGGGCCAACAAGCGTGGCATGCTCATAGGGTCCTGTTGTCACTTCAGTATTCTGCATCTATTGAAGGTTCAAAGGTGATCTACCAGTCTGTGCTGCATTTGCAAACTGAGATTTCTATTATGTTTTTCCCAAAGAGATTTTTTTCCATGCAAAGTGTGCAGTAAAGTGAAATAAGTAATATATTAATTATATATATGTATACACACACATATACACACACTCTCACACAAATATATATGGTAAGAACAGTATAAATAGAAGACAAGTCTTCAAATTTACCCCCAAAATGTTAAATAATTAAAAATTTGTAAACCATAAAGCACTATACTAAAAACAAAATGAGTGTCACCAGCATGCCATTCTCAGTTCTAACTACTATACAAGGTGGTTTAAAAGTCACTAACATTACTTTTGGTCTTACAAGATGTAGTCAGAAACTTCCAACACAGCTCATAATTCAATGAATGTTAATGTCATTTAGTTGGAATATTCTAACCACCTGGTGATAAATTTGTTATGCTTCACTTACTAATTAGCACATTCCTGTTAACGGTAGAGACTTCATCTTTTTTTTTTTTTTTTTTTTTTTTTTTAAGTCAGCCCAGCATTTAACTGGCAGCCTGTAGTAGTCATATATGATTTAAGTACTGTATACTTTTCTTTTTTTGGTATATCTGCTAAAAGCTATTAAAATACCAAAAGCGTGAAGAAAAGGGTAAAGTTCAGCTGAGGCTTCTGCTCAGCCATGCATGCACAATCTATCCTCTACTTGCTCGTCTGTACCCAATCCCCTAACAAACACTGTTCTCTGATTTTATTCCTAAACCACGAAGCACCCCTTAGAGACAAAGTGCAAACAGAGCACGAATAAACTTTCTGTGTATCAGCAACTTTCTGTGCTTCACCAGTCAGGAAGCTCCTTCAAGGACTCTGCTCTCCACCGCATCTCCTGCTTCTGGGAAATGCCAGAGCTGGCAGAACATAGGGGTACAGTGAGAAGTGACATCAGCATACAAATTCCCGACTGGGTGCTCCTGCAGGGCTCACCTTCAACAAAGTTGCCCTCCCAAGGATCTCAGCAGGACATTTCCAGCACCCCTGGTTTCTGCTTTGTCAAGAAAAGCCATTTTCTTGACAAGATCAAGCCTATGCAATCACAGGATAGGTCAGGGTTCCAGAACTCCTGCACCTCTTGGGAGGCTGGGAATTCTGGTAAGTTTATTAATTTGGGGAAACATTTATTCTATATGAGGAATTTTAGCACAGATGATGTGGCACTGAACAACTGGAAGGAAAATTACTTCCTTCTACATGTGGACCTGCAGGCCAACTATCATGCATCCCATAGCATCCCAAATTCAAACCCTTGGCAACCCAGCATCAAACAACCTAGCTCTGTCCAGAACCCAGGTGGAGGACCCCTGGAATGGGCAGCAATAGCTACTGACTGGAACTTGAAGGCACACACACACACAAATTCAAAAAATAAAAATAAAAAGGAAAAAAAAAAAGAGGGGAAGTTGCTTGCAAGATTAAGGCCAAACAGAACACTATTTGGCATGTTTATTGGCAGTTTTGCAGTCCCAACACAGGTGGAAGAGCAATTTTGCAAGCTGCTCTCTTGTTCCACATCCGAGGCACACAGGGAAGGACAACGTTCACTGCAGTGACGTGCATGGTGCTCTTCTCATTATGAGAAGCAACCAACGCTTAAGACTTCCTCTTTTAGAAGTGTGAAGTTATTTTTAAATAACGCAGAAACAACAAGTTGCATGGATTTTTCTCAAAAATCTGTTTATGTCTCTGTTACTTCCTCATCTTCTGAAACATCTACGTGGCTATATTGCCTCCAGGCCTTTAAGTTACACTTTTTGAGAACTGCTCCTAGCTGCTTCCCAGGCCCCACTTCGTATGTGTACGGAAATTCTGTTCCTTGCTTTCTTTCATAAACAGAATGCATGGTCTGTTCCCACAACACAGGTGAAACAATTTGCTTTACTAGCAGCTTCTGAATGTGTTTTGAGTGCATATACTTTTTGCTATCAACATTGGAATAGACACAAATCATGGGTTTTTGAATCTCAGTGCATTTTAGGACTTCAGCCAATGGCTCTACTGCTGGTTCCATAAGTCGTGTGTGAAAAGCACCACTGACCGGAAGCATTTTCGTACGTGTAAAATAATATTTTCGGGCATTCTCCTGCAAAAACTTCAAAGCCTATAAAAGAGAGATAGAAGTGAGTCTCACATGACAAAACTTTACTTGCTCACCCCACAACCCCCCCAAAAACAATCTCACCAGACTTGCCATGACAAAACAACTCCTTTCCCTACCCAACAACTGGGCACACACTAGAAAACAAACAAACAAACAAACATCACAAAGCAACTTCTTTTGTTTGTCCAAACTCTTGCCACACAGGTTAACCTCCACATAGAAGCAGAAAGAAGTTTTAAATACTGAAATGTTAAATTCAACAAAATGTTAAATTCAACTTAATCTGCAGCAATACCTGCAAGTGTCCTGCAATGACTCTGCTGTCTGGAAACAAATAGTTTGAAATTTCACATACAGGGTTTTCTATACCCAGCAATTCACAGTGCCTGCGAGCTTCCAAGCAGGCAAACTTGTAATTTGCCTCCGGCCGGCCAATCACTGACAGCATCCCACCGGGGACAGCCTCCGACGCCTTCTGCATAGCTTCAGCACGCACCTTCACTGCATACAGTGCTAGGGAGAAAGAATGTAGAGCCAGGTAAATGTGGCCTTGGCTGACACTGTGTTGCATCACGCACAAGCTTTGGCTGCTCGTTCCCATTAAATGCTGATGCTTTCAGCATAATGTTAGGCAAATTAAAGTGAATCATAGAATCATTAAGGTTGTAAAAGCCCTCCAAGATCATCTGGTCCAACCATCCCCCTACCACCAGTGTCACACACTAAATCATGTCCCTAAGCACCAGGTCCAACCTTTCCTTGAACACCCCCAGGGACGATGACTCCACCACAGAATCTACGTTGGAAGAGACCTCCAAGATCACCTAGCCCAACCTCTGACCTAACAATAACCAGTCCTCCACTAAACCATATCACTAAGCACTACATCTAAACCTCTTTTAAAGACCTCCAGGTAAATTGACTCAACCACTTCTCTGGGCAGCCCATTCCAATGCCTCACAACCCTTTCGGTAAATAAGTTCTTCCTAATATCCAACCTAAACCTTCCCTGGTGCAACTTTTTGCAACCACCTCCCTGGGCAACCCGTTCCTGTGCCTGACTACTCTCTCTGAGAAGAAATGTCTCCTAATTTCCAACCTAAACCTCCTGACACAACCTGAAACCATTCCCTCTAGTCCTATCACTAGTTATCCGCGAGAGGAGGCTGACTCCCGGCTTCCCACAACCTCCTTTCAGGTAGCTGTACAGAGAATAGTGTAAGCAGAAAGTAAACTTTAACAAAAAAGAGCCGGGGGCAGGGCGGTGACAGAAGGGGGGGTGTCCTACAAGCGGCTTCAAAGCGTTTCCCCAGCACCTTCAGCGAAGTCCATGGCTCCGGCGAACACAAGCGCAGCGAACTCCCCGACGCTGTACCCGGCGGCGGCCACGCAGCTCTCCAGCACCTGCGGGTGGAGAAGGGACACGGGCAGCCGCTGGGCGGAGTGCATGGGGCGCCATTTCTCGGCGCCAGGCCCGGGGTAGGCCCCGGCGCGGCCCTCACGTCAGGCTGCCGGTGGTTGAGCTTCTCCACGGCGGCCAGGGAGGCGACGAACACGGCGGGCTGGCAGTGCTGGGTGCGGTCCAGCTCTGCCCGCGGCCCCTCCAGGCAGAGCGAGAGCAGGTCGTAGCCCAGCACCTTCTCGGCCAGGCGGTACATGTCCCGCACGCCGGGGTACCGCAGCAGCCCGCGGCCCATCCCCACGAAATGGCTGCCCTGCCCGGGAAAGAGCAGCACCGTGCCCTCCCGGGGGGGCCGCCGATCCCGGCTCGCCGCCGCCGCCTCCTCTCCCGGCGCCCCGTCTCGCTCCGAGCTCCTCAGCAGGTCGCTCAGACTCGCCGCCCGCTCCCCACCGCCGGCCAGGGAGCTGCGCGCCCGTCGCCAGGCGCGGTGGAGGCCGCCGCAGCCACCGAGCCGCCATGGCGCCGCGGCCCAACTACCCATGGCCGCCGCCGCCCGGCCGCCTCTCCCCGCGTTGCCACGGGAACCGGGCGGTTCCAACCCCCCTCCTCCTCAGCCGGCCCGAGGCGAGCCGCCCTCGGTCCCTCCTAGGGGCGGGTCCCGCCGGCGAAAGGTGCAGGGGTGGCCGCCTGCTGGCACAGGAGGCAGTGGCGGGAGCGGAGCAGACTAGAGGTAACGGCCGGGCCCGGCGGGGGGCGACCGCGGGGTCCTCGGCGCTGAGGCGGGGCCGGGGGCAGTGGGGCCAGAGTCGGGCGGCTCAAGGCGAGACCCCGAGGAGAGAGCGGGCTGGGAGCCCACTGCTTGACACGGAAAGTGCTGCTGCTGCTTTTTGTCCCCCGAAAAGGAGCTGAGGAGGAGCAGTTTGTTCTTTTTCTTTCTCCTTTTTTCTTTCTTCATCTTTTTTTTTTTTTTTTTTCTTTGTGAGTTTTTCCGTTGTCCTTTGGGCAGTAGGTGTCCTCTTGTGTTGCCTCTCTGTTTCTTAACTGGACACGTATGTATCTTCAGGGCTGCGAGAAAGGACTTGTTTTTTTTCAATTTCCAAGCAATTCTTATAAAATGGAGCAAAATGCACTGTACTGGCTTGAGCACTGAACAGCAAGATTTTTTTTTTTTTTTTGAAAAAATGAAAGCCATGCAGAAGTTGCAGTTGTGCAATGACTTTGCATAGCTTAAGGTTATGAAAGAGTAGCAAGCAGTGAGTCTGACATCACTACCCAGTTTAACAAAGTAGATTGTATTAGTTTAGCAGGGCAGATGGGAAATGGATCAGAACGGCAAGACATTGTGTTCACTTTTTATTCAGGCTGATTCAAAAGGATTGTGGTGGGCAGATTTTGCTTGCTTTTCTAATCTCTATCCTACATTTCACTGTTAATTTCCTCTGTTTTTGTCAACTTCAAGGTAAAATACCTGGAAAAAAACACATGAATTTCTCAATAATTAGCTGAAATACACAGGCAGCAATGCACGACTACATCCTGCTCCACGTCTGCCTCTGCCTGTAACATAAGCAGCGGTGATACTTCGTGTTCAACCAAGAGCAGGCACCCAGGCGGCAAGTTATTAGGCTGGCCAGTCTGCGTTTCCACCTCAGTGAAAGGTCTTAGTGTAACCAACAGTTGCTCTCATTGCTTTCAAGCTGCACGGCAGAGCTTTGAGGTCCTGTTTCTGGCAGCTGCCCTGCAAGCTCCAGAAGCCAGACGTGCCCCTTTTGCATGAGGCCAGGGTTGCAGCTCATCCTATGTGGGCCCATTATGCCCAGGTAAGGTGCACGGTTATGACCTTCACATCTGAGGGTTCAGAGGCAGTGCCTGGGGCAACGTCTGGGTCCTGTAAACCACTGCAGTATTGTTTCCTTTTTGGTTTGCCAGAAAGGGCACAGACTGCTTGCAAAGCACCTGATGCTTACCAGTGTTAGTGGATCATGAACATCTGCTGCTATTAAAGAAAGCATCCCTTAGATGTGGCACTTCTGCGTCATTTTACTGTGTTTAAGGAATTCATGGCAAGCTGGCCCAGGCATCACTTAAACAAGAACTGTCCAAGGGAAGCTAAATTGTTTTACAGCATATACACACAAATGACAGTTTCAAAGTGGGTAGATGAACAAGAAGAATCTGCAGCAGGAGGTTAGGTAGCTAGCTGTTTGAAAGGAAAGTAGTGTTTGTCTTTCAAATACAATGCGTGCAGAGGATATTATACAAGTTTACAGAGGTAAAATCAGAAGACATTGAGCAGTATGCAGCAAATTATCACCTGGGAAGATGGTATTCTAGCATAAGTTTCTGTTCACAGCATGTGGATCTGATCACTTCAGTAAATCCTAAATTTGCCACCCCAGAAGAAGTGTAACCTGGGTGGTAAGACTTGTTTTGTCTCTAAACCTGATACCTATATTACTCACATTGTATCCTTAAATAAATACAATCAGTTTTTAAATTTATAAATACATATTATAAACATACACTTGTTAGGCATTTATATTGTATTTATATTCTGTAATATTGATTGTAGAAGTCCCTTATTTCTGAAAAACATACCTGACATTGTTCTAGCTATTACTTAAGATCAACAAAGATAAGACTGCTTTTTCTGTGGTAGCCATGTTCTGCATCATAGACTATGACAACAGTTTACTTTTAGTGTCACAATTTCCCAGGAATTAAAGCTACAACAGATCTCAAAGGTTTATCATAAATTAAATGTGCACCCTTTAATTCTTCAGATAGCTATGTAAGGAAAAGCTTTACTCCACTTAAGACATGCATGCTGCCTTTCAGTCCTGGGTAGGAACATATCTGCCCTCAAAATGAGACACTACAGAGGATGGGAGGGTGAGTATACATCTTGGGGGATCCCCTGCCCCTTCTCCCCCCATACTTTTGCAGCTTTGTCAGTCTACCTCAAAACACCCAGGACCAGAAACTCCAGAGCTGCACTGGGGATTTAGCCTTGCTGAGAATTTTCTTCAGTGTTTTTAATGCAATAGGTGTGATCTAAACCCTGTGTGATTGGGTAGCCAGCATTAAGTTGTACAAGAAGGGGATTAGTCAAAAGTTTGTCCCTTTTCCAGATAAAAGAGAGGAGGACACACAAAGCTTCGGTTTTACTTTCTGCATGTTAACACTAACACAGGGAAACAACCTGCAAAAAGATAGCAGCTCATTAGGCAGCAAGCTGCAATATATTTTTTTCCCTTCTCCTTCATTTTACCTGGTACTTTACTTAACTGGAATTATGTTTTGGCAAGTCAGCTGTTTTGAATATCTAGAAAAAATATTTTAACATTTGTAAAACAAACTGTCCTGCTGCAGTCAGACTAGGGCTAAATGGAAAATGGGTGGGATTATGAAGAAAATGTTGGAGGGCAGAAATAAGGGGCAGAAACAGAAATAAGCAAGCTAAGTGTGTGGGGTGCGTGAAGATTTCCAGTGCTGGTCACACTGCAGTTACCAATCACAGACACCCAGGTTTCTTTAGTATGAAAATCAGGGTGCAAGAGTATTGTGCAACCTGATCTCACCCTGATGTGGGGTTGGAATATCGCTGGGAAAATAAGCTATTCTAGTTGTAACAATAATATAGTATTATTAACTAAAACCAAAACAAAACTTAGTTGCCTCATCATAGTTGATTGTAAAAACTGAGAAGGTTTTCAGTCCTAAATCTATAAGCATCAGGCTTAATTCCAATGAAGCTGAATAGAACACTACATTAAAAGGAAGTCATGGTTGGCAATCCTTTACAAACTCTTTGACTACATTATTTTCACAAATTTCCTGGGCATTCCATAAAGGTGGCACAGATCTCATGCTGCATAGCTACCTGCACAAACGCTACAGCACTGACTGAGCGGCAGCGTAGACCCAGGCTAGGGCTGCCAGACTGCATGTGATAAAAGGTCAAAACAGAAACTTTATTTGCACAAGCTTTTCTGAGATGAGATTGTGTCACTCAGGACCCTTCACCTTTTCCATTTTCCTCCTCTCTTTGTCACCCAACATTGGGATTTCATACACAGCACCTTTCCTTGTGTGCGTCTTTCATTGCTTAATGATCTTTTGCCATTTCAGTTGTTTTGCTTGTCTGTTAAGGTTCATCCATTGAGTCTCCACTGTGTCCCTTCCTTTTACTTCCTCTCACTAAAGACCTGCCGCAAGTAGCCAGAGAAAGATGGACACAGCTTCTTCCAAAGTGAAGAAGCTGAACAGGTGTGGCTCCCCTATTGCTTTTTATTGGAAATTGATACTAGTATTTAATTTCTGGGGAATTAAAGACAGAACTCCCACTGCTGCTGGACAGCTGTAGTCTACTGGACTGATCCTGTAACTGTGCTGCACGGCTTTGTTCTTCTTTCTGCTAGGTACTATGCAGGAGAGAGCATTTTGCAATGCTTGGGAAGTCCTGAGAAATGCTACTGGAAAACATCCCATAAAAATGAGCAGTAACAGTAGTCAAAATAATAGGACACCAATATTGAATTCAAATCAGTATGTTTTATTTCTTCACTTTTGTCTGTTCCCCTTTCCTGTTCATGCACAGCTTGATTTTTCCCTTTCTCTGCTTTGTGCCTTCACCACTTGTTTGCCTACCTGATTTTCTTCCTTATGTCACTTAAGAATTATTTTAGCATTCTTCCTCTGACATGTACAGGGACAGACTTGCAGCTGCATCATTTATTTACTGACTGCAGCAGAGAATTGTTTTTCCAATTTAATAGCATTTAGCACTTTTGGCTGGCAGAGCACTTTCAGACTTATTTCCTTGGGGAGAAGCTGACAGAAGGAACGACACCTGACAAAGTCCAGTTGCCTAATACCTGCAAGAAACTGCCCTGATATTTTTATGTCTAAATAAAGCATAAAACCCTTGGGGTCCTTGCTTATCACTTAAAAAAAATAAAATAAAATGCTAGCATTTCATAGCTGTGCTGGAGATGCACCCATGACCAGTGCTGTACCATGTGTGTACAGAATTAATGCCTGCTGTTCTCTTCAAGGTAAAAGTAACAGAATAAAAATTGATGAGATCTGAGCAGCTTTCTACTTGTAACTTAAACTTTGTGAATTACTATCGGAAGGCAACCAGAGGGAACCGTTGTGTTTGGAGCTCTTGTTCACATTATACCTCGTTGCTCCTGCACAAAGCAATTCGCTCATATCCCAAAGGCAGAGCCTTTGATGCTGTCAGTCTTGGCAACAAGTAGCACGCTCTACAGCTCCTGCAGGAAAGTAACCATACAGATCTACGTGTGATAGAATGCATTAATTCCTTTGCTCCACTTAAGGCGCTTCCAGTAAAACAGCAGGAAGAATACTCAAGGCAGGAAGTACAGCAGCAATGACTGCAGCAATGAGCTATGCAGAGCTTTTCCTCCCTTCCTTGCTGTCCATCCTCCACCCAAGACCTAACTGATGCAGTTCCAGCAGGCTAGCACATCGTTCTCCCTCTTCCATTCCCTCCAGTCTTAGTTCTGTATTTTTCTCTACAGTTTGTCTTTCACCACTTCATGCTTTTCTGTTTTTGACAGTCTTACTGCTTTGGCTGCTGTCTTTTTTCATGCGCTCCCACTCACTGCCCTCCTACACTCTCCCCTGAGGCATCCTCAGAGCACAGCAGCCTACATGCCCTTTCTTGTTTACTGCTTACAAACTTTCCAATCCTGTATGCTTTACCAGTCCCACTGTTCTGCCTTCAAAAATTGTTTGCTCCTATCACCAGAAATTTTCTCGATCCTTCTCAGCCTGGCCTGTGGTCCCACCTACTGAAGTGTCCTCTGAAATGCTGGTGGCTCTAACGCTTTCTGTCCCAGGGTTTCCAGAGCTGCCCTTTCCCCATTTCTTCCCTACCTTCTTGCCATCTTAGGATCCCTTCCTGCCATCTGTCCCTGCTGCCTAACAGATTAACAGAAATTGGGTGTATTTGACCACTGTACATTTGAAAAATGATACACTTTGGTTCTGCCCTTTTTATAATCCTCTCATCTATTTGCATTTCAACTAGCTAAACACAGATCTTTTGTAGCAACTGACTTCTTGCCAGACAACTTGTGATGAAGCTTTTCCCTGCCTACTTCCTTACTCTTTTTATTGCTGCCTGTACTCCAACTAAAGCAGCTCAGCCTGCCAGAACAAGGCGTTGCTTCGTCTTACTTCTGTAGGCAAATTTAATCCAGTATACTTTATGGGCTTTAGCAGCTGAGATGGCTGCAACTGATTGCCTGTATTTTGAAGAAGCCCCATTTAGCCACCAAGATCTCCATCCTTGTTCATCAAAACATCATTTAAGTGCTTGTTTTCTCCTTGCCCTCCCTAGCACATGTTTTCTGAGCAGCTTCTCAACTGTCTGCTACTTATCACACCCATCTTACTAGCCCCTGAACATCCTTAGCACCCTTAGAGGCTAAAAATATAACACAGTGTATAAAATTATTTTGCTTGAGCACAGGCAAGCACACTCTTTATCCACTTCATCACTTTTGATTACACCATTTCTGTAAGTGAATGAACTTTGTGGTGAATACAGAAATAAAAGTTTCTTTGGGCAGTCTTTTTTCCAAGTGCACTTAATATAATATCAAACTGCATTATTCCTCTGGCATAATTATTCTCACCCATGAATGACTATGTAGGTAAAATTCAGCAGTCTTACATTCAGCAGTCTTACTGCGTGAAATTAAGGGGGAAGCAAAGGCTCAAAAAACCTCAACCAACCAAAAAAAAACAAACCACCACCAAAACCCACCAAAATGTGAATGATAGGTTCCCATATGCAGGTGAGTATTGTCCAGTGAAACTGATAAAGGATATATTTATTTCAGCTGCACTCTTTCTGAGTGCCAAGGCAAGGCTGTGGATCAGATCCTACATGTGTATATTTTTAAAATCTACTTTAAAAAAATGGAATAGTTTCATAGTTTCATTTTAAGGTTGCTCTACTAATCAACTTGTTTGGGTTTGTTTCAGATTTACTGTCTCAATGGAAGTGGTACCAGCCTGGGCCCCAGCAGTGGGCTTCGCACTCTTGCCCCATGCAGGAGGATTTTTAGGAAGCACAATAACCAAAAAGGAAATCTTGGTGTGGTATGAATCTCTGCAGAAGCCATCTTGGTGTCCACCTAACTGGGCGTTTGCTCCTGTTTGGGGAACTCTCTATACATCTATGGGGTATGTTTTTCACATTGTATCAACACACTTATCTGATCTTCAAGTTATTTATTTTATAATACTAGACCATAAAACTATTACTGTATTCCTGTAGCTGTACGTTTGTAAGGAACTGTGTCAAGCTGCCTGTGTAACAGGTAAGAACATGTTTGGGGAGTTGTGTGCGGGTTTGATAGGACATTTTGTACACAGAAGTATCCACTTCAAAGCAGGAGTTTGAAAACCTGTCATTAATTTGCTTTCATTATTCATTCTGAGGGGAAGACCTGGCAAGCTGGCAGCAATGGAGTGAGGAAGCTCTGGGATTTCTTATAAGCATGTCCTACAGTAGCTTTAAGAAAATGAAAAAAAAAAAGAGATAGAACTGTTCTAACAGAGCTCAATTAAAAGAAAACAAAATCAAAAATAACATACATGTCCTTTCAAATTAAATTGGCAGGCTGTTAAACTATAGATGTCTGAAACCCTCTGCTGCCTCCTTATTTAACTAGTTTAAAATACTTGACAGCACAGCAATTACTGTCAAATGAACAGGAAAGCATGAGGCCAAATACCATTCCCACAGGTACTGTAAATGTTTAATACTACTGTATTTTGGCAGCTGTTACTTTTAATAAGATGTAGCAAAAATATTTATAGAAGTAGATTGTCTCAGGAGATCATTTGGGCAGCTTTGTTACTTCTCACAGACTGCTTCAGAAGCTGTCCACCCAACAAAGCATGGTTTTATGTTAAGTCTGCTCAGGAGCTTCGGCAGAGGCTGGTGCAGCCAGCAAACACTAAGTGATGCCTTATGTTCCTTCTGCACTTGTTCATTAAGAACTAGCCACAATCCAAGACAACATCTTTTTTTTTTTTTTTTCCTAGCTATCAAATATGCATAGTTTTTAAACCCATAGTATTAATTTTTAGGCTACATTCTGTACCTGGATGTTAAATTGGCTCTCTTACAGAGTGTCTTTTTTAATAGCTCTTTTCTTTTGTATATTCAGAGAGTTAATATTTGAATTGGAGCATTACTGTCATGGGGATAAAAAAGAAACAAGAAAAAAAAAATCACTTTCCCATGAAGGGCCTTCTTCAAGTTGACTGCACAGTTCATAAGCCTGTTTCCTGATTTCTCATCACTAAATCTGGACACTAAATTAAATCTTTTAAAAATCCTGATTGTGACAGTTTATCAGCTTACTTTGGAAATACCAGAAGCAGATTGAAGAACTTGGTTATGTACTATATATACATCTAACTCAGTGAAAAGGCATATTTATTGTCAGGCATTTTTTTTCCATAATCTGTCCTGCACACACATTCCTTGGAACAATCAAGACTCCTAGTTCCTTTAGTTATTTCTTGCTTTTAATACATTCAACAGATTCTAACAAAAAGCAAGGTTTAATAAGCTTCCATGCTTTTCTCTGATGTTTAATTCCCAAATAAATTTGTGCATGACGAGCTTTGCCTTTAGTGAAAGTTAGATGTATCAACAACTCTGAATCCACACTGTAGCTGTGTTAAGTCACTTAGAAACTGACTTCAGTCCTGATGCCTTTTACAAAGAGAAACCATTAAGTTGCTCATCCTTCTCTCCCAAAAAGAATATATGTTTTAAATATTCTCTGTAGTCAAACTGCCAGGATACCAGAGTTGCATTGTCTACTTATTGTGAAAGAAGTGGTCAAGAAGCAAGCTTTGGTCACCAACTTGGTCAGACCCAAAATATCCGTATTATTGAACACTCCTACAAGTGTTTGTCTGCTCCTTAAGGAAATAATGCTTAAGAGTTGGTATCCATCTTTGCTCCATTACCAGTAGAAATACATATGAGCCCCCGCTGTCCAGTGAAGTGCACAGTCCAGTTCACATGCCTACTGGACTCCTACCAAGATGGACTCTGTATTCAGTTTTTAATTCTGAAACAAGAGTATAATTTGAGGTGTTGGCATTTTGTCCATGGGACTCTTGTCTCTTGGAATGGTTCTGCAGTCATGTGTATTGAAAGGTCTAATGAAAAAGTCAAACAAGCAAAAGAAGAGTCTTGGATGATGAGTACTCATTTTAATAATCTGTCATGCCTTCCATGCAAAACTAAATCTTACATTGGCCAGTCTCACAAATCCCAAGAATTCTTGTCTTTAGCAGTTTATGCTGTGGGATCTTTCCAGTGAATTGCTTTTCAGTAGCATTAAGATGGCTTGTTCAAAATCTTGAGAACATTTTGGGAAGATCTTTCAATAGATGGGATCCCACAGAGAAGGAGGGAGCTAGATGCTCCTTGCAGTTCTTTCAACAGAAGTCCTAAAAATCTTTGTTCTTCCTATCTTTGTACCTCCCTGCCCCTCACCATCCCTTCTGAAACATGACTGTAGGGTTCATTCTTTGCTCAAACACCATCCACCACCCATGCTTCTGTTACTCATTTTGTCCATTCCCACCTCAATTCCTACTTCTCCTATATTCATCTATTTAAAAAGCTTTCTTTTAAACTACAATATTTTTAAAACATTATCTCCCAGTATTGATTTTTTTTTTCCTATTCAGAGACTTACCTTTTATCTTTGAGTCTTAAGATTTGCTGTGTTGAAATGGAAGCATTCTCTTTTAAGACTTAAATGCAGTAGGTCATCTGCTCCTCCATACCTAGAAATAAGAACTCTGGCAGAACAGGGGAATTTTTCCTCCCTCCATCTTGCTGTCTGTAACAGATGATCAAACCTGCGCAGTCATTGATTCTGTCAAGTAGTGCCTGGGTATCTACTTTTCCAAATTAATTTAGTTTCTGACACTGAAGCAATTTGATTTGATTAAGAATACGTGGTTGCTTTCTAACCTGTGTATTGAATTACCCCTTACATTTGCCTTTTTTTTTTTTTTTTTTTTTTTTTTTTTTTTTTTTTTAGATATGGCTCTTACCTGGTATGGAAGGAATTGGGAGGCTTCAATGAAAAGTCAGTGGTTCCTCTGGGCCTGTATGCAGGGCAGCTGGCATTAAACTGGGCATGGACTCCAATATTTTTTGGAACTCACAAAATGGGATGGGTAAGTGGATAACAAAGTCTCCTCAGTATACAATTCTGCAGTCACTTGTAATGTGTTAAAACACAAGTTTTGAGTTATAATTTTTTCTCCCTGAAACTGAACATGATTTGTATAATCAGTATAGAATGCAGCTTGCAGAAGTTTTTCTTTATGCATGCTAACAGCCACCTGTGAGAATTATGTATCTACAGCACCCATGAATGTTTAGATTTCACGTAGTTCTTTCTGCCACCCTTTGATAAGAGCTTTCTGTGACTTGAAAATGTAAACATTTATGCCTTAGTAAAATTCCTAGCTATCTCTTTGGCAAACAGCAGTGATAAGAAGCTTATCATTACTCATGTAATCAGCATCCATTTTAGATCAGACTAATTTTCTGCAGTCTGAAGAAGAACAGCTTGCCTCAAAAATAATTAGTATAATTAGTAGTTTTTATTATTTGCCTGGTTTCCTAAATAAACAAGCAACATTATAGTAGCAGAACATTTTGCAAGCCATTGTTAATTTGATTTTATGGCATCTCTTTTGGGAAGCATTTATAACAGAAAAGCATTCGGTGAGCTTACTTGCTCTAAGTCACACTGAGTTTCTATTCAATGTAGCACTTCCTGCTACCAAAAAAGAAAAATAAGGAAAAAAATAAGGTATATATAGGTGAGAAAGATTTTTATCTGCTCCCAGCTGCTGTGCCCTTTCTTCTGACTGTTATGAGTCAGTTTACCTCATAACTCAGAAGAAATATTTTTCACTAGCTAGTTTCTGAGAAGAAGTAAACCACAGAAACATACACCAAGTGTCAGAGCTAACTGGGAAGAGCCAGACAAATATCTTGACTAACTAGTCAAGAAAATGCAAAAGTAAAACACTAACCACCATCCTGGTGTTTCAGGGGCTGGTGACTCTGCTGCTCACAACTGGTACTGCAACAGCTACAACTGCTTCCTGGTATAACATCAGCAAAACAGCAGCTTATTTGATGGTTCCTTATTTAGCTTGGCTAACCATGGCTTCTGCACTCAATTACCGTATCTGGAAAGACAATTGTGACAAGAACTCTGAATAAACAGCTTTTCGCCAAAAATATTTTTTCCTTAAGAATTTTCTAAAGAAAATTATGACTTTTTTTTTAGCTAAACTACTTATACCATTACTATTTGTTAATTACAGTTTGATAACAGCAGTCTTTGTTTGAAACAAATGTGTCTAACTGGGTAAGTCACACAGGAGTTTTATGGTAAATTAAATGATAGTGCTGATTGAAAGGTAATACGATATTGAAAACTAGTACATTTTATAAGACAACAGCATTTTAACTGTTAGCAGAAATAAGCACAAATTGCAACCTCACTACATTCAGATGAAGAAATCCAGCTGTATATAAATACAGCTTCTAGAAAGCTGTTCCAAACAGTTGCAGCCATGACTGTGGCCTGAGTCTTTCATGTGTACCACTATAGGGTGTTGTGAAGTGTCTTGCTACAGCCACCAGATATTTGTCCTGTAATCATTGTACTCTGCAAGTATTTGAGACCAAGTCTTTTTCACAATTTGTGCCTTGACGCTTTGGAGCATTGTACAGTCTAGGTGTCAGCTAAATGTATTAAACTACATGTAAACTTACTTTGTTCCTCTGTTTTTATTGTTTCTGAACAAAAAAATAAATAAATACTGAAGGCAACAGGATGCTGTAGCCCCAAAGATGGCCCCTTCCTTTCTTCCAAACATTGTAATGGACAAACAAAAACAGCTAATTCAAAGCCCCTGAATTTGAAACCAAGAGCACTCAAATATTTAGCAGCTCTCTGCACACACTTCTGGCATCACCAGCAGCACTGGCCAAAAAGCACCAACGTACTCCATGGAGGCTCCTCAGTGTGCAGCCAGTTCACCATTAGACCTTCAAGGTGGAATGGGCAGCCAGGTCACAAGTGGATTTGCTGCTCTTTAAGGTGCTACACATACAAGCACTGAAGCTACTACTACTTGCAGACTCTCATTTTAGCTTCTTGGAAATGCAAACAAGGGTTTCTCTTCTTCAAGGTTATGGTAGCTGACATGGTAAGATCTGGAATGCTTAGTTCAACTAGTTGCTTCCTACAAGGCGAAGAATCTTTTATCTAAAGCAGAACAGAGTATTTTTGCCCACAGAATATGGCCCAACTGCATAAATCGCACTAGGTTTCCTAGTTCATTCTTTCAGTTTGGTAAGCATGCTGTTACTTTCCCCTTTGTACTGAGGGAAACCTTCCCCTCCACTCCAGATCCACAGTTACTTTGTTACTTGTTCTCAAGTACTTTGAATGCAGAGAGTGCCTTTTGCTTTTCTACAAGTCACAAATACATCTGCTGAGCAGCACTGTATATCTGTCGTGTTAAGGGGTGTAGCTGATTAACCGTTACGGGCCCGGTCGGATTCAGGGTACTGAACCAGTCGGACATTCACCAAAAACGCATTAACCGTCTGGGGGTCTGGTTGGGTTCAGAACACTGAACTATAACGGATAACCACCCTTACCCTAGCTGCACTTAATGAGAGCTATCACAATGCAATCAAGTATGGTTTATTACAGCAACAGATAATCAGGTTCTTTTGGATTACCAGTCATAGTGACTGTCTGCAAAAGCAAGCTAGCATGCATGAAATACACAGGTGTTACAGATGTTACAGGTGCACGGCCTAGAAATAAACACGTTAAAAAGATCAAAGACTCTAGAGAGATTTATAAGCAAGTATTCAGATCTCACCCAAAGGCATCCCAATGGGGGGGGGGGGGGGGAAGAGAGGCTCAGCCCATCGACTGATCCCAGGAGGCAGGAGGTCCTAAGGATGTTGTATTTCCTCAGGATGCTATCTCCCCTGACGATGGTATCTTCCCTAACATCCCCTCTCTCTTGGGCCAATTTATATTATTTTCTATCTTTTAGGTGGAGCTTGAGTGGCTCTGGTCAAGCATATCTTAGTTATGATTGGTGTAAAGTTTTCCCGTCTCCGTTTAAAGTAATAGGCTCCGAGAAATTCAGGGCGCATGCTCAGTGAGGGGTGGTCACACCTTGGAGGTGGGTAGCTTTTGGGACGGAGGTGTGTTTTGGTATTATAATGATATTATAATGAGCAAAAAATACACTAGGGTACAGCATTTGTCAAAACATGACAGGTCTTTGGCTCAGGGTGGCAAAAAGTGCAGCTTTGTGCACAAAAACAATCGAGTCCTCACCTGATTACAGAGCCTAGCCGTGGTGTCTGCACTCCACTCTACGCTCCATGCTGTTCCTTAGGGCTAGCACACCAAGTTTCCCCAGCGTGATAGCATCAAAGGCTGGGAGTCTAGGGAACGCTCAGGTAATGCAGTTATGCCCTACCCTGAAAGCCTCTTCAATGCTGTACCTTTTCCTTAAAAATGTGAATGTTAGTTTTATTTTCCTAGTTACTTCAGGCAATTATACCACAATGTCCCCTTAGATCCAGTCTCAAGCACCTGTTTCTATATTCTGTACCACAGCCAAACTATCATATGCATTGAAAGTAGTCACACTATCTATGATAAAGAAACAGAAATGTGATTAAGCACTCCACATCACCTTTGAGGAGTTCAAAGAAGTTCTGACTGGTGAACTGCAGACTCTGATATGGCTGTCAGCACCAACTGTGTCTGACTGATGTAGCTCTTCTTTCTGCCCCACCTATGAAGTGACAATCTTTGCAAGACAGATGGATTATTTCTCTAGTCTATGTTCCAGTCAGTAAAAAAAGAATAGCTTTCTGAAGAAGAGCACCCTGATATAGCCTAAGAAATCTTTCCCTTCCTCATCACAAGGGATAACACATTTGATAGCAAAACTTCATTAAGGTTTCAAACACTTCCACAATTTTGTAATTGTACTTTGTGCTCAGATTCCAATAGCTGCAACTAGCTATGAAGATACTACCCACATAACTTATACTTCATGGTGGACAGAACACCTTTTGCAACTTGTCCATACATAAAGTAACATAATACAGCCTAAAATTGCAAATTTCAGCTAGTTACCCTGATCTGAAGGGGGATGAGAGGTCAGGAATGATTCATTTGAAATTGACAACTCACTCTCAAACATCTGTCTTAGGGTCTTAACTGGAAAATCCAAAGACTGCTTGGTCCTCTAGCAGTTTCTTGGATCCATTTCCTTTCCTCAGGCTTTTTTTTTTTTTGTTGCTGCTCTAGACACAACATCCCTCTCACTTCCTGACTTCATCCCTTCTCACAAGTCTAGTTTTTCTTTAAGGGGCAGGCAGACAACCATGCAATACAGAGTTCCGATTTTTTTATTTTTATTTATTTTTATTTTTTAAATCAAGAATGGGAAGAGCCATCAAATACTCCATCTCATTACCCTGTTAGTTCACTTCACTGAAATACCATATTATACTCCCATAAGAAAGTATCATCCTTCTGTCCTTAGTCAAAATATTTCAAGTAAATTAGTCTATCCCACTCTTTAAAGATACTTCAGCTTTGTTTAGCAAGACAGAAATTAGATGCCTAACAATTAACAGATTTGTCTCACTTCATAGGATTTGCATTCATATCAAAAAACTCAGAACTAACAGTATTAACTTCATGCACAGATTTCAGCAGGTATTCACCAGTTTCATCACCTTCAACCAATTCCCCACTTCTTCAATCAAGCTTCATATATTTGATTTTCTGTGAATTTCCCACATGCAACTTTAAAATAACTTGTTTATGTCCACAGAGTGAGGTGAAACATTTTAGATCTTTGTATAAGAAAGGAGTGGCTAGGGAAGATATGCAAACTCCAACATGATTCAGTAAATTATAATTTTAATGTTGACACAGAGAACTTATGCAATGTTTCCCAGCAAGCAAACAAGAGATTAGGCTACCTGAGAAACAAGTCAATTGATCCAGTTAAAGTCCTATTTTGAGGTCTCCCATATTCAATAAACAACATATTTGTTCAACACAAACTGGTGATTTATAGTATTAAGCAAATCAAGGAAAATGCAGATAAAATAATCACTGGTACAGTAAACAGTATATGCATATTCTTCTGATATGACATTTTCTCCTGGGTTACTAACACAGGAAAATAATTGCATCGACAGCTCATAGAACTGAAATTTAAATATTGCTGTTAAACATATCTGTGAAGGAAAGAGTCAAGTCTATTGTGGCTAGACAATACGCGTCACATTGCAGTTTTTTGTTTCATCCAGAAATAGGGTGCTGAAGACATCATTAAAAAAGGTAGGGTGATATTTGCAGGCTCTATCACAGTCAGGATTAAAGTTCACCTCCAGGATCTGAGGCTGCATAATTCTCTTCCCTGTGAAGGGGAACACAAACATTGCCTTTTAATACAAGCTATAAAGAGTTCCTGAATCATCACCTGTTGTTAAGACAGAAACTACAGAAAATGGCTAGAAAAAAGCATCGTTTATGACAAAATGTCAGGGCCTTTTGTTTCAGTGGTTTTGAGCTTCTTGTTTTGCCTTTTTTTTTTTTTTTTTTATTTGTTTTGTAAGAAAACCCTGTTATGCCATAGTTATCCAGAGGACAGTTACCCAATGGATTGTGCAATCACTGTACTAATCCAATGCCTCACTTAGGATGAATACGCAGCAACATAATGGGATCTCTTCACAGTCCTGTTGCTTTACCCTCCAGCCATTCCCACCTGCCTTGTCATTTCAGCTCCTAGAAGGAAAGTGGGAAGTTTAATTTTCTCTTACAACTTAATCAGTGCAGTTCAGAGAGTTGGGAATCTAATGCATTCTGTGCAAAGAGAAAAAGAATTTTACTTCCTGTCTGGTGCTGAAATTATAAGTGAGGGTACAACCTTCTGCTGTGTAGGTAAGCCATGCTTTGCTCAGCACAGCAGCAACCTGTCCATCTGTCCATAGGCTGCTAACAGCATCACTGCTGTGACTTTGGCACCCATGCCCCCAACTTCCAAAGGCTACGGCCCTACACAGCTCGTGTTCAGACATGGCTGTAATGTGAGGTTGGTCCGTAGAAGGACCACAGTCCCTTTCCCAGAATTAGTGATACTGTTGGGTTCTTTGCCTTTCCCATTTAAAAGGGCTTTTGGACAAGTAACCATTCAACGGAGAGAGCGTTCAACACGGATTGAAAAGACCCAAATTTAAACCCTTGCTCCACCTGATCTGAACAAGAAAGACTCTTCTCTGCCTGTGTCCTGGAAATTCAGTTCTCTTTAATAATCCCTGGCAGTCAATTTTGTGTTCACAGAATCATAAAATATCCCAAGTTGGAAGGGACCAACAAGGATCATGGAGTCCAACTCCCGGCTCCACAGGACCAATCCAAAACTGGACCCTATGTCTGAGAGCGTTGTCCAAACTCTTCTTGAACTACAGCAAGCTCAGAGCTGTGACCACTGCCCTGGTGGGCCTATTCCAGTGCTGACCACCCTCTTGGTGAAGATAGGAAGATGTCTCTAAGGATTTCATACAGACTTATTTTAGGCATTCTCCCATAATAAATGGGAAAGAAAACTTGTCACTGCCAGAGGGACTAGACTGCAGTACAACTGCATTCAAGAAAAAACAAACCCAGAGAATGGAAGTAGCAGGGGCACAGGGAAGGTATGGATTCAGCAGAGTTAGCAGCTTCCCCATTATTACAGTTAACCAGCGCAGCAGCTTCTAACACCATAAACCTGCAGCTCCAGATATGCTTTGATGTCGGTGGGAGGCACAGAGCACACAGCTCACACTGCTTAAAAAACAGTCACAATTCAGATAGAAGAAACAAGTTTCTGACAAGGTTCACAAATAACTCAACATTCAAAAAGTGAACTTCTCACCATCTCTGCTTGTGTCCCATTTAAGCATTAAGTCAATGGCATATATTGCTCTTGATGATGGATAATCACAGATGCCAAGAGGTGCAGGTTTAGCTGAAGCAACTTCAAACAACTCAGCAAATGCCTTAAAAATATTTGCCTAATGGCAGAAAAAGGTCTCAGAATGAGAAGTGAAGTTCCATAAATGTAATAAAAACTTTTAATTACACTAACCAACAGACAAATCAACAGACAAATTGACTTCAAAACATACATTTAGACAAAGACCAACACAATGGAAGTAAGAAGAACCTGGTAGACATTTATGACCTTTTTTCTGGGAGAAAATAACTACAACAAATCCTAATAACAGCACATTTAGTATTAGAATTAACCTCCTTTTCAGGCATTATATAAACTATTACACTTTCATGTAGACAAAGGCAGAGAGAGAAGCCAGGGGAGTTCTATGAACACCAGCAGTACAGTTCTGAAATTATTTTTTTCTTGCCTGTTTGTATTCTAGCTTTGTTTTGTTCTGCAAAGAAGTCTTCTACCCACTTACACCTGCATCTAAAAACAGTGTTGTGTGTGTATACACACTCACACTGTGTACACTGCACTGGTATTTCCAGAAACCATCAGCCAATGTGGAACTGTAATAAAACAAGAACATACAGGTATGATTTTTAGCATGGAGTCTATCTTGCAGTGAATCATTCATTCTGCAAACAGATAGAGTAATAGAATGGCTTGGGTTGGATGGGACCTTAAAGACCATCTGGATCCAACGGCCGTGCTGTGGGGCAAGGGCACCTCCCACCAGACCAGGTTGCCCAAAGCCCCATCCAACCTGGCCTTGAACACCTCCTGGGATGGGGCATCCACAGCTTCTCTGGGCAACCTGTTCCAGTGCCTCACCACCCTCTGAGTGAAGAATTTTCTCCTAACCTCTAATCTAGGTCTCCCCAATAATACTTCATGTTCTGCACAAAGTGTTCTTCAGTACTTCATGTTCTACTCCTCTGGGTAGTCTGAAGCATCTTTTTCTTTAATCTCCCTCTTTCACTCTTAGCAGTCTCTTCCAGGCTACTTCAAACCTAACACTGCAAAACCTGTCATAATCTGAATAACTTTAGTTGGATATGAGGTTATAGGTAATACCAATGTAAATTATTTTTATGCAAATCAACCCACAGGTTTGTAATTTATTCACTTTTGTGAATAATTTTTTTGTGAATAAATTATTCACTGTGCACTGCACAGCAAGTTAACGTGAAAATTTACAGGGAGATCTTTAGATCTGAAACTCTGTTTAGGATAGGTAGGTCAAAACTCATGATGTCAGTTAACTGATTTAGAAGATTAATTTTGTACTTGTTTTGACAGCGCCTTATGTCATGAAGGGGCTTCCTTAGAATAAAGGAAGCAAGAGCCTGAATACTTCATGGTTTCAACTTTTCAGATTCAGAGTTAATAACCTAGAGAAACAAAGGGTACTAAAAGCTTTGAAAACTTTACCAGAGTCACAATAAGCAACAGCTGTTAACTGCAACACACTTCATGCTCTGTATGCAAAAAGGAAGAGAATTCCAGTACTAAATCTTCACAACCATGGGTAAAGAAGGGAATTCCAATACTAACATCTTCACAAACATGGGTTTAGATAATTGGCATCTTTCTTCAAAAGAGATTAAACTCACAAGAAAAAAGATCTTTCTCCCAGGATCTTGGTAATAATAAAGCCAGTCCTGATTAATAAGTCCAGTACACAGAATTCTCAGTGTGACTATGAAATAAAATTTTCAAATGCTAACAATAAAATATTTCAGGCTGAATTAGTTTAAGTTAGAAAATGTTTCTAAAATAAAGGTTAACATTTGCTGTCCTTTGTGAAGCTGATAGACTATGTTTTGTAAGGGAAAAGCTAACTTTTGGAAAAGCTAGTTTACTAAATAAAAAAGGATTCACAAATGTTTACACAACAAAGATGAATTGCTGACTTACTTGTACTGTTGTCCATGGATATTCAGGATACTGTTTTTCAAACAGAGGAATAAATTCTTCACAATGTACCTAAAACAGTTTAGCAACATTCTATATTGCTTTGGTTGGGAATGACTGAACAATCAGATAACACAAAACCAGAAAACCTAATTTTTTTAATTTTTTTTTTTTTTGCCATTTGCACAAACTCAGATAGAGAACTAGGGAATTCTATAGATCTTAAAACCCTTTCATATTCTAGCGTCTCTATATAAAAGGTTATACTAAAGTCTTTTACCAATCTCTATCAATGTGGGTTATATTCAAGGACGTAGGTTTGTATTATCTACCATAGATTATTAGGGGTCCAGAAGGTAAAAAAAACACCTAGGAAAATGCTCGATTAGGATACTTCCAACACTGACTGCTGGCTTAAGTGGATGTGAAATAAGGTATTTGGAAATATCCACAGAAGTAGGCACTGGAAGGTTTTGTAACAACAAAAAACAGAATCTTCTGGACTGTTTGCTTACCTGCTTTAATGTTACACCAGGTGCATAATTCATGACTGTGAAATGCTTCTCATAGTCATCCAGGTCATCAAGGGAAAATGCCCTAAGGAATAAAACAATTCTTTAGTTTCCAAGGTATCAGATTTAATTTAAAGTCCCTTTAATCTAACATGGAGAATTTAATTACCGATTTGAAAAGCGCAGCCAAAATACATCATAGATATATAGCTTGAGTGGTTTTATGGACCGCAGCAATACAACATAACGGACGTCAAATTTAACCATCCCCACCTCTTCTCGGTGAAACAAGACTGGATTTTCAATATATTTGCACACTACCTACAAGAAACCAAAAACACAGTAAATATAATTGAGCTGAAGCGTCTCTGGATCTTGAAGACTGAAGATATCTTTATACACATTTCTTTAGAAGCATGCGTGAATACATCATGTTGTTGTGCAAATAAGTGTGTTTTATCAGAACTCTAGAACTACAATAGGGAAGCTGGAAGGCCAGAATGTACTTGTTTCTGAGGAAAAAAGTCACAAAAATAATTGTATTTGTAGTATTGGTGACCTTATTGTTTTGAAATAGAAGTACAAAGCACTTAATGCACTTCTTTATTCCAGAAAATACATGTGGTCTACACTTCACCAGAAATAAAGCTTTGGTGACAGTCTGACATTATGACCGCATATTGCGGAATCCCTAGACAAGTAACAGAGCTTTTTATATTGTTGGCAAAGAGTGCTCTATGCTGCCACGCAGAGTTGTGGATCAACAATAGTGATCAACAGGGGCAGAAACAATCACGTTCCAAAATTCATGACCAATGCTAACTATAGTTAATGTGTGTTCAGTTGAGTCTGAGGATTAGCATTAAAGCAGTAACATGCTGGAACATCCATTACTATCAGGGCATATTTTATTTTTTAAAGAAGAAAATACCAGCTTCTTTGGGGCAAATGGAAATGTCTTCATCACTGCAACAAAAGACATTGATTTGAATAATTAATTCTGAATTAATTCAAGTAGTACACCTATAGTCAACATAAGAATTTTGAAAATACATTTCTTTCCTTGTATTCTTCAACCGCCTCTTTTAACAATTTTTTCAGCTATTACCTTTAAATCTTATTCAAAGACATGATCTCTAACCTTTGGGCTGCTTTCCCTATGCCTGATGATATTGTTAAGGCTGTTGGTGATGTGGGTGTCCAGGCTTCTGGCCAAGTTCCATGGTTTGCATATCCAGTGATTGTCTTCTCCTCTGTGAGAGACAGAAAGCCAAAGCCTATAAGCATCCACCTCATTTATCTGTCTCAACATCCACTTGAACTGATCTATGTACTCTTCTGTACAAATACTTCATGAATCTGTGCACTACAGTGCAAGGATCTAAGGACTTTTGACTGACAGCTAGGAGCAGTGGTCTTAGGCGAAGGAGAGAAAAAGTAGTGGTAGCTTTTGCTGATCTTTTCAGTTAGGGACTAGCATCTTCTCACTGCTGATTTTCTTTTGTGAGATTTTCTGATATTCTTCCAAAGAGAACACCACCTCATCAACAGGACAGCATCACCATGATGACACAGAGGTCATGGTGCAGACATCACTCTGCCAGGAGTCTGACTGCTCTGGAACATATGCACGCAAGTTTAAGTTGATTCCCTAATAGCACCTCCAAATAATTCACATTAAATGACATCACAATTCTCCCCTTCAGGAAGAAGTCAGAAAGTCTCAGCAATTCATATTTCAAAAAAGACAAGAACATACCACCATCTTCACTTTTGAATATCCAGTCACCTCAAGGGGGCAGTATTTCACGAAGTATCCTCAAGAACAACAGGTAATACGCTGGTCTTTATTTGACACATCTTTTTGAGTAAGGGCAGGGTGACACACGATGTCTTTCCTCAATTAATAACTGAAAGCATCCCAAGAAACTGCTTGGGCTTTACGATAAACAGCACAAACTGAGCTGAAGTTAGCAGCGCTAACTTAAGCCAGGAAGTTTCACACAAAACACTATCTCCTTCTTCCCTCTCCCTTAAGTACATACTGCATTCATGCTCAATTCTTGATATTAAAAAGGAGTTTAAAACACCACAGACTAAGGACACATGGAAGGAATGCACTCTCCTGGTTATGTTAGTCAAGAACAGAATCCCCAGACCAAAGAATGATCAAATTCCTGGCAGCTAACACTGTAAACAAGAGCCACCAAGGAAGGAACTTTTCAGTCAGAACACTTCATGACAGGCATTAGACCTCCTGACAAGCTTAAGAAATTATTCCACTAGAAGTACCAAGTGCTCTCTCTTAATAAAAGAGAATCTTAGCTTCCCTATTAAGGCCCCAAAGGAGCTGCAGCAGCAGAAAGAACACGAATTCAAAATTCTAAAGCTCCACAACTTCTTTATGCTAATATTAAAACTCATTTTTTACTTTCACATCCATACAGAACTGAACTACTTTAACCCTAAACATTTTTCACTTCAGTGCAAGAACAACTTGTACTGGTTCCCTAAAAAAAAAAAAAAAAACAAACAAACAAAAAAAAAAAAAACCATTTGTTGCAAATACATTCTGATCCTCTGGATACCTAAGACTTGAGTCAAAAAAAAGTTAAAAAAAGAAACAGCTAAAAATGACAAGATTTTGTTTCAGAAACGCATTGCTTATCTACTCTTACAGTAGGTAACTAAAAAGTTTCGACTTTCCACATAAAATTTACCTGAACATAAATGCAAGAAGAGCAAACTCATGGTGGTGCAACAGTTTGCAAACCCTAGTATGTATGATGCTGGTCTTTGGAGAAAGCAGGATCAAGAAAGCACTAAATGTACACTAAATGTAAGGAAGCAGAAACATGAACCACCTTCTTTCACGTTGCTGAAAGTAACAGATGAACTGTGGCAATTCTGTTTGGAGATTAAAAGTACGAGGCAACCATCCTGGCCCATCTGGTCCTCCAGCTCGTCTAGATATGGATGCCAGGCAGTCTTTGACAGTCAGGAGGTTCTCACATGGGAATTGATTCAGCATTACTTCAGGTCGTTCCTCACTCAGCTTCCTACAAAACAGAAGTTTTGGGGGAGAGGGGAAGGGCCAGGAAGGCCTTTGGGAACAGTTTTGTTGCTTTGGGAAAAAGCAACAAAACAATTTGTGTTATCAGGGAAATAATTGCAACCTGTAATCCTTGAAGTGTGAGAAGTTGTAGAGGATGTCTGCTTCTCCCTCATTGTCTGTGAACACAAAGCGGGGATGTGTCAGGCTGTTGAGGACTTGCTGAATGTCTGTGAAAACCCTAGAAGAAAAAGGGGTATGAAGAAGAATATCAAGTTCATTTCTGAAACTAAACAGCTTGAAAAGATTTTTTTTTAAGCTTGGCTTCCTACAAGAGTTACACGTTACCAATATGTTATCTGTGAGAATCTCTCAACCCACAGAAAAAAAATTAAAATGAGAAAGATTAGAAAAAGGTGTTTTGAGACAAAAATCTCAAGTTTAAGTCTTACAACTTCCATGAAAACAGCAACTGAAACTAGCGACTAAGTCTCTGATAGAAAAGCACTAACTTTTTGTCTTGAGGAACCACTATATTCTTCCTCCTCTCCAAACTTGTTCTCATCAGATGTGTAACTTTCCTTTCCACTTCTACTACTAACTGATTGGAAGATAAGTTCCCCTAAGAAAGATCTCTCTGGAATAATGAACTGCTGAAATAGCCCAGTCATAGTGGGAAACATTCTCCAAAAAACAGCACTTAAGATGCTTTGTTTATTCCCACAAATGTTTTGCATAACTCCATGTGTGATATATTACGTCTGTTATACTATTTACACTGGAGCCTAAAATTAAGAGAAATACATTCACTGCAAATGAGGAGAGTCAGCCCTGGCATTCTCATTGAAAGAAATTATCATTCTATCCCTACTACTGCAGCTCAGTGAAGTCAGCAACTTCATATAGCCCTACTAGCATTTCTTCCTGCAGTATTTGGCTTCTCCTTGTAGATCAGCACAGCTGAGGAAAGTACAACACCAAATTTATTAAAGGACCCAGAGCATGTTCCACCAAACTCATCTCATATGCATGCTAACCAAATATCTACTGTTTTGGAGCAACTTTTAGTCCTTGCTGAAGTAAATGGGATTCAAAGCAGGGACCTGAAGGTAAAAGGCCTTATAATGCTGTAACAAAGTCTTGTAGAATCCCATATCCTCAACAAATAGAGCAATACATACAACCTGGTCTAGTGGAAGGTGTCCTTGCCCACAGCAGGTAGGTTGGAGTTAGATGATCTTTAATGTTCCTTCCAACCTAAATCATTCTATGATTCTATGAAAAAAGTAGAATTCAAGTTGCTCATACAGTCCCAGATCAGTCCCCTGTAAGCATACCCTATAATACACAATATCATCCCACAATAACACCAGACCCATGTAGTTAGACCCAAATGTAGCTTATAGCTCTTAGTGGCAAGAGGACCATCAGACCTATATAGCAGACCTATTCTGCTTGTTAGAATCATTGAAAAACTGGGACCAGCATTAGTTTATTTTTCTTTCCTGTGATTAAGCCCATTGAGTATGATATGGAAATATTTTGTCAAGGTTTTTTTTTGGTGGTAGAGTGCTGGTATGCTTGTCCTCAGGACTCACTTCAGGAAGTGACTCAGGAAGTCACTTCCACTCCAGGCTGTGTGAGCAGCATCTGGTCTCTAGCTGAGGAAAGAGGGGTAGAAGTAACTCAACCAAGTAGTTTGCTTTTCAGAATGAGTATACCAATGTGGCTGGGTAAAGCTTGCATATATAAATGGTATATATTTGGAGTAGAACCATGGCTAGGGTTGGGCTGAGGCTGTACAGTCGTTTAGTTAGTTATATGCAAAAACAGTCCAGCTACAGTTGCCTTCCCCAGGAAGAAAGTGAAACAGTGGTTTGGAATTAGTGGTACTTTGAAGCTATGAAGAGGCTCAGGTAGGACTCCTTTGCATGAGCTACCCGAGATTGTTGGATGCACTAACAGGTCAAGTTTTATTTATTTATTTAAAATAAAATAAAAAAAATATATATATAGAGAGAGAGAGAAATTATTGAAATAAAGTCAGTAGGGAATCTTCCTTTCTCTCCAGTTGCAGCTACAGAAAACACCTTTGAAACCTCTGGTTCTTCAGTCAGTGGCTCTTGCAACACATTTCCAAGTAGGGCAACCATAAGGCTGAACCAAACATAGCCTAAGGCATTAAAACTGATTAATCACTGGTTAAGACCAAACAAAAACATAACCTCCAGAGCAAAATCCTTTACTCAAGTCATAAAGAGGTGAGAAATGGTATGAGAAATATAGTGCTGTAACAAAGGCCTGAGGACAAGGCATTTGGCCTTTGACAGCACAAAATGAAGCCTGAAAAATCAGGCAGCATCTGCATAACTCCAATAAATCTGTATTGAACATCACTTCGCAGGTATCATTTAATCAGTCAGGTGTGTTTTTTTGTTTTTTTTTTTTGAGGAAGGAATTTTCTGTTTTTTTTTTTTTTTTTTTAAGTCATTGTTTTTGTTTTCCTCCTCCCTCTGCATTGTTCTTATTTCACATTTCCAAATACATAATTTAGTAACAAATTCCCGTTACTGGCTGGGCACTGAACAGCTACTCTTCTCAGCAGAAAGAGCATGATGTTCAGTTGAGAGGCAGGTCACCTTGTCTTGCACAAAAATACACTTCCTTCTAGTGTTAGTTCACTTAAATGTTTTTCAAGGTTTACACCACACAAGTACAACTAGCGACCTGCACTCGGTCACTCTGAACAGCATGCTCTTTATGAATTCTTGTAATCTTTTTCTTCCTGGATAACTATTGAGAGCAAAAAACATCTTAAACAAAATCATTACCTCTCTTTAAATTTCTCACTATAACAATGAGCTGCTTTTACAGACACACAGAAGACTGTGGTATATTCAATAATACATAGTTACTATTAGAAAGACTTTTTAAATAGCTTACAGCTACACACAGTACTTCAGAAGTACTACTCACATTAGCAATAAAAAGTCTGCTTTCTTCATCTTGAATTCTTGTGAAGAAATTCATATGCCTGAATTATAGTATCTTAAGACTTGCTTACCCTATGAGCAAGAAGGCCACCAAAGTAAGTTATTTGAGGTACGCATTATAGTTGCTTGTTGAGGTTAAGATTAGAGGGCCATTCCACTCAAAGTTTCTAAATCACTCAATGCATTCTACATACAATACTATTAACATAAAAAGTCTTAGGACAGTCAAAGGCTCTGGAAGGCAGAAGACTTAATTTCAAGACCTAAGCTTTCATACAAACACTATATAAAATAAATGCATTTCTCTGTCAACACCTATCACTCAGTGATAAGTCAGATTCCTTTAGGGACTTGAGTACATCTAGTATTAAGGCATATATTCGAGAAAAATATGGCCTATACACATCTACTGAGCTTCTCATGTCCCCATCTGCCTGTCCGTGGTGACACCCTCAAAAGCATTAGTTCTCTGAATGCACTGCAGGACTGCAACTCCTGCTAGAACATCTGGACTCTGACATACTACCCTGCTCCTGGAGGAAGTTTAGTAGATGAAATTCAAAAAACACAAGAAGAACCTTCTGGCCTCCTATGGAGGCCACGCTGTTCTTTTTTTCTCCTCTTCAGACAGCAACTGGGTAAGGAAGAGGAATGGAAGCTCCATATTAGTGCATGGACAAGCTGTTGACAACATTTCTCAGAAACAGAGCAGGAGGGATCTGGCATGTGTTTCCCCTCCTTGCCTCCTTGATGTTAATGTTTAACATCATACAAGATACAAGAGAAAGAGGTAGCAGTGAAGAGCTGACACTTCTCAGCAACCCCACTGTTTTTCTCTATCTTTATTAGAATGTATGCCTGGATCTTCATTACCTGAAATAGAGGTAAGCAATCTGGATGAAAAAATAGCTTCTTATCCTCAAGTCTGGTAGTCAGATCTCAATTGCATAATGAAACTGAGACTATCACTGAGCAAGGTAAGAAATGCCTCTCAACCTAACAGGACAAAGTTTTCAGTAGTACACCTCAAGTAAAGTTAATCTAGTGAGTAACAAATCCCTTAAACACATAAAGCTGGGGTATAAGTGTATCTGCCAACCATGTTTTAACCTACTTTTATCCCTTATGCAAAAATTCTGCAAGCAAGGACTTGGATCCCAGTGTCAGACGGCAATACTATGGAGCAAAACACACAGCACATACTATGTAATATATGTCTTTCTAGGATAAAACCAGTAATAATGCAGTCTAGTCAGTGCAACTGGCTTTGCTCACAACCCTTTGAAATTCTTTATCTGTACAATGTTCTTCCAGCTTTCTTCTGACGTAATTTCATACCATACACTACTACAGCACATACACAATTTTAAGCATAACAGGCTTTGACATGGTTCCTGTTTAGCAATCTCATCAGAAGGTGTGGAATTAGTCTATTATATTAACACAAAGAAAAGCACCTGCACCAGTCACATGCTATACTGCAGCAGAGAAGTCTTTAGTCTCTTATATACTTTATACTCCTCAGTATAAACAAACATTAAAGAAAGCATTTTGCAACTTTTATTTTGCCCAGAAGGTGGCACTTTAATAAAAATTAGTTTGTTTTTTTTTTTTTTTTTTCCTCCAGAAATTCTGTAAGTGATAATCCATTTACCCCAAAGAGTCTAAGAAGAAGAACCCGTTAAGTCAGAATGGTAAATGGGTACTTGCCTCTGTTGCTCAAAGCTAGAAAGGCTGATCTACTTGAGTACACTGCAGTTATAATACTTAACCTTGGCAAGAAAGCATTTTGTTTGCAGATACGTACTTGAAAACTTTGTCTTTGTCATAAACTGGTGGGTTTATTGCTATAGGCAGTTTCTCCTTGTTTTCTGCTAAAATTGCCTAAAAAAAAGTTAATATGAGTTACAATAAGTGGGCAGTCTTGGATCAAACATCACAATAATCAGCAACTTTGAACAGCAACTTAAACCAAAATGAATTTTAACGTGTGCATAATCGGGTTTATAGGAGTGATAGAAAAACAATTAAACACAGTCTTTAAAGAAAAACTACAGGTAAAATATTCTACACGATTAAGTGTTCATCCAATTTTTTTTAATTCTTATTAGCAAAAGCCTACTGAATTTCTTTCAAATTACAAAACTTTAAGGAAAATTTTCTGTAATTCCTTATCCTCATATAAATATTAAAATACAAGTGTGCACGTGCGTTTGTAGCCACAGTAAAAATTACAGTCCATCTACATGGCTTACTTAGTCTCCTGTCTGCTTCAAGAGAACTCCAAAGTTGCATTTTGAGAAGAGTATTATGTTGTGTAATGGCCAGAAAAAGAGTCAGTACAAGAACAGAGGCAGAAAGAAATCAGAGTAAGAGGCTAATGATAAAGAAGGAACAAGAGGTATGGCTTTAAGACCAGGGCTTATCAACACTATCCAAGCACCCTGAGAAATTTCTGCTTTTAAGCATTAAATAAAACACCAAACCACACAGTCATACACACTAAAAGAAAGTTACTGTAATTCCAAGGGAATGGAAGGAAGACTGACCATTTAGGTATGTTTTATTACAGATAACTGAAAAAAAGGCACAGAAAGCTGGAAGTTCTGCTCCTGTAAAACTGAACAGAAGGCTTTTTGCAATCTTCAACAGTAAGCATGCATCTCACTCTGCTTTTTACAGCTCTGATGAAAAAACACATTTTAATCACTGCTACTATCCTGATGTAGGAAGTCGCTTACAAAAACTCTGGGATGGGACAAGTGCAATGGAAGAAACCCAAGTAGCTGTTGTTCTGCAACAGCTCCTTGAGTTCTGGCTGCCACAGGCTGACCATGCAAGCTGCCATGCTGAAACGTCTGTCCAGCCACAGACATTCCACTCTACCTTTAAGGCTGTTACAGAGGATATAATCCTATTTAACAGGAAATTATAAATAAAAGCAAATCCTGATCAGAGATCTTCTAAAAATAGACTGGACAGTACAAACACAGAATAACTCCTGGAGTCACCTAAGATAAAGAAAGAAGCCTGTACTTTTAAGAGAAGACTAAAATTCTCAGAACAGAACATTAACATCTATCCTGAAATTCAAATTAGGGAACCACTGCAAAACAGCAAATACTCTCCCAAGAGGTTTTTCTTCTATCCCAGACACTTTGTGAGAAAATGTCTCCTCTGACTCTGCTTTCTGCGATCATTGCCCAATCACACTACCCATAGTACCATTTAAGTAACAGACTCTGTGGTCTGTGTTGAAGAACAGAACTTGGTAATAGGGCAAAAACCAGGTGAAAGTTAATCTGCAATATTGCTATAATTCTCTGATTCTTCTATAAAGATTGAAACTTTTCAGATTTCATGGGCACTAGATCATCTTTAAAGGTCCCTTCCAACCCAAACCATTCTGAGTCTATGATTCTATCTAAAGAAAAATGAGAACCAGAAAAGTACCATGCCTGTTGAAAAAAACAACATAGATAATTTAACAAGTAATTATTTGTACACGGGAGTGAAACATTCCCAGTTGCAAAAACTGTACAGAGGTAGCAGCAAGTGTCATTGTGAAACAGTTTGACCTACATAAAGATCTTCACACAGTTAAATCTCCTTGCAAAATTGTTGTCTCACTTATTAACACTGACATAGTCTGAAAATTTTTGTGCATATAGCTCTGCTTATGTGAAGACAAGGCAACTAGGAGTGTGCACCAAATTATTCTTCACTGGTCTGTCACCAGTTTAAGATTATAATCTACAGCTAAAAATTCTACCGTAAAAGAGCTCTGTTGTATGGTTCTAGCATAAACACTGTCATCTCAATAGCTGAGAGGCAGAGAAACGAACAAAGACAAAATTATGCTTTGAAGAGATGCTTTCAAGGTGGGATGGGAAAGGAAGATGTGGATCATCTGCCACACATAGCTCTTTAGCCTGCACTCATCATCCCAAAACAGAATTAAAAAACACACACAGAAGACTGCCTTATCTGAGATACAGATGCTTTTGCCAAGAGAACATCTACAGGGCCAGAATTACGTGAGCATTGTGAGAGAGAGAGTTAGGAGAATCTTATCAAGTAGTGATAAAGCGCTGATGGCATTAAAATAGGATGCTACTTAGTGCCTTTGCTAAGTATGGTGTATTGTGCAAATTAACTAAAGCAAGAAGCCTTGGGCCCCTTACCAAGGTCAGTCTCCTAATAAGAGTGTGAGCCTATCTTAAGAAACTGGTAGAAACTGGTCCTGCAGATGGACAAGAGCCAAGGAACAACTGAGTCTGTGCAAAGACAAGAGGTCAACTAGCGCTGACGAGGAAGAGTCAATCTTCATCCCCATGACCCCTGACAACCACCACCAGGTGACACTGCGCAAGTGCAGATGGGAGGAGCTTATGGAAATGACTCCTTGGAACTAATTTTAATACGAAGCGGAGACAGGTTATTAATACCTGTTAGGTATAGGCATATAGGCATATTGTGAGACTTCATGCATATGTAACTCTTTACTGAATATAACCAAGGCAAGTTGCCGTGTCAGGTGGGCACAACTTTGGCGGGACTACACCCCATGCTGTCCAGTGCTGAATAAACATACCTACTTTACAATCTTACTGACTAGAGTCCATTTTCGACAAGTCAATTGTTCCTCATCCGTAAATACAAAGTATTTACATCTATCCTGCTTCCAAAAAGTGCAAAATCCCAACCAATTAATCTGACATGGGTTACAAAACAGCCTAGCTGTTCTGAGTGTATACCTTTACTTGACAGAAGCAGCTTAACTTCATTTTTGCCTAGTTAATAAACTGGATCCAGCATTTTCTGCCCTTCCTCCATCAAAAGCAGCAGGCAGTGTATAGGGCACTATACATCTTGAGAAGCTGCACTTTGAACACTGTTAGCAGCCAGTACAGCATCCTTGTACACATCAGGAATTGCACTTCTGCCTTCTTAAAAAAGATTCTTGTGCAAGCTTGGTTCATGAAAAGGAGATTCCAAGCACCATTTATTTCATATTCTTAAAATATCACAAACCCTTGGTAGAAAGGAGAGCTCAAAACAGATTAGACCAGTACTTTATAACAGGTGCATCAAATTTCTTACAAGTACATGGAGAAGATTGTTTACATGTATACTTTTCACTTGACACTGCACAGGTGTAACTACAAGGCTTTATACCAAAAGTCATCAAAATCTCACATTTACATGAATGATTCACAATGTAAACCCGTTTCTTTCTCAGTATCCAAAGAGAAAAATGAGTCAATAACTGCAACTGGTACATGTGTGACAGCAGAAAGGGGGTCATGACTAGCAATAACACTGCTGTATAGCTGCTATGTACCACAGAACAGTATGCTGCATTCTCCATATACATTAGGAAAAGTAATACACTATGTTGTCGCTACTCCAATATTTAGTGATTCTAAACCACATTCATTGAATAACCAGGCTGAAAAGTATAACCACTCCTAGCATACCAAAATGAATCTTTCTATAATTCAAGACTGACCAGAAGTGCTATAATAACAGAGCCAGTGGGTAAGCCTATTAGGCAATGCCTTGCACTGTGCTTACATTAAAAATACCAGGCAGTAATGCAGTAACATTATAAGCAAGATTTGCTTCAGTTTTGAAAAATTGCTTATTACATGCAAGATACTTCTTGTCTCACTATGCTTTGATTTTTTTTTTTTTAGTTAGTACCTAAATTCTGAATTAATCTTCTAGCCTAAAAAGAAACAGAACTCTTGATAGTTTTTTAGACACTGTCTCTTTAAAGATATAAAAGATGAAATTTGTTAAACTCATACCTGGTAATGCTCATCCGATGGCTCTGGGGTAAAACAGTTGACATCCAATACCTCAGCAGGTACCCATGGTAACAAAACACACTTCCTGATCAAGCGATCTGTTTCCCCATAAGCATAATCACGAGTCACCTCATCTGCAGCAAAACAAGGAGTCTTTGAGGAGTAGCCTTCCATTCTTCACTTAAAATCCTCTTCATACCTCAACACACGACAGATGAACAGTTAATAACACCACAAATTTTGTAATTAAATATAATTTTGCATTTAAAGAATTATATTAAGAGTGCATTACCTGGGATACAGAAATTAATCCCAAATTAGCTGACATGACAGTTTAATCACACAGCTGAACATAATCACACCCTCTACATGATAGGGTCATAAGGTGGCCACCAACTAAGGATAGAGGCACAAAGTTGATTTGGCATTTCTCCACTTCAAGTGCTTGACTGACTCAGAGATACAAACACAAACAAAGAAGTTTTCTTAAACTTTTGGATGCCTGAAGCAGTAGTTTCACTAAGGCAGTGATGCAAGATTTAAGTGCTCTGTCAATAAAACATGAACATTATTTGATGGATAAAGGACAGGTAGGAGGTAGACATCACAAATTATGTTGCTGGAAATATCAGATAGAACTTTGAAATTTGATAGCTTTAGAAATATGCAGTCATTTTAGTCTTGAAGTACCTTGTGCTGTGAAGTGCTCAATTATTTATAAGAACATTGCATAACTTCTGTTGTGGACATTAAAAAACAAATGGACTCAGACACATGCTTACCACCAGTTTCAAGATCTCTCAAGGGCCAGAGAACAGTGTAAGCAATTTGTTGAGGCATATAAAATAGCGGTGCTGTTGCAAAGCTAGGCTGATCCGAATGCTGAATGCGTGATCCAAATTCATCCATAATGTACCAGACAGGAACCTTCTCCTCTGCAGTCTGAACAATTAAACAGAGAGAGACATTCTGCACATAGCAATTGTTAGAAAAGCAAAGCACTGCAGGACAGAAAGCACTGGCAGTACTCTCTACACCATTTCTCTGTTTCCTACTCTACTCAAGATTGTGAGCAGGTGTTAAGTACAGAGTAACATTCCCATCTCTGCAAATCTGAGACTAAGCCAGTCTAGAATCCAGGCACTATGAAAGCTTGGCAAGCCAGTTCCCAACTCAATGGCACAGTACCATCCTCTTTCTTATGAAAGCGTATCTTGCTTACCAGACCAACTTCCCCTGTATCAAACAAGTCATTTCAGGGAGTTAAAGCAGCAGAATACTGTTTTTCTCATATGGTTACTTTTCCTTCACTTTCTATTAGAAGGAGTTTGCTACAAGGAGGAGTTTGAAGTCCACAGCCATGGCAATAAAATAGAGCAGAGCTGCCCCATGCTACAACAGCTAGCTGTGAGACTGAAGGTTGCATCAAAACATTCCTACCTCCAACACTTATGATAAAACCCAGAATGAATGAATAAGCATTAAATTGATTGTTAATACTACAGTCAACCTTTCACAGATACAGAAATGGAGGCATCGGGATTAGACTTAAGCTGTTCAAAGAGTTCAGTGCCAGAAAGGGAATCAGAAGCCACATTCAACTATAGGTAGAATTAACTGTCTTCCAGGAAAGTGTGGTAACACAGATAACTTCACCTGACCTGTGAGGAATGTTTTAACAATTCGTGTCCATAAAGAACAATTCTGTTTGAATCCTGTCTGCCTCTGGGCCCTGCACTGGCAATTTAATTCTTGAACCACAGATGCAGTGTGTCCCAGTCCCCCCCTCATTCTAGTCAATTTATCACTTCTTAAATTTATGAACCTGTTTGCTTTTGTTATTCTGGACTTCTATTTCTAACACTGCTATAGATGTGTCTGTGAATGGCTGGGGAAGAATGTTTTAATTACTCGTGTGTCTGGGAGTTTCAGAACAACTGATAACAACTAGTGACTGTTATGGGATACTATGCGGATCGTTGGTATCTGGTTAGGGGGGGCCGAGAGATAAAGAGGAAGGAGAAAGAAGCTGAAGGACAGCTGGGAGACAAGACTTGAAGAGGATGTTCTGTAAACTTGGTATGGTGCCCAGTAAGTACAAAGGTGGAGAGGAAGACTACGAGCCTTCAGCATGGAAGACCCCTAGAGACCCCCAGAAGAGACCCCAGAGGAGACTGCGCATGCTCCAGTAGGAGGGACTGCACCCCGGAAGCTAATTTTAATAATCTATTTTTTTAGAAGTAGTAATGAATATGTATTAGTCTAGGAGCATAAAAATCAGCTGCTTGATGTAACTGGTGTGCATCCTGGTGGAGCGGAGACTCCCGGTGCACCCAGTGCTGTTTGCTTACCTCTATTCCTTTATATTCTTTCAATAAATCCTATTTTTTTATTTAATCCTAATTTGAATCCTGAGCCATTTATAACATGACCCATAAGCCTCTCATGACAATATGGGAAACAATGACACAGGGTAGAAAGACTGAGATGTACTGCTCAAATCTGCTTTTGAAATGATAAAAAAAAAAGAAAGCTATCACAACAATCCCCTAGACCAGAATGTCTTCACTCACAATTACGCAGAGCTTTTTAGCATCCCAAGTAGGCTTTAGAGACTCACTCCTTGAGAAAGCTGGTAGGTCTGATTGTACTTCCACATTTCCTGCAACACTTGCTCAATACTGCCCTCATCTGGGATCTCTCCATGAAAGATGATGCCCATGAGATTTGCCATTCTGTGAAGTAAACCAGGTACGTGAAGCAGCTGCTGGCGGGCGTGTTCAATACGGTATGTCCAAGCATGGTCGATGAGGAAAATGCTTAAAGAAAATTTTGGTAGCATTACAGCAGTGTATTTTTAAATGCAAATGGACTTTTTTTTTCTTCTGTGAATAAGAGCTACAGGTCCTTGTAGACAGTTTGATAACTAAGTATTCTGTTAGTCCTAAAGTAACTCCCTGAGTACACATCGTGACATTACAGGTTAAGAACAACTTCCCTGTAGTAACTTACACATTGCTTTTGTTCTAGAAAGTTTATCATACATTAGTTAGCAATTCTATGAAAATAAGGAGCAAACACAGAACAGGATATTCCGTTTGTTAGCCCAGTTCCTCTTAATATCCTGGAACACAAGACTTACTCTTTTTGACCATTATTAATTCCACTGCATCAACCTGATATTCTTGCCTGAAGAAGGTAAATACAGTGTTTTGTGAAAGTATTCAAAGACCTTGCTAGCCATGAATTCTTTAAAACTATGTGGAAAGTTGTGATCATTAGAAGCCTATATAGTAGGCTAGTTCAAAAATAATACAGTTTTACAGTCTTTGATTGTTTCTTTTTGCCTTTTTTTTTTCCCCTAGAAAAAAAAAAGCATTGTTTAAAAGAATTACCAACTAAATCAAAACCATACATAACTGGTATGCCTCTCCTTGACAAGTTTATTCCTTGTGTAAGCTGCATGATTTTTACAGCAAAAGCCTAGTCATTTAAACAGAAGGTTCTCCACATGTTGGTTATATCCTCTTAGTGAATCACACCAGAGAAAAATCTCAATTCTACTTGCTAACCCCCCTCCCCAATTTTCAGTAAGTTAAAAACCATGTCAACTATCAAGTATGCTGAGTATCCTTGAACAGTTCTTGTATCTCAGTTTCAAGATAATGAAGAAACATCCTTTAGTTTTAAAATTAAAGACTCCAGAGAATGCTAAGGTCATGCTCCGTGGAAATTTAGTTCAAGCCTCAGCTAGCAAACAGATGTCTGAATGCTGCAAGGAAGCCCAAGAGTATCATATGAGCGCTTTTGAATTTTATAATTTACATGTGTTCTCATTTTTAGGCGAAGACTTCAGATACAGCAGGCATATAAAGGCAGATGCCTATGCTCTAAGTTGTTTTTTTAATTCACCAAGGCTAAATTTAGGTAAACATACGAAGTCTAAAACTCCCAAACCTAGGAAGTATGAAGAGTCTAGCAATTTTTTTTTTTAATATATAGCTGAACATGATTATGTTTGGACCTCCAGCAGAGTTTAGACTTCATTTCATTTTTTTATTAACGTATGACAGATAACCTCTTCTACGTCTGAAATTAAATGAGTGTTACAACTTTTCTTTTTATTAATCTTATGCAACTTTTCTAATTTTACAGATGCATGCTAATGTCATGTTCATGACAGATAAGCTGATTCTGAAGAAAACCAACAGTAACTTGATGCATTCAATTATGTATGTATGCATAGGATGCAATCACATGATCATAGTTAAATTTCTTTCAGTTGGCTAAAATGTAATTCAATAGGCCGTGTATCATTACTGAAGTTACTCAGTATAACCTTAGCTTGAGATTTGTGGAGGATACAGTTATTTCTTCAGTGTTCTTCCACGGGCACACATGCAGATATAAAGTTCCTACAGAACTCATTAAGGTTGCCTTTACTCTATTTTCTCTGTTTAATAAAACTGATATATAAGCATCTTCCTGCATAATTTAAAGAGGAAACTCTTAACTCATAATTTAACGCTAAATTATGAGAGGTACTCTTTACAAGGTAGGCTTCACAGCATGGAGATTATTTACCTTTCCTGAAACAAGGCAGCTATGTTTCATAGTGAAAAAAAGATTTCCAAATGTTTAGGGTTTAAGACCACTCAAAGACCAAAGACCAGTTTTCCAGTTCTGAAATCACTACTCACCTATCAGGATTGGATGCTTGAAGCCCATTCTCATTTGTTACAATAACTTTGAAACAAGGCTCATTTCCAGGATTTGGTTTCGTTTTCAATTCTTCTTCCATGTTTTCACCCTCTTCTTCCTCATCTACCTCTTCTACTTGCATTATCCCAAAGTAGTCACCAGCATCAAACACCTGAGATTGAAAATGCAGAGTATCAAACATTTAGTTGGGGCACTACCATGAAATGCACAATGCAGTACTGAAAGGCACTTGTACACAAATTTCACCTGTAACCTGTCATTTATTGCATTTTTAACAGATAGATGGACTACAGCATTCATTCTTGCACATTTTAGTAGAGTAATGGAGTTAGTTGTTGGGAAGTTTCTCTGCCTAACAGTGGCAGATTGTCCATAACTTCCATAAATTCCTCAGACTTTTCAGAAAATGAGGACTGAGTATTTTTGTTAAACTTAACTAAAATAAGCAATTTAATTTCTGCAAAAGTAGTTCCGTGTTATGGCACGTAATGCCCAAAGCCAGGAGTTACCCAGGCTCTAGAATCACACTGAGTATATTAGGACCCCTGAAAAAGAAAAAGGTTTCACCAATCAAGTTCTAAACCAGTTATGACACGTTAATGTGTTTCCTCCTTTTCTTTCCATACTCAGGGAACTGCATATGCTCACTCACCTCTGGATGAGTTGGAAGACTCCTTATACTGCTGCAAGTTAAAGTCTATACAGTTACCTCCACCGATATGCTAAAAGGGGTTTGCATTCTTTGCCACTTTAGATGTAATAACTTGATTAAAAACCTACATAAGTTGAGTAGGCCACTACATGAGTTTTCTTTCTGTCACAAATCTTGCCAAATGGTGTGATTGTATACCTTTTGCAGAACCAAGATGCTGCTTACAACTTTTCTGATTTCAAAAAAGACATGTAATTTTAAGAAGAAACTGGTATAAAGTCTCAGAAGCCTTTTCAAATCCTTTTAAAGGGAATTATTTTGCTAAGTCAGTTGTACTACGTAACTAGACAGGAGCAGACAAATCATTAGGCCTTTTACACATAATTTTTAAAGAGGCATCAGACCTCCTAATAGCACATTCTCCATGTAACCTCATTAAAAGGTAACTGGGAAGGTGAAAGACCTAAAAACATAACCTCTAGAGGTACTGGTTTAACATGTCAAGCCTGGGTAAGTCCCTGATGCATCGTTATTTCAAGTCATTACTTCTAGACATTGACAACTTATCAGCTGGAAAATCCCAGAGGTAGCAACAAGCTTTTATTTCTTTCTTTCAACAGTGTTCCTCCAAGATGATAACCTCTGCTAAACCCCAGCTGTATGGTGAGGAATTCAACCCTATGTTTGTAAAGCAAAGCCACTTAGATAAAGCAGATAGCTGCCCAAGGAGAGCAGCAAGGAAATGACACCTACTTCAGATGTCAAGTTACAGCACCCAAGCTGAAGAAGTTCCTGCAACTTGTGAGGATCAGGGGCTAGTATTTTCCTTTGGTATGAGGGGTGGAAAAAGATGCCAACAATGCATTGGCTAACTCCAAATGTACTTTTAAAAAAAATATATATATATAATAAAATTATTTTGCATCCATCTCACTGGAGACTAAAATTACAACTATTAAAAAATTAATAGCTAACTTAGCATCACTCACTTCAACAAGCATCAAACTAGCTACCAATTCTAATTTACTCCTAGCTTTCCAGTTTTGCTAGAAAAAGTTATTACTCAATAGCAAGCAATATTACGACCTCTTGCTGTTACACCAACAGCCACCAACATTTCTTGAAGTCCCTGTTCGATTGCCTGTATGACTCCCAGGCATTCCAAGCTGATTTAACCACAGGCAGGTCCCAGCAACACGTGGCATCCTTCAGTGGGTGGCTGCCAGCAGTGCTCACAGTTGACATCCATCAGGTTGGCTCCCAGCTGGGCTAGCCTCCAGAGCCAGCTCTCTGCATGAGCACTAATCCCTGCCCATGGCAGCCAACCAAAGAGCACATCAGGGCATAGACATGACACTCCCCCCCACCAAGTGATTCTTTGCTGCTCCTGCTGCTAGATCAAGAGCCTTCCCCGTGGAGCTCGTTAGCTGGCAGGAGAAACAGCAGCTAGACAACTGGCATTGGTAGGAAATTAAAACCACAAGTGAAATTCACTGGAGTCCACTTGACACCTGCTACACGGTGGGCCTCTATGCTTCTTGCACACAAGGTTTTGTCACTAGGATCTTGGCAGCACAGGGATGTGGGGCCAGCCTGCTGCTGGCTCCCAGAGTAGCCTCCACCCATATACCAAGCACCCACAGTGAATACTAATAACAAGGAAGTTGTTGGCTGCATGTTTCATGAAATACCAACTCAGCGCTTAGGAACTAAGAGACTCCAGACCCTCTGAGCCAATGTCTTGATCTGATCTCTCCCTCCAATACTGCATCAGTTTTATTTAGCAAAAAGCGTAGTGGCTTAGCAGAAATTCTACTTTTAATACCTTTTCAGCAGAATTATGCTAAAAAAGTCAATCCTGTCATTCTGCCAACTCAGCAGCTCTCTTAAGGGAATCTTAAACTGTTCAAGACAAAAATCAGCTGTGTGAGGTCCCACCACTGATTTGAAAAGCATAACCTTTTGCTTGAAGCAGAACAGGGAGAATGCACACAAAGTACTCTACCATTAAGTAATATTTCTACAAGACAAGAGCAAAGGGGTAGCAATACATTTTGGTGGCACAGCTATTTGCAAGCAAGACATGCTTGGGCAAAATCCCTGCCTCTTCCTATTCAGATGCAGTTCCAACCTAACAAACCTAGTGAACCAGACAATGTGAAACAAAGCAGGCACATGTCATGACAAAATTAGAAAGCACAGGCATCTTCAGCAAATTCCTTTCAGGCACACTGCAAACTGCTGCAAAGGCCATGGTAGCCTGGTGAGCAACAGCATGTTTAATAGCATTAATTGTTAGAAGGAATGCAGCACAATCAATTAGAAGCCTTCATTTCAAACTTGGACAAAAAACTCTAAGGAGTCCTTTGACAGTAACTTCTCAAGGCCACAAAAAAACTTGCTTTAATGCGCAGGAGCCTGCCACTTCACATACAACTTGAAGAGAAAAGGAAGAGATCACATATAAAATTAGATGCTAACACTGTTTCCCAGACTTATGCAGGCCACAGAAGCATGTATTACTAACCAAAATACATGAGATTTCTCCAGTAAAATAGAAAACAACTGCTATATTGGAAATAGAATTTTAGCATAAGTTGTTACACTTGGAGGTTTTCACCAGAAACCCAGAGAAGTTTGCTTCCCAGAGGTACTGCATGTTAACACTACATAAAGAAACGAATAAAAGCAGGTTTCTTGCTCTAGGAGACACACCATGTTTTGGATGAACAGTTTAATTTGCAGTTACACAATGCTCTCAGAAGGAAACCTGCTCCAGCAGATGAGGGAAAATGAAAAAACCCTCCACTTCTCTATGCATTAGCATATAGCTAGGAAGGAGGGTGCTGTATGTCAAAACACACGTGGGTTGTAAAACAGCTGCCTGGGCTGGGTTCTGGAGGTATGTAAGATGATATTATCTGTGTTATGAATGCAAGTTTTCCAAGTTCTGTACTAGAAAGACTTTGCAACAGGTTAAGACAGATGAAGAATTCCTCCCACCTTCACACACGAAGCAAGGGAGCTCATACTATGCTTCACATTTCACTGATTTCTTTTCCCCAGTTACTTTTCACCTAAAGCCCCAAAACACTTTCATCCTTTCCCTTCACCTCCTCTGCTGTCTTTACTGCTGCTGCTCCAGTCATAACATATCACAACTCTGTATCTACCTCCTCAAGAGCTCATCCCAGTCTACTGCATTCCTCAATGCAGTTTTCCCAGGATGTCCCAGTATTCTCCATATCCTTTTGCCTATGGTTTTCCTCATTCTACTCTTCCCCCTCAAAATTCCATGGCCCCCCAACAACACACGTGGATTTCAGCCACAGGACACAAACCTTGAGCCTGCGCTGCATTACAGCATAATCAGTGATCCAGTTTGTCAACTGTGTTTAGCTTTCTAATACTGGCATATGGTAGTGCAAAAGCCTGCAATTTTGGGTTTCTTTACTAGTTTTATATTGCCTTCTACTTCATCCTGTTCCAGTATGTCTCTTCTCTTACCCTTCTATTTAAATAGGGCAGTGCATATTCCCTGCTCCGAGTCACTTGTACACATCCTTACTGAGAGAGGTATAATATTACAGGAAGTTTGTGACTGAGCACATGCTTGAGTTGATGTAATTTATGTTCTCTGTGAGACACACATATCCCTCTTAATAGAGGGAGACACAACAGTCAGAAAGCCAGGAACACACTCAAATCTTCCTGACTGACTGTGCTGTATCGTGTCTTTCTATGCATCCCTCCCATGCCATCTTTAAAGCTGAGATGGGGAAGAAAAGCATCCAAGTAATGAGAAGTTAGTCTACTTGTATGAGTGTATTAAGCCACAGCCTCCTCTCCTTGCCCACTGTCCTGCACTTTATGTCCAAACTTCTCACACCATCCCACCTCTGCTGGTGGTGCCCCCCTGTATCCCACCCACACTGTTCTCCCCATACCCTGAAGCTCTCATCAGTGCTTTTTCTTCCTCTGTGACCTCACCCTTATTTCCCTCTCCAGGCAGACTCCTCCAGACCCCCCACAGCTGTCCCACTACTCCAGATAACAAACCGGGGGAAAAGAGACTCTCTGTGCTGGTGTACAGAGCCCCTTTACTTCACAGACTCCTCCTGGTGTCAGCTTCAGCTGAAACAGACCAGCCCTTGCAAAGTGATGGTGTGCCTGAGTAGGACTACAGCAGGAGGGAGTCCTCCTCAAGAGAGGTCTGCAGATTTACATGGATGCATCTTTGGGTGGTGACAAGCTTACAAGGGCTGAAAGCTTCCCCAAAATTTATCCTGAGAAAAAGCCATGCTCTACAGCTGCCCCACAATGCTGTGCAACACAAACCTCGTGCTGCTGGGAGTGGTTTAACCCCAGCCAAAACCTTCTCCCTGCTGTCCCTGCTCTTCAGAAGGGCTGGGCAGCTCTGACCTAGACCAGGAACACACAGAGCAGAGTGAACACACGAGAGAAGCAGCTAGCCACGGTGGCTCCTGGGACACAGCCCTTTGCCCATCTCCACCGGCAGCGGGTAACTCGCGCGTGTGCGGGGCATGCTGGACAAGCCAGCTCCATGCACGGCCAAGCGACTAAAAACACCGGCGTAGAAGGATGGGAAAATTAGTGGAAAACCAACCAACCAGGGCACAAGGCAATTCAAACCGTAACACACCGACAACGTCCAGCCTTAAACACAGCCACGGCGGCTTCCATCACAGGCTTGGTGCCAGCCACCCCCAGCGCCGCGGGCAGGCGCTAAGATGGGCGCCGCCGCGCGAGCAGCATGGCGCGGCTCTCCTCCCGACGCCGCTACGGCGGCCGCCGCCTCTACTCCCTCCGCTGGGTCGCTTGCCGAAGGGCGGCGGCTGCTCTGGCTCGACCCCCGAGACCCCCGACCCACCTCGCCGCGCAGCTTGCGGCGCAAGCTCTCCCAGTAGCGCGCCGGGACGCAGGAGGCGCGGAGCGCGGCGCCGTGCAGCGCCACGAAGGCCGCTAGGTCTTCTCCGCTGTCCCCCGACATGGCCAGCTTCTCCAGCTCCTGCCGCCACCCTCCGCCCTCCCCGCCGCCGATCAGGACCCGCCGGGGGCTGACCGAGGAGGGAGGCAGGCGGCGGGGCGGGGCTCACCGTGCCTTGGGGCGGCCGTTAGAAACGGTTGAGGGACAGCTGTTGGGGGTTTAGGGCTGAGGGGTATATACAGGGGGCAGAGACGCTGAACGAGTTAATTTTTAAACTTTTAAGGTGTTGTGCTTTTTTTTTTTTTTTTTGGGGGGGGGGGAGGGGAAGGGAGGGGAGGGGAGGGCGGTGGTGAAGAGTGGATTTTCACTAGTGCGGCCCTCTCACAGGGAAAGAGGGAGGTGGCTTGCCCTGTTGGGTTGCTTGGAAGTTTCCGAGAAAACTTTTTTGTTTTGTTTTGCTTTTCTTCCTCAGATTTAACAGGGAATTGCCACCACCTGCTTGACTTGAGTCTCCCAGGGCTGTACTGGTAGCTTGGGCCTGTGGTCAGGTGTGGCTGCAAAGCTGCAGAAGCAAGGCATTGATACTTGTGGCTACTCAAGTATCCACAAGGCTGGTGTTGCTGGGTTGTGCTGTGCCTGCTGTTATAAGTTGCCCCCTTAATTAATTTTCAGAGAGCATTGCATTAATAATAGAAAGGAATTTATTGAGTAAGCAACAGCAAGCAAAACAGCGCTGGGCGGCCAGGGAGTCTCAGCTCCGCCAACGGCGTGCACCTCACCCCCGCCAGGGTCCCTTTTTATATCTTGGTAATTCCGGGATTACACAGCACATCCTGGTATATTCTGTGACTGCGCATACTGTTGCTAGGGGGTTGTCTCTGTCCCTCTGGTGGTCGTGAAGATGAAGGCCGTAGTCTTCCTCAGCATTGTGGTTCAACTTCTTTTTTTATTTGGTCATGTTGGCCCAGCGTGAGACAGTGTGAGAAACACTCCGTAGCCAGTAACTTAGGCTCAGGAGAGGATCTCAGTGAAGTAGTAATTTATTCGCGATTGCAATGGCGGGCGCCCCACAAGCAGGAGAGAGCGCATCTACTAGTTCCAAAACACAGTTTATATACCTTTTGATGGCAGGACCCTCCCCTGTTTCCCCACTGAGTGGGTAATCCAGATTCACAATCTATCTGATGCTTCACAAACAATGCATGGCCTTCAGTCGCCGGCCTGTTAAATTTCAAATTTCTTTTGACATTTTTACTGCTTGAAGTGGTAATGTTTCTTCACTTATCTGACTTGACTTGACACCATGATTTTCACCTAATTGTCCTAAGGAGTCTGATTGTCTGCATTTTACAAGGTCGCCTGCTAAACTTTCTTATCACTGTAAGCATATCTCAGTACCACATTCCCTCCTTCTAAACAATGTAACTCTGCAAAAACAACATTTCTATTCCCACAACAGGAAGGCAGGATGTTGATACACTAGTTTAGCAATTTACCAGGAGATGGTTACATGAGCTTTGCAGCAGTGTCTTTGAACAAAAGAGGCAACTGAGATGCAGAAGGAGAGAAGGGGAGGGGGTTCTCTTTTTTGTTACATTAAGCAAAAGAATTTTCATAGTGTCTAGCCAAGTATTATACAGCTCCTTACTTCAGCAGGGAGCTTTCGCAACTCCCGCTCCTCAAACGGAACTCCTTGTTTTTATAATACAAAAGACAATGAACAAACATTTATTGTGTATTACACCTGCTGCTCTGGCTAGCCAAGAGCTGCTGCTGAGAACACCTGCGTTGTCTTCTTGCTGGGCTGTCTGCTCCAGGACTGTGGAAGTGGCTTTTCCTGGCAGTCCACCCTCAAACCGAGTCAGGGTCTGATTCCAGTGCTGCTCCTGCTGGCAGCACAAAACCACACTGGGAGGGGTGCCCTACAGCCCTGCAAGTGAAAGGCAGGGGCTAGAAGTAGGAATGTAGGGCCAGGAGTGGGTCAGGAAAGACCCAGATTCATGGAGATCAATCATAAGAGAATTAATGTCAACAGCACATTGAAAAAATTCTTCTTTGCCCATCTTGTGTAGCCTGACTGATGTTCTCTGTCAAATAACTACCTAGCACAGTAGTCCCTCTCTTTACATGATGAAAGAGCTATCAGGAGGCAGGTCTGTATGTTACAGTTGTGACAGCTTGGTCAGGCACAGAGGGTATAAAGAGATGAAAATTGATGCCTGCATAGTGTAACGATACACTGCCATTCTGCAGCTGAAGATCTAGCACAATACCTAGGTTGGATATTTGAATAGTAAATGCAGGCAAATCTTCCTCTTTGCCTGAGATGGTCTGCTCCACTGTGTGCTGTGTTCCCATGCTTTCACAGCACAAAGCTTTTACTAGGATGTCACTAGGAACACCTACCTGACTAAACAACAGAAGCTTGAAAAGTAGCTGTATTCCTGCCATGCTTCTCTAAGTTTGTGGATGTTTTTGCTAATATTGTGGTTTGGAGAAAAAAAAAAAAAAAAAAAAAAAAAAAAAAGTCTGTGCTGGTAATCTTGCACTAACACTGTAAAATGTGGGAACTAGATCACTTACCAGTCCTCACGTGGATCTTGCTTACCACAAAAGCTCCCAAAGCCACCCTTCCCTCACCTCTGGCTCCACTATATACTCAGTACAGGATGGTATATTATGTATGCACATACCATCATACAGTTCTACAGAGCCTACATCATGTATGCCAAGTTACAAGACTTGTTTTTTTTGCATAGCTTTTGCTCAGTACACCAGATGTTATCTCAAGTAGGCAATGTTTACTACTGCTGATTTGAAGTAGTTGCTTGTTTACTACTGCCAGGTGACTTTATGAAAATGAGAAAGTTCCCAGAAAATAAAATCATTTTTATAGTTAAGTCAACCTTTTTTTTTTTTTTTTTTTTTTTTTTTTTTTTTAATTACCTGAAAAACAGTAAGTCTTTTCCCCTAAACAAACCAAGTAAGAAAAGTAGGATATATTTTCATTTCTTTGTTCAGTAGAGCCACATTGAACATGCCCTGTCCAGAGGCAACAGAATGTGATCCTGCTTCAACCTGAGGTTTATGTATTTCTTGTCTTCACCAAGTGGGGGCAGGTGCTTTCTCACTGCTTCTTTGCACTTCCATCTCACTTTGGGTAGGAGTTCTGGCTGCTGGACAGCTGAGCTGTCTGTGGTTCCAGGCTGTTTGGGTGAGTTTGCAGATCTGGGGGAAGGCTAAAAACATTGCTGATGTTATATATGGAGTGGTAATTCGTGTTGAGAAAATGGTTGATATTAATAAAGAAGGGGGAGATTTGGGAGTGTGGCCATGGGGGTCGGCAAGCCCCATCATTGATGATAACATCAGACTCTTAATGATGAGGCCATCAGGGATGTAAAAGAGTTTAGAGGGAACAAAGAGGGGTGATTCAGGAGACTCCATGCAGTCTTGGGTTGCTTGTTCTCCAGCCATTAAGGAATGGAAGTTTCTGGGTGCCTGCTGTTGCTGGGCAAAGTTGTTTGACCAATGAAAAGTTGTTTTGAAAAGGACTGCTGTGGAGAGAAGGGTATAAGATGGGAACCTTGAGATGAACCTCTGTCCTTGAGATGAAAAAATGCAACACGATATAACGAAGTTACGTCATCAAGAAAGAAGTAGAAAGAAGGAATGAATAGGGACAGGCTAGCAGAACAGGGACCAGGATGGGAACAGCACTTTGATTGCCTAATGAAGATAGTTTCGGCCAAACTCAGCAAACTGCTCAGAGAAGCTCATACAGAAAGTCACTGGAAACAGGCGCACAGGAGCTGGAGAGAAGCTCAAGCTGAGAGAAGAGGACCTGAGCACACAACTGCCTCTTGCTGGTAAGCAGTTGTGCATTATGGGGAATCATACGTCCTTAGGAACAAGGACTGTCCTGGTAACCTTACAGCTTATTCTCCTTATTAACAATCAGACAGTTTATGATCCTGAAACAAGGGACCAAATTGAGGTCAAGGTGTGGGACTCTGCAACTAAAAACGCCAAGGTTGCAGTGGGATTGCTCTGCACCTGGCGAGCAATGTCTGAGGCCTTAAAGAGCCATGTGGGGCCACAGTCAGACACGTGTGGCTTGCCAGATAGTGAGGGAGCTGCGGGCTCCTTTACTGATCCGACTGCTACGCCATCGGCCCCTCTGCTGCCACAGCCATTGAAGGCTTTTGCTGTTACGCCCCCTGTTGACATGAACGTACCTTTTGACCCAGGCCTATTGGCCTTGAAAACAAGATGGATATGCTTTTCTTCGATCCGGGAAGAACTGGATACCTAAGGCCCAAAGACCGAGTTGCTTGACAACTTAAAGCAAGACATATTGTTCAAAAGGAATAGAAAATGGAGACTTGTTTATAATCAGGAAAAGGAATGGAAAATGGAGACTGTTAAGTCGTGGAACTTAAAGGATTGTTACCTGTTCTGATTGTACACGTGCATAGGCATACTCGAGTTTAGTAAGTCATGGAACTTAAAGGATTGTTTGTTACCTTTTCTGATTGTATAGGCATACTCTGGTTTAGTATGTAACAGCTATGTTCTGTATATTTAGAATGTTTGATGTTTCTGTGTGCGTGTTGGTGGAGCGTAGACTCCCCACACACCCAGCGCTGTTTACTTGCCTTTTATACCTTTTATAAATATTTCTTTTATGAATATTACTAAATTAAGATTGAGTTGAGACTTCATTTATAACACCAGGGTGAAGGGTATAGGTAATTGAACAAGTGCACAAGTGCCTCCCCAGTTAGATGGTAGGGTGGACCGTAAGATCTTCCCTCCACAGTACCACCAGAGATCTGCCCTGGGGATCTCAAGTCTTGAGCAGTTTCCCATCAAGTCCTTGGTAGCACAAGGCAAATTCTCCCAGATGCCAGGTAGCATTCACACCCTGCCATGAGAAGCAAGCTGTATGGTTACCTATAGCTGTAGAGAATGCAGGGGGAGCCCTGATATTGCTATCATGCAAGGAACAGCAAAGAGAGACTTACAGGCCTCATTTCCCCAGGCAGTCTTTTCTTGGTACAATGCAATCATACATCACATCCCTTGTGAGTCTTCAGTCCACCCCCCGGGGAAGGGCACTATCTGGGCAATCGGTCATCTCGAAGCAAAAGCATAGCAGTAGCTATGGTTGAGACTCTGGACAGTATATTTGACCCATTCTATCCAGGCATTCACATCCCCATACCCTGTTTCAATCTCAAATGTTTCAACTACCGCATTTCAAAGAGGGCCTCCTGTTTTCTCTCCTGCTTTCTCCTTGAGTTTTTCCCTTTCTCTGATGGCAATAGAGGATTGTTTCCATACAGCTATTCTCAGTCTGGCTGTTGGGTCTCTCCCAGTTATTTGACCAACAACTCGGTCTTTGGGCCTTATGTATCCAGTTCTTCCCGGATTGAAGAAAAGCATATCCATCTTGTTTTCAAGGCCAATAGGCCTGGGTCAAAAGGCACGTCCAGGTCAACAGGGGGCATAGCAGCAAAAGCCTTCAATGGCTGTGGCAGCAGAGGGGCCGATGGCGTAGCAGTCGGATCAGTAAAGGAGCCCGCAGCTCCCTCACTATCTGGCAAGTCACACGTGTCTGACTGTGGCCCCACATGGCTCTTTAAGGCCTCAGAGATTGCTCGCCAGGTGCAGAGCAATCCCACTGCAACCTTGGCGTTTTTAGTTGCAGAGTCCCACACCTTGACCTCAATTTGGTCCCTTGTTTCAGGATCATAAACTGTCTGATTGTTAATAAGGAGAATAAGCTGTAAGGTTACCAGGACAGTCCTTGTTCCTAAGGACGTATGATTCCCCATAATGCACAACTGCTTACCAGCAAGAGGCAGTTGTGTGCTCAGGTCCTCTTCTCTCAGCTTGAGCTTCTCTCCAGCTCCTGTGCGCCTGTTTTCAGTGACTTTCTGTATGAGCTTTTCTGAGCAGTTTGCTGAGTTTGGCCAAACCTATCTTCATGAGGCAATCAAAGTGCCTGTTCCCATCGTGGTCTCCATTCTGCCAGCCTGTTCCTCTTCACTTCTTTTTCCTGCTTCTTTATTGATGTAACTTCATCGTGTTGCCTTTTTCTTCTTTTTATCTTGAGGGCAGGCTCCCCTCTTATACCTTTCTCTCCACAGCAGTTCTCTTCAAAACAACTTTTCATTGGTCAATCAACTTTGAATGTAACAGCAACAGCAAACACCCAGAAACATCAATGCCTTAACCAGCTGGAGAACAAGAGAACCATCTGGAGAACAAGAAACCCCAGACTGCATGGAGTCTCCTGAATCACCCTTCTTTGTTCCCTCTGAACTCTTTTATATTCCTGATGGCCTCGTCGTTAAGAGTCTAATGTTATCTCAACCATGGGGCTTTCCAACCCCCATGGCCACATTCCCAAATCTCCCCCTTCTTTATTAATATCAACCATTTTCTCAACACGAATTACCACTCCATGTATAACAGAGCCACCACCCTACTCAGATAAGATGATGATATTAGAGGAGATGGAAAGCAAAGAAAGTGAAGAAGAGGAAGATATCTACCAAATTACACCTTAAGAGAAAAGTTTTGCAAAAATCAACAGTTTATAAAGAAGAAAAGAGGGGGATTGTGGGAATGTTTTTTTTTTTTGCTGAGTTACATTGTTTAGAGCAAAGGAATGTAGTATTGAGATATGCTTGCAGTGATAAAACTTGGCAGACTGTGAGAAACACTCCGTAGCCAATAACTTAGGCTCAGGAGAGGATCTCAGTGAAGTAGTAATTTATTCGCGATTGCAATGGCGGGCACCCCACAAGCAGGAGAGAGCGCATCTACTAGTTCCAAAACACAGTTTATATACCTTTTAATGGCAGGACCCTCCCCTGTTTCCCCACTGAGTGGGTAATCCAGGTTCACAATCTATCTGATGCTTCACAAACAATGCATGGCCTTCAGTAGCCGGCCTGTTAAATTTCAATTTCCTTTTGCCATTTTTACTGTTTGAAGTGGTAATGTTTCTTCACTTATCTGACTTGACTTAACACCGTGATTTTCACCTAATTGTCCTAAGGAGTCTGGTTGTCTGCATTTTACATGGTCACCTGCTTAAGCTTTCTTATCACTGTAAGCATATCTCAATACCATATTCCTTCCTTCTAAACAATGTAACTCTGCAAAAACAACGTTTCTATTCCTACAAGACTACCTTGTAAAATGCAGACAACCAGAACCCTTAGAGAAATTAGGGAGAAATCACCGTGTAAGAAACATTACCACCACAAAGAGTATAAAATTAAAAGAAAAAAAAAAAAAAAAAAAAAAGACTTATAACAGGCTGGCACCTGAAAGCATTGTCTGTGAAGCACTGGATAGATTGTGAACCTGGATTACCCCAGTCAATGGGGAAACAGAGAAGGGCCCCAGTCCTGGTGCTCGAGGAAAAAAAGTATATAAACTGTGTTATGGAACTAGTAGGTGCGCTCTTCTGTTTGTGGGGCGTCTGCCATTGCAATTGCAAATAAATTACTACTTCACTGATGTGATAAATTAGTAGGGGTTTGTTCATTGTCCTTGAGAATTTAAAGAATCTACTGAGGAGATAAGGTTTCACAACTCACGGCATTGTAACATGGGGACAAAGCAAGACATCCTGTTTTGCCCCCACCTGAACACAAGCACAACGCATGATCACTGGAGGAAGAATAACGACCCCCAACAACAGACTGCGCAGTCTCAGGACAGGTCTCGACAAGTCGACAAGTCAACAGGTCTCGACAAGTCGACAAATCGACAGGTCTCGACAGGTCTCGACAAGTCTCGACAAGCCGGAACTTCAATGCTATAAAACAGCAACACTGGAAAGGGGAAGTTGCGTGCCGTGGTGGAGCGGAGACTCCCCAGCTGCCCAGCGCTGTTTTGCTTGTGTCTGCTTACTTGATTAATAAAATAATTTCAATAGACCAGTAAATTGTGTGGTCTAACTTATAACAACTGAGATCCTCCCTTGAGCCTAAGTCATTGGCTACAGAGTGTTTCTCACACACCTTAATGACAATTTGCACTTCCTGAACTGCAAAAGATTATTTAAATAATTTTAACTGAGCTACTGATGTCACTACAGAGACTCTACTTTCCACTTTTTCTATTTTCTTCTTGCTTTGCATAACTGTCCTTGAAGTCTGTTTGGAAGGAACTCATTGTTCCAGCACTCATGTGCTCCAGTTGTTTGATAAAAAATAAAAAGCTCTCTGTTGCATAAAGATGCAAATTAGACTGAAATATATAAATCTTATCAAAAAGATGATTTCTCTTCTGATGGTTGTTTATAATACGCTGGTGTGTGGTACATATACCTCGTATACCTTTTACACATACGTGAATAAAATGGCAGGTGAAGATACCTTTTTCCATTTAATGTTTATTATGAAAGTGATTTTAACAAATTTTTTATTACATGCTTCATTTTGAGCTTTGACATAGAAAACAAAGCTATTAATATACAGAGGAAAAAGGAAATGTATTTTATTATAAGGTACATTTACAACAACATTTTCTACTACAAATCTGACAGTAGTGTTAAAATATTGGTAAAGCTTAGATCACTGTATTTTAGTTTCTAAGTATCAAATTTTGTACAGTTATTCACTGTCTTTGCTCTAAACTACCACGGTGCATTTCATACAGGAATAGCTGTTTATACATAATTTACATTGATAATAAAGCTTAGAAGTCCCAGCAGCATCTACAAGGGCTTAGTTCAAAATGTCACTCATGACCAGTGATTTAGACATAGCAAATGGGTACAGAAATCAATATTATGCATCCAGGTATTTTTCTCAAAATCTAGTCTACTAGAAATTCCTGCTTAATAGATGATGGATACGATCATATTGAACTTAATGTAGGTAAAAATCCCACAGATCTCAGTGACAATTTTGCCTAAAAATGCTCATGATCTCATCCAGTATGTTATTTTATCACTTCCATTGCTACCTATGAGCGCAGAGATACCATACCTTTCCTTGTCTTTATGCTATATTTGGTGATAATCATTTGAATTCCCTTTTATTTCTGAATTTCATGTTGTTTCTTACTCTAGTAAGAACTAGCACTAACTTTAAAATACATATTCTTTATGTGATGTGAAAATGGCAAGCACTTCAGAATGACACTTGATAGTCAATTCTGTGAAAATCAGCAGGTTAAGTTGCCCCAGAAATTTTTTCTTTGATGCCAGTGAGACTGCAGAAATAAGAAAAGCAGTAGTCTGGAAGGATGTATCTGGCTACTGACCACATGCCAGTGTTGTGTAAGTACCTTTTAAATCATCTGTTAAGTATCTGCTGCTGTCAATGCAAATTAGTGGCCTTTCTAAGGTATAAAACATAGAAAACAATATTTACAAAATAATTTTAATTAAAAAAGTAATAAAAACAAACTAAAAAGATATTTTCACAATCATTAAAATAAAGTTTATTTAAGCAAAGCCACTTCTTTTCCTAAATATTGAGAAATTCAGCTAAAGTTGAATTGCAGTTGTTTGTAGATCTTTAGAATTTACCTCACCTTTCTGAATACTGATGGTTTAAATTATTACATCTAAAGGTACTTCTGTACATTTTACTCTTGTATATTACATATTACTTTTATAGATTAAAAAGTTTAGTGATGAAACAGAATAAATAAATGAAATAACAAACTGGAATTGTATATATTCAGATACTTAGATAACTTTTTTTTTTTTTTTTACTTTAAGATTTTTTTCCCAGTTTGTTTCTATTCAGATGAAAAGTGTTAGAATAAAACACAAGACTTCTCTTTGAATTCAAGTCTGATACCAAGGAATAAGTTTATATTACCTTACAGAAATTGATTTCCCTTCTTCCATAAATTCTTAAGGGAGACAATTTTTTTTTTCTTCCCTGCAAGTGCTTAAAACAGTGTCTCATCCTAGAAAACTATTTTATTAATGTCTTAAAGTATTGAGAGTCTATAGAACCTCTCCAGTTACTACCATTCCTGTCAAAGAGTGGTTTTAAATTATGGAAAAAAATGCAACTACTCGAAATCATGACACAGGTACACATAACAGCATGTTGCTCATTACCATCATGCAGAAAAGGGGAAACCCAGACCCCTGAGGTGGCTGAGGAATTCCCCACTGAGTTCAGTTATTGAGGATTTCACTGCAACTTCGTTTTTTAAGAGAACTCAAAGGTATTTAGAGTCCAGACATGGATGCTGTCACAGACCAGAATCATACCAATGCTTCTGCTCTTGAAGATTAGAACTTGTTATCTACGAGATTAAAACTGGGTTGTTTATGCATAAGACTGATCTGTGAAATTTGAAATTGTTGGACACACAAAGGGGAATGGGGTGAGGTTTGACTTTCTTATTTGAATGTTTAATGCACGTAAGCATGATTCTTGTTCATGTGGCATCATCTGTTCATTCTGCATATAGACAGAGGTCTACAGATTAGCTGTTCTCTTTAAAAAACATATGACAAATCAAAATGCAGACTCTGAAAGCTCTGCAACCAAACCTATCTTTACTTATGTTGGTCTAAAACAACATAAAGCTAAAATTAGCTTACTCTAGTAAGCTTACTTAAAGCTAATGCGAAGCTGATGTATAGGAGGGATTGGTCTAAATCTTCGGTATGTCTAACACACTGTGATTTAACTTTATTGTATGTGGGAGGCACAATAAGGAAATAACTGTCTTTTGAAAAGTCAGTCATCAGGTAAAAATCTAATACATGATAGAGGAAGGAAGGCAGGGCAGGAAAACGGGCTGAAAGAAGACTTTAGTGGCTTTAAATCCAGTTTCAGGGACCTATATCTTCAGGCAGTATAAATCTTACTGTTGCAGGCAAGATGTAGGCAGCAATCTCCTACTAAGCACAGAATCCCAGTGCTCCCTGTACTCAAGTGACACGCGCAAGTACCTTGCTTACAGCAATCACTAGCAAGCACTTTCATGCATGATTTAGGGCTTGATTAGTGACATCTGACTGTTGCAATCTCCCGGATAGCAGCAGGTGTGCAGGCTGTTATTTGGTGGCACATAAGAATGCTTAGGGATGATTCACTACCACCTCGCTAAAAATAAGTGCAGTATTTAAAGCAGGAGGAGAAGCTTAAAATACTAAGTGCTACAGGTGCAGCTTTTAAGGATATAGGCATTTGCAAATTGAAAATAAAAAGCTTGGCTTGTTTGTGATGTGGAATTGGGTGATCACCAATGGACACCTCTTCAGCCTTCCCAGAATAGCACAACTGTGTTATTGAACCTATCCTGGACACAACGTAAAATTCTGCAACAATAGATAGAAGGAGGTATTTATTGAATATGTTTAAATGCACTATTTCACATTTAGGATAAAAGTCAAAAATTTCTGCCATGTGTTAATTCATTCCAGAAAGCTAGTTTTCATAAAGAAGGCAGTGTTTCACCTTGTGTGTTTTCTGATTGCTAAATTTATCTAAATCTTTTCCATAGAAAATGACATTCCTTGTTGTTATGCTATTATCATATAGTAGCAATATGTTCTCTAACTTCTTACAGTGAAAACACCCTACACTACATAAACAAATGAAGAGCTCAGCTCACCTTCTCTTTGGTGAATACCAATTTCTGTAACTGTAAATCTAGTATGAAAAATACTTATGTCTTTCTGAAACTGTTAAGATATTCTTGGATAAGGTTTGTCAAAGCATTTTTTACTTTTAGAGTTCATGTAAAAATTATGTGCTGTCACAAAAATCAGCTGAAATTGGTTCAGAAGATCCTATATACCACTTGCCATTATTTTTTTTTAATGATAAATTTGCATATTCAATGGTAGTTCTGTGCTGCATGCATTCAAAGTTGGTTCATGAAATCCCTATGTATTTAGAAGCATTTCACTGTATAATTTTGAAGGCTAAATTAATCTCTTTCACTGTTCTCAGCAACACAAATTCTGCATTTGCTACAGAAGTCACTGAGTGCTCTGTCCTGACTGTGGAGTCCATGCCCTCATATGGCTCCAGGGAGCATAAGCTATCACACACATCTGAAGTTGTCTTTCAGGATGAACTAGACAAGACATCGCTTTTGTCTAACATGGTTGTAATTGAGGGTGAGTTGTACCAGAGCAAAACAAGGCTAGTTCTTTCTGTATTCACCTCTCACAGCTATACCAAGGTCCCGGTAACAGTGGCCACAACCAGGACAAGCCTGTGTTGTAGTTGCGATATGGATTCCTCATGCAGATAAGAATGTGGAAAATATTACAGTACTGCCAGTGGTTTATGGACCTTTTAGGGCAGTTACTTTCAGCCCTGATCTAAAGAGGAAGCTAAACAGCCTTTAAAATATAATCTGTATGGAGCTGTTATGTTTGGAAGCAAAGGTTAATATATAAATATAGAGATTAAAGGCAAAGCTCTTCAAAGACCGCAGATCCACAAGTGAGAAAACTGAGTTGTTAGACTAAGTTGAAACCATTTAGGCACAGAAAAAAAAAATAAATCTTCTTCAACAGAAGAGGAAAGAAGGCAAGCAAAAATACAAGATGGCCAAGCAGAAGAAATCAACAAAATATTTAAGGTATCTCTTAGAAATGGCATATTCAACCAGTTGTAGCCAACAGAAAACAACTTTGTAAACTTAAACAGCACTTGCTTGAAGACAAAAGTTAACTGTAACAACACTTAATGTATGTCTTTGAGAGCATCCAAGGGTAATTTAAGTTACAGGGTAGAGATAAAACAAACAAACAAACAAAAAACCAATAAGAAAAAAGTTATAATAGTCTTTTTCTGAAAGGATGTTGGCATGATAATTAATTTATGCATGTCATAAACTTGTAGGATCAGAAAAGAAAATGATACAAAGGAGGAAGAGACTTGAAAATAAAGAGGTTGCTCTCTCACTGAAATTAGCTTCTGTGTCAGGAAACAGAAGGAATAAGGATTTATCATTGTCTTGGCACCCAGGCACCTGTCACTCTGAGGAAGGCCTGACCACAAGGCTAATGCTATTTTGCAGACTACAGTCCTCATGTTTTCTGAGGACTGTGGATGCAAATTTGTGATAAAAGGGAGCATTAGGTCTCTGATGCCTGCAGGGCCTGACCTCCAACTCATCTAACCGGGGTTCAAAACTTTGTTCCCCCCACTGCCCCCTTGGAGCTTGGGCCCATGGCAGAGGTATGTTCCCAGCATTTTTGAGCTGGCAGATCGAGCATTTCCTCCTTAGTAAGCTCCTCACAAGCATGCTGTCCTCAGGAGTAACTCTGCTGGTCTGTGTGTGAGGGGTGCCCAAGAAATAACTGACCCTTTACTGCACAGTAGTTGCTTCTAAATAGATGTTAATTTTCTTGGAATAATATGTTAAAAGAGAACGCCCCAAAGTAAACCATTATCCTGTGTTATAAAACTCCAGAAGGCTTCAGTTTGGTGTTAACGGAAGTGACAAGCACTTGGAGAAGTCATTTAATCGTCTAAGCAAAGTTACAAATAGATGTGAGTAAATAGTGTGTGTGGTAGTAAAGATTTAAGCATGAATAATATTTACAGTAACTAAAGATAACATTAATAATGTACCCACAAATAGAAGTATATATTTATATATTTATATATTGTATTTAATTAGATGCTCTAATAAGGGAAATAAAAACTGAACACTACTACTGTTGCTGTTGTTCCTTTCTCATCTATCCTATTTTAACTGCCTCCAAAGGGACAAACTATTGTGTAGAATTCATTAGCTTAATCCATTTCAACGCTATTGCAAACAGTTGGAAAACCTCTGAAAAAGTTTAGAAGAGGACAGATAAAATGTTAGGATATGGGACTCAATTGTACTTAATTCATAAAACAAAATTAACCATCTGTTTCTTTTTTTTTTTTCCTTTTTTTTTCTTACATTTTGATTTCTACTTGGACAGAGGTTCCACTAAGCCACAAATGAGAAATAATGCAATTTAGATTGTTTTGTTTTCTTCTAAAGATTCAAATATAAACTTCAAGTGCAATTCAAAATCCAAGTATTATTTATACTACATACTCCTTTCTACAACAGAACTTATCGACAGGTAGTTTAATCAGATTTGAATAGATGCCTTATTTGCTTTGCAGAAAACTACTTCTGAATGAAAAATAAAAATATAGAAGGAATATTTTCTACATGATATAGTTTTGAATGGAAAGTGAAGATACAATAGTGCAGACACAAATTTGTATCTTCAACTTAGATGCACTCAGGGATCCACTTTTTTTTTTTTTTTTGTAGTAAAAAATCCATTTAGAACATTGGCTTTTAAAAATTATAAAACATTGTAGATATTCTTAAATATACAACTGAAAATAAAGACTGCAAAAAACAGCCTTCAAATTACCAAATGTTTCTACTACGGAGGAGAGATAATATTCAACAAGAATGCAAAATAATCCCAAACTGAATACCACTATTTGTACGGTCGTAGAAATCTGGAAACTTTTGATCGCAGTAGCTTTATAAATGATCTTGGAAACATCTCTTTTGACTCTTGTGCTGTGTACTTGAAATAGTTTTGTGGATGTGCCAGTACATCAAAGAGAGCTTTAATCAGTTTCTTGTCCTACGAGACAGCATACATATTAGATAAAAATACTGTTTGGATTTTTTTTCTGTACATCTTTTAAAATTAATGAACAACAATCCTTTTTTTTTTTTTTTGCAAAACTGGACTCTGGGTAAAGGAATATAAGGAAAGTACTTAATGTTGTGTGGAATTTTACACTGATGAATCTGTCTACTGTGCCTTTTCTTTTTTCTTTTTTTTTTTTTTTTTTTTCAGTTAGTGTTCCTGGAAGGTACAGAATTGAGTGGGTAGCAGCTGGGTTAACCACAAACTGGCTGTAGAAGATTGCATTAGCACTGCAAGCTACCTGTGGCTGCTCTTCCAGACTCTTTAAAGCAGTTGCTCAGGGCCTTCCCTCCATAAGGGTAAGAGAAGGCTGGTCTCCAGCAACATTTATCTCTTTAAAGACCTTTTGCACTTTGGTAAAACCTTGATTCAGAGAATCAGCTGAGCCTGTGCCCGAGTCTCTCAGCACAGGAGTTGAAACCTGAGTGACCTCCAAACTTCAGTCAGTGAATACTTGCAGGGTTGGAGCAGGGATGGCCAGGAGAGCTGGCTGTTAATCAGCTCCTCTCCTTCTAAACTACACATTTAGCACGCTGAATTTGGCCTTCTGTTTTTTCCTTAAAAAAAAATAAATTTTCATTAACTAGTTGTTATAGGTGGCAACCCAGCCCAGCAGCCTTTCCCCACAATTCTCTCCAATTTGTTGCTTATATCATTTGAAAATCATTTCATGGACAGCCTGCAATGCTATATTATGGCTGTACCTTGTGAAGGCAGGACAAAAGTTTAGGTAGATACATTTTTTAATGCACAGGAAATTCTAACTTAATGACTCATTTAAACAAATTTTAGACTGAGGCTGAAGAAGACTCTTCAAACAATAGTTTTTTTATTCTTTTTTGAGTAATTATTCTAATATACAATCATGGTAGCATATATTTCATTTAGATCCTGATTCAGCAGAGCATGTAGATGAGCTCAGCCCAGCTGAGCTACTGATTTTGTTACTACAAATACCAGCATAAACCTCAGAAGATGGATAATTTCATTTGGGGTCACATGTAAACTTCAAATATTATGATCCTACCAGGGTAGTGAGAGCTATGTTGGTAAAGTATTTAGTGAAATGAATCCTTGGCTAGCCTCAGCTAAAGCAGAATTTTAGTACCTTTAGAATTTCTTGATGATTTTCTGATGCATATAATCTTCCATCTCGAACAATATCTTCTATTAGTTGTTGGTAATCCTCTGAAAAATAAACATCAGTGAGCGACTGTTTGTGACATCCTATGGGTGGATAATAGCCAGACAAACACTGATTAACTAGACTTTCTCTTCAATGCAGAGCTGAGAAATTAAGTATCCAGTTCTTTATTCAGTGTCTCTCATCCTGCTGTAGTCCTACCTAATTAAAATTTTAAATTCTGTACTGCTTTTGAACAGTAAGCTAAATTAACCCAGAAAACTACTCCCTCCAGATAGTAATGCTTTATTATCTGTATTTTACAGATGAAGAAACAGTGCCACATGTAGAAAGTAACTGCCAAAGATTACTCATGAAGTCAGGGACACAGTAAGGAACTGTCCCTGTTGTCTGCACTGAGAACAGCTCTCATTTTAATTCTTGAATCAATGCTAATCACCAACTTAATACAGATTTTATTATCATTCCCCAAATTTCTTTGGTGTTTGGAAAAGAGATGGGCTAACAGCTGCCTGAGGTATCACAGAAAAGTCTTAGTTTTGTTAAAACAATCATCCCAGAGTACAAAATATACAGTTTATCGTATATTTCTATATGAGAAGCAAGACTGTTTTAAGACATGTTGGATTTATGAATCCTTAGTGAAAGGATCCTCTTGCACCATTGCTTTTCTCTGTTGGAGTTGTGATTTTATTAATTTATGCTTTTCATGATCTTGTGGGTTACCAGTAGGACTTGATGAAGGGGCTTCCTGAAATGCACAGAAATTCTGAGTATTCTTGTTATGCATATGCTAAATGACCATTTAAAGGGAGTCTCTTTGAATTCAGTGGGAGAAGAATAAAGTTTATAACGAATTCTGTGTAACTTGCCATCTGCTCTTCAAATATTAGGAAAATAACAAGTGTAAAATTAGGTATTATTTAAACCAGTTGTAAAGAGTTTGAAAGTAATGCACTGAAAACCTAAGTTACATTGATTTTTTATTTTTTTTTTTGGTCATGTTTCGCTCCCTGTCATCAATGTAAGAGAGATTATCTAAAGGACAGTTTTGTGCAATTCAGATACAACAGAAAGATGGAAAACAATCCCACTCTCACCATCGTAAGTGACATAGGGGACTTGAAATCCTTTGCCACTGTTTCCTTCATTTGACTTGAACTGAATCCATAGCTTCCTTGATCTTGAAGTAAATGCAATAGGTCTCTCATAAGTCTGACATGTTTCATAAGTAGTAATTGAAGTAGGAGAAGCTAGGAAAGATTAAATAAATAAATGTTCTTTATAAAATAACTTTTTGCACCCTTCCTGATCTTGATGTCAAATTAACAAAACATTGTGGTTTACATATTCCCAAGAGCAGAAATGTTTATGATAGAAGGCACATACTCTTTATCTATTTATGAGAGGAAGGAGGTTTTCCCACAAAGGTAATGGAAATCCTTCCCTCTGTCCCAAGACAAGATGCTTACGTAGACAGCAAGGTGTACCGGATTGTTTTTGATATTTGCAAAATTACTATCAATATTACTCACTCTGTATACTATCGGCCTCAGATACACCAGAACAAGTCAGCTGCACCCCAGGCAGATGTGGTGACCAGCTCCTAACACTTCCAGTATGGGGAGTTAACCCGATAGTAACAAACAATTACTGCCTGCAGAAGAGTTAATGTGCCTATGCCCAGGCCTGTGCTGCATGTGCTGTGTGGCCTTTGGGCCTGTACTGTGCTGCACAAACCCCGTAGCTGCAGGATCACCTCAGCCAGTGCCAGGTAGTAAGAGAAGCCTGCATGCAGCTCCCAATGGGCACTTGTGACAATGCCTCCTGCCTGTCCTTGCCTTTATCTAGCAGTGCAGCAACAAGTTTTCATGAGAACATTGTTTTTGTTTGACAGTGGAAATTATGATAGAGTTGTTTTCTTGTAAGAAAACTCCATAATAGCTTGAATAGCCAAAAGGGGAAAGTCTCTTCTGCACACAGAGTCTGCCCAGCACGCTGCATATGGATCAGAGGTTGATGTAGCACTTGATGCTACACTGCCTATGGTTCCCACCATTTAGAGATTATCTATACTATTCTATCCTTATAGTGCTAGTTCTAATTAATAGCATTTTAAGTAATATCTTACAGAGACTAAGTGCCTTTATCATAATGAACAAAGACATCTGTCTATAAATCTGCAAAGAAAATATCATTTATCTATACTGAAATAAAGCTGACAGTTTGGGAACCAGGAAAAGAAAATTCCACTCCATAGCCAGAGGATAATTAGGGAAAATAACAAGCCTAATCTAAAACCTAAACTTGCTAAGGCTGACAGCTTTCATCGGTATTAGCAAAAAGAGACCTTTTCAACTGAATGGAATTTGGATAAGATCTCGGATGAATTCTGGAGTAAAGATTATACTAATCTGAGGTTAAACTTCAATATTTATAAAGAAGTCTTAAGGATGTAACTATTACAATGTCCAAAGACAAACAGTCTTTGCCAGACAGAAGATGGAAATTCTATTTTTCTTAAAGATTTGTAGAGATTTTGAAGTGTTATTTCTGTCCAGGTACAGAAAAGGCCAATATCCAACCAACTTATCCTAACAACACTAGATCTACCTATAGTATTGCCCTGCAACATACCTGTACAGTGAGTGTTTTTAATGTGTTCCAGACTAGCGTGAATTAATTTTTAGAAGTTATTTCTTACTATACAAAAGTGGCAGAGTTAAGGTGATATAGCAAGGCTAACAGCTGAATAAACTCCACAACCCTGCTCACTTTTCATTTGTTTTGCCCATGTAACTTGGGCTGAACACATTCACAGTGTGCTGGAGGACTGTGCTCATGGCTTTTACCTGATCTGTGCAAACAGTTCCACAGAGCTGGAGCCTGCCTCAGACCACTTCTGCCTGTGTGTGTGTAAGTGATGTGACTGGGTCATGAGTGGGCTAGAGAGAGGCCTACTTTAACATAACCATACAGGAGAGAACGTGCTATATTATACACACATAATATTGCGGTTAAATCCATTCTTACAGTGCAAGTAAGTGGATCCATTGCTCTGGAACTGCAATCAGTTTTTCAACAGTAATGTTAGCAGCTGATCTTCCATGAACTGTGATAAATATTTGTAAGGGCTACTTTAACAATGCTAAACATACAGTGATTTCAAATCACAGCTCTGAAAAACTCTCATTTTCTAGCGTTGATACTGTGGCACTGTTATTGGTTCTCAAGCAGAAGCCAAACTTTTCACTCATCTGCCTTGCTTTAGACACTGTTGGAACTACAATTCAGGATTAGAAGAACAACTAATTTGTTCTGCTACGATGTTTTGCTTTTTAAAAACTGCTCTAGACAGAAGTAATTTCCTCCCATCTGTAGTGAGCAGGTTTCTCCTTGTACTAATCTGATATACAGAGCTCTCAACAGAAGCCCTCAAGGACAAAAGTCATGAAAATTGTTTTAGCAAGTGAAATATGCTGTTTTATCAAGTAAAATATGCTGTTTTAAACAAAGCTGCATATAAGCAATTGCCTTTCAGGTTTGGTGCATCTTGGAAATTTAACATTAAATCACCAAAAGCTGGATGCCTGCACTAAACTGCAGTATAAATGCATCTCAATAGTGTCTTAACTTCAGAAGTAGTTGAATTAGCTTTGTAATCAAAGACAGAACACAATATCCACTCCACACAGAACTGGGAAAACTGTATTTCTTGAAGGTGTCAGATGTACCAAACCTATGTCACTGCACAGACACAGCAATAACCACAGCACTTACATATACTCACAAAGGATAACTAAGAGCATAATTTATAGAGATGACGGGAAATTTCTTTTCTAATATAACACAGTATAGCTGTGTTGACTTTTAGATTGGTGGTGATTTATCCCACATGATAATTGGGCCAGAGAGAAGCCCATTAACTGCTTTGTGATTCAGCCAAAACACTTGAATAATTAATACCACTGTGTTAACTGTTATTAGTACAGCTTTCTGTTTTAACATGCTGTGCCAGTTCATTCAACAGTCCTTTCAGAAACACTGGGAAGATGAAGACAGTTATCCCTTCAAGACAAACTTTCCACTCAGTCTGTTTACAATAAATATTTATGTTGCCCGTATCTGGCAACTTACCACTTTTTCTCATTACTAAAACATCACCACATTCATCTTCAATTGGAAGAAATATCTCAGGTACTACGATGAGTATTCTTCTCTTTGGGGGTGGATTTATATTCCAAATGCATTCAACATTAGCTGGGTAGTCTCCAGGATAGTTGGGCGATTCAATATAGCCAGTATAATCACCAAGTTCTCCTCCGCAGTGCTGGTCTGCGCAGAAACATAAATCAGTATTTGCATTAACTGATTAGCTAATTTGAGGTGTTTTTCTAGATCTGTCAAGAGCAAGTCTAAACTCCTCCCTGTGGCTTTTAGAAATGGATACATTCTTCAGCTGCCTCTGTGCGTTTGGCATGGAAAGCCTTTAAAGAAATGCTCAATCTGCAGGACTGCTTCAACTGATTCATAAAACCTTGACCTCCAGTGTGTAAAATAATTTAAATCTTCACTGTTTTGACATTTGATTAAGAAACCAATGCAGGTAAGTAAACATGATCCCATTGTGGAGGTACAGTTGTTACGAGTGAGATCATGCTGACATGAAGTTCTGACTGAACTTCACATGCTTTTTAACCTGATTTAGCTGAATGAGCATGATGATTCTAATAGGTAACCTTGATTACAGATTTACCTTGCTTTATTTTAGCTAGTTACTAAAGAGTCCCATTTGGCAGATCAGTTTTGCATTCTGAGCTTTCAAAATTCCTATTGAATTTGCCGCAAAAGTGTGATTCACCAAGTTACTTAAGCTTGACCTTTCCAGGCCGCCACATCTACATAAAACTAAATAAATGTTTAAATATTTTTCTTAATCCAAGCCTCAAAAATTCTGCAAGGTCAGAAGCTGGCTTGAAAACAGAAAATATCTAAGCCAACAAAGTGACTGTGGATGTGTTTGCTTTACTGGAAATTAGCAAATTTCTTCAAATTTCTTCTTATTACCTATTTTTTTAATCAAATTACATTAGAAGTGATAAAAAGCTTCATAGGTATACAGCACATAATCAGAACAAAAACTTATGGTAGTGTTGCATATGAATATTTAATTTAGGTGACATTACCTAATTATTATATTGAGGTTCTCTTAAATTAGCATGGTAGGCATGAAAATAAAATGCTCGCCTAAAAGAATCAGTCATTCACAAAAAATCAAATAAAATTGCACTGGAAACCTCGGAGATACTTAAAATGATAACTGAAGATAGAAGGCTGACTATTGCAAAAAAAGCCTACAAGAAGATTTCACTGTCACAAGCAATTATCTGGCATTTACAAAAGTATGCATGACTGTACCTCCTATTATTTTATAATGATTAGTAGCAGTTACTCTGATAGAAGACATTGTGCTCTACAGAGTCACAGAGCATATACACATAACTGCAAAACTTATGGGACCTGGGAATATGAGAGCTCAATAGTTGTAACTCACAGAGGGCACTCTACAAAATTACATTAATGCTAAAACAATTATATGTGTCAAGTGATACATTTCCAGGTTTTGTTCTCATTGCTTTCACAATTTTTACTGTTCCAAATGTCAGTAGGTATATGCTCTCTGAGAAATACAGAACTGGATTCCAGACTGACAGATGGGACCTTCAAGCTGTTGTTCAGATCCACAGAAATGTGTCACCTCACAATTAATACATATGCAACTTACTTTTGCAATGTGTAACATTAGTGGAGCCATCAAAATCTGTACTTGTGTTCCCAGGGCAGGTGATGCAGTAATTTTGGCCAAACTCGGGTTGGTATGTTCCTACAGGGCATCGGATACATCTGTGTGTTGTGGAGTTGTAGTAGTGTCCAGGAGAACAATGAACTGCAAAGTATGAGACATATTATTTTCAGAAAGTAACAATCTTCAGTGCAGACAGCTTCCTTCTACCCTGGACATACTGCATGATTCCATACTGAAATATACTTACTAGGCCATAAAAGGCAAAAAAGACATCAGCTCACTCTATTTCTAATTACAAAGGACCTTCTAACTAGAATCCTGTTCTGAAGACTACAGCTAAATCTTCATGAACTAGTAACGCATGCTACATATGTCTTCCACTGTATTTAATACAGTGGTTTCTAATGAGTATATAACAAATGGAAGCTGATACATATTGCCTCAATGACAAAAATGTCTTTCACAATAGCAAGAGAGAAGTTTCCATTATGTATGTTTGCCAGGATCAGCATGTAATTCAAATAACTAAGCCAAAGTACATTTAGGCAGATTCCTTCTTCACTATTTGCACTGGAGGCTGTCATCATTGTGCACACATGTTGCATACTTACAGTTTGTGTCCAGCCCATTTGTAAAGAACTCTCAACTTCATATAATTTCTATAGTGTTTAGTTTTTCTAATTTGGTAAATAAAAATAGGCAACATGGGAAGACCAAAGCATTCTGATGCAAGTTGATTTCTTGCCATGCAGTGATGCTGATTTACTTTCCAGTTGCAGTGCTGACGCAATATGTGCCTGTGGTAAATTCCAAAGAATACCATAAAGCCAGCTCAGTCTCCACAATCCCAGGAGATCATGCCTAAATTTACAGATTTCTTGATTTAATCACACAGAGTGTTGCTACATGCAATGACTATGTTTGTTTTGGAGACTCAAAGTCCCTTCATACTGAAACTTACAAACAAAAGGGCAAGCAGCAGGAAAATGAATCATAGAAAGATTTGAAATTCACCTTTGGTTTCACAGTCTTGAAAGGAAACAGCACCTTCATACTTGGTAACCAGCCCTCCACCACAAGGAAAGCAGAGGGTCCTTCCTGGTTCAGGCTGATACGTACCAAGAGGACAGATTCTACAAGGTTTAAAACCATCTGAAGAATAGTGTCCAGGAGAACACTGCCCTAGAAATTGAAAATGATCATCTGTATTAGTGAGACTACTTTTCTGGACAAAGTATAAATACAGTTCATAGTTAGCAACGTTTTCTTTTCCCTAAAAATGTATCATCAAGACAGCTGCAGATCAAATGTTAATCTTACCTACTGAGTTTGTATTGCTCCTGTAATTGCTTCTTAAAAACAGGGCCAGGAAATAGAATTATTCTTTTAATAAACTCTTTGCTTTTTTTTTTTCCTTGTTGTTGTTGTTTGTTTGTTTTATTATCATTTACTTATTAATAAGGGCTCTATTAAGATGTTGATACTTTGCACTTGCACAGACTCTTTCATCTGAGAATTTTCAAAGTGCTCTGTAGGAAAAAAATGAATCTTTGCATCATAATTATGACCAAGTCATTGTTTTTTATATCTCTATGTTATAGATATGGAAATAGTACATCATGGCATTTGCCAAACTGGATGGGAACAGTCTGGAAACTTGCCTGTGAGAATAGCTGACACCAGTAGCTTTTTAGTTAGCTGTGAAAACTATTGTTTCTCAGAAGCTCTTCTGCCAGAAAATGTCAGTTTATGAAAAGCAAGGCACTTTGTGGAGGTACCTACTGACAGCTACAAGGTAGTTTCAAAACTTGCTCTCCGGGCAATTTCTGATAGGTGTTTCTTTGGCTTGGTTCTTGCTAGCTTGAGTAGTTTACTCCTCGACAACATACCTGTGAATCAGGATGTCAAGTTTTTCAGGATGATGGCATTAGTACATATCTTTACACCACCCCAGCCTGGGAGATAAGTATGTTGAGATGTGTTAGGTGTTTCCTGAGGTTGCCTAATGATGATACTTTATAATTTAACTTCCCTAAGAACTGAACAGCAAACGGAAACAACTGACCAGAAGGTTTTGAGAGCCCTGGGTGGGGTTGGGGTCTCTTACCAACCCTGACACTGGGAAATGTTGAGGACCTGCAGCATCTTGGGTAATTGGTGCTCAGGATGAACAAGAACTCCTGAGCAAATGTAAAGTTCAAGTTCTGTCCCCACAAAAGTCAAACTTATGTTCAACAGTGGGACCAGGATCTCTGGGGTTTAGTTTCACGCCCATTCCAGCTGGCTTGGAATATGACTGTACCAGTTGGCTGCTGTGACACAGACCTCTGAGACATGTTATAAGATTGCTAATTTGAAGGCAATTCTGCTATTCTTTTTGTAGCAAAACTGATGGACCTGGTCTAGTCCAAGTGGTCACTGGACTTTAACATGAAGGCAGTTAATGAAGAATGGTTATGGATCTGGATTTCAGTGATTTCAGTGTGAAAATTAAGAACTTGTGAAATGTGGCTTACAGACATCCTTTTAAAGAGAAGGTGTTTAATACTGCTAAATACCTGCTGCTTTCAGCACTAATATGTCTCAGTCCTTACCTGGAGATGTATATAGAAATGAGCTAAGTTGTTTCCTTCATGCCTTTTGTATTGCAATTGCCTACAAAATGTATCTGATCTGTTTTCTGTGAAAAATGCTCCAAATGAACAGCTTCCTAATCAAGTTTTGGGCTTCTGTCTACACAGATCACATTTAGGTTAGGTATCAAACCATCTTTTTCACTTGCAGCTACAACAGGGTTCTATTACAGCCACTTAAAGTCTCTTACAAGCTTGCATGTGCTTCACCTGTAGATGAGGATTTCAGTCATAGGCTATTTGTTACTACAAAGGCTTTACTGCTCCAGAAGAGACAAGAAAACACTATTAATTACAGGTGGTGAGGTTTCTAACAATGACAATGTTCATCAAAACAAATTATTTCATTATATATACTGAAACATTTTATACTGTTGATAAAATCTTTAACAGGGAGATTCATGAAGTCCAAAGGATATCCTCTTGCAACTTTCAGAGAAAGAGAAAATGGGACAGTTGATCAGAGAAAAAGACCTATGATCTGACAACAAATATTTTGAGACAAATCCACTCTGAAAAAAATAACCAGAAAGCTTTCTTTCTGTTGTGCAGAACAAAAATTTAAATGCAAGCCTTGCCAATTGTGACGCAAAACAGTCTTTTCCTGCTAGTTGTTGCACTGCTCTGGTTAGTATACTATATCAAACATTTCTAAACTCAGACTGTATTTTGTTAATCTATTCTTGTTGGATTTTGGCTAAGTAAAGTCAACATAATTAAGATGCATGGGCATTTCAAGATTTTTCCAGTGATAGTTCCTTCATGCAGGGTATCAGGAAAATCTACCATATGTTTGGCTTGAGACACTAGAGTTTTTATTCAGTGGATGGGGAAAATGGCTATTTCTCAAGTGTCATTCATTGTGCATTCACCCTAGATATCCTTGAAACAAGCATTAATGTAAATTACATGAATGAGTTTTAAAGTTAGAACTTGCAAAGCAGATAGGAAGATTTCTTTCAAAGTCAAATAATATATCTGCTATAAACTAGATTTTGCTCATCTGTAGTGAAATAAGGTAGAGAAAATAATTAACAGGGATGTGTTAAAAACACACATATTTATACTGATCAAGTTACAGTAGCAGCATTTACAATACAAACTGAATATCACAGCTCCTTTCTGAAACCAGGGATTATCATCATTAAAATCTAATCTATATATCATGAAGTTGAGTCAGAGATGCTACGTCACTTGCCAAGAGCTACACTGAATTTATGCAGCATTGAAACTTGTAGTCATTAGCTTTAAGCCCAGGTACAGATCCTTGCAGCACACTATCTCAAAATTGTGATTGCTGCCAATTAGACTGGGTAAACTACATCCCATGCAAAACATTAAATCAGGAGGTTCATTAAACTTGCCAATAACAGCCCAAAGTAATCTATCCCTTTGGCTCACACTATACCTGATGAGTCCTTACAAGTCGAGGTATGTCTGTCCAGATTCCATACCTGACTTGAAGCAAGGCAGTTTTCTTGGCTTGTTCATTTCCATACCATAACTCACATTGTAGCAGCAGGTCCCATCTTCGTGTTGGCAATGCCAGCATGTCAGCAGATGGAACAAGCCAAAACATTTTGTGTATTGCTTGTAAGAGGACAGAGATATCTTCTGTTACCTTTACAAGACAGAAATGTGGAAGGCTCTCCCTTCTTTTAGCCTCCATGCCTCACAGGCTGTGTGGCAACACCTAATCCTCTTATAACCAAATTAAACTTGCCTCCACATTCTGACACATTCCGGGCGCCCGCTACTCCCTGTCCATCGTTACTTGGGCAAGGCTCACAGGTAAGTTGACCTTCTGTGTCTTGGTATGTTCCTGGTGAGCAAGGAATGCACTGATTATGTTCTCCGCTATAAAAGGTGCCCATGCTGCAGGTAACTGAGAAAAGAAAAGGGGAATCTGCATAAGGACTTTAATTTTGATCATATCATTTGCCTTTACTGCAAACATTTAGAGAAGATGAGTCTCTTTGGCCTCGGTATTATTAGTGGCACTTTTGCGTATGTTAGGCAGGATCCTTACCCGCTATAAACAGGCCAATCTAGGATCTGTGGTCTAGCTCAATTTATATCAGTGCAAGGTCCTTCTATTGCTTAAGCTATCAAATGATGTTGTTCTATGCTGAAGCGCTATCAGACATATGTTGTTAATAAAGCTGATGCAGTCTGAAAATAGTATACTGTAGTTAAATTAAGACAGAGTTTTATAATGTATGGGAAATTATGTGATTTTTTTTTGTTTATACTAGGTATATTTATGTATTGGTTTTATGGAAGAAGATAACAGAAAAATTTGTCTCCTGTAATCAGTTCTAGAGATTACTCTGAGGGCACTGTATCCCATGTAATATTTTCTTTCTTGACACTCAAATAGCCCAATTAGTAGGCATTATATATGTATGTATGTATGTATATATATATATATATATATGAATCCACATACTCTTCTTATGGCAACAGGACACATAATTGTATTAAATGTTTTTCTCTGCTTGATATAGGTAATTAAAATGTATGGGTTTGTAGACACTAACACCAACAGTCTTTCAATAATAGCTTCTAAGTTCCAGCATGATGAAAATAGCCTCTGAAACAATTCATTAGAGGTACCTATCAAATCTGCATTTAACTCCTCCTTTTTGCTTGTAAATGACTTGGTGCCTGAAAGCAGCTGGAAAAACAGATATGCTGATTTTGAAAATATGATTCTAAGCAATTAAAAAGATTGTGCTGCTGGGAGTTATCATTAATAGTTTTTTGTTAGCACCTTGGCTCTAGAGCCTGGTAACCTGGGAAAAAGCTTAAAGAAATTAGGTATTTTACAAAAAGTTAAACAGATTTTTATAGATATTTTTTTAATTGGATTTCTTGAGTGTTAAACATAAATATATCCATGGGTCATAGATTGTCAGGTCAGGTGATGATGAGAGAGACAATACCAAACTAAACACACAGCACCTAGGCAAACATAATTTTATAGTTTTACAGAACTGTATTTTCATTAGATGCTGGGAGCAAGTGGGAAATAATTACCAAGAGAGGCTTGTGGCAGGCCTTGATATATATCAACTGACAGTGTATGTATGTACATGCTTATTTTGTTTTCCTGCAATCATTTAATGAATTCTCCTCTGATACCTTAAGAACCTCAATGATCTATGGACATACACCAAGTAGTATTAATCTAAATCATCTGTTATCTCATATTTCCTGCCTGACTCGCTAGGAACAAATTAATTTGGGGTTGCTTGTTTTTTGGGGAATGGCTGAACAGAGCTGTTGTGACTTACCACATTTTCCATCCTGCAGCACTTGCCCTGTACTGCAAGCTTCGTGCCCTTCAGTAGCTTTAGCTGGCTTCTGAGCCACTTCATATTCTGTCCCAGAAAACTGAATGTAAAATTGCTGTTTATTAATAGATTTCCTCAATGTTTTGATTGCAGTTTGCAGCTTCTGCTCCATCCTTTTCCGAACACAGTCAATGTTACAGGTGTCTAGATGGGAAATGATAAGAAAACTAGAAGCAATTGAGATTCATGCTTAAAAAGAGGAGCTTAACAAAAACCTTAGCCTACATTGTACCATGACACCTCTGTTTGCTTCATTGTCTTTTCCACATTAACTGTAGAAGCAGATCACTGTATTCAAAATCAGGCCTTTTACAGGGGATATCAAGTAGTACACTGTGATCTATAAAACTGAGCTTCTTGGCCTGTAAGTGTACACTGAGTGCTGATCTTCTCTCCATCATTAAGAAATTTGGTTATACTGAGTGCACAAGGGAGAGGAGAGGGCTACAGAAGTCACCAGTCTAACCAGCATAATCAAGCTGGCACTGTGTGACAATGCTGCGCTGTGCTGTACTGAGCAGCAGTGACCGGTGCTTTGTGCACTGTTACAGGAATGGTGCATTTCCCACTGTGTTGTATTTCCAGATATGTGTTCCAGTTGACATCACTATTATTTCTGAATTTTCTCAGCCAATCCTTTACTCAGTTGATTAGGAATTCTCCCCACTTCCCTGACTAAAATATGTACGTGACACAAAGAAAGGTACTTTCTGGCACAGTAACTTTGAACCACTTGGCTAGCAAGATACCCCTCAGAGGTTAAGAAACCTGCCTTTGAGTACTGGCATGTTTATAGAATTCAACCCACATTTTCTTTGGCTGGATTTTATGGCATAATATTTCACCTCATGAATAACTTGAAGCAATTATTTTTCTTCCTGAAGTTTGTTATGAAAACATGAATTTACCAAATGTGTAGTAAAAATGTTTGATTCCCAACAACTTACATTTTGGAGGATATTTTTAGTGTCAGCATTACAAAACTTCTAGTTAATCTTTACATTCTCTGTGCATCAATTAACACTTCTGTTGCCTGAAGAAATCACAGTAAATTGAAATACAAAACTTAACTCCAGGCTTCGAGGGACTTTTGCTGCAATCTTTGCTCCTTTATTCTATAATTTCATACCTGACTCCTTTCAATTAAATGTTGGAAACTGAGTTTGGAAAAGCTGTTGAATGAGGCTTGTATTAAAAGTTTTGCATGGCAGCTGGATGAAGATTCAAAATCAAAAAGATTCTAACATGCAGAGGAACTGAATTATGGTTTCTCTCCTTAGACAGAGGTCTTTCACAAACCTGAGACTTCTTCCGACTTCATCTCCACTTCAAACTCTGCAGTGATATGGGACACTTCTTTTGATGGTGACTTGCGGCCCCGGCGCTTTTTCTTGGAGGAATCACACTTGAGATTCACAAATGTCACATGGCAGTTGTCTGTACAAGGGAATTGACCTCCTTTGTGTGAGAGAAGCAACACAGAAAAGAAATCGAGTAGCAAAGTAGCAAGTGACAGTCTAATAAGCAGTATCTCAGCTGGATTATCATGGTTTCATAACATTTCACATGCAGTTAGACGCCTTTGCTGTGCAATTTTTGGTTTGCTCATTTTGCTGGTGACTGCAGGAGGCAAAAGTATAGTGTAGTAGTGCTCAGCTGTGTAGTAGTAACTTTAATTTTGTCTTTTTTTCTGTGCAAGGATTAGGAAGTTCTTTACGGAGAGTAGTTAAAATCAGTTATATACAGTCATTGTATGCTTAAACCAAGCAAGAGAGTAAGTTTTCATACATTCATGAGAGCAGCAGGCCTGAGACTAGACCATAGCAAGCATGGGCATCAAGAAACAATTGTGACAGCTTTTTCAGCAATGAAAATCACCAGATATCAAAAGGCTTGAAAACCTTTTGATTAGGAGGATTTGAAAATATATTAAAAGGTTTGAACAGAATGATAAGTCACAAGCCAGAGGAACTTAATGCATTCTTCAGTTATGTGTTACTGACAAGAACAAAGGCCACAGTCCATCGAGACACAATCATGTAAGGATCCTTTCCCTATATAAATAAGTTTATGTGAAAAACATCCTTTTTGATAAGTGATATTTGGAATATATTTGGAATTTTGATAAATTCCAACTCAGGGAGAAACTTCTAGCCCCAAACCACCAGAAGGATTGCATTTTGAGTGTGCAGATTTATGACATAATCTGTTAGACCCAGAAGTTCAGGCATGTAACAGATACACAGCAAAGAGAGCAAAGGACAAGGAAATGCATCCAAGAAGTGTATTCCTATAGTGATGGTATGGACAAAAAAAAAAAAAAGATAATCTATAACTTTAAAAATGAGTCCAATAGCCACATGTTATTAGAAGACAATACATAACAACAAGGTAAGCATCTTAAGAAGTGAGACTTGCTTCAAGCAAATACTTGGAAAATTAGGAAACTAGAAAGATAAATGTTTAGATTGCATGATAAAGATAAAATACATGTCTAAATTAAAAAAAATAAAATCTTTAAGCCATTAACATTTTTTGGGCTACCTATTTTTACTCTTATCTGTTCATGATTCATACAACTTCTTACTAGCAAAAGTGATATGACAGATTCACAAGAGAGAATGTGTCACCACTAGACATTTTCTGTAAGCTGATAAGCTCTTCTAAGTAACAATATGAGCTGTTTCAGTTATACTGATGTTGTGTAATAAAATCCAGAAAATTCCAAGTTAATATTATATTTAAATGAAATTAAAATATTTTAACTGCTGTGGAAATGTGCAGCAAAAATACCAAGATACCAATACCAATCACTTAATTTCCTCTATTATATATCAAAATAAATGTCATGATGATCTGTCAAAAATGTATCAGTTTTATAATCCTTTTTAACTTTAAAAGTGAAGTTAAAAACTAGTAATAATAAAGATTTAAAAATAAATTTTCAAACAGCACAACTACTCACTCCAATATCACAAGTGGTCTAAGGCTGTGTAACATCAGATTTTGATTATAACTTTGCTGCATAGGAGTTGTCTTGCTTATGCAATGAGATATTAATCCAGCACAAAGCAAATAATAGCTTTCACTAGTGTATTTTTTTTAATAAACCTAACTTGGAAAAAATAAACTGAAAATATTTCATGCAAGTTGGTCATAACTTTTTGTGTCAAGATTTTTCTTTTTCATCTTTACAAATGCCAGAAAAAGAATCAGCTTAATTCCAAATTTGTATAGTTTTTGATGAAGACCTTTCAAAGCAACTGGTGACATTTCAGCACTGCCAGATCCAGGTCCAAACCCATGATACTGTTCAGCTAAAGCGTGAAACTTGACTTGATCTTAAATTCAGAAAGTATTACTTTTTTCTGTCTGCAGTGTGAAATCAAATTACATGAACAAGCAAACAAACAAGCAAAAAATGAGAATGCTGCTTATGTGCTGGAAGAAACAACATACCTAAAACAGCTTGCTTCCCAGTATCTTTTGTTTTTTCTTTGCTGCGAGGCCGTAAATGACACTTTGCATCTTTAATTTTAAAACGAGCTTTCTGCTTGATTGGAGGGGCTAAGGAATCTGTTGATGTAAAATATAAAAGCTATTGTTTGTGATGCAGATGAAACAAAATCTAAAACTTATTTTTGAAAACAGACTCAAAAGTCTTCTTGCAACATAGAAAAAAGGCAGCCACCTTGTCCAAAAGGATACATTTCCTTAAGTTTATTTTTTCCCCATAAACACTTACTCTTGAGCCCATAAAGATCAATGAATTTGCTAGTATTGCTAGTATTGCATACACTCTGCACATACCCTTCCCCTCCAGCAAACCTGCATATCTTGGTGGACTTTGGGTGAATTTGTCTCTTATTATGAGAAAAGTTAACTTTTACCATTTTTTCCTGGCTCTAACTGTGACTTCCTATGTTACTTGGCTGTAGTTCTACCCTTGTTAATGCTAGCCAGTAATAAGAATGATAGTGAAGTTATGCTGTTAACAACTGAAAACCATCCAAAGGAAATGTCTCTACTTGACCATGGTCTATGGCTTGCTAGGTTTATTCTTCAGCTTTAGATCCAAGCCAGTCATGACTTTAAAGGCTCCAAGCACGCGCTGCTTAGAAATGCAGCTGCTGCCTGACCTTCTCGCAAATGCTGTGGTGGAAAAGGCTAGGCATGACCTGTCACCTGTCTGCTGCTGTGGGCTGCCCTCTGCAGTCAGAGCAAGCGGAGGGTGGTTGCAGGTTAAGTGCCATGGTGTGGGTCTCTCCTTCCCTGGGAGGTAACCTGCCCCTGTGGCACAGGCAGACAGATCTGCTGCTCTGTTAACTCATTTCACAGCATCGTAATTCCTAATACATTCCAAATATATAAGAAATACATGGTTAGAGGACAGGCAAATTGCAGAGAAGCATAGCAAGTAATGACACAAAGTGAGCCGGGATACTATTTCATCTGCTTCTAAGTTTGCCAGACTTCAATCATTTGAGCTGAATCTTTTTATTTATTTATTTATTTTATTTTATGCTGGTTATCAGTTTTAAGACCAATTTTGAAATGTCTCTGCAAAATAATGCAGCTATTTCCGTGAACAAGATGAATGACACAGAATGTGATCATAAAATTCCCATAACCTTTTTTATCAGGAATGCCAAGAGCCTCAGTGCTTCTAAGCAAGGTCTTTGTAGCTGAGGACTGACCCCACTGCAGTCTGCTGCTGCTGCACTTGTGCTGGCCCCCTTGCATCAATTCCAATTCTGTGAAGAGCTGGCATTTTGATGTGCTTATTATTGCCTTGCTGGACTATGGAAAGTAAATTACACTAGACACTCATCTTCATTGAGTATAAATCAAACCTCCACTGCTACTATATTGACCTACAAACACGATGTGGCACTGCAGGGCAGCTAAGCACTCTCCAGCCCTAGAAGAGAGGCTGTGAAAAAGCAAGTGTGCGTGTGTTGAAACACAGGCTACCTTAAATCTGGCCTTGTGTAACTTTAGTTGTGCATCTTGCAGCTCAGGGAACTTCCGTTGCCCTTCCTCTAGAGGTCATGGCCCAGGTGAACAGGAGAGCACATACCTGCACAGCTGGGAAGGGTGGCATTGCGTTTCTGTTGAGCCTTGCCTTGCTGGACAGGAACACCACAGCTCAGCGTGTAGCTGTTCTCCGAATCTGCAAGGCACAATGCAGAGTCAACACGCATGGCAACAGCCTCACAAAACACCTGCTCCACTTGTCACTCCCAGCACTAATATACTACACTCAAGCAAACTTCTTAATATTGCTAAATAAAGAGACATTTAAAGTGCTGAACTGGCTGAAATAGCTTGCCAAAGCCTACTGCTTCAATGTTGACTAGAAATTTTGTTTCTTGCAACACAGAAACTTTACATTTCATAAACAGTTTAGCATGAGGTTAGCTGTAAATTAGATAATTCCATGGTGCACAAGTAGGAAATATTTTACTGTGTTTGTCTGTGGTACAGTCCTTGTGCTTTGATCGTCTCTGTAATTTAAAAAGTAAACCATGTACTTTAGTAATAATGTTAGCTTCAGACCAAGAGAACTTATTGGCAGAAACAAAAACAACATACTTAGAACCATAAAAGGGTTTATATACTGCACAGATAAAACTGTGTATTGATGCATACAAATTAGGTAAATGCATGGGTAATCTCTGTTAAATTGAAAATAAAGTGTGAACAGCTCTACAGCATATAATGCCAGTACTAACACGAAAAGTAGAGACAGTCTTGTGGAAAATAATCCTGTGTCAGGATGAGAACATCCATAAAAAAGTAATCTTAACCCCTAGCTCCCTTGCCCTGCAAAACTGTGTAGATGAAAATTACCTGTAGCAAATGATATAGAAAAGAGGAGGGAAAAAAAAAAAAAAAAAAAAAAAGGATGCCTGAGTTTCTATAACATTCAGCTGAACTACTGCCAAAAAAAATTATTAAAACCCAGCAACTGAAACAACTGAAGTGAAGGATTTTTCCATACAATCTCCAGAGACAGATTTAGTCATATTCATTTTGTATGAGACCGTAAGACAGCTTTTAAGCGGTTGCTAGGCCATCCATTGCTCTGCAGTGTCCCTGGATGAACTGATGGCATTTTTATACTACTGTGGTATGAGAGCTCGGGCTGCCACAGCATTAAATTGCTCAGTGTCCCAGTGCTCCTCTCCTGCCCCTGCTTCATGCTGTGCTCTGTCAGAGGAACCCATCCACTTAATGATTTGTTTCTGCTCCTGCTCAGTCACACAATTGCAGGTTATTTCAGGACATGATGCAGAGTCCACCTTTTTAAGAAGATGCCTGGATAGGCTCAGGGGTCTCTATTTACAGTGAGTAACATGATATCTAAAATTATCAGGGAAATCAACTGTTCAGTTTTTCTTCCACTTTTGACTGAGCAATTTATTTTTTTTTTCTTTTGCACCATGTTGGTTACGGTAGTTACATCTCAGTTTTTGGGGAGAATTTCATTCTTTTTTTTCCTTCAAACGACACCTCAATTAAACAACTAAGGGCCAAACCTCTAATATAACAGGCAGTCAGCTCTTGTATTTAATGTTTGGCCCAAATTTAATTTATAATGATATTTTGCTCAATTACAGTTGTTCATACCAAAAACTGAATGCACGAATCATGAATATATTAGCATAGAAAAATCATCAAGACACATCCTAGACTTAGGAGGACAAATACTCTGTACAAACCTGGAACAAAAAGAGTATTGGATGGACATGACAGGAAGCAGGTCTCTATTCCTCCTGTCTTACTACACACTAGCTGAGCATTGGGAGCAGGCTTGGCATTTGGGAGACATTTAACCATCTCTGAGGAGAAAAAAAAAAAAAAAAAAAATCAAACACTGTACAACCCAGAACCTCACACATCCACTTGTTTACAACAGTGCAGAAAGGTAGAAGTGGCAACAAAGCAAAATCACAGGTCCAGGCATTTCTGAAATAAGCGCATAACAGAGAGAAGTATGTGGGTCTTGTGCTTGGACGTAGAAATGAAACTCCTTCACATTTTTAGACCTAAACACTGGATCCAATCTTTTCTTCCAATCCTCCATTTTGGGACTCCAGATCTGTTCTGTGAAATGCAGGTGTGTCTAATTATGAGCATGATGCTGCATGCACAGTGTGATCACAGAAGTGACAGGTCCAGAAGTCCTGTCCCCCCTTTTTGGAGGCATAGCTCTGTAGTTCAGCAGGCCCACTACAACAACATAAATGGGAGTCACCCTCACAAAGGTCTATATATTCATATGACCAGTAAAAGCATTTTCTGTTTCTCACTCCAGCTCTCACAGACTTACATCTCAGTTCTATGCTTAAACTTCTAAAAGTAGAAAACTTCCCAGCCAAGCTGGGGTGAGGCAGCACATGCTGGGACTGGGGGGTATATGGCCCCACCAGTCCTTTCAGCCACTGCTGAAACACCCTGAGCTACGCTAGGAAGGACACTGTGACATGCACATAAATGTCAGCTACTTCTCATCAACACCCACCACACAACGCACATTGCTGCTCATACAATGGAAATGTCCAGCTTCTTCTCACGGCTTCATGGCAGGTTGAAGACAGAATATCCTGTAGGTCTTACTCACACTGCTCTCTTTATCTGGGCGAAGGACAGTTTTTATTTTAGCCGAATCTACATACAATTGTTGAGCTGTTGGACCAGTCTCCATGCTTCCCCCTGAAGATGACTGATAATTATAATACTGCATCTATTTTAATTCAACATCTTCTTGGACTCAGATATTTAAATACACCTTTTTCCCTATAAATGATCAGATGCATTCTCAGCTACAGCCAGTAGGTGCCATGTCTATCTGCACCTCAGATAAAGGCAGCCTCACTGCTTGCTTCTTTCCTCCAGTCATTTCCTCCAGAACTCTGCACTGAGGCTGACTGAGGTGCTGGCCACTTCTTCAAGCAGATGCTTCATGCTGCATGAGCTGGCTGAATCTAAGGCAGGTGTCTGCAGAACAGTTCTTGTTTCAGCCCCATAAAAACATTTGTTCAGGTACACATGCTTTTCCTCTGGCTGTTATTTGGTACTTCCTCCAATCATGCTCACCTTGCAAGTTGGACTTGGCTGCTTCCTGTTTAGCTCCTGACTGGCCTTGCAGCTGCACCTGCTATTTTTCCTACCCCTCATCTCACCACTGAACCACAGCAAGGTATGTGTGGCTCAGAGCTGGGGATCAGAGCTGTAGCATCTGAATCCTATAGGATGCAGTCAGACTGATTTGGGTTGGCCAGGGCTTGGGAAAAGACAAGTAAAGCTGGGATGAAAAAGGCCAATTCAAATGTGGTAGCTGACATAAGCCTTGCCTGGTTTGGCCTGAGTGCAGAGGAAGGGTTCCAGCAGCTGCCACCTGGGTTGTGTGCCTGGCCTCACCACTGCTTAAATACAAATAAATGCAAGTCCCTTAAACACACCTGATGTTCACATCTGAAATATGAATATGAAATATCATCCTCCACTTACCTCCCTCCTAAGGCCTTTTTTGTTGCTTTGGTGACATTTATAAAGAAATTATTTCTTTGTACTGAATAGACAATACATGTGCGAAGTGTCATTGCTGAGCACAAAAGAATTTTGTTACTGCAAATGTAGAATGCAGCAGGGAGATGACACTCATTTTAAGCCTCATTAAAGTCATCAAATAAAACAGTGTGTATTTATGGAGAAAGATACTCTATTTTGTGTCTCTAACTGAGTATTACAAATAATGAAGAGAAATTTACAATTAGGAAAATATTTTCAATGTTATTATGGGAACAGCATTCTTAATAGAGGGAGAGTGTAACATAAAACTTCTGTGGTCTAACTGTATACCAGACTTCAGAAAACATTAGTCCCTGCTATTAGTTTACAACCCCCTTTCCAGAGGACTAACCAATACTTTGCAAGGGAGATGCAGTAGATAGCTTAAAACCAAACCAAATCGAAACCAAGCAAAACCAAAGAGTTAACCATTTTTTATTCCTATTGTACTTAGTTTGCTATGTAACAGTGAAGGTAATATATCTGAAGGTGAGGAAGATGAAGTTCTTAATGGTGCTTAAGAAAGAAAGTCAGTGGCAAAGGCTGAAAGCCAACTCAAGCCCTTCCAGTTATAAAGTGCTTTCCATAGTGCTGTATCCATGTAAGTGGAAAAAATGCCACAATCACCTGATCACGTAAGAGGCTGGTGCAGTGCCCTCTACTCCAGAATAAAGTGCTTTCCCTTGGTCTATCAGGAGATTCCCTTAAGTAAGGCCCTTCCCTTATTTTTGTGTCTTGCTCAGTTAGGTATTAGACATCAGTTCCAAATGTATCCACAGTAAGTTATTCATGGTTTAAAAAAAAAAAAGTAACAACTTTGATTTGCCTAGGAAAGACCTAAGGTATATAATTCCCACTAAAAATATGAAAATAGAATTATAATCTCATAGAAAATATTTCTAACAGGTATAGCCATGGCCAAGATTTGCCATGTATCAAATTGTGCTTCCAGAATTAAAAATAATCTATTTATAAGATAAACAAGAACAATGATTAGAACAGATATTTGGATTTGCCACAGAGTAAGTGGCATTAGCAGTACGTGCCATCATTTCAGTAGTCTTGGGATTTGTACTTATTGCAATTAATACTTCTTATACAGTTACTGTCAGTACTTTATAATAAGCAGGATAGCTTTGGAAAGAACTTGAAACATCGGGGTATGGTGCTGTGAATATAGATGTTAGCTTGAATTAATATTAACTTTAATTTCTCCTATTTTTAAACAGTTAAATATTTTGGGTATTCTAAATGATTCTTAAAAAGTTGAGTTACATTTAAGGTCACAGAGTTGGATGTCAAAGGACAAAAAAGAAAAGGACAAAATTATAAGATGGGTAAACTAATAATGTAGGAAGACCTAGATTTTTGGGCACAGAATCATAAATTCAAAAAAAACCCAACACTTAAAATACAGCATATTTCCGATTCTACAGCCAATCTACAGCAATCCTCATACAAAGCCCCAGGCTTCTCCACTCTCCTGGAGCAATAAAGCATCACTGCAGTCACCTCTGAGTCAGTAACTTACTTACCAACGCAGTCTTTTTTATTCCAGTGCAGTTTCTTTCCAGGTGGACAGACACACTCATAGCTCCCCATTGTATTCAGACATCCATAGTCACAGCTGCCATTGCTGATGCTGCATTCATCAATATCTGAAAATGTAATTAAAACTGAGAACAATATTAATAATATGCGCCCAGTATCCCTGTATATACTGTACACTGGAATGTTATGTACATAACAATATCTGTACCTACTATGTCTTCTACATTTACACCTATATAAATGTGTGCAATACAGTCAATAGTCTTGTCAAACAATTTAGTGCACACTGCACATATTTGTCCTCAGACACACACATAACTCCTATTCCTATAAGGATTTACGCATCTGATACAATTTACTTGTCAGGACTAGTTACACTGAAATTCTTGGAAGTACTGACAGGATACAAAACATACTTGAAAGTCTGCAGCATCTGGACAATAACTATTCCATTATATGAAAAATGTAAAAGGTATAAACATCTGTGAGATTCACTCACTTTTACGTATCAGGGAGGTAAACTTTCCATAGTCATTCACAGAGTTTGCTTTTAGAAATTATTCAGGTGAAGGAAAGGATAATATTTGATAGGAACCTAGAAGCTGAAAGGTAGTTGTTTATTCAGTCTTCTACTCCTCAAACAAAAAAATGAAAGCTGAAAGTTTCCAAGAAGGCAACCAGCTACCAGATACATATCACTGATATTTCATATAGAATCTTTGAACTTTAGATACATTAGAAAAGTATTTGGTCAATATGAAGTATAACCTTTTTAGTCTATACAGTCAGAATTTATATGTGCCAGCATGTCTGATCTCTCTTCTCCTCTTCCCCCCCCAACAGAAGGGATGTTTATTCATCAAGCTCACCAGGAGTTGCGCTGCCATGTCCTTATCCCTGGATCACACTCAGGTGCATCTTGAGCAGTAGATGGCAGAGACCAAAATGATGATACGATACCAGCAAACCATCATCAGTTTGCTACTCCAGACTCTTTAGTTTACTAAAAAAGCCATAATCTAAAAGTCCTCGTTATGGACCATAGCCTTGTTTTAGGCACTGTGCTAACCTCAACAACATGTGGTTTCTGCCCTTTAAACATACCTACCCATCTGCTTGCTAAAACAGTAGTATTACTTCAGTAGACTTCTACAAGGCACATAGATTGTGCCATGCCATTTAATGTATGCTTAAGTGAGCTGGAATGACAACAGTCAACATGAAATATGCTGAATTGCTCAAACTCTACCTCAATGATAGGCCTCAAAATTTAACTGTCAAAGAAAAATTGTCACTGAACATGTTTCTAAGGGAGGTCTGGACACAACGGTTGACAAGCTGAGTGTCTACCTGCCTTTCCAAATCACACCCAAGCCCAAACTTGAACTCCAACTGCTGTGTACCTCGCTGTGTAAATCCACACACCCTGCCAATTCCCTCCAGGTCCCAGGTTTGGAGTCTAGTAACCCAGCCAGAGCGTGAGGTACAGGTAGGAAGTGGGGCCAACAGTGGGGCCAACAGTGGGGTCAAGCACACACCTAGGTCCTGCACCAATTAACACATGCAGGCCCAGCCCTATTAGCCACATCTTCCTCTGGAATCTGTGGAAGAATGGCTGCTCAGTAAACAGTTCACAAAGCAAACAAGTAAACTGATGAGCAAAACTCAGTTTCCAAACCTCCACAGTGTGTCAGCCCGTACAAAGTATAGCCTTTATGGCAGAGACATTCAAAGCTTCCAGGGTAGTTGATGCAGGTGTGATCACAGGTCCTTTCAAAGGAACACTCGTCTATATCTGAATACACAGAAAAAACATTGAGAAGTTAGAATTCATTTGAACTGAATAGCTGCAATTTCACATCCAGCTGCAACATCTTGTTCCTGATAAGCTAGCAGATCTCTTCCCAGGTAAAATCTGAATAAAACACCAGTTTCATTCCTCTAGTGCTTAATGAAGGAAGGACTTGCAGGTACACAGAGCAAGGTAATAAAAGACAAAACATCAAAACTGTATTATAGATATTCACCATTAGGTGGCAACATTTAACTTCCGATCATATTTTCCCAGAAGGACTATTCAAGGTTCTTTGGGGTTGTTGGTGGTGTTAGTGGCACAACGGAAAAAAAGCTTTGAGTTGAATCTCATTCCCTCTTTTCATTTCCTGCATAACCACCAAGTTGAAGTTTTCACTCAAAATGGAATAGCATGAGTTTAAGACTTGCACAAGAGCAAATGAGAAGAATGCCCTAATACAGACAGCTGCTATGGTCTGTAGTTTGACCTCAGCTACAAGAAACAGCACTTGACCAATGTGGGTGCTCAGCTCTTCTGTTGCTGAGGGAAAGCAGAGGAGCAGCTACCACCTCACAGGCACCCGTTCTTGTTAGTAGTCTACATGGGTGAGAAGAAGCCCCTGCCAATCCCTCCAGTGAATATTACTAACTTCACCAAGCAGTTGACCACTGCTCCGACATCTTACCCACCAGGACAAGAACTTGCTGACTACTGAACAGTTACCATTCCTCTCACATCTTACTCACCAGGACAGGGAGCTGCTCAGACTTCTGCTCTGCCTACATAAGACTACAAGGGGCACTACTTGCACAGCTACAAGGGGCATAAGCAGAATATTACCTGAGAATAAACTATGGTTAGGAACAGATGGGCTGCACCTAAGAGGGAATCAGTCAGACAGTGGCGTGGACTGGAAGGGACCCTAAAGACCACCTGGTTCCAACCCCCCTGCCATGGGCAGGGATACCTCCCACTTTGACCAGGTTGCTCAAAGCCCCATCCTCCAAAACACATCCTCCAAAGTGCACATTGTATCTAATTCAAGAGAATCTGACCTCTTCCCCTTTAAAAAGTAAGGCATTTCTAATTATTGGTGCTCACTAATGTGAAACCCTTATTTACATAGTCTCTTCCATCCAGCAGCCCAGGAAGAAAGCAATTAACAGCACATTACTTCAAAGACAGTACAAAGGTTTTGCTGAGCAGGACAATATAAAGGTTTATTTGACAGCAGTCATCACAGAAGGACTTGCTGAAAGCCACTACATTAAAGGTACTTTAAATATCAATGTGTGCAATATAACAACACTGACTGAATTTTATCCTCAAACAATTGGTTTTCATAAATCCTTTTAAATGATCAAATTTTCTGTTAGAGGGACAGATAAATTTATACAATGGCATCATTTGAGAGATGTAACTTCGGAAAAAAACAAAAACAAAAACAAAAAAAACCAACAAAAATACATTCCTCCCATGTTTCGGAGGCAAGAAGGAAAGGAATAGTGTTTCCTTAATAGCTTGCACACTTTTTAGAGTTGCTCATAAACATAACCTGAGCAACACCATTACTATATATAAACTCAGACTTTCACATTGTGCATGTTTAGAAAGGCACGTGTGCTTGAAAAAATGTGGGAAATCACATATATTTTAGGGTACCCATTTCCTATATTATATTTCCAGGTGTTATTTATACAGTTTTGATCTTTAATGAAACATTCTGGATCTCATCTTGCTATTATAAATTATAAATACTTATATTACTATTATATTACTATATTACTTTTATTACTATTATGAATACTTACACTATTATAAATACTTAACTTCAAGAACTAAAAAATTAAGCTTTTATGTGTGTATACATAAAACCAAAGTATTTGTGAGAGTTTATATAAAAATTTACAACGTTGTAAACAGATATATTTTATATAAGCCACAATTCTGAGTGTTTCAAAACATGCACAGAAAGAGAATTCATGACACAGAAAGCAAGTGCTCAGACAAATGCATAATAAAATTAAATACATATAATGAACAAAAAATCTGTGCTATCTGGTTTTATGTATGTGTATCAACCACTTGTTATGATTAAGTACAAAAAAAAAAGACAATTGAGATTTTCTATTTTTTGCACCTATTCATTTTTAATGCATTTTCCTATATATTTTGAAATATCACTATTTGAGTTGGGAAAGTAATTTCTTTTTAAGGTTTTCTTTATGGTCTTGGAAATATGAAGCTTTTGAATATACAAAGATGTATGTAAACTATTTCAATTTTCTCTAAAAAAAATACGCAATGCAAAATCATTTGGGAATGAACACTGCAGTTACAGTTTTAAAGTTTTTTTAATGCTTAAGAAGCCACATCATACATCATGGTTTCATTCATGTGCAACCCTGTTCAGTATATGGTATTGCAGGAAATTCACAAAAGCAACTCATTTTCTGGCCTGACTTAGCATGGAAGGCTCTATTTAAAAATAATAATTTCATATTTCTCAATAGTGTTATATATGGAGTGTATATATGGAGTGTATTTGTATATGGAGTGTATATATGGAGTTATATATAGTGTTATATATGGTTGATATTAATAAAAAAGGGGGAGATGTTGGATTGTGGTCATGGGGGTCGGCAAGCCCCGTGGTTGAGATAACATTTGACTCTTAATGATGAGGCCATCGGGAACATAAAAGAATTTAGAGGGAACAAAGAAGGGTGATTCAGGAGACTCCATGCAGACTGGGGTTTCTTGTTCTCCAGCCGTTAAGACATGGAAGTTTCTGGGTGTTTGCTGTTGTTGTTATAGGCAAAGTTGTTTTGAAAAGAACTGCTGTGGAGAGAAAGATATAAGAGGGGAGCCTGCCCTCAGGTTAAAAACGAAGGCAACACGATGTGATGAAGTTATGTCGTCAATAAAGAAGTAGAAAGAAGGAACGAAAAGGAACAGGCTAGCAGAACAGAGACCAGGACGGAAACAGGCACTTTGATTGCCTCATGAAGATAGGTTCAGCCAAACTCAGCAAACCGCTCAGAGAAGCTCGTAGAGAAAGTCGCTGGAAACAGGCACACGGGAGCTGGACAGAAGCTCAAGCTGAGAGAAGAGGACCCGCGCACACAACTGCCCCTCGCTGGTAAGCAGCTGCGCATTATGGGGAATCATACGTCCTTAGAAACAAAGACTGTCCTGGTAACCTTACAGCTTATTCTCCTTATTAACAATCAGAGTTTATGATGCTGAAATATGGAACCAAATTGAGGTCAAGGTGTGGGACTCTGCAACTAAAAACGACAAGATTGCGGTGGGATTGCTCAGCACCTGACAAGCAATCTCTGAGACCTTAAAGAGCCATGTGGGGCCACAGTCAGACACGTGTGGCTTGCCAGATAGTGAGGGAGCTGCGGGCTCCTTTACTGATCCGACTGCTACGCCATCGGCCCCTCTGCTGCCACAGCCATTGAAGGCTTTTGCTGTTACGCCCCCTGTTGACATGAACGTACCTTTTGACCCAGGCCTATTGGCCTTGAAAACAAGGTGGATTTGCTTTTCTTCGATCCGGGAAGAATAGGATACCTAAGGCCCAAAGACCGAGTTGCTTGACAACTTAAAGCAAGACATATTGTTCAAAAGGAATGGAAAATGGAGACTTGTTTGTAATCAAGAAAAGGAATGGAAAATGGAGGCTGTTAAGTCATGGAACTTAAGGATTGTTTGTTACCTTTTCTGATTGTATAGGCATACTCTGGTTTAGTATGTCAAGCAATGTTCTGTATATTTAGAATGTTTGATGTTTGTGTGTGCGTGTTGGTGGAGCGTAGACTCCCCGCACACCCAGCGCTGTTTACTTGCCTTTTATACCTTTTATAAATATTCTTTTATGAATATTACTAAATTCAGATTGAGACTTCATTTATAACAATAGTGACCTTATCCTGTACTATTTTATTCAATTGATTTACGTGCTGCTTCCACACATGTTGCTTTGTCCTGTAATGCATTATGGCTTAGACCTTTACAGGTTTTTCTTCACATTAACAAGGACGTGTACCCCACCTTGCCTGTGGAAACAATAGTCTGTCTAATAAGACCAGTCATCTGCTTGCCAAGTAACAAACACTCAGGATGGACAAATGCATTTCTGTTGCATGGATTATTGTATCAAATATCAGCTACTCTTAAACTTTTATTGCTTTCACTGACTAGCAGAGATGCTGAAACAAACACTTTTATTATAATACAAAGACCACTATAAAAAGCATTTTTTAGCCATTTAAACCCCTCATCCCACCTCCTGCTGCTGTTCTCATAAATTCAACCTCTGCTGAATTCAGCCTCTTGCTTTGGCTGATTGCATGTGGAAAGCCTCTGCATACACATTTCCTTGCTCAACAACAAGCCCTTTGCTCCCCTCTGCTCCATGCCTGTTGAGGGTAGGGCTAGGCACTGCCCAAGGGACCAAGTTTTCCACAGCACCGTATCTGAAGAATCACCAGTCCCCTGAGGAATTCAGCACTGGTCATAGAAAAGGGAAAAATATGCATAACATGCTCTTCACTAAAAGAAAGCTGTGGTGTGATGCTGGATGCTGAAATCCTCTTGCACTTTTTTTTTTTTTTTTTTTTTTACTTCTAATCTCCAAAACCTGTGTTCTGGGTGCTGTGATCCCCCATCTCCCAGAAACTGTAGAGTTGGCTCTCATGCCTTTGTAGTGCTCCATAATACTTCTCCATATTTCCCCTGAAAAGATGCATTTATTTCCCACTACCCTCATGATACAGGTATATCTCATAAGAGAATGAAGAAAAGGGAATTACTCCACTTTTCCACACTCACAGACCTAGGTTTCAAATTGTGCACACCACACAACTGGGAAAGAACATAGGTATCTAATCTTTGTCTTCTCTCTATAAACACAACTATGCAATCTGCTAGCGTTATCTATTGAAGAGAAACCCAAAAATACAAAAGCAGGGATGTGTCAGGTTACAGCTAAAGCACTGAAAATAAACAAATTGTCTTTTGGTTTTGTGGTCAAACTCACCACAAACATGTGCACATGCTCACACAAACAGAATTTTTTGTATTGGCTCACTCACTCTGAACTTTTTGGTTTGAGGTGCTTTATTTAAATTACATTTTTGAATCATTTTATCATGAGGAGTCAAAAAGTTTTGTTTTTGAGGAACTGCAGTGGAAAAAAACCTTGAAGTTTCTAGTCTATTTTTAGTTGAATACATGTATGGCATGAATTCAAAAATAGCCTAAGGTGTCTCAGAACCTTTCAGATTTGCTAGCACTAATCTTATTTTGCTAATCTGATATCTAGCACATTCTTTTTACTTTCACTTAGTCAATAATTCTTTATCACATTCACCACAATAATCAGCAGATGTGGTTGTGTCATTTCAGCGTATTGAGAGACATCTTCACAGTTTAACTGTTTGAGGCCTATGGGAACTATAAAGCAAAATTAATCTCTGATAGTGTGGGGCGAGTTTCCTGCCAGAGGTAGTTTTTCTGCCAGTAGCATATAAATTCTAATGTGAAGAACTTCCCAGTTCACAGCAGATGGGTCTGTGTAAGTGCCAGTTTCAGGGACCAGAACAGATGACCTCCAGAGGTCCCTTCCAATCTACTATTCTGTGATCCATGTGCACACCAGATGCCCCAGACCTCCCTAAAGGCACTCTGTTTATGGTGTCTAGTGTTGCTGACAGCTCTCCTTCCAGTCAATGTTACCATGACATTGAAGCATCATCTCAGCCTGAATGAAGTCCAGAATCACTTCTATCAATCCACATTCTCATCTCCAAGGAGTACTTGGACAGTGCAAGCACTCCTTTCTTTTTACCTAGGATAGATTCAAATTGAAGAGATTGTTCAATGGTTTAATAAAAGAGCAGGATTTTCTGTATTTTTGAGGGAAATAACTGTTGCCAATGTTGGTCAGGCGTTATAATATTTGCTGGGCTCTGTTCCTATTATTTTAAATTAGCACTTTGGATTTTCTTATTAGTTCAACTTTTTTTAAAGTTCTTGCTTTCACACATTAAACCATCTCTTAATGAACTTTCTTGTTCTTGAATATAATGTTTGTAAGGGGGTGTCAGATTCTCAGTACTGGCAAGTAAAGTCTTCCATTTTTCTCCAGAAGGAGAGCTACCACAGAGCTAGTTTCTTCAAGATTTCCTCACACAGTTATGTCTTAAAGGTGACCTGAAGGAGCAGGGAGAAAACAGCTCTTTTTCCATGCTCACTCAGTCTCTGCCCTTTCCACTGGTGCTGCCAGAAGACTCCCAGTTACAGTAGCATTAATTGTTCTGGTGGTTCGTGCGATGCAGACGCTGACTCATTTGTGGATCTAGAGTGCAGGGCACCAAGAAGCCATCACACAGTAATGATTTTTGCTAAATCTGAAGCTGAGCTGGATTCTTACCAGCAGCTCTTTAGTGAAAGGCTTCTTTCTGTACTCCATTTCCTCAAATGCAGTGCCCTATATTCTTGATTGCCATTGCTTTTTCCCTCTACAATAAATTTCAGAGAAATTAAAAGAAATCAACAATGAGAAAATTTAAGTGCAATGCACGGCATTTCAAAAAGCATTAGCATTGCAAACAAACAGCTCAATGCTAAACATTTAAAAGCAAGGCTGATAACAGTGGATCTGGATATGCTTTGAGGACTGCAAACCAATGCAGAATCCATTATGATTTCCAGTCAGAATACACACACGCAAAATTCACCTTGCACATAGTACATAGGTGATCTTGTGTTGTGGTTATAGAACTGAACAATTCAGTGCTTAGCTTGGCCAATCACATGTTAAAAATTTATTGCAAAAATATATCCCTCCTCTCCCCCTTTTTATTCACTAATGTCATTTTATTTGCTAATACTAATAACAAGTGATTAAATCGGTTAGTGCAACCTAATGGCCATCAGGACAGTTTTTCTCAGAGACATGAATTAAACAAATAGGTTGATTTATGAAACCAGGAGTCTCCTTCCAAAATACAGGCGACATGACGTTTGAATTAGAGTTTGGTCTTCTTGTCTGACATATTTTTCATGTGGTCTGAAAATAGACATGGTAAAGGAAGTCATTATTATTTGAGGGTACTATTTATACCATAGAGAACAATACAGGAGGGGCTCTGAGATGATCAATAAAATCTATGAGTGCAGACTGGATCAGTTCTGGGCACTGTAAATAAAGAACCCATCTTATATTTGATTTGCCTCTGTTTAGTGAGGCAAGACATGGAATATATGCTAGATCATGGCATATATACAGAATATATAGATTAAATTTAAATATGCTGTATTAAATAGAATAGAATGACTTTTTGCACAGAAAGGTAAAGTAAAATAAAAATAAATATCGATTTCTTCCATCAAAGTGACTCCCAACACCCTGAATGCTGATAGATGACCTCAGCCAAAAAAGGTCATAATGTCACATTAATACTTTGAGGTGCTATCATAGTCATTACTTCATATGCTCCCAATCCTTATCCCAGTTAAGTATACCTTCATTATTGTAGCAAAGACTTTGTATATATTTCAGTGCTGCTCAGGATGCCGTGAAGAATATACTCAACAAGAAATCTGTGGCTTTCTGATTCATGTGCCAGTAGCGTTCGGCCCCTTGCTGGAAGTGATGGCCCAGGTGTCCCAGTGGGACACACAAAGTAAGAGATCAGCACAGAGGAGTTGTCTCCCAGTGCGGCACCACAGCAGGAGTCATTCTCCCCGTGCAAAAGTCTGCAACACATAGCTTTCTTTCAGCCTTCTCTAACACCCTTGGTTTGCGTTTAAGCCCCAGTCAAATGCAGACTCATTGTGCAGTACCCCACTCAACTGATAATGCACACAAAACAAACCCAAGGCTAGGCAGAACATTTCTGCTTGCAGACCTCAGCTTCCAAGTCACTGGCTCCTCTGATAAACAGCGCTTCTCCTTTTTATCATTTGTTAAGCACACATACATAGAAACTCTAAAAAAACGTTAGATAATGTTTTTGAAATATACACTAATGCTTTTTTATATGTATTTTTGGCTGAAAGTTATTTTCTGTCTTCCCCCATGCATCCTCCAGTTTCTGCAGGGAATTCATACCACCCATGTAACATTGTTCACCTTACAGTCCAGCCAGAGTGGTTTCCAACAATATTTGACAGACATTAGGGAAACCATGTTGAGTGGTTGCTGGACCACAGGGAGCCATGATTCAAAACTATGCTCTCCAGCAAATGCTGGTTTAAATTCACTATTGGGAAAGGTATTATTTTGCTACAGAAGCCACAAGAGGGGTTTCCACCACAGCTCAAGTTTTCTGATCTACAGTGACTTACTCCTGTTCACAGTTAGCAAAAATACATCCTCTGAGAACGTAACTCGCTAATACACATCCAGCACCAACCAAAAGGAATAGCTTATAGCTAACTTACATTTCAGGGTCTACAAAAATAAAACCAATGAAGAGGAAACATGGAAAGACCTAGTAATATACAAAACTTCTACTTCATTGCTTTCTCACTGAAGCAGGCTAACAAAAAGGGAAAAAAACACCAAAGCAACCTGTAACCCCAAACCCTTAAAAGTAATTGAAAAACCACACCCATTTAGGCTTCCCACAACATTACTGACTTGCAATCAAATCACCTTGCTGCTGAGACTTAGTTGTTAATAACAGACTAATGACCTGCAGAAAAACAGATCTGGCCTTAATTGTTATATTTTTAATGTGAATGTAAATATCTAAGTAGCCCAGTCACATCTCGTGTTTCAGAAATTTAAGTAGGAAACCATCCATTATGACTAACAGTGACTTGGACCAAAGCATTTATTTATTTAAGAATTTTATTGCTCACAGTTGTGATTAGTGAAGACCAAATGTAACACGCTAATCAGGGAATGAAAGACTTCTGAAGGAAATTGATTCTGCTTGCAAGGAAATGTGCTTTTTATTACAGATGATTTGTTCTTAGAATGCAAAGTGGTAGTAAAACAAATAAATCTATATAAAATGTAAAAGAAACTTGCAAAATATACTAGAGATAGATGCAATAAATAATTAGAAACCTGTGACTTATTATATAAGCATCCCACAGAGGAGATACTGCAAGGATTTTCAAAATGAAACTATTTTTATATCAGGGATAGGCACACAGAAGCAGTGAGTGCCAAATTTTGCAGAATTTTCGCTTCATACCCACTCTAATAAAGATTGAACCACTGCTCCATGCATTATTTAAACATGCTGCCTTGGTTCAGTTCACAAACAAAAATTTGCCCATAGCAAATTAGAGTTAATCTAGTTTTCCCAGTCTAAATAAGCCATTTAGTTGTACCCTTGATTTTCACTAGTAGCAAATAGCATGTCTCTGATCTCTAGCAATAGATTTAGGCAGCAGTACTACAAGTAGGTCCATGTCTTTGTCCACATGGGAGCCGTGAAATCGATAAGGACCTGCAGCGACACCAGGGTCATGCAGATGTGCCTCCAATCATATTCCCACTGGAAGACTTTGGGCTCAAGTTAGCTTCTGCTCTGCAACTCACAGAAGGTACTTTCTGCCCCAGAGGGCAACACTTTATGGGACAGCAGTAGCTTAACACTGACTTCACTAATTAGAGCAATTCCTCTGGGTTCACCACCCTGAGGGCACTGCTTTCTTGCACGCTACCTGGTAGCCCAAGCTTCTGTGACAGCAGTAGGGTCTCTTTGGACCTTGAGCCTGCCAGCCCATCCAGGCTGGCTGAGCAAGAAGGCAGTGCTCTGCTGAACAGCCAAATGCCCTAGAAGATGCAACTAGGCCACGGTTTCCTTTTAAGCCAGTGTGGTATGCAATGCCTAGAGTGTGAAGCCCATCCTTTCCAGTCCTGCAGTAAGGACTGCTAGCATTATCATCTACATAGTTCTACCTCACTACCTCAGTATCTTTTTATGTCTGTATATCCTGTTTATCCAGTATATTTAGATCCTGGAAACAACTTGTCTTCACCTCCCTGTCAGGCTATCTCTACCCATAATAACTTCAATAACCTGTTATCTCTGTTCTTGAGGCTGTCAAACTGCTGATCATCCCTCTTTAGAAAGGCTGTGTCTTTCCCTGTCTTTGTAAAGTACTAAATGCAGAACTACCACTCTATAGCTCTGGTGCAAATGCAATTTAGGGAGCCACAGTTTTCTCTACCATTTATCATTCTGGTCTGATGACTTCAAACACTCATATTGTGCTCTAAGGAATATCTGGACATCACTGATTTCTTCTTTCTGTGTGTACTCACACTTCTGCTACATGTCCAAGGCTGACTAAAGTCTTCAAAGTCCTACCACAGTGGACCGAAACAGGACATTTATTTTGATAGAATGAGTTTATTTAATACTAGCAAGATGACCATGCTCATTTAGCCTGACCTGCTGTACTTAAGCAGCATCTAGCACTGGTAACCTCCAAAAGCATCCCTCTTACCCTGCTTCCTGAGAGGATGGTCTAGATGTTTTCCTGGAGTAAATTCCTAGTGTCCTACACCAGTTTATTTTTTAGAGTTCAAATTAGTGCAATCTTTTTTAATTGCTAAATCTGGTAAAGGCTGAATAATTTCTCTTATAAGAGTGTAGTGCATACCTGATCCTTCCAGGAATCAGCAAGTACCTCTTGATGTATTTCTTGTAGTATCTTGTTGGGTCTGAGGTTACACACAAGAAAGCAAAACTCAACTAAGTAGTTCCCTTGGGCTGGCTGGCTGCCTCCATTAATTCATATCACCAGAGCAGCGAAGTTCAGAAGACAGTAATCATTCATTGGCCCCTTCAGTGGTTAGAGGAACTGCAGTAGTCAGATCTTTCTTTGATGCTATGCACCAAGGGGACAACTCTTAACCCAGCAAACTCATCATCATCATTAACATCAGAAAGTTGGCTTCCCACTGTTTACCCAAAAGTTAGAGCAAAGGGAACTATAGTTGGAAAGAACAAGACAGTACAATTGGGAGAGTCTTTAAAGGCAAGTAGCAGCTTGTTTTCTTTATCTTTGCTATCAGACCTATCATAAGTACCCAGTTACACTTTCTGGAAACCACTTTGCTATCTCTGGGGGTTGAAAGCAGAAGGAAAGAAGGTTAAACACTGAGACTTGGCAATATAAACTGTAGGTCTAAACTATTTACTCCTTCTCCAGAGTAAATACAATCCTTTCTGTAGGAACTCTTCCAAGGGAGTTTTATGTGATCTCACGTACCAACAAATTTTCCCTTATCTTCTCCATTTCTTTCAAAAATTCCTTTTTTAATTTTCTTCCACACACAGTCCACAAGCTCATTCTCTTCCACAAGCCTCCCTCAGGACTTTCTCAGAGTCTGCAGAAATGGGGCTGCAAAATGACATCTTAATGCTATAAATATCTATTCCCTATGTGTTCCCCTTAATGTATGTGCCAAGTCAACTGACCACCATACATTCATCTTCCTGTCAGCGCTGCAGAGCCAATTCTGCTCCCAGTCAGTATGGTTTTGTTCTGCCTCATGCATCAGCCACAGAAACATTTGCTTGCTTTTGGATCACCAAAAGGTTTGCCTTAGGAGCTGGGAAGATTTATAGTTTTGGATGGAAATTGCAGAATTTGGCAATTTCAGCCAGGCAAAACTTGGGAGCTAACTTTGGGGTCTTTGGGGGTATCTTTGAATAAAGATCGTGGGATTTGGCCCAAGGGATTTTACATTTCTGTAATGAAATACATCATCATCACCATCATCATTGTTATTACATTATTATTTCTCTGCTGTTTGGCAAAGTAAAAAGTTTTCAATATTTTTTCCCTGCAGCATTTTGAAATACCCCATTACATTTTTTTTTTCTTTTTTTTTTTTTTCTTTTTTTTTTCTTTTTTCTTTTTGTAAGAAGCAGCAAACTGAAAACTGAATAACGGTAGAGGACTACCTGATAATTTCCCTGTCTAGCAGACAATCTTTTCTTCCAATATTTTCAACACAAAGCTACTTGCTAAATCTTGGCACTGCAAGAGGAGATGGAGAATGGAGCTGCCCATGGGACTGCTGAGGAGGAAAAGGAGTGTGGCCAAGGCTCTTCCTTCACTTCTCTTCTTCTTCAGCTGAGCTGAACTGGTCAGCAATTCTGAATTTGACCAGCTGTCATAACTGATAGAGGAATGAGAAACTAGATGCTGGGTACTGAGGCTCTCTGAGTAGAAGACAGCAGTACATTTCATATCTAATGAGAAATGTTTGTTTCTTGTATGCAGACTATTCACCTTGTCACTTACATCAGGGAACACATCCTCAGTTCTCCTTAGCCCAGTATTTCCCAGTGCCTCTCACCATATTTCAACCAACACTGCCATGGCTTCTCCCTCAATCTGTGAAATCACTTGAGAGATAACCTTAGTCAATGTAGTGTGTAATTTACTGACCTGCTTTACCAGATGTCTGAGCTTCTGGAGCTGGGGAGAGGCCAGAGATCTGTGCTGCAGCTGAAGATGGGTCACCTCCTGGGAGCATGCACTGCAAGGCGCCTATACACCTGTGACACATTCCACATATCCTGTCTATACAGACACCCTATAGACACCTTCTGATTGAGTACTCATGTACTTCAAGAGAAGAAACTTGAGGGATCCCCATCTGCTCTTGGGCAGGGAAAGGGGGCAGAGAGGGCAGAAGAGCCCTCACCTAGCGAAGTCTCTGAGGAGGGTTTGCAGAGAAACTTACCAATCACCAGAGACAGCTCTGGAGATACTTTAAAATAAAGAAGTTTTTAAAAAAAAGAAAGATGTTTTTGCATGTGAGAAAGTTTTCCGGGTCTCCTATTGATTTGGAAAAAAACATACTAATAACTAGACACAATGGCATAAAATTAATAAGACTGCCTAAGGTCACAGATATGAAGGGAAGTGTTCTAAAAAGGCATTTGGAAAGGAAGATTTCAAATATCATTACTGGTTTTCACTGTGAAGCTTTTTGAACTTAGTCTGACCATGAGCTCATGGCAGTTGTTTTCATCCTACTTTGTGTTTATTGTTATCCTTGTAACAATTTTTAAAAATCAGTTTAAAAGACTTCTAAAGATTTTTTTAAAGATTTTAAAATGTCCTATAGTGATCTGAATCCAAGTAGTGCACAGTTACCTGCTAAATACAACAAAAGATTATAATATCAGCAATGCACATATATCTTCAACAACACTGTTCATTTTTAGAACCTATTACTTTTAAAATCAATAGGAAATGAGTGGAACCAAGCACTTTGCTCCTTCTTTTCCCCCCCTTAGAGCTACAAAATCTATCCACTATTGGATCTGGAAGGGCTGAAACTGCTTGATGAAAGGCCATGTACAAGAGCAAAGAAACAGTAAGTACATTTGCAACCTTTTGGTGACTGGCAAATCAGAGAAAGGTCAACAAAGCTATGATAAATGAGCCTGAGTTAAAACCATACCTCTAAATGCTTAGCTTGGAGAATGCAAGTGCAACTACACTCAGTGACCTTTGTGATAAGTCTAATCTGTTACACATGCTAGCACCAACAAAATTGTAGCACTGTGGGCATCAGGATGTGTAGTTCTCCCATTACAGCTCTTCTCAGTGCCCTGCAGGAGCATTTCAACAATCACAGCTTCATTGTTAATATGAAAAGAATATGTACATGCTAATAAATGCACTGTTCTGCATTTGGGGGCCATCACCCCCAACACACATCTGACATTGGCTTTATTAGCTTCATGGCCCTGACACATTATCAACAGAGAGTCTTTGAGACAAGCTTTTGAAACACAGAATTATTTATGGTAAGAAAATAAAGAACTTGAGTCAAGTTGCTTGTATAGCTTGTACAGGCATTTCTACATGTGACAGTTGGACACAAATCCTTAGTGGAAACATAAGGGCCTCCAAGCCTTGAGGGCTGTTGGAGGGCAGAATCTGCTGAGATAGAAGGTAAAAGAGGGAGAGATGTAGAGACAAGAAGGCAAAAGACTGTTTCTGTGTGATGAGCTTAATATTGGCAACTGAAATAGTGTCAACGCTAGATGGCCTGTAGATTTCCGAGACAGAGCCCTTGCTCTTGGGTCTATGTTTACCTGTCTGAGCTCTTTCCCACCCTGCAGCTCCTCTCCATTACATGAGGGCTTTGTTGTGCTCAGGCTCCTCTATTAACCTGAGAAACCCAGTAGGAGGCAATTGGCTTTAGCTCCTATTATGTTTATCCTCTTACCATTGTTTTGCTAGGACAATCTAAAATGCAATTAAAGTCACTACTTTCCCAACATTTTTTTAAAGAAAACAAAATACTTTCATCAGATCATTGCCAAGATTTTATAAACAAACATAATCCTTTTCCAAAATCAATCATTTTCCAAGGCAAAGGCAAATTGAGTTATCTACTATTATTACAGCAATAAACTGTGTTACGTGTCAAGTGTTTGGGATAGGAAAAGCCATATATCAACAGCAGAAATGCATTAAAAGAAACTTCAGGCAGGTTTATTTGTTTTCCTACAAATATAAACATGTTTAGTTGTCTGCACTCTGCTCAAGCCACTATTTACACAGCAACTCTGTAAGAGCAACTTAACAGCCTGATGAGACAAACAAAAAAGGTTTTACCCTCTGTGTATCAAGTGAGGAATATTCCCTCCATCCTGCAATACATTTGTTTTTTTAGACATATATCTGGAAAGAGAGACCTTCTCTTTGCCAAGCTGTCTCCATCACCGCTGAGTAGTAGCTGCTAGTGAGACTTCTTGAAGGAATAAGGGGCTACTCTGGGTCAAAATCTGCTTTAGTGTTATTTGATGGTGCTGAAAGAGCAAGTACAAAAACAGAGTTTCAGCTTTCAACTGAAAAATCAAATGCTGCACTTCACCTCCTGTCATTCTGATTGTGCATCCCTAGCTTACTTCAAGCTCCCAATGAAGTCAGTGGCCAATTAATACAAACAATAATTGCTGTTCTCTGCCTCTGCTTCAAAGGCTTGTTTAAAAAGTAATTAGAAACCTTGTCCTGAGGTCCAGAACTAGCACAAGTCACCTCCTTCTTTGCAAGCACTCAATCTGAAGATCAGATCAAGGTGGGAGGAGAGCATATGGAAGTGGAGAGGTGAAACAATGCTTGCCTCTGTAAGGCAATGAGAAAAGCAGAAGAGGCCATGATAAGAGGCAGCTTCTTGTCTCTGCCACATGCTTGCTGATTGTTTGCCTGCAACTCATGGTCTGCCACAGACTCCATGAGTTGTGGCTTGTGCCCGCAGAAAAATGTACCCTCCATTGGGCTCTTCATGTGTGCTCTGCTCCATGCCACTACTTCCACCAAAGAAGGCCAGCCTCCAGGGAGTCCAGGAATGGCAGGTATCACTCCAAAAACATGAACAGAAGCTTTTTGCAAATACGAATCAAAAAAAACCCTCCACCCAACAATAACACAGGAAATACTCCTCCATCTCATTGCCTCTTAGTATTTGAGCTTAGATTTTTGTTTTTATCTCACCTGTCCTAACACAGGGCTCATCAGAAAATTATCAACACAAGTAGTTCATAACATGGCTTCTGGAAGAAAATCACACTCCTTTGCTTAAATGAGTTAAGATCTTAAGGGATTTTATTCTCATTAGAAAAAAAAGTAAACAAAATTTAGCACTTTTAAAAGGCCCAGAAGGGTAGAAACAAGCACAGGAAGATGAAGCTCCTCTGAACATTTGGGATAGGGTTGTCATTTTCCTGCAATTCTGTACAGCACTTAGTGTAAAGGATTCCTGACCTTAAGGTGATTAAATGAGTGAGAGCTGTAACATGGCATTATCTCAAGGTGCACCACTGCAATAGTGGAGAATATATATCTATAGAATCTCTCTCTGGTTCTCTTCAAAAACAATTCCTATTGAATTACAGCTTTCACCACTATTTATCAACAGATTATTGTTTGTGGAACAATGCTACTTTCCTGCTCAAACTATTCCAAGGCTGACTCATATCCTGGTAATTCATTAATACATAATATGATTTTAATCCAGTAAAATCATTTCTGCACTATGCATGTACTAAATCCTACAGCATCAAATGAAAAACATATCTCAAATTCTCTTTCTAAACATTAACGGAATGTTTTGCTTGGCTTCCCATGCACAACATCACTGAGGGGAGGGGTCAGACAGAGCTGTAGAAAGCAATTTGATAGCAATGTGCACTACAGAGTTTAACACGGGAATATAAGAGCTGCAATACTGAATGAGACCTGAGGTCAAACTAATCTAGTATCTTCCAACAGTAGCCCTTGTCAGAAACTTCATGGGAAAATAGAGGTGGAATAACCTGCCCCAGCTGCCCTCCCCACATTAGGTCTCATCCCATTAGAAATTGATTTAAAGCCTAGATTATGAGGTTTAATATTCCTTCCAAGCAGCAGACACCAAAGAAAATTTACTTTTAACGATAAATCTGTATGTGCTGAAGTGAGGAGAACTGGAGTTGGGGGGGGATGTATTTGTTTTCATGTTTCAGCAGACATAATTGCTACAACCAACATGGGAGATACTATCACTTGGCAAACAAACTTGTACTGGCTAGAACTGTTTATAATTTATGCCTGAGGTATTTATGGTCTCTGTGTATGATCTTGCAACCCTTTTTTTCTCACAGAGGCAGACTGTACCACTATTCACAATCTCACTGACACCAAGAGTAAGCACCATGTATAACAGAAAGGTTTTGAGATGTATTCCTTTTATTGACAGTGTAACATGTCGCTTCCCAGCAGAGTATTTTTTAACCTGATTGTAGAAGCAATATGGTGCCTGTCATAAGCAAGATATTTTTGCAAGCCTCAGTGACACACAGTGCCTTACAGAAAATCTGCATAGGGAATGTACATGATCAGCGACAGGGAAGTCATCTCAAATTTTCTTTCTGTGAGACACACTGATTTCTACAAGCAGCTCCCAGGATTGCCTTCAGCACTCGAGATTCTTCCTAGTTCTCGACCTGCCTCAGCAGCTGAACCAGCACAACTGTTTGTATGCCACGTGTGCATAGAATCAAACATACTGGGCCAGACTTAGCTGGATTGGCTGCAAATCAGTCTAAATCAAGAAAATGTATCTTACAGCATGGCTATCTTATGTTGGTGAGAGGACAGGTGCATCAAGGCAAAACCACTCTCCTTTATGTGTATCGCTCAAATGAGTGTTGATACACAAACAGCTTGTGTCCCTTCATCCCTTTCTCTCATTAGTCAACCCTGCATGGTACTGACTCACCCTGTTCAAGTGGTTTAATGCAATGAGGACCAGCAGATTCCTTTAGTGTGACTGCAATGTGAATACAGAAGTCTGCCAAGTACAGTAGCCTTACTTATGTAAGTGAGAGCAAAAGGAAGCCCTGGATATTTTCTCTGTCTGCTGAAAACTACAGCTTACCACACATGCACATGCAAACTCAGGCAAATGTCAGTGAGGGGACTTGTAAGCCTGCTAGCTCCTCTTCCCCATTGCTGCCTTCTCTTGCAGGGACACAGAGAGCAGCACCCTTAAGGCTTACTAATGCTCTGCACTGGCTGCAGTCCAGTCCTGAACCTCTCTGAGAGAGAGGTTTGCATGGGTTAAGGTAAAAATGTATTTTAAATATTAAGAAAAAACAAAGCAAACAAAAAACCAGCAACAACAACAAAAAAAAAAGTGATATTTCTGCTACTGTCCCCTTTATGTCTCTTGCCTGGCTGTGAAGTCGTGACAGAGCAGTACTGCTAGTGCCATTCCAGAAAGAAGGGACAGGGTAAATAATGCTCCTGTTATTGTACATTGGCTTCTTCTGTTTATTTAGTAGGAAAGAAAAGGAAAGAGTGAAACAAGAACAAAACTTTATAACAGTTTTCACTGGTAAGTTAGCCAAACTGTGAAGCTGATCCATTGAATATGAGGGATCAGGGTTTCAACCACTGTACTTTAAATTAACTTACTTGAAACATAAGTTCTAGCACCAATACAGATTAGCTGAAAAATTTCATCATGTGCGCAATTACAGCATGGTATAGCTGTACGCATCTGCAGTCTCCCACAGCTCAATGTCTCTGGACCTACACTTGGATAGATATACTCAGCTATTCATCTAGCTACTCAGAACAAGAACAGTTATAGGAGCAGCAGTAAGGTAAAAAGGACTTTTGTCTTGGCTTGGAGAGTCGTGGCATAAAATTCCCCTTTCCTGGTACAAGGAATTTCTTCAGGCTTTTAAAACTGGGGCACAGGACTCGGGATTCTCCGTCTTCCATTTTCACAGTGCAGTGAGAGAGAGAGAGAGACAGATGCTCCAGCCCTTATCTCTACCCATGCATTGAGTTAAGTAACTTAAGATTGGTGGCTGTATAAATCAATGCAAGGGCTGTACCCTCATCCTGAGACCTCCATCAGATTATATGACTGGGACAAGGTCAACTGCTTTACTGGGTTATATGATCAAATGTGGGTGGCAGGTCACTGTCATGTAACCTAGTGAAGAAAACCATCTCTGGTCCCTTTTTATTTTTTAATTTGGTCCCTCTATATTCAAGATACTTGGTGATTCAGTGCTGCTGATGTGGATGCACTGATTTACTTGAGTTTGAACTGGTTCTGTACTGCCATATTTATTATCAATGCTTCCATACAGAAGAGCATAGAGAGATCTTTGTAGTTAATCTTTGTGGGCTTCTTTAGGCCAAAAATAATTCCCACAAACACCTTCTATCTGTCATTCCCTGTATGATCAATCTCTCATTTCACACACATTTTCAAAATGGAGATACCATGTGAGAGATTGCCCTTGGAAGGCTAATAGTGCATATTTTGTACAAGTAAGTGAAAAGATGGATGTTATTAAGGGGGATTAGATATCCAGTTAATATGGCAATGTTTCAAGATCAGGTCTGTGTGATCCTTGGATCATAGACAGTTACTGCATTTTTCAAGGTGCTATATTTCTTTCTCTTGTTCTGAAATGCAAGAAGGTATCTCTTGACAATTATCCATTGGTAGCTCTATGTGAAGCATCCTTCTACCACATATCACTCATAAGGTCAGCTAAAATTAATCACTTCAAATTCTCTGGAAAGAAAACCTACTTGGCAATAAAAAAAGGTCTCTCATTTAACAGCATTATTTTAGGACTGCATGGATTATGGTTCTGTGGTGTATGGGTTAACAAAGCAGCCCTAAGACTGGGTTCAAATCTTATTTAAAGCCTGCTCATAGACAACCTGAGGGAAAACAAAACAAAACAAAACAAAACAAAACAAAACAAAACAACAAAACACAAAAACCCAAAAACACCAGTTGGGCAATGTTTGAAGTATTTCACAGGTCAGCATTGTGATATGCTGGCAGTTACTAAGGAAACTGCCTTAACATCTGCTCACAGCATACTTGGCTCTAGCCATCACTTCCAGTTGCTCCACTCCATGAGTGTCAAGTTTAGAGGAACACTTGCTTGGAAGTGAAGCTGGGGAGACAGGAAGGTGGGATACAGTAGGGCACATAAGAAACACATTACTTTAAAAGAAAGAAAGACAAGTCTGAATACACGAACATGATAGTGGATATGCTCACATCTTTCTGTTTTTCTTGAAGAAAACAAACAAACAAACAAACAACAAAACAAATCAGCTATACTTAGGCTTTTACTGGATAGTTTTGTAGTGTTATAAAACCCCAAACCTCTAGCAAAATGTGCCCACAGAAAATTACTAGAAGGGAAATTCAATATATCATGAAGCTAGTGAGTCAAATTTTGTTTTGGATTTCCTGTTGAATAAACTGACATCACTGAACTTCCTTTAGACAACAGTACTACCAATAGCAGACTATGAGGCACTGTATTCCAACACCTAGTTATAAAATAGTCATTGCATTCATTTCAAATCTGGTAGGAAAGCAGTAAAGAATAATCAACAATCAAACAGGCAATATGTCAAAGCGAATAAAAAATGCCATCAACTACTGATTGTGAACACATAGCTTTAAAGAAGCTGTAGAAATGCCAGAGAGCTTATGCAGGTATTCCACATGCCAGAGGGGTACTTTTGCCTGGTGGACAATCATCTCCTTTTACAGTGGCTATATTGATTGAAATAGTTGGTGAAATGTCTACTTGGACAGATTTCATTATGGCTGAACATCATGTCTGTGAGATCTAGCAATCATCAAGCCCCACTTAAGTTGCTTTTGAGGCTGTAAGTGGACTACAATGATGCAAATGCCTTGAATTGCCTCCTGCAGAAGGTTAAATTCCTCAGCATACAAGGATTTGGCTCTATTTTGGGCAGTTAGAGAGGGACAGAGGAGCAGAGTGTAGATCTAGCAGTCCAAAGTATTGTATGTTGTTCACTGCATGTTACACTAAAAGCACTATTTTATTTTATCTTTTTTTCTGAATGGAGAGTTACAACAAATGGACTCCCTGGAGAGTTATGACAAATGTGCATGCTGTCTCTCCTTGTCTTCTCTTGCAAAAGGCAATTCCTACAGCAGGAAAAGAAAGTTATTTATGATAGAATTTCACACATTTTTCTGGGTGCTTAATGAAGCTTGGACTTGAGTGGAGCAGAAAGAACGCTTATTGTTGAATTTTTTTCAAGATCACTGCACAACAAACAGAAACTGAATAATCAATTAAGTTAAATGGCTTTAAAACTCATATTGGCTGAGGATTAAGGTAATTACGTCTGCACTTATACACATTCAGCTTTAAGCAGTCTTGCTTGATCTTATGCTGCTGATGTCATTCTAAAACTAATCTGAATTCTTGTCCTGCTGTTAATTACTGCAAAGGTTACAAATATAACCTCTCCTTGCTATAAATATAGCTACGTTATTTGTATTAAATGCTCAAAGGAGACACAGGCCTCTTTTTGCAAGGTTTATACAAACAGATCCAATGGTTTCTTTCCGTACCAATGAATTTACAATTCTTTAGGCTTAAGGGATCTTTTAAAATAATACACAATAGATGGGTTTGGTATTGTCAAACAGTGATTTCAGCATTAAAGGTGAAAAAAAGAAATCTATTTTAAGTTTGCATGAAAAGAGAGACTCTGGGAAAGTTGTATTACTCTCCACAATATTGCTGGCAAGGCAATGTGGATTCTTCACCTTCTGGGTTACAAATAAGTTTCCTTTTAAATGGTTGGAATGCAGGGGAGGGGAAAGGAAGAGAAACCCCCTACATTTTCCTTGTCTAACAAGGAGCCCCAGCGTGAGAACCACTCCCTAGCAGAAGTAATCTGTGATTGACAATAGTTTTCTTTGCAACCAGGGCTAAAAATGGTTTAGCTGTAAACAGGCAAATGCAGAACACTTTAATGCCCTTTACAAATGCAAAAGCTGCTTATACAAGCCCTGTGCATGCAGGGTGGCTAGCCAGTGGCTCCAACTGATCAGCAAGCTTCAGAGTTACTGAGAAATTATGAATTTTCATAGCAGGGTATAAACACAAATGCAAGAGTTTTTGTTGTTGTTTTTCTTTTTTCTTTTTTCTTGTAATGAAGGAAGAGGGCAGATTAACAAAAACTTGAGAAAAAATTGTCTGCACTGTCCAGGCATTCCTATATGTGATCTTAGGCAAGCTACAATATTGGGCTTGAAAAACTCAGAGAAATACTTTCCTCTTCACAAAGATAATGAATGTGTGTAAGGCACTTGGTACAATGGGGCGGGAGCTATACAAACAGCCTGAACAAAGTCTGAGACTTTTCCCTACAATCCTAAAGTTGGCTCTTTCTCTCTACAATGGGTCTACATAGGTCTACAACGAAAAGACATCAAGGAAATGAGGTGAGATAGGACAATCTGAGTTTCACAGGGAATATGGAAAGAACCTTTTTATTGAAGCATGTAAAGTTGCCTTGTGCTGAAGTTAACATTTACATGAATAAAGCTATGCAGCAACAGCTTATTTGTATTTTTCAACAGTTTGAAAAATGTTGCTAACATAACCTGTGTCTCTGTGGCTTTTTTCTTTACAGGTTCTTTCTCATGAACCAGACACACACACTTATACAGGGATTCTGCAGGTCTTAAAAGGGCATGCTTACCAACTGCTTCCATGGGTATTTTGTTTAATGTTGGCAGGATCTGTTCCTTGATGTGAGTGATGGACTCATTTGGAGATGAACTCCGTATACACCAGTGAGGCCATCTGAACTAAATAGGACTTAACCCCAAACAACATACACTTCCAAGGTCCTAAATAAGTATTTGCTAAACACATTGATTTGTAACTTAAAGATGTCTTTAGTTTTAAAATGAAAATTAGAGGAGAAAGGCAATGTTACAGCAAAATCACAAGTCCTTAAAACTCTCTTATGAATCAAAATAACAGATATAACACAAATAACAGCATCTTCTATAAAGACAGATTAAGCTTCTCTAATTCACTCATTGAAAAGGCTAATATACTTAAAATAAATTTATCTGAATCTCTCAGTAATGGTCAGTGTTGACTGCCTATTACCAGAAAAATTATTTCTTATTTTTCCAGAAAAAAACATGGATGATTTATATGCCAGCAGTGTCACTTAACCCCCAACCACATTTTCCCGTCAGACCTGACAAATTCTCCTTTGCAGGGGAAGCAACAAAGTATAAGTGACTAATACATCAGATTTCTTGATCTATATCCACTTTTCCTTTTTCTTTGTTAGCAGGCCTTCTGTTTCCCTAACTCAACAATTATCACCTTAAGCACCAGACAGAAACAAAATTATCACAGTGGTCCCTCCACAAAGCTGGCATCATACCATAGTTGCTATAATCAGTCTCTGGGGCCCAAATACCTCAGACTTCAAACAGGAAATAACTTTGTCCTCCAAATTTCACACTATGAAGGACCAGCATTTCTGGGACCAAAGCAATTCTCCAGAGCAAGAATTCTCTGGGCTTGCACTAAACAGGCTGTTAGAGCAGCAGATAAGCTACAGTTAACATGTCAGTCAAAGTATCACATAGAGGCAGACAGAGCGCCTGCCCTTGTTCATTGACAATGGCAAAAGTAGGATGGCCAGGTCATGTTTGTATTTCCAAACCAACAATTCTTGTCTGATCACATGAGGGTGAGAAGATCAGCTACGGCTTCATTCATTGCACAGTATGTACTGTCATCAGCAAGTAATTCATTCAGCAGCCCAGGCACATGAAGAAACAAAACTCAGATGAACAATGTTTACAGAACTGCTAAGTTCTGATCAGAAGAAATAACTGATTATTTACAGGCAGATTTCAAAGTCTGTTACCAAGACTTTGAACAATGAACACATAAATTTTCTATCTGCTCTTGCCTAACAAGAATGCAGGTCTCAACTTTCTTGACAAGTTTTTCCCTGGTGTAATTACAATGACTTCAGTGTCAAGACCTGTGGCTAATACTGCAGTGACAAACTGTCATGATACAAGAAACTCAAGAACCAGAAACTATTCCTAACTATCTCTATCTATTCCTAACTATCTCTAGATGCATCATGAAGGGAATGTTTCTTTTTAATATTTTGTTCCTATTTTTAGCAGGTGTATTAGAACCTGACAACTTATCCTTGTCTGACATGACCCAACAATATTTTTTTCTGTCTAGTCATAGAACTCATGGTTCTGGTCTGAGCTTTTCCCATCCTGTCCCAGCATGAAGCCAACCTTGCACTGACTCCTCAGTGGCTAACCACACACTCAGGGTGGAGTAGACTTCTCAGATAATAGAAGTACCAATGAGAATCAATAGAAAATCTTTTGAATGATGTATGTATTTCCAGACATTTGTTTCTCCCTTATTGATGAACAAAAAAGCTCTAAAATACTAATGCTGTTCTGGACTTCATAATTTTTACATGTGCAAAGCCCATGAAGATAATTAATAAAAAGGCAACTCCCGCAGAAAAAGAAATAATCCTTGAATACTTCCTTCCTTTTCTCTATTTAAAGTGTAATTTCTCCAAATGTACATGGGTTGTTGTACTGAAATGGGAAGTACTTATGCACTTAATTGGTCATAGAAAATATAATTTTATATGACTTAGGTAACAAATCATGACACACACACACAAAACATGACATAAATCATACTTCATATGAATTCCCACAAAATTCCTTCAATGATTGCTCCATAAGCAGATTCTATCAGGCAAAGGTGAACTCATATATTACACTCTTTTTTTTCAGTTTAACTGTTGCAAATGCTCTATTCCAGTAAATTATTCAAAATTAATCCAGTGTAAATATGGTAAACCTCTGTCCCATAAAGATCACAACAAATTAAAGGATTTGAACATAAGATTCTGCCTGTGCTTATTACACTATACCACAGGGTATAGTCCCCATGGTATATAGTGTCCTGCTTCAGGACACTGGCATTCCTACTACTAAAAACAATGAAACAAGACACTTCCAGAAATATTCTAAACCAATCTTAGACTATAAAAATCCGGAAGGTCTTTTCTAACTTTACCTCCTATGACAGTATGATTAAAATCTGTAATACAAATGCTTTACTTCTTTTTCTCTTCCCCCCCCCCCCCCCAAAAAAAAAAAAAAAAGTCAGTTGAAATTAACAAATTAACATCCTCATTTTGCAAAGAGTGAAATAAGTGAAGAATTACCTTGGCAGGTCCGTTCATCTGTGAGGAGTTTATAGCCTTTCTGGCAGCTGCATTCAAAGCTGCCAACCGTGTTTCGGCAGAAATGGTCACAGCCACCATTGTTTACCAAGCATTCGTCAATATCTGCAACGAATGAATGGGCAAAAATTTAGTTCATGGCTGTAATTAGAGTATTTCATGGCAGGAATATAGGACTTTACTCAGATCCTCAAGGAGGCTGCAGTTCCCACTAGGAAACAGGTTTGTCAAATGTATCCCTTCCCAAACCTTTCTGGAAAAGCTTACAAAAGAACTACGAATGAGATGTTCTCAAGACAGAAGTATTTCTCTCAGCAGCTCAACCAACAGATGACCAAGCCAAGGCACTTTGAAGTTAAAAAAAATTTAGGGAAGTTTCTTTGTAGATGCAGAGATGTGCCTAACACAAGACTTCAGGCTGTGTAAGATGTGAATCCGTCACCTTACATAGGAACTATCAAAACCTAACAACACCTGAAAAAATGAAATAACAACAAAAAAACACAAAGCAAAACATATTTGATTTGAATTATCACAAAATACTTCCATTATCACTACATAAAGAAATGCAGAGGTATATTTGCTCACATTTAGGAATATGTGCTAGTTTGTCCACTATGAACACAGTGCCACTGAATAACCATTTTCATACCTCTAACCTTTCTGATTTGATGTTTTTGCAGAGCAACACTAAATGCATGTGAGATGTTGTCTCTTGAGTTGTTCTCAACGCATAGCGTCTATTGCCTTTATTTGAAAGCCATGTATATGTGTGATGGACAGGATCAATGGCTCTTAATTTAAAAAGTCATCAAGAAGATAAAGACTCTCATGAAGATAAAGACTCTGTTCTGAATTTCAGACTCTTGACTCCACTTCCTCCACCCTATAGCTTCTCACAAAGGTTTGGAAAATCTGGAATGACCAGTCCCTTTTCCATTCTATAAAAGCTTCTGCAATAGGTATATAATAGGTCATAGAACCTCATCTGAAATACAGAGCACCTTTCCATCCTCCCCCAGTTATAAAACCATGGATCCACATTTTCTGCAAAAGAAAAAAACAAAAACAAGCCTTCTAGTTTTCAGGAGAAGAATACTGCCAATAATATAGGTCTTTTTAAGGATAAATACAGAGAAGAAATATGTCATAGAGCCCTGGCTGCACACTTCTGAAAGTGAAAATGAGATCTTTGAGAAAAATGAGTGGAGAATGACCTTTCCTTCTGAAAAGTCTCTTACAAGCTCTGAAAATTTGAGGTAACAGCTAGCCATTTAAAAAGGAAATGTTGCAAAACACAAAGCTAGGAACTAATATGTGGAGATGGAAATTTATCAAAGATGCATGATGCTGGTGAATGAAGGGAGCATTTAAAATAACTTGATTTTAGGATGACTTTGAGAGTCATTTACTCATTTTTGAATACACGTGATTACAGATCTGGGAGTGTTGTATGGTTTTTATCACATTTCTGCACGTCAAATACAATCAGCAGCAAAATATGTCTGCAAGAGCAGTGAGGAAGTAAAGCTAGAAATTCTAATAGCTGAGAATCAATTTCAGCCTGCTTTTCTAAATGGTGCTTTGTTGCATGGACGTTGACAGAAATACGTTCAGGAGGTGTACAACTCAAATGAGCAAGGGCAGCATACATCATTATAAAGGTTTGTTTGTAAGCTGAATTTTTGGAAAAGAGAAAGCAAAGCTGCTCTGAGACCCTCTGAACTAATACTGCTGCTTACTGCTTTTGTGTCTGGTTCTGCAAAGGAGTGGCGTTTGCATTCAATCCTATTAAAAGCATGAGGGTAAAATGGTAGGTAGCAGCTATAGTAGTATCACGCCCTGAGTGCTTTGCACAAACGTAGCTGCAATCTTTGTGTCTCAGGTAACAAAGTTCTCAAACTGAGCTGATGGCTGGAGTCTTGTTTGTTGTCTGTGGTCCTCAAGTTTTGGTGACTGAAATAGAATAGCCAAGAAAGATAATCTTAGGTTCTCAACCTGATAAAACTGGTGAAGATTACACTGTTGGCTGCTTTGCCTAATATCATGAGACTGAAGGCAGCAACACATTTGGCTTCAGCTGTGATTACAAGCACAGGTCCAGATCAGCAGTGAAAATGTAAGACTTGTTGGCACAATTCCCACAGGCTGACATTTCCAATCTCATGAGTGCTGCCTCCTAACTTTACGATGTGCAGACTGTGGCATAGGTCTTATGATAGATCGCCACAACCTTTTTCACAGCACAGGTGTACCTAACTATAGTTCAGCTTGCTATGACAAAACTTTTGGACAAATGAAATTGTGAGTTAAAATTACTAATATATTAAGCATCACAAACACACAGAGTAGTCATCCATCATGAAGAAGGTCTCTCTTACCCATAAGAACAACATGACCTCTGGGCTACTCTGCTGTTGAGACTGCTTGAAGCAGAAATTACTTGCAGACTGTCAAACTCCATTCTGAAGGACTGATGTTTTAAATGACAGCCCCTGGATTTCATGTGTTAAATTACAAGTTCCAGTCTCACTAACTTTCTTCTTGGGGTCCCTATAGTCCACAACGGACAAAAATCAAACCTTCCTGGCCGCAAAGGGTAGATTTGAAGCTGTTAATTGTTGTAATTCCACTAACAATACAGCATATCAGTTTTACACCAGCAATTCCTTGGAATAATCCTGTGCCAGGGTCTGGGTAAAACCTAGGAGAGTCCACAGGAAAATAAAGTATTTACTCATTTCTTCTAACTGGAAGACATGATGTGGCCTTCTGAAACCAGGACCTTCAAAACAGAATAGAGGTCAAAACTGTTAGCTGCAAAAAACATTCTAAATAACACAAACAGCACCAGTGTCCCTGCTTTCACTGTATTTCTTTCCATGGCCATAGCAAGAATGATAAGGCATGTAAAATTATTTCTGTCTATGGAGAGCGGTGCATTACTGCATTTCACTTGAAAGAGAGCAGTATCCAACCATATCGTGTCTAACTGGTTCATAGAAATTGCAACAGTCTATATCTCCATTATTTTTCTTTCCATAGCTATAAATAATTTGTTATGAGCCATGTGAAAATAAATGATTCCACCGTGTGACAAGGTGAGGCTCCATTTATCTTTAAACTGACTGGTACCCAACTTTGTCAAGTGCCTTTTGTGAACTTCACAGACATGTCTGCTTCCATGACATGTCTGCTTACCACACAGGGAAAGAAAACACAGTGGAAACCCACCATAGTATCTACCAGCTTTGAAATTACTTAGTCAAATCTCCTCATACAATTATTGGGACTGTCTGTAGAAGAGTCATAAAGCTGGTGAGCTCATGTCTTCAAATATAGCTCTGAAGTGGCTCCTTTTCAATCGATGATACAGGTTGCATAAAAGTGCCTCAAGCTTTCCACAGTGCATAGTTTCCTGGTATCCCTAGGAATGCAAAAGTATATACAGAGCTGTATTTCTCTGTAGAGGATGTTTCTCTGCAGGCAAAATGTCCTGACATCAGTGCTCAGACAATGTGCTGGTCATTTCAGACTAGGAGGCCTGATGGACTTCCAGTGCATTAGCAATGAAATCCAAAACAATTTCTCTTAATGCAGTAAGTCTATGCTGTTAAATGATACCTTGCTCATACAAGCTACTGATGTACAAACACCAACTGATGTTCCCTGCACAGATGGGACACGTGCAAAAACAGAAAACAGAGACCAATGAAAAACCACAGAATTTACTCGCATAGCCACAATTTGATTAGAGGTAACTGACATTCTGTTATTTTTGTTTTCATTTCATTGTGAAGAATAATGGGAAAGATTGTTCCTGTTCCACTTGTACCTTTTTAAGCTCTGCTCATTGTGATTCGTGTTTAGAAGGAGCTAGTTTTGATCAGGGTATGTGTGTATATGCATATAAACTTGCAAAGGTTTGCCTTGCTGCACACAAGACAGAGAACAAATTAAAAAGTAGGGATTTTAAGCAGCTTAGAATTTAGCTTTCCACATAAGCTGCTTAAATGCAATGGAAAGGGTAATCAATATGCAATCTTCACTTAGCTCTTGAACAATGATGGATATGGAGGTTTCCAAAGCCTCATCACAGGCAGAAGTTAGACTTCTCCTTTCAATGGCTGGACAAATATTTGAACTGATTGTGTCAGCCAAATCCTTTGCAGTATAAAAATGCTACCTAGCTTCAGGAAAATAATATACTCCAAGATCTTACACATATTTTACTTTACACATATTTCCAATATCTTACACATATTTTCCTTTGCTTTTCTTTCTTTCTTTTTCTCATGCTTCTAAAAATCACTACTATTCCCTAACCATTATAACTATTGTTGTCTTGTTGACACAGGTATTAGTTTCGTGATGCATGCAGACCACAGAGTACTTTATAAAACAGGCCACAAAACTCTTTAACCTTGTCAGAGATGGGGAAATAGAAGCACAGAAAAACAAATTTACTCTCCCACACTTGAATCCTATCCCCATGCACAACCCAACAGGCTATCTCTGCAGGAGGATCTGGATAGGCTGGACTGATGGGCTGAGGTCAACTGTATGAGGTTCAACAAGGCCAAGTGCCGGGTCCTGCACCTGGGGCACAACAACCCCAAGCAGAGCTACAAGCTGGGAGATGAGTGGTTGGAAAGCTGCCAGGCAGAGAAGGACCTGGGAGTAATGGTGGATAGTCACTTGAATATGAGCCAGCAGTGTGCTCAGGTGGCCAAGAAGGCCAACAGCATCCTGGCTTGCATAAGAAGCAGTGTGGCCAGCAGGGCTAGGGAAGTGATCGTCCCCCTGTACTCAGCTCTGGTGAGGCCGCACCTCGAGTACTGTGTTCAGTTTTGGGCCCCTCGCTACAAGTAGGACATGGAGGTGCTCGAGCGAGTCCAGAGAAGGGCGACGAAGCTGGTGAGGGGTCTGGAGAACAAGTCCTACGAGGAGCGGCTCAGGGAGCTGGGCTTGTTCAGCCTGGAGAAAAGGAGGCTCAGAGAAGACCTTATCGCTCTTTATTAAAGGAGGCGCAACATTAAAGGAGGCTGTAGCGAGGTGGAGGTTGGTCTGTTCTCCAATGTGCCTGGTGACAGGACGAGGGGGAACGGGCTAAATTTGCACCAGGGGTGTTTTAGGTTGGATATTAGGAAGAACTGCTTTACTGAGAGGGTTATTAGGCATTGGAATGGGCTGCCCAGGGAAGTGGTGGAGTCACTATCCCTGGAGGTCTTTAAAAGACGTTTAGATGTTGAACTTAGTGATACGGTTTAGTGGAGGACTTGTTAGTGTTAGGTCAGAGGTTGGACTCGATGATCTTGAGGTCTCTTCCAACCTAGACAATACTGTGATTCTGTGATCTTGTTTAGACAGCGTGTCAAACAGTGTAAGCTTGCACAAAGCACATGCTGCTCTACATTACCACCAATGCTCAGATTGCAATTATTTAAATATTTTCCTCTCTTTTTTTTTCCCCTCTCAATGTAACATGAAATATATTAAGAAATTTGGAATTAACATAAACATAACCTATTAGGCTACACTTGCAATGTACTAAGTAACATTTCCTATTGTATGTATGCCAGGGATATTTTATTAAAGACATTCCATATCCTCAGACATACTGGATTCAGTGCTACTGGAAGAAAGCCTAAATCTAAATGCTGTCTGGTAGATTGCAGAGAGTTAGAAGTCCTAGTTCTAGTTTTACAATGGGTTTATCTAGCAGTTTTGGCAAGTTGTAACACCTCTCTACTTTACTCCATTTGTGTAACAGGGTATTGGTAATTATCACGATATTTTCAGGACCAATGCTTTAAAATGGATTAATTTAACGGAAGAAAGCATTTTGAATCAAAGTAGTTTACAGTAAAAAAAAAAAAAGTAGTTAAATTACAGTTGTATTTCCTTTGTGGGCTAGGCTTTTGAGTGATTTGTTCTGGAAGATTTTGTGAATATGTGCAGAACTGTACAGGTGTACTCCACTTTAAGAAGTACATGTGCTGCTCCACCACTCTACCTGTGACTGTGCTCTCCAAACATAGCTCATTGCCTCTAACATGCTTTGCATGTTTCAGGGAGGAATAATTCTATTTATGCAGTATTTTCTATTTGAGGCTTTCAAAGCACAGAATCTTAACAGCTTTATTACATTAAAGCTACATAACGCTTCTGCAGCAGAGATAAATTTAATTATTTCTCCCTTAACAAATGTGAAACTGAGGCAGGTAGGGTAGTGTGTGACTTTCCTGCATCATTTAGCTATAAAATGAAATAAAGCATATATTACAGCACTTCTAATTTGAGTTCTGCACTTCAGTGATATCCTCATTTTCCCTACCGCAGTGCTAATTAACTGTAATGTATGATAATCATTACTGAACTGAAGTTCCACTAGGTAGCAAATGAAGGTTATCTGTATAATTAGCTTTATGGCTAGGTTGTGAGGCAAGGAATTTTCCTAATTAACAGAACTAAAACTAGACCGGGCAAACAGGAATGAGTGTAATTAAAATTTGATCTCCCTCATCCTGAAAACAGACTGCCCACAAAATAGAGAACTTTGTGTAAATGCTTATAGAGCATGGAAGGGTTGGGGCAGGTTTCAACACATTTCTCTCATGTCACTTTTTCTATTTTCACCTGTTATCTTTGCGATTTCATGAAGAAACTTGTCTTCCAACACAGATGGTAATCTGTCACATATGGATTTAGGTGTCAGCTATTCTCCTCCAGGACATATCCACTCTGGCATTATCCACCAACCAATCAATAAAAGAGTCTGCTAGGCTGCCAAGAGATCAATCACCTTGTAAAACAAACATTATATCCTATTATTTTCTTATTACAGTTAATTAGATTTATAAAATACAAAAAGCCTTGAGAGCAAAAAACTTAGAAATGCTGTCAGAACAGTTTAGACCCTGATTTTTCATTTGTGAAAGGGAAGGGATTTACTAAATCTAGTATGAAAAGAAAGGATTTCCATCTAAAATTTTGCTGAACGCTGAATTCTTTTTTAAACTTAAAAACATGTTAGTGCAATGCTACCAACCCAAACAGTGCAAGCTGTCTTAAGACTGTGATGCCAGAATGTGAAAGGGACCGGAGAAATAAAGAGATAAGGGAACTCCAGTTAATAAAATCTAGGTGGAGGTAAATGCAAAAACTACCAAAAAAAGAAAAAAAAAAAGAAAAAAAAAAAAAAAACAACACACAAAAGCAATAGAGATCACAGAAAATATAGTTAGCGTTCCTCCTTCTGTAAGATTTTATTAATCAAAGTGTTTTCTATAATACACTGGAGAGGGATACGTATACAATTAGGATTCCTGACTGTACCTGGGGACAACAAATAATGTCTCTCTGTTACAAAGCATCTGGAAAGTTAAGTACATTAGACTCTGTGAAACTCAGATGGCAATAACGACAGTTTATATGTAGAATTGGAGGCTGCGTTTAAAACAGTGGTACAGAATTGTGCAAATATATAGGGCTGACTACTTTTCTACTTTTATTATTCATATAGCCACTATACCATAATAATTCTATATTTAATTCTTATCTTCTATATGCAGGAAGAGCTGAGACAGAAAAGAACTATACAAGTTGCTGAAGGTTACAATCAATGACTACAGTAAAGGAGTTAATTCAGTGTCTCCTAAAGTATATTTAAAAAAAAAAAAAAAGAAGTAGAAAATACAAAACTGTCTGAGCTAACACACTTGGGCAACTTCTCTGTACTCTGTCTCACTAAAAAACAGTGCCTTGCTCTAACAGTATTTAATTTCTCCATGCAATCTCAATGAAGAGCACAGGGGCTGGTGAGAAAGCTGGGCACTACTGGACAAAGATAAAAGAATCTCTGGACTTAGCATATTAACTCAATTTACCTTAACTGTTAGTTATTTTCATTTTTCTCCTTGGAATTGTTGCTTGCTCAGGAAGATGCATGTTTATTTTCAAGAATCTCAACTGACACCTAAAAATTGCTGTACTTATGTTTGATTTAATTAAATACAATTAAAAAAATAAATTGGTATTGGATAAGGACAGTTGAAGATACTGATGCGGAGCTCCCTAAAATCCCATTGAAATTGTGTTGGCTTTACTATGATAAAGGTACTGTTGCTGAAAAAGACAGCTGAATACTATTAACCCATGATAACTCAAATCCCTTATTGCTGATAATGAATCAAAGAAAATTGGCTGGTGACCAAACATTAACCCTCCAAAACTTTTGGAAGACATTTCTTCACCCAACCAAGGATCGGTTCTGTACCACGGAAGACAAATACTTTACTGAGAGCAGGATCTGGCCATATAAAAAACAAGCTGTAATTTATGATGAAAAAAAAAAAAAAAAAGAATGAAAAAAAGTACTGTAAGTTTTGAATGTTGGTAGCTATGATTATGTGAGCAGTCAACTCCCAAATTACAGAAAGCACAGTACATTTTTACATAATAAACTGTGGTTGCTCTTCCTCAGGGACTTTTATATTATTGAATAAATTTAAGGTCTTTTCAACAACTGAAATGCAAAATATGACCCTCCCAAGCATTAATTTGAATGATTTGGCATTTTCAAAGGGGAGGTTCACAAAGACAAATAACAACTGCAAGTTTCCAGGGAACAGGGATATTGCCTACTCATGAAAAACCCCTAAGTTAGTACACATGAATTTATTTTGTGAGGATAGATGGAAACCTTGTGAAGGAATGAAACTGAATGAGTTACATGGCAGCTGACCTGTCTGCAATTTTTTAATGGAAGATAATCTGTTATATTAAATTTGTCTGTCATGAACGAGTCTACACCAGACAAATGAATTGAATGTCTTAAACCTAAAAAAAGGCAACCCCCCAGAAAGTGAAGGAGCAGTGGAAGTTTCACAAAGTCTGGATTAGATAAAGTTACAGCAACAGTCAGAAGGCAGATGTTACTCATGGTTCTATTTCTTAGATTCTGTTCTCCACCAATTCTTTTTTTTTTTTTTTAATTGCCTGCCATCCTGTTTTCTTCTTTTACCTGTGTTGGTATTTAAAATTTTAATTTCCCCTCATTTTTTAAATCCCATGGGTTTATCACTTCATTTTTCCTCACTGTGACCTGGAATGTCACTTCCCTCTTAGAAAATCTGGATCAGATTATGTCTAAAATTAATCTAAAATTAATTGTTCTGCTGCTCTCTCAAAATATATACCCATCAGTCAATGTCCAGTCCTCACTTTTCTGATTCCTTCCTTCTCTAGGCTTCTTATCACTTGCAGCCATCTATCTCCAAATATTTTCTATGCTTTCTCCGTGCAAAATGCTGCACATTTCCTCTTAGTGACAAGCATCTCTTTCTCTCTCCAACGTCTTCTTCTCTACCACATTATGGTCTCATCACCACCTCTGCCCACCTTTCTCCTTTCTCTGTGCCTCCCTCTGTCTCTTGGTCAGATGGTCTATCATCCAATCACATGCCAGATTAGCCTTTACAATGACAATGCAATGACAGTCAAATCTTTGTTTTCTTTAAAAAAGTGGGGAAAAAAGCAGAATCCAGTCACCTCTCAGTCTTTTCAGTCTTGAAACAGTTGTTTCCACAGCAGCAGTGCTGGGCCAGATGACTACAGCCCCTTCTTTGGGCATGACATAGAGCTCTTCACTGAGAAGCTGCAGCTGCCTGCCAGATGTTGTTACCATTTTCCTCACATTAGGTTGATCCTATTTGTTCTTTGTCTTGAGACTGGTTAACATTGGTATAATCACATAAAATGAGTGCGGCCTCAGCAATAAGGCTATTGCAGTCAGGCTTTCATGTTTGCTTCTTTAATCCACATTTCGGTAGATATCTTGAAAATGTTTTTGTAGCTACCTTGTGAGATTGTGCTCTAGTCTGATTTTCTCGTCATGGCTATCTTTTCTAAAACAAGCAGCTTCTCTGATAAACTGAACTTGACCACTGTTCTTCCACCAGTTTTCCCTCTCTGAATTCTGAGCTTTATGAGTTTTCTCACAGATTATCTTGCAGCTTTTTCAAGTCCTACCAAAACAACAAAAATAATTTCAAAACTGCCTCTCTTGTTTAGTATTCCATTTTGTCTATAATCTTCCTTTTGTCTCCTCTATGTAACAAATATTGAAAATTTCCTTTGCTTCTTCTTCCTTCACCAACTACAAGTCCACCCGTTATCTCTGCAGTATAGCCCATGTATACAGTTGGTTCATATTTCAAGGAATCCTGTGTAGAAACATTTACTGGATTGCACTCTGACATGGTCTTCTCTCCTTTCCCAAAGATGTCACAAAGCATGCATTCTCAGAAATTCTCACCAGTATTCAAACACTCAACATGACTGCTGTTTTCATGACAAAAATCTTAATTTTCCTCTAGTTTAATGTTGCTTTTTCTTTACTCTTTTCTTCAGTTAAGTAGCTGCATCCATTTTTTCACACTCCTAAATCACCAATTAGCTGCCTTTGGTTGCCTCTTCGGCACAAACACCTCTATTTTCTTAATAAGGGTTTTGTCAGAAGCAGTGGATTAGGAAAGGGGAAAGGCAGGTAGATCCTTTGCTGTTGCTGCAACATCTATCCAGAAAATCTGTCCATTTCTATATATCAAAAAAACAGTTTGAGATTCACACAGTCCATGCTGCCTTTACCAAGAAGCTATCTGCTTGCTTCCTGAAAATGACACGTGACCTTGTCCTTTAACTATGCAGAAGCATTGTAAAATTGTCAGAACTTGTTTGCCAGAAGACATTCTATAGAAAATTCAGCCAGTTTTAATTGTACGTTTAATTGCACATTTAATTTGTGCAACATAGAGCTATACAGAAGATGACTATTTTTGTTCCTCATAAAAGCACAAGTCTAGTTACTGGAGAACCTTCATTTCCATTACTATCTTTCTTCATGTCATTCTCATGTTCATGAATTTATTTAGGTGCTGACTTCTCACACAAGGCAAGTATGTTCCTCTGACCATTCACCCCTCTGCATCATACAGTTTATGTATGCAAATACATAAGAGGTTTTTGCATTTGATTTTTTTTTCTTGTTTTTAGAATAAAAGATGGGCCTTAACCACAAGATTTGTATTTGATTTCAAACCCTTTCAACTCCTGCAAACTACAAAGTTGGTGAGACCTTGGGTTTGCTTCAACAGTAAATAAATTCATTGTTATAAATTCAACTTCAGCTCTTTCTCATTCCATTGTGTTCAGCATGGAGAGGCCAAAGTTATTTTTCTGTTTTGATTCATGGTTGTAGTGGAGTGTGATCATATCTGACCTCTTCTGTTTTCTGATAGCTTTTTACTTACATGTATGGAGAAGCAAACTTAAATGGCATTTATATTTGAACATGAACTTATTTCTCCTTACAAACACTGGGAGGGTAAGTTGCTATAGCTTGAAAGCAGAATCATGTAAGGGCTCTGATGGAAGTAGTGTTGCTATATAATGAATTATGAAAACTAGATCATGATTTGACTATTCAGAAGTTTACTCTAGGTTTAAGTTGTTGAGAAGCAGGGAGAAAGCTATCACGGAGAAAGAAGGACTCAAAATAAACCACTGAAGTTACTGAAGTAAAAACTTAAGGGCTGTTAATAGACAACACATACTCAGCTTGCAGACTGGCTTTTACAAACAGGATAGGGCCTGGTGTTGATAAAAATCCAGGATGTTTGATTTCTGTGGAGTAGGAAGTTCTTCTTAGAGAGTGACACAGCAGGTAGAAGGAAACCAAAGAGGGACTAGAATTTTATGCTGCATCAACTACCACGTGTGAAGGGAGAACATGGGCCTGTTTGCACCACTGTAATAACATCTACTCTTTCCTTATATTTTGCTTCTATTGTTGAGATTAAGAACAGTCTCTTTCTCAAGACTCACTGGTCAGACTCTGAAGGGAAGTGGAATAGCTAACCCAATTCAGATGGATTTTCAAGGCAAGTAAGGTGGATATCCTATAGGCTGGGATTAGGCTATTTGCATGCACTTATGAGCATGTTATTGCAATAGGAACAGAGTTCAGAGCATGCCAGCTGTTCCATGTTATCTCCCAATGCACAAATTTTTAAGGAGGTACCTTAGCTATATATATATATAATATATGTAGTCTTACATTATATATATATATATAATTATTATATTATATTATATTATATTATATTATATTATATTATATATATAATTATATATATAATATATATATATAATGTAAGACTACATATTTTTTTTTTATATATATATATATATATATATATATATATATATATATATATAATGTAAGACTTATATATATATATATATATAAAATGTAAGACTTCTAATCCCATTAGGAATGACCAAAGCTGATACACTTCTTTTACCTCAGGGTCACAAATTCTGACCATATTCTAAAAAAATGGGAAATTGCGTGATTTCTGAGAGAAGTAAAAGGCATGAGGTGTAAAATCAAAGTCAGTGCTCACTGAGAGCTGATGCACAGAAGAAAGGACAGAGGTTCTAGCTTGGTATCCATGTCAGGAACAAAATGGGCCTTGGGGATCAAAGGAAGAATGGCAGAAGGTGTAATCTATACAAAGACCTGAGAATAACAACCTCTGTTTTAAAAATGAACTAGTAATTTTTGATTACTTTTTTTTTTTTTTTTTGAGGTTCTCGACTTGAAATCCCACAAAGATCCAGCTTGCTATAATGTCTGAGAATCTTCCCCTAAAACAACTGAATTTTATCTAGCTGATCACCTAAAAACCTTTTTTTTCACTAGCCACTCCAAGAAACCATGGCTTCATTTGCTCAGGTCAGCCTCTTCAGAGGGTCCAAACACTCACTGTATCTCAATCTGTTTCCATTTGCAAAATTTTGTCTTTCCCTTAGTTAACTATTCACAGGCTTTGAGGAACATGCATATGATTGCTCTGGAATACAGCAATCCAACCCAGATAGCTTTATGTATGTGCAGCAAGAAAAGCTATTTATTAGCTTAAATGAGAACCTGCTCTCACTAGTCATCACTGTACCTTGACTGAGTAAGGCAAAAGGACCATTTTCTATACACTACTTCCAAACCAAACTATGAACATAAGGCAACATATCAGCAGAACGTTAGCAAAATTTAATGTGCTATACACCAAATTAGGCTGGCATCAAGTAGCAATGGTATAAACTAATACTAAAATCATGAGTACAACTGCTCTATTAACTATGTAAGTTATCTTAAAGAAGCACCGCTGAAGTATAGGCCATTTCAGGTTCTGCTATTATCAAGGGAAATGAATCAGAAGAAAAGGTAATAAAACAAACAGCTCTCTGCCCTTTCTGGCTTTGCCAGAGATCCTGTTTAAAAAACTCACTGCTGCTGTAATCTTGTGGTTGACATTTATGCAGATATTTGCTGGTGCCACACCACTCTGACTGCAATGGAGATGATGACTGCCAGCAGCTTACTTCATTTCAGTTTATTCTTTCATGCCATTTGTATATATGCTTTTTCCTTTTTTTCAAGAGGGATCACTGGAAAATGCTAATAGCCCATCATGGCTAATGGCTCAAATACTTATGTTTTGCAAAAGCAGTATGTGTCCAATGGGGAAGAAGCTAAACAGATGTGTGAAAAAACCTGATTCACCATCATGCTGCTAGAGAAAGGTGAGCTGGAAAAAAGCTGTTTTTTTATGTCTCAGGACCTGCTCTGGGTGCTAATCCATCTATTGACACTAACACCAGTAGTCTTTTCGTTGTGCGGACTATCTGCGGACCGATATCACACTAAAGAACAGTGCTAATGGGGGACGCACAGAAAGTATGTATGCCAATCTCAAGTAGTAGTAGTCCAGGCAGCTATGAACAGTTTTGCTTCTATAGGTAACCTCTAGAAGTTTCAACTCTTCGGGAGACCATTCAAAATCATTTTAATTTAAAATGCTAACATACTTGAATGTATGTAACAGGGAGGACAAGAACAGCTATGCAGCATAGTATTTTAGTGAATCCAATGTAATTCTTAATCTGGGATTAGGTGTTTAACCACCTTGGCTCAATATGTTCATGTAGCTATAACGTGACTACTAAAGGCAAAATCAGTAGGAAATATTACAGAGACAGCAGAGAGAAAGGTTACGCACAGATTCCTACCCACTTCATGCTGAATTGAAGTGACAATGGTTCCTTGTAGACATTAATGGGTATGAGTCATCTTCTTGGTTTACTATTATCAATATATATATATATTTTTTTTCCCTTCTTCCCTCTGAAGAGGAAGTGGAAGTTCCTTCATACTTATCAAACCTGCAGCTAGTGTGCTTGCAAATGCATATGAGACTGTTGTTCAAATCCTACATTTCCTGCAGTGAAAGGCAGATTGCCATGCTATCTCCCTCCAAGTAACTGTTCCAGTCATAGATGAGCAGAAAACAACCTTTCACAAGCTTTCTGACTTACTAAGCATGGGAATGCCTGCCAGAGCAAGTAAACCAAGAAAGGAAGATCAATTTTCCATTGTAATTCAGATTTGAGCTTAGGGTAACTGGAATTTGACTTAGTATGCACCTCAGACACTGGCAGAAATTCAGGCACTATAGAATTTTGCAGGTGAAAGTTTAGGTCCTTTGTGAATTTACATTGCTTGAAGCTATTCAGAAGGTAAGTAACTAAATTATGTGGCTGTGCACCTTTAAATTGAAGTTATACAACCCAGCAGAAAACTCAGGGGTAGTTTTCAGCATGCTGTTTTAGTGCTGTCTTCTCTAATGCTGCTTATGCATTTATGAAAAAGTTATGTATAGCTTTATTAAAAGGATGGTCTCATTTAAACAGAAGTCTATGAATTTTCTGTGGGAATCAAACCCAAGGAAAGCTTTTTGTATTTTTGTATTAAGAAAGAAAACTAGAACAATGCCCAAACAAATCAAAAAAAATCATATGTATTTATTTGTGCCTATCTTGCAGATGTCTCTTAGGTGAGACAAATTTTAGTTCAGAAGACCTGCTCCAAACCTATGGACTTGATTCTAAGGGCACTGAGTCACCTACATGATGTGAAAAGTATGGTTGTACATGCCACTTTAGTTACATCTGGCTTGCTGTAAATTTGATTGATGCATGTATTTCACATGGGTTATCTTGCACAGAGATATATTTTACTGTCAAACTTTTACTGGCATGCAAAAAGAATGCTGAGTCAGGCATATATACAAAACAAAATGTTAGTTCATCATAGATAATTACTCCTACTGCAGAAAGTTCCCCATTTAAGCAATCTGTGAAAAAATATACTACTCTGATTATCAAATCAATCACAGTCAAATAAAGATAGAATCATAACTCAAGTGAGCCAATAGTTGATGTAACCAACTAACAACTGCATTTCACTAACGGTAAACAATACAAGTAACTTACAACTCTTTCTGGTGTTCCTTTTAAAAAAATGAGGAAACAATTTTGAGTTTCATATAAATTGATTGGGATTGACAAGATGCAATTTTGTCAATTTAATCCAATTTAGAGAAAAAAAAAAAACAAACCACAAATTTTAAGTAATTTTGACTAATGGAATGATGGAGGAAATCATAACTGTTCGCAGATATTTTATAGCCAGGAAATGAAGCCAAATTAGCCAGCTAAACTGTTCATTGTGAGCTTTTCACTTTGTGTTAGTGTGTTCTGAGTGAAAAGAGGGGAAAGCCTTCAACATCTGAGTCAGATTCTTGTACCAAACTGATGCAAGCATTAATTTTACACATTTAATTTAATGAAACCTTTCAGTTCATATTTAACAAAACACAATGTAATCTTGAAATAGACTACATGTAGTTCATTGAAATTCATTCCATAACAAAACCTTTCCTGACAGAAACAATTTCATTTTCAAAATTTAATCAACTTCTGGGTTTTCTTCTTTTTTTTTTTTTAATCAAAAAATAATTTAAAATGCATTCTCCTGACATAATAGGCTGCAATTAAGAATGATAAAAATGTGAAATTGCTATGTCAATCTAATAAAGCCAATATAAAATTTATCTTCTATTTCAGTAAACTTTGATTAGGTTGTTTGACTGAAATAGTTCAGTAGTCATTATGCTCCTGGTTTTCACTTATAGATTGCTTAATGATAAGGAAGGTTACAGAGTTGAGTTAGTGGATAAATCAGTCAATGATAAGGCATTTCTGATGCTCCCACTGCAGGAGAGTTAAGTATTTAAGCATGTAAGTGACACATTTCTCTGCTGCATCTGAATGCAAAAGGATGGGGGCCTGTTTCAAAGAAGTAGAGAGCACACCACATTGCTGGGTAACCATGACAATGAGACAGCAGGAAGAAGAAATGTTTGCCTAAACAGCATCCAGTCACATAACCCCAGCATAACACTGCTCTAGTTAAACAATACGCCAGAGGGCTAAGAAGGGCTTACTTAGTGCAGAACAGTAAATAAAATGCCCCATCCTTAGATGTAGATGTGCATGGACCCTTCTGTCTTCTAAATACACATCTGTAAGATCACCTGGGCTTGGCAAAGTTCTGTTTGTGTGCACAAATTAATACTGTTGTATTTAGCAAAGTTATTGATGTAACATCACAGTGCTACTAAAATCAAGCACATTTTGGCCCAGCTGATGACCTACCTCCCCAAAACCCCACTGTCAAGCCTGACTGTGAAAGTGAAGCAAAATAGCAAGTTAGCTAATCAAAATAATGCACATCTTGCTACTATTGCAAAAAAATCTATGGGCCACTGCAAAGTTAGATACTTTACAGAAAAGCCATATTTAAGATGTGGCTTTTGTTCCAGACATCTAGAAATACAGTTATGCTTTTATTCTCCTGCTTTAGAATTATATTCACTCTGCCATTTGAGTCTAGGAATTTGGAGAGTACTGCACCCTGCACAGTCAGACTGTATCTTTGTGTACAGTGCTCAGAAGCTGCATTACTCTGGGGCACAGGAGTGCCTCAGGGGGCACAGTTTCTTTGTCATATCCCTGAGGCAGAGATGGCTGATGCCACACTTCTACATTTTACACCTTGCCAGAAGCCTGTGGTCCTTTCCCTTGCCCTAATTGCTTCTTAGAGCCCACAAAACAACTCCCTGACCCCCCCTTTTTTTGTTGTTGTTCAATACAGTTTGGCAGCTGGATTTAAACAGTTCAGAAAATAAACTAGTCTGACTTCAGTCCTCTTGAACCCCACAAGTTTTTCTCAAATGAATCTCCCACTTTATCAGCTACATAGATTCTATTTAATATAATTAAAATGTTGAAGTGATGAGTCTTCTCACTGAGAGCAAATTATGGCTGAATACATGAAATGGGTACTCAGCAGGAAAGGTGCACAGGTACCAACAAGCGAGGGAGCAAGGAACTGGAGAACTCCGATACACACAAGACAGGCAAAATTAAAAAATGGATAGGAAGCAATGAGCAATAAGCATCTTGGGCCACTATGTCTTTTAATCTTGTGTCTCCCTTTCTGTCTGTGTTAGCTGACTTCTGTGGCATGACTTGGTAGGCATCTAGGGAAACGAACTACACACTGTTTTGGCATGCATAGCACAATAATCAACGGCATAAAATCAACTCAGTATCAAGCTGGGATCACCAAATTATGATGGCAGGAGAAATTAAATAACATTAATAAGAAGGTGGATATGGAATTCTTTCTGTCTGGGACATGCCTCTTTCCTTAGTTGTCAATGGTCTGCATGGTTTGGCTTACTAACAGACAAGGCTAACACCTGATTAGAAAGCTGAAGGGAAAAAAGGATCATTTTCTATTCTGCACCAACCCAGCTGAGAAAATGCTTGGGTTTGAAACTAAATAAAGAATAGTAAAATGTTAATGAATCTGTGTCCCAGTCACCATTCATGTAACTGAAGGTTCCTCTACCTATATCACAGACAGCACTTTTGCTCATATTTCAACATGAGATCACATAAGTAGCAATGTGTAAGGGAGAAAGAATCAGAGATAAAAAAAGATTTTGCAAGCTCCCCTGTTCAGCTCCCAGAAACCAAAATAATCTTCCTCTACAGCAGTACTCCTATTGGCTATGCTGCTACCTGTACATACACCATGGTAAGACTTTATTCACAATGATCTTTCATCTATTTTATTGACATTTGATATAGACCAGACTGCACTCTGCATTAACTAAGGGAGCCTGATTCTCTGATGTCCACTAAACTCCCATTTCCCACTGGGCCTGTGATGCACAAAGGGTTGATGCACAAAGCCACTGAAGATAGGTCCCTTGCAATACTTGGAACTTGCTTTCCCGCAGCCTCCATTCTCTGCTATATTGGGAAAGAGCCAGGAGAAATACCAGCGCTTCAGTCCCAACTCAATTTTGTACTCTGTGGTTTGAATCCCAGCTTTTATGAAAAAACTATAGAATTTGAATTATGGTATAAGCAAAGAAAGTGTGGAACAATTAGTTATGTTTAAAGAATTACTAACTCTTTCCTGGGATTTTTTTTTTTTTTTCATGAAAACTTGTATTTTTTCTACACTAAACTGTTAATGAACTTCCAAACTACTAAACAGAAACAAACAAACAAAAACTGTGTACATTTTGAACAGCAAACTCTTTTTCCCATTACATGAGTCAACTAAGAATTTTTGTTATTTTCAAAATACGCATATTTATTTCATGAATGTAAAAACAAAAATGTTCTTTAATATATCTGAATCTCTGATTCAAAAAAAAAAAAACAAAAAAAAACAGGCAACAGATTTCCATAAAATACCAGTATCGTAAAAACACAATTGCCTATTGAGGCAATCACCTACTAGTGAGTTAAAACTACAGATTAGTAAATTGCATAATGCCCTTGGAGTACTCAACAGTTCAGATGTTTCTCTGAGTCTTATTTAAGCCTCTTCAATCTCAGCAAATACATAATTTCAAATAGTAGCTGTACTACGTTAAATGCCATAGGAAGGGAGATGCCAAAATGGACTAAAAAATCATAGACTTCCCAATAAAAACATTATTTGTGGTAGACATTATTTGCTAAATTCAACCTAAACATGTTAATCATTTTGATCAACCCCCAATTGCATTTTTTGCTGAATACATTAATTATCCCTCCAATTTCTCTCACCTTTTCTTACATGTCTTGCCTCTCTTGTTTTCCTTTAATAGATAATCTTTCTCCCATATTTAAAAATATGACCTTTCTTTCTATGAAACACCTCCCTTGGAGATGCTGCCACACTTGATAGGCTTTGAAACTCTGTGCATGAAAGACAGGATGTGATAACTCTATGATACCTGAAGATGCTTTAATGGGCACTCAATAGGTAGTCCATTACTCTTACCACACAGATATGGTTGTTACAGAGAGATGGAACTATGAACTGTATATACAAGAAAGAGTAGTGCAGTCAAATCAAGCGGAACAAAAAGAAAAAAATATCAAAATCAAAAACTTGAGAAGATCACTCTTTTGTTTCCTACAAAATTCACATGAAAAAATGTGTGAACACTGAACTTTCCCACTCCAGCCTTTTCTGGGCTCTTCCTATAAGCCGGAGAAGCAGAGAAGGCGTCAATTTTACTCTGCCAGAATGCTCACTATTGCACTCAGAAGATGTAAATCTTGTGGAGCAGTCCTGACTAACGGTTGTCTGCATAATCTACAGAAGCAGCTTCATTGGTCATTTTAAGAGCATGATTCTTCACAGATTTAAATGGGAAGTTACTTGGGCTTCAGGGAAGTAGAATCTAGCACAGAAATCTCACAGTGTAATACATTACAAAAATATTATTAATTTCAGTTAAATTAAATGAAAAACATACATTTTACTATTTTATGATGACAAGCATTTCCCAAAATGTCAATAAATGTTAAAAAGAAATGACCTCGTTGGTTTGTTCAACCATATGAGGGAATTTCAATTTGCTATTTATTTTAAGTAAAAATGTATCTGCAACATCATAAAAATACAGATTCTGTTTCTCATATTTTCTTATAAATAGGGAGAACGAAGACAAACGTGAAATAGCTTAAAGCTATGGTATTTGGTTTGAGGATCAGCTGAACATTTCATTTTGTCTGTAGCACTAATTATAGATTTGATTATTATATAAATATTGTTTTGTGTTAGCTCTATAGTCAGACTTCTAAATTTAGAATTCATCTTTTTTTTTTTTTTCATGATGTAGTTTCAATAATAAACATTATGATCATCCTAGGTGTATGTTACAGCATTAAAATGCCTCCTTTTTAGGCACTCGGTGGAATCGCTGCTACTGCTCAGATATGGCTTAGTTAGTCTGCCTGTAAAAATGAAGATTTATTTTTATGTGGCTTGAACTAAAACAATTTTAATGTGTTTTAATGTGTGCTCACTCTTAACTATTAAATATATATATATATATAAAATATATATAAATATAAAAAATAAAATTTATAAATAATTAATATTAATATATAATTAAATATATTTTAAAATATTAAAATTGTGTGCAATGGCAGTTTAAATGTTTTATTTTCAAATAAACAAGCAAATGGACTGTTATTTCTATAAATACTAATAGAATCATGCCCAAGCACTGGGAGTTTTCAGCCTGGAGCAAGAGAAAACCACACATTTTCTGTTTATTTTTTGTGGGTTTTACTATTTTAAGTAACATCAAGGCCTGAACTGGAGATATTCTGACATTTCTGGTTACTTTGAAGAAAAAAAGTCCCAGTAGTTTCTTAGCAAGTTAGGTCAGTTTATGCTAAGTCACTGAGTGGCAAAAAGTATTCTCTGTGATGACAATATATGCAATGTCCTTCTAGACAAGGGAAAATAGTTGATGGAGGATCCAGTCCTGCAAGCATGTATGCAAAACTACTTACGTGCACAGTACCATCAAGTGTCATTCTGCAGGGGTATTTGAGAACTGTCCCTGTCTCCTTAACTGAGAACAGATGCTGACAGTGGTATCAGATGCTCTTTGCTGTTCTCCCTCCCTGTATCCTCAGCATGAAGGATAAAATGCCAAGGTTCTTATGATGTCTTTGAAACAGTAAAAGCTGAGCATTAGCTGCAAGGTTTAGATCTAATAAATGTTGCTTTGGTTTTCCTTTATAACTAACTCCTTTTAATGTTTTGAAGGAGCAGAAATGGACAATTATTTGGTTGTGTTGTGGAGCTTTTGCTCAGCCTCATTTGGTGATAAACAATTATCTGCAGGTGACAAAGTATGGGCTGAATTTTTAAACTAAATTTTGAATAGACAAATTCAGACAGCATTACATGACTGATTTTTTTACAAGGGTATCAGACTATCCTTTGAAACTGTATGTTTTTGAAGCTCAGAGTTGTTCCTCTAAATCTCTGGTCAGCTGAAAACAGTGCAATCTCATTTCTTTGCAGTAATAAAACACTCTAATAAATAGAGAGAAAAATGATTGAAATAAGTAAATACAACAAAATTGGAGATGCTGAAAGCTAATGAACTCAATTGCAATCACTTTGAGAGTAATAGCCTTAACTTAAAAGTATTGATTAAATATCCGAATATTTACATCTTGTACTGGAACTGTTGAAGGCAAATGATGCATTGCAAAGCAAACAGAAGCTGACCTTTGCACGTTTTCCCATCAGGCTGCAGCGTAAATCCAACTGGGCAACTGCATCGTACCCCTGTCGCGGTATCCTTGCAAGTGCGATCACAGCCTCCATTATTGACAGCACATGTTTCTGCAGAATGAAAAAGAAAGAGACAGAGAGGAGGGGGGAGAAAGGGAGTGTAATGAAATGTTCTGGGGGAGGGGACAGGCACCAACTCTTTGGGACAATTTTATAACATTATGAAAGCAATCTAAGTTTAAGCAAGACAATTTAATCAAGCTCTCAAGGTCATCAGGGTCCACATACTTGTTTTGACGGGTAAATCATTTCCACAAGTCATGATTTCTTTCTCCCACAAAACTAGTGTTTTTATTTATTATATTTAGTTAGTGCTTTTGAACTGTCTTAGACAATAGGATGGGTTATTACATATGAAACAAGTTTAAAAAGAAAAAAAGCGATTGCCTTTAAAAGCAGAACCAAACAGTCAGTCTGTTTCATATCAGTCAATGTCTAGCCAAGGCTTTTTAAGGTTCATTATTTTAAAACTATGTTGCAGGCATAATGAACTTTAAAAAGCAGTAGAAAGCAAAGCAGAGTGCTAGACTTGAAACCGAGAATATAAAATCCTTAGTTAAGAAAGAGTTAATGGAAAATGAACTACATATATCACTTTGACAAGAATCTACATGCCCAATCTGTTCTTACTGAACTACAAGCAAAAGGCATCTGGGTTTTGTCCACTTAAAGCTTTTTGCAATTTGAAAGGAGTTTGGAGTGGGTGGGAGGGCATAATTGAGGTCACTGAACCCATTCCAAGCTGTGTCATTGAAATTTCCCAGTGCTTGTAGTATGTAGAAGGGTGGCTGGGCAAACACAGGCGAAAGAAAGTTGCAGTGCTTCTTAGCTTTTACAACAGCGGGCAACGACTATTAAGTACCACTACATAAAAAAAAATAATCTTCAACTTCATTACAAAAAAAGCAAAAACCCCTTTCTTAATGCTGTTATTTTCTGTTACTTGTGTGTGCACATGCGCCCACCTTACACATACATACACATGCATACACACACATCCATAAAATAGATAAAAGGCAAGTGAAATGATTAACTTTGCTTTGATCTAGAGAATAGAGTGGATGCGAGGATGCCAATTTAGCATGTCAGTTTGAACTGTGCATTTATCTGAAAAGTATCTACTTCAGAGACCAAGTCCTTTTAATAGTATCTTTTTCAGTTGCTCTGGCTTTGATTAAATTAAAATAGCCTCCCTGCTCCTCCCAAGATTGCCATTATTCTACTCAGCTCACCTCATTTTGGCTTTCCCTGAAGAGGCTTTGTCATTACTTACTCAGATTTACAGACTCTTATTGCTGAATATTCACAGTCTGTGTCACAACTGTTCGCTGTAGACAGAATCTGAAAATATGCTATTGGATATGCTAATGGAGAATTGCCTTAGAACAGTATGTTGATCAAAAATTATTTACACAGAACAGAAAATGCTTTACTTTTAAACCAACTGGTACTATAGGATTTTTATTTTAAAGTAGCTTCTGCTAATGCCTTCAGTGTGAACTTAGGCTGGTCCTTTGGAAGGACTTCACTGCTTCAAAGTAAGAAAAAAATACATCTGTTTATTTATTGTTTTGAACTGATACAGACCTCTACATCAGTTTTGGAATAAGTTGCTGGCACCTATGAACAAACTGAAAGCAAGTGGTATGGGCACACATGCATTAACAGCATGGGACAAAGCTTTGCTGTCCATATACATTTACCTATGCTGTACTAGATATATCATGTGTGCTACATAATAACATCATATAGAAAAAGCAATAAGTATACGAACGAATTTGCATTAAGCTACTAGCAAGTACAGCTAACAAAAGGATTGACTTTTTTAGTAAAAACTTCCTAAAAATGGAGATGAACCTGCAACTCTTTATTTTCAGGCAGAGTTCTTGCTTACCTGTCTAATCCAACAAAATTAAAAGGCCATTTTGTATGAGTACAGAACATTTATGTAAGACTTGCAGAACACGAACCTAACTGCTTAAATTCTGATTTTCATATACTATCCTGGGAATCTTAGATGCTGATTCTACTCTATGGAATTCCTTGGTAAATTACAATGCTGTCATTCCATTTGTATGTGAACGTGTGTGTCCTCGTACAGCAACATATCAAATTATTTTATGTTTCAGAGAAGGGAAAAGGTTTCAGGTCATTTAATTTTATTTTTATTTTTTTAACTTGGGTACGAGTTAATGATAGGATGACTTGCCAAAAGTAAGGAGTTAAGATCAAAAAATAGCAAAAAGTGTTGAAGATGTATGTTTGGCATGGCATTGCAAAGAGCAGTAAATCTTATGTTAGCAGATTAACTTTGGCATATGAAGAGTCCTTTATTGCAGTTCATCACCAAGATATGAACATAAGCAGTAATATTTCTGCTTTCTGGATGACATCCAGTGAAAATGAATAGACACAACAATTTTTTTTTCCCATGGCACAGATGACTGGATCTATAGGATAAGGGTCATTCAGTGAACAAGAGTTATTTCTATGTATAAATAGAGGGAATCAAGCCAGCTTTTCTTATTTTCACAGAGATTTAGTAAAACAAACCAAAAAGGATAAATACCCTTCAACTTTCCTGGTGACTCTGACTTTAATACATGACAAACTCTAACAGAATGAACACCCAAGTGAGTGAGAGGACATCTGACAGTACCTCTAACATTATGGATAATCAGGGAGATGTACTGATGAAATTCCTTAAACTTAAGGTCATGAGAAAAAAATGGTAAAAGAAAGCTAATATGAATAGCAGAATGTGGGAAAGAGGTATTAACAAGCTACATCAAATATAATTGCTGAGGCCTATATACAACATAAACTGAAGCATGTCATCACTGGTGTTTCTGTTAGAAATTATTTCAACCCATTCTTCTCACCACTGTCAAACTTTAGTATATATTTGAAATGCAAATAAAATTTTAGGTCTCAAATAAAGAGCAGAAACAAATGACTTATTTCCAAGCTATCATGCTGGAGATGCTATACTTATATGGAAGGGAAAGAAGAAATGTTCAAAATTTGGATCAAGTCTTCATGATCATATTGATCCTACAGGCTATTTTCCACAGTTTTTGTCTCGGTGAAAGGTAATCTCACCTTATTTAATGCTCCCTTTTTTTTTTTTTTTAATTCTTTTTATTTTCAGATTATTTTGGTATGTTTCTGATTTTTTTTTTTTTTTTTTTTTTTTTTTTTTTTTTTGTTCTGATGCAGGAGCAGAAAATCACTGTAAGACAAAGTAGTGTTGGGTAACTGATACTTCAGTTCCTTCTGAATTATGATAAAGCTCATCATTCATAACTAGACTTCACTAGAGTTTAAAATCCTACTTATATCCTCACTTACAGCCCTGCTTATATTCTTATCAAATTCCTACCAGAAAACTCAGACAGAAACGGAGATCTAAAGAAGAGGACATCTACTTATACAAGGCACTGTGGGACAGCTTATATTGTGTTTTTCCACTGTAAGATCCTAATTCTGTAACAGTCTCTCATGTAACTGCTCCCCAGATTGGTAAAAAAGAAGTAACCAAAATCATTACTAACATGATTTAAAAAATATCTACATTTTTACTAAATTAAAATATTTATTGATTCAGCGATAGTTCATTGCACTATGGGATATGTGCTGTTTCTAAGCACCCTATTAAACTAAATATCCTAATAAAAAGTACATGCTTGAGCTGTCAAGTCCTTCAGCACTGGATCAGAAGTGTTTACTAAGTTACGAGGTGAAGTTACAGTATTCAGTCCTTTAATCACTCCAGTGTCTAAGGATTTAGCAGTGAAAGATGAGTTCTCCAGGTTCTAGTTCTGCATCTTTTTAAACTACAGTGGCCACAGGGACTGGTCACTTCCTTTAAAATAAGCTGACATCATCAGACAAGACTTATTTGGTGTTGAATACTATTAAATGCCTGAAACTCAAAACACATTTATCATGGTTTGGGAACATTTCTACAAAACTAAATTTCATCTTTTTTATGAAATATGTAAAAGATAAACACTCAAAATGTAAGCCTCTATTCAAATCTGTTTTTTGGAAATGGTTGATTATTTCATAAAGCCATTCAAAAACTGCCTCCACTTTTTGTAGTTGCATTTTACCTCTACAATCAAAAGAACGTAATGTGATTTCAAAGGCATTACTGAAAATCAGGCAAATCTTGGAATTTTTATTATTTACTTTGGCAGCTTGGGTAAATTTCATCTAAAATCTAAAACAAGTTTTAGGAACTGAGATATGATGCAAACCAAAACAAACTTACATAGGTTTACATGACCAGAAGGGATACATCTGAAGATTATAAAGTAATATATGTTTTAGTGAGGTCACTGTCTATAATCTTTGATAGTCATGAGTTAGGTTCCTGATGACAGGAAAAGGCAAACATCAAGAAGGGCAATGGGGAGGCTCTGGGTAACTACAGGCCAATCAGCCTCACATAATAAAATCATGCTGGAAGCCATTTCCAAGAACATGAAAGACCAAATGATTTGAGAACAGCCAGCACTGACGTCCTAAGGGCTAATTGTGCCCGATTATCATGATCACCTTCTAAAATGACATGATCTGCTCTGTCCATAAGGGGATGGCTGTGGATGTTGTTCACCTTAAATTTCGCAAGTGCTTTGGTGTTATTTTCCATAGTATCCTTATAACCACAGTGATCAGAATGATTATGCACTGGATAAGTGGATAATATGTCAAGTAGAAAATTGGCTGGATCAGGGCTCAAATGATTGAATCAGTGGTACAAAGTCCAACTGGCAGTGTGTCATGAAAATTATCCCTCAGCTAGTGATATTAGGGCCAATATGTTTGTACTAACAATGTGGACATTGGGATGTAGTGCACTTTCTGAAAATTTGGGGATGTTACCAAATTGGGTGACTAGGGACTTAGGGCTGCTATTCAGAGGGGCCTTAGCAAGTTGGAAAAATGGACTGAAATGAACATCATGAACTTCAGTGAAGGCAAATGCAAATCCTGCATCTGGGATAGAATAATTCCATACAACAGAAAAAGCTGAGCATTTACTGGCTAGAAAGCAGCTTTGTAGGAAAAAAAAAAAAAAAGAAAGAAAAAAAAAAAAGGAGTATTTTCTGAATGGGATTCAGGTTTGTTTCCTCATGGCAATGAAGATAATCCACATCCTGGCCTGCATTAATACCAGCACAACCAGAAGATCAAGAGAAGTGATCTACTTGGCACTTGGAGTAACAACATCTGGAGTGCTTTGTCCAGTTCTGGGTGCTGCAGTGCAGGAAAGGCATGGACATACTGGAACAGATTCAGTGGAGGTCTACCAAGATCATTTTTAGGAGGTTGGAGCACATGACAGAAGAGGCTGAGAGAGCTGTTCAGCCCTAACAGCTTTCTGAGCCTGAATACTCAGAAGAGATCTTGTTTCTGTCTATAGCCATCTAATGCAGCAGTGTATAGAAGATGGAACCAGACCTTTCTTGGAGGTGCACAGTGGAAGGACAAGAGGCAACACATGTAATCTGGAATTCCAACTTGATACAAGGAAAAAATTGTTCACTATGACAGTATTCAAACACTGGAACAGTTGCTCAGGGAGGCTCTGAAATCTATATCCTTGAAGATGTTAAAAACTCAAATGGATGTGGCTCTAAGCGACCTGGTATAGTTGGCCTTTGACCAGCAGGTCAGATTAGATGATCTCCAGGGTCCCTTCCAACTTACGTGAGTCTACGATTCAGCTATTCAAAAGAGACTAAAGAAGTTGAGTTTCACTTTTACTTCACGTTATTTATTTCTGATAAAGAATATTGAAGGGGTAGAGGGAGAAGGACCATGAACACAGAAAGGAGTATGTCAAATTCATATCTACTCAATATCCTATTCAAGCATCTCTTTGGAATCTGATATGTTCATATTTCTGATAGGTAATGCTCATGTTCTGAAAGTTGGAGCATGGAATTAGAGACCTAAACTTCTTCCCTAGTCTCACATAAGCTGCTATGTTTTCCCTGGCAAATTATTTGTGCTGGAGCTCACAAGACATTTTGTGATATATTAGTCTCTTCATGTAAAACAGGGGCAGTATTTCCTACACTTATAAGATCTTCTGAAATTCATTAGCACACATCATCTTGAAACATTAAATACCATTGCTTTTATTACTACAAATAGTACAGAAATTGCTACCAGTAGTACAGAAATTAAAAGCGAGCCCTGGCACTCCCAAGTCTTAATTTACTTTTTGCCCTGATCATATATATTCCTCTTTAAATGTAACTTTTTACAGGGATAAGAGAATCCCTGTAAAATCTTTTCAATCCACTCTGAAGTTCATTTAATTAGCATAATATGCAGCAGGATTCATATAAGAAAGCTTCATCTAACAGATGAAGGTGTTTCTGCTTTGTCCTAACCAAGGTCAATCATTTTGCATTAGCACTAATTATGTTGTACATAAAAAAATAACCCTACACTCTGGAATGTGTGTATACATCTGTAGATATATGCAAAACTCCCCTTTCCAAGTCTCAGTCAACCTATCAAAGCATTTGGTGTACTATTCAGCATGATAAAAATTTGCTTAAGATAATATAAAACTTTCAAATGATTATCTTACAGGATAAAAAGGTTTAAAAAACTAAAAATGCAGTACTTGGCTATAAGAAATGAAGTAAAGAAGTAACAAGGAATTGATCGTGTTTTTTTAAGAAGACCTAAAAATTCACATGGTACACAAGTGTTAGGCAGGTAAGCAGGTAACTGATGAATTTAAAATTTTATAAAGAGCTGAGGTCCCTATTAGCACTGAAAAGGTGCAATCCTGCTTGTCCCACAAGAAGGTTGAGCCAGACGGCAGTCACAAAGAGCCCTCAGAAAAAGATGTTGAATATAACTTGGGTTTACAGTATTACTGTTCAAAAGCACAAGTGCTGATCTGCAGCCAATGCACCACTGTGTGGGCTACCAAGACACCAGTCAGTGTAGTGTATTTTTGCTGTGTAGACCTGCACTGGTCTACACAGTATCCTGAAAAAGAAAAAAGACAGATGAATGCTGTGTGGATCTCAGCGTGGAGGATGATGATCGTAATTGCATGTTATTACCAGAGTTTATAAGAAGTGTAAAAACATTGCACTAGTAATCATTGTCAGTTCCCTTTTTCTCATCAATATGCAGCTCTATCCCAAAGGCACCATAAGGCATGAAAGGAAGACCAAGCTATCTAGCAACAAGGAGTTTCGTTTGGAGATATTGAGAATTGGTTCTCTGATCTCTTCAGTTACCCAGCATGACAGCCTGCAGTCAGCAGGATCGAGAAGCCCTATGTGTTATCATTCTCTTGCTCACAAAACAATGACTGGAAAGAGCAGGGAACAACTGTAAATCAAAGAGCTGTTCTCAATAATGTGTGTATGAACATGCAAAGAAGACTTAACAGAAAACCAAAAGTAGCCAGCAGTAGTGAAAAAAAAAAAAAAAAAAAACAGAAATCATACATAGGGTCAAGTGAAAATGGAGAGAGAAGCCACTCAAGTCATCACCTACATCCAATGAAGTCTTGCAGCAGCTGCTGTCTTGATCCATCTTTCTCTTTGGAAAAGCACAAGAGAGGGGACAGTTAACAGTACACCCTTCCACAGAATAAGTTGTTCTTGGAAGAAATGAAAAAATTCTGTATAGCTAATGATTTCTATTTTATATTTTCTATCCTAAATCATATTCTATGATTTTGACTGACCTTCTCTCTTCAGGCTTTGTGCAGACAAAAAGGATATATGCAGCAATGTGTAGGCAGTAAAAGATTAGGATTGGTCATATCTGCTGGTTTATGTCATCAAACTAAAGATGGTGAAATCCATATACTACAAAAGGTGCAGCACTGTCCTGGTTTCAGCTGGGACATAATTAATTTTCTTCAGAGCAGTCGGTATGGTACAGTGTTTTGGACTTAGGATGAAAATAATGTTGGTAACACTGATGTTTTAGTTGTTGAACAGCCTGGCTTCTGCATTGCCATTAAGTAAGCTGAAGGGGGTGGTAAGAAGCTGGGAGGTGACACAACCAGGACAGCTGACCCATACTGACCAAGGAAACATTCCATATCATACGACACCATG